>NW_027040612.1:1057500-2342192 GCF_037179485.1 Ochlerotatus camptorhynchus | reverse complement strand
TCCATTGCAGCAATGGACGCAAAACGTGGTCAGCACTCACACACTCATCACGAAACGGTTGCTTTCCAAAGTCGACGACGCATCGACCGAAAGAACTGCTGATGAAGAACAATGAGGAGGACCACACAATGGTTGCTGCCGAGAAAACAGACGATCGCGTAGCACACATCGAGAGTGGTCTGCTTTTGTCGACAGCCGAGTGAACACTGATATTAGAATTTTGAAATGGTACATAATGGAATTTAAAAAAGGCTATCGAACTAAGCTTCTTTTTTTTTTGCGAACGTTTACCGGCTCAAAACTAAGTGTTCTAGATGCTGGTCCACAGCTGATGCGGGGGGGGTGGAGGGTTAGGGATCAAACCCCTCTCCCTCATAGCCTTGAGCCCAATATATAAAAAAAAACTATACAAAGCTGCCTCACATCTTTTGCATTTTTAAATTTTTGAAAATATGTGTAAGGACCCCTTTTTGCTCAATGCTTTTATATGAAACAAATCGAAAAATGTGTTTGTTCAAGATCCCCGATGAAAAATTCTGTAGTGGTCTCGAATTGCAGAAATATGTATTTTCTTTAAAATCGTGATGATGTTTAGATCATCGATGCAAACACACCACTTTCAACCATTTGTGCGACCTCTAAACTTCATCAATATTTATCATTTTTTGCACAGACTCATGTTCAGGGTTATGAATCAAGCTGAAAGGCTGATAAGATTGTTTTTTTTTTTATCAAATGATGCACCTTAATGGACATCTATTGTACTTTTTACATTTTCTATTGCATGTTGCTGGATACAAATGAAACCTTCTGAATTTTGTAGTATTTGTGATCTAGTTTCAGATCCACGTGGTTGAATCTGCCACCATCTGCCGCCCTTCGAGTTACTTGTTCTTTTTGGTTAAAAAAAAGCGATATATGTTTGAAATAAACGAAGACATACTCAATTCTACAAACTTGTGAATTTTTGCTTAATGCACAACTTTGTACGACATAATTGTAACAAGTACTAGCAAGCTAGCAAACAAATGAACAAATGGGAAAGGAACAAGTGCCATGAATAAACTTAGGTTAGGAACACGAATAAATCATATAATGATTTCCGTTATTTAGCCCTGAAATAAATGTTGCTTTCGTAAAGTAAAAGCTTTCCCCGTAATGTTAAATTTTGTTGGCTAGATTCTTCACGTTTTGGTCGTTCTATTTTGCGTTATTTTTTTTTTGTAGTAGGGTAGAGAACTACTTCAGCCTAATCGCCCATTTTGGGCCTATCGAGCAGAAAACTTCAAATAAATCGATGATTTCAGAGTTAACAAGTCAATTATGCGTTTGGTATGATACTTTACTTAGCAAGCTACGGAACGAATTCAATGAGAACGCGTGATATGAAGGTTTGCACCCATTATTCCCAAAAACAAAAGAAGCGCTCCGACCGAATCAATTTTTATCTTCATCCGATAGGCCGAAGTGAATTCATTGGCGTTTCAATGGCATTGCGTTAGGCCGAGTTTATGCAAAATATCATGACACTCACGTAACACTCGTCTTCGTATCAACCGACTATCGCTGACAGATCGTTTTGTCACGCAGTGAGAGTTAGAGCCATGGCAAACAACAATCACCAGTAATGGTCGCTGCTCACAAGCAAAACTTTACGATTTACGGTTTAGCAACTTTGCAAGTCAATTTAATTGTTTATAGGAAAGTTTGAACATACTGAGAGGTAAGCACATATCATCGGTACGAGACGTGTGTGTGAGATAATTTGCGAAAAAAAATCTAAGGGCACCGGTGCGGTACAAGCACATATCGTCGATAATAGACGATTGTTGTGTATCAGAGAACGCTTGCGCAAAAAGACTAGGATGGGGAACGGATTCGAAGCTCAAATGTCATTAGCCAAATACATCCGTAGACCATAGGTCCACCGTTGTATAATTGGCAATGCACCCGTGTACTGAATGGGAATTGTGGGTTCGCATCCCACCGGTGCCCTTAGATTTTTTCGCAAATTTTCTCACACACACGTCTCTTACCGATGATATGTGCTTACCTCTCAGTATGTTCAAACTTTCCTATAAGTAAAACTTTACTCTCGCTGCGATGATAAAAAGCACAACGAAAACAGTGAAGACTTCTGCAGTACGATCATGAAAAAAAGCGAAACGACAGAAGAAAATGAAAACAATGCCTACGCATTCCAAGTTCGTCTCGGCAGGCGCGACTGTGTAAGTTACAAACAATGCAGGCAACATGAAACGGAAACTGTTGGGCTCACTCACCAATACACTCACATAAGCAAGCAAAGCAGCAACTGCTTCAAAACGAGCAGAGATGAGTGTCGTGATTGTCGGGAATGACCAGATCGGTGATGGATCACAACAGAAGACGACATTCACCAGTTGCTTTTTACTTCTTTCGTCAACTTGATAGATGGTCATGGAGTGAGCTTCGACGAGCTCATTGATAGGAATGTACAAAGCCTTACTACCATCAGCTGTTTGGCGATCGTGATTGTGATAGGTCGCAACTCTGGTTTAGAATCCGTAGGCTGAGTTTGGTGTCAAGCAGCAGTGTTAGACTTTTGACAATATCTCAACGATTGGTTTCTCTTTTTCAAATCTTAGGGTACATACGGAAAGGTAAATGAATTTGGAAGCCATCAGTAATATTAACATTCCGTTTGGTGCTAAGCTACGCTAGATTAAGCATGACTAAGTGCGGGTTGTGCTTAATAGGCCGGAAATGGGGTAGTAAACCCTATTTTTTTTTTGTAGTTGAATTTACTCCAGGTTGGACTGCCTGGGAAAACAGTCTCCGCACTCACGTGTCAGGATCGGGGGAGGAAATCTGAAAGGGAAAGTTCCACCAGTGATGATAAATGATCATAAACCCACCTGAGGTTGGGTTTCTTGCCGGGCAAATCAAACCTTGACGAGTGGTCCTCTCCGGAGGTGGCGCTTAAGCCACTCGTTTTAGAGACAGGAAGCGGTCAGTGATCGAGATCTCGCAGGCTGCGAGTCGTGCGTTATATAATATATTTGTATAACAACCACATCAAAAGTTATAATGGAAAATTCCTGATGAATATTAACGAAAGAGAAAGTCGATGAAGAGAATCGATCAATGCAGAAAGTACGTTTTGAAATGTTTATGTAAAAATCTCGAATGATTCTAAAATCGGTCCTATGTCCATTTGTCGATCAAAGAATCGATAACGTGATTCGCTTTCTACCGCCACCTGAGCTGTATGTATTATTATTATTTAGCTTTATTAAGGAGGCTTTCAGCCTTGGGCTGGTTCGCCTCCAAGTGAGCTGTATGTTTTTTTTTTTTTTGTAATTCAATCGAGAAATATGTGTTTGTCAATTCAAACCGGACAATGGATTAAGTCTTACACGCTATTTCAAAACTACCCAAAATTGCGTAGAATCTACCCAGATCAGTCAAAACTGAACCTACCCAAAAATGGGTAAACTATGTTGGGAGTTTCGTATATTTCGTAATTTTGAGTAGGTAAATATTTTAAAAAGTTGTCAAAAACTCAATTATCTCTAAAAGTAGGGGACATGGCACTTATGTTGGCCTATGGATCTAAGACTGGGCCCATCACTAAAAATCTACTTTTTATCCATTTTATCTAGATGAACATTGGGACGGAACTAATGGATATTTTGGTCGCTATTGAAAATTTATTCAATTGCTGAATTTATGTATGGGCCCAAATAAGGGGTATTGAGGCCGACATTGCATCCATTTCCCCTATATCTTGATTTTTTTTGCAGCCACAAAGCAAAACCATGCTGGGGGAGGCTGGGTTTGATTCCCGGTCTAGTCTAGGAATTTTTCGGGTTGGAAAATGTCTCGACTTCCCTAGGCATAGAGTATGATTGTATTTGCGCTTAGTTGAGAGCACGTAATAAGCTAATATGCGATAACTAATAAGCTTGAAAATCGAAGAAGAAGAAGACTAAAAAGAAGTGTGTATTCAACAACAATTTTTCTGAGACGTGTTTCTCGGCAACCACTGAACGGAATCGGACGCAACGAGTGTAGTGGTAAGCATGAGTGCCTATCACTTTAAAGGGCCTGAATTCAATCCCAGTCAGCGCCATTTGGATTATCTTAGGCATACAATCTCTGATCACCGGAATTAAAGCCGTTGGTCCCCGGTCCACGAGTTGATGGGTCGATAATTTGGTTTCAGGTGTGGGAGCTACCTCCCTGGCATCGGTAGCATTGGTGCTCAGCAAGGAAAACTAGATCGACGGAAAACAAATAATGAAAAAAGGGGTTTATGGTCGTATAGAACGTGATTATTTTTGGAATCGGTCAACTGGTTCCGGAGATATTCATGGATCAACATCCGAAAAACACGGATTTTGGGAACTAAGTCGTGTTTCTGGACAACCACTGAACCGAATAGAAAACAACAACCACCACACTAAGATTTTAAAGAATGTTTTTGAATATTTTTTGAGCACGCCAACTGGTTCCGGAGATATGACCGGAACATGATCAGGTTTGTAGGTATGGGCCATGAGTATAAATCCGTCCGAAAATGAATAAAACCATGTGACACCTCAAATGAAATGAGAATTCAAAATTCAGTTCAATGGTAGTCATTTGAAGTGCCCAGGACCACACTAGTTATGTTTTAAGAACCCCGGAAGGAGCTGAAACCGATTCAAATAAAAACAAAACTTAGGGACTATTTCTTTTTTTTTTTCAAGATGTAATCAAAAACGAGATTGTCCTGGTGCACCAAAAGTTATATACACCTGCCCGATGGATAAATATGGGTTTACGATTCGAGTTAGGCCTTTGAATTCAATGGATTGAAAAATGTTTCGACTTCCCTTGGCATAGAATATGATTGTACTTGCCACACAATTATTTAATGAAAAAATAAAACAGGGTTATAAAACTCTCAATCAACAACTATGGAAGTGCTCAATGAACACTAAGTTCAGAGCTGGTATAAAGTCCCAGTGGGGACGTGATAAAGTCAAAGTAGAAGAAGAAGGCCCATTCTTACCTTTCATGTATTTACCATTTCGTTAACATGTAAGATCTAGTGAATTCTACAAAACATATGATCATTTTAAGCTATGCAGATTCCTTGTCAAAAATCATGAATAGATTTTTATTATTGTAATATTAAATAAGCTGCATGAACAGATAATTATTTCAGACAGATCAAAGAACCACTGTGCGACGGAGCAGCATTCAGTGATTGACTATCAAGGAGACAGAACGGCGGCGGCATCCGACGCAATATATAGCAGGAGATGGGAGTGCCTGGTTGGCAGCAAAGTATATTGAAGCACAGGTATAATAATCTTGACAATGTTGACGTAATGGTACGAAAGAGAAAAAAAGCAAAACAGCTGTGAAGAATTTTCCAAAATGTATGAGATTCATGCAGTTTTATTAAATCATTCGTTGAAATTAAAGTAATTTGCGAAACTTTTTAGATGCAGGTATTCAGCTATTCTTGCATGTTAATCTAGCATGGATATTACAGGGTGGCCAGTGAATTTTCATTTTAAAATTCCCGGGTTTTTCCCGGTTTTCCCGGTTCAAATCTCAAAATATTCCCGTTTTTTTTTATATTTAGTAAAATTAATGATTGCAATATCACCCAATATTTTCGAGGTACTTAGAATCAATTTGAATAGACTCGAGTCCTCTTATGGTTGTAAAGCGCCATAATATCCAAAGTACCAGAGTCATGGATTTTTAAAGGTCGCATAGCCGAACGCTATCGAGCTGAATGTGTCATTATGCCGGATTTTAGAGAGAGAGATTAAATTGATAAATTGTTTTAAAAATCTTGAACCTGGTACGGAGATAGAAAACTTTTTAGAGTATCGTGATCGGTACTAATATAAATCTTAAAAGCAAATTAAATCTTTAAAACAATTTTAATTTCTACGATTCTGAGGCTTTGACATGTGTTTAGAGTTTAGAATAGGTAATTTTTTTTAGAGATTTGTGGCTTATGAAAATCTATCCTATATTTAGAAGAAAAAATAGGATTGGATTTTTTCCAACAATATGAAACTGAGAAAAATAGTCAAAATGTGGGATTTTGAAAAATTTTCTAGACCCCTGATTTAGAATATTTTTTAAGAATCCAAATTTGGAAGAAAAAAACAGTCCCTGGAATATTGTGTGGTCTTGGAAAAATGTTCCGGGTTCTAGTAAGAAGATTTTTTTATAGAATTTTGAAAATTAAAAATTCTTAGAAGAACTCGAAGAAAAAGTCAACAGAGCTCTGACAAGAATCCCAAACTAATTCCAGGATTGTGTCCTGACGAACTCTTAAAAGAATTACAAGGGAAATGTCGGGAGAACTTCAAGGAGAATGCCTAGGTGATTCAAAAGAGAATTGTATGCGGAATTTGAAGGAGAATTTAATTTGCCGAGATGGACACCACCGAGCAGCTCGGTATTTTATTTTGCTGGATTTCAGTGAAAAACTTGAAGAGATTCAGCAAAAATTATGTTTGTTACCTCTGCAAAATTCCTATTTTTTAGCTGAATCTCGGCAAGTATTTCACTGAGATCCAGCTAAATAAAATGCCAAGCCTGGCGGTGCCCATCTCGGCAAAAAAAAAATTTAAGTGTGTATAAACAAAATTTTAAGAGTTTTCTGATAATAATTTCAAAGGAATACTGAGGAAGATTCACAGGAGAACTTTAAGCAAGATCCGAGGAAAATTCCGAAGGTAAATAAAGAAAAATTCTGAATAATTTCAATTAAATACCTACTTAAGAAAGATTCACGAAAATTCAACACAGAATTCCAAGGAATTCTGAGGAGAGTTTCACGAAAGGTCAAATAATTTCACAGGTTTAAGATAATTAAGAGCTATAAAACATGTTTGACCTGCAGAAACATATATTTGCTTGATTAAACTCAAGCTGTTATTCAAGTTTAATTTTTGTTGGAATATGTTAAGGTTTAATGATTTTTCCCGGATCAAATTCAAATTCCCGGCTTTTTCCCGGATTTCCCGGCTTCTTTTCAAATTCCTGGTTATTTCCCGGTTTTCACGGTTTTCCCGGTTTGCTGGTCACCTTGATATTAGTTTCGTAAATAATTCATATTCATATCTTTGCGTTGATATGTGACGGTGGTTAAAATGCTTACAATATTACGTTTCAAAGAATTTATCGCGAATAATCAACGAAATTGATCACCCTCAAAGTGATTTTGGATTTGCGAGGCATATGAACCAAAAATGTCAACGATTTCAATGTTTTATAAAATGTTTCAAATTTTATTTGCAAAATTAACGTCAATTAATGGAAAAATTCAATCTATCAAATGCACTATAATGTTTCAAAATTATTCAAAAAAGATCTGCAAATTAATAAAAACTTAAATAATTCCATACAACATGATTGAAATTTCATAACTATCATATGTTGGTGCCCAAACCAATGAGAACGTGAAAAACCTGATATAAGTTACCTTCTCTTTAAGATACTTTGGGTTGGCAGTGTCTTTTCGTTAGCTGATTCATCTTGGAGAAATGTAGAAGAGGGGGAGGGGAGAATGCGAAAAACAAAAACATAAATTGTGTGGCTTTTAGCAGCCCGGTTTCAAGCTTGGCTGGGATCGGAATGCTGTATGATGCTATATTGTGTTTGGGGAAAAGTTTCATTTTCATGACGATCATGACGACATGAAGTTAAAGGCGGGAGCGAATCTCGTGATGATTGGCTTTTGTTTCTGTTCATCGCTATTCATGATGAACAGAAGCACGTTTGATGCGTGTTTAGTTTCTTGGTGAAGGATGGAAGTGGTGTCACTGCATTTTTGAAGGTGTCTTAGGTCTAATAAAATCGATTAAATAGCGAAAACTAGTACATCGACAGAGAATCAAATAATTTAGGTAAGGATAATGAAAAACGAAACCCTAATTCTGCACACGCCAGTGGCCGTTTATTGCTCAGTGAAAATCATCTCATGTCAAATCTCAGATCTCCAAACCCCATTTTTTTTTTTGCTTACGATGATGATATTAGATTATGCTTACATGCTTACCTATTTCATTTTGCTAAAAGTTTTCCGTTTTCAGCGTAATACGAGTTGTTGGGTTATTCCGCCATCCTTGGAACATGGTTGTAAATGCTCATTCCACATAAAAACATATTTTTCGGAATAATGAAATCATAAGATGTTGTGATCACAAGTAATACAGTAATCACTCCATTTATGCGGTGGGTGATACCGTCCACACATCGCTGTTTTTTGGCTGTCTTTCAACCAATCGGGTTTTTTGGCTGTCTTTCAACCAATCGGATTGTTTAGGAGTATTGAGGTAAATACATATACGTTATCTGCATTGAAAATGGAACCGAAATCCAAAATCTCATCAATTTTGGTACACTGGAACTATTTTAAATAAGTATGATTACATTAGCAAAAATCACCATCTTAGCGCCCCTTGGTGGGACTTTGTATGAGAGCGAGCTGTCAACGAATAGATTTAGTGTCAACGATCAAACATTTAAATCTTGATTTAAAAATCGAGATGAATGTCAATGGGATCGATAAAATTATCGTTGTGCTCAGAAGACGAAGCTCTAACAGATGATATATAAAAATCGGAATATTTTTCGAAGTTAAACAACCCAATTACGCTGAATTTGTATATGTGATTAGTGTCAACCATAAACTCTATAGATAAGAAAATCACGGTACAGTACCCATGTAACAAATCTAGAGCTGCTTGGCTATATTCAAAATTTATAAAGGTTTTATTGCAGCTGCAACCATTACCTACAGCTTTATGACGGTCATATACAATGCAAGTCATGGAACATTCTCATAGCTATCTACAAAACCCCTATAAAGCTAATAAAAAAAACCAACTGATGCTTATGCTATTTTCACTTATGAAAGGTTTTATGATTGCCTTGAAGTATAAAAAAAGCAATATGAATTGCCCTTATAAAACCCAAAAATAAATCTTTTTATTGCTATATAAGTAAGCGCAATAAAACTAGTTGGCCATGAAACAGTTATTTAAAAACAATTATAGGCATTCAGTTGCAACTTGTCAGAAGTATAAATGGGCGGTTTATTTTTACAACATAGAAAGAATCAAAACTTTCCGGTACTTCCAAGCGGAGCGCAAAGAAAATCAACAAATTTTTTAGCATGAGCCCGTTTATTTGCTACAGTCAGCCGCAAACCTTGATGAATAACTCCAACAAAGGAAAAAAAAATGCCGCTGCATTTTCTTCGGATATCACAAAGGAAGCTGTAAAGAGTGTGCCTCCTCACCATTCTGAACCACCTTCACTTCGAATGGACACATTGCTACACCAAAAATGACTCATGAAGAGGAAATATATAATTATCTGGAGTCGGAGGATGATACCTATGCCAGCTTGCGTCTCTTATCAGATTTACAGTCGTGGATGGTCACAACAATTCAAAAATCAGCATTGAAAATTTTCTTTCCTTTTCTTTCCTTTTTTTTCATGGGGTTACACTGTCGAATCTTGGTTGAAATACATGGAATGGTGACAGTTCTAGGACAAAAAAGTTGACATCACGCATAACTTTTCATAAAGTTTAATGTACCGTTCCGATTCAAATTTCGGACACTTTCATTTTTAATTAAATATTACATCCAGTTAGAAACAAAGTAATAATGTTAGATGATCGTGGAGGGCACTAGTCAAAAAAATTTAAAATTTCCAAGACATGTGGATCATATTCGACCGAGATAATCAACTTTTAAAAGTGTCCGAAATTCGAGTTTAAGTGTCCGAAATTTGAATCGGCACGGTACCATTCAAAACATTTCCAAATGTTTGTAAAATTCATCGCTTGCACCCGTAGAATAGGAATATACGTTTAACCTCAAATAAAAAAAAAATGAATTGCACACTTAATCTAGCTCGGTAAAATCTCCAACAGCCGATTGCCTCGGCATTTACTTTTGCTGATATATCTGCAAAATATCTGTTTGTTAGCTGATAACTCAGCAAAATGATATTTTTTGGCTGAGTCTCGGCAATTGTTTTACTGAATATCAGCAAAATCAATTGCAGAACTACTCGGCTGTTGGAATCTCGGCGAAAAAAATCAAGTGTGTGCTCTTGTAAAAAGAAAATAGTGCTCGAAATAAAATAATGCATTATGCTTTTCTGTTCTGCTTCCATCCAATGTCAGCATTAGGGAAAATCTTTCTAATAATGCAAAAAAAGTAAGCATTAGACATTTTAAGAAATTGCGCTTGGTGTTTTTCTTGCCTGCTGTCCTCTGTCGCCATATTGTCATTATGAAAATCCCATTAGCCTTGGAATAAAATCAAAGAAATTTCAATAAAATAATGGCTAAATTAGAGATCCGAACTGATTTCCAGTGTGCATTGGTATGAATTTATTTATTGAGATCTATTTTGTAAAATTAAGATGATTCCATCAAATTAATTTGATTTCTAAAACAATCTTTTTTGTTAACTTGAATTATTTTTGAGGCGCATTTATTTAACGCTCACATTATCCCAATATACACGATAAAATTTCAAGTGAATATATTTTGGATCTTCTGAAAAGTCATATATTTTCTTTAAGATTTTCACTAATGTCACCATGAAACAAAATTGATTGCATGGTGATCTTGACACCAACACTCAAACCTATTTTTACAGCTAAAGATTACCATATGGAAAAAAAAAGTTTCAGCAGAACAGAACAACAACAAGCTAATTTATGGTGGTTGCTTTGATCCAATAAAAATTAAATTGGATTTATAACTGATTTTTACCAAAGCGTAATAAAACTGCTTGGATACAATATTACTCTTAAAGAGGCTATGAGAACCTTTTGTAGAGTATGGAGCATTCTCGCAAAAGGTTTTAAGACAGCTTTATTGTGATTCTCAAGCATGCTTTATAAACCTCATCAAGAGTGGTCCACTAAGGTGGAAGACAATCTTATAGCGATTATCAAAAGGTTATGCTGGAGCTATTAATTGTATTGACGGTTTTATAAAATTGATCTCAAAAACCACTAATAGAGTCAAAGTGTTTTTTATGTTACTTCATACGCGAAGTTAACGATTTTCAGAGTTGGTTGGAAATGCTAACATGAAGCTTTTAGTGTGATGATTTATTAGCTAGAGAATGATCTTTAGAAGAGGGTAGGTGGATAGTTCCGTTAGAGTACGGCAGTATGAAAATTGAATAGAAGTTGAAAATGAGCGAAGGGCCATTAATGCGTCAGTTTTTCAAGATAGACGCACATTTTTGCCTAACCCGTACGATGTACGCGGGGACTTGAAGTATGTCTCTGAAAAACTGACGCATTAATGGCCCTTCGCTCATTTTCAACTTCTATTCAATTTTCATACTGCCGTACTCTAACGGAACTATCCACAATTTCAAATCAGACCGACTGGTTGAAACACCGCCGAGAAAAAGCGGGTGCAACTCAGTGGGTAACGCGTTTTTCGGGGGATAGCTGTATATTAAAGCTTTGTCATGTACATATTGATAAACCAAGCGGATCAGATAGAAACTGGATAAAACATTCCAATTTTGCAAAAACAACTTCAGCCACCAAATTACCTCAATCAAGAAACAAACACATGGTTGAGCGACTGTACGTGCATTCATGGAGTGGTGTTGGTCATGCCTTCCACGAAGCAAGTAGGTGTCATGCCACAATTCAGTTCTTGCTGACAGCACGAAGATACCACTTATCATCGAAACGAAACAAAAACAACAACAACAGCAACAGCCTGCAGATGTTTTCCATCTCATCTCTTCGGGAATGAGAAATTGCCTGTATACTGTAACGCGCCTGCAGCACCTATATAAAACTTCTCTCACACATGGCGCTGAAACTGATGCACCCTACTCGACTGGTGTAGCTCAATCACACAACTGTGTCCTGAGGAGAAAACAAAGGATGGTGAAGCCTCCAACTGGAATGTTGTTGTGCAAACTGATGAAAGTACCAAGTTGATGGCTCTTTCACTGTAGCACGTAGCCAACATTCGACCAATTTCTAGTTCTACAAAGAGGCTTTGAGCGGTACTACTATGAGCAGAACTCGAAATGACTTCCAACAGCTGGAGATCATATCTACCAGTTGAGATAAACTATTTACCCTTCACCTATGACCAGTCTTGTAAGCGGTCACCGTAGTTGACACATTTTCTGAGATTATCGACTGCCTTTGCTTCTGACACTTGCAAAACAAGCTATCAAATTACAGTACCAAGCTAAAATGTCATATGAAAGGCTCTGTCATACGACACTGTTGCCGAAGACCCTCACAAATGTATGTATTTTAGTTTTTCTCATAATAAGCGCTGCTGATTTGGTGCTTGTAAGAATTCTGAAAATAGCAAACAACGATGTTCTAGTAATAACATTCCTGATAAGAAATGGTTTAATTTATACCAAATTAAGGAATTAGAACAAAATCATACATGTCAGATGGTAGCTATTTGAAAATTTTCGTTTTGCTCGAATGTTGTTTTACCGTTTGTGTTGTGTGAGAGAGACGACGGTAAAGCATGAGAGTACGAATACAAACAGACTATCGCGCACGACAACGAAGCGAGTATCGTAAAAAACGTCAACAGTTTCAACCCTTGTCAATGACATTACTTTTCCTTTGGTTCTAAGTCGTTTGGTCGAAAGCTATTTGGTAAAAAATAATAATAAAATTATAATTGATTGTTGAAACATAATAACGAGAAAATCTTAAGCATGCAGTGCCATTGCAGCGCATTTGTTATAAAGTGTACCAATTATTAGTAAAAAAAAAGTAAGAAGAACCAAGCTGTGTGTGTACAGCTAGGCCTCACGGTGTCTTTGATAAAATATCATTAAAACAAAAACAAAACATCGCAGTCCGGATTGTGCTCTCTTGCCGTGCGGATCTATTTTCTGTTTGCTCAAGGAAGTGTTACTGCTATCTAATGCTACAACAACAATAAACAGCACTTCTCAGTGCTCAATATTGCCTGCAAATGTTCTACCCTGTTCAACTCTTAATCCTCTTCGATCCTTAATTGGACCCTATACGAGCAGGTCATCGACTTCGAAAATTCCTGTTCAATCCTTCGAAATTTATAGCAATCGACTTCCAAGATTTGGAGAAATTGTGTTCTGCTGCCATGTCACCTAAACGCCAAAAAAAAGGGCAATCTCTTGATTCCCCTTCTGATGAAATTTATTTGAGCAATCAATATGATATGCTCACGGATGATGAGAATGATTCATCATCCATCCAAAATTCTAGTAAAGTTTCCCGGTTTAATAGCACTTAAGACAACAATTGTAAAACGGTCTACACTGATTGACGACAAATAAATAAATAAATGCCAAGAAAATAGTAAGAGGTTGTATCCAAGACACGACCGTACATTTGACGTAGGATTACGAAAAGTAGTTTTGACACCGACGAACCGACATGAAACTTAAACTTAACTTTTGCTCGAAAATCTATAATGACCGATTCAAATGTGCAGCGATCCCAGCTGTCAAAATCATATAAAAATATTTTGTTCAGAATAGATCAGACACAAACCAACTCATAAATATTGCACGCGTGTTCGTGACTTGGATAAATGTTTTCCGCGCACACTGAGACAGATGTCACTAGTGTGGCTTGAGCAGAAATATCATGATATTTTCTATTGTCATTCATGTCGGTTTGTCGGTCACATCAAAAGTATAGTATATATTAACGTGGATTTCTTAACTCGTTATCAGTGAAAAAGTTCGATAGGTTGAAATTCGGAAGCAATTTGAGAGTTCTGTTTTTGAGGTGCTCTGTCGATGTCCATGTAGTACAAGCCAATCCTGGACGATATGTCTTGGATACAAGCTCTTAATCTTTAGTTAACTATTTTATCAGTCATTTGTGGTCCTGTAAAGGACCGATGGGTGAGGGGCCTCATAGCCTAGTCAGTAAAGGCACGGTATTACCAAGCCGGATGCGGCGGGTTCGATTCCCAGTCCGGTCGAGGGAATCTTTCGGGATGGAAATTTTCTCGACTTCCCTGGGCATAGAGTATCATTGTGCATAGAGTATCACACAATATACAAATTCATGCATTGGTATTGGCATCGAAAGCTCTCAATTAATAACTGTGGAAGTGCATTTAGAACACTAAGTTGAGAGCACGCAATAAGCTAATATGCGCTAAGCAATAAGCTTGAAATGCGAACAAGAAGAAGAAGAAGAAGAAAGGACCGATTGGTTGGAAGCATGGATGCCAGTTTAGAAAAATGCTGTAAATTTTTTTTTTCCTCGATTTTCTTGGAGATGATAGCGGTGCGGAAATCAAATATTAGGGAAAAACATTAATCACCTAATCTGAGCCTACCGTTTATGCTTTTTGATGAAAATTTTAAGCCCCTTATGTTAAGAGAATCTGACAAGATTTTTTTTTTTGCATAATTCTATTAATAGGAGGGGCTTACAATTTACATCAAAAGACATAAAGATAGGTACCGTCTGGCATGCTTAGTGCTCGGTATCTATATTCGGCGACTGTGTTAGGGAAACCACTTTTTCCATCCCAGAAACGCCTCGTTTTCTGATGACAAAAGTACGCATTTTCGTGCACAAAACGCATAGAATTGTTGGCTTATTCAATAGACAATAAAAAGCAAAAATTGATTGGAGGATTTTCTTCGAGATTTGATATGTTAATTTGATGTGTTTCTAGCTAATTGACATGGTCATGGGGTATTCGGTCATTGTGAGAATTTGTATGCACCTACCAGTTCAATACTTGACGCATTTGACCACAAAAGTTTTGTTGGTGGGTACATTATCAAAGAGCTTTGGGAGTAAATGTGGCTGGCAGCAAGGTGAGCGAGAACGTCCAATGCAAATTAACTCTTAAACAACAATAATTTATGAAAAGAACCGTTTTGCCGTGAAGGTTTAGTAATGCTGAGCTATTAGAGTGTTCAGCACGGATGAGGCTGTTATTTGGAACGAGGGTGACGCGCTTGGCATAGATGGCCCACAGCGACTCACGAAGGATCCCGATCAGTAGTGGTGAGGCTTCTTCCTCCTTCTTCGATGAATGGACGCTCATGGGGCTGCAGCACGCTGCTAGCAGGCAGCCTTTCGTTGTGTACTGTAAAAATGTTCAACGCCACGCGCTGAAAGCACACGGTGGAGTTGTTGATTCAGAGACTGGGTTGAATTCGATTTTGGCATCTGTGTTAGGGAAACCGCTGTTTTCAGAATATTGGTGATAATTTTGATCACTATTGCAACAGTTGGACATTTGTGTAGTGGCCTATTGAAAATTAATAAAGTGTTCAATTTAGCAGATTCGTACCAAAAATTTTAATAGATTGGCTGGTTTAGAATTAAAATCCATTCGCTATTGACAAAGTTATATGTGATCAAAACCTGAAAATTTTCGTAATGCAGTCAATTTTGGTTTTTTGAAATTGTACCCCCAATATGTCGCCAAAAGACATAATCCTATGTCAAAAAGGTCACCCTATTGTGATAACCACTTCCGATTTCCATGCTCTTCGCACGGAACTTTTGAACTATGTTAAATTCAAGTTTTCACTTCAAATTGGCCATTGAGTTGAATCCCTTGTATTGGTTGATACCTCGGCCGGATTCAAACGTCTTCTCAAGTATCTTACAGAGAAGCAACACAACTTTTTTACTTACGACACCAAAACTGATCGTCTGTTCAAGGTTGTCTTAAAAGGCTGACCACTCCAAGTAAACAAAATGAAAATGAAATCCCGTCCCGGAACAAAAAAAAAATGTAAACGTGTCAATATAATATGTACCAATCAATGATATTCATGGTGAAGTATTGAACATCAATAACTGGTAAAAGTTGATAGAATATTACAGTCATCAACATGATTTGTTCTCGAGTTCTGTGTACATCGTACAACGTAATGTTAGGAACGGAATGACTAATGTGCAACAGTTTTGATGTAATATTCTACAACTTTTTTTTTGTATTCGTCAGATGTGGTATGTGTCTCCAGTAGTAGGATGCCTTGAACACTTATCATTTTCAAGAGCTGACATCTACTAACTAGACGTGACAAAGAACCGGCATCACTGATAAGTTCGAAATGTGGTGGCTTGCTCAATGCATCAGTGGCGTCACCATAACAAATGCAAGCACATTCCCAACTAAAACATTATTTGCGATGAATGTGATTGTGAGTGTTATGTCTGCATACTTAAGGTTTAAGAAAAAGCTAGGCTTATGCTCCATGTTCGAGTGAATGGAAACTCTTCAAGAAAGCTAGAGGAAATTTCCATAACCTCACCCAGTGCCGAAAGTGCCAGGGATGGGGTCGCGGAACAATAAATTGCTATATGGCAGCTTTATGCATGTATTGTGGTGGAAATTTCTATGTTCAAAATGTGTTGAAAAAAACAAACCGAATTTGTACCATCAGGTACTAATTTCTCTGCTGTTAACAACGGTCAGCAAGGAACAAATTCTACATTCTCTCTCCTGCTCAAAGTCCTTATCTGCTAACCTGTTTCAGCAATTTAATGAAGCTACCTATGCTGCTATTACAGCTGGTGGAAATCAAAATCTAAATTCTAGCCAACATAATTCTATCGGAAATATTGATAATTTGAACTTAGGAAGCATTACTGCATTAACAAAAATCATTAATTGACATGATTACTGATATGCTAAAAACCAGCTCCATGTTTGATGCTATTCAAACTGGAGTAAAATGTGCGAACAATACCATCATGACTTTGAAATTCAGTAATGAATTATAAATCATTAAATATTTTGAATTGCAATGTTCGTTCCTTAAAAATAATGAGGACGAGCTATTAAACTTTTATAACGTGTTATAACGTGCATATCGCCGTTATAACTGAAACGTTCTTTAAACCTGACAAACCTTATTAAACATCACCAGCTTTCTTCATTTGAAACCACAGTTTACGAAACTATGAAAGTTTCCGCCGAAACAAACTTTGAACAACTTTCGTTTATAGCTGCCTATTTGACATTCATATGCGTAGACAAGCAAAAATATTTTCTCAAGGGTGACCTACAGAAACTAACCCATCATAGGTTCAAATTCTTCATTATTGATGATGTTAATGAAAAACACCGCTCATGGAATAATGCTCAAAGCAATACCAATGGTAATATTCTGTTTGATGATTGTTTTGCAGGTTATTACACTATTCCATATCCTAACAGCCCAATATGCTTTTCTTTAGCAAGAAATCCAACTATTGATTTGGTCTTAACTGATTCATGTTAACTTTGTAGGCAATTCGTTATCCATGCTGATTTCGGTTCTGATCACCTTCCAGTAACTTTTGAAATATCCCAAGAAATAATTTCTAATCCCAACAGCTCTACTTTCAATAACCATAGAGCTTATTGGGAGCAATATCGAACATGGAATATAACTTCGATCCAAATATTCCTTTGCAAACCAAAGATGAAATTAATTATGCTCTTGAATCTCTGACTACTTCTATAGTTGAAGCAAGAGCTGCCTCAGTACCAAAATGCGAGGTTAAATTCGATCAATTATAATAGAAGGCAATCTTCAGCTCTTGATCCATCTGAAAAATGTCTAAAGGAGGCAATAGCAAAGAACACGCGATCATGCGAAATTCATCTGGCGGGATTTGCAAAAACAAAATGAAAAGCGGTTGTCTGCCCTGAGGAACACAACTTTTAAATGTTTCGGAATTAGACCCGACTTTCAAACTCCTTTGGAAGCTGACAATGATTTTGAAAAAAAAAACCTCAAAAACCTATTCCAGCACTTAACGAAGGTGGAAAAATGTTGATAACAAGTTCGAAAAAAGCTCAAAAACTTGCTATGCAATACGAGAAATTCCATAATTTCAGTTTGGGTTTTAGAAGTCCAATTGAGAAACAGGCTTCTCGGGATTATCTGAATATTTTCTCTCGGGAAAATATTTTTGATAATTCCTGGGAGACTTATTTTGACGAAGTAAGATCTAAAAGTAAAAATATCATAATGTGAAAGCTCCAGGTGATGATGGAATTTTCTATATCCTCATCGAAAAACTCCCAGAGAGTACCTTATCTTTCTTGGAAAAATTATTTGACTGATGTTACTTTCCTGATAATTGAAAAAATGAAAAAGTTGTTCCAATTTTGAAGCCTAATAAAAATCCAGCTGAAGCTTCTAGCTACCGTTCAAAAAGTAAAATGATGCTTCACATCAATACGAAATCAATTTTTGCACATGAGCAGTTTGGTTTGCACCATGAGCATTCAACCACTCATCAACTCTTAAGAGTTACCAATTTAATTCGTTCAATCAAATCTGAAGGCTGTTCAACTGGAGTTGCCCTTCTAGACATAGAAAAAGCATTCGACAATGTTTGACATGATGGTTTGATTACCAAATTTTCCAGTCTACATTATGAAACTAGTTCAAAATTATTTAACTGACAGAACTCTGCAGGTGAATTATCAAAATTCCAAATCTGATCGACTACCTGGTAGAGCAGGAGTTCCTCAGGGTAGCATTCTTGGGCCTATATTGTATAACATTTTTACTTCGGACCTCCCTGATTTGCCTTAGGGTTGCCACAATTCTTTTCACGCCGATGACACAACCATTTCCGCTAAAGGGAGAAGTATTCGTGTTATTTGCAGCAGACTGCAGGCAAGTTAAGATATTTCTTTTTTTCTTTGTGCAAATTTCAACAACGCTCATGCTCACGCACAAGCTCTTTTTTCCTCGCAAAACGCAAGCGGAAGCCATTTCTTTTTTAATTCAATTCAAATGTGATGATCCTGTTAACAAACCCAGCTGAAAATACTAATCAGACTGGATGATGAAATTTCTGCACCCGCCCTGGTGGAACAGATGAGCTTTCGTTGAACATTGGGTTCTAAGATTTTTCATCATGGGTACCCTTCAGTTCCGCTTATTCGCGTTCATTTCGCTGGTTTGCTGTTTCCCATAATTCATGTATTGGAATGCACAAGGGATAGAAAAAACGGATTTAATTTTAATCGGTGAAGGGATGAGGAAGCCCTGGGCCAAAACACGTCTCTGTATATAACACGAACATCTAGTAGAGCAAGCTATCAAGATGTTGTTTTTGTTTGCAGTCAAAATTAGTTTATCTCAAAACGGCCATTATATTTTTGTGAAGAACTTTATGATTTTTTCAAAATCCAAAATCAGAGTTTTTTTCAATAAAAATGCATAGTAAAACAAAATTATGGATCATTTAGTTTCCGTGATTAATGTTTACTTTGTTTTGCTAAGAACGCCTCATATTTAATGCGATTATAACACCTTTTCCTTTCTCAGTTTAGTGCAATATTTAAAATGGTTCGTTTTGATACAGGGGGAGGAAGGCCATTAGAAAAGCGGCAGACATTTGTGGCTTCCTTTCATTATATCCTCACACAATTTCAACTTTTGACTTATGGCTGCACCAAATCGAGTTTGGCATATTATGATTGATGTGAAATGATATTATGATTAAAGCGAAATGACTTTCCAGCTAGAACCATCCAATAATCATAACTTCCATTCGTATTGGAGCATTCCACACCAAACATTGAAGATGTATGCCCTCTAATGTTTTAATGGGATACGATCTAGCGCCCACAAAACATCGGGTAGGATGGCTGACTTTCACTGCCACTTCAATTTTCTAAGGAGTCAATCTTGGACACTATTATGACTTCAAGTGTGAAGTTTCCTTCTGCATATAACATAGGAAGCAGTTTTGTGATTGTATGTAGCTGATATTTATATTCCGGAAAATGCGAAGTAGCATCAGAGCAAAGGCTTCCATACCGTATCACCTTAAAGTGATCGGAAGAGTCGGTTGTATCTTATTTCGTTCGACTCACTATGTATGTAGGCACGTAATGGCTCACCCACATTCGGTAATTCAAATAATTGGCTGCTTCACGTAATGGCATGATAAACATGTTTCCAAAATATTTCCTACAAATAAATCGCAATCCATTTTCTATTACAATTCCGTGCAAACACACGTGGCTACGACAAGGTGCACAATTTCTGACGAAGCATAATATTTTACCTCGCAGATCAACTGACACAAGACACAGTCACGAACGGCAACTTATTTTCCAAGGATGTTCAGGTTTACTCCAATCATAATTCAGGTCGTTGGCAAAGCTTTCTGGTGAGTTCATTTATTTTCTAGGAAGCTTATTGGTTTTAAAATTTTGGAAGATAGACCATTAACACAAATGCAAAATTGTACAAACTACCGAAAACTCTAAATTAATAATTAGTCGAATTCTCAAAGATCATTAAGTTCAAGGCATGTATATTCAAACATAAAAGAACATCCCAACAGAGAAAAATATCATCGTAGGATTTGCGTCACAGTTACGGTGTGCAAAACGTTAATATTGCGCTGCAGTACAAGAGCATAGCGGAATACGGCAGATTTAATATACTCAAATGGGAGTCCACGTTTAAGGAAAACAGAGCATCTGTTTCTTGTCTTCTTGTATGATTGGATTATGTAAGTGCAGCAATGGCATTAGATTGAGCTCAACCACTCAATCTTAATTATTGAACATTTTCTTATTGCCATTGAATAATAAAATCTTCACATTTCTAACATTTATCAACAGCATTGGAGAAATACCTTGGATAAAATTTAAGGATTTAGAAACCCACTAAAATATTCAACATATCTAAAAGTAAATCAAACTTTGATTATTTCACCTACTGGAAAAGATAGAAAACAGCTTCACGGTCACAGCGTCCCGTAGTGATAAAATTCAGAGCTAATTTACAGTTTATCTCAAAATTGAGCGTACCTGACAGCACAATTTTTTGTAACACTGTGAATAGATACACTTTTGAAATCGTGGCTGGTAGTATATCAACTATTTATTGATTTATCAGTATAGTATAAGACTTTTTGGCAGAGCCTGTAGTGAACGAATTTCCTGTAAAATTTGCGCACATGAAGGATCTTTTTTATGATTACAAATGAGCTAAATTTCACAAATTTCGACTTGTTTTTTTTTTTTTTTGTTAATTACTTTATTTGTACAGGCTCAATCGAATAAACTTTACAGAGCCAAGTTATCATTTTCTTTATACATTATAAATGTCTTAAATCTAAAATTAAAGGATTGGAACCGATTACTCGCGGTCTTCTCGAGGTTAGTGGATGACAATTGTTTGGATCGGGAGAGGGAAAAGGAGATTTGGAATATGATTTATGATTAAAAAATTTCACTATTTCTAAAAGATATACTTAATCCTATCGACGTTATATCAACTCTGTAATTATACAATTATTACCGAAACAAGTCTTCAAAAAAAAAAATACACACACACATACAAAACACAAACTAAACACAAGGTTAATCAAACTTACAATCTATGATTAATATTCTTCAAGAAAACATATATGAGTTGCATAAACTCCAGATCGCGTCTAGCCAAAATATCCCGAACTGGAACATTAGGTTGTCTACCTCGAGCCCGAAGGGAATCGTACAACTCGGATCTGACTCCACGGTGCTCAGCACATGACCAAATAATGTGATCTGCGTCCTGGTAACCTTGTCCACATTCACAGAGATTACTGTCCCCTAGCTCAACACGGAACAAGTGAGCGTTTAACGAGTAGTGATTGGACATGAGGCGAGACATCATACGAATGAAGTCTCGACCCACATCCAACCCCTTGAACCAAGGACACTTCGACACCTTAGGGATGATTGAATATAACCATCGTCCCAAACTCCCTTCACTCCATTTATTTTGCCAGCTGGCGAGGGACTGTTGACGATAAATGAAGAAAAATTCGTCGTAGGCGATTTGTCGATCGTAAATATCGCCTTCCATAGCGCCCACCTTTGCAAGCGAGTCCGCCTTCTCATTGCCCGGAATCGAGCAATGAGATGGGACCCATGCAAAGGTGATGACAAAAGATCTTAAAGATAAAGCACTCAAAAGCTCTCGTATTTTCGTGAGAAAATACGAGGAGTGCTTTACCGGCCTCATGGAGCGAATAGCCTCGACAGAACTGAGACTATCCGTAAAAATAAAATAATGATCTGGTGCAAGTGAGGCGATCGTTTCTAGCGTATAACGTATTGCCGCCAGTTCCGCAACATATACGGAACAAGGAGCATGAAGCATTAGAGAGGCGCTATGAAATTCGTTATAAATACCAAAACCAGCGGACGCCTCTATTAGTGATCCATCTGTGAAGAACGATCTTGCGGAATCAACTTGGCCAAACTTTGCAGCGAAAATTGACGGAGCAATCATGGAACGATGATGCTCTGGGATTCCGCGAATCTCTTGCGTCATTGATAAATCAAAATGAACAGAACTGTCGAAGTCGGAGAAGCATACACGATAGGGATTATGCTGCGAAGGGCTGACATCCTGTGTTATGTACACGTAGTACAATGACATAAAACGAGTTTGAGGGTTTAGCTCAAGAAGCTTCTCAAAGTTTGCAATCACCAGTGGGTTCATAATTTCACAACGGGTGAGGAGCCTGAGGGATAATTCCGAAAACCGATCAGAGAGTGGCAACATGCCCGCTAACACTTCGAGACTCATCGTATGAGTCGAGTGCATGCATCCTAACGCGATACGAAGACAGCGATACTGGATCCGTTCCAGTTTGATGATGTGCGTTTTAGCCGCCGACTGGAAGCAAAAACTACCGTACTCTAAAACCGATAAAATCGTTGTCCGGTACAACGTTAGAAGATCTTGCGGATGGGCTCCCCACCACGTTCCGGTAATTGTTCGGAGAAAATTGATCCTTTGTTGGCATTTCCGCTTCAGATACTCAATGTGGGATCTCCAGGTGCATTTTGAATCGAACCAGACCCCAAGATATTTGAAGGACATAGAATGAGTGATCGGTTTACCCAAAAGTTGAAGCTTTGGTTGTGCTGGGCTATGCTTCCTAGAAAAAACGACCAACTCAGTTTTCTCCGTGGAGAATTCGATACCTAGCTGGATAGCCCAAGTAGACAAATTGTCTAAGGTATCCTGTAAGGGTCCTTGCAGGTCGGCCTCTCTGGGCCCTGTCATAGACACTACTCCGTCATCTGCAAGTTGTCTCAACGTGCAGTTGTCACTTAGACAATTGTCAATTTCTCTGACGTAGAAATTATACAGAAGGGGGCTTAAACATGAGCCCTGGGGGAGGCCCATGTAGCTAAATCGTGAAGCTGTAGAGTTTCAATGAGAAAAGCTCATATGTTTCTCTGACAGCAAATTGTACAAAAAGTTATTAATTAATGGAGAAAGGCCACAAGCGTGGAGTTGGTCTGAAAGGACTTCAACCGATACTGAATCAAAAGCCCCCTTAATATCCAAGAAGACAGAAGCCATTTGCTCTTTATTAGCAAAAGCCAACTGAATTTCAGTGGAAAGCAACGCGAGACAGTCGTTCGTTCCCTTGCCCCTACGGAAACCAAATTGAGTATCTGAGAGTAGGTGGTTCAACTCAACCCATTTGTCGAGGCGAAAAAGGATCATTTTCTCCAACAAAACTCGCCTCCAATCATCTGGAACAATATTGAACTCCAGGAACTGACAAAACAAGTTCAACATGCGCCTCTTAGTGACGTCTGGGAGGTTCTTCAACAAGTCGAACTTGATCCTATCAGCCCCCGGAGCCGAATTGCCACACGAAAGGAGTGCGAGTGAGAGCTCCAGCATTGAAAAAGGCTGGCTGATCTCGTCTACCGAATTCGTCGTTTCGCGAGGAATCATCTGTGCCGGCACAGAATCAGGACATACTTTTCGCGCGAACTTGAGAATCCAACTATCGGAGTACTCCTCGCTCTCGTTGTTTGAAGACCGGTTACGCATCCTTCGCGCCGCATTCCAAAGCGTATTCATCGACGTTTCGCGCGATAATCCGTCCACGAATTGCCGCCAGTATCCGCGTTTCTTGGCTTTGATGAGGCTCTTGAGTTCGCGTTCAAGATCCGAGTACGCTTCGAAATGTACGGGTGTTCCACGTTTCCGGAAAAGCTTAAACGCGTCGGACTTTTTACGATAAACCTCAGTGCATTGCTGGTCCCACCAAGGGGAAGGAGGTTTCCTACGGAAAGACGTTCCTGGAACCGGCCGAAGCGCGCTGTCCAAGATCAGATTGGAGAGGAAGTTATATTCCTCCAACGGTGGAAGCCCTTCTACCGACATTAGGGCATCTTCTATCACATTCTTGAACTTTGTCCAATCGATATTACGGGTAAGATCGTACGCGACGTTAACGGGTTCCGACCGATTGAACCCACTGGCAACTGAAACTTTGATCGGCAAGTGATCACTACCGTGGGGATCTTGGATCACATTCCACGTGCAATCCAACGATAATGAGTTAGAGCAAAGTGTGAGGTCTAATCTACTTCCATTCGAGGATGGGCCAGCCAAACGTGTTACTTCTCCATTGTTAAGAATTGTCATATTAAAGTTGTCGCAGAGGTCATATATCAAAGTAGACGGTTGTCATCATACAGTTCCCCCCAGCCTGTACCGTGGGAATTAAAATCTCCCATAATCAACCGTGGAGCAGGAAGTACCGAACAGATATCTGAAAGTTGTTTTCGATTAACAACGGCTCTAGGAGGAATATAAACAGAAGCAATACAAAGGCTCTTACCTTTAATAATAGTCTGACATGCAACAACTTCAATACCTGGAAATTGTGGAAGATTCACTCTATAGAAGGAATGGCACTTTTTGATCCCCAAAAGTACCCCTCCTCCACGCGAATCCTCACGATCCAATCGAATAATGTTAAAATCATAAAAAGGAAGATCGATATCTGAAGAGAGCCAAGTTTCACAAACAGCAAATGCATCACAATCATTATTGTGAATTAAAAACTTAAAAGAATCTAATTTAGGAATGAGACTTCGACAATTCCACTGTAGAACAGTGATCAAATCCCCGACCTCGTTTGGAAAATTATCCATCGAAGGAAATGATTGCTGCAATGAGGGGCCACTTCAATGTCAATTGCTTCAAGAGGGTCTTCACAGAAGGAAGCATTGCCAGAACAATGCTTTTGAGAGGATCAGAAATATTGAGGTACTTGAGAATATCGTCCACAATTTTATCAAATGAGAACAACCCGGATGAAGAAGGGGCTTCTGTTCTTAAAAATGAGCCATCAGGGGTTTTTGATGTCCCCGGGAGAGATGGAAAATTCTGGTTATAATCAGTTCTGCGGAAACCAGGAGGAGTTGAAACTTCCTTTTTTCCATCACTCCTTGATTTGGGCAAGCTGATTTGGGGTTCCTTGTCTGCAACTTTCCGCGAACGGATGCGTTTTCGTTTCCGTGCAGAACCTTCCGGAAAACTGAAAGAAACTCCCTCCTCAGCCAAGTCAGAGTCAGACTCGTCATCAGACAAAACAGCAAAGGGATTTTTGTCGTTGGTTGATGGTGTGGCTGTTTTTAGCATTGCTGCAAAAGACTGCCTGGAACGCTCCTTAAGAGAGCGTTCTAGTTTCTCCCCGCGTTGTTTGTACGCCGGGCACGATGAGAGACCATGAGGAGTTCCCTTACAGTACACGCATTTTGGTGCAGTGACTGTGCAGGCGCCATCCTCGTGCTTCTCCCCGCATTTGGAACAGCGTGCCTTGCTGCCACAGTGAGAGGCCGTATGTCCCAACTGTTTGCAGTTTTGGCAGTTCATGACCCGAGGAACGAACAAACGCACAGGTAGCCGAAGTTTTCCCAACTCGATGTAGTGAGGAAGGGCTGAACCAGAAAAGGTCACCCGAAACGAGTCTGTGGGGGTAAAGCTCTTTTTACCCTCGCTGAAAGATACTGAGTTCAGCTTCTGGACTTCCAGTATCTCAACCGTGGGAAGCAAGGGGTTCTTGAAACGGCCAACCGCTTGCTTCGCCAAGATCTCGGGGGTCAGACTCGCTTCGGTGACCACACCTTCGATCTCCACATTACGAGCTGGGATGTACACTCTATACTCGAGTGTAAAGAGCTGGGAGGCAGCAATCTCGTTAGCTTGTTTCAGGTTAGAGACGACAACGCGAAGTTTATTGTACCTCACCTTCGAGACTTCGGTCACGGCCGAGAACCGCTTCGTCAGATCATTAGTAATTTGCTTTACATTCAAAGGTTTCTTTTTGGGCTGAAAGTAAACAACCCATGGGCCAGTCGAGTCTTCTGGGTAGGCTCGCGATCGGGGGCTTATCTGTCCCTGTCCATTACCAGACTGAGATGACGAAGCAGGGATGGCATCATCTGATTTCTGGGATGACAGACGTTTTCGACCCTTTTTGCTATCGCGTGGCAAAGTGGTGTCGTCTTCCGACAAAACGTCCATTTCGTCTTCCGACAAAATGTCCATTTTGCCGTACTAGTGGGAGCGAAAAACGCTCTACCACTGCAACGATAATCAAAATTACTCGGACACAATACACGAAGAAAAAAAAAATACTAACACAGAAACACAAACTTAAAATTTAACAGATGGGAGAAAGAAAGAAACAAGAACAAAAACTTATCTGATAATCCTATACTACTATCACCGAGCGTTTACACAGCAGCGGAGCGACGCGCAGCTTTGACGATCTTCGATCCGCATGTGCGGGCGGTCTTCGTTGGTGTGTGCTTGTATGAAGCTCGGCACTCAGCTGAACACACGATGATGGATGAGCGGTTTGAATGTGGAGGCAGATGCTGACACTTGATGACGATGATCCGTGTGCACAGGTATGCGTGACCACGCACCGATGGTGCGCAAAATGGTTGGCGAATTGCCAATCGCAAAAACAATTTTCGATGATTCCGAAAACACACTTTCTTCTCAAAAAAAAAACTCACTTTTTGATAAATTTATCCGGAATTATGCCAGGAATCACTAAGCGAGAAAAACTGATTATTTACGTCAGATAATAGCGAGAAAACTTCCAAATTAACGGAGCGCGAAACAAGTCGACCGTACTTCTTGCTAGGACGCGGTGGTGTGAGTTCGACTTGTTGCATTACAAGAAAATGCGTTTTTATATTATAGAAAAAAGCGTTTTTCAAAAATAGCTCTAACTTATAAGACATTCAATCAACCAATTCAACCATATCAATGACCGATAAATGTTTGATGAGCTAACGATGATGATATGATAGTGGTTTACCACCCATTGTAGCACGAAAACTAAGTCCGACAGCAGTGGGCTCTCTTCTCTGTTTGTCTTGATCAAGCTTAATAACCTCTGATTGTCATCAACATGTCGCTGTATGAAGGGCCAAACAAGGATTGGGTAGAAGGAAAGGCAAAGTCACCTATGCGCATGTATGGAACAATAAAGAATCTCCTTCAAGTAACTTGATCAGTCAATTGGTCAAAAAGACAAGCCCCCAAACAGGAAGATGCCCCAATGAGTGGGTAGAAGAGCCTGCCCTTTATCCACGAAATGTTATCAACAGGGAGTTGGCATTCCCAATCTCCCCGTCCAAATCGCTTCAATCGCGTGCCCTGTTGGACCGTCCCTTCCCTTTTATACATGTATTTCAATGTATATGCGAGTTGATTGTTATGATTATTGTCATTTCGATGAAGATCGTGATGCTATTACAGAAACCAATCTTGAATCGTAGACCAGGTCCATCAACAATACACTCGTTCCGAGACGGGGCTCTTTAATAAAGCCATCTTCATCTTCTTAGTGATGTTCGCTCACCACCCGGAATGCATGCAAAGAGATACAACCAGAACTAGTTTTTTTTTTAAGTACAAGTAATAGTTTTATTCGAATACCCAAGTTACCATATTGTGTCTCAGTGACATTGTCTCACTCTGAACCCACATTCAAAGCAACTTTGAGACTATTTGGTTACTTGGATACTTCCCATCCATTCTTTGAATCAGCGAAAACCAACTTGATTATTCGCTCGAAAACACCAAAGAATATATAGAGATAAATCTCAAAAACACAGTTCAACTGATAGTACTTTATAAACCTCCGCGCTCTTCTTCTAATAACCCAAAACCCCAAAACTGATTCAAAGATTATAATATAGAGAGTATAAAATAAAATGTCCACCTGCACTGTATTGTCGATTCAGAAATCATTAGACCCTAACCCAGACTTCAGCATCAACCGGTGGGCAGTGCACTATACACTCCAAGTTCTCTTTGTTTCAAATTCATCTAAAATTTTATACGTTACCCATTGAGTGTTGATTAATCACAATGAAACATTGTGACAGAGCACGGACTTGAGGTTACTAGAGTATTAAATAATCTAGGTCCTATTTAGGATTATATCTGAGAAATCCAAATCTGGCCAACGCGCACCCTATAAATGTTTGATGAGCTAACGGTCGAAAATTCTGGAATCAATCTTTTCAAACTTATCCTGAATGTTCATTTTCTATATTCCCCTAAAATAATCTTAAGACCTCTCCAGGAATTTTATTCTAGTTTTATTGATTAACATACCTCAAGTTTCGCCCATCATTCTACGTAGATTTTTTTTTCCTTGATTTATTTTCCGTCGATCTTGTTTTCCGTGCTGAGCGTAGATTGTACCAGTTTATGAGAATATTTTTCACAACTTCCACCGGAAGAGTCCCGCAACTTCTCCTGGAAGTTATTTCCCGTTTTTCTAGACATGCTCTGAATGTTTCTTCTGACTGACATCGGCCAATTCTATCGATTTCTCTTGAAAGCGCTATCCAAGTTACCCTAGAGGTCCTGCTGGCATTCCCAGGAAATGTCTGCCGACTTCTTTTGTAAGGTTCTCTTAACATTCTCTGAAAGTTTATTTATAGGAAAAATGGCTCTAATGTTGGCCTATGGATGTAAGATTGAGCCCATCGCTAAAAATCTGCTATTTATCAATTTTATCTAGATGAACGCGTCATTGGGACGGTACTTATGGATATTTTAGGTCGCTATTGAAAATTTAGTCGATTGCTGAATTTATGTATGGGCTCAAATTAGGGGCATTTAGGCTGACATTACATCCATTTCCCCTACTATCCATTTCTCATTGGCCGGCAGTGCTTTTGTGGAAGAAACTTGTTTGCACCTGTTGTTATACATAGATGCAAACATTTTTAGTCCTGGCGATGGAAGGTAATAGCTCTACTGTACATCCAACAACCCATTCCAAGAATGCCTGTTCATACACGTACATTCTGAGGTCGACTTCATTTACAATAAGCCCCGATACTTCAATTGAATACATGTAGTGCATTCAAGCTTCCAGAATTTATAAACAAAATCCTTTATTCTGGCGCGTGTTTAGTATAAGCAATTTTTGTGTAAATCTGAGCAATAATTTAAAAAGAATCTCACCAAATTCCACTGTTTCTTCACTATTCTATGCATTGCCCTTCTCTGAAATCGCTGCTAGTCCCTGCAAATTTTCCATGTTATTTCTGATGTGTTCCACTACATGTTGACGTCCATTATCTTTGTATGATGATCTTGAGTTCCTAGTTGCGTCTTATAAAACCGTAGCACCAGTGCGGAAAACAGACATTACCCATCTCCAGGTATTTTTTTTAACGAGCATTACTCCATTGTCGTATCGAATGTGCTTCATTTTGGCTGCTCTCCTTTTACTTTTACTTTGTCGGCTCCATGGGACCGGAAAAGATATAGATATATACATTATTAGCAGTACTGTGATATAACCACAACGATATGGCCGATCAGAATAGTTCAACGAATGTGAAATGAGGGAACATTTAAATTTACCACGATTTAAGGTACTTCAATGCAATATTCATTTTTTTACTAACAAATAATACATGTTTCAATATGTTATCTGAACTAATTTTTTGGAAGCATTTACTTATGTTTTATACAACTAGTATCAATGTTCCGTCATATCGTATCTTCAATTGATCTTCGCCAGCGCCACGTTTCATTCAGGCTCTTTGGAACTACTTCCTTGTTACTTTTTATGTCTTGTTGATAGTGATAAGTCCTCGGGTTGTCTGGATCTAGGTTAGTTAGCCTTCATCTATGGATGAGTTAGTTAGTCTTGATCTATGTGATTCCTAATCTTCCATTCGTTGTTTCCTAGGTTGAAGTGGTTAAGACTAGGGTTGTGATGCATGGTCATTATCGGTGTCATACCTTAATTTTGTTGCTAACGAATCCAATTTTGACTGACAAAGCGGCGCGCCTTTGAAGGATGATCATCCTAGCGGGACCTTTCAATTAGAATCGATTCCTGGCGATGAAGGCAAGAATGACAACTGTATCAAAACCGGATACTTCATCATTTCTCAATAGTGATGAAGTAATACGACATGCACTAAGCTAAGGACACGGGATATACTACAATAGATCAAATTACTGGTCGCAGTAGTTTTATGTCCTGAACAGAGGAGAAAAAAAAACTACATGTGGTGAAATATGAAACGCACTTTTTTAAGTTTATTGCACTTAAAAATGACCAATGTCATCATTTACTCACACATGAAATCTGCCTCGACCAACCTGGCAGAGCGCGCCCTAACCCTCACTAAACTAAAGTGCAGGGTTCTAAAAGTTCCTTCCAACTTACCCGGAATTTTCAACCGTCTTGGATGTCGGAAGACTGTCAGCTTCCTCTGGAAGTTTCTTCTAGCTTTCTCCGGAAGCTTTTTCTGACTGCCTGGAAGCTCTTTCCAACCTCTCCAAAAAAGTTTCCATCTGCTTCCATTTCTTTCAATTTATTGATAGTTCTCAGGAAAGTTTTATTTAGATTTTTTTTTGAAAGAATGTATACTAAGCATGCCTTTTTCAACTGTTTCCTCTCTAAATAGAAATAGTTTCCAAAGAATTGGGAAACGAGATTGGTGGTAAAATTGATTCCTAGGAACTCACCGGTTTTTAAGAAAATAATGTTTTAATTGCGTAATTTTTACAAGTCCCTCCCTCTCTCCCAGACAGAAATCCTGAATGTGTCATTATCATGAAATAAAGCAAAGGACTGACTGTTGTCCATGCTATGGACGGCTGATACCAGCGTAGCACTGAACAGCTATTCAGAATGAGAATATAGCCAGAATATGTAGTAGTCTTGAAAAGCTATTGGACAACTCTTCCGGCTAAATTCCCATTCTGTACCACTGTGCACTGTACACGATAGTCCTCCAGTGAGTGCTGGCCATTCAAACCAACCGTAAAAGACAACAATACAGGAGTACAGGAAGCTAACAATGGAAAGGTTTTGCGTAATAGCTGCTGGGAGAATCACCCTTCGTATAGAATGCAAAAATCGGGTGACTACGGTGGGCTGGGCACGTCGTAAGTATGTTGGATGACAATCCATTGAAAATGGATTCCACGAAAGGCCCAAATTTCACTGGCAGTGGCGTCAGTAGAACTCGGCCTCTGAAAGCCAATGTAAATGGGATGGAAGCAGAATGGAACTAGAATGGAGGTAAAATGGATGTGCCATGGAAGTGGACAGAAAGGGGAATGAAAGTGATAAAGAAGTGGGATGGTGGTAGAATGGATGCGTAATTTAAGTGGAATGACAGTGAAATGACAGTGAAATGAAAGTGGAATGGAAGGGGAATGGAAGGGGAATGGAAGGGGAATGGAAGGGGAATGGAAGGGGAATGGAAGGGGAATGGAAGGGGAATGGAAGGGGAATGGAAGGGGAATGGAAGAGGAATGGAAGGAGAATGGAAGTGGAATGAAAGCGGAATGGAAGTGGAATGGAAGTGGAATGGAAGTGGAATGGAAGTGGAATGGAAGTGGAATGGAAGTGGAATGGAAGTGGAATGGAAGTGGAATGGAAGTGGAATGGAAGTGGAATGGAAGTGGAATGGAAGTGGAATGGAAGTGGAATGGAAGTGGAATGGAAGTGGAATGGAAGTGGAATGGAAGTGGAATGGAAGTGGAATGGAAGTGGAATGGAAGTGGAATGGAAGTGGAATGGAAGTGGAATGGAAGTGGAATGGAAGTGGAATGGAAGTGGAATGGAAGTGGAATGGAAGTGGAATGAAAGTGGAATGGAAGTGGAATGGAAGTGGAATGGAAGTGGAATGGAAGTGGAATAGAAGTGGAATGGAAGTGGAATGGAAGTGGAATGGAAGTGGAATGGAAGTGGAATGGAAGTGGAATGGAAGTGGAATGGAAGTGGAATGGAAGTGGAATGGAAGTGGAATGGAAGTGGAATGAAAGTGGAATTCAAGTGGAATGGAGGTAAAATGGATATGGAATGGAAGGGGAATGAAAGTGGAATGAAAGTGGAATGAAAGTGGAATGAAAGTGGAATGGAAGTGGAATGGAAGTGGAATGGAAGTGGAATGGAAGTGGAATGGAAGTGGAATGGAAGTGGAATGGAAGTGGAATAGAAGTGGAATGGAAGTGGAATGAAAGTGGAATAAAAGCGGAATGAAAGTGAAATGAAAGTGGAATTCAAGTGGAATGGAGGTAAAATGGATATGGAATGGAAAGGGAATGGAAGGGGAATGGAAGGGGAATCGAAGGGGAATGGAAGGGGAATGGAAGGGGAATGGAAGGGGAATGGAAGGGGAATGGAAGGGGAATGGAAGGGGAATGGAAGGGGAATGGAAGAGGAATGGAAGGAGAATGGAAGTGGAATGAAAGCGGAATGGAAGTGGAATGGAAGTGGAATGGAAGTGGAATGGAAGTGGAATGGAAGTGGAATGGAAGTGGAATGGAAGTGGAATGGAAGTGGAATGGAAGTGGAATGGAAGTGGAATTCAAGTGGAATGGAGGTAAAATGGATATGGAATGGAAGGGGAATGAAAGTGGAATGAAAGTGGAATGAAAGTGGAATGAAAGTGGAATGAAAGTGGAATGAAAGTGGAATGGAAGTGGAATGGAAGTGGAATGGAAGTGGAATGGAAGTGGAATGGAAGTGGAATGGAAGTGGAATGGAAGTGGAATGGAAGTGGAATAGAAGTGGAATGGAAGTGGAATGAAAGTGGAATAAAAGCGGAATGAAAGTGAAATGAAAGTGGAATTCAAGTGGAATGGAGGTAAAATGGATATGGAATGGAAAGGGAATGGAAGGGGAATGGAAGGGGAATCGAAGGGGAATGGAAGGGGAATGGAAGGGGAATGGAAGGGGAATGGAAGGGGAATGGAAGGGGAATGGAAGTGGAATGAAAGCGGAATGGAAGTGGAATGGAAGTGGAATGGAAGTGGAATGGAAGTGGAATGGAAGTGGAATGGAAGTGGAATGGAAGTGGAATGGAAGTGGAATGGAAGTGGAATGGAAGTGGAATGGAAGTGGAATGGAAGTGGAATGAAAGTGGAATGAAAGTGGAATGAAAGTGGAATGAAAGTGAAATGAAAGTGGAATTCAAGTGGAATGGAGGTAAAATGGATATGGAATGGAAAGGGAATGGAAAGGGAATGGAAGGGGAATGGAAGGTGAATGGAAAGGGAATGGAAGGGGAATGGAAGTGGAACGAAAGTGGAATGAAAGTGGAATGGAAGTGGAATGAAAGTGGAATGAAAGTGGAATGAAAGTGGAATGAAAGTGGAATGAAAGTGGAATGAAAGTGGAATGAAAGTGGAATGAAAGTGGAATGAAAGTGGAATGAAAGTGGAATGAAAGTGGAATGAAAGTGGAATGAAAGTGGAATGAAAGTGGAATGAAAGTGGAATGAAAGTGGAATAAAAGCGGAATGAAAGTGAAATGAAAGTGGAATTCAAGTGGAATGGAGGTAAAATGGATATGGAATGGAAAGGGAATGGAAGGGGAATGGAAGGGGAATCGAAGGGGAATGGAAGGGGAATGGAAGGGGAATGGAAGGGGAATGGAAGGGGAATGGAAGGGGAATGGAAGTGGAATGGAAGTGGAATGAAAGTGGAATAAAAGCGGAATGAAAGTGAAATGAAAGTGGAATTCAAGTGGAATGGAGGTAAAATGGATATGGAATGGAAAGGGAATGGAAGGGGAATGGAAGGGGAATCGAAGGGGAATGGAAGGGGAATGGAAGGGGAATGGAAGGGGAATGGAAGGGGAATGGAAGGGGAATGGAAGTGGAATGAAAGCGGAATGGAAGTGGAATGGAAGTGGAATGGAAGTGGAATGGAAGTGGAATGGAAGTGGAATGGAAGTGGAATGGAAGTGGAATGGAAGTGGAATGGAAGTGGAATGGAAGTGGAATGGAAGTGGAATGGAAGTGAAATGGAAGTGGAATGGAAGTGGAATGGAAGTGGAATGGAAGTGGAATGGAAGTGGAATGGAAGTGGAATGGAAGTGGAATGGAAGTGGAATGGAAGTGGAATGGAAGTGGAATGGAAGTGGAATGGAAGTGGAATGGAAGTGGAATGGAAGTGGAATGGAAGTGGAATGGAAGTGGAATGAAAGTGGAATGGAAGTGGAATGGAAGTGGAATGGAAGTGGAATGGAAGTGGAATAGAAGTGGAATGGAAGTGGAATGGAAGTGGAATGGAAGTGGAATGGAAGTGGAATGGAAGTGGAATGGAAGTGGAATGGAAGTGGAAGGGAAGTGGAATGGAAGTGGAATGGAAGTGGAATGGAAGTGGAATGGAAGTGGAATGGAAGTGGAATGGAAGTGGAATGGAAGTGGAATGAAAGTGGAATTCAAGTGGAATGGAGGTAAAATGGATATGGAATGGAAGGGGAATGAAAGTGGAATGAAAGTGGAATGAAAGTGGAATGAAAGTGGAATGGAAGTGGAATGGAAGTGGAATGGAAGTGGAATGGAAGTGGAATGGAAGTGGAATGGAAGTGGAATGGAAGTGGAATGGAAGTGGAATAGAAGTGGAATGGAAGTGGAATGAAAGTGGAATAAAAGCGGAATGAAAGTGAAATGAAAGTGGAATTCAAGTGGAATGGAGGTAAAATGGATATGGAATGGAAAGGGAATGGAAGGGGAATGGAAGGGGAATCGAAGGGGAATGGAAGGGGAATGGAAGGGGAATGGAAGTGGAATGGAAGGGGAATGGAAGGGGAATGGAAGTGGAACGAAAGTGGAATGGAAGTGGAATGAAAATGGAATGAAAATGGAATGAAAATGGAATGAAAGTGGAATGAAAGTGGAATGAAAGTGGAATGAAAGTGGAATGAAAGTGGAATGAAAGTGGAATGAAAGTGGAATGAAAGTGGAATGAAAGTGGAATGAAAGTGGAATGAAAGTGAAATGAAAGTGGAATTCAAGTGGAATGGAGGTAAAATGGATATGGAATGGAAAGGGAATGGAAAGGGAATGGAAGGGGAATGGAAGGTGAATGGAAAGGGAATGGAAGGGGAATGGAAGTGGAACGAAAGTGGAATGAAAGTGGAATGGAAGTGGAATGAAAGTGGAATGAAAGTGGAATGAAAGTGGAATGAAAGTGGAATGAAAGTGGAATGAAAGTGGAATGAAAGTGGAATGAAAGTGGAATGAAAGTGGAATGAAAGTGGAATGAAAGTGGAATGAAAGTGGAATGAAAGTGGAATGAAAGTGGAATGAAAGTGGAATGAAAGTGGAATGAAAGTGGAAAGAAAGTGGAATGAAAGTGGAATGAAAGTGGAATGAAAGTGGAATGAAAGTGGAATGAAAGTGGAATGAAAGTGGAATGAAAGTGGAATGAAAGTGGAATGAAAGTGGAATGAAAGTGGAATGAAAGTGGAATGAAAGTGGAATGAAAGTGGAATGAAAGTGGAATGAAAGTGGAATGAAAGTGGAATGAAAGAGAAATGAAAGTGGAATGAAAGTGGAATGAAAGTGGAATGAAAGTGGAATGAAAGTGGAATGAAAGTGGAATGAAAGTGGAATGAAAGTGGAATGAAAGTGGAATGAAAGTGGAATGAAAGTGGAATGAAAGTGGAATGAAAGTGGAATGAAAGTGGAATGAAAGTGGAATGAAAGTGGAATGGAAGTGGAATGGAAGTGAAATGGAAGTGGAATGGAAGTGGAATGGAAGTGGAATGGAAGTGGAATGGAAGTGGAATGGAAGTGGAATGGAAGTGGAATGGAAGTGGAATGGAAGTGGAATGGAAGTGGAATGGAAGTGGAATGGAAGTGGAATGGAAGTGGAATGGAAGTGGAATGGAAGTGGAATGGAAGTGGAATGGAAGTGGAATGGAAGTGGAATGGAAGTGGAATGAAAGTGGAATGGAAGTGGAATGGAAGTGGAATGGAAGTGGAATGAAAGTGGAATGGAAGTGGAATGGAAGTGGAATGGAAGTGGAATGGAAGTGGAATAGAAGTGGAATGGAAGTGGAATGGAAGTGGAATGGAAGTGGAATGGAAGTGGAATGGAAGTGGAATGGAAGTGGAATGGAAGTGGAATGGAAGTGGAATGGAAGTGGAATGGAAGTGGAATGAAAGTGGAATTCAAGTGGAATGGAGGTAAAATGGATATGGAATGGAAGGGGAATGAAAGTGGAATGAAAGTGGAATGAAAGTGGAATGAAAGTGGAATGGAAGTGGAATGGAAGTGGAATGGAAGTGGAATGGAAGTGGAATGGAAGTGGAATGGAAGTGGAATGGAAGTGGAATAGAAGTGGAATGGAAGTGGAATGAAAGTGGAATAAAAGCGGAATGAAAGTGAAATGAAAGTGGAATTCAAGTGGAATGGAGGTAAAATGGATATGGAATGGAAAGGGAATGGAAGGGGAATGGAAGGGGAATCGAAGGGGAATGGAAGGGGAATGGAAGGGGAATGGAAGGGGAATGGAAGGGGAATGGAAGGGGAATGGAAGGGGAATGGAAGAGGAATGGAAGGAGAATGGAAGTGGAATGAAAGCGGAATGGAAGTGGAATGGAAGTGGAATGGAAGTGGAATGGAAGTGGAATGGAAGTGGAATGGAAGTGGAATGGAAGTGGAATGGAAGTGGAATGGAAGTGGAATGGAAGTGGAATGGAAGTGGAATGGAAGTGGAATGGAAGTGGAATGGAAGTGGAATGGAAGTGGAATGGAAGTGGAATGGAAGTGGAATGGAAGTGGAATGGAAGTGGAATGGAAGTGGAATGGAAGTGGAATGGAAGTGGAATGGAAGTGGAATGGAAGTGGAATGGAAGTGGAATGGAAGTGGAATGGAAGTGGAATGGAAGTGGAATGGAAGTGGAATGGAAGTGGAATGGAAGTGGAATGGAAGTGGAATGGAAGTGGAATGGAAGTGGAATGGAAGTGAAATGGAAGTGGAATGGAAGTGGAATGGAAGTGGAATGGAAGTGGAATGGAAGTGGAATGGAAGTGGAATGGAAGTGGAATGGAAGTGGAATGGAAGTGGAATGGAAGTGGAATGGAAGTGGAATGGAAGTGGAATGGAAGTGGAATGGAAGTGGAATGGAAGTGGAATGGAAGTGGAATGGAAGTGGAATGGAAGTGGAATGGAAGTGGAATGGAAGTGGAATGAAAGTGGAATGGAAGTGGAATGGAAGTGGAATGGAAGTGGAATGGAAGTGGAATAGAAGTGGAATGGAAGTGGAATGGAAGTGGAATGGAAGTGGAATGGAAGTGGAATGGAAGTGGAATGGAAGTGGAATGGAAGTGGAATGGAAGTGGAATGGAAGTGGAATGGAAGTGGAATGGAAGTGGAATGGAAGTGGAATGGAAGTGGAATGGAAGTGAAATGGAAGTGGAATGGAAGTGGAATGGAAGTGGAATGGAAGTGGAATGGAAGTGGAATGGAAGTGGAATGGAAGTGGAATGGAAGTGGAATGGAAGTGGAATGGAAGTGGAATGGAAGTGGAATGGAAGTGGAATGGAAGTGGAATGGAAGTGGAATGGAAGTGGAATGGAAGTGGAATGGAAGTGGAATGAAAGTGGAATGGAAGTGGAATGGAAGTGGAATGGAAGTGGAATGGAAGTGGAATAGAAGTGGAATGGAAGTGGAATGGAAGTGGAATGGAAGTGGAATGGAAGTGGAATGGAAGTGGAATGGAAGTGGAATGGAAGTGGAATGGAAGTGGAATGGAAGTGGAATGGAAGTGGAATGAAAGTGGAATTCAAGTGGAATGGAGGTAAAATGGATATGGAATGGAAGGGGAATGAAAGTGGAATGAAAGTGGAATGAAAGTGGAATGAAAGTGGAATGAAAGTGGAATGGAAGTGGAATGGAAGTGGAATGGAAGTGGAATGGAAGTGGAATGGAAGTGGAATGGAAGTGGAATGGAAGTGGAATGGAAGTGGAATAGAAGTGGAATGGAAGTGGAATGAAAGTGGAATAAAAGCGGAATGAAAGTGAAATGAAAGTGGAATTCAAGTGGAATGGAGGTAAAATGGATATGGAATGGAAAGGGAATGGAAGGGGAATGGAAGGGGAATCGAAGGGGAATGGAAGGGGAATGGAAGGGGAATGGAAGGGGAATGGAAGGGGAATGGAAGGGGAATGGAAGGGGAATGGAAGAGGAATGGAAGGAGAATGGAAGTGGAATGAAAGCGGAATGGAAGTGGAATGGAAGTGGAATGGAAGTGGAATGGAAGTGGAATGGAAGTGGAATGGAAGTGGAATGGAAGTGGAATGGAAGTGGAATGGAAGTGGAATGGAAGTGGAATGGAAGTGGAATGGAAGTGGAATGGAAGTGGAATGGAAGTGGAATGGAAGTGGAATGGAAGTGGAATGGAAGTGGAATGGAAGTGGAATGGAAGTGGAATGGAAGTGGAATGGAAGTGGAATGGAAGTGGAATGGAAGTGGAATGGAAGTGGAATGGAAGTGGAATGGAAGTGGAATGGAAGTGGAATGGAAGTGGAATGGAAGTGGAATGGAAGTGGAATGGAAGTGGAATGGAAGTGGAATGGAAGTGGAATGGAAGTGGAATGGAAGTGGAATGGAAGTGGAATGGAAGTGGAATGGAAGTGGAATGGAAGTGGAATGGAAGTGGAATGGAAGTGGAATGGAAGTGGAATGGAAGTGGAATGGAAGTGGAATGGAAGTGGAATGGAAGTGAAATGGAAGTGGAATGGAAGTGGAATGGAAGTGGAATGGAAGTGGAATGGAAGTGGAATGGAAGTGGAATGGAAGTGGAATGGAAGTGGAATGGAAGTGTAATGGAAGTGGAATGGAAGTGGAATGGAAGTGGAATGGAAGTGGAATGGAAGTGGAATGGAAGTGGAATGAAAGTGGAATGGAAGTGGAATGGAAGTGGAATGGAAGTGGAATGGAAGTGGAATAGAAGTGGAATGGAAGTGGAATGGAAGTGGAATGGAAGTGGAATGGAAGTGGAATGGAAGTGGAATGGAAGTGGAATGGAAGTGGAAGGGAAGTGGAATGGAAGTGGAATGGAAGTGGAATGGAAGTGGAATGGAAGTGGAATGGAAGTGGAATGGAAGTGGAATGGAAGAGGAATGAAAGTGGAATTCAAGTGGAATGGAGGTAAAATGGATATGGAATGGAAGGGGAATGAAAGTGGAATGAAAGTGGAATGAAAGTGGAATGAAAGTGGAATGGAAGTGGAATGGAAGTGGAATGGAAGTGGAATGGAAGTGGAATGGAAGTGGAATGGAAGTGGAATGGAAGTGGAATGGAAGTGGAATAGAAGTGGAATGGAAGTGGAATGAAAGTGGAATAAAAGCGGAATGAAAGTGAAATGAAAGTGGAATTCAAGTGGAATGGAGGTAAAATGGATATGGAATGGAAAGGGAATGGAAGGGGAATGGAAGGGGAATCGAAGGGGAATGGAAGGGGAATGGAAGGGGAATGGAAGTGGAATGGAAGGGGAATGGAAGGGGAATGGAAGTGGAACGAAAGTGGAATGGAAGTGGAATGAAAATGGAATGAAAATGGAATGAAAATGGAATGAAAGTGGAATGAAAGTGGAATGAAAGTGGAATGAAAGTGGAATGAAAGTGGAATGAAAGTGGAATGAAAGTGGAATGAAAGTGGAATGAAAGTGGAATGAAAGTGGAATAAAAGCGGAATGAAAGTGAAATGAAAGTGGAATTCAAGTGGAATGGAGGTAAAATGGATATGGAATGGAAAGGGAATGGAAAGGGAATGGAAGGGGAATGGAAGGTGAATGGAAAGGGAATGGAAGGGGAATGGAAGTGGAACGAAAGTGGAATGAAAGTGGAATGGAAGTGGAATGAAAGTGGAATGAAAGTGGAATGAAAGTGGAATGAAAGTGGAATGAAAGTGGAATGAAAGTGGAATGAAAGTGGAATGAAAGTGGAATGAAAGTGGAATGAAAGTGGAATGAAAGTGGAATGAAAGTGGAATGAAAGTGGAATGAAAGTGGAATGAAAGTGGAATGAAAGTGGAATGAAAGTGGAATGAAAGTGGAATGAAAGTGGAATGAAAGTGGAATGAAAGTGGAATGAAAGTGGAATGAAAGTGGAATGAAAGTGGAATGAAAGTGGAATGAAAGTGGAATGAAAGTGGAATGAAAGTGGAATGAAAGTGGAATGAAAGTGGAATGAAAGTGGAATGAAAGTGGAATGAAAGTGGAATGAAAGTGGAATGAAAGTGGAATGAAAGTGGAATGAAAGTGGAATGAAAGTGGAATGAAAGTGGAATTAAAGTGGAATGAAAGTGGAATGAAAGTGGAATGAAAGTGGAATGAAAGTGGAATGAAAGTGGAATGAAAGTGGAATGAAAGTGGAATGAAAGAGAAATGAAAGTGGAATGAAAGTGGAATGAAAGTGGAATGAAAGTGGAATGAAAGTGGAATGAAAGTGGAATGAAAGTGGAATGAAAGTGGAATGAAAGTGGAATGAAAGTGGAATGAAAGTGGAATGAAAGTGGAATGAAAGTGGAATGAAAGTGGAATGAAAGTGGAATGAAAGTGGAATTAAAGTGGAATGAAAGTGGAATTGAAGTGGAATAGAAAGGGAAATTTGTGGAGACTTGATTTCCCAGAATATTCACATATTCTACCTTAGGTTGCGTGTAAAAATTAATATTCAAATGCATATCATAAAAAGAGGGATCAAGTGTCTCCAAATTCTTAAAATTGCTTTGTGGATGTAGGATAAATTTCAGCTTCGGCACCCATTAACTTCTTTTGACAACCAAAATTTATACGGTAATTTCACTGAATTTTCTCACCAAAACACTTCGCTGAATGTATTCAAGCTTCAATCTGATCAGGTTTTTACGATTGAGCAAACGCCATTTGTCAGGTTTTTTCTTGAAATAAAACATACGCACTATAAAATGTGGCTGATTTTGAGTTGCTGATAATAGAACAGCAGATTAACACGAAGTTCAAATGGAAAGGCCCTCGAAGAAAAAGAGGTTGCCGACAATAGTCACACACACTGCCAATGTGTGCACTTCGTCAAAAAAAAAACATAGAAGTGCGATCGCTGCTTAGATTGACGAGAATTCCCCTAAAAATCACGTCAGAGGCTCAAGAAAATTTAAAATTAATCCAATGAAAAGTCCCTGACTCCAGTTTCTTTTAAATCAATACTTGCCGTAAAGGGGGGATCAATTTTTTCAAAATGAGTTTTTAGACATAACTGAGAAAAAATGTAGTTTTGGGAACTTATACTTAATTTTGAGCCTTTCGTGTATTTTTAAACAGCGTGGAGGCAAACCAGCCCAAGGCTGAAAGCCTCCCTAATAAAGATAAATAATAATAATAATATTTTTAAACATATAATAAATATTTCCCTGTGAATCTGTGGATCAATTTTTGATTTTTTCGCTGACATACAGCGGATCTATCTTTTTCGATTCGTATTGAGTTCCACAACAACTGTGCCAAATTTGAACGATCTGGAGATGTTTAGAAGTTTTAAAGTTTGTATGGGAAAATGTACGGGAAACGGACCAAAACTGTTCAGTTGTATGTCAAAAACCAAACATCGTTTATAGCAAAAAACTATTTATAACATCTCCGTCGAAGACCGCGAACCGATTAAACTTCTGTTCAAAAAGTTGTGCTCCGTTGTGCTGTTGTCAATGTGCTCCGCGGACACCTACTGGCGTGTATAAAAGCTTGTAGGTATGCACGGAGAACTAGGTCGACAGTAAGAAAATAATAACTTTTTGCACATTAGTCGAAAAGATTTGCGGTCTTGGATGAAGCTGCTTTGTAAAGTTTTCTCAATCAAAGTCCCATGTTTGGTTGAAATTGAGCGGTTTTCTATATCTAACAAGCAAATGATTTTTTTTTTTCACTTTAAAGCACTCTCTCAAATCCAGATCGTAATCGAATTAGTTCATATTTGAAACAATTTCTGAAGACCTCAATACGAATAAAAAAAAACTATGGGGAGTTGGGGTTGTGATCGGCCATATGAACATGACCCACCCTAGTGTCTACTCTCCCCTAAAGGGAAATGAAAAGCTAAGTAATGCTACTCCCATGGCGACATAAAATAGGTCAACCCTTCGAAAATCAATCAAAACCACAAACCGTTCAACCCCACTTCCACATACAGGAATCCCTCGAATAGTGCGATGGGTGGTACCGTCCTCTCACCACAATTTCTCACTTGTCCATCATCCAATTGAGCTTTTTTGTATGCGATTAGGGTCAACCATAAACTTGGTACCTACAGAAAATCAGCTCAATTGATTGGAAAACAGCCGAGAAATTGTAGTGGGTGAACGGTACCACCCACAGCACTGTTCGGTGGATTCCTGTATCAATCTGTCGTCAACTAGTTTAATCCAGTCTGCCATCACATCAAAACTGCCCCTTGAAATCCCCCAGATACCCACACTTCCAATCATTTTTATTGCTTTCGATTTTGTCCGATGGCAGTATTGTCCTTACTGCTGCCGTTGCAACTTTCCGCTTGATTATTTTCCAATATTTTCCAAATTGCGATTTAGCAGCGTCCCAGTCCAGCCTGCCTCGGAATCAACTCGAGCACGCAAAATTTTCTGCTCGCTCTGACGAACCAAAAGAAACATTAAATTGGATTGATTATAAATAATGCACGCGAGTAAACCAGCGACAAGTCCTTCCAACTGGCCCAGTACTGGACCATTGTGGATAGAGGATAAATTGTACTCGCCAAATGTATTATGTCATCGTCTGGTCTGGTTTGGAGTCTGGTCTGAAATTGCGGTTTCAGGTCCACTAGCAACGCACCCTCTTTCGGACTCTTGGTACAACAATTGGCCTGAAGGGAAATTTTTCTTGTTCAACATGTACATTCATGCATGCCTTGCCGTTTGTGTACGGCTACACGCTTGCATAGTGGGTTTTTTGGATGGACTATGCTGTACCACCCAACCTCCCGAGTAAGAAAAAAATGAAGTGTAATCGCACATCTCCGTAATATAGCGTACACAGCAGCTACAATAATGCTGACGGTATAAACAGTAACAAATGCTGGTTGGTTGTTCCATGACTATGGAATATTGTTTTGTTTGTCTCACAATGGCTTGTGGAGCTTGATAGCTATCACAGTTCCCAGGAACGAGCGGGCCATGGTTGTCTGAATGATCCTGAGGGCGTTTTTTTTTCTCGCTTGCACTGAAGTTTCAGTGAAACATCGTTTCTCGTCAAACGGATCGATGCGGTTAGGAATTGAACAGATCCTCTGAAAAATGAAGACACGAATATCTGTAAAGAAGTGATTCGATAAGTTGAACTTATGATTTGTTTTAGAAATTACGCTAGCTAGTTGAGAATTTTCCCCCTGTCCCACTTGAGCCCTTACAACGAGTATCAAAGTTTAAGGTTTGGGAAAACTTCCATTATAGAAGTTGCGAAAACCTGTGCAACCGACGCTAGGGAGGCAGCTCCCACACCTGCACCTTACCTATCGACCTATCAACTCATGGACCGGGGACCAACGGCTTTACTTCCCTTGATCAGAGGTTTATGCCTTAGAAAATTCCGACGGCGTCGACTGGGATTGGACCCAGGCCTTTTGAAGTGAGAGGCTTACACCACAGGCGACACTGCTTAACATATGCTAGATTTCGGTGCGGTGCCGTGAGTATCGATCCATGTAGATTGAGAAACGCCTGAGTAGTTATACGAATCAATCATTACTAACAACCCCATCCAAGGCACCATACGCCGCCAAGATATCACATTACAATCCACGTATCAATCATTAAACTAAATTTCGATTAGCAAAATCAATCCATAGTACACATTTCACCACTCCACTGAACCCGAGACCCACCGGAAGGGGAAATTAATATCTTTCTCAACTGGTTTGCGTAGGAATGTTTACCTAAATAGAATCTGATTTCGGCCCCTAACTCCATACTAATTGGATAAACTGGATTACACTCCGGCAGATAGTAGTAGTACAGTGACATCTCGATTTTCGCGGCATGTTTATTTTGTGTTCCGCAAGGTTTATTGTATGCAACAAAGGGTTTAAACGATTTTGGATTAACGAACTTAATGTTTCCTAAATCAGGATCTCACTGTATATGCAATGACAGTACGCGAAAGAAGCCACTCCTTGCAGCAGCAGTAGCAGTAGAAGCAGTACCAGCTGCGGTTCTGGTTGTCCCAGAGAAGTATAATGATTGAATATTTGATCGATCCCATTTCTCGCACTGTGTTTGCTTCGTTTGCTCTAATCGAATGTGGATATAAAGTAAACCATCACAGTCTTTGAAGGGAAAACGCAAACAGAAAACACTTTCCAAGGGTAATTCAATCCGAGTGTGCATGTGTGTATGTGAACAGAGTGTGTGCATCCGTATTTGGACGCAAGGATGAAAGATAGGACCAAATCGGGAAAAAGCACTTGATTAGATCAATCCACTTGAAACAAAATCGATGTTGGTAACTTTGGCATCAAGATGCAAGGGTAGATGTAAGGAATTACGTGGCCATGTTGAAAAAAATCGATGATATCAAATTGAAATCATGGGTGAAGAAATATGTTGACTGTTGGATGAAAACCGCTATTTTTCGTTTACATCCACGAGTAATGCATACGTTAAACTGACCACTCGTCTATTATTCGTCACATTTGACTAGAAGATGGTTCCACCATACTTAGTTGGCAGCATGTTTGACCATGCCATAAGTAAATTTTTACCGACACCAAGACACGATCAAAGTTTTCATAAACTACGTGAACAGTCTAGGGGGAAGAGGTAGCAAGTGTCTAAGGCTTTACCAATTTATAAATAAATATGTGAACTAGGGTGGCATTTAAACTCTCCGAAAATGCCTTCGTAGTTTATGACGACCAATCAAATAAATGTATCAAATCGATTCCATTTGAATAGCTTCTGTTTCCGGATTTCGGCAATCATCGGTAATAGTGATTTTCTGTGATGAATGAGGCTCGGTGGCCTAATGGTGACCGTTTTTGCTTACTGAGTATATAATCATGGGTCATGGATTCTATTCCAGCCCCTTTTACATTAAACGCTGTGAATTCATTGACTAAACAATCTTCATCTGCTAGGCATTACGCTTCTGTAGCGAGCGTTTTGCTGGCTCTCAATTTACTGTTCTAGATGCACTTCCTTACTTAACGATCCTGCGCACCTCCAGGGGTGCAAAGGGCCTTTGGCCATCCTGGGTGATTACTAGCTTTGGCCTTAACCTGAGCCCAAGTCAAATTTCGGTCAACGTTCCTAATTTCACTGTTTAGGCTCCGCCGCCACGAGCCTCTGGGTCTGCCTCTGCTGCGCTGTCCTGCTGGATTCCAGTCCAGTGATTGCTTGAAGATTTCGTTTCCGCTCCGTCGTAGTGTGTGGCCGACCCACCTGCACTTCCGTTCACGAATTTCTGTCTCTATCGGCTTTTCTGATGGCACAAACGATGAAGCTCGGAATTTGAGATCCAATTGTGGGGCCACCAGGCACGAATTATGTACCGCAGGCATCGGTTGAATAACACCTGCAGCTTCTGAGTGTTCTCCACTGATACACACTATGTTTCACTGGCGTATAACAGCACAGACTTCACGTTTGAGTTAAAAATTCAGATTTTGGTGCGTCGACTGATCTGATTCGCTCTCCATACATTTCGCAAACTGGCAAAAGCAGCCCTAGCCTTCTTAATTTGTGCACCTATGTAGTTCTTGGTGCCACCGTCCGACGCTATCTGGCTGCAAGGGCATTGGAAGCTTTCGACTTTCTCCACTGTCTACCCAGCTACCGTGAAATTGGAACGGTTTTCCGTGTTGACATCGTCAACGATTTGGTCTTGTTGACGTTGATGGTTAGACCTGTTTGACATCCTTGCTTCACACCCGCGATTACCCGAATCGGGTCGGACAAAGCTCCGTTGTGCAACACTCTGTATGAGAAAGCCTCGTACTGCGCTTCGATGAGGTTAAAGATCTTATCAGGGACTCCCTTGCGTCTCAGAGCGCCCCAAAAGTTTTCGTGGTTTAGTCGGTCGAAAGCTTTTTCGTAGTCAATGAATACCAAGTACAGTAACTCTTGGAACTCATCGACCTGCTCCAAGATGATGCGGAGCGTGACAATATGGTCCACACAGGATCTTCCAGCACGGAATCCTGCCTGCTGTCGTGGGAGATTCGCGTCGATCTTCTCCTGTATCCGATTGAGGACAACTTTACACAGAACTTTGAGAACAATACATGATGCACTTGCTAAAAATCTCTAAAATAAAGATTAAAAAAAAAAAAAAAACATGATGCACTTCCACAGTTACTATTTTAAATTTTTCTATGCCAGCCAATATATGAATTTGTATGTTAAGTGGCAAGCATATTGATACTCTATGCCCAGAGAAATTGAGAAAATTTCTAACCCGAATGGTTTCCTCGACCGGACCGGAAATCGAACCCGCCGCTACCAGGTTGGTAATACCGTGCCTATATGTCGCCCCACTATACAATATCCAAATTGGCAGACAGGTATGTAAGCAGCACAAATTTGTTGATTATACTCTTCGTCTTGGTTAACAATACCAAAATTTTCCCTTTATTTACCCCCCCCCCCTCCCCCCATTTGCTTAATTTTAACATTTATAGTTGCACCATGTCAATATTACTTTGTATCTGTGTAAAGTTATGACAAGAAGAACGGAATAGAGAGAAACTTTCGTCGCCAAGACCAAACTCGGGAGTAGAAAATCGTTGACTCTATTTCCAATTAGGCACCTGAAATAACCTCCCAGCTCAAGGAGGCTGCACCCGACAGCTGACTGCCATCCAATTAACAGAATAAAGAAAATAGAGTAATTTATTCCCGCCGCCGGCCGCTGCAAGGCCGGATTTGTTGTCGTCGGCTTAAATTGAACAATTCGTACATTTCACCTTTCCAACTAATTGTACCTTTCAAACCGGGCACGAGCATTCCCAAGGTTGGAGAAATTCTGGCACGAGGAAAAGTTTTCCAGCACACAGCACAAAAAATAGCATAAACAAAATGTTTGCCATATTTGGCAAAGCTCAAATAATTAATTAATTTGCCTGTTTGTGGAAGCAAGACCAGTGGTAATGGGCGGCGCGTGGATTAAATTACTCGACTCGAGAACTCTCCAAGAAAAATCCCAGGGACTCCCAGTTGCCTTCTCGATGAGTGCAAAGCAAAAGGAGAAAACTGCAGAATGCCAAAAGAGGGGGGAGGGGGAAGACTGTGTTAATAGGCTTTATCTTCATTCCACGTGATTCCGAGAAGCATATCGAAAACGACAACACTCTCATGGAAGTACCGGAACATAAAGCCCTTCTGCCTTGAGGACCTTCAACCATTCCCGGGATGATGGTGGGGCTTAAAATGTTCGCCTTCTTTTAAATAGGAACGTAGAGGGATTGACTCTGGAAAATGATAACCGTTGTTTTCCCCAAGCAGACATAGCACGTGTTTTTAAGGTCAGAGGAACTACTGTTTACGTTATGGTGCTTCTAAGAACTGACAAGCACCTAAAGGAGAGGTTGGTTTTAATGCGCCTTGTTCGTTGTTCGGTCATTTTCCGAGAATATCTTTTACCTTGCAACGTGAGGTAGTCAGGAAATGTCGAGAAAACCCCTGCTTAGGGTGATGCTTGGAGAATGAAATGTTCATTAAAATGCCTATGACTTCAGTTGAAATACATTCAACACAGTTCATCATTTCCGTAAATAATGATTGTAGCGGTTCTCGATAGTTTATTGATTGAAATCAACTTCATGATGTTTGATTTACTTACGACCTCAATTGTATATACGTATCACAAATTTGCACTAAAAAAATCAGTTTTAACTAGATGAGTAAACGTACGATTGTATATCTAAATTGCACACCCTGCACCCTTATTTCAACCTCCTTTTATCATAAATTTGGTAAACTCTAATATTGAAGAAGACATTCTCAAGAAATCCAAAAAAAACTTAATAATTATTATGCTTGAAATTTGTTTCGAAACCTAGGGCGTAGACACTTTTGTAGCAATCTAGAATCTTGGAAATAATCTATTTATATAAAAATGAATTTCTGTCTGTCTGACCCTTATAGACTCGGAAACTACTGAACCGATCGGTGTGAAAATTTGTATGCAGGGGTTTTTGGGGCAGGGAAAGGTTCTTATGATGGTTCGAGACCCCTCCTCCCTCTTTCAGGGGGATGGGGGCTCCCATACATATTAAACAGAAATTTCTGCATAACTCGAGAACTAATCAAGCAAATGGAATCAAATTTGATGATAGGGGTAGCCCCTTAGATAAGAAGGGGGGCTACGTACAAGATAGCATGCTTTTTTTATTGGCGCATAAAATCAAGCTCATATATTGAATCCCGAGCAAGGCCGGGCACACTCAGCTAGTTATATATAAAAATACACTTTATCCCTTTATAAGGCTGATCCATTTTTTGGGCCCCTTATATGTTCAAAGAGGTATATTTTTTTACAGAGTTGATGCATTTCTGAAATTTTTACTGTTGATTGACACAATATGTAAAATTAATAATTAAACTTTTGTGCTCGAGTGGGAGAATTTATCGAAAGATTGAGCAATTTTAGTAATGCGCTTCTCAAAAGAATCCTTTTATGCTTTAATTTTTTTTTAATGAAAAAGAGCTGAGATTTTTGCTATTTGTTATTGAAATAAAGGCCATTTATTTTTTGATCTTAAATACGATTAGTGCGAAAAAAAATTACAACATTTAATTTTTCTGATAAAAATATCAGTTTTTACGACAAATAATGCTCTCAAATTGTTGTTTTACAATTGATTTGACTCAGAAAAATACGAGTGTTGTGAAAAACCTTAAATGTCGGTTAAGTTCTAAACCTCGCCAAATTTTTAAAAATGTCAATATCTCTGCAATGGAAAAAGAATTGAAAAATCTAGCGCTTGAAAATAATTGAGACTACTGACCAGAGATGCCAGAATTGCAGACATGTCTGTGAATTTACAGACTTTTTTTCACAACATTTTTTTCGTTACAGATATTTACAGACTTTTTAGTTGTTTTTCACAGATATTTACAGACTTTTGTAATCAAGGGAAAGTTTTAAAATTTAGTTTTACATCTTTAGTCAAATTACACGTGCGATGGATTTTGCAACACGCATTAGAAATTCACACGTTTTCAAATCCACCACACGAAGGAGCTGTCACTGTTATAGACAGTCATAGTTAAAGCACCGACAGACCAACATGAATGACCATAGCAAAAACCATAAAATTTCTGACCAATTTGTGTATGTCAATAGATGGTCCTTATTATGATGAGAAACTTTGCCCAAGCCACTTAGTCGCGGAAATGCTCCGCTAGATTGCATTCCTGGCCCAGTATGCAATGTAGATATTATTGCAATCTGGGCAAGAGATTTTGCAGACTCCGGCTTTTCCTAAGACATTTGTTAAATTTTTTGTTGGTGCTAAAAGCCCACGCACATTAGATCCGGATCGGACGCGTTGCGGCAAAGTGACAGCTAAATCTATTGTCTAACTGTCAAATTTACGTCAACGCAACGCAAACGGATCTAAATCTAGGCCAAAACTTCAAAACATCGAACTCAATGGTTTGGTAATGTGTTTGTCGAATTTCGGTTTAAACCCTCAGACTGGTGTATGAGTTGTCAAAGTACGCCTAAAATAATTCCTTGTTCTTTTATCACTTATTGAATTTTTTTTTTCTGGATACCCATTAAGTCTAGCGATTAAAAAATGTTTCCTCTTCCTTTCCCCATTTCATGTGATATCAAAATTGGGAATTGAACCACAAAATCCATGAAACTTATATGTCAAATGAAATTTAAATCATTTATCATATATAACTAATGTGATCACATGAGTTTTATGTGGAATTCAGATGGATATCATTGGTTTTGTTAATGGAGAAATATTATGTGCATTCCCAATGGAAACTACATAAAACCTTTTTTTTTTCGTGTACTAATTTTATATGTACAGCGAGATGTTGCTCATAATAAAAACAAATTCCTGTAAAAGCTCGGAAAGTTTTACTCAGTCTATGAGTAAACTATGTTTTTAAGAATATGAGTGAACTAATCTCAACTTTGAGTCGACCTCATTTGTCGTGTAATCGTATTTTATCGTTTTATTAATTGTTTTTAACGTATACGGCGTAAATAGATGCCCTTCCAACTCCAACTCCAATCAGTTTCAATTCGTTAAAAGCCGGTCTTTTTTGATCAAACATGACTTTTGTTTACTGACATAGGGGCTGTTCATAAACTACGTAGACAGTTTTTTTGGGGTTCTTGACCCCCCCCCCCCTGCGTAGACAATTGTCCATAGATTTTTTTTTTAATTTGTATGGTCCGGGGATAATTGTCAACCCCGCCCCCCCTAAACTGTCTACGTAGTTTATGAACAGCCCCATATCAAATTTCGCATCTATTTCATGTCGGAAAATGTTCAAATGGATGAGATTAGTTCAGTTGTGAACAGTTTAGTTGGGAATTGTCTGACAGGGTGGCGCCAAAGCGGCACGGGTGGTGTAGTTTTAAGCATGATTTCCTCTCACCTTAGCAGGCCTGGGTTTCCAAGCCACCCCAGTCGGCACCGCTGGGATGTTCTGAGGCATAGCATCTCTGATCACGCATTCCTTTGGAGGGGAAGTAAAGCCGTTGGTCCCTGGCTCATGAGTTGATGGGTCGATAGGTAGGGTCCAGATGCTGAAGTAGTTCGCCTCCTCGTGGTGTGCCCTGGAAACGCTAATTATCGAACCCAAAGGAGAGATATTGCGGCTAAACGAACTACCGCAGAGTAGGGACGCTGCCCAAGTAACATTTTAAGTTTTATGAAATACTACAAAGCTACTATAAAACAACATTCATAAAACCCTGGTCAAGACTGCTTTGCCATTGATGCTAGAATCTGTCTAGTTGGCCCACTCTGGAGAAGGTTCTGAAGGGTATATTTTCGAAGCTCTTCAAGATTGATTTACTACAAAATGGTTGTACGATAGACGCATTGAGATCCATTTCAAAACCGTATTTAGGCTACAATAAAAGCTATTTGGCAACAATTAAAACCATTATCCGAACCATTTACCCTAGCTGCTTGCTAAGTTCACTAGAAAAACAACAATCAAGATAAAAAAGGATTCATAAATACCATCCGATCTTATCAAAATAATTAAAATAAAAACTGATCGTATAAAAATCCTGCAGAATTTCCAAAATTATAAAATAGTTCTCATGAAGTGGCCTAGTTTTAGGAGGCATATAAAATTTGATGGGAAATGTACATGAAAACATCGAAAAACTTGAGTCCGCCCCGGAAAACATCGATTTTACTAATTATTTAACAATAAGAAAAAAAATATATTCTTCATATCATTAAGCTTAGCCGAGATTTTTATTTCTCGTGATTTTTGCATTCTAAATATTTTCTTATTGCTAAATTAACTAAAATAAAGTTATATCCAAGGAAATATAGATTGAAAATCGAAGATTGTAAAAAACAAACAAAATAATTGTAATATGGCGGAGGCATAAAAGTTGATTTTCATGGGCCATTTGTAAAAACATATTTTGCTCTCAAGAAATCCTTAACAAATTCATAAGGTTTTGAAATGGCTTTTATGAAGAAAACTTGTAGACTGAATTGTATTTATCTAAAGCCTTTTTGCTTGATCCTAACCCGTTCAGATGTATGGCAGCATTTATGGCGGCAATGTTGCCTACAAAATGTTAAACGTCAAAGTTTGTTTATCTTTCGATAGTTGCGCTGTGCGATTCGGCGTTCTTCCAGGCGATTCTCTCCCGAAGGCATGGAAGCAGTTACTCAGAAAGTGTTCCCAACATTTTGCATTTCGCACAGCTGTAACCTCGATCATTCCCGAAAAGATCCCCTTCTTCTGGGATGGTTCTAGAAGTGCACCATCAAACGATGCAGGAATGTACGGTTGAATGATTTTTTTTTCCAAGTGATGACCCTTTCACCGAATAAAATCGCAGCTATGGATCGGAAACCAACTAGTGTCCGCTACCTGACAGTTTCAGTGGTTTGCTGTCGGTACTGACGCAAGATATTCCGATCTTCATCTATTCGCAAGGTCTGGAGAAGGCTGGTCTGTTTTCAGACTGTTTTGACAATGTTTTATGAATTTGAGGACCACGCTCACTTCACTTTTCTCCACCAGATGCTCAGTCGTTGATGGTACCCGTTCCGCTGGACGTGCTGGTTCTTCTAAAGAACTAAGTTTTACTGAAATTGACTTCCCTTCGATCGTTAGCATCGCTAGAATTTTTCCTCCAACTTCCTTCGAGATATCCTTGTCGTAAATTTGGTTTTTATTCACTATGAGGATCCATCCTTAAAGTTCAATTTGTTAACAGAGGAGATTTTATGATACACTTTTAAAAGCCGAAAAGGCAACAATACATGCATTTTACTCTTATTTAAAACCGAATGGTTTTATGATTGCTTTCATAATGATAGAACAAGTTTATAGAGGGAAATGCTAACATGAAACTTTTAGTGTGATGATTTATTAGCTAGAGAATGATATTTTAGAAGAGGGTAGGTGGATAGTTCCGTTAGAGTACGGCAGTATGAAAATTGAATAGAAGTTGAAAATGAGCGAAGGGCCATTAATGCGACAGTTTTTAAAGATAGACGCACATTTTTGCCTAACCCGTACGATGTACGCGGGGACTTGAAGTATGTCTCCAAGTCCACAGGCAAAAATGTGCGTCCCTCTTTTTGCTCATAAACTGACTGCGGCTGTGGAATAGTTCTAGCGACGTTTTCATCACTACCTAAAGCCCCACGTTGCGAGAGCATTTCCAGTCGATGGTGTGTTATAATGCAGTTCTTCTTTACCCAACTATTGTGTTGCTCTATCTTTAAAAACTGTCGCATTAATGGCCCTTCGCTCATTTTCAACTTCTATTCAATTTTCATACTGCCGTACTCTAACGGAACTATCCACCTACCCTCTTCTAAAGAGCATTCTCTAGCTAATAAATCATCACACTAAAGCTTCATGTTAGTATTTCCAACCAACTCTGAAAATCGTTAACTTCGCGTATGAAGTAACATAAAAACACTTTGAATGGAAGTTTATAGAGTATTTTATCAAGACATTAATAAAAAATTGCTAATGAAGTTTATGATTGATTTTTAGAACAGTTTTATGGTGGGATTGAAAACTACTTTAAATTTAATTTTAAAACAAGACAGTTTTTGACTTCTCGCCAGACTATACAAGGTTTTTAAAACAGCGAAAAGGTGAACTACTAAGCAAGAACGTTTTACACTGTGAAATGCTATTTTTAAACTAAATGGCTTATTCATTGCCATTATAAAACCATCATAAATCAGAGTGGATGCCAAATGATTGCAGAATTATTACTTGGGTGGAACCCCATCCAGCTCGTCCCAGGAGGTTGAGAAGCCCTGCACAAACCCTCGTTGTGCAAAGGCAGGAGTGACGCCGGGTTCTTAGAGTGCTTAGCACACGCAGCTGGTAAGCGGTCACATCTGTCCTAAGCTGCCCTGTTGGACAGTTGGCTGGCTATCACGTCTGCTCTAGAACTCAGGCGAACAACGAACAGCGAACAACAAGAGGAAGGCCCTGCACAGTTGCTCATTGTGCAGTAGCGAGTGTCACGTCGGACACAACACCTAGTGATGCGCCATAGCGCAACCGGCCCCCTCCCATGACGTAATGCTTTCGGGCTGTTCCGGGGAGGGCAAGGGCCTAGAGCACAGGGTAAGGTTTAGTGGGTCGGGAGAGCTATTTCTCCCATCCCCACACCCTGAGTTATCTTCTCAGGAGTCTGGGAGCAGATTCCTCCCTGTATAAAAAAAAAAAAAAGATGTGGGAGCTGCCTCCTTCGCGTCGGTAGCATTGGTGCTCGGCACGGAAAACAAATCAAGGAAAAAAAAGGTGGAGCCAAAGTACAAATAAGGTAATTCCAACCGGTGGAAACTAACGATTTTAAATTGGCTCAATACTTGACTAGCCTGTTGGTCCCAAGAAAATCGATTAACGCACCCCATTCTAGTCGAAATTCTAGTACTACACCATGTTTGTTTTGATTCGCTATGAAAGTTTGACAGATAAATTCATCGATTTGCTTGGGACCGAAGATAGTACCAGAACTGAGCCAAAAAGTTGAATACGTTTCTTCGGGACCTTCTGGTCTTGGTAGAGTAGGTGTTCCAGTAATAGTGGTGTACCTATAGTTGTGGTATGGAGGTTGTGCCGGAATAGTGAAGAGGACCCGGATAAGATTATTTTTTATCGGTAGCTGTCTTAAGATTAAGCATATTTGCATATTTCAAACTTAAAATTAGCCCAAAAATTACGGAAAATCATTAATTTTCCTTAAGATTTTCACTCCTTTGCACCATAGTTGCGGTAGTGTTCCTATAATAGTGGAACCCATAAGAAACCAACGCATTCCACTATTATAGGTACCAAAGTTAGCAACTACCACAACTACTGGAACAGTGTTCCTATTAATGGAGGATGAGTTTTCTAAAATTGTGTGCAATTTTATTACAGTGTAATATTTTTCGATCAAAATAGAGTTTGAAAGCTATAGATTGACGTATAACAATTGTGTGTACATCGTATATTTATTGTTTAATTAATAAATTGGCTTAGTACCTCCACTACTGGCTCACCCACCCTAATACCATTAATAACTCATGATCAAGATAAAAGTTTCCTGTCTTCTGCAAAGTTGTTCAATTGAATAAGTCCCGTTGAGTAGTGAAGTTTCCTGTGTTCAGCAAAGTTGTACAAATGGACGATACCCGTTCAATATTAAACATTTAGATGGGAAATTAATCACAAGGTGGCACTAGAGTACATATAAAGTTCTTGTAGTGATAACTCGGATCTAGACAAGATAGACGTTTTCTCACCAACAAATGACCTTTGAAGTTACCATGACTTTTTGCTCAAAGCACACTTCTGACATCTATCTTCATGTGCGTGAAAAACGTTTAGCTAAGCCACGAACATGTGTACAAAATGTATGAGCTGATTCGTGTCTGATGTATTCTGGACAAATGATGTTTGTCCATATTAAAAATAGGGTTGATTATCAGATCGCTACACATTTGAATCAACCGTTATAGATTTTCGAGCTGAAGTTAACTTTAAGATTCATGTTGGTTTGTTGGTGAATTCCTGTCTTCAGCAAAGATGTTGAAGTGCACGAGGCCAATTCAATGTGAACATTTTAGGTGGGAATTTACTCACTAGGTGGTGCCAAAGTACAAAAAAAATCAGATGATTACTTGGGATCGAGGCCAGATAGAAGATTCCTATCTTCATGACAAAATCGAAGTACCTTGCCATTAGCAACGTTGTTAACATGGCTAAGACCATGTTGGTAAAATTTTGATTTTGATGTATCTTATGCCCTTTATCCGACAATGTTTCTGCCTCGGACAAAGTTGTTTAGCTTTAACAGATGTATCTAACAGCGAATTGTTAATTTTGGACTAGATTCTAGGCGAGTAAATCAGTTATAGTCTCAAATTTCTATTTCACGCCATTGCTCATTATTTCGTTGACTTATTAAATACCCAACAAACAATTTGAGATGATCAACAGCTGAATAAACCATTATTTTTGCCTGAATAAGTTCTTTTTAAACATTCCATATTTGTTGGGTGGAGTGTTTAAAAAGATTAAAATTAGATTTATATTTGTGGATGTACAATACTGGATATACACAAATAATACATTGTGATTTTTATAACACTCTTTTCAAGTTTAAAACGCTTTGATTTTTCATGTTGTAGCCATAAGTTTCAACATGATCCTCAGAGAATATTTACATTGGTGTTTATTTTGCGCCCATTAAAAAATCAGAAGTCATTTTCATAGAATACAAAACAACGTAATTTTATTAAAGGGTGTCCACAGTTAAATTGCATCACTAAGAAGTACTCGCCTAAAATAAGTCTCTCTACCGATTGTCATGATATTATCAGAGAATGTAAAACCACAGACAAACAGACATAACCCTCACAAGTTGTTCATCGAACAAGCATTTAACGGTCAATTTAAAAGTATCGTAGTTGGTAGTACCGCCACCTGTGGCGCGCATAGTCAATTCCCTACCCACCAAAGTGTATTCAACAGATGGCGGTAATGCTTTTGCGACGATGTTTTACAGTGAGAAATATTCAATGTGTTATGTCTGTTTGTCTGTGGTAAAACTATATATAAGCTTGGTTTACGTATTTTTATTTTATTCTATTTTACTTTCTTCTTAATTCCACGCATAAGGTTTTATACAACGGATGAATCGACATTTTTTGCTACTTTCAACCATGATTTCAACGTTTCCTACTCCGTAGTGACAACTTTAGGATGCTTACGGAGTTCGTGCTTCATTATAACCCAGTATCTTTCGATCGGCCGCAACTCCAGTGTGTTTGGGGGAGTGTGATCCTTCGGCACGAAATTGACCCCATTCGTCATGCACCACTCCAGAACGTCTTTGGAGTAGTTGTGTGATTTGACTCATTTGAGAAACGGAAGCAGTGACCAGAGATTGTTATGCCTCAGAAAAATCCCACCGACCTCGGCTGGGATCCCAGGTAACAATTTGATGGTTAACAAGTGTTGATTAATCGATTTAAATTCAGCCTTAGACTGAATAATTGCTGTACATAGATCACGTTAACCTTTGTCCACCTTTTAAACATCTAAATCTGGTAATTTTAATCAGCCAAAAGCTTAACAGTAATTATATAATAATTATAAGCTTTTTAAGGCATTAAAAACAGTATTTTCCAACCCTTGTCCAGCCTTCTAGTTTTATTTCAAAAATAATAACGGAAGACCGCTTCATATCTTTTTGCATTTATATGGAACTGCTTCAACTTGTTGCTGAATAATTGGAATAATATATTTATATTGTTAATATAAGTCTAAAAATTACCTTTGCATTTCGGGATTTCAACCGGAAGTCGCTGATTCATAGGCGTCAACCATACCTACTGGACCATTTAGGCATGTGTATGTGTGGTAAAAGGTATGATCGTTAACTTGAAGCACGTTAACGGCACCGGTGGTGTAGTGGTAAGCGTGATTACCTCTCACCCCAGCAGGCCTGGGTTCAATCACAGTCGGCGCCGCTGGGATGTTCTGAGGCATAACATCTCTGATCACGCCTTCCTTCGGATGGGAAGTAAAGCCGTTGGTCCCCGGTTCATGAGTTGATGGGTCGATAGGTAGGGTCCAGGTGTGGGAGCTGCCTTCCTGGCACACCGGTAGCATTGGTGCTCAGCACGGAAAACAAGATCGACGGAAAAAAACAAACCAAAGGAACTGAATTGAAGCACGTCAAATTTAAGTTGAATAACAGCAACCGGAAGAGTATTATACAGTAATGCAGAATTGTAAGCAACAACTGGTGACAGTTAAACATTCCTCTCATTTTCAAGTGCACTTAACACAATGTGGACACAGGCACGTGATTTATTTTGATGGTCATTTGGATGCTATTTTAGTGCCATAATTGAGTTATATTTATGGAATACGGTCTGAAAATTCAGTGAAATAAAAAGTGGTGAACAGTCAAAACACAGAAGTACAAATGTTAAAACTTCCGACGTCCTCGCATACCACTTCTACCTGGAGCTATTCCTAAAAATCTCCTTTTCCTTGTCTCTGCTGCTGCCACTGCCTGCCTGGTAGGTAGTGAATTTAGTAGAACTAAAATGCCGGACATGCAACGAGTGACACAGACACTGACGACATTTAACAAATCAAGCTATAAAAATATGTGTAACACATTGCTGATTTGTGGAGTTGTGTTAAGCTTAAATAAGGCTTGTTCAACCTTTGGATCAGCTAACCTATTGAGGGTGGGTTATGGGGATACAATTCGCTTCATGCACTACTAATTAACTATACATTCAGCCTGATGTTAATCAGCTTTGTACACCTTAAATCAACAAATAATCAGCTTCTGTTCTTAATGTTCAGCTTGAATTGTTACTTGGGATTGAACCCAGACCCATTGAGGTGATCAAGCAGTCACGCTTACCACTACACCACCGGCGCCGGCGCAGTCACATACTGGTTTCCCAGAATGTGTTTGTAGAGCTTACGTATCCGCGTTCTAGCTATCCCATTCTATCGTACATTGCGGATTGGTGCTTTCTGAATCATGAATGTACATATTTAGTACTGCTCGTTTCTTGCTATCTGCACGAAAGTTTTTTTCAGGTGCAGTTTTTTGCGACGTCCCGAACGGAATAGTTGGGTTTGCGTTTGAAGGCAGCAACCACTCGCTTGTGATCTTCAACGCAGTACGGAACACTTTTTCTTGCACGCACTTGCTTAAACGTTCTCCGAAACGTTTAATGACACGTGAAACAGTAGTTTTTTTGGATTCATAACATCTTTCCGATGGCTCGGTGCGAAACATAAGGGTTGTTGAGATGAGTGTGCAAATTTTTCTTGCGCACGCGCTGTTCCTTCGACTCGATTGTCAAAACAACTAGAAATTTCACAATGAAACTCACGCAGTGTAAACAATACACGCTGAGGCCATCTCAACCAAACCAAACCCAAAGGGCAAAGGGGATGCTATTTAACTGTGGACACCCTTTATCATATGTTTTGAGGATTTTGTAAAATTAAATAAATTTTTTTTTTCCTTTGGTTTTTTTTCCGTCGATCTTGTTTTCCGTGCTGAGCACCAATGCTACCGACGCCAGGGAGGCAGCTCCCACACCTGGACCCTACCTATCGACCCATCAACTCATGAACCGGGGACCAACGGCTTTACTTTACGGCTTTACGAAGGAAGGCGTGATCGAGATGTTATGCCTCAGAACATCCCGGCGGTGCCGACTGGGATTGAACCCAGGCCTGTTGAGATGAGAGGTAATCACGCTTACCACTGCACCACCAGCGCCACTGTTTTAAGTATTTTGTAAAATTAATTTAAAATTATGATTTCATCCTTTATGAACAAAATTAAGATATTTTAGAGAAATGTAAAATTTTATTTTTTTTAGCTAATTTGGTTCATTGTACGTCAAGAAATAACAGGTTGAAGGTGGTCTAATAAGAAAAAATTTACTAAAATAATTCTAACTTCACACAAAACAAGACAATCAAGTCACAAATTATTCGTATAAGCCTTAAATACTTCATCAACCAGCAGCAAGAAATTCGAGAAATTTTGATGCGAACATGAACAATCACAGCTCTTTGAGCTTCCATACCGAGACAAACAAATCACGGTGTATTATTTTGGTATGTCCAGTATCCCAAGAGTAATTCTAGAAATGAATCCACAATTCTGGAGAATTCAAAGAGGGATTTACTGAATATCACTATCCACAACCAACCAATCAATCCTAGAAGACGTTCGGTGAATCACCAGAGTTTGTCTGGAGATCCAGAGAGGGTTTTGGAGAGGGATAACCAAGAACCTCTAGTACGGTTCTGTAAAAAATCTCTTCTAAGTGTCATTCTCGAACAGACACCAATCGAAATTCCATAGAATGCTAACAGAAGATGAAGAACATAACAATGAATTCGGATGAATTCCACGAGGAATTGAGAAATTTTTGGAGCATGGAGGAATTGAGGAAATTTTTTTTACATTTCCGAAGTATTCTAAGGAGGATAAAAGCGAAGATGATACACCCAACCGGTGGATGTAAGATTCGCTTACAATTATGTGGGATTCATCATCAGAGGATGTAAGTGGAGACCGCATGAACCGATGATGCGATATACCTAGCTGCGGTCCAATGCAAGAAAATTGGAGACCGAAAAATGTAGAGTGTATTAGTGAGGTAAATTAGTTATGTCGAAAAAAAATTGGAAACAGTCTGCCCGAACGTTGCGAATATCAGTCCTGTGCTTTCTCCACTGCTCTCTCCATGCTTCTGAATATGGATAGCCTAAAAGCAAACATGAAGCGCTCATTTTGTCGCATACTCGACTTCGTATGCTTTTTCTGCTGGAGAGATTCGTGACAAGTGTGTGCGTCGTTCTACAATGTTCTACAATGTGCGTCGTTCTACAAGCTTACTGGTATAGTCGAAAGCGTAGATAGAACACGAAATAAAAAAGACAAAAAACCATTACATCGCTTGCCAGGTCAAGTTCTAACATTCGCTGCGATGTTCATGAACAGAGGATGATAGGAAGTGGAACTAACATTCATTGTAATAAATTTTTGGTTTGCGTGTAAGAATTCCTTTGAAATCGGCATTTTTTTTTAATCATTCATCGAATGCACTTTAAATTATCTTCAAAGTTTTTTTTAATACTCCGCGGAATTCCCTTTGGTTTTTTTTTTAATTTCTCCCCAACTTCTCCTAAAAACATTCATGGTACTATTCTCAGACTATGAAACCATGTCGAGATATTGGACATCAAAACAAAGCATTTTTCCAGGATTCTTGAACATACCATTTTTTTCTAAATTCTGAAGATTAATTTTGATACTCCATACGCCTATGGATTAGTTGCCAATGGAGTTAATTTAGTGGAAATGTTTCGAAATAGAAACACTTTGAGCTCACTGCTTTGGCTTGTCGGAACCGTGTACAAAAAATTTAGAATTTGAGGAGTAAGGGGTGGTTTGTAAGAGTTGTGACCGAGTTTATTAGGCTTTAAATTATGTCAAAAGCATCCCTTTTTATAGGATTCATGAGAGCTCTTGCGTAATTTATTAACAGACAGGATGGGTTAAATTTATTAACGTGAATAAACGATTTTCGTCCGTAACTTATTCTGAATTTTAATGAGCTGACTTGTTCTGTAATCACTCAAAATATTTGATCGATTAATCAATTTCTTTGGTTTATTTTCCGTCGATCTTGATTTCCGAACTGAGTGTACCAATGCTACAGACGCCAGGAAGGAGCAGGACCATGGCATGGACCGGGGACCAACGGCTTTAAGGCGTGATCAGAGAGATTTCATGCCTCAGAAAACCCCTACGGTGCCGACTGGGATTGAACTCAGGCCTTGTGGGGTGAGAGGCAATCACGCTTACCACTACACGCCCGACGCTGCTAAGAATTACTTATAAAGTCCAATCATCACGAATCCTCCACACGTCGTTGTATCTTCACACAATGTGTACATTAACTGAAACAGTGGATGTCATTCCAGTAAATTATAGCCTGGAATAAAATAACAATAAAGTTCATAATCCTTCCATTTCAAGTCTTCACCGAAATCTCCTAAACGACGACCATGTCCATGAACGCGTGTGTGCTTTCCTAATCCTTAAGAATCACCTCTCTCAAACTAAACTTTGCTGGAGAGCCAGACGGATCACCAGAACCGTTTGCAGACAGTCAGTCTGTGAGCGAGTGGGTAAGCCTGTAACGGTATCATGTTTACCGTTTCATTATGCTTTTATCCTTTGTGCCACCATTAAGGATACTGCCAGCATGTGCTCTGGGGAAATTATTCCTCACACAACATGGTCTACATTAAAGTTGGGTTAGCAGCAGCTTCATCGTCCGTATTTCGAATATGAGTACCCCGTGTCCGGGTGGTTATTGTTTCTAGCTTGAAGGTGATATTCGGTATCCCTACAAAACCGACAACTTGAGGGGGCCATTGTTGCTCTACTGCTTTGTTTCAGGCTGGACACGTGACAGCGAAGACTTTTCCATGAGCTGGCGTTAAGTGCTATAGCTCAGGCGGACGGTTCAACATCCTGTAGCAAATGCTAATGCACTAGAGAATGTTCAAGCTTGTAGTCTTTTATTTTCAACATTGATAATCATCCGGAGACTTTGTATGCTTGAAAAGCGTTCTAATACGTATACCATTTCGAACGATGCACTTGCTCAAATATCCCTCATCGTTAAGAATTCAATAAGACCTGCTGAGGCGACAGACCAAACCGTATGTTTGTGGAAAGCAAAGAGCAATCATGAACCGCATAATCCAGTGTTCAATTGAGAATAAAATCAATATTTTAGTTTGTCATTATGCTATTTCCATATCGGTTACGCCCGGCTCATCGATATGACCTCTGACGGATGTGAACGTTCCGGTAGTCTTCCTACAACCAATGCGGCAAACGTGCCATCGACGGAGACGCATTGCTAAGATGTTAGATACCTAGCACTCGGCTGGTTAAACCAAACCGAAAGAAGCGAGTAAATGAGGAGGAGGGGAATTTTTCTTCGGAAAAGCGCATCAGGTTGCCACTTATTGCCGTAGTGCTTTGCCGCAACAGCGTTCTGCCACCGCATCGCAGCACAGCAAGTGGGTATTAGTGGTCGTATGCTTTTGCCATAAAATGAGCACCAATTCTTCGTTATAGCAAAAGTGAAATAAATTGGTCTCGATCCGGTATGCACGCTAGCGACGGGCAAGGTCATTTGAATGTTCGTTGCGCTTATGCAAAACTATATTGCCAAGGTGGTTTACAGAAAATGGTCTCATCGGAGGCATGATTCTCTCGCTAGGGACTTAAATTACCCGTGAAGCTATTATCGGCTTAGGGAAGTCATTTTCTCTCCGCACAGGATTACACAATTTGTATGTGATGTTCACAAAGGAGCAGCTTATAAATTGCGGGTATAATCATTGAACAAGATTGAGATATGTCGTGCGTAAAATGCAGCATTAACATTAGAGTGGTTCCATCCGCAGAAAACATTCCGTTGTTTCACGTAGCCAACCAATGTTTGAACGCTGTGGCCAAGTGCTCCGTGTATACCTACAGGCGTATCAGAGATCATATAGATGGCAGATCGGAGGTCATCGACGGACTGAAGGACACTGCCAACAATAATATAAGCAGCATCGATATGAGAGAGATAATATTCTAGAAAAGTTGTCCTTGTATTGTATGTTCAATAGTTCTTGCACAAAAATCATGCCACACGTTTAGATTTGGCAGTATTACCGAAATGGTGGAAAATATGTGACGTGTTAGCTTGGCCTTAAGCTCACGATGCCACAGAAAAGTTATACATGGTAAAGTTTTTCTGTTCCATAAAATCGTGTTATTGCTGACTGCCTTATGACAATCTGGCTAGTTGTCGACCAAACAGGATGGATCCTCCTCTGAACAGACAAAGATATAAGTAAAATTCCAATTTCACTCTGTTTTCAATACCATGCGCTCTAATCCTCTTTGCTTTGACCTTCCTCTTTTAAACTGAGCACGGCTATTCGGATGGCCTCTTCAAAGTTCAAAGTGCAAAAAACTGATGAAACCACATTTTGTACCTCTTTGTGAAACTTTTTGGCTTGATTGAACCCGTTGATGCGATGAGTCAAATAATGCATGCTTCTTATTTTGATTTTATCGCGTTGTTCCAGCAATCATCACTGGACTAGGTACGTGCCTTTGGATCCCAGAGTCCGTGGTTTGAGTCCCGGTTGTTTTATTCGCCACCGGGAGCAAATTCAAAAGCTTCTCATTTAAAGAGCACATTGAGGAAAGTAATTTTCATCTTAGCACACCACTCTTTTTCCGTTTCGATTTGTGTTTGCGTCAATCCAATCTGCTATTCAACGTGTACGTCGATCCTGGCCAACCTATTAAAAACATTTGCGATGTTCGTGTGACTTCCTCATACACACTGTAACCAGTTTAACTGACTTTAATTCCACCCCTCGCAAATCAAGTCTCTTTGATTTCACTTCAAACGATCGACCAATCGTCAATTTAGTCGTTCAGTTTGGAGGCCTCCCTTAGCTCAGTCAGTAAAGGTGCAGCTATAAAGTAAGACCATGCTGGAGGTGGATTCCCAGTTCGGTCAAGGAATTTTTCGGGTTGGAAAATTTCTTGGCTTCCCTGGGCATAGATTACGATTGTACTTGCCACACAATAAATGGGAAGAAAAGGGTAAACGCTCCTATAGTTGAGGTACGTCACAAGCTTTTAGTTCCTATAGTTGCTTATGGAGATTTCAAAAGCAAGAACCGACCTAATGTCGGCCATAGTTTAGCCTAGAATTACCTATAGCATTTCCAGCTCAAAACTCAAACCGGTTGGACATACGTTCGCTGCACCAATGCTTGCATTTTTAATTTAAATATGATTTTTTTTTCCTCCAGAGTTACTTTAAAAAAAAAGGCGAATTCAAAAAAAAAGATTTGATTTTTTCAAAAAATCATAACATGAAAATGATTGATCTGCCCAACAAACAATTGCTTATTGAAGAAACGACTTCTTGACGATTTTATTCAACTGCATGCTCAATAATACTTGTACTATTTTAATAATAACCTCTCTTCAGGCTTTGTTCACACAAATCTGGAGAATTTATTCAACCACATCATCGAAATATTTGGTGTTGAATAAGGAATGTCGAGATGCTTTTATTCGACTTACAAGAGTTGTAAACAGAGCTTTTATTCGATCAAATTTTTGATTATTCAGCGTTTATTAGACATCATTACTTCCTTAAACAGCGATGGTATAAAGGTGTATATAGACGCTTGATTATCATGTGAAATAATGTTTATTTTACACTATTATACATTTATTAAACGATTACTCAACTATGGGATAATTAATCCGAAAATAAGAACGACACAGAGCAGGGTTGGTCTCGTTTAGTGATTGTTGTATCTTTAATTATGTCGAAGCACGCACCCACCACACAGATACTAGAAAAATTATTACATACATACATACACACATGCCGTTAGATGGGATTCGAACCATGACCTTCCGATCACCAGCCACTTGCTTTGCTATCTGAGCTATAATAAGCAATAAAAGCTTGAATCTGAGTTCCTATCAGTACTCCCAGCTGTAACTTTAGCTAATTCAAGGAGATGTGAGAATGATTAATTCATTCATAGTTGTTTTACATGAGACCAATGTTACCTCTCCATCTCTCTCATTTCGATGAAAAGGATACTAGGCTATTCTTTTCGATAGATTGATGAATTGATTGTCGTTAGTGATACGATCTATGTTTACGATTTAAATAAATTAGGCGTAGAAAATAAATAAAAAAAAGGGTTGAGGTTGTGATTGAACTCGCGACCTTCTACTTGGCAAGTGGAATCGGTAACCACTATGCTACCAATTTCGTTTTGTTGTTAGCCTGAAACAGTGTTGTGGAATAATGAATAAATACGCCGTTTGTAAAACATTTACAAAGCATGCAATTAAAAGATGGACGCATAGTGGTATAAGAGCTATTATGCTGACTGTATTCACCTTTATTCAGCAATATTGTTAAGCAATGCAATGGAATCTAATAGTGGAGCTAGAAAGCAATTATTAGACGTATAATAAAGCATGTTATTAAATCAGTTGAAAACAGTCGAATTAAAGCGTCAATGTATGTGCAAATTACACTTATTCAGAATGTTATTAGATCACACTTTTGGTGTTGAATCAGGAAGACAGTCATCGTTTGTATAGCTTTTAATAAGTATATTAATCCAATCAGAGCAAACAGCGGAATAAAGGCGCTCCTATCGATCTCAATGAGGTTTTTTCAGCACACAATTTGACAACTTGTTTTATTCAGCATTGTACACTGTTATAAAGCATTTATTCAATATGTATGCTTAATTGTGACTCAGAATTGTTTGTTGGGTGATCAAAATAACATCTGGACAAAAGTTGTAGGTAATTGAATATTATCTGAGAAAAAAATATTAAATGAAAAAACTCAGTAAATAAAAGTAAAAACATAAAACATGATTTTCTAAGAACATTTATAATATTTATTTAAAATGAAAGCTGGAGTAATGCTCTACAATTTGGTGAAAAATGTTAGCTTGTAACTTGTTGCAACAAATTCTATAATTTTTCAAACTTACATTGAATTTCAAAGTTTAACAAAATTGCATATCTCTGAGTAAAAAAAAAATTTTGGATTTTACGCATATTCATTGATAAATTTGCAATTCTAAGCTTGTTTCCTAAGTCCAGCCGTTCTTTAGTTGAAGCGAATTTAAAAAATAATAATTATGAATTTTCAACTTTAAATGTTAGTGGCAATGTCCAGCAACAAAATGTATTTTCCATGATTGTAAAATAATAACAAACAATTCATTATCAGATATGGTGGCTGTTACACTTACCCGTTTCTATCTAGGTGATCTTATTAATCATTTTCATGTTATGATTTTTTTTTATAAGAAATATAATCCATTTTTTGAATATGCCTTTTTTCAAAAGTTTCTTTTGAGAAAAAATATATTTAGATGAAAAATGCAACCATTGGTAGCAGCGAACATGTGAGCAATGTTTTATCTAAATCTGAGGGGGTCGAGACAAAACTAACTTTTTTTAGCGTTTTGGGCTGGAAATGCTCCTAGCCAGGTAACAATTTGATACTCAACCATTGTTCTTTCAACGATTTTAATTCAGCCATAGTTTTATTAGTTGTTGTACATTGACCACGTTAACCTTTGTTCAGCTTTTAAACATCGAATCAGCGGAAAGTTTAATAGTAATATAAATTTTAAGCTGTTTAAGGCATTAAATAACAGTCTTTTTCAACCCTTGTTCAGCCTTCTAGTTTTATTTTAATATAAATCATGGAAGACCGTCTTATACCATATATTTTGTTTGGGACTGCTTTACCTTGATGCTGACTAATTGGAATTAAATTTTTATATTGTTATTATAAGTCTAAAACTGCCTTAGCATTTCGGGATTCGAACCGGCAGTCGCTGATGTACAGGCGTCAACCATACCTACTGAACAACTTGAGCATATGTGTCTGATTATTAACTTGAAGCACGTAAAATTTAAGTTGAATAATAATAACCGGAAGAGTATTATACAGCAATGCATAATTCTAAACAACAAATGGTAACAGTAAAACATTCCTCTCAATTTCAAGTGCAGTAAACCTAAAGTGGACACAACTGAGCGATTTATTTCCATAATTGAATTATATTTTTAGAATTTGGTCTGAACATTCAGTGCGGTGTGTATAGTATAGTATAAAGTTGTGAACAGTCAAAACACAGGAATGCAATGTTAATACTTCCGACGTAGTCACAGTTCACTTCTACTTGGAGTTATTCCTGAACAGCTCCTCTTCCTTGTCTCTACTGCTAGGCAAGCTAGGTAAGCAGAAGGGATTAGAAAGATATGCTGTGAATTTAGAAGAACTAAAATGCCGGAAATACAACGCGACGACATTTAACAATGTTGTGCAATGGATTCCTATTCTTCTATCAGGCTTTCACATTTTTTCGAGCGCATTGCTGATTTTAGTGTCGGCTAAATAAGTTTTGTTCAGTTTTTAGCTTAGCTAACTTATTGAGGTTGAATTATGGGGATACAATTCGCTTTTCATCACTGCGACCATTTTTCTGATCTATTGTGATATATTCCCCATTTTTTTTTTTTAGCTATATCAAGATGCCGTATCACTATTATTAGGAGTGATCGCCAACGTTTGACTAATAGCAGTATCCCAGCACGGCATTATACTTCGAATAAAGTGCACAGCCGTACTGGGAGTTGTTCTTCAAATGTCAAAGGTTTCTATCAGCCCCTTGTCGAAGAACTTACGCCTTTTATTGAAAATTACCGGACAGTGGCATAGCAAATGTTCCGAGTCTTCCTTTTCTATGCCACAGAAGTGACATACATCATCTTGAAGTTTTCCAATCAGCTTCAAGTGATAACGACTCGGACAATGACCTGTTATAAGACCTGCATATATACTAAGATCTTTCTTAGAAAGTTCCAGGATTTTGTGGGTCACAGAAATATTGGGATTAATAAATCGCTTCGACTGCCTAGCAATGGAAGTGTTCTTCCAGTTTTCCTCCACTTTTGAAGATTCCCACGCTTTTAGCTCCATTCTAAGAGATGCACCCGATAAGCCACAAAAGGGCTCTGGCCCGATGAACTTATGAGAAGATCCGAGTCTTGCTAGTGCATCAGCTCTTTCATTTCCCTCAATCCCGCAATGACCAGGAACCCAATATAAGTTGACTTGATTATGACAAGACAATTTTTGAAGTGATTGAACACACTCCCAGACAAGTTTTGATGTACATGTCACCGACTTTAAAGCATTTAGAGCAGCTTGACTGTCGGACATGACGAACTCTTATAGTTTCTACGCAAACATATAACGGAACACTCTAAAATTGCTTGGATTTCAGCTTGGAACACAGTTGGCCATCTGCCCATAGTAACCGATATTTCTATCCCTGGGCCAGTTACTCCTGCTCCCACTTGATTGTTCAATCTTGAACCAATTCGCTTTATGCACTACTAATCAACTTTATATTCAGCCTGGTGTTAATCAGCTTTGTACAACTTAAAACAATTAATAATCAGCTTCTGTGCCTACTGTTCAGCTTGAATTGTTTCTGGAATATGTATCACTAATATGGTGGCCAAAAACCATACAAACCAACAGCTCAATTCAAACTTAACAAGCTACAAAGGCTTGCTACCATTTCCATAACTGGAGCAATGCGCAGCACCCCCTCTAAAGCCATGGATGCTCTACTCAGTCAATTAATCAATTGGATGCAATAAAATATTCAAAAAACGGTTAACGAGTCTCTTTGCAGGGGACATTAATGTTCGTCTGAGTATTTTAAAAGAGTTTCAAATAAATACGCAATACTTTTTTTTTTTCAACATCGATCCATTTTTCCAGCGTCCTGAATCGTCTTTCCAATTTTCTTCAACTTCCGCTTGATAATTGCCCAATACTTTTCGATTAGGCGGAATCTCGGGTAGTAGGATGGATTGATAAACTTTTCGACAAAATCCACCATATTGTCGCGATACCACTGTAGCACATCCCCGCTGTAGTTACACCTTACCAAGTCTGGCCAGAACTTTACTAAACCTTTGTGAGCCTTAATGAAAGGTAGTATACATTTCTCCAGGCACTCTTGTTTGTTCAGCTTCGTGTCCTTCGTTTTGTTGGTGATGAAAAGATTGGTTTTGAGCCCACAGCTGCAAATTCATTGCCAGGTCATCAATTTCCGGGCGAACTTATCGGCGAAAACAAACTTGAATTTGCTGGGGACATCACCCCGTGCTGTGGCCAGATAAAACTTTTGTCCGGGAACCTGCCTGAAATGCATCTATAGGTTTCGTCGTCCATGTGCTTCATCAGAACCCGGTCGAGAATGTTTGGTTACATCCTGATGCGAGAGTCTTGGGTTTCTCTTGATCGACCTCAACAACATCCAGTTCAGCTACCGATCCAAAGCTCCAGCACGACGTTTGCTTTGAACCTTCCGCGGCACACTTTTGCGATCACGAAACCGCTTGAGAGCATCTCCCACGGTAGAAACGACAATTTTCACCTTTTTCGCGATATTTCGAATTGACCACGTTGGGATTTCTTCCATCTATTACAATATCTTTTTAATACTGCACGTATCAAGGCGAAACTTTCGTGTATTTTAAAAACAAATCACGGTCAAAACATTCCAAATCCGACCACTAGAGGCGCTGCTATAGAATAAACAAAGTGGACCAGACTTTATATGTAATTGTTCAAATAGTCAAGCAGCGCTAAATGCTTTAAAATCAATAACTTGTACTTCGAAACTGGTGTGGGAATGTACTTAGTTATTGCAGCAATTGTCCTATCAGAATAAGGTCAACCTATATTGGGTTGCTGATCATAAAAGAAGGAAATGAAGAAGCTGATCAGTTGGCAAAAAATAGGGTCATCCATGCAATTCATTGAATCCAAACGATTCTTTGGAATATCTTCTTATTCTCGCAAAATGGAGCTCAAAAGCTGAGTAAAAACAAAGGTACAGCACCACTGGAACAATTCCTTAAATGCCTGGCAATCAAAACGCTTTATAATGCCAAACGCATTCCACACACAACAGTCCTAAGCGTTTCAAAACATGATTTTCGTATATAATCTGGTTTGATAACAGGACATTGTCCTAGTAAATATCACCTTAAAATTATTGGAAAACTTCCTGAGGACAAATGCAGTTTCTGTAACTTAGAGAGTGAAAGCTCTGAACATTTTCTGTGTGACTGTGTTACACTATTCCATAAAAGGTGCAGATGCCTTGATAAGGGTCTTATGGAACCCTGGGAAATCTGGGCCACTTCTCCCAGGCAGGTAATACATTGCAAGAATATAGTACCTGATTTTGATAATTACCAACAACAGTAGTGGTGGTTACTCACATAAAAAGCGGCTTACCACTACGGCATGGTATAAACTAAAAAGGGGATACATCACGTTAGGTCAAAGTAATGGTCACGGTGATATTATGTCCCCAAAAAACAAAAATCCCAACCCAAGTAACCAAAATTTCTGATAAAAGACTATTTAAGGCTTAAGTGGCTTGGTTGAAGGAGGTATAGCAATAGCATTTTAATCAGCCTCATTTTTAAGTCGTTATAATAACTTGAAAGATCCAGTACCATAATTGAATAGCATTCTTAACAGCTTCTTGCGGAATTTGAATGGCACTTTTAGAAAATAAGTTAAGATATTGTTTTCTGTCCTCCTGCACTTTTATGAAAGTTGTTTCTAATGCTAGTGCATTTATGATTGTGTTAAAGATTCATTAGCATTAGTATTAGAGGCTGTTTGACGAATAGAACCCAATCCTCTGAGTGAGAACTCCAGCACAAACCGCTACGCCATCTGAAATACATTAAAGTGAGCTGTTGTCCCGACTACTGTTGGAGTGTTCAGTGCTTCAGTGACTGACTTGAACACAAATATGTGTTTTCTCGCATGGTATCTCAACACAAATGTGACGTAGTGGTAGAATACGTAGACTCGAATCTAAGAAATGTTCTTTTTTTAATATTTGGCTTTAATAATGATGCATTGCATCGATATGAAAAATATGATTTATTTGAGCCACTGATCCTTTCATACGTACATGAAATACTATTACAAATAAATATTTGTGCGGATTATTTCATGTGGGCTTTGACGTTTAGAACATTTTAGAATCTTTAAAGTTGCTAAGAAGTTCCACAGGGAACTTGTTCAGAACTTTGTTGCGGCCATGTTTGCGGCCTTGCATGAAGTTCATAAGAAGTGCTTAGAGCTGCTTCTTGGAATATTTTTGAACGTCAAGTTGCTAAGAGTGTGCCTCGGTACTTTTTGGAGTCTGACGTTCCTTGCGTACTTTCTTTAGCTTCTAAAGCAGCCATAAAGTTCTGTTGGAACTTTATATGAACTTTATGGAACTTGAAAGTGGATTTTATCGAGGAATGCGAAACTTTTGGGTGCGTGAGAAACGCTTATAACGTACTGAAACTATAGAAGCGTTTACCATATACAACATAGAAAAAAAAATAATCACTATATGTGCTCATGTGCTCTCAAATACAATTTTAATCTTTATATAAAACAGAGTGGCGTACTTAAGACCGCGCATAGCTCAATAACGGTCTTTTTTGTTGTGTACATCTTCACCCTAGAAACATTTTTACAGCTTGAAATTTGAAAAATTGGAGTAGTCAGAAAACTCTCTTCTTCTATATACAAAACAGAGTGACATACATAAAGCCGCGAATGTTCGATAAAAAAAAATAGTTTAGGGTTGAACCGTGAATGGTCGCAATTGTTTAATACAAAAATTCAATTTTGGGTGGAATGAAGTTCGCTGGGTATAAATATAATAAGTACACCTTCATAAGTTGTGGGGATTTTTTACTATCGTTTAAAATGGACCGAAGGGTCTCAGAAATTTTTAATGCTTATCCCAGATTTTGGTAGATAACAAAAAAAAATAAAAAAAATTTAAATGTTTAATTTTCCCGGAAATTTGTTGTTGAAATTTTCAAATTTTCTTGAACACCACGTACTTTATTAATTTATAACTCATGAACCAAGCATCGTAGAAAAAAATTTGCATTGTGTAATGAAATTTTCACTACGCAAATAAAGTACTCAACAAATTAAGAAACATTCCAGAATCCTCAACACTCAATAGTTTCGTCGCAAATAGCCAACTCCCATTTTTTCTGATTTGGTCCTACTGTGCCTGGATAAAATACTAACGCGTGATTATTCATTGATGTCCCATTACTAATTCTGAGATTTAAGATTCCGAAATGTTAGCTTAAGTACTGAACAAGTAATGCTTTGTCAAAAAACGAATTATAAATGGGAAAACTATGAAAATTCACGCGGGGCCATTAGGGAACATCTTCACCCAAGGAGCTATCCAAATTCCACGTGGACAGTTTTTGAAAGGTTTCCGACACCCTTCCCGTCCCCTTGGATGGACAATCATCCATATTCGTTTATTTGAATTAGCATTAGCCGTATACATTCACCAACTCAACCTGTCCACGTGGTATATGGACAGCCATCAACATGCTACCAAAAACCGAACCAGAACGCACGACGTAATTTATAAAAGCTTTCATTTCAAACCCCAGCTCCAAGCAACAAGCTTAATCTTAATTAGCATCTACAAGCTTCTGCAAGCAAGACATTTCGATAAATGATGACATCAACCTCCTCAAAATGACTCTCGAAGTACCCTCATGTTCATACATACGACTCTGCAGCTAATTACATATAAATCAGCCATCTTATTATTTATACCCCCTTCGAGACGAACCGTAAACTTATGATAGGAAAGACATTTATTACCCAGTGACGACATGACACAGTATGTTATGGCTTCGTATATTGTGTCGACAGACGATCTCCGCTTCATCCCTCTCCGAAGAAAGACTAAGACTGGTACCAGTAATGGAGTCACCATCAAAACCCGATGAACCGTAACGCCATATAATCTGTGCCGTTCCTTCTTTACCGCGTTGTACTTAGAGACATGTAGATATCGCAGACAGAATCTAATATTGGAGATAATCCAAATACTTCCACTCACCAGAGATTCACTGGCTGCTACCGGAAGCCCAACCAAGGTGCGATGGTGAACCGTAACGGCTCATCACAGCCTGATTTCCGTTCCCGTTGCGGTCCCACTCAGCCTACAGTTACGGCGCATTACATGCCACAAAAACTCGCTCCAAAGTGATTCTTACCGGGAATGTTACGATGATCACTTGCAGGAATGATGTGGGTTTGAATTAGGGTTACTAGACATTTCTCCAACCCTACTTTTGGAAATTGTCTGTATTTAGGTAGCAAAAAATAAAGCTTGGAATTTTCAATGATCCATTATAAATATTTATTGTATTGCTCATCGATGTCGGAAGTTCTGGTAACCCTAGAGACGTGCACCCACGTGGGTGAATCACCACAAGCCCCGACTGGCGTAGCGGGTCGCAATATTTCATTAGCATCGTGTTCCATGAACAACGATTGTGGTAGAGGTAATATTTACACCTTTTTCATCCTGACTGTTGCGTCCCCACTAGAACTTTAGCCTGCCCTCAACTTAATGCTTCTTAAGCACTTCCACTGTTGATGGTTGGCAGCATTCTAAATCTGTTCAATTTATGCTATTGCTATTACACTGAGAACAACAAAATCACAATTTCCTATGTTTTAACGTCCCGTGCCTGTACAGGTTGGACTGAGGGAGGCCTTGGAGTATTTACATAAGCGCTTCTAATTAGCTCGGTAGCCCACCATTGCAACATAAATACGAGTATTTTCACGTAACGTGAGCTTATGTTTCCTAGACAACCTCGCCGGGTGCGCTTACGTTGGAGCCGTCATTGTAGCTGCAGTTTCTGTGCCTCGTCATGCCTTGAAATATATTGCTGATACAGCTGATGATGATGCAAATCGAGCGACACTCTGTCCATCGAATTGCACTACGCACTCAATCATTTTCCCAACCCGCATCCATACCCAACTCCAAAGCAACTTCATTCGTCATTCAACAGCTTGTAGGAGTAGTGCAGAATGGTCCTATCATCACCATCATCACGAGCAGAATGTAGTTGGACATACCACAGACCGGCATGAAAAGTGTGCTTTCCCATAGTTGTTATGGTTTTATCATCCAACATCATCATTACTGGGATTTAAGTGGAAGGGTGTTTGCTGGAGCAAGCCATATACAGCTAACCCCCGTAGAACGCGTTACCCACTGAGTTCTATCCACCGCTTTTTCTCGGCGTGCTTTCAACCAGACTTATTGCATTTGAGCAGTGTTAATGGAGAACCATAGATTTCTCTGACGTTTGTAAAATGCGCAAGTATTAGTGCAGAACTTGAGGTAAATTATTATTAGTGCAAGAAAACCTTTGAATTCACCCAAAGTTCTGCACCAATACTTGTGCAATTCATAAACGTCAGAAAAGTCTATAGTCACTCGCAGAAAATCAGACTGGTGGGTACAACTCAGTGGATAACGCGTTCATCGGGGAATAGCTGTAATCTGTTTCACCAAACGCCTTTTGCGGGTCGATAATCCATAAGTTTACACACAATCAGGATCGCTCGTTCACGATCCTTCTGAATACGATTGTATCACGGTAACCTACAGCCAGTATTAGGTCAGCATCGAGCCGAAGAAAATTCAAGTACTTTTTGTATGTGTGTATGTATGGATTGTGTGTTGACGACGATAATCAATCATTACTCTGGTGAGAAAAGTTTGTCTTCATGGCTGATGGTCCCTCAATAGAAGATGGTTGATCGAAAACTCGAGTATCCGAACAAGAGATTACGAACCCATTTGTGACGTTGATAAAGTGTTTTTTCTTAGAAATGTCATGCCATGCTAATATACTGGAGAGTGGTAGGATTGAACAAAATTAATTCATGAATGTGGATTACCTTGCTATCATTTACCAACATTTATGTTTATCATAAATTGAAAAGATTATGATTTGAACTCGGCAAAATGTCCTCTTCGACGGAATGCCCTCTTCGGAGAAATTATCGACGGCAAAATGACACAGTCTCTTTTTTTCCTTGATTTGTTATCCGTAGATCTGTTTTCCGTAGTAAGTACCAATGCTATCGACGCCAGGGAGGCAGCTCCCACACCTGGACCGTACCTATCGATCCATCAACTCACAGATCTGGGACCAACGGGTTTTCTTCCCTTCAAATATTGTATGCCTCAGCATATCCCGGTGGCGCCGAAGAAGCAAATTAAAGAATTCTACATAAAGCTGGAATTAGAGCGTAACAGCCTTTGTAAACAATGACTTCTCTTGTTGATTTCTCGGAATTCAAGGCAGGCTTACACAAACCAACAAATCCATCGGGTAGGAGAAGTCGTCCTCTGCTCGATGGAGATGTCGATTTGCCAGGGAGAGCCATGACTTCCAAGAAATCATCGAGATAAGTTATTGTTTACAAAAGCTGTTACGCCCTAATTCCAGCTCTATCTAGAATTGTTCTATTCTTTGTCTCATATTCTTTGAGAACAATCTTCTGTATGTACGAATAAATCAATACACATGCCAGATTTATGTAACTTCAAAATGCACTGGAGTCGCTTAATTTTTCCTGAGATTATCTTGGAATTCCTCACAATTCCTTCCAGAATTGCTGGATTTTTCTTGAAATTGCACCAGGAGTCCCCTTGTTATTGCTTCTGTAAAGCTTTGTAATTCCTCCTGTCAAACCTAATTGCTTCCTCCTAGAGTTTCCTTAGAATTCCTCCTAAAACTAGGAATCCTCCCTGGCATTCCTTTGAAATTCCTCTTGGAAAAAATCAAGTAAATTTAGGTGCTCTGAGACTGACATATACGAGCCTCAATTTTGACATAAAATGGAGTCATGACAGACGCGCAACGTCTTTTCAGCCTCGGAGCACTTAATTTTACATGAAATAATTGTTAACGTATGATCCTTTATGTCAAAGATTAACTCCGTCATGTGTAAAATTAGTTATAATAATTCCTTGAAATTTGTTTGCTTTGGCAACATGCCAAATTTGTACAACTATTTGGCCATTTTGACTCTCGCCCTATTTTAAAAAAATGTCGTATTCGATATTTACGGCTCATCAAATCGGAATGACTTTTGAAACAAAGTTATAGCTTCCATTTATAGATTGCATTTTCAGAAAAAAATAATTCATTTTATGAACTAAAAAAAATATTATCCGCTTGTACAGTGTTTTTCAAAATTGAGCGTACACCTGAATGGGCAATTTTTTGAAAAACTGTGAGTAGATAGATTTTTGAAATCTTGGTTAGTGGTTGGACAACTATTTATTGATTCATCAGTATATCTTTGAACTTAATTGGCAAATTATGTATGAGGTTTGAATAATTTCATTTTTATTATGACTACAGATTAGCAAAATTTCAATATGTTTGGCTCATTGTATTTCAAGAAAATGTGTTTTTTTTAGGAAATCTAGTTTTTTTTTTCTGAAATAGCTCTAACTTCTTACACACTCATCCAAATAAGCCCAATACTATACAGATAGCCAATAAATGGTTGATGAGCCAGCAGCCAAAAATTTAAAAATCTATCTATTTAAGTTGTGCTCGTACAGCTAGTTTTCCAAAAAGTACGGCCAGCTGTACGCTCAATTTTTAGATTTACTGTATGTGTATTTTGTGTATTTGTTTTCTGAAAAGGCAATCCAGTTTCACACAACTTTGTCTCAGACGTCATTTCGATTAGCCATTTTTGTGCTACACACTTAAAAATACCTAATCTTACACGTGACGGAATGCATCTTTGACATAAAGGAAGCGACGTAAACAAACGTGTCATGTAAAATTAAGTGCACCGAGACTGAAAAGTTCGAAAGTAAGTTTGATTGAGCTGAATTTTGCGTCTATTATGACTCAATTTTATGTTTACGTTTAACTATTCGTGATCTTAGAACGTCAATTTGCAGGTTTTTTAATGGTTTTTTGTTCCCATGCTGAATTTGACATATATGAAAAAAATTTAGTTACATTGAAAAATTGATGGTTTTAGGCCACAAAGGGAGCACTATTGCCATAATTGGCTAACTTATCCCTATTATTCCTAGCATTCATGACGCCAATCGCCCATGATGCCAAACGTTTTTTATGAAAAATTTGATGTACCCATTTCGTGATGTTAGTTTGAAATGCCCATACATTTCAATTGGAATAATTTTTATTTGGACAACTTTATATGAATGGGATGGAATCAAGCAATGTCTATCCAGTAAAATTCCCACAAATTTCGTCATTACCATCGAGCAAACGATGATGATACTCAGCCTATCCGGTAATCGAGCAAGCTAATTGCAAACAAGACGATCCTAATTGACATTCTATCGATTTCCAGGCAATCGTATCTGCTTTGTTTCATTTCCGTCGTCATCGGCGTCGTCGCATTGCTTGTTAGATAAACGGAAAACTTGGGGAAATCAGGAGGAATATTTAATCTCGCCAAAAGTTCGTTATCAACTTTGGGTAAAAGTTGATTCCGCATTGAAAGCGCTCACCAAATATGTACATACTTCGTCTATCGATTTGATTGTACTTGAACTGCACGTTCGTCGCAAATTGCAGTTCTAATGTCAGCAAAATCGTCGTTTTTGTTCTAATTCAGTTTTTTTTTAAATTAGGTCAGGATGCTGCCAACAGGCCGTAGAACCAAAATGATGGCGAGATTTTCTGACGAACACGTGCATCAACAATTGTTTCATAGTTTAATATTCATGCTTCAATGATTCTGAAGAGTCCAGTGGTCACACAATTCTCACCTTTCTACCGTGCTTTCCAATTACAGAGTTTCACAGATCGCAAAACAACGGGTCATATTGCAAGTACCATGCATATGTAAATGTAATTTTAGCTCCCGCACTAGGGTGGACCCCATTATCAATTCAGTGTACAGTAATCCCTCCATATATGCGGTGGGCGGTACCGTTCACCCTCCGCTGTTTCTCGGATGTTTCTCAACAAATTACAGTGTCAACCATCAACAAGTTACCTACAGAAAATCAGCTCAATTGGTTTCAGGACAGCCGAGAATCTGCAGTGAGTGGACCATACCATCCGCCACATAAATGAAGGGATGACTGTACTTCTCACATCTAGCGCATAAATATGCAATCAAAAGGTGAAAACTTGCAACATTCCGCAAACACGAAACCATTTGTTAACTCTCGTAACAGCTGTGGAAGTGCAATTCCATACCACTATAATCCTACACGCATATGCATGCGAGTTGAGAGGACCTTGAACACATTCATGCGGGAAGATTCTTCTCCATGGATGAATAATTGTATACCGTGCGGGACCGAAATCCGTACACCCAAGCACGAGAAAATCATTAACGGTCAATACTAAATAATGCTATCACATTATGCTCTGTATCACATCTTTTTCCTTTACATTTATCATTATTTATCCATTATTTGCAAACACCAGGTCTTAAAATTTCCTTTAATTATTAGAAAAAAAAAGTATTTAAATTGCACATATCTTGAATCAAAATCCGTACAGCGTTCTACGATTGAATCAAAATCCGTACAATTTTGAATCAAAATCCGTACACTGTGTTGAGGATGATTCAAAATCCGTACAGTCATGAATCAAAATCCGTACATGAATGTGAATCGATCCAAATCAATGAAAAAAAAAACATGTTGCTATCTTGAATAAAGTATTTTTTTAGAAGTTGCTTGGCTAGAAGTCCAAAACAGGTATACTCGTTTAAATACTCTAATTTACAGCATATTTGATCTTTGTACGCTAAAGGTCAGTTCCCATGTAAAATCGTGCACTGAATCCAAAAATGTAGTCCAAAAAAATCTCAGTAGGATAGTTTTGGAGCAAGAGAGGCAAAGTAAACAGATGGAGCATAGTGAGCATCACGTGACTAATATCATGTTTAAGGATTTATTTCTCCAAATTTTATTCTATACCGGTGCTTTGGGTTAAATATTCTTACTAGAGTTTTTCTCCGATCACAACTTCGAGGTCTTTGAAATTTGACATGTGAAAACGTGCAAGATGCGCCATACTTTGGAACTTGGGGGTACTCCAGCTCAACGATATAAAACATTATTAACCGGGACTAAACTGGGCGGTGTAGCTTGGACAATGTTGTCGAATCAATAATAGCAAACTGAAGAGAAGACTGCCGAAACAATGTGGCAGTGCTGCCAGTGCCCGCAACAACACCGATAATGAAAACGCTCCATAAATTAATCGGTTTCTAAGATGGTAGGTCTATAATGGCGTATAAGTAAAAAAAAAATACAACCATCTTAGAAACCAGCGGCGCCGGTGGTGTAGTGGTAAGCGAGATTACCTCTCACCCCAGCAGGGTTCAATCCCAGTCGGCACCGCTGGGATGTTCTGAGGCATAGCATCTCTGATCACGCCTTCCTTCGGGAGGGAAGTAAAGACGTTGATCCCCGGTTCATGAGTTGATGGGTCGATAGGTAAGGTACAGGTGTGGGAGCTGCCTCCCTGGCGTCGGTAGCATTGGTGCACAGCACGGCAAACAAGATCGACGGAAAACAAAACAAAGGAAAAAAAATCTTAGAAACCAACAAAAAAAGACAATGAACTGACATCAAGGATTAGTTTTTCGTTTTGTGCATGAAAATTAAAATTGGTAAGTTAACGACTATAACTTAATTTAAGTCACGAATGACCCAAGAGTGTTAAAGTGACTATAATAATAATAAAAAAAAAAAATAATAATTTAATTTAAAACGTCAAGAGAGTAATAATCATAAAAAAGCAGATCTTTCATTGCTTCTTTTCCGCAGCTTTCTTCTGCTTCTTCTCCATTGTTACCATTGGCTTTTCAAGTTATAATGCTTTCTTGCTTCCAACTTTCTTTCCTCTTCTTCCTTTTCTTCCTCCTCTTCCTCTCTCGCTCACCCTTTTTCTTTTGTCGTTCTTCAATCCTTTGTTTCTTTGCGTTCTCTTTATCAATCTTCGCCCGCTCTACTTTCATGTGTATTTCCGGTCATTCCTCGCTGGTAGCTACAGCTGGGAATGCTCTCTTGCCCATTTCTGTCTGCTCTCTGTAAGGGAGCATCCAACAATGACGTAGCATATTTTTGATCAATTTTAGACTCCTCCTCCCCCCCCCCCCCCCTTGTAGCGTATTTGGCTATATCCAATACATGGCCGGTCACAAATTCTGAAACCCTCACCTCCCTCCTCAAATGCTACGTCATTTATGCATTGTATATGCGTGTTGGTGATATCCTGTAGGGGAGCTGCGTTGTTTTACTTTTCGGCTGGTTCTTGACGCTCTTCATTAAAAGATATTTTTAACATTTAAGATAACATTTACAATACGAATAAAATAAGAGAGAAGCGATTCCATACGGCATCTCTTATGGTGGTGAATGGAACGGCAAAATCCCTGGATGCTTCTCGGTAAGATTTACCCGCACGCATCATTGCCACAGTCTTCTCCAAATCCTCCGGCGTGTATTTATCTTCCATGATCTGCTGAAAAACATTTTATAAAGTAGAATCGGCATTGTTAATGCACAAGTGTACGGATTTAGAATCAGCTGTTATGTATGAATCGAAATCCGTACAGTACTAATTTTGATAAATAAATACCATATGAATGATCGATTGCTTAGATTTGAGATATAAAACGATAAACACTTACCTTTCCGATCGACCTTGAGGAAACTACTTGCAAAAATCACTTAAATACGCTTAACAACTGGAAGTAAATCCGATCGATTTTCTTAGAAAATCGTTAAGAACGCAACCGATTGACAGAAATGCCCGACACGTGATAAGGTTTTTATTTTTCTTATTTTAATTGCATGACATTCTGCTTAATTGTTGACGTAAACATCAAGCTAATGCATGAATGAACATGAATATGTATTCATGTATAATATTTACATTGTTATGATGCATATAAATAAACAAATTCAACAGGGTGCACGGATTTCGGTGCTGTACGGATTTCGATCCCGCACGGTAGTTATGCCACGGCAAGAGAAAAAGCGTAATCTGGTCCTAGTGTTGAGAGCTGCATCTCCCTCGAGGCATTCTACTCGTTAACATATGCATGTAGATACATACAGAATGTTCTGTCTGATATACGAAAGAGGGATTGCAAAATCTACCGGTACTTTGTCGAGGTCCTAGAGAGTTTACACAGTAGCGTGACCAAATCTACGAATGGTCACTTGTAGCCCTCACACTACTAAAAAGTCATGTAAATTTCGGTTCCCTGAGACCGACACAAGTAAGCGGGCCTTTTGACATAAGAATCAGTTGAAAGAAACGTGAAAATCAATTCAATCAAACATTCTCTTCGTCGACTAGTTGATGTTTCGGTTTGAGAACACTTAATTTTACATGAAATGTTTGTTAACGTTCTATGATTTACGTCCAATATGGATTACGTCTCGTGTAAAATTAGTTATTTCTTAGTGTGCTGGTACTCAGAGTCAGGTCAGAGTTCTCCCGTCAGAAGTTGTAATTCTAGAAGCACCATGAGTCCTCAACTTTCCGAGAGTCATACAGTTCTTGTTGCTTCCACGAGTACTAAGGGTTGCTGGAGTATTATTTTTATTTATTTTTTTACTAGATTTGTTCAAAACTACACGACTTTTAATAGGATTTTAATGTTTATTTGCGTATCAATGACGTAAACAAAAACCTGTGTAAATGTGACACAAAACCCTCAAATTCCATCATATTTAATCAAAGCACACCATGATGTGGAATGTATGTTGATAGCGACCAAGAGACACACCTCGTTTTTTGAAAAATTCCCATTACTGAGAATCCCACTTACCCGTTTCGCTTTCAGACAAAAATTATGCCTAATGGAGGAAAAATCAAATTAAACCAACATCACATTCCGGGAAAGATTTTGCGTGGGCTTCCTTCTGTCACCCAGTCAGAGAAACCGCAAAACGAGGGACATCCCGTAAGTCTAAACTGGAAACGACAGGTTTCATCTTCCCGGCATAGCCTATCCCTACATGCCCAATCGTTTCCATTGTCGCTCGCAGCTAGAGATAAAAAGAATTCAAATATCTTTCATGAAAGCCAACAACACAGCACCTAACCCATACAGTTACACGCTCACTGACTTGATTCAAAACACGAGTGAGATGGTCCATACAGAAAACATCCTTGTAACCCTAGAACAACCCAGCTCGTTGAGGCTGCTACTTCCAGCTGGGGCCTACACCTTTATCTTAGGTGTTTTTCGAGAAGGAAGTTATCACATGCTGAAATGTGGATCATAATATCTTAGCGTAAGCTTTTCCAGTGAATGAATGCTTTACGCTTTTCAATAGAAGAAACGGTCCGAAAGCTGTTTGATGACTTAAGGAAAAGCTAGCTGAAGTCAATGGAATTCTGCTCGAATTGATGTGAGTCCGCAGATTTTACTTTTACCGAGTGTTTAAAGGTTGAACACGAAAAAATCCGGACTCGAAAATCTTGTTGGGGTTTAAAAAATCGTTTTATTTTCCAGTTCAGTCTTCCTTCTTATTATAGGCCATTGCTCGAACTATTCTTCGTACAATGATGGGCCATCTTTTGCACGAGCCCTGTTCCCACTTGTTTGGCTGCCAATTTCAATTTTCGCTTGCAATCCTGCAGGTTAATTGCAATTCCACCCTTCTTCTTCAGTATGTGCTTCACAATTGACCAGTATTCCTCAATTGGCTTTAGTTCCGGAGTATTGGCCGGAGTCTTCTCCTTGGGAACCACTGTGACGCCATTTTTGCTGTGCCACTGTTTGGTGGAATTTGAGTAGTGGCCGCTTGCCAAGCCCGGCCAGAATAGGCAATCCACCTCATGCTGCTCCAGAATAGGCAGTAGTCTTTTCGTTTTCAGTCCACAACTGTAGATTACTTACCTGGCAACAGGGTTGAAAATTCTCTCGGAAGAATCACCCGGGTGTGAGAGATATCATTCTCTGGGGTGAATCTCTGCTAGTCTCCTCTGAGATTTATCCTGGCACCACTGGAGAGATTGTTAGACACAGCACGACTGACTGTTCACTGTTTGTCTGTTTATACACTCACTTCCGTGAGAAAGGAGGCAGCGCAAAGGTGTTATTGTTTCTCCAAAGATTCCGGGAGAGTTTTACGTGAGTGAGTGAAAACATAAATGTATACAGCCTTCTCACAGGTATATTCGACGTGGCTGTTGAAATTTAGCCGATCATCGATCATCACTCCCAGGTATTTCAACACGCTTTGAGGTTATGGCGTACCCCTGACGGTGATATCTGCCCGCTGTACCGCTTTAAAGTTACTGGCCAATAGCACTTCCGTTTTGTGGTGGGCTATCTGCAGCTTTGCTCCTTGCATCCAGTTACCAATCATGTCGATCGCATCGGTCGCCAACACTTCCACCTTTTCCAGCGTTTCGCCTGTTACCGTCAAGACGACGTCGTCCGCAAATCCAACGATCTCAACTCCTTTGGGCAGCTTGAGCGTTAGCACGCCGTTGTACATCCCGTTTCAGAGCGTTGGACCAAGGATGGAGCTTTGTGGAACTCATGCTGTGAATCATCCTAATCAATCTCTGTCCCATGTCTGTCTGTCGACTAAACTGAAGCAAATTTCAATAATGATGCGCTGATGCACTTCCCGTATTCGCATTTCCAAAATGTGTACATTATAATTTTACCAAATTTTCAAATAATTGACTACAATAGAAAAAGTAACCTTTAAAAAATCTTTATATGCAACAAACTAGCAACCAAAGTCTTCACCGCGCACCGGGGTGATTCTCCCCGGTGAAGCAAACGAACTCTCTACGGTGCTCCCTAGTGATCACTCATACGCGCCGGTGTGTTGGACTGGTGGAGGTGCGAACGTCAGAAACTGTACATATTTGTTTGCGAAGTGGGAGAGGCGGTAGAAAGTGAAAACAAAATAAAAATCTCTCGGGTGAGTTTGCTTTTGTCATAGTGCGAGGTGTCTTTTCAACTCATCACCCTGCTTACACTGGGGAGAATGGCATCCCTGCGCTGGCAAGGACCTTTTTAAGGAATTTTGACTTCTTTTTGATTTTACATTTTTTCGGGGCACGCTTCCTGTCAACTATAAAATTTCTGCCCAGGAATTTGATCGAAAACTGGCGAATTCAAAAGTTTTGCTAACTCTCGAGCGGATAGACCGGAATTTTCGTTTTGAGCGTACATTGCTTGCTCCTGTGAAGCCATGATGTAAACAAATGAACGTATCCTGACAACCAATGCCTACTGTGCTTCTATACACACACTTATAGCGAATTCGTTTATTATCGGGGTTAACACCAGTTCCAACCCAGTGCAAAACCGAACTTTTTGTCAGTGTGAACCTCAACCTGAGCTAGGTTTTAAAAACAAACGAGCAAACTGACGTTTATCAGAAAACAAGCAGACCCAATCTTGATACCCGATCCAGGTTGGAACTGAATAATAAACGAATTCGCTATTAGAAAAACCTAATTTTACACGTGACGGAATTCATTTTTGACACAAAGGATGAGACGTAAACAAACATGTCATGTAAAATTAAGTGCTCCGAGTCTGAAAAGACGTTGCGCGTCTGTCATGACTCCATTTTATGTTAAAATTGAGGCTCGTATATGTCAGTCTCAGAGCACCTAAATTTAAATGATTTTTTCTAAGTGTGCACTCTTAGCTTGATCCAGTGAAATTTTGAAAAAAAAAATACTCGAAAAGTTCTTTAATGGCAGCGTTTGTAATGTGTTCGGATTTTTTCGTGTTCAACCATTAAATTCACGGGGACATATTCTATACCGCCGCTTAGGTCAGGTTATCTTTAATAACGAGACCTTCAGCCATAGGCTGGTTCATCTCATAACTCTGTGCAGCCGAAAATTTTCCGGCGTTATAAAATTGTCAAGAAATACTCAATTCAAGTCTCATAATTGCATGAATGTGTCTGATTGAAATTACGTCTTTCTTTGACAAATTCTATTTCCCAAGAGATGCCACGTTTCTTGGTTAATAACAGCGGATGTGTCTTGAAGCCTGGTGTCTATCGGGAAAGAACCGTGCGATGAGATGTGCTGTTCATGTTTTATGGACACATGGGAATACAAGCAGCATGGGAACATTCGGTCTGAGAGCAGACATAGACAAGTTTTCGTTGTCCCAAATCCCACATCACGTCTGGTGATGAAATACATCACATACTTAGGTTTGCGTGAAAGGATGGATATGTTTGTGCATGTCGAGCTAAATATTTAATACCGTTCTGCCAACTTTGGCAGACACCTTTCCATGTTGCGAGAATGGGTGAAAGGCAGATGGGTCAAATTACATGTTTTCGTATTCATCCAAAGGGTGCCGCTTTTACGCTTTAAACGTCTGATGTCAACGACATTTTTGGTTTCAAGAATCGGTTTCTGTGACGTGATAAATGTGTTTGTTGAAGCGATAGTTGAATTTGCAACGATTTTGATGCAATTTTATTTTTTTTTTAATTTTTCTGGCTTTTTTTAATATTTAAAATTTATAAAACGAAAATCAGACATGGTGGAGCATTAAACTCAATTTGTTTACAAAAATCAGATATGAACTTTTGAATTGTTTGTCAAGATGTTCAGGAATTAAATTTTGAACATGATTAATTCAATTCAAGTTCTTGATAATTCAGAGATAAAAATGCAGTTGGCTTGGGATTATCAGCTTTATTATCATGCTGCGTTTGTCAGTTGCGTTGAATTGTTTTCCATAAAATGACATGTTTTCCCTGGAATTTAAGACTGGAGATGGAAATACACGGAAGTGAATTGTTTAGGACCAAAACGCTTCCTGCTGCCTTGAAAATAAAACATTTCTTTTTTAAGTTGACGTGACAGAGCATGATAGATCATCAGCGAGATGTTGAAAGTTGACTATACTTAGGATGTGTGGCTCGTTTCACCTCCTCCCCCCCCCCCCCCCCTCCCTTGAGACCGTATTCCAAGCATGGGGTAAACGATCACTTGCAACGCTCATTTTGTAAAGTGCTTCACATCGTATAAACACCCAAGGATCGTGCTAGGAATAAAGTGTCGGAGGGGAGCTGAAACCGTTCTCTACCATACATACTAGGTGAGGTGATTTTTTTTTATTCAATATAGGCCTCTTTAAGCTCGATACACTTATTCCAGCGATTCATGATCCAACGGCGCCAGTGGTGTAGTGGTAAGCGTGATTACCTCTCACCCCAGCAGGCCTGGGTTCAATCCCAGTCGGCGCCGCCGGGATGTTCTGAGGCATAACATCTCTGATCACGCCATCCTTCGGATGGGAAGTAAAGCCGTTGGTCCCCGGTTCATGAGTTGATGGGTCGATAGGTAGGGTCCAGGTGTGGGAGCTGCCTTCCTGGCACGTCGGTAGCATTGGTGCTCAGCACGGAAAACAAGATCGGCGGAAAAAACAAATCAAATGAAAAAAAAAAACTTCATGATCCCGTCCGAAAAGTAATTTTCCGGAAGGTCTGCCAAATTACTCCTCCGCGGCGTCAATGATTTCCTCACGTGAGTTGTTTTTTTTTATTGATGAGAAATCTTTTGAGGTTTGGGAAGATATAATAGTCTAAGGGAGCCAAATCGGACGGTGGATGCGGAAGCAATTGGAGCCGTAAGTCATTGATTTTAGACGTGGTTGCGATGCTCTTGTGCGCCGGTGCATTGTCTTGTTAAAACTATTTTTTTGTTCGCTTCATGTGAGGCCGTTTTGCAGCGATTTCGGCCTTCAATCGCTCCAATAATGCACAGTTATACTCGTTGTTGATGGTTTTTCCTTTTTTAAGGTTGTCCACGAAGAGTACCGTGGGGGACCGAAATCCGTACAGCATCCCTCATACAAGAAGTAGGCGTTTTGTATGAATGTACGGATTTTGATTCATTTCTTAAGTGTACGGATTTCGGTTCGCCTCGGTATGCCATGACAATCCCAGAAAACCGACGCCATAACCTTTCCGACCCATCGAGCCTCCATTGGCCGCTTTGAAGCACTCGTGCTGGCTTCAGTCCATTGCCGAGCACTCATTCTGTTCTCTTGGGTGCAGTAGTGGATCCATGTTTCATCAACATCGACGCCAAAAGTCCGCCCGATTCCGCATCAGCGAGTCCAAACACTCTTTCGAAGTGCTCTCGCGTTCGTGTTTTTGGTCAGGAGTGAGCTTGCGCCGCACCCAGCGGCAGGTAACTTTAGCATATGCAGAAACTTACCCAAAATATGGCGTGTGCGCTTAGTACTAATCTTTGCGGTGTCCCCTAGCTCGCGCACCTTCACTTTCCGTTCAGCCAACACCATTTCATGTAATTTTGACAATGTCCCAGAATTCAGGACAAGAACAAAAATAGTTAGGGCTGACTCATAAATGATTTTATTAGATATTCTAAGTGACACGCCTTCTAAAAAAACTAATAACCGTACGGTGCCGTTTTATCTCTGGGGTTCAATATGAACGCAGACTGTCTTCCCCTTTTTATGAAACGGGGAAACAATTATAAATTCAAACAGCCATTTACCACAAATTGCAGAATACATTTAGTTCAAAGTGATTTAATGACTTGGGGAATTATAGTAAGGAAAAGAATTATTTATCATCATTTGTCGGAGCTCTCAATAATAATAAAAATTATCTCACATATTCACAACATATTTAAAAAAAAATGTTGAATGGATCCTTGCTTCCACTCACTTGCAATACAAAATGATTTGCGGAATTTTGGAATCATTAGATTGAATTGTTATAACGATATTTTATACTTGTTAGATACAAAAAGAGCTTGAATGGCAAGTGTTTGACAATCAGCGATTTTACGACTCACGAACGCTCACGAATCATAAAATCACTGATTGTGACATTCTGAAAGCGAAATTGACAGTTATCATGCGTCATACACATACTTTTATTTATTTATTTGATCTCTGTTTTGTGCGCGCATTCGCTTCATAGAGATTGCTAAAGTATGATTGTGTCAGAGATTTGTTTTCATCGGGAAAATTTTCCGCTACAGAGCTTTTTGACGTTTAATCGGCGCACACTTCTGCACCATTTAAATCGAACGAGTGCGAGCAAGAAGGAAACAGATTAGTGGGAAAACAAATTTCATCCATGTGTGCTAGATAGAGAAAAACGATTAAACGTCAAAATGGTCTATGAAGTTTTTTTTTTCGATAAAAACATTTTGCGTATACGTATACGTGACGTAGTGTGCGTACGATAAACGTCAGCAACCTCTATAGTTTTTGGCTGATTTTTCCAGATTTGGAATCATTTTATTCGGATGAGACTCTTAACTTTTATTTGTTTACATTATGTTGCAATCAGTATTCTTAAGAACTTCACAAAATAAGGTCCCAATATTTAAATTGAGGAGCTCGGCTAGCTTGGTGGCTGCCGCTTTTGCTTACTGAGTAGAAGACCGTGGGTTTACTCCCAAGCTCCTCCAAGATAAAACAATTACTATGGTCGCATCACCTGCTTAAGCGAATCCTGATCCATCTCCTACCCAACTATCCAACTCCGTAGCATCTATGAGAGCATCGGTGAGTCACAGGCCTCCCGTTAAGTAGATGTCCCGCATAAACAATAGCCATAAGATGCGCCTAACCACCAATTCGGGATACCATCCCAATTTTATGTGGTATGGTCGCACCATCTAAGATACCGTCAGTATATTGTACACGTTTATTAGGGGTTACATCAACAATATCCTTCCTTTCCCCGTGACGGAAAAGATGGGCGTGGCCGGCAACGGTAACTGTCATACTTTTTCTGTTCTTAACTTTGATTGGAGAGTTAAGTTAAGTTTTCTTTATTATGGAGGCTGGTTCGCCCCGGGTTTGATTAGAGAGCTAATCACTACCAAATATTTTTCCTTAAGCAATCAAAATAAGAACGTTAAAATACATACATGACAGTTGCCAGTATGCAATCTACGAATTACTCCGTTACAAACGCAACGCAACGCAAAATATTATGATAGCATCTAACCATTTTATAATTCCGAGAAACATTTTTTATAGCAAGTGAGTGGAGGCAACCCTGGGTGAACATCTTTTTTTTCATAGCAATGGTTACTTTTTCAGTTATTTAAAAACTTAGTAGAAAATACTGACCCCAGTAAAATAATATCTGTGTGTACGTTTCTCTTCTTGAAAGAAGAAGCTTGCCATAGACGCATTTCGCGCCAAATCGTATTCGGAGCTGGCAGCACCCTTTCAGATATCAATGAAACTTTCTGGATGTGTGGATCTTCACTAAATATGCCACTTTGCATACTCAGTTTTTCCAAAATTTATCTAGACTAACATTTGAGAAGGGCCAAACTTTTTCTGTCGATTTTTTTCAAAAAAATATTATGGAAAAATGATAACTCCTACAAAAATGTGATTTATTGATAACTTTTAGAAAATTGTCCAAGTTATCGAAAAAAAATACTGGAAAAAATTTCATTTGAGACCTACACTGAAAAAAATCTATTTTAAAAATTTAAAGTCGATTTAAAAAAAATGGCCATGTTTGATTTGGATGAAACTTTGCCTCAAGATAGGTAATTATGTTTACTACAAACCGTCCATACATCGCGAGATGGACACTTTTAAGGAAAAAAGTTCTTCTTACAAAAAATTTTTCATGTCTGAACTGATTTTTTTTTTGATTTGCCATTTTTACACAAAACTAAACCAGTGAAGCTCAAAATCATCTCAGAATCCAATGAAGCTCAATTTGCGATTCAATTTTGTCTAATCAGCACTTAATTTCACTTTGATTAATCGAGAATTTCATATGACAAGGGCTCATGATGCATTTCTCGCCAAATCGTATTTGGAATTGGCAACACCCTCTCAGAGTTCAATAAAACTATTTGGACATGTAGACCTTGTCAAAAAATATCATTTCCTTATTCTGGTGTCTACTACTGATGCAAAATTTGATAATATGTGAGAGAAAAAAGACAAGATTTTTCATATATCATTTATTTATATATTTTCAATGTTTTAAACCTATTTTCATGCTATTTTTTCCATTTTTCCAATCAAGTTAAATATTTTTGGTTCATCTTCTGAATTAGAATACCTTTTTGCCGCTACTTTGTCACCAGTTTTAGGCACAAAACTGTGGAATTTCTGTGTGCCAGATATTGTATTTGTGCTGTTATATAGTTCTTCGAGTTCTTCTGACATTTCGATGTACTGTTCAGTGGATATGTACTCGAAACGTAGTTTTGTGAAATTTGTATCTGTTTGTTCAACTGCCCAGTTATATAATTCTCGTGGAGTTGTTATGGTGTTTCCATAATCTCGAACAAGACTAGCTCTCTTTGCCATTCGCTTGAGAGTGCCACCAATGGTATCACAGGGACCTTTTCCATGAGACGTTGCAAAAAAATGCCATTGCTTCTAATCCATCCTTTGACTGAAATCTACACAGACTAGCAAAGTTTTTTTTTATTTTTGTATTGTGATGCTGCCCCATCTGACATAAAAGTAATTTTAGAAAAATCTATCGATTGTTTAATAAAATCTATAATTTTTCAGATGAACAACTGAACTGCAACTGTATCGTGAGTCATTACTTCTGATATGATAATGAAGCTAACATTTTCAAGTTTATTGTCTTTCTTATAATAAACTTCAAATGGATGTATTGTTGCTTGAGAATTATTCCGGTGATATCCTTGAGCAGCGTTTTGGATGAATGAATAATTTTCAGAAAAATCACAAATTGCTAGAATGTTGCCTTCTTTTAATGATTCTTTTTTTATTTCTTAGAAAAGATGACTGTTTGTAAATAAAGTCATGAGTTATAAGTTTGTTAATTTTATCAATGAGATACGGAACAAATTCATCAACAGGCTTGATAATCGTTTCCAAATTACAACGATCAGTATTCAGCCACTGTTGAAACACAACATCTTGTTTGTCATTTGATTCTCTTCAATATGTTCATTGGAAGCACACTTTTCGCAAGCACGGAAAAAGCAATCAGGTGTTCTAGTACAAATATTACAAAGCATTTTTTCTATTATTGCATCTTGTGACATAATTCTTAAACTGTTGATCATTAATTTTACATTTTCATGAATTGTACAAATACATACATTATGTATACACTATGCTGCTGCCCACTAGTTGACGGTTGGATGTTTACTTCATTTCCAACCGATCGGCGTTTTTTCATAACTGGACTTCTATTATGAGATATCACGCTACGGCATGACTCACAAATGCTCATCGTTTCATCAATTTCGTGGTTATATCCCATAGAATGTATGTTTTCTACCATCGTTGACGATATGGCCCGTAACTTATTTCGGTTGCATCTAGAATTATTTATATTCGCACAACATTTCAATCCTTTGAGCATTAATTTACTACTTTGGTCCATGATAATAATTTTACTTTCAACTTGTCTTCACAACTTTCGTTATCAGATTGACTGCTGCTTGTATGAAATCAACCTTAGTTTTATAATTCTCATAGGTAGAATGAAGTGGTAGACGGTATATAATGTTAATGGTTTAGGTATAAATAACAGAAGGGCATATAGAATTATTATGCGATACGTTGACTTCCCAAATCGTTGTTGATTCGAAAGAAGATCTCAATTTAAATTTTATTCATACCTAATTCTTTGTTGATCATTTGAGCTAAGAATTCTAAGTTGCTATAGGAGCATCGGATTTTGCCTCAGTAGTAGACAATATAATCAATTATATTATTTTCTAATGATATAAGCCTTTTTCATATGGAATTCTCGATTAATCCAAGTGATTAGTTGCATGCTTGAGCTTGAGCTTGATTGACCGCCCACGGTTGCTACTCTGTTATTGCCAGATCAGCTGTAATTACACAGAGAACCAATAGACGATGCTTGGGACTAGCAATCATCCTCAATGTGTAAAAACTGGTGATCTTAAATTAGGCAATACCAGCGCCGGCCGCGCCCGAACACAGGTCAAGAAAGGAATGGGAAGGATTGTGTTGACATGACACTCGCTTTGATGGAAGCCGAGAACACCTCTGCACTTCCACGAGGAATCACTGGGATGTTGGATAAGAGGGTTGGGTTTGCAGCAGGGTTCGTTTTGGTAAACGATAAGCTGAATTGATGTCCTAACGATCATATAACGCGAAGGAGCTTGGGACTAAACCCACGGTCTTCTGCTCAGTAAGCAAAAACGTTTGCCACTAGGCAGACGAGCACCTTTTTAATCAACGAGTTGCTGTTATTACCATGTAGTCATATTAACAAATAAAACGATTGACGAATCTTTAATGTGGATGGGCCTGAGATTAGACTCATGATGTTCTGCTCAGTAAGCAAAAACGGTTGCTCTAAGGCCGCCGAGCCCCTCATATCACATAATACCGTTGCTCAAATTTTTGTATCCATTCAAACCCGGAACCAACGACAACAACGAGTTTCGCAAAATACACGATACACAAGCGATTTTACCATAAATCTCTTTGATATGTAAGGACCTGAGACCACGTTTTTCTGCTCAGTAAGCAGGCCACTGTAACCGACGATCTTTCAAATCCGAAAACTAAAAACTACGAAAAAGTACTTGGGCCTTCATTAAGTTCCACTTTCACGCGACGTTCAATGTTTCAATTTGCTCTTTACGTATTGTTCAGGCTATAAATAGGCTCTTTTCAAAAGTTACGCGAGAAATACGCACAATCGTCGCCTACCTCGCAAAACTGTTTCCAAATGACAACAAAGGCATAAGCAACGATGGATTGTTGAACTTTGCTGGCTGGTGTAGTGCTGCTGAAAAAAGATAAGTCTATTATTTTGGTTAGTGATCGTTTGGATTTAGGTCACCCCACGTTGTGTTTAGGTTAGTATAAATAAATAATACTACTTAGTCATATAAATGACCACAGTTCATTATCTTCAGCATTATCGGTTTTCGTTTCTGGATCTTTAGTTGCCTCTGTGATATACTTACTTGCGGCATACTATTTTGGGAGTGTATATGAGCATGTACGATGTAAGGTAGCTCATCTCTCATCGTGATGGTGGGACATAGTAGACAAATTAGAGAGAAAACAAGGAGGTATTAGTATTAGTTATATGTAAACAAACAAAACAAAAGAAGAGAAGAGGAAAGAAGAACAGACAAATAAAAAAGGGATGAAGTAGATAACAAATAAAAGAAACGTAGGCAGATTATTAGGAGAGGCATTATCCGAGACTCGGCAATCAAATGTCACTCCCGCCGAGATCTCAGCGAAACCCCCTCCCCGCCGAGACCCACACAGCCGAGCTCGGTAGAAAAAACTAAGTGTGTAGATAGATTAGTAGGAAAATAAATAAAACTACTTTATGACTCAAAGTGCAATGAATGAGCGTTAGTTTCGGGATCATTTCAGTGTTAGAGTTATGTTAGTTTTGATCCGTAATCAGCCCTGCTGACCCCTCCAACATTAGTTGCAGGCAGTGGTTGTTAGATAATGCGGCACTCTAACTACTACTATTTTAGAGGTATGATTCGTCAAGTTTATACAACTCAATGTTTCAATTGAGCCAAACTATCTATCTTACAATTACAAAAGCAAACCGAAACTTACAATTATATGCAAATGCAAAATGAAACTTGACAAATCATCGTCAATCCCTTTATTACAGGGCAGGGTCTGACGATTTGAATCTAATTTAATTTTGATCAGTGAACGGGCACCATATGGTACATTTTCTCAACATGAACCTATCATTTCCAGCCTATCTGAACTATTTAATAAATGAAAGCCATAACATGGGTTACGCTCCCCCTACGCAGGCCCTCCGCATCCTGTCTCTGTCTTATCTCAAAAACAAAATGCCAATGGTATGAATGTATCTATATATATATTGGTCAGGCTTCAGAATCGTCCAGTGGGCAGTGCGCTCTACACTCCAAGTTACCTTTTTTTTCAAATTTACCGCAAATTTGATATTTTACCCATTGAGTGTTGATTAGTCACAATGAAACATTGTGACAGAAGTTGAGGTTACTAGTGTATTAAATAATCTAGGTCCTATTTAGGATTATATCTGAAAAATCCAAATCTGGCCAACGCCCACCCTAAACCTAAACCTGTTCTAATCCACCTGAAATGACTAACGAATGGAAGACTTTGACTACCCAGCCATGCAATAGTCTCATTCCGTGCCTTATGGCAACTTGATGATTCTATTGCGCTCATCTTCTTGCACCACCCAGGGGAGACTTGGTCCTGTACCCAATGCTTAACTTATCTCCTTTCCACTCAGCTACTCGCAATTTCTTGTGATATAGTGGGCGGAATATTATTATATGAGACAATTCAATGCAGACGTCTTTCCAAATTTGGCAGATCGACAGGTAATCGGTGATTTTCCACGATAGTTGCTATTCAACAACTCGACAACGTCCCATCGTCAACGCCTGCTACGAGAATTTCCCATTGCAGACGCCAACGAAATGACGTCATCGAGCTATCGATCAACTACCCTGGTTATCGCCTGGTACCTTATAGCACGATGCTAGGAGGCGAACCGGAAGAATCGATGAGCTACCTCCCCCATTAATCCAAGTGATTAGTTGCTGATAAGACAAAATTGAATCACAAATGGAGCTTCATTGGGTTTTGAGATGATTTTGAGCTTCACTGGTTTAGTTTTGTGTAAAAATGGTACGTTAAAAGAATCAGTTCAGACATGAAAAAGCTTTTGTAATAAAAACTTTTTTTTTCCTTACAAGTGCCCATCTCGCGATATATGGACGGATGGTAGTAAACATAATTACCTATCTTGAGGCAATGTTTCATCCAAATCAAACATGGCCATTTTTTTTTAAATCGACTTTAAATTTTAAGAATCGATTTGTTTCAGTGTAGGTCTCAAATGAAATTTTTTTCAGTATTTTTTTTTTCGATAATTTAGTCAATTTCCTTAAAGTCATCCATACAGCATATTTTTGTTGGAGTTGTCATTTTTCCATAATATTTTTTTGAAAAAAATCGGCAGAAAAAGTTTGGCTCTTCTCAAATGTTAGTCTAGATAAATTTTGGAAAAACTGAGTATGCAAAAGTGCTTATTTAGTCAAAGTCTACACATCCAGAAAATTTTATTGAAATCTGAGAGGGTGCTGCCAGCTTCGATTCGATTTGGCGCGAAATGCGTCCATAAAATCATAACTTTATCCATCTAAGATAAGATTGAACCCTTCTTACTCTCAAAATGATCGATGATAGCCATTAGACCGAATGATCACTAGGCTAAAGGTCATTAGCCCGAAGATTACTAGAAATAGTTGACAAACATCAGATAATTTAATTCAAAGCTTGTTATTAGAAATTTCAGGAGATAACTAAAAGTTCTTCAATACCGGAAAAAAAATCAAGTCATATCGATTGGTGTGTGAAATTAACGAACAACTTTTGAATAGGATGTCAGGAAAACAGTAGGCTGTGGAGTTTTGACGCCTTAAGAAAAGTTGTTATTTTATCAAGATAAACAACTTTGCCAAAGTCGTCAAGTCTTCAAAACGACATTTCAATGCATCAAAAAAAGTTTTAGGAAAAAAACATGTTCAACTAAAATTAAGAAATCTCAAAAACACCAAAATATATCACTCTCAAATTTTAATATTTTGTTTATCGAGTATTGGTTAATTTTTGCTAAAATTTTAGGTTGAGCTTTTTCGCCCTTTAGATGATATTAAAGTTAAAAAATTGTTGTTTTTTTGGTTTTTTCAACAATATCTTTAAAATTTGAAGCTTAAACCAGCATGTTTCTTGACAAAAGTTATTTATTTTATGCTTTTGCATAAGAGAAAAATATAACACTATATAGTTGTAAGCAAAAAAACCGAAAAAAAAAATGAGGAAAAAACATATTTTCGACATTTTTTCTTTAACTCCATATAACTCGGAACCAGTAGGTTGTGGAAATTTTATGTCTTGAAAAGAGTTGTTTATTTTGTCAAGATTAACAACTTTGACGAAGACATAAAGTCTCCAAAACGTCAGTGAAAGAAGTTAGATTGTGGCGCCATCTTTGCGGAATAGTTTTGAACTATTTGTTTCTGTGAATTTGATGGTCCTTATTATGATGAGAAACTTTGCCGAAGACACCAAGTCGCAAAAATGCTTCGTTTCTAAGTTACTAATTTTGCTCCGCTATATTGCATTCCTGGTCCAGTATGCAATGGTTGTTGCGTTCAATTCAGTGCAGTTACACACACACAGACATTTTCCGATCTCGTCGAGCTCAATCAGATGGTGTTTGACACTTGGCCCTCCGAGCCTCAGGTCGAAAGTTGGATTTCCAAGCGGTATGTATGCCATTCTATTCTTTATAAGAAGGCTAAAAAGAAGATCACATCCAATTTGAAAAGTGCCTATAGTGAAATTGTCTTCATGGTTGTCAAAGACCATGCAGAAATGAAGTTTAAACTTGGGGTAGTTTTATGATGACTGCAAACATATGGGTAGGTGATTTCCATAATTTCAAATTCTATGAAGACAGATATCGAATGAAACTCTTTTCACAATATAAATTGAGGAATATCCATAACAATTCCCCATGTGAGCACTTGATTACATCAAATAACCTTCTAATAAAAGCACCCTTGCTACTTGTGTCTGATGTGCTCTAACGATAAACGCCTCATGTATGTGTGTGTCCGGCAGATTTTATCGGGACCGAATGACGCCAACTCAATCGCTTGACCCCGATCGTTGTACTTTCTTCTCTGGCACCATCCTCCAGACCGCGGCTCTGCTACCAGTGCTACGATAACACTGGACACTAGACTGATGCAAAATTTGAAATTTTTGCTCCACAGTGCTCAAACGGTTCCAAATTGGGCCCTGATTAGCCTCCCAAAATTTGAACTCATTTAGTTAGAAACTGACTTGGCACAAACCATTTGAAGTTTATTAAGGAATCACTATGGAGAAACCGTAATTTCGGTTCATATCTATCACAAAATTCACCAGTTCACTCTACTTTAGAAAATGATAGTTGAGCTTGTTAAAAAATTTCTCAGCTACAACTTTGTTCAAGACCACTTTTCGATCAAATGTAAGGAACAAAAATTAATAATGATTCAAGTCACTGATTATGATTATGATTATGCTCAATCAACTGTTCAGCAGGCAACATTGGTGTTTATGGCGCGTAGAATAGAGGACACAAATCATGGCTACTATGTCACACTGCAGAATACAGTGTTGCCCAGTTGCTTAATCTTGCCATAAGATTATCAATCTCTTAAACAATTAAAAACTATTTGATTTGACGTTTGGCTGAAAAGTTATTTCCTGCAAAGTTTTAGCTGATAAAATTTCTCATAAGAATAGCAATCGAATTTGTTAACAGTACAATATGTAAAAAGGCTAGAAGACAATGAACGAAAAGTTTTGTCATCCCATAGTAATTTCAAATGGTTTGTGCCAAGTCAGTTTCTTAATTTAAACTTTTGGAGGCTAATAAGGACACGATTTGAAACCGTTTGAACACTGTAGAGCGAAAATTTCAAATTTTGCATCAGTCTACTGGACACCCCCTGCTATATCCACAATCACTACTGCGAACGCACAGGAGTGCAACTGCGATGCATCCTAGCGAATGATATTGGCACACTTCCGGTTTGTTTGCTACATCCCTCTTCAGTGATGCCCACACGTATATATGATGATTCATCCGAAACGGCTACAGAGCTGGGCGTATAAATCTCCACCGAGAGGGTGTGAAATGTGTGAATTCAAGCGGAGAGAAACAATTTATTAACATTTCAGCATCTGGACGAAACCACTACTACGGACACAGGCAGGGGGGGCGTCGTAGCCATTGAATTTGTTTCCATTTCAACTGCCAACTGGTTGTTGAGTTTGATTTTTCATAGCTGTCACACTGATGCAAAGATAAATATGCAGCAATTTAAAGCAAGGACCCAGACAACTTCATCAAATATTTTTAAATATGACCGAAAATATTTAAGTATGTTCAAAATTAATAATACATGAAAAATAATAGAGCTTCTAGTGCTGAACAATGTTTGTCAATGTGATCAGAGATGTTCTGCCTCAGAGAACCCCAACGGCACCCACTGGATTTGAACCCAGGCCCTTTGGAGTGAGAGGCAATCACGCTTACCACCACACCACCGGCGCCGCTGAACCAGTGAAAGATAAGAAGTATTGTCCGGGAAAATATAAGAACATCAACTAAAATTTTTCGAAAAAATTAATTTGCTCGAATTATTTTAAACAAATTTACGATCATCATACCATAAGCTCTACCTGCGATAAAAATTTCATAAAATTCTGAGACCCTTCGGCCCTCTTTTCCCGATAATAAAAAAACCAATAGGTAGTAACAAATAGTGCTCGTGCTAAGTTTCCACATAACTGATTCTGTGTAAATGTAGCGCTAGACAATGACTTTCTTCTACTTTATCACATTTCGAGCACCTAACTGATTTCCACCCCAGTCCAATAATCACATTACCATCCGGTTCTTACGTCTCCATCACTGCTCATTGATCAAGCCTGTCCTTCTTCATTCGAACCCCTTCCGAATAATCCGAATAAATCCCATTCCTTAATCACGCCAAAACGTAACCTTTCTTCACCGTTGCTTCCCAAATTGCTACTTAAGAACCAATCACTGCTTTTTCCTTAGGTTCGTTCGTTCGTTTTTTTTTTCCTCCACTACCTGAATCAATCCCATGCAGGCTTCTTAGCTTTCTCTCTCCCTCTCGCCAAAAAGGCCATTTTTTTTCAACACAAACACACCCCAACCTGCCACGTGTACATATGTGCTCTGCTGATACTGAAGGCAGCCTCCTCAATTTGAGTGCTTGAAAAGAAGTTTCCGCCTTTTTCCCCAATCGAAAGGACCTGTCGAAAGCAGACTAAATACTTGCTTAAAGTCCTACAGACATTATTGTCTTCTTCCTGATGCATTGAGCGAACGTAACCGATTTGGACATTGTTCGTCTGTCGTATCGTCTCTTCCGGTTTTGATCGATCGTTTCACCACTGATGTGGTTTCAACATAATTGGGATCTACTCCTGTTATCGACTTTTATGCCATTTTTGTGGTTCGGATGTGGCCGGTGATGGAATCACAGTGAACTGAATCTGATTATTACGAACTGGTTGGTGTAGGATGACGTAGGAAAAACCAATAACAATGTGAAACATTGCCTTGTTGAGGTAAACTGAAGCAAGTGTTGTCCAGAACGATGATGACGGTGATGAGTCCTGGCAAATAATGGGAAGTAATGATTCGGTCGATAAGACCTTTACATCCAAAGTGGAAATTTGTTGCTCGAGTGGTTGGGTAGTATGGGTAACCTGTTCGAGAAAAGCTATCAACATTATTCATTTTACGGCGATTATTATTGTTTGGAGAGCTGCTATGGTAATCAATTTCGTATAATGAAAGAATAAGTTTTCAGTGGCAGACACTTGCGCTTAAGTCAGACCACCCCCGCTAGGTGTAATTTTTCGCTTGGTTGTACAATTCCAGTGCTGGTGGTGGTATGATGTGCATTTTTTACTGAAAGCAATCAAGTTGAGAGCCTGCGTTCCGAAAAAAAATAGTCCATTTATACTTTGGTCTTCTGCTTACACTGACTTATTTCTAACCAACAAGCGAAGGTGGTCGTCGGGCAGCTGAACATCTTTTCGCATTTTTTTTATATTGAAGGCATGCATTAGCTTTTGCTGTGGTAGGAAGCTCGAAGGGTGGAACGGTTTATTAAAAAGAGTAGAGTTAAACAACCGCAATATGATTTTCCATGCTCCGCGTAGTTGAAAAAGAAAAAGGACTTAAAAAGGATTACCATTGCAGAAACAAGTTGATTAAATGTATTGATGCGAGTTTCAAGCAGAAAAGTTTTATTTTTTGATGATCTGTCAATACTGCAAACACCGAGGTAAAGTAAAGTAGTTAAACTTCTAATGAAAAAAATATTGTTGGAACATTCTACCATTTATCCAATGTAATGCTTTAAATTTAGTTTAATACATACCTCATCTTGCAAAAAATGACGCTTGAAATCAATCCTAATTCCATGTACTCGTCATATTCAAGCGCATTTCAAGCGACGGATATCGACATCCAAATCTCAAATCGCCTACTTTTCAGAATCACTTATACCTTTTTTATTATTATCACAGGATGCTGATCTCTGGCTGGTGCTACAGCTTCTTCGATTTTTATTTATTCTATCACTAATCACACACGCGGGAAAAAAGGCTCCATAGGCGCCAAACGCTATGTGTATATAATTTCGTACTCACAAATTTTTGATTCCTAACACCACCCACGGGAGCCGTAGCCAAAAGTGGCAAAGCTTTTGATTAGCATTATTTGCTCTTCCTTTTACACGAAGCAGCACCTCCCTCTGCACTGTTAGCTCGTTCCTGGAATTCCGTTGATTTTCGTTGTAACCGACAGCCGCCTCCTCAAGCACTTACGCGAAAAAAAATAGCAAGAAATGCTTTGTTTCTCAACAGCTAAAAGAGTGGGAACTTTTCTACGATTCTCCTAAAGGTCATTGTATTTTTTCCCTTGCTTCTCAGAGACATTCACAGTGATATGATTGAATGCTACCACTGCTGCTGCTGCTGCTGTTGTTGCTGTTTCCGGAGGGAGCTATCGTTACGCTATTCGCTCATTCAGAAGTTTATTATGCCTCCAGCGAACCACGAGGAAAAGTGCGGGATGGTTTTTGTTCAAGTATTTACATTTGAAATTAACTCATAGTATGTGCTTTTTTTCTCGTCGTCGTTTCTGGTATGGAATTTGAGAAAGACTCACTTTGAAACAGCTGTACCGAATGCCTGCCGGGGAGAAAAAGAGAAAGCGGAAAAAAACTATATCAAATTTTGAAAAAAGTTTGAGATGCCGGGAACCAGGCAGGATGTGGAACTGAAACAAACTAAATGCAGCCATAAACTATTATCATACACTCAAGGAATAGTTTTTAGATTTTTGGTTTGCAACTATTTCCAGCTCGCATATAAAATATCTCGAGATCTTGGCCAGATAGAAAGTTACTGTCTTTGGCAAAGTTGTTCAGAGGGTCAAGGTCGTTTGGCTGGTGGACATTGTTAAGGAGACCTTTTGGTTAGTGAAATGATCTAGCAACAATACCTAAGCAATCAAGATGGGTGCTGCTTGAATGTCTCTGGTTTGATAGTTCTTTTGGCTCAAAACCAGCCAGTCTGCTCCTCTCTTATAGTAGACCCTCTCTAATGTATACTAGCACCGCGAAGTGAGAAAATTTTGAGCTATTGTGCACCAAGCAATAGCATTTGACCTCCTGAACAACTTTGTCGAAGACAGTAATCTGGTCCGATATATCACATGCGAGAATTTCACATGTATACTAGCACTACGTAATGAAAAAAATCTGAACTACTGTCCACCAACAAAAACGTCATGATCTCTTGAACAGCAATTAAGTCAAATCCCACATAGTATGGACACTATACTGATGCAAAATTTGAAATTTTCGCTCCACAGTGCTTAAACGGTTTCAAATTGGGTTCTGCTTAGCCTCTCAAAATTTGAGCTACTTTAATAAGAAACTGACTTGGCACAAACCATTTCAAGTTTATATGGGAATTACTATGGTTAAACTCATGTTTTTGTTAATATCTATCTAACAATTCACCACATCACTATGCTTTTAAAAATGATAGTAGTGATTGTAGCAAATTTTCTTATTTTTTCTTTTATGCTCATTCAACTGTTCAGCAGGCATCATTGGTGTTTCTGGTGCGAAGAATAGAGCACAAATATCATGGCTACTATGTCACACTGCAGAATACAGTGTTGCCTACAGAACAGCTGCTTGATCATGCCATAATATTATCAATCTCTTAAACAATTAATAACAATTTAATTTGACATTAGGCTGAAAAACAATATTCCGCTAAGTAGTAGCTTAGAAAATTTCCCGTAAGAATAGTTATTGAAATTTTCGATAAAGCGATATGGAAAATGGGTAGAAGACAATGAACAAAAAGTTTGGTTTTCCCATAGTAATTTCCATATAAACTTCGAATAGTTTGTGCCAAGTCAGTTTCTTACCATGAGTTTAAATTTTGGGAGGCTAATCAGGACCTGATTTGAAACCGTTTGAGCACTGTGGAGCGAAAATTTCAAATTTTGCATCAGTCGAATGGACACCGTTTACACGGTTTCCATTTACATTTTCCCTACTATCCGCATTTTTTGGGGGATTACTGTAATCAAAGTTTAGCATGTTTAGTTCAAGCCAAGTTTTTTGAGGAAGGGGCAGATGTTTCAGATCGATTGGTAGCTCGCCAGCAAAAGGGCAACTCATACTGTTAAACAAAGTAAAGGGTGAAACGGTCAAAAATTGGTCTACTCAAGTTTCTCGGTTTTTTTACTTCGTGCATTTATAAAACTTGAACACCCCTGAAATAGAGGCAACATTTCGTACGCACATACCTACAAAATTTTGCCTCTGTTTTGTTTTTGATGTTTTCCAAGCAGTTGACAAAGAGGAACAGCGTATCAAAATTTTGCTCGCACATATGCGAAATCCAAATTATTCCCACGCAGATTAATTGCGTCAGAAATTTGATTGCGTTCCGATGAAATATACGTCAAGGCAGATTTCAAGCCTCATAGCCTAGTCAGTAAATGCACGGTCGAGTGAATCTTTCGGGTTGGAAATTTCTCGACTTCCCTGGACATAGAATATCATTGTGCTTGCCACACATATACAAATGCATGCATTGGTATTGGCATCGAAAGCTCTCAATTAATAACTGTGGAAGTGCATTTAGAACACTTAGTTGAGAGCACGCAATAAGCTATTGTGTGTAGATTTCCTTAATGGACCCGACCGTTCGAAATCGCCGTTCGCTAGAACGGTCGTTCAAATAGCCGTTCGATTAAACGTCATAGAAATCTGTCAAACTGGATCTGTCATATTGGAGCTTTCAGCGGTTTGTTGTTATTTATTCAAACGATATTGTGTATTTACAAGAAGTTGATTGCCATTCACGTATTTATTCATCTTTCAATCTACAGTAGATAACACCATACTGGAAAATGTCCTGCAAAAACGAGCTAGTATCAACACTAAATATCATTGCTTTTACGGGCATTACTTTCTGGGTCTATCTCGAAGTCAACTTGCCGTAATTTACCATAAATCTAAGATGACCATTGCATCTTGGATTTCAGCCTACGAATGAGATGGTTCACTGTCGACAATTCAACGATCTCAAGTGTTTCACAAATTTGACGAGCATAAGCGTAATTAGATAGTCGAATTGTACAGAAAGTGTCAATGGTGATTTCTAAATTTATTCACCTTTCCATACGTACCGTTGGATTTGATAAAGAGTCACAAATTGTTGAGATATTGTTTAAAATCTAATACTGCTTCTTGATTCTAAATTCGTTCTACGAGTTTAAATTCCGTCCTAACGCATTTAAACGCCATTAGGTTTTTTTCGTCCTACGGATAAACGTAGAAAAAGGGGAATCGCTAGGAGCGCTTCTTTTGTTTTGAGAACAATGAGCGTAAATATTTATACAATGCGCTCTAATAGGATTTATGTTGTAGTTAATGTACGAACGCTTCGGAACAAACCTATTATTGATTTGTATACGGTGAAATAATCGATATTATAGCTCTTTTATAATCGGTAGAACGGAAATGGGCGCATACGATGAAGTAGCACTCTACCCTATTTGCAAAATCGATTGTTGCCTTTTCTTTTAATCCTTAAATGCATGATTTTTTTTATTTTGCGGTGTAGAACTACGTCTTTGTCAACTACACTGGGGTGCAAATCAAAAAATATGTGTGGTGAAATAGTGATAGGTTTTGAACGCTTGTAACTTTGTCATTTATAGATGAAAATAAAATCTAAATACGCCAATCTATAGGATATTACATTACAAATTTGCTGAAATAAATATTTTTTTTTCAATTTTCCACAAAAAAAACATTTGAAAAATGTACAAATGATAATGTTATCTCTGTTTTCATAAGATAAACGTTTTTCCCTAACCCAGTCATCATAAAAGAGTACCGTTTGGTTGTACATCGTTCTGCTTGAACCTGCAAAGATATAAAACATGCTCATTACCGCTTCGGACGGCGTGGCACTTGGTCCTGCAGCAAGCAGGAGCAAGTCTGTGGATTAAGGTGAATCATGGAGTGACCACCTATCACAAACAGGAAATGAGGAATTTGGAAAAGTTATACATGCAAAACACCCCCCTCCCCTCCCCCTGCCTTAAACCCAAACCCGATAAAGACATGGAAATAAATCATAAGCAAACTACAATTATAAGTAAAAGCTAAAGTTAATTTCCGTTAATTTTTTACCTGCTTACCATAGAGCCAAAACTTTCATATTTGAGAAAAAAAAATCTTAAGAAAGGCATACATTCGATGATATTCTGTAGGTGAATTACCAACAACTGACTGTAAAACATATCTGCTACCAGGGATGTAAACCGTTGACGTTTTTTACTACACTCGCTTCGTTGTCGTGCGCGACAGTCTGTTTGTATTCGTACTCTCATACTCTACTGTCGTCTCTGTTACACAACACAAACGGTAGAACAACATTCGAGCAAAAAGAAAATTTTCAAGTAACTATTATATGACATGTGTGCTTTCGTTCTAATTTCTCAATTTGGTGTAAATTAAACCATTTCTAATCAGAATTATTATTACTAGGACATCGTTGCTTGCTATTTTCAGAATTCACACAAGCACAACATCAGCAGTTCTTGTTATGAGGAAAACTAATATACATACATTCGTGACGGTCTTCGGCGACAGTGTCATATGACAGAACCTGTCATATAACATTTTAGTTTAGCTTGTTTTGCAACTGTTGCAAGCAAAGGCAGTCGATTATCACAGAAAATGTGTCGACTACGGTGACCGCTTACAAGACTGTCTGCTACCTCTATATATGCAATTAGATTAACATCAGAAATCCAGCCTTTTCTACATATTCTTCACAAAAGATTCTTTCTGCCCCGCCCCATTCATATAAAACGGCGGAAATCCTATCAGGGGCGGTTGCACATCGTTCTGCTTGAACCTGAAAAGATTTAAAACAGCACTGCTGTCGGGTTTTTGCTTATCACAGTTCCTCCGATTCATTCTCTGCTTGTCCGTCAAGCAGTTCAGTCCGGTGTTTGCTCGCTCTGTCGAGTTGTTCGAAAATTTATTCCAAACGTATATTCGCGTCGTCAGTAGTGTCTGTCGCATCGTGTGATGGGAAGACAGCGCTCCCGGAGCAGGCTCCGTGAGAAAGCGGAGAAGAACAGTGGTGAGGGTAGCACGAGTGTACCTATTTCAAATAGGTACACTACTCTTCCCACCGATGTTGGGGATACTACCTCCGCCACGGTGAAGCGATTCAAGAAGAGGAAGAAAAACCAAGGCCAGTCCGATGGTGCGAGTGGACGTGATGACGTCACAGCGACGAACGCCAGCGACATCGGTGATTTCGGCGACGCCATCGACAACGAAAATTCTGCCGGTCCGAGTGCGGCAAAAGTGAAGCTACCTCCATTGGTAGTGAAAAATGATCATCTTAATGAGCTCATCGCGGATCTAGCGACGCTGGGCGTTAAAGCCGAATACAAGTTGGGCAGAGTCGGCACCAAGGTGGTGCTCCGTACCAAAGCGGAGTATGACGTGGTCGTCACCCACCTGAGGATTATTATTATTATTATTATTATTATTATCTCTATTTAGGAACCACCCACCTGAGGACTTCCAAGGCGAAATTCTTCACCCACGACATTCCCGGTGAGAAGCCATTCAAGGTCGTCATCAGGGGCCTACCAAACTTCGACCCGAAGTTTATCGAATCTGAAATCAGGGACCGGTACAAGCTGGCCCCAAGTGCCGTCTATCGGATGACAAGAAGAGACGAGAAGACGTAGGCGTATCCGGATTGCCTTTTCCTGGTACACTTCCAGAAGGGAACGGTGACGCGCTCAACGCACTGAAAGCCATACGCTCCATCAATTGCATCATCGTCCGCTGGGAGCCATACCGTGGCGGCCATCGCGATGTGACTCAGTGCCAACGGTGTCTGAACTTTGGACACGGCACCCGCAACTGCAACATTAAACCACGCTGCGGCAATTGCGCTCAAGAACACGCCACTTCCGACTGCCCTGCGGATGGAGCCGTGGCGTTAAAATGCGCCAAATGTGGTGGAGCTCACCAAGGATCCAACAAGGAGTGCCTTAAACGCGAGGATTTCAAGCGCATCCGAAATCAGGCATCCACCAGCAAGCAACCAGCACCAAGGAAGGATAAGGCCCCTGCTTTCAGGGCGGTGGAATTTTCGCTCCTTCATGGACAAGCGAATCCAAAGGGTGCGATCCGCCCCTCCTCAAGAAACGTCTGGATGTTCTGCTGGACAAAGCTCTCCATCCCTCCCTGGATTCTGGATGCAACCAACAGCTCAACCAAATAATCCCGATCTGTTCTCAGCAGATGAACTGATGGAAATTTTCGTCAACATGACCGGTGCTCTACGTAAGTGCCCCGCAATAAGCCCGAACAGATCCAAGTGCTCGGTAAGTTCATCATCCAATATGGTGTCTAAACCGCTAACCATCGCTACCTGGAACGCTTGCTCTGTAAGAGCGAAAAAAGATTAAGCGACTTCCTCCGCAAGCACAGCATCGACGTGGGCCTTCTACCCGAGACCCATCTAAAGTCCGGTGACAGCTTCTGGTTGCCTGACCACAACATTATCCGGCTTGATCGCACCAGCTCCAGGGGTGATGGTGTAGCGATCATCCTTAGAAAGGGAATCAAGTTTTGCACTCTGCCCCACATCCGCACCTCTATCATCGAGGCCATTAGTGTGGAGGTGGAATCACCAACTGGAAACGTCCGGTTTATCGCTGTTTACTGCCCACGCCAGTGTACTGCAAGCAACGGATTAGGAATCCAATTCAAGAAGGACCTGACCGCCATCACCCGTACTAGCTCCCGATTCATCGTTGGGGGCGACCTGAACGCCCACCATGAAGCTTGGCGGAACTACCAGAGGAACCGAAACGGATGTCTATTGTTCGACCACGCACAACATGGACTGTACACTGTGCAACCAACCAACCGGACGAACCAACTTTCATCTCGCCGGCGGGAAATCCCTCCATCCTGGACTTTTTTCCTGTCAAACATCGGACTATCCAAGCCGGAGGCGCACAACGATCTCAGCTCCAACCATCAATCGGTGGTGACTGAAGTTGGTGTCAACGTGGTCCCTGATAGAAGCTGCCTGCGTAAAGACTACCACCATGTCAACTGGATGCAGTACGGACGAATGGTGGACAGCAACATCAAAGAAAATCCACCGCTCAACACCGTAGATGAATGACATCGACCGGGAGTTGGAAGGACTACAACTGGCCATATCCATGGCTGACGAGGCATACGTTCGACAAGTTCCTGTGAGGGATAAGTTTGTTGCTATTGATTCCCACATCCAATTACTGATTCGGTTGAGAAATGTTCGTAGACGCCAGTTTCAGAGGACTGCAGATCTGGGCAAAAAACGTGAAATGGCCGATCTGAATAGGTAGATTGCTTCTAGAATGGACTCACTCCAAAATGAAAGTTTCGGGCGTGTTGTTCACAATCTGGACGACCGCTCCAGACCATTCTGGAAGGTAGCCAAGGTCCTGAAAACTCATTCCAAACCCATTCCACCTCTCAGAGTCGAAAATGATGACGCTCGGCTTTTAATCACCCCACAGGAGAAAGCAAATGCGATCGGCAAGCATGTCGCTTCATCGCATTTGCTTGGCTCGACTATCCAAGGTCCGCTCGATGATCAGGTTGCGCAATGCGTTCAAAACCTAGATGCCTCCCCTTATGTCGTGCCTCCGGCGGATAAAGGGTGATACGGTCAAAATTTGGTCACGGGAAAACGCGTGTAAATCGGTGAAATCGTTTATTTAAAAAATCAAATTAAATTTCTTTTTCAAGTTCAATTAGTATAAAATTCAGGAAAAATATTCAGTTAGGCTTCCGCTTTTCCAAATCCGAATTGCCGGGCCTTACGCTTGACCCCTGCCATCAGATTTTGTACAGCCACCTTGTCCACCTTCTTCGCCGCAGAAAGCCAGTTTGCCTTGAACTGCTGCTCGCCCTTAGCAGTTTTTTTGGTCTTCTTTAGGTTCCGCTTGACAATAGCCCAGTATTTCTCAATTGGGCGGAGCTCTGGCGTGTTGGGAGGGTTCTTGTCCTTGGGAACCACCTGCACGTTGTTGGCGGCGTACCACTCCATGGCCTTTTTACCGTAATGGCAAGATGCCAAATCCGGCCAAAACAGTACGGAACAACCGTGTTTCTTCAGGAAAGGCAGCAGACGTTTATTCAAACACTCTTTCACGTAAATTTCTTGGTTGACAGTCCCGGAAGCTATGAAAATGCTGCTTTTCAAGCCACAGGTACAGATGGCTTGCCAAACCAGATATTTCTTTGCGAACTTTGACAGTTTCATGTGCTTGAAAACATCTGCTACCTTTCCCCTTCCTTTTGCCGTATAAAACTCCTGTCCCGGAAGCTGCTTGTAGTCGGCTTTGACGTAGGTTTCGTCGTCCATTACCACGCAGTCAAACTTCGTCAGCATCGTCGTGTACAGCCTCCGGGATCGCGCTTTGGCCGTCGTATTTTGTTTATCATCGCGATTTGGAGTCACTACCTTCTTGTAAGTCGATAGTCCGGCTCGTTTTTTGGCTCGATGCACGGTTGTAGACGATACACCCAGCTTATTTGCGGCATCTCGGAGAGAGAGGTTAGGGTTTCGCTTGAAACTACCGGCAACTCTCTTTGTCGTCTCAGCGGCTTCCGGTTTTCGATTTCCCCCCGATCCAGACTTCCTGGCTGTCGACAAACGTTCCCCAAACACTTTAATTACATTTGTAACGGTTGATTTGGCAACTTTTAGCGATTTTGCCAACTTTGCGTGCGAGTAGCTCGGATTTTCGCGGTGCGCGAGCAAAATTTTGATACGCTGCTCTTCTTGCTTGGACGGCATTTTGACAACTGAAGAGTGAATTCCAAAATCAAAATAGGAGCAACATTCTACACACACACACCTTCAAAATGAGGGGTGTTCAGGTTTTTTAAATGCAAAATTGAAAGAAATACGTCAAGTTGATATTGACCAAATTTTGACCGTATCACCCTTGAAGATTATGCACCAAGAACATGAAGGCTCCCGGGTTTGACGGTATATTCAACTTGATCTTAAAGAGACTCAGCATGAAAGTGCAGTCTCTTCTAACCGCTATCTACAACAGATGTTTGGAACTGCACTACTTTCCAACCATCTGGAAAGTAGCTAAAATCATACCAATCCGCAAGCCCGGTAAGGATCCAACATTGCCTTCAAGCTACAGACCAATCAGCCTCCTTTCAGCGCTGAGCAAATTGTTCGAGAAACTCATTCTCAATCGTTTGCTCAAGTTTGTCGAGGAAAACAACATTCTCCTTCCAGAACAGTTTGGATTCAGAAAGGGGCACTCCACCAATCATCAGCTAGTACGGGTGATGAATAACATCCGAAGTAACAAAGCTGTATCCAAGTCCACAGCCATGGCCTTGTTAGACGTTGAAAAGGCGTTTGACAATGTTTGGCATGACGGACTTGTGTACAAGCTTTGTAACTTCAACTTTCCATTACATCTGGTTAAAATCACCCGTAACAACCTCCAGCAAAGGTCGTTTAAGGTATCGTTGAATGGTTGTCTTTCAGACACGTTTTCCATCCCAGCAGGAGTCCCACAAGGCAGTCTGCTGGGCCCCTGTTCGCAGATGATACCGCAATAGCCGTCAAAGGAAGGATGCCTCGCGAAATAACGAACAAACTTCAACGATGCCTTAACGCCTTTGCTGATTATGCCACCACGTGGAAAATCAAAATCAATGCCTCCAAAACACAAGCGATCATGTTCCTCCATCGGCAATCGCCCAAACTGAAACCGGCTCCATCTTGTACTGTAATCATGGATGGCACAAGGGTTGAGTGGTCCGCCGAAGTAACCTATCTCGGGATGTTGTTTGACGAAAAGCTCCTGTTCCGCTCGCATGTGGAGAAAACCGTAGTCAGGTGTTCCGCCTTGGTTAGGTGTCTGTATCCGCTGATTTGCCGCAGATCCCGCCTCTCAAGGGTGAACAAACTGGCTGTCTACAAACAAATTATAGCACCTGCGATCCTCTACGCAGCTCCGGTGTGGGAATCATGTGCACAGACTCACAGGAACAAAATTCAGGTCGCTCAGAATAGAGTGCTGAGGATGGTACTTGATCGTCCTTTCGACACTAGAATAACAAATTTACCCGAAGAGGCAGGCATTGCCAAAATAGATTCCAGAATTAACGAAATTAAGACTAAATTTGCACAAAAATGTATTTTATCAGACCATGCTTTGATAAGCAATTTGTATAAAGTAGAATAGGTGTGTATAGTAGTTGTAGGTTAGTTATAGTTGTAAATAGTAGTTATAAGTAGTATCCTTTTTCAAATTTAAAACAAACCCATCCCATCAAGGTGGTCATTCTTAAAACAGGCCTGATAGGACTAGGAACTGTTATTAATTATAATTGAAATTTCGAAGGAACTAAAGTTGAAAAGATGCGTCTGTGTCACTTGATAAGTAATACATGTAAACCACACAAATTCAAGAAATATAGATCATTCAGAGTCTAAAAAAAAAAAAAAAAACGTGCTTTTGCTCATTACCGCTTTGGACGGCGTAGCACTTGGTCATGTAACAAGCAGGACCAAGTCAACGGCTAAAGGTGGATCACGGCGTGATAACCTTAACAATGAGGAATTAGCCTTGGGACCCGTTCCACTAAACCGAGACGCGGAAAAGTTATTTGTGCAAAACTGGTTCATGAGTTGATGGGTCGATAGGTACGGTCCAGGTAAGGGAACTGCCTCCTTGGCGTCGGTAGCATTGGTGCTCAGCACGGAAAACAAGATCGACGGAAAACAAATCAAGAAAAAAAAGTGAACCGTAACCGAAACATTGAAATACTTCAAAAAATTAAGATACAGTATAATAGTCAAATATGAATGACATACATCAATTGACCACTTTGTCAAGCAGTTTTGGCGTGACTTTCTACCAGTGATTTCACAAAACTGGACCAACTAATTTCTATTTTTTTTATGAAACACACAAATTTTGGCTAATTTTCTTGAGATTTTAGAAGAAAAAAATCTCAAAATAAACGTCATTACATTACAACATACTGCAGTCGTGTATAGGACACAACTCTTTCATTATTTTTTTCTTGTGATATATAGGGGAAATGAATGTAATGTCGGCCTAAATGCCCCTAATTTGGACCCATACATAAATCAGTAATCGACTAAATGTTCAATAGCGACCAAAAATATCCATATCCGTCCCAATGACACGTTAATCTAGATAAAATTGATAAATAGCAGATTTTTAGCAATGGACCCAATCTTAGATCCATAGGCCAACATTAGAGCGATTTCCCCTATTGCGCTTGCTATTAAAATGTTGTTTCACCATGTTTAAAGACCAATATGGCAACACTATGCATTTAAGGGTTAAGAAACACAGTTCTTCCGTGCTGTTTTGGCCAGACCTCGCTTCCTGTCACTATCGGAAAATGGCTAAGGAACGGTATACCGCCAACAACGTGCAAGTTGAACAAAAACCCTACAAACTCGCCAGAGCTGCACCCAATTGAAAAATATTGGGCAATCGTTAAGCGTAACCTGAAGAAAACTCAGAAAACAGTTGGAAATGAGAAACAGTTCAAAGCAAATTGACGTTCAGCATCAAATATACAACAGCGGTACAAAATCTCATGGAAGGTGTGAAACGTAAAGCCCGAAAGGTTCGCATTTGTAAAATCGGAAGCTTAATCAAATATTTGTTCCTGTATTTTGCAGTCATTGAACTTCAAACAAAAAAAAAGTTTGATCATTTATGCAATAACATAATCAGTGTGCACTTAATAATGATTGGCCAATTTTCGATCGTTCCACCCTTTATCACACTTTTCCGTATAGATTAAACCAATCAACGTTTTATGGAATGTTTCGTAAAGTGGCCATTTTACAGATCTTCCGGAAGATCCAAATACAGTTCACAATCTAAAACTCATAAACTTACCACGGTATAATTTAAATAAAACCACGCAGTTTAAAGCACTGCTTCTTGAAGTGGTCACTTCTACGAATTATCCAGTCATTCAAAGCCCATATTCGGTTCACAACTTAAAATTCACACATCAACCATGGACCCTATCGAATGAATACAAAACAGAGTGTTTCACATTCTGTTTCGTGATAAGGTCCCATTTATGGATGATTTGGTACTTGTAAAAGGGCAGTTCATGGCCATCCAGAGTACGTATTATATTTTCAATTTTAAATTTACACATTTTCCATGATTTAAAATATTTTGTTTAAATCGTAATAATTGAATTATGTTGTGCTTCGATTGTACGAAAATCCTAGTAAAATCGAGGTATACTTGTAGTGGGCTTCTAAGATACAAACCACCTCTGTGATAGTTGTTTCTTTAACTGCCGTCAAAAAAGTCACTGACCGTTCAATCAGATGAGTTCGCTTTCTGCTTTTGCCGAGCCCGTAGCAGAAGTTTTACCTTTCTGAGCCACGTTATAACCAGTGTTTTCCAATCAATTTAATGTATTCCACCAGTGACCACTTCACAGCATTAGCTTAATAGATCGTAAAGTTTGTGGCAGATTTTAATTTTCATTAGTTTATTTCAACGGGCTCTGAAAACATGGCCACAACAAACAATGCATTTCAAAATTTCACACCCTCTCGCATCCTAAAAATGCAAATGCTTTGTCCCAAACTGAATTCATACGGGACAGTTTCAGTGGACTTATACATTTTTCATGCACATGGCACATGGAACCATCACCGCCCAGGCACTCAATTTCTAGCTCTAATTCAATTCGGAAACAAATTCATTTTCACCCTTTCTCTGCCCCTCCTTCACTCTATGTGACATTGTGACAAGCCACGTTACACTTCCATTCACTACGCGCTTCCCTTCGCACTGGTGACTGCTCTTGAATGATTTATTTAGTATTTATGCTGTTTGCATTTTCCAACCTTCGACCATAACCGTAATCGTCCCTGAAATTGGCTCGAAATAATTCGATAAATTGTTTGTGTTTGAGCTTTCCCACGCATTTTCCCGATTCAATTGCCAGTGCTCTCCTGTGTGCAGTACAGCCACAGTAAATTATTTATAACGTGCTAATGAAAGCGTTGCGCTGGCTGCTGTCGGTTCGAAACAAACCACCACCCGTCTCCATTGCCACACCGCTGCCACGGCTGCCGCCGAATCGATGGTAAATTGCATGGCTCAACTACTACGTAACCACATCACGATCTGCGCTGCGTTCGATGGCATTGACAGGGGACTGCACACGGCCTCTGCTGGTGACAGATTCACCGATATAAGCTTGTAGGTGTGGGCTTTGCGAGGATCAGTTGCAGCAGTGAATTCGCTGTACTCCGTAGGATGAGGTTTCCCCTCGTGACACGGTTCGATGGAATTCACGGCACGTTGGGTGAGACAAAAAAACCTGTACTGAAATTGATATTCAAATAAACAATTCGATGATAATGTAGGGATTCTGTGGAAATTGTATCACTGCTGGAATGAGGGCGAATTGAAAATGGAGTGATCCTTTTATACCACACATTGCTTAACATGAAATCAGAAACGTAGGACTTTTGCCTATTCTGTTCATGAGATAACATTCAGATGTTGATATTTCGTTGTTTCCTTGGGTAACCATACAATGTTACAACAGTCTTATTTATAATCTGTTGCCTTATGCATGAGGCTAATCGAAGGCCTACACATGCTCTATAATAGTGAGTTTTCGCGAACTTTTCCATCACTGATTCTATGGATTTGTGTTACATGGGTAGTCTGAGATGAGATTTTAACTCGTAACCTTAAGCGTGAGACGCATGGATGCTATGCCAGACCCATCCCTAAAAGATCTGTTTTTGTTACCAAAAGATCACAAAACAACTTTCAAAAGGTCGCGTAAACAAATAGCAAGTCATCCGAGGTTAGTGATGTAGAAATTTGAAAATGAGTTTGCCAGCATATAAGAAATTTATGCAATCAAAAAATGAATAAGGGTAGGTGTGTTATGGCCATACGTCTAGCCAAAACTGGTAAATCCAGGGGAACTGTTTCCCCATGATTCTTAATCAATTTCACTTGGAAATCCTATTCTGTTAAAATAGGGTCTGTATCCACATTAATCCGGACACCTTCAAATCACTGTAACTTTTGAAATATTGCACTTGGAAGTCATTGACGAAAAAGAATATGATTGGTGTTTGCGCTAGCGGATTTTGTACGGACGTAATGCAAATCCTGACTTGTCAATACGGGAACTAGCAAAAAAATTGATTTACCTAACTCCACTGTTCACGGTGTGCTCAAATCATTTTTGAAACTTTTGACGGTCGAGTGGAAACCGAGAAGTGATAAAAACATTGGACGTGGTGAAGGAAACGCCGAATCTCTCTGGTCAAATGGTAGCTCGTAAAATAAGAATGTCAACTGGTTTTGTCCAAAAATTAAATCAGCGTTTAGGCCTGAAGTCGTGTAAAGTATATACAGTTCCAAATCGCAACGACAAACAGAATTTGACGGCAAAATCACGGACTCGACGTTTGTACTGCGAATCTTTGACGAAGTTTTCATGCGTTGTTATGGACGATGAAACTTACACCGTGATCAATAAGTTTGGATACATTGTTTCGTGCACGTGTAGAAGACACGCTATGCGTATATTTTATATATGTGTTTGTGTCAGTTTTACTTCCAGGTATATACTTACACATGCGCATGATAAACAGTTTCGTTCAGTTGTTGTTTACTTGTTATGCGCAATGAAGTAATTTAGAGAAATTGTTGTGAAACGATTTTTGAATGGCGAGCGCCCTGGCACGATATTTAAAAACCTGAAATCTTTTGGTGTTAAGTGTAACTTTATTTACAAGACCATCAAAAGGTACCAGGAGATGTCCTCTTTGGAGGACAGGAAGAAGTCCGGTAGTCCACGTTCGGTACGGACGCAGCGAACCATTAGAACCGTAAGGGAACGAATCCGTCGCAAAGGGCAACGTTCATTACGGAAAATGGCATCAGACCTGAACATTTCCTTTGGATCGGCTCACAATATTGTACGACGTGATCTTGGATCCAAGGCTTTTAAGAAATGAAAAGTTCATGGTGTTTCCGCATTATCAAATCAAAAGAGATTGGATAGAGCTAAGGAGATACCATAGAGGTAACTCTAAGACCAGAAGGTTCCGAAGAAACGAGCTCAACTTTTTGGCTCAGCTCTGGTACTATCTTTGGTCCCAAGTTAATCGATTCACCCATCGAAACATAGGAAAATCCACTAACCCCTCATTTTATCTGTCAAACTTTCAAAGCGAATCAAAACAAACATGGTGTAGTACTAGAATTTCGACTAGAATGGGGTACGTTAATCGTTTGCTTGGGACCAATAGGCTACTAAAGTGGTGAGCCAATTTAAAATCGTTAGTTTCGTATTGATTGTTGGTGATACTATTGCAGCACGTTAGCCACTAGTTAATTTTTTCTGATGAGACACTGTTTGTCCTGAGGCAGCCGCATAACCCACAAAATGATCGGATCTGGCAGTAGCTAAGGAAAATATTCCTGCGTCTTAAATAAATGTGCCTCGATTTCGAAGTGCAGCTTCAGTGATGGTTTGGAGCACAATTTGCTAGCGGTAAGCTACGTTTGATTTTTATTGATGAAGGGGTAAAATCAATTTGTTACCCTGGAGCGTCAATGTTGAACGTTCCTCTTAAAATCGTAAAAAGTGGAGTTACTCAATGATTAAGTAAAATTTTCCGAAAAATTTTCTCCAATATGACGAACATTGAGAAAAAAAATAGCAAGATAAAAGTAATTCAGTACCTTAGTGGAATTCAACTCGAAATTACATTGCTTGCGTAGCGCCATTGAGCACTGTAACAAATTCAAAGTGAGCGCCATTTAAATGCGATTTTAGCTATTCAAACTAAACGGGGTTCTACGGTATTCAAGGAGTCTGTCCTTAGCCACGTACGTTAGCCATGTACTAGCCCGAGCATAGTCGGATATCAAAATACTATCAAAATGATATCTAATTTTGTTTTTGAAATCATGTTGACAACATATTTAGATATGCTATTTTTTTAATTTCGGTTGCATTCATATTTTGATATTATTTTGATATTTCTAAAAATATTGTTTAAAACAAAATTTGATATTTTATAAAAAAAACGCATCCACACTTATCACTGATATCTACATTTATTTTTATTTTTTCTTCTTACGAGTCAATCAGGTTTCTTTATGGACATCACAAAGACAATTATGATTCTTACATTGTTGTTTTACAACATTTATTGATTTTATTCTGCCTGTGAATTGAATTCACAAATCGATATATATTTGATTGTGTCCAGTTCGTCTGTAATACTTATACTAATACATTGTCGAATATTGCAACTTAACTTTCGTAGACTTAGTCGGTTTCTTAGCTCATATTTAAATATGTTGTCATAAATTTTATTAATTATCAGTACTCTCCCAATAAAATAAATATCGTCATTGTCTGTTAAAATATGTTCGATGCGAAGGAATTAATCGTTCATAATAATATAAGAGCCATCGTAGACTATTTTTTTTACACAATTTGTGTGTCCTATTAAATATAATTCCACTAGAATTTGTCATGAAAACGAAACTCTAAACTTAAAAACTTCACATTGTCTATTTCTATGCTATTGGATCTAATAAACTTCAATCGTTCGTCATATTTCAACTTTTGTTATTTGTCTATAATGACAAAAGCGATTGATTATATACTTTCATGTAATTTGTACCACTGGATGATTATTTCCAGTTCTGTAGTTTAATATGGCACCATTCGCACTTTATTGACAACAATATTTGATTTTGAATCTTGATATCAACCAAAAGATTTCAAAACATTCAGATTACTAAATTTGATATCATGATATCAAAATAATAATTAATTAGGTTTTTAATTTTTTTTTTGTTTTCCTACTATAGTTATAATAACATATTGATTACTTATTTTGTTTATTATTAACGAAATTACTAATTTCAAAACGCATACATGGTTTTGCTATCAAGAAAACATAATTTGTTATCTTTTTAATATCGTTCATATACCATTTAGATCTCATTTTTGTTATTATTACTGTTAACTCGAGCACACGGTAGGCAAAATATGTTATCACAAACGCTTATATCAAAATATCAAACTTAGTTTTCATTTTGTTTTCATTCTCTGCTCGGGAGTTTACTCATAGACTTAAAAGACGTTAAATTTTCCATAAATTCAGGCATTTTTGAGGAAAATTCTACTTGCTCAGTGAATAATCCCACTGTCTACTATTTTGAAAGAAATTCTACTCAATTTTGAGTTAGTCTTATCAGCTGTGTACGACATCTAACGATGTAACAACCGCCACAGCCACAGACGAACTGAAACAAAACTTTTTAGACTTTAAATGATCTTTATTTCTTGTAATTGTGTGGTTTACATGTATTACTTATCAAGTGACAGATATGCGTCTTTTCAACTGTAGTCCTTTTGAATTTCAATTATTATTAGTTACAGTTCCTAGTCCTATCAGGCCTATTTTAGAGAATGACCACCTTGGTGGGATTGGTTTGTTTTAAGTTGAAAAAGGAAACTACTTATAACTACTATTTACAACTACAACTAACCTACAACTACTATATACACCTTATCTACTATCTAAAAATTGCTTATCTATTTTTAAATCTGGAATCTATTTTGGGAATGCCTGCCTCTTCGTGTAAATTTATTATTCTAGTGTCTAAATGATGACCAAGTACCATCCTCAGCACTCCATTCTGAGCGACCTGGAGTTTGTTCCTGTGAGTCTTTGCACATGATTCCCACACCGGAGCTGCGTAGAGAATTGCAGGTGCTATGATTTGTTTGTAAACAGCCAGTTTGTTCACTCTTGAGAGACGGGATCTGCGGCAAACAAAACTACCGGTTAAGCTCTTTTATAACCTCCCAATCGGCTAGTCTCTCTCTGTTCTCTCGCTAGTCATAGCAAGCAACTACGTGATTGATTAATTATGGCCAAAATTCTTAATCAATTTGCAATAGTTGACTTATGATAAATCTCTTAAATCCTTATGCCAAACAAATCTTACATAAAATTTTAATCAAATGGTGTGAAAAGAACTGAAGTCCAGCAATAAATGGCCAAGTTATAAGCGTGTAAAACCTGACACTATATCGTCACACCATTGTTTGATTTGCACCCCAGTATAGTCCACGAAGACGTAGTCCTACGTAAAAAGTTTATTAATTATTACGTTCAAAACGTGTAATAAAGGTTGAAGACGAAAAAATCCGCACACGCTTAAAAAACGATGTCATTAAGGCATTTTTTGGGTAAAATTTTTCAACATTTCACTGAATCAAACCACATGAATAAAAGCTTTACTGTTATCGGTGTTCTAGTTGTCTCTCTCATACTAAAGCAAGCTTTGCACGGTCAGATGTGAATGCAGCATAATAGGTTGCAAATAACTCAATGTTCAATAGTATCAGTGAGTTATAATTTTATGAAAAAATCACTATTTTGCAATACGAAATGTAAAAAAAATAACTGCTGAATTTGGACAAATAAGAACCTGTTTCATACGACCAGAAAGTGTATGCCAGCCATAAATGCTTTGCCAAGTTGATATCCTATTGTCGTCTCACGGCGGGTTCGTATTGGTGCGATTTGATTGTGTTAGTGAGATGAAATTTTTTGTTAGCTGTGAGAAATTATTTGTTTACTGTAAGAACTGTCATTTGAAAGTAAAAATTAACAACAAAACAAAAACAAACCCAACGCTTGCAAGGTAAAGGGTCACCCACATTAGATCCCTTTGCGTTTCGTTGACGTAAATTTGACAGTTAGACAATAGATTTAGCTGTCACTTTTCCGCAACGCGCTCGATCCGGATCTAATGTGCGTGGACCTTAAGAATAAAATACCTTTTTATGAGTAAAAGTTAACCCATTTTCAATAAAAGTGATTTTACTCATTAATGAGTAAATTATTTTAACAATAATAAGTTGCTGCTAACAGTAGATAACAGTTACTACTCATTAATTAGTAGCAACCGGTCCGCACTCGTGTTCATTTCAGTTACCATGGGAACGTAATTTGTGATTAGCCCCGGTCCCTTTTAAATTGTATCATTATTTATGTACGGCCTTAAATTTGAAATGACGTTTCACATTCATCTAGTGATGGCCGATTTTCATTCGAATAATAGATTAATCGATTAACGAGCCGAAAAGTAAAATACTTGTAATCGGTTATATCATGCTGATATAAGCATTAACTTCTCCAGACGATCATCACCCATCGTTTCAAACATATGCTGCACTCTCATTGGTGGAAAAATGACACCACAGCGAACAAAAAATAAGCGATTAGTTGTTAATCGAATAATTAAAAATTGGAGGGTGGTGTACAAGACACGACCGCATTGTTGACGTAGGACTACGAAATTTTTGTTCGATTTTCTAGTTTGTTGTTTCGGATATTATTTTGGAATTAAGTGAATTTCATTACTCAACTCTTTTGTAGAAAGTTGGGGTGGCCCTGAACTGTGATGGTTTCTTCATGGCAAGCTTTGCTATAATCACTGGACCTCGTGGTTATTCGTTGATTAGTTTGCTATCAAGTAGCGACACTGGCTCCTCTCCTTTTGTACTCTCTGTACTTTAAGTCTATACTCTATGTACTCTGTAACGGTTCGGACGATTTCGAAGATGTCGCGCAGCAGGAGAATGCAAAGATGAGGGTTTCTCAGTTTATGAAAGTGAAACGGAATAAATTTAACCCACCGATAAGACTACAAATAGAACATAATTTATTATAACAAATTATTTGATTTTTGTATCATTTTGATGTATTTAGTGACAAATTGAATGGGTGAATCATGGGTTATATATAAATTCTATTCTAATTCTTTTCCGAAATGAACTTGGTGGCCCTAAAAAGGGCCGTTTTGTTACGTTGGTGATAAGTTTTAACCCCCGAAACTGTACAGAGTGCGTCCCTGTCGCTTCAGAGTGTAGATGACATCCATTGTCGTGACTGTTTTGCGCTTGGCTTGTTCAGTGTAGGTGACGGCATCACGGATTTTTTTAGGAATATCTTCAGTACACCTCAGGTTTCTTCGTAGATATAACCGGAAATACGCTTGACACCACCACGTTGAGCCAGACGATGGATGGCAGGCTTGATAATACCCTGGATGTTAACACGCAGAACCTTCCGATGACGCTTGGTGCCTTCTTTTCCAAGAGCTTTGTCTCCCTTGCCACAACCAGTCATTTTTGCTTGATGATTGTCGTTGATCGGGTGAATCGAAACTATGCCAAAAGCGACTTAAAAAATGACTTAAATGATCTATATTTCTTGAATTTGTGTAGTTTACATGTATAACTTATCAAGTGACACAGATGCGTCTTTTCAACTTTAGTTCCTGTGAAATTTCAATTATTATTAATTACAGTTCCTAGTCCTATCAGGCCTGTTTTAGAGAATGACCACCTTGGTGGGATTGGTTTGTTTGAAAATTTGAAAAAGGAGACTACTTATAACTACTATTTACAACTACAACTAACCTACAACTACTATATACACCTAATCTACTATATACAAATTGCTTATCAAAGCATGTTCTGATAAATTACATTTTTGTGCAAAATTAGTCTTAATTTCGTTAATTCTGGAATCTATTTTGGCAATGCCTGCCTCTTCGTGTAAATTTGTTATTCTAGTGTCAAAAGGACGATCAAGTACCATCCTCAGCACTCTATTCTGAGCGACCTGGATTTTGTTCCTGTGAGTCTGTGCACATGATTCCCACACCGGAGCTGCGTAGAGGATCGCAGGTGCCATGATTTGTTTGTAGACGGCCAGTTTGTTCACCCTTGAGAGGCGAGATCTGCGGCAAATCAGCGGAAACAGACACCTAACCAAGGCAGAACACTTGACTACTGTTTTCTCTACATGCGAACGGAAGAGGAGCTTTTCATCGAACAACATCCCGAGATAGGTTACTTCGGCGGACCACTCAACCCTTGTGCCATCCATGATTACAGTACAAGATGGAGCCGGTTTCAGTTTGGGCGATTGCCGATGGAGGAACATGATCGCTTGTGTTTTGGTGGCATTGATTTTGATTTTCCACGTGGTGGCATAATCAGCAAAGGCGTTAAGGCATCGTTGAAGTTTGTTCGTTATTTCGCGAGGCATCCTTCCTTTGACGGCTATTGCGGTATCATCTGCGAACAGGAAAAACACGCAACCGTCACCGAGGGGAGGAATGTCGGAAGTGTAAATGCTGTAAAGCAAGGGGCCCAGCAGACTACCTTGCGGGACTCCTGCTGGGATCGAAAACGTGTCTGAGAGACAACCATTCAACGATACCTTAAACGACCTTTGCTGGAGGTAGTTACGGGTGATTTTAACCAGATGTAATGGAAAGTTGAAGTTACAAAGCTTGTACACAAGTCCATCATGCCAAACATTGTCAAACGCTTTCTCAACGTCTAACAAGGCCATGGCTGTGGACTTGGATACAGCTTTGTTACTTCGGATGTTATTCATCACCCGTACTAGCTGGTGATTGGTGGAGTGCCCCTTTCTGAACCCAAACTGTTCCGGAAGGAGAATGTTATTTTCCTCGACAAACTTGAGCAAACGATTGAGAATGAGTTTTTCGAACAATTTGCTCAGCGCTGAAAGGAGGCTGATTGGTCTGTAGCTTGAAGACAATGTTGGATCCTTACCGGGTTTGCGGATTGGTATGATTTTTGCTACTTTTCAGATGCTTGGAAAGTAGTGCAGTTCCAAACATCTGTTGAAGATAGCGGTTAGAAGAGACTGCACTTTCATGCTGAGTCTCTTCAAGATCAAGTTGAATATACCGTCAAACCCGGGAGCCTTCATGTTCTTGATGCATTTCAGCGCTGAGCAAATTTGTTGTACTGTAATCATATCCGCCGGAGGCACGACACAAGGGGAGGCATCTAGGTTTTGAACGCATTGCGTAACCTGATCATCGAGCGGACCTTGGATAGTCGAGCCAAGCAAATGCGATGAAGCGACATGCTCGCCGATCGCATTTGCTTTCTCCTGTGGGGTAATTAAAAGCCGATCGTCATCATTTTCGACTTTGAGAGGTGGAACGGGTTTGGGATGATTTTTCAGGACCTTGGCTACCTTCCAGAATGGTCTGGAGCGGTCGTCCAGATTCTGGACAACACGCCCGAAACTTTAATTTCGGAGTGAGTCCATTCTGGAAGCAATCTGCCTGTTCAGATCGGCCATTTCACGTTTTTTGCCCAGGTCTCCAGTCCTCTGAAACTGGCGTCTACGCACATTTCTCAATCGAATCAATAATTGGGTGTGGGAATCAATAGCAACAAACTTACCCCTCACAGGAACTTGTCGAACGCATGTCTCGTCAGCCTCGGATATGGCCTGTTGGAGTCCTTCCAACGCCCGGTCGATGTCATCTACGGTGTCGAGTAGTGGATTTTCATCGATGTTGCTGTCCACCATTCGACCGTACTGCACCCAGTTGACATGGTGGTAGTCTTTACGCAGGCAGCCTCTAGCAGGAACCACGTTGACACCGACTTCAGTCACCACCGGTTGGTGGTCGGAGCTGAGATCGTTGTGCGCCTCCGGCTTGGATAGTCCGATGTTTGACAGGAAAAAGTCTAGCGTGGAGGGATTTCCCGCCGGAGAGATGAAAGTTGGCTCGTCCGGAAATTGCACTGTGTACAGTCCATGTTGTGCGTGGTCGAACAATAGACATCCGTTTCGATTCCTCTGGTAGTTCCGCCAAGCTTCATGGCGGGCGTTCAGGTCGCCCCCAACGATGAATCGGGAGCTAGTACGGGTGATGGCGGTCAGGTCCTTCTTGAATTGGATTCCTAATCCGTTGCTTGCGGTACACTGGCGTGGGCAGTAAACAGCGATGAACCGGACGTTTCCAGTTGGTGATTCCACCTCCACACTAATGGCCTCGATGATAGAAGTACGGATGTGGGGCAGAGTGCAAAACTTGATTCCCTTTCTGACGATGACCGCTACACCACCCCCCCCTGGAGCTGGTGCGATCAAGCCGGATAATGTTGTGGTCAGGCAACCAGAAGCTGTCACCGAACTTTAGGTGGGTTTCGGTTAGAAGACCCACGTCGATGCTATGCTTGCGGAGGAAGTCGGCAAGCTCAATCTGTTTAGCTCTTACAGAGCAAGCGTTCCAGGTAGCGATGGTTAGCGGTTTAGACACCATATTGGATGATGAACTTACCGAGCACTTGGATCTGTTCGGGCTTATTGCGGCACTTACGTAGAGCACCGGTCATGTTGATAAAAATCTCCATCAGTTCGTCTGCTGAGAACAGATCGGGATTGTTTGTTTGAGCTGTTGGTTGCCTCCAGAATCCAGGGGGGGATGGAGAGCTTTGTCCAGCAGAAGATCCAGACGTTTCTTGAGGGGGCGCGGATCGCACCCTGGGATTCGCTTGTCCACGAAGAGGTGGAAAGTCCTCTGTCCTGAAAGCCGGGGCCTTATCCTTCCTTCGTGCTGGTTGATTGTTGGTGGACGCTTGATTTCGGATGCGCTTGAAATCCTCGCGTTTAGGGCACTGCTTGTTGGATCCTTGGTGAGCACCACCACAGTTGGCGCATTTGGACGCCACAGCTTCATCCGCAGCACATTCGGAGGTGGCATGGTCTTGAGCGCAATTTCCGCAGCGTGGCTTAATGTTGCAGTTGCGGGTACCGTGTCCGAAGTTCAGACACCGCTGGCACTGAGTCACATCGCGATGGCCGCCACGGTATGGCTCCCAGCGAACGATGATGGAATAAAAGCGTAGTTAGCAACCTTTTATATAGACAACCAGCTCTGCCGGTACCATATTTTCTCGCTTCCCATTGACTACATACAGTCATGATGATGCAGCTTTGTCGACAGGGTTGCTTCAACTCACTTGCTATAAAAAAAAATGTTTTTCGGAATTATGTTATCATGCAATAGTATACTGCTAATAAGTACTTGTAAGCTACAAGACGAGAGCATGAAGTATATGTTTGACACATAAAATCTGTCAATATTGCTTTCAGTGCGTCACAATCAGCGATTTTACGACTCATGAGCGCTCACTCTGAGTGAACGCTCACGAATCAGAAGATCGCTGATTGTGACGCTCTCAAAGCGAAAATGACAGGTTTTATGAGTCAAACACATACTTAACACCCTCTTCTTGTTACGTACAAGTACAACACAGCATTATAACATCTAAAGATAGCATAATTCCGAAAAATATTTTTGTATAGCAAGTGAGTGGAAGCAACTCTGTGTCGATATTGGGAAATTCTGCGTAATAACATCTAGGGCCTGTCATCCGTCGTCTGGCTCGACGTGGTGGTGTCAAGCGTATCTCCGGTCTGATCTACAAGGAAACCCGAGGTGTGCTGAAGGTGTTCCTAGAAATTATGATCCGTGATGCCGTCAGCTGTACTGAACACGCCAAGCGCAAAACCGTCACGGCCATGGATGTCGTCTACGATCTAAAGCGACAGGGACGCACTCTGTATGGTTTCGGAGGTTAAAACTTATCACCAACGTAACATTGGTGGCCCTGAAAAGTTAGAAGTCGTTTCAGAAAAGAGTTAGAATAGAATTTATATAGAGTATCCCCTGCTTCCAAGTTTGGTTACAGGATTACAACTCTGAAGAGCAGCGGCGCCGGTGGTGTAGTGGTAAGCGTAATAACCTCTCACTTAGGTAAGCGTAATTACCTGGGTTCAATCCCAGTCGGCGCTACTGGGATGTTCTGAGGCATAACATCTCTGATCACGCCTTCCGAAAGCCGTTGGTCCCCGGATCATGAGTTAATGGGTCGATAGGTAGGGTTCAGGTGTGGGTAGCATTGGTGCTCAGCACGGAAAACAAATCCAAGGAAAAAAACGTAGAGCATTTTGTGTGGTCGTTGGGGGCGTGTGGTTTTGAATTGGCAGCAAAATGTTCCGCAATTGCATCCTATCTACTCGTACATGCCCGAAGATCGGAGGCGAATGTCACTTCGACTTGTTTCGTCTAGGAACCATTCTCTGATGACTGTGTTTGGGAAGTAGCATATGCATGTACGTTAGACTGCCAGCGAAAATGGTAATTTTTAATTTCGCTAACAAACCATATACAAAATGTTTATTGCCTCGAAAAATGACCCTATGCCAAATTTGAGCTCAATCGGACATGATTTAGGGGTGGCGCAAACGCGTCAAAGTTTGACTTTTTTCACTCTCGGAAATCAAAAAAAAATTAATGCCAAATGTCTTAAAAATGCATGAAACGTCGAGATTTGGTGTTACCTCGATTTTTTTTTTTTTGACGTTGAACTACTTCTTTGTCGACTATACTGGGGTACAAATCAAAAAATATGTGTGATGAAATAGTGTAAGGTTTTGAACGTTTGTAACTTTGTCATTTATAGATGAAATTAAAATCCAAATACGCCAATCGATAAGATATTACTTAACGAATCTGCTGAAATAAATACTTTTCCAATTTTTAATCAAAAAACTTTTGAAAAATGTGCAAATGATAATTTTATCACATTTTTCATGAACTAAACGTTTTCCCCAAACCCAGTCATCATAAACGAATACCACTTTCCTGCCTCTGCTCACTACCGCTTTGGACGGCGTGGAACTTTGTCCTGCAGCAAACAGGACCAAGTCAGCGGCTAAAGGTGGATCACGGCGTGTCCACCACAATGAGGACTGAGACTTGGAAAATTATGCATGTTAAACCCCCAACAACCCGAAAAACACATGATCACTTTTTTTCCCGGGAAATAATTTTAAGCAAAACCACAATTATTAGTAAAACAAAAGTTTTTCCGTTAATTTCTTTCCGTACCAAAACTTTCCAATTCGAGAAAAAAATTGTTTGAAAGGCATATTCGATGATTTATGTTGGTGAATTACACACAACTGACTGTAAAACATATCTGGTACATCTATATATGCAATTAGATTAACATCCAAAGTCCATCCTTTTTTACATATTCTGCGTAAAAGAAGCTTTCTGCCCCGCCCCATTCATAAAAACGGCGGGAAATCCTTGAGGTGCGGTTGCACACCGTTCTGCTTGAACTTTATAAAAAATATAAAACAGTCGCGTCTCTGCTCATTACCGCTTCAGACGGCGTGGCACTTGGTCCTGCAGTAAGCAGGACCAAGTCAGCGGATAAAGGTGGATCAAGGCGTGATCACCTGTCACATAATGAGGAATGAGACTTGGATATGCAAAATACCTCCCCCCGTCTATAACGTCAACTCAAAAAAGACATGGATTTGACGATCACTTTTTTTCCGAGAAATAAATTTTAAGCAAACTACAATTATAAGTAAAAATAAAGCCAAAAATTTCAAAACAATTGCTTAAGAAGAGACATACATTCGATGATATTACGTTTGTAAATTACCAACAACTACCTGTAAAACATATCTGGTACCTCTATATATGCAATTAGATTAACATCCAAAGTCCATCATTTTTTCCATATTCTACACAAAAGATACGTTCTGCCCCGCCCCATTCATAATAATAAGTATGACAAACATCAATTTTGCGTGGTTCTACGTCATACTGCGGTCGTGTCTAGGACACAACCCTTTAATTTTTTTTTCAAAAATCGATTTTCTGGGACTTATAATTTTTTTCATGAGTTCTATATGGAATATAGAAGATTGATGAGTCGGCTTCTAAAACTGTTCACAATTGTCTCCAACCTGCTTATATATCGAATTAAACCACCATTTAGGATCTAATATGAAATAATTCACTAGGGTGGTCCAATTATTCTTCATTAGGGTGGTCCAAAAATCAGAATAGGTATGTAAAAACCATTACTTTTTACCAAACGCATGTATCTGAAAATATCATCATGTTGTGTTTTGGAATTTTTATGAATCCAAACTTCAAAACATTTGATGATGTTACTTTTTAGTATCTGAGACCACGTAAAATAGAAGCATAGACAGACATAAATCGTAGAATAATTCCGAAAATTGTACAGAACAACCGTTAGTGCTGTTTAGTTTACAGTACAATCTGACGAAAGTACAATGACTTTTTAACATATCCACCTAATACACCACACCCTTTATATGTGTTTCTTTTAAATTCCAACCCTATAGAGGTGCCAAAAAAGTACCCGCATAAAGCATATTGTTTATCTGGCTTCCTTTTGGGTATTAATTAAAAAACACACACTAACAGTGTTCTCCTACAGGCAAGCAACGGTCTCAAGTACTTATTTCTACGTAAACTTTTCTACCTTGGCTTTTTCTACGTTTTTTTGACGTTTCAAATTTCAGAATTTTAAAAGCTTTGCCAAGTAGCAGTTCATGTATGTGGTGTCTACAAGGGAGGCCTATAAGCTGCCTCTTAAACAATTTGTCCAGGTACTGACACGCACCTTTTTTTCTACCGGTGTTTGATGCAGTAGTATCAAAAGATGTAAACATAATTCTGAAAACAAACGATAAAATAGTCAGAATTCTGAGGTGAACATACTAGATTTAAGATCATACCTGTCCGCAAGCCCTCATTCGACGACTGCATTGTACACCGCTTCTGCTTGTTGTGCCCCCGTAGAGTTTTCGATGGGTGGAACAGCCAATAATTTGCTAATGCCTTCGCCTGATAAAACTATGACCCCCCCTTGGGAGATTTTCGAGAGTGAAAAAAGTCAAACTTTGACGCGTTTGCGCAACTCCTAAATCATGTCCGATTTAGCTCAAATTTTGCATAGGGTCATTTTTTCGAGGCAATAAACATTTTGTATATGGTTTGTTAGCGAAATTTGATGGTCAAATTTTTCCCATACATTCATTGGCAGTCTAATGTACGTAATTGGTGGATTTGTTAGTTATTTTGAAGCTTTTGGACAATGCTTGAAATTTACCACTTTTTCAATAGCTTCAATGTGAAAATCAACAGTCAACAAGCATTGTTATCGATGCGTAGAAATGTTTGTGATCGATTGGTGATAAATTGTTTGAGATTGTTCCAGGGGCAGCTAAGTTATAAACGTTCAAAATCTTTCATAATTTCATGTGTCGGTATTCATAAAGTGTACCCTCATCTTCCTGAAAGACGTAGTCCTACGTCAAAAAATGGGACATCTCTGATTTTGGTATGATTGTTTTGATAAAAAAGCGCAAATTTTCATCTCTACCGAAGGGGTAGCAAAACCACAAAATTACCTTGTATACGGAGGGTATTCATTGGATGAAAGGGACCGTGAAAGAGTGCGAAACCGAACTTTTTGTCAGTGCGAACTTCAACCTGAGGTAGGTTTTGGAAACAAACGATCAAACTGACGTTTGTTCGAAAACAAGTAGATCCAATCTTGATACCCGATCCAGGTTGGAACTGAATAATAAACAAATTCGCTATAAAATAGAAAGTTTTTGTTCCGACTGTTTCATCTTAGTATTCTTCTTTGTTGGTAGTGCCACTTTGATTGAAGATGGGTTAACTTTTACTCATAAATGGATGTATGATTCTAACCATGACAGTATACGCTAGTGCGTGTTTTAAATGATATTATAGTGTAGTGTTCGTGAGATCCGGCTTGGAGAACTCAATTCCAGCAATTCGGCAATTTTGCTATTGATGGAAATATTGAGGAACCTTCTATCGTGTAGGGTGCACTTTAAGCCTACAGTGAGTTTGAAGATTTTCATAAAACCTGACACTGTGGCAGCTCCAGCTACCACGCATTCGTACGTAATTTTCTCAGAGTTTATAAGTTTTAATATGATCAGTTAAGCTTACATTTAGGTTCTAACTAAATATCAAGTTCAAGGCGCCACTCACATTACGTTTTGTTTTGAAACCAACCATTCCAGTTTATAATTAACGAATAAAAAGCTCCACTACCACATTTGTTTTTAAATTTGAACCCCATCCTCTCTCGCGTTTAACTTCTTTGAAAAAACTCTGTGCTTAATTAATATGAATATTTAATCACACCGAAAACCAGAATAACAAACTCGTACCAACAGGACACAAAATTCCCAAACCGCATTTGCAAAATAGTCCGTTATCCACCGGTACGAGGCGGAACAAATGCACCCACATACGTATATAGGTATGTATGCTGAAACAGCTGGTGTGGCTTCCGTCAACGTCCACATCGTTTCCGAACATATGATTATGTGTAATCCACATAACCAACCCGCATTTTCCTATTAAAATAGTGAGAAGAGCCTGGGAAAACCTTTCACCCAAGTCCATTATATCCCATGCCCATCGCCGTCGTCATCGTCGACGCCGCTGTCGTAGGGCAGCAGCGAGCGGTGAAAAGGTGTGAGCAATAATTTATGCATGGCAGCAACTATGTTGACTTTACATATTTTAGCACCGAGGCGTCCCCGTATGGATACCTAGTGGATGCGGTTGTGGTTCCGGTACCTCCCCCAGGTGGGAAGTTGCTACTAAACTGTTGTGTAAACAGAATCCACGAAGTGACTCGTGTCCTTTTCGCTCTCTGTCTCCTTACTATGAATGGGATGGTAGAGTAATGGCCTAATATGGATGTGCGGTTAGCTGACATGTGTAGATTGACCACGTGTTTGTTGTACCTACTTACATGGTCAACGGTCGACAAGGTGGTCAAGAAGGCAGCGAGAAAAAAGCAGATCAGCACGCCTGATGGAACAGGTGTTGACAAGCAATTATACGTCTAATCGGGCCGTAATGAGGTGGCGGTGATGGGTGGTATTTTTATCCCATGGAATACCAGCTGCTCCGGCTGCACAGAATGGTAGAACACATGTTCTTGTTAGCTCGCAATTAGGGATATCATAATAATTCATTTCCCAGAAATATATATAGGTCTCATAAGCACAATTCATTTGGAATGGCGCACGTCTAGAACGCGATGGAAATTTCTGCAGTATGTGTTTAACGAATCTTTAAATTGATAATTGCTACCCGTCCTCGTCTCCTTGCGAGTGTGACTGCGAGTGTAAGAATTGCAAAAGTCACTATTCTGTTCACAAGTCGAAATTGTTACTGGTTGAACAGAAAAAAAGACATGCATCCTCAGATGGTCATTCACTTTAGGCAAAGAACTTTGAAAGTATTGATTACGTACTTTTGACTGCGAACTGCTGCATCCAGTTTCAAGTCTGTTTCTTAATTACTTCTCATTTCTGATTTCTTTCCTGTTCTTGTTTCGTATAAGCCTCATTAAAAATAAAATATTTATTACCCAGCTGAAGAAAGCTGGAATGCAGCTTTCAATACCTCAATATAAAGTGCGGCTACATAATGAGCAAAATCACGTACTCACATTCGATCAACAGCTATGCGTCTTAATTATGATTGAACTGTAAACAGCCACTCGCAGACAATACTGATCAATTTTGGATGACTTTAAATTATTTGTTTGCTTTTTGAAATAGGATATTTCAAACAAATCTATTTTCATTTTCACAGCTCTAAATGAGACGTTCAGTTTCTGCCACTGCTGCCATAAGTCGTCATTTCGGTCGACTTGAAGCCAAGGTTGCAAAGACTCATTTCAGCTAAAACAATGTTTTTCTAAATTATGAAATAATTAGATGCCATGATCAAATTTTGAATTGGTAGGATACAAGAAGAGGTTGCAAAGAATGTGTTTGACATATTAAACCTGTTTATTTCACTTCATGAGAGTCACAGTCAGCGATTTTTCACAAACTCACTCACTCACTCACTCACTCACTCAGTGATCAGCAAATCGCTGATTGTGACTCATAGAAAGCAAAATTTACAGGTTTTATGTTTCCAACGCATACTGTGTAACCTCTTCTTGTAAGTTACAAGTAAAACATGCCATCATACCATCTTTTGGTTTTATTATTCCGAAAAACATTATTTTAGCTGAAATGAGTCTTTGCAACCTTGCTCGAAGCATCGAACTGGCGTAAAGTGAATTGATTGCTTTCTATGTGTTCTATAAACAAACTGTTCGGTCAGAATGCAGTGACGCGAATAAACAAACTATTCTGGCGACAGCAAAGTTTACTCCCGCTCTGACTTTCTCCCGTCGTTTATTGCTAGCTGCCTGTATGTTTTGCAATTATTCCGACACTTGAGATCGATATGCATTAGCATTTTTGTTCAAGTTTTGAAATCAATACACTGCATTTAGCAAAATTCCGACTTGCGCAAGAACTTTATATTCTTTACAATCGAACCCAAAAAAAAACGAACGCTTTTAACACAATTCAATCTAGGCGAGTGAATCGCAGATAAACGGATTTCTCCTTCCCGACGAATGAATACCACAAATGTCATCCGAAAAGCCACTTAAATTTTCTTTTAAATTTCTCCAAAAGCAATCATACTCGTTATCAGCCATCTCGTCGTCGACGTCGTTGGCGGCAAGCCTCCCCATTCCCTTGCTTCTATCGTGTCAACGGTTCGATATTATTGTACGACGAGTGAAAGTATATTTCTACTTGAGCATAGCAAACATCTGCGCTTGTCGAAGAATTTCTGCCGGTTGAATTCGTGGAATGCAATGGCGCTTGCTGCGTTAAGTATATACGGAAAAAAGGCACAGTAAGGTCTGCATCTTCGAGACTTCCGGTTTTTTCTACACGTAGTTCTATGTTTCTTACAAATATGGGAATAGATTTGGCTGGAAAAATCATAAACATAACATATATAAACTAACCCGGTTTTCATTGTTTATGCAAGCAGTTGCGCTCACATCTCGAATCAGTTCGAAAATATTAAAATCGAAGCAAGTGCATTTGTAGCCAAGGGCTTTCAAACGTCAATTTATCGACACTGAAAAATATCTTTTTAAAATATTTTTTAATTTTGCTAAACTACGGTTAAATAAAAACTCGCGAAGATGCTATTCAATCGAATTGTGTCAAGGCAACATATAAGGCCTGTACTCGAATAAAATGCACCAGACAAAATTGTTCGCCAAAAATTTATTTTAAGTTGGATTTTCTTGAAACTTTCATGGAATGAACTAATACGTATGGATTATGTTTCGGCATAATTACTTTATTCAATTTCCTTTCCATCGCTGAAAACCCGCACCTTTCCCTTAAGACCCCTCATTACATTTTGTGCAATGGTGGAACCGACCTTTTTGGTCACTTTCATCCATTCTTTCTTCAACTCCAGCTCGTTCTTAAACACCTTGGACGATTTTCGAACTTTGGCCTTCATTATGGCCCAAAATCTTTCCACCGGACGAATCTCTGGTGAATTTGGCGGGTTGGCGGTTTTTGGTACAAAAACAACGTTATTGTCTCTGTACCAATCCAACGTCGATCGCGCGTAATGGAATGATGCCAGGTCCGACCAAAATAATGTCTCACCTCCGTGGGACCGCAGGAAGGGCAACAGACGCTTCTGGAGGCACTCGTTGCGGTAAATTTCGCTGTTGATGGTACCCATTGTGATGTACGGTTTACTCAGTTTACCGCATTGGCATACGGCCTGCCAGAGCAAGTATTTTTTGGCGAATTTGTCCACTTTCTTCTTCCTTATGTCTTCCGGAATATCAAACCGTGATTTGGCAACGTAGAACTCCAGCCCCGGCAACTACTTTGCATCTGCCTTGATGTAGGTTTCGTCATCCATAACCTATGTGCTTTACCTATAGGTGAGGTAGTGCCTCTTACGAATGTATTAGTAAGCGGGGCAAACTTTATGGGTGGTGGTGTGGTCCCGTGTACCCGAAGCTTCAGGCAGCGGAGACAATAAAAAAGCGGAGAGTTGGTTCTTCTGTCGTCACCACTTTTCATCTCCGAAAATGTTTCGTAGTATTGCTCTTAAACACAAACAAACACTATCATGTGCCACTCCTGTTTGTATATCTCATTGATCCATAACCACACACATCGGTTTCGTTAACCACTCTCGATTCAGCTTCCTTGCGCGGGATTTGGCCGTCGTGTTTTGTTGATCACGCCGGTTCGGTGCCTTCTGGACCTTGAATACACGAAGCCCAGCTTGTTTCATGGTTTGCTGAACAAACCAGGCGGAACACTTTGCCTTCAGAGCTGCGTCGCGAATCGAAAAGTTCGGATTACGCTTGAAGTAATCCAATACCTTCCGGGCCTTCACAGGGTCAGCTGTCTTCGATTTTCTTCCACTTCCAGCCCGCCGCTCGGTCGTCTGGGACTCCTTAAACGATTTCACCACCAAAGACACAGTTGTATGGGTGATTCCCAGTTGTCTTCCGATCCATCTCATGGTCGCAGTCAGATTCTCCATGACGGCGCGCAAAATTCTCCAGCGATTTTCTTTTTGTTTCGATGACATCTCAATAACCACTGAAACGATTGGTATGAAATTTTGCATTTGTAAACAGTTCACCTCAAACTAGTTATACCCAGATTTTCATCAATTTTTACCCACGGATAAAAAAGTTACACACGGATAAAAATGGTGCATTTTTTTCGAGTACAAGCCTTATTTGGGAACATTTTTTTTTGACTAACTATTGACTTACTATTATATTAAGGGTGAAACAATAAATTTTATTATATTTATTACATAACAACGATTAGAACCTCTACTGGAGTGACCCTAAAAGCTTATTGATTTTGAACAAGCAATTATCGTTTGTTCATGCTATTTGTAATGCAATAACAAACAGCGTCCGGACATCATAAATTTAAGCATTTCAACCTTAAGAAAATTCTCAGAGATAGGTAGCTCTAAGAATTCTATAATAAGTTTTTTTTAGATTTTGAATATTTCATCATCAGATAAATCTCTTATCTGATGATGAAATATTCAAAATCTAAAAAAAGTAGAAGGGGCACGAACGGAAGCTTGACGTAGGACGGAATAAATGTGAAGAGCATTTAGTTTTTTAATTGATCAATTAAAGGGTGTCCACGATGAAATTGCCACACACAAAATTGATTCGCAAAATTCGAGTTTTCATCTGATTGCCATCAAATTTTCAGGGATTGAGAAATAACTATTAAACTTCATTTTACCATTTTACTCGTATTTTATTTACAGTCCATACGCAAATGCCCGCACCTTGGCCTTAACCCCGGCCATAAGATTCTGCACAACCTGTGAATCAATCGTTTTTTGTATGTAAACCCATACTTTCTTCAGTTCCTCGACTGTCTTCACTACCTTAGGTCGTTTAAGAAGGTGCTGCTTCATAATCGCCCAGTACTTCTCGATGGGGCGGAGCTCCGGAGTTTTGGGAGGGTTGAACATTTTCGGCACGAAATTGACCTTATTGTCCGCATACCACTTCAGCACGTCCTTGGAGTAGTGGCATGAGGTCAAATCCGGCCAGAAGATTGTTGGAACGTTGTGGGCCTTCAGAAGAGGAAGCAGCCGCTTCTGGAGGCACTCTTTTATGTACACCTGTCCGTTCATCGTGTCCTGGGTCACGAAAGGTGCACTCTGCTTCCCGCACGTGCAGATGGCTTGCCAAACCAGGAACTTCTTCGCAAATTTGGACATCTTCTGAGTGCGGACATGCTCCGGAACGCTGAACTTATCCTTGGCCGTGAAAAACAGGTTGCCGGGGATCTGTTTGAAGTCGGCCTTCACATATGTTTCGTCGTCCATGATGCAGCATTCAACTTTCGTCAGCATGTTGAGGTACAACTTCCTGGCACGGGTTTTGGCGGACTTGTTCTGCTTCTCGTCGCGATTAGGGGCCTTTTGTACCTTGAACGTTCGAAGCCCAGCCTTAGTTTTGGCCTTCTGGACAAAACTTCGGCTTAGGTGCAGCTTCTTAGCCACATCCCTAACGGGGGCGTTCGGATTTCAGTTGAAGGCCCCAACTACGCGGTTGTGATTTTTGGTGTTGTACTGAATACTTTTTCCTTCACTTCTGGGCTTCCGATCGGTTGGCAACCGTTCCTCGAACCGCTTAATCACTCGCGACACCGTGGAATTCGCGATTCCCAACGTTTAAGCGATGAAACGATGCGAGAGATCCTTGTTCTCGTGATGAATGCGCAAGATTTTATCACGCACGAGCTGTTCTTTCGACTCCATTTCCGCGAGTTTTGATCACAGGACTTTAAAACTTGCAGGATGTAAATAATGCACTATGAACTAAATCCACCCAAATTTTCATTAAATTCTACCCAACGGTTAAAAAATTAGAGCAGCCACCAGCTTTTTGCTATTGCTGTTCACCACGCCGTCCGAAGCGAAAATGAGCTAATGCCTTGACTTTAAATGATCTTTATTTCTTGTATTGTGTGGTTTACATGTATTACTTATCAAGTGACACAGATGCGTCTTTTCAGCTTTAGTTCCTTTTCAATTTAAATTATTATTAATTACAGTTCCTAGTCCTATCAGGCCTGTTTTAAGAATGACCACCTTGGTGGGATTGGTTTGTTTTCAATTTGAAAAAGGAGACTACTTATAACTACTATTTACAACTACAACTAACCTACAACTACTATATACACCTAATCTACTATATAAAAATTGCTTATCAAAGCATGTTCTGATAAATTACATTTTTGTGCAAATTTAGTCTTAATTTTGTTAATTCTTGAATCTATTTTGGCACTGCCTGCCTCTTCATGAAAATTTGTTATTTTAGTGTCAAAAGGACGATCAAGAACCATCCTCAGCACTCTATTCTGAGCGACCTGAATTTTGTTCCTGTGAGTCTGTGCACATGATTCCCACACCGAAGCTGCGTAGAGAATCGCAGGTGTATTATTTGTTTGTAGACAGCCAGTTTGTTCACCCTTGAGAGGCGGGATCTGCGGCAAATCAGCGGATACAGACACCTAACCAAGACAGAACACTTGACTACTGTTTTCTCTACATGCGAACGGAAGAGGAGCTTTTCATCGAACAACATCCCGAGATAGGTTACTTCGGCAGACCACTCAACCCTTGTGCCATACATGATTACAGTACAAGATGGAGCCGGTTTCAGTTTCGGCGATTGCCGATGGAGGAACATGATCGCTTGTGTTTTGGAAGCATTTATTTTGATTTTCCACGTGGTGGCATAATCAGCAAAGGCGTTAACAAAGGCATTAAGGCATCATTAAAGTTTGTTCGTTATTTCGCGAGGCATCCTTCCTTTGACGGCTATTGCGGTATCATCTGCGAACAGGAAAGACACGCAACCGTCTCTGAGGGGAGGAATGTCGGAAGTGTAAATGCTGTAAAGCAAGGGGCCCAGCAGACTGCCTTGCGGGACTCGTGCTGGGATGGAAAACGTGTCCGAAAGACAACCATTCAACGATACCTTAAACGACCTTTGCTGGAGGTAGTTACGGGTGATTTTAATCAGATGTAATGGAAAGTTGAAGTTACAAAGCTTGTATACAAGCCCATTGTGCCAGACATTATCAAACGCTTTCTCAACGTCTAACAAAGCCATGGCTGTGAACTTGGATACAGCTTTGTTACTTCGGATGTTATTCATCACCCGCACTAGCTGGTGGTGGAGTGCCCCTTTCTGAAACCACACTGTTCCGGAAGGAGAATGTTATTTTCCTCGACAAACTTGAGCAAACGATTGAGAATGAATTTCTCAAACAATTTGCTCAGCGCTGAAAGGAGGCTGATTGGTCTGTAGCTTGAAGGCAATGTTGGATCCGTACCAGGCTTGCGGATTGGTATGATTTTTGCTATTTTCCAGATGCTTGGAAAGTAGTGCAGTTCCAAACATCTGTTGAAGATAGCGGTTAGAAGAGACTGCACTTTCATGCTGAGTATCTTCAAGATCAAGTTGAATATACCGTCAAACCCGGGAGCCTTCATGTTCTTGATGCATTTCAGCGCTGAGCAAATTTGTTGTACTGTAATCATATCCGCCGGAGGCACGACACAAGGGGAGGCATCTAGGTTTTGAACGCATTGCGCAACCTAATCTTCGAGCGGACTTTGGATATTCGAGCGAGGAAATGCGATGAAGCGACATGCTCGCCGATCGCATTTGCTTTCTCCTGTGGGGTGATTAAAAGCCGATGGTCATCATTTTCGACTTTGAGAGGTGGAACGGGTTTGGGATGATTTTTCAAGACCTTGGCTACCTTCCAGAAAAGTCTGGAGCGGTCGTCCAGATTCTGGACAACACGCCCGAAACTTTCATTTCGGAGTGAGTCCATTCTGGAAGCAATCTGCCTGTTCAGATCTGCCATTTCAAGTTTTTCGCCCAGGTATCCAGTCCTCTGAAACTGGCGTCTACGCACATTTCTCAATCGAATCAATAATTGGGTGTGGGAATCAATAGCAACAAACTTACCCCTCACAGGAACTTGTCGTACGCATGTCTCGTCAGCCTCGGATATGGCCTGTTGGAGTCCTTCCAACGCCCGGTCGATGTCATCTACGGTGTCGAGCAGTGGATTTTCATCGATGTTGCTGTCCACCATTCGACCGTACTGCACCCAGTTGACATGGTGGTAGTCTTTACGCAGGCAGCTTCTTGCAGGAACTACGTTGACACCGACTTCAGTCACCACCGGTTGGTGGTCGGAGCTGAGATCGTTGTGCGCCTCCGGCTTGGATAGTCCGATGTTTGACAGGAAGAAGTCCAGGGTGGAGGGATTTCCTGTCGGAGAGATGAAAGTTGGTTCGTTCGGAAATTGCACAGTGTACAGTCCATGTTGTGCATGGTCGAACAATAGACATCCGTTCCGGTTCCGCTGGTAGTTCCGCCAAGCTTCATGGCGGGCGTTCAGGTCGCCCCCAACGATGAATCGGGAGCTAGTACGAGTGATGGCGGTCAGGTCGTTCTTGAATTGGATGCCTAGGCCGTTGCTTGTGGTACACTGACGTGGGCAGTAAAGTGCGATAAACCGGACGTTTCCAGTTGGTGATTCCACCTCTACACTAATGGCCTTGATGATAGAAGTGCGGATGTGGGGCAGAGTGCAAAACTTGATTCCCTTTCTGACGTTGACCGCTACACCACCACCCCTGGAACTGGTGCGATCAAGCCGGATAATGTTGTGGTCAGGCAACCAGAAGCTGTCACCGGACTTTAGGTGGGTTTCGGTTAGAAGACCCACGTCGATGCTATGCTTGCGGAGGAAGTCGGCAAGCTTATACTGTTTTGCTTTTACAGAGCAAGCGTTCCAGGTAGCGATGGTTAGCGGTTTAGACACCATATTGAATGATGAACTTACCGAGCACTGGATCTGTTCGGGCTTATTGCGGCACTTACGTAGAGCACCGGTCATGTTGATAAAAATCTCCATCAGTTCATCTGCTTAGAACAGATCGGGATTGTTTGTTTGAGCTGATGGTTGCATCCAGAATCCAGGGGGGGATGGAGAGCTTTATCCAGCAGAAAATCCAGACGTTTCTTGAGGGGGAGCGGATCGCACCCTGGGATTCGCTTGTCCGTGAAGAGGCGGAAAGCCCTCCGTCCTGAAAGCCGGGGCTGTTGATGGACGCTTGATTTCGGATGCGCTTGAAATCCTCGCGTTTAGGGCACTGCTTGTTGGATCCTTGGAATTGATGAACCGGATGGCTTTCAGTGCGTTGAGCGTCACCGTTCCCTTCTGGAAGTGTACCAGGAAAAGGCTATCCGGATACGGCTTCACATTCTCGTCTCTTCTTGTCATTCGATACACGGCACTTGGGGCCAGCTTGTACCGGTCCCTGATTTCATGTTCGATAAACTTCGGGTCGAAATTTGGTAGGCCCCTGATGACGACCTTGAACGGTTTTTCACCGGGGATGTCGTGGGTGAACAATTCCACCTTGGAAGTCCTCAGGTGGGCGATGACCAAGTCATACTCCGCTTTGGTACGGAGCACTACCTTGGTGCTGACTCTGCCCAATTTGAATTCGGCTCATTGTGTCTTGCCGTGCTCATGTCGGCAGCATTTTCTTTATCGGCAGCGTCACCGTTCGTCGCAGAGGCATCGTCTCGACCAATCGTGCCATCGGACTGGCCTCGATTCTTCTTCCTCTTCTTGCTGCGTTTTCCCAACACAGCTGGCTGGATATTCCCATCCATGGGAAGAACAGCAAACCTGTTCGAGATAGGCACATCGGAGCTTCCTTCACCGGGGTTCTGGACCTTCGCCGGGCTTCGCGACCGATGCTTCCCCATTACGGGGCACACACACGCACGACAAACCGCGAAAGAGAGAGCGGGGTGATCGAGGCTAACTTCCACGCTTCGGAAAAATTACTTTCACTGAGTAACCTGTTAAAAATAATCGTCAGCGGCGTCAGCAGTGAACCAGCACATTCTCTTAAAAACAACGGCGGTATGTTGTCAGTACCAGGCCATTTCATCACAGACTTTGAAAAAAAATCATTTGGATCTACACACTACGAAAATTTCAGTGCTCGGAGATTTACAACTGAGCATTACTTTTGTCATAGAATTCTAGCATAAAAAACATGAAATTCAGTTCAACCGAAAGGATTTCTAAACGAGCTACTTATTTTTCGGTCTCGGAGCACTAAATTTTACAAGACATGTTTGTTTACGTTTTCCTTTGCGTCAAAGATGATTTCCGCCACGTTAAAAGATAAATATTATGAAAAAATGCCAACAGTTCCCCATTCAGGGTGATGCAAAGGCAATCCCCAAAATCTCGTTAGCTTTCAAATCGAACCAATCTTTTTCTCTCCCGGTGTGACGAAACAAATATACATAAGTATTGCAGTCCAACAAAGCTCAAATCATTATTTTAATAGTGGGATGTAATGATAATGTTTTAACCACCATGTTAATCAGGACCTGAGTTGGAACCGTAGGAGCACTGAAGAGCGATCATTTTAGATTTCTGTTTACTGTACAGGCAAATCAATCGTCTTCTTCCTTCAGGCTTAGGCACTCTTTCACGAGCATTTGCCTGCTCTCAACATAGTGTCCTTTTGAAGCACTTTCACTGTTTGTAATTGAGAGTTTTCTATGCCAACCAAGGCATGAATTTGAAAAAAAAAATGTTGATATTGTGGAGAGAGTAAATTTAATCATTATATTCTACTATCAAAGTTACCCGTATTATCAAACATACCCCGTTTTACGGTATGTCCGTATACATTTCAACGATAATGCAATATTTACTAACTATTTTGGAAATTTAATGTTATTTACTGATTGATGATTTTTTATCTGTGCTCAAATGATATCATAATTATGATATTAACGTATTCAAAGTTTGATCAAATCGGTCGGCACTCGGAAAAAATTCGTGAACGGCAGCCATGAACCATAGTTCACGGTCCACGCGTAGAAGGAAATGTACACCGTGAACTATAGATCACGGCTCTGGTTCACGAATATGGGAACGGATTTTTTTGCGAGTAACAAATTTTTAACTGTGTTGGGACTCCAGAAAAATAACTAATGATCAAAACATTGATACGACTAAAAGTACCAAACATCCCACAAGTGAACTAATGCATTTTCATCGAAAAGCAATTTTCATCCTGCCACAACGCATCATTATTTTTCTTTCCAGTGCAAGCATATGTAAAATATCATAATCGTTGGAATTTGAATTTCTTGCCAGATATATAATTCATTCGCCACCTGATCCCCTTAATGGTTGCCGGGAGTGTTGTGTTGTTTCCCTTCCGACCAGGCACACAAACGGAACGGACACGGAAATAAGATCCTCAGACCAACCAACCGACCTGTGCTAGAGTGCTCTTCGGCCCAGTTCCATGACGCTCGCTCTCGCATTGCATTCCACAACGAGCGGCTCCTGGAAAATGAGCAAAAAGGCTTAGATGTTCTTCCTGAGCAAAGCTGAAAATCAAATTGAAATCGAAATTTGCTGTTATGATGTAACTTATTTTGAATACTCCAGTTGATCTCATTTTGGTTGACTTAACGGTTAACACAGCAAAAATGAGAGCAAAATTTTACACTGTTGAAGCAAACGGAAAACTAATCCTGCTTTCAATGAAATCAATTTGATTACTGATTTTGCATTCATAATGTTTAACTGAATACGGGCTTGGAGTAAATGGTTACCATTCATGTTTCTCAAGCTGAAAGACTTGGGCTCCAATCTCACCCCGGGCAAGTCACGGATGACTTTTTTTTTTCCTTTGGTTTGTTTTTTCCGTCGATCTTGTTTTCCGTGCTGAGCACCAATGCTACCGACGTGCCAGGAAGGCAGCTCCCACACCTGGACCCTACCTATCGACCCATCAACTCATGAACCGGGGACCAACGGCTTTACTTCCCATCCGAAGGAAGGCGTGATCAGAGATGTTATGCCTCAGAACATCCCGGCGGCGCCAACTGGGATTGAACCCAGGCCTGCTGGGGTAAGAGGTAATCACGCTTACCACTACACCACCGGCGCCGTTACGAATGACTTAAAATGTGTTAAACAAATCAAATAAGCAATAATCATTAGTTCAACTACAGATGAATTTCAATTAAATTTTAAACAAGACGTAAACAGCAGAACTTCAACTTAAGTTGCTTTCATATAAAAAGTCTTGACTGCATAATGAAAGCACAATATGATATCAGACTTATGTCGCAACATTTGAAATCAAAATGAGTTTTCATTATGATAGGAACTGCACACTTTAATATCGATTTGCTTTCATTTTGTTAACCGACTTTGCTCGGGTTCCCGGGCAATAACATGAAAATAAAAAGTTTTCAACTTTAATCCGTCTCCCTTTACTTGAAAAGCATTATAGCAAAACTTTGCTCGTCTCATAATTATGACCCTCGGGATTTGCATGAATAAGAATTATAATTGAATGAGATTCATACAGAGAGACACGGCAGTGGAAATGATTCACATTTGAAAGAGAGTTTGCTCCACCGCCACCGCCTGAAACTTTGCTAAAATTGCTTAACCACCGACCGCGGGAAAAAAAAAACAATCTAAATACAAATTGTTATTTGCCTTGCATATTTTCATCCCTCACTGCACTTGCCCTGCTGTGGTCGAAACGCTTGAATTGGCATAACTCGTTGGTTTTCCACGTCGTCGCGTCGGTTGAACGCGAAAAATTTGTTTGATTCAGATTTGGTCTACTTTGACTGTGTTATCACCAATCCTACCAGTTCCAATTTTTCGCCAATTCACGGATTCCAAATCTGATTTTGCTTTATTTGCCGATTCATTTATATTTTTTTTTAGAAATGATGTTGTATCTTGATTGTGTTCGCAAAACACCTCAACCCCCAATGTACCACCACCATATGCAACATCGCCTGGTGATAGCGTACCCTCTCTTTTCGAAGGGATTACATTGGGGGCAAGAAGGAGGTCACAGCATTGCCTGCGTTGCATTCGTTCATCGGGAATCGCAACCAAAGTTCGGTGCTATCATATGAATCGTGCATGTCGGGCGCCACTGTGGCTCTCATGAGAGGATAGTTGCATTCAAACGGGATTACGGGACATAAGCGGTCTAGGGAATGAAATTTGCCAACACACAAACTGACACGGAGAGTGAGTGAGATTTTGAATAAATGATAGTGGCTGGTAACGCTGCATATATTGGACGAAAGAAAAGGGTAAACTTTGAACGGGAATGAAGATGAGCTTCGATAACAAAACTAATCTGCCTCCCACTCCTCGCAAGTCGGTATCATACACCCAAGCGAAAAATGTAAAATTCTATTATAGATTTGCATGAAAAGCATACAGAATTGGCAATTTATCGCGACATGAACTGATTATGTAATGTTTCATTGATGAATATATTCGCATGCTTAAATATGTTTTCCTTGCTAAAATAAAAATGTTGTAAGGTAGGGAACGAAAATGTTTGATATTTTGACCCAGTGTCACCCGTATTTACGGTACATCCGGAATCTAAATTGTAACAAATGTTGTTACAAAAATCTGCCGAATCGCGCTTTAGTGTTTTTTTTTTTTAACAGAAGATGCAGCGTACCATTTACGGTGGAGTACAGATGGATGACGGATCGTGGAGGGGGCGAATGACCACGAATTGCACCAGCTGCTTTACGATCCACTGATCGTCCACACTGCAAAGATCGGTCGACTACGATGGGCTCTTCGTAAGAATGTCGGATGACAGTCCAATGAAAATGGTTTTCTATAACGAACTAACTGGAACGAGACAAAGAAGTGAGCAACGGGTAAAGTGAATCAACCAGGTGCAAGACAACCTGTAGAGCATCGCCACATATTTTGCAGGTTCGGTATTATGACTGTTAATCTCTATAAAGCCTGCGGGTGGTATAGAGCATTTCCAGCCCTAAACGTTAAAAAATGTCCGTATTGTCTCGACCCCTTCCGATCTGAACGAAACATTACTCACATGTTCGCTGCTACCAATGGTTGCATTTTTCATCTAATTATTTATTAATTTATTTGGTAAGGCTCAATCGAATTATCTTTACATAACCGAGGATTCTTATTCACTATACAATACGTCTTAAAACTATAGTCAAAAGGTACAACTCATAAACACTTTATCTTCCGCTCAGTGTTGCCAAATATACCGATTTATCGGTATTTATATCGATTTCCCAACTTAATACCGATATACCGATAAGCTTTCTCAGAATACCGATTTTGGAGATTTTATACCGATTTATACCGATTTTTATAAATAATCAAAATGATTACTGTCTGCCCGCTGAACTTTCAGATGAAACTATTGTGAAACACTTTTATCTTTTTGAATATCTAAAATTGTTTATGTCTGCTCAAAAAATTATTCATCTATAAAAATGTGTTATGCTTGATACTTTTTCGACAAATGTTTCCATTTCCTTGCCGTTTTTGGCTGACCAGCAGTAGAGAAACAGCTGATGACTCATCCTGGTAATTCCTGGGAATCAGGAAATACTTTTATTCAGTGAACTCCATGTTAATTTTATAACTTCCTGAAGTTTATTTATTCTTCCCTTGGAAGTTTATTCCATCTTTCCTCTGGAATTTTCATCCATGTTACCCTGTAGGTTATGTTTTGTTTTCAGCTTCCCGAAACTTCAGGGATGTTTCCAGAATTTTCTTGCTTTTCTATTAGCTTCAAGAAAACTGCTGGAAATTTTAAGAAGTTCTGCATCTTCAGAAAACTCCAGACTTCTGGGTAAGTTTAAAGATCAGTAAGGGTAAGTTCCGATAAATTATAGACAGGTTCATTAATTTTGTTAAAAATCGAGGACCTACGAAGTTCAGAAAAGTTCAGAGAACTCCAATGAACTTAATAAAAACATAAGATATATTTTGAAAAAAAAATGTTCAAGTCCAAAGAGCTTCACAGAAATTTAATGGTATTCAGGGCAGTTAATTGAATAGATCAATTAATTTCTATTAAATGACTGAAATCTGAATGGAGATCCGAAAAACTTAGGGGATGTCCATAAACTTCAGCTAAGTTCCAAGAGGTTCATGAACATTTTGGAAACGTAAAGGAAGTAACATGAACATTAGAAAAATGTGAGAATATTTTAAGGGTAGATTCGTGCATTTTAATAGCAGTTTCTAGAAGTTTTTAGAATGGAAATTAAATCGGGGAGATCAAAGAACTTCAATTTTGATGTTACATTAAGTTCAAATAAATTGTGAGAGTACTTAAAAAGTTTCGAAATGTTCCAGAAAGTCCAGAGGCCTTCCAAGAAGATTAGAGATTTTCCGGTACTTTCATTATAATCAGGGAATTCCAAATACTTCTAAGATTATTAGAAGAGAACTACAAAACAGCACAAATATAGTATCTTCAGGAAAATTGTAGGAACTTTAAAGGAGGATGATGGGATATTCCAAAGTGTATTTCAAGAACATTCCGAAAACTTCAGGTGCATTGCGGGGTCGTCAGGTATGTTTTATAAATATCAGGAAAATTTCTGAATCATTAGAACATGTAAGGAACTTCAGAGAATGTTGTTCGAACATCCCCAAGAAATCTCTTTCTTCCGGCATTTTTTCCCAACTTCTCCTTGAAATCTCTTTCGACTGTCCCTCTGGCTTCCAACTTTCTCCAAAAGTTTATTCCAATCTACCTTACGACGTTTCTTCCAGCGTCTCTAGGAAGCTTCATCCGTCTTCAAGGTTCAATTAAACTTCTACCGAATGTATCTGTAGACATTTCTTTCGTCTTCTTCTTATGGAGTGTAATGGAGAAACAAGCGATAAGTTCCTAGAGTTTTTTTTTCGACTTCTAATAGAAAGTTTTTCTGAGCATCTTTTGAGCTTCCCCTGGAAATGACTACTCCTGGAATTTGTTTCCAAATTCCGAATAATTCCTATGGATGCGTCATCCGATTTTTTTTTTTTTTCGAAAGCTTCTTCAAATTTTCGTCAAAAGTTTTTCAATATTTCTCTCGGAAGTTCCCGGATGTTCAACCGACATTTCTTAGAACTTCTTCAAACTTCCTCCAGAAGAGCTTCTGTATTCTTTCTCTGGGTTTTTTTCGGCTTCCTTCAGAAACTAATTTAAACATTTCCTGGAAATTTTATCCGACTTCTCCTGCAAAGCAAAATTTTCGTTCTTAGTCCAAAAGTTTGAATTTTCGCCTTCAATAACGGCAAAAATATGAATTTAATTTAAAAAATAAAAACCGATCAATACCGATTTTTTAATACATTTGATACCGATAATCTTGAAAACAATCTGCTTCCGCTGTCCAATAAGCCTCCTCCATCAGATCGGGAGCCACTTCCAGTGGTTTCATTGTATGGCAGTTACGCCATCGTGGGGCAAAGCGCTTCCATTGCAGCAATGGACGCAAAACGTGGTCAACACTCACACACTCATCACGAAACGGTTGCTTTCCAAAGTCGACGACGCATCAACCGAAAGAACTGCTTATGAAGAACAATGAGGAGGACCACACAATAGTTGCTGCCGAGCAAACAGACGATCGTGTGACACACATCGAGAGTGGCCTGCTTCTGTCGACAGCCAAGTGAACACTGGTTTTTCATCTAAATATTTTATTTTTCTAAAGAGTTAAAGTTAAAAGGGTATCAATATTTTTTTTTTTTTTTCAATAAATTAAATCAAGAAAATTATTGATCTGATCAAAATAACATCTGAGAAAAAGTCGTTGTTAAATAAATGTTCTTTGAAACAAAATACACTGAAGGAAAAACCTCATTAAATTCATAGTAAAAGTGATTTTCTCAAAACACCCCCTTTGATACTTATTTTTTTATAATAAAAAATAAAGGGATATAACCTAGACACCAACGCAGTATGACGCAGAACTAAGCCAAATTGATGTATGTCATGCAGTTTTGACTATTATAGGGGAAATGGATGTAATGTCGGCCTAAATGCCCCTAATTTGGGCTCATACATAAATTCAGCAATCCACTACATTTTCAATAGCGATCAAAAATATCCATTAGCACCGTCCCAATGACGCGTTCATCTTGATAAAATTAATAAAAAGCAGATTTTTAGCGATGGGCCCAATCTTAGATCCATAGGCCAACATTAGAGCCATTTCCCCTACATTATTTTTTTCAGTTGCCCAATCATAAGTTTTAAATTAGGTCTCTGAAGCAGAGAAGAGAGTGAAGGTTGCATTTTATGATAACGCAACAGGCAGTTGTTTTCCCCAGGGTGCCTTCCATTCATTTTGACTAAAAAAATGTTTTATGAAATTATGGAATAATAAGATATTTTGATGATATTTTGTATGTGTAAATAATAAGAAAAAATTGTAAAGTTTGTGTTTGAAACATCAAACCTGCAAATTTAGCTTTGACAGAGTCACAATGAGCGTTTTTCTGATCGCCTCTTCGCGAAGAGTGAAGAGCGAAGAGTGGGTGAGATAAATTACAAAATGGCTTATTGCGACTCTCATGTAGCAAAATTGGCAGGTATTATGTGTCAAACACAAACTTAACAATCTGTTCTTGTTGTTTACACAATCAAAATAATTTCATAATAAAGGGTGATACGGTCAAAATTTGGTCAAGGGAAAACGCGTGTAAATCGGTGAAATCGTTTATTTAAAAAATCAAATTAAATTTCTTTTTCAAGTTCAATTAGTATAAAATTCAGGAAAAATATTCAGTTAGGCTTCCGCTTTTCCAAATCCGAATTGCCGGGCCTTACGCTTGACCCCTGCCATCAGATTTTGTACAGCCACCTTGTCCACCTTCTTCGCCGCAGAAGCCAGTTTGCCTTGAACTGCTGCTCGCCCTTAGCAGTTTTTTTGGTCTCCTTTAGGTTCCGCTTGACAATAGCCCAGTATTTCTCAATTGGGCGGAGCTCTGGCGTGTTGGGAGGGTTCTTGTCCTTGGGAACCACCTGCACGTTGTTGGCGGCGTACCACTCCATGGCCTTTTTACCGTAATGGCAAGATGCCAAATCCGGCCAAAACAGTACGGAACAACCGTGTTTCTTCAGGAAAGGCAGCAGACGTTTATTCAAACACTCTTTCACGTAAATTTCTTGGTTGACAGTCCCGGAAGCTATGAAAATGCTGCTTTTCAAGCCACAGGTACAGATGGCTTGCCAAACCAGATATTTCTTTGCGAACTTTGACAGTTTCATGTGCTTGAAAACATCTGCTACCTTTCCCCTTCCTTTTGCCGTATAAAACTCCTGTCCCGGAAGCTGCTTGTAGTCGGCTTTGACGTAGGTTTCGTCGTCCATTACCACGCAGTCAAACTTCGTCAGCATCGTCGTGTACAGCCTCCGGGATCGCGCTTTGGCCGTCGTATTTTGTTTATCATCGCGATTTGGAGTCACTACCTTCTTGTTAGTCGATAGTCCGGCTCGTTTTTTGGCTCGATGCACGGTTGTAGACGATACACCCAGCTTATTTGCGGCATCTCGGAGAGAGAGGTTAGGGTTTCGCTTGAAACTACCGGCAACTCTCTTTGTCGTCTCAGCGGCTTCCGGTTTTCGATTTCCCCCCGATCCAGACTTCCTGGCTGTCGACAAACGTTCCCCAAACACTTTAATTACATTTGTAACGGTTGATTTGGCAACTTTTAGCGATTTTGCCAACTTTGCGTGCGAGTAGCTCGGATTTTCGAGATGCGCGAGCAAAATTTTGATACGCTGCTCTTCTTGCTTGGACGGCATTTTGACAACTGAAGAGTGAATTCCAAAATCAAAATAGGAGCAACATTCTACACACACACACCTTCAAAATGAGGGGTGTTCAGGTTTTTTAAATGCAAAATTGAAAGAAATACGTCAAGTTGATATTGACCAAATTTTGACCGTATCACCCTTTATCTTATTATTCCATAATTTCTTAACACATTTTTTTAGTCAAAATGAATGGAAGGCACCCAGAAAACTTTTCCCTATCAGACGACGGTACTTTCAATATTAAACAAAATATTGGTTCATATGTCAGATAGGTAGGAGAGGAAAGAGTATAACGATCATACGGGTTTTAAGCACCTCTTTGTTCTCCAATTTGGAGGACAACCCTAACATAAAATTATCATGCATCATAATTATGTACTTCAGTAGAATGATGAATTATTTGACTTTTCTCAAATCAAGAGGCATTGTACTAGCATAGAGGTAACTCTAAGACTAGTAGGTCCCGAAGAAAATCATTATTATTTTTGGCTCACTCAGTACCAGAACAACGGTCCCAAGCAGTCCCAAGCTATTTCACTCACCCCTGCATGTTCTGCATGAATCCACACACCCCTGATGTTATCTGTCAAACTTTCATAGCGAATCAAAACAAACATAGTGTAGTAATAGAATTTCAACTAGAATAGGGTACGTTAATCGTTTGCTAGGGACCAATAGGCTACTAAAGTGGTGAGCCAATTTAAAATCGTTAGTTTCGTATTGATTGTTGGTACTAGTGGAAACGCACCTATAGTTGCGGTACGTTAGAAGCGTTAGGTTCCTATAGTTGTGTATGGAAACTCCGTACACAACTATAGGAACCTAACGTGTCTAACGTACCGCAACTATAGGAGCGTTTCCCCTATTAGAAATAATCTCAGTGATTATACAGATTTATCGGTAAACATACAGATTTTTTTTTTAATATTTTGGTGCAGATATCTGTACATAAAGCTAACAGATTTTTGAAAAATATACAGATTTTTCATACAAGGAGAATAATATAATATTTTATTTATATTTTATTCCAGTGGTGGCGGGGGGGACACCCCTCACCATCCCTCTCCAAAGGGGGACTTTGGTAAAGAGAGATGAAAAAACCGATTTGCACCTTCCTTAAATGTTGTCCTAGCTCGCTATTCTACTATCTATATGCAATTTTCACACTGCCGTACTCTAACGGAACTATCAACTCTATACTTTCAGCTACTCCATCTATCGTATCGTATAAAAATTACCACTACAGTCTGTTATTTGAAATTAGCATCTTCAACTATAATATGTTATATTAGTTTTTTTTTTTATATTTCATAATTCTGACAAATAATCGTTTCTCCCTTTTGAGCAGCTTGAATTCAATTATTATATATATTAATTTATTTGTACAGGCTCAATCGAATAAACTTTACAGAGCCGAGTTATCATTTGTATTATACATGAATAATGTCTTAAATCTAGAGTTAAAGGAATTGAACCGATTACTCGCGGTCGTCTCGAGGTTAGTGGAGATTTACAATTTTTTGGATGGGGAAAGGGAGAAAGAGGTTTGAAATATGATTTATTATACAAATATTTAATTAATCCTAAAACATGAACTTATTTCTATTCATCTTGAAAACAAACATAAAAAAAAAAACTACACGCACAATACACAAACTAAACACAAGGTTAATCAAACTTACAATCTAAGGTTAGTATTCTTAAAGTAAACATATATGAGTTTCATAAACTCCAGATCACGTCTAGCCAAAATATCCCGAACTGGAACATTAGGTTGTTTACCTCGAGCCCGAAGGGAATCGCACAGCTCAGATCTGACTCCACGATGCTCAGCACAAGACCAAAGGATGTGATCGGCGTCTTGGTAACCTTGTCCACATTCACAAAGATTGCTGTCTCCCAGCCCAACACGAAACAAGTGAGCGTTTAACGAATAGTGATTGGACATGAGGCGAGACATCAGACGAATGAAGTCTCGACCCACATCCAACCCCTTGAACCAAGGATTCTTCGACACCTTAGGGATGATCGAGAATAGCCATCGTCCCAAACTCCCTTCACTCCATTTATTTTGCCAGCTGGCGAGCGACTGTTGACGATAAATGAAGAAAAATTCATTGTAGGCGATTTGTCGATCGTAAATATCGCCTTGCATAGCGCCCACCTTAGCAAGTGAGTCCGCCTTCTCATTGCCCGGAATCGAGCAATGAGATGGGACCCATGCAAAGGTGATGACAAAAGATCTTAAAGATAAAGCACTCAGAAGCTCTCGTATTTTCATGAGAAAATACGAGGAGTGCTTTACCGGCCTCATGGATCGAATAGCCTCGACAGAACTGAGACTATCCGTAAAAATAAAATAGTGATCTGGTGCAAGTGAGGCGATCGTTTCTAGCGTATAGTATATTGCCGCCAGTTCAGCAACATATACGGAACAAGGAGCTTGAAGCATTCGAGAGGCGCTATGAAATTCGTTAAAAATACCAAAACCAGCGGACGACTCTATTAGTGATCCATCTGTGAAGAACGATCTTGCAGAATCAACTTGGCCAAACTTTGCAGCGTAAATTGACGGAACAATCATGGAACGATGATGTTCTGGGATTCCACGAATCTCCCGCGTCATAGATAAATCAAAACTAACTGAATTGCCGAAGTCGGAGAAGCATACACGATGAGGATTATGCTGTGAAGGGCTGACATCCTGAGTTATGTACACGTAGTACAATGACATAAAACGAGTTTGAGGGTTTAGCTCAAGAAGCTTCTCAAAGTTTTCGATTACCAGTGGGTTCATAACTTCACAACGGGTGAGGAGCCTGAGGGACAATTCCGAAAACCGATCCGATAGTGGCAACATGCCCGCCAACACTTCGAGACTCATCGTATGAGTCGAGTGCATGCATCCTAACGCGATACGAAGACAACGATACTGGATACGTTCCAGTTTGATGATGTGAGTTTTAGCCGCCGACTGGAAGCAAAAACTACCGTACTCCAAAACCGATAAAATCGTTGTCCGGTACAACGTTAGAAGATCTTGCGGATGAGCTCCCCACCACGTTCCGGTAATTGTTCGGAGAAAATTGATCCTTTGTTGGCATTTTCGTCTCAGATACTCAATGTGGGATTTCCAGGTGCATTTGGAATCGAACCAGACCCCAAGATATTTGAAAGACATGGAATGAGTGATCGGCTTACCCAAAAGTTGAAGCTTCGGTTGTGCTGGGCTATGCTTCCTAGAAAAAACGACCAACTCAGTTTTCTCCGTGGAGAATTCGATACCTAGCTGGATAGCCCAAGTAGACAAATTGTCTAAGGTATCCTGTAAGGGTCCTTGCAGGTTGACCCCTGTGGGCCCTGTAATAGAAACTACGCCATCATCTGCAAGTTGTCTCAACGTGCAGTTGTCACTTAGACAATTGTCAATTTCTCTGACATAGAAATTGTACAAAAGGGGGCTTAAACATGAGCCCTGGGGGAGACCCAAGTAACTAAATCGAGAAGCTGTAGAGTTTCCATGAGAAAAGCTCATATGTTTCTCTGACAGCAAATTGTACAAAAAGTTATTAATTAATGGGGAAAGGCCACAAGCGTGGAGTTTGTCTGAAAGGACTTCAACCGATACTGAATCAAAAGCCCCCTTAATATCCAAGAACACAGAAGCCATTTGCTCTTTTTTAGCAAAAGCCAACTGGATTTCTGTGGAAAGCAACGCGAGACAGTCGTTCGTTCCCTTACCCCTACGGAAACCAAATTGAGTATCTGAGAGTAGGTGGTTCAACTCAATCCATTTGTCGAGGCGAAAAAGGATCATTTTCTCCAACAATTTTCGAATGCACGATAACATCGCGATGGGACGATACGAGTTATGATCTGACGCGGGTTTTCCAGGCTTTTTAATGGCTATAACTCTCACTCGCCTCCAATCATCTGGAACAATATTGAACTCCAGGAACTGACAAAACAAGTTCAACATGCGCCTCTTAGCGACGTCTGGGAGGTTCTTCAACAAGTCGAACTTGATCCTATCAGCCCCCGGAGCCGAATTGCGACACGAAAGGAGCGCGAGTGAGAGCTCCAGCATTGAAAAAGGCTGGCTTATCTCGTCTACCGAATTCGTCATTTCGCGAGGAATCATCTGTGCCGGCACGGAATCAGGACATACTTTTCGCGCGAACTTGAGAATCCACCGATCCGAGTACTCCTCGCTCTCGTTGTTTGAAGACCGGTTACGCATCCTTCGCGCCGTGTTCCAAAGCGTATTCATCGACGTTTCGCGCGATAAACCGTCCACGAATTGCCGCCAGTATCCGCGTTTCTTGGCTTTGATGAGGCTCTTGAGTTCGTGTTCAAGAGTTGAGTACGCTTCGAAATACTCGGGTGTTCCGCGTTTCCGGAAAAGCTTAAACGCGTCGGATTTTTTACGATAAACCTCAGTGCATTGCTGGTCCCACCAAGGGGTAGGAGGTTTCCTACGAAAAGACGTTCCTGGAACCGGCCGAGTTTGAGCTCGAAGCGCGCTGTCCAAGATCAGATTGGAGAGGAAGTTATATTCCTCCAACGGTGGAAGCTCTTCTACCGACGACACGGCTTCATCTATCGCGGTCTTGAACGATGTCCAATCGATATTACGGGTGAGGTCGTACGCGACGTTAACGGATTCCGACGAATTGAACCCACTGGTAATCGAAATTTTGATCGGCAAGTGATCACTACCGTGGGGATCCTGGATCACATTCCACGTGCAATCCAACGATAATGAATTAGAGCAAAGTGTGAGGTCTAATCTACTTCCATTTGAGGATGGACCAGCCAGACGTGTTACTTCTCCATTGTTAAGAATTGTCATATTGAAGTTATCACAGAGGTCATATATCAAAGTAGAACGGTTGTCATCATACAGTTCCCCCCAGCCTGTACCGTGGGAATTAAAATCTCCCATAATCAACCGTGGAGTAGGAAGAACTGAACAGATATCTGAAAGTTGTTTTTGACTAATCGAAACTCGGGGAGGAATATACACAGAAGCAATACAAAGGCTCTTACCTTTAACAAAAGCCTGACATGCGACAACTTCAATACCTGGAAATTGTGGAAGATTCACTCTATAGAAGGAATGGCACTTTTTGATCCCCAAAAGTACTCCTCCTCCACGCGAATCCTCACGATCCAGTCGAATAATGTTAAAATCATGAAAAGGAAGATCGATATCTGAAGAGAGCCAAGTTTCACACAGAGCAAATGCATCACAATCGTTATTGTGAACCAAAAACTTAAACGATTCTATCTTAGGAATAAGACTTCGACAATTCCACTGTAGAACAGTGATCAAATCCCCGACCTCGTTTGGAAAATTATCCATCGAAGGAGATGATTGCTGCAAGGAGGGGCCACTTTAATGTCAACTGCTTCAAGAGGGTTTTCACAGAAGGAAGCATTGCCAGAACAATGCTTTTCAGAGGATCAGAAATATCGAGGTAATTGAGGATACTGTCCACAATGTTATCAAATGAGAACAACCCAGATGAAGAAGGGGCTTGTGTTCTGAAAATTGGGGCATCGGGGGTTTTGGATGTCCCCGGGAGAGGTGGAAAATCCTGGGTATAATCAGTTCTGCGGAATCCAGGAGGAGTAGAAGTCTCCTTTTTTCCACCACTCCTTGATTTGGGCAAGCTGATTTGGGGTTCTTGATCTGCAACTTTCCGCGAACGGATGCGTTTTCGTTTCCGGGCAGAACCTTCCGGAAAACTGAAAGAAACTCCCTCCTCAGCCAAGTCAGAGCCAGACTCGTCATCTGACAAAAGAGCGAAGGGATTTGTTTCGTTGGTCGATGGCTTGGCTGTCTTAAGCATTTCTGCAAAAGACCGCCTGGAACGTTCTTTAAGAGAGCGCTCTAGTTTTTCCCCGCGTTGTTTGTACACCGGACACGACGAGAGACCATGAAGAGGAGATCCTTTGCAGTACACGCATTTTGGTGCCGTGACTGTGCAGGCGCCATCCTCGTGCTTCTCCCCGCATTTGGAACAGCGTGCCTTGCTGCCACAGTGGGACGCCGTATGTCCCAACTGCTTACAGTTTTGGCAGTTCATGACCCGGGGAACGAACAAGCGCACAGGTAGTCGAAGTTTTCCCAGCTCGATATACTGAGGAAGGGCTGAACCAGAAAAGGTCACGCGAAACGAGTCTGTGGGGGTAAAACTCTTTTTGCCCTCGCTGACAGATACTGAGCCCAGTTTTTGGACATCCAGTATCTTCACCGGGGGGAGCAAGGGGTTCTTGAAACGGCCAACCGCCTGCTTCTCCAAGATCTCGGGGGTCAGACTCGCTTCGGTGACCACACCTTCGATCTCCACATCACGAGCTGGGATGTAAACTCTGTACTCGAGCGTGAAGAGCTGGGAGGCAGCAATCTCGTTAGCCTGCTTCAGGTTAGAGACGGAGACACGAAGTTTATTGTGCCTAACCTTCGTGATTTCAGTCACGGCCGAGTATCGCTTCGTCAGATCAGTGGAAATTTGCATCAAGTTCAAAGGTTTGTTTTTGGGCTGAAAGTAGACAACCCATGGCCCAGTCGAGTCATCTGGATAGGCTCGCGATCGGGGGCTTTTCTGAGACGAACCATGAATGACAGGACGTTTTCGTCTTTTCTTGCCATCGAGTGGCAAACTGGTGTCATCTTCCGACAAAATGTCCATATCGTCTTCTGACGAGACGTCCATTTTGCCGTACTAGTGGGAGCGGTAAACGCTCTACCACTGAAACGATGCTTAAAACCACACAGACACAATAAACAGAAAAAAACTACAGACACAGAAACACAAAATTAAATTTAACTGATGGGCGAGAGAAAGAAACAGGAAAAAAAACTTATCTGCTATACTACTACCACCGAGTGATTACACAGCAGCAGCGGAGCGACGCGCAGCGTGGGTGACCTTTGATGCGCGTGTGCGGGCGATCTTTGTAGTGGTGTGCTTGTATTAGGCTCGGCACTCAGCTGGACACACGATGATGGATGACCGGTATAAATGCGGAGGCAGATGCTGACACTCGATGACGATGATCTGTGTGCCGGTATGCGTGATCACGCACCGATGGTGCGCAAAATGGTTGGCGAATTGGCAATCGCAAAAACAATTTTCCTTCCGATGATGCCGAAAACACACTTTCTTCTCAGAAAAAAACTCACTTTCAGATAATTGTTGAGCCGGGTACTATGCCAGTAATCACTAAGCGAGAAAAAACTGATAATTTAAACCAACCGAATACCGAGAAAACTTCCGAAATACCGGAGCGCGAAACAAGTCGACTGTACTTCTTGCTAGGTCGCAGTGGGATGCTTGAATTCAATTGATGAACATCAAAAACCAAAACGTATTTTTCACTAAATATTGTATTAGCTTCGAATGGACTTGGAATCTTTTGAAGATGTTCTGATTTTTCGTTGGAAGAGAAATTAATTTCCCTTTCTTTCTGTTTAATTAATTGATGTCACATGGTGATACATACGATATTTAATTAACTATATCGTTTTGTCAAATCAGTGAACAAGCCATTTTAGCAAACAAAGGAAATGTTCGTCTCTCACTAAGTTCCAGTAGCTTAATGCTTTAAAAAATCAAGATTGTAGGATTTCATAAATTAAAAAAAAAAGACAAATTTTGTTGAGAGCAAACTTTAATCTTTTCTCAAGATTCTAAACATTGAACAAACTTCTTCTGAACTCTGAGTGAACTCAATGAAGATTTAGGTGAATCCACACTGAGACAATAATAAATAAATTATACAGATTTTTTTTACAGATGCTTGTCAGCCCGATACAGATAAAAAAGATTTTTTTGCAATGAAAATACAGATCTTTCTCTATGATGTACTGTTTATGCATTTAGGTTAACATCCGACTTCCCTTCTTCTTTACATGTTCTGCACAACAAATACACTGGAGTCGCTTTTTACGCGGGTGATACGTCCCGCGTAAAAAAAAACCGCGTAAAAAAAAACCGCGTAAATTCCGGAATCCGCGTAAAAAAAAACCGCGTAAATTCCGAAATCCGCGTAAAAAAAAACCGAGTAAAAAAAAACCGTGGAAGAAAAAACCGCGTAAAAAGCGATATACCGCGTAAATTCTGAAATCCGCGTAAAAAAAAAACCAAAATCCGCGTAAAAAAAAACCGCGTAAATTCCGGAATCCGCGTAAAAAAAAACCGCGTAAATTCCGAAATCCGCGTAAAAAAAAACCGCGTAAAAAAAAACCGTGTAAAAAAAAACCGCGTAAAAAGCGACTCCAGTGTACATCCGAAGTCCCTCCTTCTTACATATTCTGCACGAAAAATACTTTCTAAGCCCCGCCCCTGACAGGATTTCCCGCCGTTTTAATGAACGGGGTGGGGCAGAAAGTATCTTTTCAGCAGAATATGTAAAAAAAGGATGCACTTTGAATGTTAATCTACACACTACGAAACAATCATATAAATTTCAGTGTCCTGAAACCAACACATGCAAGCGGCCCATATGACATATGAATCAGTTGAAAGAAAGGAGAAAATCAATTCAATCAAACACACTTTTCGTCGAGTTGCGTACACAGATAAAAATTTTGAATTTTAATTGTGATGTAAACATTCATTCACGTAGACTTATATTTCATTTCACGCAACCGAGCAACTTGCAAACAATGTTGTTTACAAAGATGGGCTTTTGTATACAATATGTGCTGCATTGCATGAAATCTGTCAGAACTTTACATGATATATAATGTAAACGTATATGATATATGACGCTCCATTTATGTGCATCATATTGAACAGAAATTTACACTACTTTTTTGAACTGTGTATGTTTCGGTTTCGGAACACTTAATTTTACATGACATGTTGTTTACGTACCATAATTTACGTCAAAGATAGATTACGTCTCGTGTAAAAGTAGTTATTTCTAAGTGTGTAATTGCACATATAGAGGTCACGCTATGTCCGAAGGCACTTTTTTGCAACATTCATGTACCTCAGTTTTATCTTTAGTATTGATCCTAACAATCAAATCTGCGAAGATTTTAAAACATTCCATCTTGGGTTTTTTGAGAAAAAGAGTTTTGAAGTTAACTTAGCTGTTAACAAAGGCGTATACGGACTATTGATGATACAAAACTGTTACGGATCGAAACAAATTCAGCTGAAAGTGATTCAAAAGGGGATTAAAGTTGTCAAAACACTAAGTTTCAATGATACAGTAAGATTCCCTCTTCGGTACCGTCAGATATCGTAACAATGTCATGATCTCAGAATGTTTGATTAATAAAATAATTAAACAATGGTTTAGTCTCTAAATTTACTATTATTGAGCCATTCCATTGCAAAACGATATAGTGGTTCTCAGATTTTGGTTAGAAATGGTAGTTTTGATGTTTATCGTAAATTTTTTTTTGTCATTAGGGTAACTATTTCAACGTTAGGGTAGTCCAAAACAACGTTTTTTTTTTATTTTTTTTTTTTTCAAAAATGACTTTTTAAAAAAAAATATAGCTTTTGAACAACTGGGCCAATTTTAAAGATCAAAATATCAAATGAAAGGTAATTAAAAGTACTTGTAATGATGCAATAAAGTGATATTAAAAATTGGGATTTTATATTTGAAAACATTAATTGTATTCGTTTATAATGGTTTTCATGGTTTGTAGATAGAGGGTGCAATGTGTTTATTTGTTTTTAATTTAGGCTTTTTTACACAACGTATCGAAAAATCAGCGATGTGTTGTTTTTCATTAGGTGATGATTAAAATTTCATCCTTCAAAAACTGCACGATTCAGGCAATGGCGTTTATCAAGCACCTACAATGGCGACCAGCGAATCCAAATTGCGTATGCTGAGTCGCATTTGCGGCAGCCGCCATATTGCGTTATTGGGATCATTCTTGGCCGCGTTGTCTTTCCTCATAGCTGATTTGAGGCCGGGCTGGATAGTTTGACGGCCGGTATGTCTCATACATTTAGCCAATTTTAGCGTCTGTAATATAACAAAAGTATAGTTTAAAGTCATGTTAAATATAAAGTTATAAAGATAACTGTTACATACTGACCTTCAGTGTTGGCAAAATCAGAAATCAATTGATATTTTTCCGCTCTCATGTGCTCGCAATATCACGCGTGATATTGGAACAAAATATCATGCATGATATTGATTTTACAAGCTCCTTTGATATTGCGAGACTATTCACAACGTGCAAAAATCAAGCTAAGAGTTGACTCGAAACAAAAATGATTCCGTTGCACATCGTTTACTTAGAAAGAGAAAGTATAGTATGCTATCTCTTTTTACTCTTCACCGATGGCAGACACGAAGCGAATGCTGCCAGCCGTAATGGAAGTTTCAGTTGCATTCGGGTAGTAAAGCAAAAATTATGAAACTCAATCCTCACCACAGTTTGCTGAGATTTGCAGCTGGTGAGTTTTGTTAGCTTGATATTCCGACCTGCGATATCACAGCTTGCAAAATCAACCGTAGTTGTTTGCTTGTTGATTTTTGTCCACGAAAATCAAGCGTAATCTTGGGCGTTGGTGAGATTTGATTTTTTGATATTTTTCCAACACTGCTGACCTTATTAACACTCAGATTAAGATCTTTCTTAGAGCTGAGTAAATCTCCGTGAGAAATCTTAGATTTTTTTCCTGACTGTTTCAAATTTAAACGCATTGGTCTTCCTGCGACGTTTGAAAAACTAACCTAGGCTAGTTTTTTGCCTGCTAACTATCTAATGCTTTTGGCAACAAAGTGATGCTTACTTTCATCTGCCAATTTGAAGAGATTCTGAAGTCTGAATTCTGAAACCTGCGTCTGACATAATTTGAAATTTTTTATGAATTTTTTTTTTCTGTGGTGTTTTTTTCTTACAAACATCTACACACCCGCACAACTTTGACTGTCGAGTTTGGTCTTCTGGATATTTATGAACCCCAATTTTCATAAACTGCTCCCTTTTTTAAACCGGCAAACGGCAATGTAACATGCGTGAGCCGTACTCACGATTTTTTTAGGTGGCAAACTCTCATTTTTACGCCCTTCCACACTGCTCATGCCCTCGATCACATTTCATAAAGGAAGCGTAAAAGAGAAAGAGATATTGCAACAAATTCTCAATATTATACCTGTTTTCTAAGACATGGAATGGTAGTTGTTCCGACGACCCGATGAGACAGCTTATAGAAGTTACATTCAAATTCAAATCCCTTTTCATATGTTTTTCCTTGATTTCATTGAACTTCGATGAAATTCTTCTAACTTTCATGATGTTCTTTGATGTTCTTGTTTTTTTTTCTGAAATTCTCAGACGTTTTTTTTAAATTCATAGTACTTTCCTAATGTTATTAAATTTTCCTGTGGTTCACAGACCATCCTAAAGGTTGCAAAAATTTCCTCACGTTTAAAGAACTGTTTGCAGAACATCATTGAAATTCATATAATGTTGCTATAGTTCACAGAACTCTCTTGAAGTTCGTAGAACTTACCAGGAGGGCATTGAACTCCCCTGAATCTCACAAAATGTCCCTGAAGTTGGCAGATCTGGAGAGCGAAGCACACCTTTAAAGTTTGAAGAATTTTCCTGAAGTCTTTCCTGAAGTTCAATGAACTTCTCTGAAAGTTGTTGAATTTCTCTGCTTCTTTGGAGGAACTTATTTATAGTTTGCCGAACTTTCCTAAAATTCACTACAGTTCCCTATAGTTCGCAGATTTTCCTAGAAAGTCGCTGAACCTTCCTAATTGTTTTCTTATTCAAAATATGGGAATTGCAATGAAGCTCTAGCAATTCTGTAGTAATTCAAGGTTAGGACTACCTAAACTCACTGGGCAAGAGTAGCTAACCTCATGTGAGTTTCATTCCTGTATTATCTGTTAGACGATTTTCAAACCAATTCGTCATGGTTGCCAGAATTTATTTTCGATCTCGCCATTGAGTCAAACATATCTATTTTTTTAAATCCAAGCAAATTGTCCACCCCTCAGGATGTTTTGGTGGCAAATGCCACCTTCACCACCTGCTGAGTACGGGACACAAAACTTTCGGATACCTACAATCTCCTAAAGTGGCTTGATTTTTTTTTACAGAGTCGCTTTTTCGAAGCACAACAAGCGAACTCTCTATTTTCTTCATGAAGTTTTTTTTTTTAATTTCCAGATTTTCACGATACCTCAAATAAAAACAAAAACATTCAAAACTGGACGAAAATCAATGCCTACTATGATAACGTGGCTGCCTCAGACTGTCCTGCTCGTTTCTTTCTCTTTTACTCTTATGCGGGAAGAGAAATTATTTAAGAAGTTGTTCTAGCAACAATTATTAATTGATTTTGGTCAAAGTTGACACAATCAATACGGATCTTACTTGAGAGTCAAAGCGAACTCTTTAAGGCCATTTAGATTAATTCAATCATCATTTGAATCTTGTTTAAGTGCATTTGTTCAATTCGTAATAGTTTTCTATCGTCAATAGTCCATATACGCCTTCATAATCGACTTTGTAAACTTCAAAGCACTTTTTCTCAAAAAACCCAAGATGAAATATTTTAGGCAGTGGTTGTAAACGGGTAAAAATTAAACGGGAATTAAACTTTTTTTTATTTAATTGTAGTTTGCTTAACAATTATTTCCCGGAAAAAAGTGATCGTCAAAGTCCATGTCTTTTTCAGGTTGTCATAATTAACTTGTCCGCGTTTCGTATTAGGGGTTGTTCATTAACTACTCCCTTCTGCGTAGATCCATACATTAACCCCCCCCCCCCCTTCTAGACTGTCTACGTAGTTAATGAACAGCCCTTTAGTTAAACGGGACCCAAGTCTCCTTCCACGTCGCTGGTTGTCAAGGTGATCACGCCGCGATCCACTTTTAACCGCTGACTTGCTCCTGTTTACTGAAGGACTCACTGCCACGCCGTCCGAATAGTGATGTCCGATTACTACTCGATTAATCAAGCTAATCGATTATCTGTTAAAAAAACGAATAATGTTTAATCGATTATTCAATGCCTCGATAGGAGTTGAATTTATTTTAGTGTATATAGACTTTAACTATTTTATTTGTATTACTACATGCGTGAAGTTAACGATTTACATAGTTCTAGATACTAAGCGTCAAATAATAAGGTCATTTTTATACGATAGATGAGGAAATGAAAGTATAGAGTTCATAATTCCGTTAGAGTACGGCAGTGTGAAAATTGTATATAGAGAGTAGAAAGCGAGCAAGGACAACTTTGAGGACGGTACGAATCGGGTTGATCATCTCTCTTTACCAAACTTCCCAGTTGGAGAGAGATGGTGAGGGATGTCCCCCCACGGCAAAGAGATGATCGCCAATTTGCTCATGTACCTACGATGTGTAGAAACAGTTCTATCGATTGTACCGCACTCAAGTCTGAAGGGAGGCATCTAGTCGTAGGTTTGTAAATTGCAGCTATTATTGCCTCTACCACTGTATGTACGTGCTCCTGTCATCGTCATCTATCGTATAAAAATGACCACTTTAAGTCTGTTAATTGACGCTTAGCATCTTCAACTATGTATGTAGAAATTGCCACCAAGCCAACAGAGCATCGATTAAACTATGTTCCATCCCAACTTGAAGTTCAGAACGTCTATTCTCTAAAGCAGGTCAGACAATAACAAAGCTGAGAAACCGTTTGTCTGGCTCTCTTCTCAACATTATACTATTTCTGGATATACTATTGGAGAAGTTGTTTGTTTCGAGTAGTGTAGGCAATGAGATTGCAGTCCAAAGTCAAAATCAATTCGTTCTAAAGATGCAAGTTGTCTTTTTTGTAACTATTAATCTAGTAAAAACGTTGATAAGAATTGAATAGTAAAAGTCTATTTTTATTGAATTGTTATATCTCGAAACAATAATTTACACATGTTCCAAAGATGAATAATCAACATCTGGTTAAAACACTTTCTTAAAGACGTCAGTTTTCTTTATTTTCAGCGAGTATTAAAATTAATCGATTGTTTCATGTCGATAAATCGATGTCGCTTACTGGGGGAAATGTTTGTAATGTCAGCCAAAATGTCCCTAATCCCTAATTAAATGCAGCAATCGACTAAATTTTCAATAGCGGCAAAAAATATCCATTAGTACCGTCCCAATGGCGCGTTCATCTAGATAAAATTGATTAATAGTAGATTTTTAGCGATGGGTCCAATGTTAGATCCAAAGCCCAACATTAGAGCCATTTCCCCTATCAATAAAAAAAAAGTAATCAATTAGTAAATAAACGATTAGCAGCACTGTTTTATATCTTTTCAGGTTCAAGCAGAACAATGTGCAACCAAGTGGTACTCGATTACACTGAGGCAAATAGACTTAAGAATCTCATAAGGCTCGAATTATGAACGACACATATGAATTTCATAAGCACGACTTATGAAAAATTTTCGTCTTACATGAGGTAGCTCTTCTATGCCATTAGTCATTCCATGTTCCCAAGCGTTGACAGACGAGTGGTCTAGACACAGGACTCGTAATCTCAACGTCCATGGTTCGGTTCCAGTCTGCTCAGCTTTATCATTTTTTGTCGATACTATTTTCAAATCAATGAAATTCATACCGATTTCTTGTGGTTAAAATTCATAAGTAGTTCTTATGGAATTCTTACGTTCTTTTGCCTCAGTGTATGATGACTGGGTTTGGGAAAAACGTTTATTCCATGAAAACAGTGATAAAATTATCATTTGTCCATTTTTCAATGTACAATGGAAAATTAGAAAAAGCAGCAGATTTGTAATGTAATATCCTATCGATTGGCGTATTTGGATTTTAATTTCATCTATAAATGACAAAGTTACAAGCGTTCAAAACCTAACACTATTTCACCACACATATTTTTTGATTTACACCCCAGTATAGTCGACAAAGACGTAGTTCTATGTCAAAACGATGAAGTAATGCCCTAAATTTTGTTGAAAAGTGAAGGCTAATAACTTGCTTGAAAAAAAAATCGATAATTTTTGTTGATTTTCACAATTTAATGAAATTGCATATTTTTTGATAAAATTATAGTTTATTTTATATAAACGCTTTATTTTTAAATCAATTTGTACATATAAGTGTTTTTCCTAAGTCAAGCCGTTCTCAAGTCAATGCGAATTAAAAAAAAAAAAACTGGTTAAAAATAATGAATAATGAATTAATAAATAATGAATAATTCAACATTTTAGATCATTTTCAAATGCTGATCGCGATGTCCAGCAAAAAAATGTGTTTTCCATTATTGTATATTAAATAACAAGTAATTCATTAAGGGAAGTAACTCCGTTGGTCCCCGGTCCATGAGTTGATAAGTCGACAGGTAGGGTCCAGGTGTGGAAAAAAATATGGTAGCTGTCAGACCCGTTTCTATCAAGAATGATAAACAAAATATAATAAAACAAAGTAAAACAGAACAATAGTTATTTTTTTGAATTTCTTATGGTCATTTGGGTTAATGTTTAGCATGTTACGTGTTTTAGATACCGCTCTCTTTATCAGACAGCATCAGCCTACAGGCCTACGGAGGTGCTCCACGTTTTGAAAGATATTTCCCAAGTATTGGAAATATCATCGAAATGAGGGGTGAAACATCGAGATAGCGTTTTCAAAGCTCTAGACAAATGTTCTTTGACTTATTTTCTACAAATGGTCCTGGCAGAAAAATTATGCCAAATACTTACGTTGACAGTAAATGACCAAAATCTCGTAGAAAATCTTAATTCATAAAGAGGGCGGTGGTGCTTAAGAAACGGGACGTGTTAGGACATAACCCAAGCAGCATAATAAGTTACTGCAACTTGGGGAAATATTTGGTGGTTGTGCTGTTTTTGCAATAAGGGTTTCTACCCGATCAATTTCGGTGGTGCTGAACCTGGCTTGATCTCTTCTTTTTAGGAAGATTACACTTGGACTCGCCATGAGGCAGTCTCATCCGGGTAATCTTAACATGGCATGCGACCAATGTAGATTGGGACTTAAAAAGTTGCAAACAAGTAACCACAACTCATTTGTGACAAGTGTGCTGCTTGGGAAGCTGGCATACGGACGTTGAATTTGACTCATATTTGAGTTCCGTTCAGTCAAATTCGCAAAAACGTAGACTGAGTAGAATTTTCCACGATTTTCCAGGAACAAACTTTTCGAATATGAGGAAAATCGAAAGAGAGGTTTTACTCAGTCCGTATACTACTAAACTGAGTAAAATTTTCATTTTGAGTCGATCTCATTTGAGTATATTGTTTATCATTATATACCATATAGTCAAATATGGTTGAATGTTTCTGTCCAGTTTGTTTCACAGTATAACCATATCCAGCTTAAAACTTCCGGAAATTCTGAATCTTAACTAAGATCAAGGCTGTAAACACTGATCGGCATATTATGTAGATTAAAATGGAAAGGTTTTGCTTTCACTTAATAATTTTGATTTAAATTAGGTTTTTTTTTTCGCTTCCACCCATCAAGGCCTATGTCTGTCACTCACTCAAAGTAGCTACTTACAACTTCCAACGACGAAAGATTCAAAGTAAAAACAAAAGAATACCTCCAAGACTTTGCCAATGTCAGCTGGTAATTCCCGTTTCATTTAAATGGATCATTAAAACGTAATAAACTTTCACCGGCTATGCCCTTCTGCCGTTGAACAGCCACCATCATCTCCTCTGGCATCAACTTTTTGAACGTTTAGCTAGCAACTCCCCAGTGCAAAAATGATGGCAGCGGAATCAACTTTGGATTAAAATCTCTGCTTCAACCTTGCTGCGATTAAAAGCTTGTCCGGCGTAATTTTCAACTGACAGAGCTCGTGACGTCATCAAGTTAAAGTTAAAGAAAATGCAATTATTCAGGAGGCCTATGTCGACGGTTTGCAATACGAAACAACCTTCCACGAATAAAATAACGACAGTCGATTACGGTTATGGCTGAACCGAAACGGATCTTAAATTCTCCGTTGGGAACGGAATATCCTGCCTCCTACAGCGAAAAATCCCTTTCATCTGAATTAGGTATGGGCTGTTGTTTTTGTATGACGGTGGAATAATGATAAGGGATTTATTTTAATGTAACCTACTGTTGGGTGAAACAGAACACAAGCTTCCGAAACCTATGCTGAGACTTTTCAAAATTTACGCTCTGCACGGCGGGTGGTGTATTAATTTATTCGACCACAGAGTGAACGTTTTATAAACTGTAGATTTATATACATGCGAGAGTTGTGTATACGTAACAGGAACAGTACTCTCCGAATTTCAGCGGTCAAATATCTTGGAAATACGCAGGCTAAATCCATTTTTACAGTTCTATTAGTACAGTAATTAAAGTTGTGGTAACGGTTAAAGTGGGGATCGAGCCTTTACTCCGTGATGCACAGAATAGACCTAATCGACAGATGCCACCAACGTATGGCCTTTAGCGCACAAATGACACAAACACTGTAGGTGTACACTTATGTTGCGAAGAATGCCGGTCGCTTGAAAAAAAAATAAGCTCGAAGGCAACAGGCTTCCAGTCCTACCATCAAGCTCTGTTGAATATTTATACGGAACCCTCGGCAAGGACGACAAAGAAACCTGCAGCAAAGGAAAAGTAGATCCTAACAAATTTTGAGAATCATGTTCCGTCCTGAGCCTGAGTCGTGTTACAGAAAATGAAATGAGACCATACAAAATGACACAGAGCTGTTTTCACGCGTAATTTACTTTTATTGTTGGAAATGATGACGAGGGTTTTGTATGCTTAGAGGAAAACTTTACCATTGATGGTTTCAAGTGAAGCTCAGGGCTGGATGTTTTGAGTCTAGCCTCTCGACGAGGACAAAAGCCAGAAAAATGGAATGATATGTTAGGCATAATTATTCGCTAAGGAGAATGATTCAGATTTAACCTGCAATGCGGACATTATCATTTAACAGCCTTGATCATTTAAAAAAGAACGGCATCGATTATTTTTTTCAATTAATCAGTTCTGTTGCGTTTTTAAAGACAGGCATTACTTAATAACCGAATTAAAAAAAATCTGCGATAAATATAAACATCGTTGATGATGGCTTCGTTATAATTAATTTATCAAAAAAACACAAAGACAAATAAAATAACTGGTAACATAACGCCAATTTTTCACACGAACTAGCAACCCTAAACACACATTGTTGTTATTGGTAAAAATAGATGTTTGATGTCAAACGTTACAGAAGATATGTTAACGATGATATTATTTTTTATGTGTTCTAATTCATCTCCTTACAATAAACTATTCCATAGTACTAAGCATTTCCAAGATGGATTTATTTTATTAAAATATTGTCGTATTATTTTTCCGTAGATAGCAATATTGAAAAACTAATTAGTATTGCTTTCTACCCACTGACAGCTCTACTTCTCAATCAGCTGCACTTATGTGACAGTTCAGTTGGCTACAGATACGACTTCTCGCTTCTCTCTCTTATAGGGCTCTACTAACGATAATCCGAATGTCATTTGCTAACATGCTACATATTTATAAAAAATGGAAACAAGAACTTCCTTAAACATTGACATCAATCGTCGACTGACCGTAACTGCTAGCTCACTTCCTGATCCTTTTGAATGTGGTCAAATAAAAAGTTCCTGTTTTCGGGTAAGGTAATAATAATTTAGAACTATACGAAGCGGAAACTGGCTAAACAAATCGAACCAAAGATGAGCTGTAACTTTAGCTGCTAAACAGGATTTAGGTCCCACAGCATTTGGTAGAAGTTATAAAACATTGAGAGACAATAAATTGGTTTGTGGAAAAGATTGAATTTTCCATTAGTTTCCATAATTAATGGACACTTCTAAAACAAATCTACATTGTCATCGAAAATCCAAACTTTTTCCTTTGATATGAATAATAGCCACGTTTCTCTTAATCGAATCGAATACAATCACTCCTAATTAGGCTTTCTTCTCCGAAAATAATACATAATTCATCCCATCCACCGAATTATTCACGTGCGGCTTTGGCATGCCATCACCAACTAATCCACAGCAAATGCCCTTCGCCATCGGTTTTCTTACACTACTGCTACGCGTTAATAAATGGATGGGAGAATTCCCTAACCTACGCAGATAAAATATTCAACCATACCGGATTTCCCACATTTCACTCCCAACGGAGCGAAACAGCCAGTCGTCTGCGGGCTCAACTTGGCGACGACGACGATGAACCTAATAAGAATATGGCCTTCCTAGCAATCGGATTTGCCTTTGAATGGCCTTCCACGCGGCTGAGCCAACCATCCGGGCGACCGTTACTCAACAGTTCCCTAAAGACGATGAAGAAATTTGTCGCTCTAGAACCTTGGACCTTTCTTCTGATCCGTCCCCATTGTGTAATGCACCCACTCGGCTTTTTCATTCATGCATGCATGAATTCACCCATGGGTAAAGGGTAATTTTCACCGCACTGAACCATAACAGTAAAGCAAGGATTATAGCTTTACGGTTTTTGGAACTGTAATGGAGGTGGGACCTTGTTTGTAAATTCCGAATAATCCCAGCTGTGAACACCTGATAAATGTTGTTGATTTCTTTATCAATAAATCACCTGCTTCTGGCACGTCAGAGAGGCTCGAACCATGAAGAAAAGCTCCACATGACATTTTGATCCCCGAACGGAATTTGTCTTTTGATTCCAACCACCTAATTTGGGTCAACAGGGTCCTTCTCCCACAAAGGAAGCCGCAGGCTGAACGTGATGTGGTCTGGTGAAGAAAGACTCGCACAGCAAGTGCAAAAAAAATGTGTCCTTTAACTTGAAAATGAAATACGCTATTGCAGTAGCAATGCTGGGGGAAGTCACCTCTTGAAGAACTTCCACTTCATTCCTTACATATTTGATGGGTGTCTGCGACAGAGAATGTGGAGTATGAAAATAAGGAGGGACTGAGATTTATGCGAGTAGCATCAAGTTTTCGGATAAACAAGTACTTAGGTTGAGTTCCATTTGGTGAAAAAGTTTCGAAAATCCCTTTGTTGTTGATCGACCGATTACGTCTAGATGTTTGTCAAAATCAATGGTGTTTACATTTTCGTTAAATCGTTAACCGTTATTTAATCAATAAACAAATCATAAATTTTACTGATGTTTCAGATCTTTCGGTGCACCATCTGGTGGCCACTCAGAAGAAATTACTGGCTGATATATCAAAAATCACCATTTTACTACATTACATATAGTATCAGAACAAATCAAGGCCTAATTTGATCAAATTTATGCAACAATCAATTTAATAGATGTTGGGGATCTTCCGGCGGACTATCTGGTGACCGATAAAAGCTAATGACCAGCTAATATATAAAAAAAATACCATTTTACTTCATTCCATATAGTTTCAGAGAAAATCAAGACCTTCTTTGATCAAATTTACGCAGCAATAATTTTCACGGATGTTCCGAATCTTTCGGTGCGTCATCTAATGACCACTCGGAGCCAATGTCCAGTTAATATGTCAAAAATCATCATTTTACTTCAATTCGCATAGTTGCAGAAAATAATCAAAAAAACATAATAATCAAGATTATGGTTGATCCGCGTAACCGGATGCCCTAACGGTAGACTTTTAAAACCAGGTGTGGGTTGGTTTTGTTAAAATATTAATCAGCACTACCCATAGATGCCTGTTGCTGTGGATATCCAGCTTTACCAGTCGTCTAGGTAAATACATTACCAGTCGTCTAGTTATGACCATATACCCCATACTATACTTCAAGCCCTTTTAGCGAGGGGATCCCGTGAAACAAATGACTTCAAATTTTGGCAGGGTGTTTTTGAGCCCCCGAACTACAATTCCAGGGGGTAGCGTTTGAAATCCCAGGATTGAACAATTTGGAACACTCTAGTGTACAGTATAGTGATTTCAAACAGTACGCGTCTTTGAAATCTTTGGCTACGCGGGAAAGCAGTCCTAGGTTTCTCGAAGCTTTATCCGTTATATAAGAGACGTGAAAGTCATTTTGGAATCCAAGATCACCCCAAAAAAATTCACCAGGCTCTCGCTACTAATGCGAACAACACGAATAGTCGTAGATTGCGTGGGTTGGCTATTTTCCAAAATATTTTGAAATTGTCTGCAGATGCTAAGAGGAAGAGGTAACAATTGGCTTCTTCCTCTTTTATTTCTATCTCTATCTCTATCTTTATCTATCTCTATCTCTATCTTACGTTCATGTGCCAATCAGGAGCTGGTTCACGTTTGGCAGAAAAGTGGTTCATTTTCGCCACCGTATTGTCACCTCTTCTCTTAGTGCAGATGATGCACGAGGTCAGAGATGCCAGGTCTTTTTTTTCAGAAGTCTGCGAAAAATGCTGCTTGAAACTAGCAGAAGTTTTTTGTGTGACAGGGGGGGGGGTCATGAAATAGATGCTAAAACTCCAGTTGAGATTAATTCACTCATATTCATTCTTGGAAAAATATCATAAAATTAAACCTCACCAATGCCCAAGATCACGCTTGATTTTCGTAGACAAAAATCAACAAGCAAATAGCTGCGGTTGATTTAGCAAGCTGTGATGAGATTGATTTTATATCTTTACATCGGAACGCAACCGAAACTTCCATAACGGCTGGCAGCAGTCCCTTCGTGTCTGCCATCGGCGAAAATTAAAAAGAGATTGCAAACTATAATTTCACTTTCTAAGAAAACGATGTGAAACGGAATCATTTTTGTGTCGATACAGCGCTCAGCTTGATTTTTCTTCTTCTTCGTCGTCGCATTTCAAGCTTATTGCGTATGGCATATTAGCTTATTGCGTGCTCTCAGCTTAGTGTGATGCACTTCTACAGTTATTGATTGAGAGCTTTCGATGCCTGTACCATTTTTGCATTAGTATAATTTTGTGGCAAGTACAATCATACTCTATGCCCAGGAAGTCGAGAAATTTTCCAACCCGAAAAATTCCTAGACCGGACCGGGAATCGAACCCAGTCACCTCCAGCATGGTCTTGCTTTGTAGCTGTGCCTTTACCGACTTGGCTAAGGGAGGTACCCAGGTTGATTTTTGCACGTTGTGAATAGTCTCGCAATATCAAATGAGCTTGTTAAATCAATATCAAGCATGATATTTTGTTCCAATATCACGCGTGATATTGAGAGCGTATGAAAGTGGGAAAATATTATTTGATTGATGATTTTGCCAACACTGCTCATATTCTTGAAAACGTAGTAAACTCATAGACTGAGTAAAACTTTACGAGATTTTACAGGTATTTGTTTTCTAATATGAGCATCATCTCGATGTACACTCATAAAATAAATCCTATAATCAGTGGAAAATATCCATGTGAATTTCACATAAGTTTCATGGGATCCTATAATTGGAAAGTGCACCACTAAATCACATGAACGTTATGTGTCCAATGAAATCTATATGATTACACACATAGAATTTTTTATGTTATGTGACATTCAGATTAAAATCATGATTTTTTTTATATTGGAAAAATATTATGTGCGTTCCTAATAGAAACTAAGTGAAAACTTTTTTCAGTGTACATATGAAAATATTACACGAAAAAAAGTGTTCATGTAGATTCCATTGGGAATGCCCATTACATTTTTCCAGTAACAAAACCAATGATATCTATCTGAATTTCACATAACATTCATGCGTTCACAAGAGTTCTATATGATAAATTATTTAAATTTCATTTGACATATAAGGTTCATGTGATTTTGTGGTGAATTTCCCAATTATGATATCACATGAAAGCTATGATAAATTCTAATGAATATTTTCCATTGGATATGTGACTTATTCTTTGAGTGTATACTTCAAGAATGAATAGATTTTTTGTCAATTTTTCTCATATTCGAAAAAATTGATGAGGCTACTTACTATACAATTAAACTACGTTTTCGAGAGTTTGATTAATTTAAACTTTAATTTGAGTCGATCTAATATGTCATGTAGTGTGAAAATCTGTTAGCTACTTAGTATTGGTCCTTTTGCACGCCAGCAGCTAAATATGGAGGAATCGACAATCAAAAGAGCAATTATGAGCTTATCAAAACGATTCTAAACATTTCGTGCTCAAAAAAATGTTGATTAATCAGGATCAGGCTTGCTGAAACAATTCAGATAGGAAGGAATATCGAAATAAAGATCATCGAAAAATAGAGAGTACTGTACAACGAAGCCTAGTATGATGAATTGGCGCTAATCACTAACACTGTTGTAACGATTTTACAAATACTGTTTTAAAATAAGATATATCAAGCAACATATTCATTACAATTTGTAAAATAATTACACACCTGGGAGACATATAACGCAATTTGCTGTTACCAACCTTTTTGCCTTTCTCGTACACCAAGTTGTACCGAAAGGCTTGATATCACTTGAAAAACACAATTTCGTTCCAAGACCCGGAGAGACGAATGGCACATACCAATAGGCTCATCTCAACGGGATCGGAAAATAATTCCGTATGTGTGTAAATATGTGTAAGTTCGTATGAGTGTAACTCACTCAATTTGCGCAGGGATGGCTTGACCAATTTGAGTGGAACAAGTTCCAGAAGATGTGTTTCAGATCCTCATAGATTGCTATGGATCATTTTCTTGATCGGAATTATGGTTCTAAATATATGAACAAAAATGTGAATTCCAGATTCCACTGTGGAATTCGCAAAAGATTGATTTATCAAAAACTGCGACACCTCAAATCACATTAGAATTTTATTATAAGATCAATGATGAACATATACAGGCCCAATGATCACACTGTCCTCTTTCAGATGTACCGGGTACCCCTGGGAAGTGGACAGATTTTGACATACGCCGAAATGCATCGTGCGATACTTCAAATCAGATGGAACTCAACATAATGATTAGTGCAAGTATTTATATTGATTTTCTTTAACTTATAGCTTACCTGATCCTTTAAAAAAAAAGTTCGTTATGGGGTTCCCTATGATTTTTCTCGATTTTTCCCACATTTATCTCTTCTTATTCTTGTCAGGTAAAAAAAGGCAAAAATTGCTGCTTCGTTCAGCACTAAAGCTGCAGGAAAATAATTAATAACTTTACACGTCGATGCACCCGGTACTGTGCTACGTTAAACGTCACTAATCTCTATAACAGTGACAGCTCGTTCGTGTGGTGGATTTGAAAACGCGCGAATTTCTAATGCGTGTTGCAAAATGCATCACTCGTGTAATTTAATTAAAGATATAAAATAGTGTAACCAAATAAATTTTGAAAATTTTCCCTTGATTTCAAAAGTCTGAAAATATCTGTGAAAAACTAAGAAGTCTGTAAATTCACATACATGTATGATAATCTGGCATCTCTGCACGAGGTCCTTCTAGTTAAATGTTGATGTAATCCAGGTACAATAGGAAAATTAACGGACTCAGATGGCTGCCTTGAGGAACTCCAGAAGAGGCAGAGACGGTTTTAGAGAGGCAGTCTCCGATCTTTACGTTAAGACGACGATCGATCAAGTAAGATTGGAACCACACACTTAGAAATAACATTTTTTACACGAGACGTAATCAATCTTTGACGTAAATTATGGAACGTAAACAAACATGTCATGTAAAATTAAGGTTCAATTTACTTTGATGCTTTTTGGAAAAATTCAAAAGCAGTTTTCTCTGACGCCTTATTTCAGATTGCAAAAAGCTTGCACTATTCGATTTCTTTTGATATTTTACACAAAATGACGCGAGCTTTTTGCAATCTAAAATAATGCGTCGAAAAAAACTGCTTTTGATTTTTTTAAAAATGCATTAAAGTAAATTGAACCTTAAGTGTTCCTAAACCGAAGCATACGCAACTCGACGAAAAGTACGCTTGATTGAATTTTTTTTCTCGTTTCTTTCAACTGATTCTTATGTCATTTGGGCCGCTTGGTTGTGTCGGTCTCAGAACACGGAAATTTACATGACTTTTTCGTAGTGTGCAATCAACAAAACAGCCGGTGAAACCAAACCTGGCGAGTTTAGCAACAGCATTTTCGTGGTTGATTTTGTTGAAAGTAGATGAAAAATCGTGTAGATAGTGTGCGTCGGTATGCAGTTCTTCATACATTCCATCAACAACGTACGTAGTGAAGCACAGCAAACAGTTTAAGTCAACATAGCATATAAGACAGACATACATCGCATACATACATTGTGAAATGATTGACCTAAATATGCCCTCAACAGAATTAAAAATATATTTCAGAACCCTGCGAAGTCATAGAACATTTTTTGAAGTCTTAATGTTAATATGTAGTCTACGATTTGATTGATTGACGAATAAATAAATAAATAAATAAATTATTTTTAAGTTAAACCGTATAGAATGCAAATTTCCGACTTCTTTATAATGAAAAATTCTTCGTGCTGTATCACAAATTATTATTACTGTATCACATCGTAGGGACTTTGCAAATTGAATTTGTTATTACAGATTAAATCGTATAGAATGTCAAATCAACTCGTTTAAAAATAAATTAAAACTTGCACGTATATGGCCTCCTCTTGTGTACACAGCAAAAAAATAATTTTGATATCACGTCAAAGTGGATGCACTACAATCATGTCGAAAATATGGTGTAATATTACTTGCTAAAAAGGACAAAATTATCATTAATACAATGCATGAACTGACATTACGCTGCTTTTACTGCATTTGTTTATTTATGTGGTCATAAAAATTACATGAAATTTTCGACATAATTGTAGTGCATCCACTTTGATGTGATATCAAAATTATTTTTTTGCTGTGTACGTATGTATAAGCTATTTTTTGCATTCTATACGATTTGTTTGTTTGTAAACAACTTTGAATATACGTGCATTCTGGTTGTCTGGGATGCTTGCATTCGAAAAATTAGGAGGTACTCATAACAACACTTTTTCCTGGCAATCCTTATTATTTTAAATAAGTTCTCTTCATAGCTACCTTTGAGTACTCCAAAGAATGCATTGATATTTATTCCTAGAATTCCCTATATGAGCGTCTAAAAATCATATTCATCGAAATTAATTTCATATAGCCTTGAATTAAAGATCTTTTTCCAAATAAAAATGCCTTGATAGTTTTCCAATAATTTAAATGAATGTTTTTAAATCTGGGAGCATACAAAATTTGCAAAATCCTACGTCCGAATCGTCGTTTTAGAAAATTTCTCCAAGCCTGGATTATTATTATTTTCATTGCCTTTGATTTTGAAAATTTGTCTTCCTTTTCCTTTGACTATATGTTTAGTCTTACTTCTGCTTGAAGTCAACGATTTACAATGAAGTCAAATAATTGATGGTTCCGTTAGAGTACAGCAGTGTGAAAATTGCATATAGAGAGTAGAAAGCGAGCAAGGACAACTTTAGGAAGTTACAAATCGGTTTGATCATCTCTCTTTACCAAACACATCTCTCTTTATCTTTAGCGTGTCGGTGATCATCTCTTTTTGCCAGTGGTGGCGGGGTGAATACCCCTCACTAACCCTCTCCAACGGAAGAGTTTGGTAAAGAGAGATGATCAAACCGATTTCTACCTTCCTAAAGTTGTCCTTGCTCGCTTTCTACTCTCTATATGCAATTTTCAACTGCTGTACTCTAACGAAACTATCAATTCTATACTTTCATCTCCTTATCTATCGTATAAAAATAACCACTTTAGTCTGTTATTTGAAATTAGCATCTTCAACTATGTTACTTTTCCTGTTTAATAATGGGAGCAAAATTTAATCTCAGAATTTAGAGTATTATTGTATTATTGAAGATTAATTAAGTCCTAAATCTGTTCTTTATCCTAAATCATTTAAGATTAACATTTCTAAAAAAACACCAAATTCCAATGTTTCTCTGGCCAAAATAAGGCCAAAATCACTCATAATCTTTAAGTGTAAGTCAGTACAGTTTAAAATTTCAGAGACTTTGATAAGGTTTCCAGGTCTAAGACATCAAAATATATAATTATATTCTATGATTTGCATAATTTTCAGCGAGCTCTTGAAAATTTGTTTTGAGAAAAAAAATAGGGGGAGGAGTATTTGTCTTTCCCTGTTACCATTGGGTGCGCACATAATTATGTATGAGCAGTTTCACGCGAATTAGGTAAATGACCAGAAATTTAGTCTTGTTTTCGATAGAAAGAAACTTGAATCTTGCACATATGTTTCGACCTTTTTGGCTCAAGTGTCATTTTTAAAAGGGCGTATGTATTTGCACCATTCAGCTATTGATTTTAACCAAAATTGTATCTAAGAACGAGTTGTAGATAATTAATTCAAAAATTGGCAAAAAGTCTACGCTGAAAAAAAATAAGGATCTTTTTTTTAATTCATGAAAAAAGTAAAAACTATATTATCTCAAAACATTTTTATTAATTTTTAAGCTTTTAGTATGGAAAAAGGACGTCAGTTAGAGACTTTTAAAAATAATTCTGTGAATAAACAAAATTTCAAGCAGATTTTACAGAAGAACTACTTTTTATGAATTCTTGTAACTCATATCATTTAAGGTCAACTTCAGCTCATGAAAACACTTTCTTATGTCATTTGATGCAACACGACAAACATATGAAAAAGTCTTACGCAAACAAAATTTTTTTTTTCGAAATTATTTTCAAAATATCTCAAAATGGCTTTTCCTATGAGAATTTTCGTTTCAAATAACATAAGAAAGCGTTTTCAAGGGGTAAAATTTATACTTTACAGTCAAAAGCTCTGAGTTTAAAAAATTCATAAAAAGTCGTTCTTCCACGGAGTCGTTAAAAAAATTGGCTGACTCTCACTATTATTTTTGAAGGTCTCTAACTTACTTCCATTTTTATAGAAAAAGTTTCATAATTTTAAAAAAAATTGTTTCAAGTATTTTTTTAATAAAAAAAATATGTCAATTATTTTTATCAGTGTATATATTTTTCAGATTTCTGAATAAATTATCTACAACTTGTCCTTAGATACCTCTTCGGTACAATCAATATAATGATGATGATGATGAATTGATGAATGATAAAAATACATACGCCTTTTAAGCGTATCCAGTCGTTGAAATTCATATTTTACATTCAAAAGTTCAAAGTCTCAAAAATTTATAAAATACCGTTCTTTTGTGAAATTTAAAAAAAAATTGATGCTCACTATCAGTAATATTTTTAAAACTCTTGCTTGCATTTTCAAAAGGAAATGTTTTCTTATTTTATATTTTTGTCTTATTATATGAGCCATTAAAAACGATATAGTAGTTCTCAGAATTCCGTGAAAATTGAAGTTTTGTTCTTTTTAGCGAAATATTGACCCGTTTTTTATTTATTTTGCCATTAAGGTGACCATTTCCATGTTAGGGTGGTAAAAAAAAACTTTTTTTTTTCAAAAATGACTTTCTTTTTAAGTTCATAATTTTTTTAGCCGATTTCAAATATCAAACGAAAGATAATTTAAAAAAAAATATTGGGATCTTATATTGAAAAATATTGATTGTATTTGTTTTTATGGTTTTCATGGTGTATAGACAGATACACCAATATGTTTTAATATTTTTTCTTGAAAATTTAGGATTTTTTTACATAACCTATCAAATGTGTTATCAGTCGCTATAAATCAACGAAGACTGAAGGTAGTTTAACTAGTTGCATTGGAATATTTAGTAGCATTGATATCATTATATTTTTCCTAAAAATTGTTTTTTTTTTTCCTTTGGTTTGTTTTTCCGTCGATCTTGTTTTCTGTGCTGAGCACCAATGCTACCGACGTGCCAGAAGGCAGCTCCCACACCTGGACCCTACCTATCGGCCCATCAACTCATGAACCGGGGACTAACGGCTTTACTTCCCATCCGAAGGAAGGCGTGATCAGAGATGTTATGCCTCAGAACATCCCGGCGGCGTCGACTAAAAATTGTTTTAATTACCTTTAATTTGATATTTTGATCTTTGAAATCAGCCCAGCGACATACATGGAAAATCATTTACATTCATTGCGTGCGTAAATTTAGATTCATTTAATTCGAACCTTTTTTTTATATCTTTATTAAGGAGACTTTCAGCCGTTGGCTGGCTCGTCTCCGACAATTCGAACCTTTATCATCAACAGAATGCCGTAAAATGATGCATGAAGCTATTGTCGGTTCTATGATAAGCTACAACTATTGTAAATAGCGAACAGAACCCACCATTGAAAAGTAATAACAAGTTCTTCCCACTCTAGTTCGTCCTAACCTCCAAAATCTGCATACATAATTTTACGGAATTCTGTTGATAAAAAAAGTAAGAGGCAAATGAATATTAATGAATGCACGAAATGAATGAAAATGATTGTCCATGCCTAATTTTTGACAGTTTTATATTATGGACGATATTCATACAAACATTTTTTCCCAAGACACTATATGGCTAAAATGTAAAGGCTAGGCTCTAGGAATAAAGTTCCACTTTTTACCGTTTTGGACCACGTGTAGTGGTCAAAAGTTATGAATTCATTCAAGTCATTTAAAAAAAATCGAAAAAATCGACCACCCTAATGACAAAATAAAAAAAAACGGGCATAATACTTTGCGATCAGGAATATGAAAACTACCTATATTCATAGGCGTAGCCAGATAGGGGCAGGGGGGGCGACTGCCCCCCCCCCCTAAACTCGGCAACACAAAGGCTTTCGAGGAAATGGCGTTCGGTGAAATGGCATTCGGCCAAATTTTCCATGGTAATTTTTTTTTCGCCCCTCCCTAGCTCGAAACCTGGCTACGCCCTTGCCTATATTTATGTAATTTTGAGAACCACTATATCGTTTTGCTATGGAATGGCTGATATATTATATTAAAGGCATATTAAAATACCACAACCGATTGTTTGTAAGATTAACGTTGACGATTAACTACAACGCCATGGATTTCATCTTTGGCATTAACGTTAACGCGTTTAATTCACTTATTACAGGTTAATGATTAACGGTGCCCATCACAAGTCGAACTGAATTCTTTTTCGATCATAAATAAGTCTGGTGAAAGCAGAGTTATTTTAAAAATTTCCATCTGTGTGATTTATGTGGAAATTCACTATTTGGAACACCCCAACAAACAATTTCAACTGATCAAGAGCTGAATAAGCTATTATTTTAGCTTGAATAAGTTCTTATTCAGCATTCAATGTTTTTCGGGACAACTTTTTTGACAAATGAATGTATCAAATAAATAAATCAATCAAATGCTGTGGGTAGACTTTTTAAAGCTTATTACGTACTCACTGGGATTTTACGCCAGTTCTCAACTTAGTGTTCTTTGAGCACGTCAAGCCTTTACCATTTTTGCATTAGTAAGCAGGTATTGTTGCAAGTGCAATCATACTCTATGTCAAGGTAAGACGAGAAACTTTCATCCCGAAAAATTCCTAGACCGGACCGAGAATCTAAACCACCTGCCTTCAGCATGGTCTTGCTTTATAGCGTTATTGACTGAGCTAAGGTTGGCCTGATAATGTAATATTTCATTATTTTTATTGGTCCATTGTGTTCTGACACACATTGTTATGCATCAATTAAAGAACAATATAAATTTACCAACATCAGGGTCTTCATTCAAATGGTGATCATGACTCAAGATTGCCTAGGTGCATCACTTGAGGGATTAAGTACTCACAGGTAAAAGTCACATAATTAAAACGACTGTTGGCATTTTTGGAAAAATTCAATACCAACACTAAAGCCTCAATCCATTAAATTTATTCAAACATTCCTTTTTCATTAGGAAAGCATTATCTTGGCAGAGCATGTTTGCACAGACTTCCTAGCTCACGGCTGAAATCCTAATATGCAAATTAAGTACGCCTTTTCGCCGCTTGTTTGAGACGGTTACAATGTTATTTATTAGCTTCGTGAAAACCGACAACAGCCTTTCGCAAGCAAAAACGTGGCGACTTTAGTTTCTGGGAATACCTAATACATTCTCTTTCACACTACGGATAACTTAGAACCTGTGTTAATGGATCTAATGAAATATTAATCGATTTATCGCTCGTCCACACTCTGAGCAGGAATGGATAACTCTCATAAGCTGTAAGTCTTTCAATAGTCAACTTCATCTTTTCTGGACACTATTTCTCATAGAACTCTAACAATGTAGAGAGCAATTGAATGGAAAAAAAATCTACCATGCAATCGTCTGAAAAAAGCAACTTTCCAACTCAATTTATCATCGCTCAACCAGTTCAATGTCGGATCAAAACTTTCCATTCCCAGTCAAACCAGGTTCTGCAGATTGGGATTCTATCTATATTTCGCTGCACGATGTGGTGGGGTGTCACACGAACGGTAACTCTCTTTCTGTCCGCATGTAACTTAATTTTACAACTTTTTCCAAGCCCCTTAAGAGAGCAGCATACACTACTCTTCTCCTCCGGTAACTGCACCTCGAATGCATTCCAATTCTAAGCTTCCTGCTGGAAGAGCATACAAGGAGAGCTATGGGACTTACATTCTGGGCCAGTAGTAACGAAGCGAGTGTAAACTTATTGCCAAGTTTGAAATTCAATTTTTTCCCTGTTTTATGTTCGGTGTAAAGTCACATCAGGTTGTTTCGCTTTTGATTGAACTTTTTCCACGGCTATGATCCAGGTGAGTATTTGGATCGGACAACTTGGTAATCAATTCAGTGACCAATTTCTAGAAGCAACTCTCGCTTCACAGCTGACCTATTCTGTTCTGTAGGGCGATGGAAGCGAAAAAGCGAAGATCGGTGGCAGCAAAATAAAGCCAATCATAGTGGCAGGAACGGCAAAAGAAACGAGTCTGGTCTCAGAGCGTATATTTTTCCTACATGGCATCATATATCAGTTCCGTCCCTACTTTCATGGATGAGGACATGGGGACATTGGAAATAAATTTGTTCAATGAAGGAACCGTGTTTATTCCCAATCGACCCTTTCTTCTGATTATTGGGAAAGTAAAACAAAACTTCCCGGTCCCGGTTGATACAGTTGATTCAATCGACATCAGAAAACAGTTTTCTTTTTTAAAAGACAAACAAATAAAAATGTCATCCCGTTTTGATAATTGTATGCCCAATTACCCGTTGCATTGTTTATTTTAAGAACTGAAAAATAAAACTGCCGAGCATTGCGATTCCAATTTTAGGTTGAAAACACGATAGAAAATTAACTTACCATATCGAAATTCTAACCAGCATTTGCTGAATTTAAGGCATCAATCAAACCAACTATACCATTTAATAATGTGTAGTGATGGGTCTACCCGAAGGATCTGACAATCTTCAGTGATGTGTGAGTGTGTTGGCTGGAAAATATGATGAAATTCATCAAAACTATCAAACAGGCCAGATGGTATTTTCAGTGTGTTTCCGAGGAGCGGAGATGGCCCCAATTTCGCATCCGACATCGCTGGAACCAGCCAATTGGCAGATGCTGGACATCATCCTCAAGTCACCCTTATTCAAGTACCTAACAGTGAAACATTTAATCAAAATTGCCTTCAGGTGCTGCAGGAAGTCTACCACTTAGGCTGGCATACGAAAGAGTACAATCGCATTTGCCGAACGAAAGCGAGTCCAAGTAAAACAAGAGGTGTTGATTGTGAAGCAACTTGAACCATTGTAGAAATACAGTCAAGATTCCTATAGCACGGATTCCTAGAGTACGGTTGCCAATGGATTCCAATAATACGGTCGAACCGGCATTAACGAATGCACTACCATATGGGATTTGAGCTAATTGGGACCAAACACTGATTGTGTGGCAATTTGAAGAGATAACTTCCTGATGTCTTTGGAGAAGTTGTTAAGCAGAAAGTTGGCCACCTTTTGGGAAGAGTCAGTTTCCGGTAGGTCACAAGTCTGATTCTGTGAAAGATCCGGAACATCTGTAAAAGTGCTTAATTCATGAAACTGATCCTAGAGCTCCGCGGTTTTTTTTTTCTAAACCACTCATAGACGTCTTATCAGCATGCATTAGGAGTTGTGACTGGAATATGGACTCTGAGGAATACGGGATGGCACACCGGAAGATCTGGTACAACCGTAAAAATGGACAATTCATGAATCTGATCCTAGAGCTCCGTGTTTGTTTCAAAACCACTTATAGACATCTTATCAGTATGAATTCGGAGTTGGGACCCGAGAATTGACGCTGGGGACCACAGGATGGTCCTCCGGAAGATCCGGAACATCCGTAAAAATGATCAATTAATTTAACTAATCCTAAAACTCTGGAGTTTTTACGAAACCACTCACAGACGTCTTATCGGAATGAATTCGGAGTTGTGACCGGAATATGGACTCTGAGGACTACAGAATGTTCCACCGAAAGGTCTGGAACATCCGTAAAAGTGGCCAATTCATGAAACTGATCATAGAGCTCCACAGTTTTTAGAAACCTCTAAAAGACGTCTTATCAGAATGAATTTGGAGTTGTGACCAGAATCTGGACGTTGGGGTCTACCGAAAGATCCGGAACATACACAGCAAAAAATTAATTTTGATATCACATCAAAGTGGATGCACTTAAATCGTGTCAAAAATATGGTGAAATATTATTTGCCAAAAAGGACAAATTTATCATTAATACAGTGCATGAACTGACATTACGCTACTTTTACTGTATTTGTTTATTTGTGTGGCCATAAAAGTTACATGAGATTTTCTACATGATTGAAGTGCATCCTCTTGGATGTAATATCAAAATTTATTTTTTGTTGTGTAGTAGAAGTAGTAAATTCATGAAACTGTGCCTAGAACTCTGCGGGTTTTACGAAACCAATTCATAGATGTCTTGTCAGAATGAATTTGGAGTTGTGACCGGAATATGTACTCTGAGGAGTACGGGATGTTCCATCGGAAGATTCGGAACATTCGTAAAAGTGGTCAATTCATAAAACTGATCCTAGAGCTCCGAGATTTTTTCGAAACCTCTTAAAGACGTCTTATCAGAATGAGTTTAAGATCAACAAAAAGGCCTCTACTCCATTTTCTAAACAAACCTTGTAAAGTCATTTTCTCGCGAACAGAAACCTACATTTGCAAACCTAAAACATAATCGGGTAGGAGAGAATCTACCCTACCTTTTCATTTTGTTGGTTTGAGTTCGCGGACTCCGGTTCGTGACAAAATGGTCTTACAAGGTTTGTTTACAAAATAGAGTTGCGGCCTTTTTAACGATTGGTCTTGAATTCAGAGTTGTGACCGAAAAAAAGCACGGGGCAACAGGATGGTACTACAAAAGATCCGAAATATCCGTAAAAGTAGCCAAAACATGAAACTGATTCTAGAGTTCTGTTTTTTCGAAACCTCTCGTAGACGTCTTATTAGAATGAATTCAGAGTTGTGATCGGAATATGGACCCAGGGGATCACAGATTAGACCGCTGGAATATTTGGAACATCCATATAAGTGGTCAATTCATGACCTTGATTCTAGAACTCAGCGATTTTTTCGAAATTATTCATAGAAGTCTTATCAAAAAAAATTCGGAGCTGTGATCGGAAAATAGCACCTGGGGACCACGCAATGGTCCTCCGGAAGATCAGGAATATCCGAAAAAGTGATAAATTCATTAAACTGATCCTAGAACTCTGCAGTTTTTTCGAGAACATTTATAGACGTCACATCAAAATGAATTAGGAGTTTGGACCAGACATGGAATTTTTAGTAAGCCGCTTAAAGTATATAAAAAAAACACGTTTAATATTTCTCACGCTAAAAACAAACGAGTAAACTATCCAAAAAGTGCACATATCTTTTTTTTTTTAATTGATTCCTCAACCCACAACCCGACATTTTTTTCAGAATGTATTTTTTGACCATTATAGCCACCTATGATTTGTACGATCGCATGCTATGTTACACAATATGGATATTTTCCCGAGGAATGTGGGCGTCTTAGTGGAATACATGTATAAAGAGAGAGAGAGAAGGATTAGTAATTTCCATTTAATTGCACTACCTTATTTGCTTATCCTTGACAGATACGCGTATTTTGTCTACAATGTGCAGACTTCTTCAGTGTCTTGTACTAATACTCGACTATTAGTACAAGACACTCAAGAAGTCTGCCATTGTAGACGAAATACGCGTATCTGTCAAGGATAAGCAAATAAGGTAGTGGAATTAAATAGAAATTACTAATCCTTCTCTCTCTCTCTTTATAAGATGGATATTTTGTTGAGCAAAAATTAAAAAATTAGGAGCAAAAACTGAGTACCTTGTTTCTAGCGTGTACAATTGGTTTAAAAAAAATAACAAAATTGGTAATGTGGGTTTTTGGGTAATACACGCAAAAACCAAAGTATCAAAAAAATTGTGTTTGTTCTATGGGAATGTACTTATTTCTCCAAAAAGTACACATATTCACTCAAAAATAATGAATAAGTATTTCCAATGCAAGCTTTGACTAAAATTTATTCATACATCGCTATGATTAAAAAATTACACTCTTTTGAAAAACTTTATATGAAGCTGATCATAATAAACTTTAGTTTTTTAAATGTCTACTTCATTACTTCTTCTGGTGGCGTCTTGTTAGAGCTAAAGTCTCACATTAAACGGATTGTTTTTTTTTTTTTCAAAAATTACCCCTGTTTCTGAATGATATCATCACGATATTTGAAGCACACGGATGTCTTTGAGGCATGATGAGATTCCGTGCAATTAAATTGATTTGTCCTTTGGTGCAAAAAAACATGAGAATATATTAAAGTTCATTGCATGCTTTTTGTTAAGTTTTACATTTTTAAATTGCTTAATTTTATTCGTTTACTACTGCTAAAAAAAAAATCCGTTACCATATTCGTGAACAAGAGCCGATCACGGTGTGTTTACATTTAATTTAAGCAAACTGAAATTCCCCCTACGTTAAATTAGTCATTACTAAGACTGCATCATTTTTCCTGGGTCGAATTGGGATCTGCAATTCGAATACTTTAACCTTTGTCTATGTTTTAACTATCTTGAAAATTCACTCAAACCTCTTTACATTATTTTATTGGAATATTCTCAAGCAATTCCTTTTGAATCACTTTCCTTCACATAATTCTATTTTCCATTTCCCTTCCATAATTCTATTTAATATTCGGTTGAATCTTCTTTAGAAATCCCAAAAAAATCACCGCAAAGTTGCCCTAATTTTTGTTTTCAGAATTATCTTGGAGTTTTCCTCTAAATTATCCTGAAATTTTGTTTGGATATATCTTTAAAATTCTCTAGAAATTCTCTTAAAATTATTCTCAGATTTTTTTTTGAAGAGCTACTTCAAAATGCTACTATGAACTTACACAATTTACTTGGAATTAAAGTCTAAACTCTCAACCATTAATTTTCATTTAAATACCTTGGTGCTATCCCCGAAACCTTCTACAAATTCCTTCGATAAAAAATACATCCTAAGAACTATTATAGTCTATTAGAGTATATATTCTACAAAGTTGAGAGTTGGAAAAACACTCGTAAAAAATCGTCAACAGAAGAAGAAGACTCTTGAGTAGACTGGCCCACAAAAATAAAAGTTCTAATTTTCCCGGGCCAACCTCTAGATTTGTGCCTTTAGGTGAGAAAACCATGCTCTGAAAGTTTTAGCTCATTTGGTTGTAGGATCAGTTGGCGCTTTTTGTTTGAATTTTGTATGGGGATTTTGGATAAAATACATGAAAACGACACTCCTACACTCTATCGATCATAAAAAAGTTTCCTTATTCTCGATTTGATTCAGATTTTCAAAACTTGTAGTTCAAACAATAAGTAACAACTTTGCTGAAGACTGCATTATGAATCCAGTTAGTTTTATTGAGATATACGCTTTTGAATATACATGAGCATTTTGTATATGAAAATTTCAACCAAATCTCCAATATAAACATTAAACCAAAAACACCATTCCGAGTAACGTCAAAAAGAGCTGAAATATTCAGATAGTGGTCAGCGGTGTCACATACTGACATGATTCTGGCATATGAAAAAGCTTTTATTATTTTAGTGGTAATCTAGTTGATACGTTGCATAAGCTGCCTGTATTTTGTTGCAATATACGAACAAAATTCATATATAAATTCAAAAATGAATATCTCCATAATACCAACTTGAATCGTTATGCTGTCTTGAGCAAAGTTGTTGCTTATAGTTTAAGCTACGTACTGAGCTTAATCGAGTTTGCTGAACCGGTTCTATGTACGAATGAGTGTATGAATGTTATTTCTCCAAATATATTTCAACCAACAGGCTTGCAATTGCTCATTACAGCTAAAATGCCATTTTTCGGTATTATGAAACAGTGGGATACTATAATGGTAATTTTTATTCGTAAGATGCAAGAAGAGTTGGTAAAGTTTGTACATAACATATAAAATTTGTCAAAATTTGTTTTCAGAAGGTCACAACTAGCGATTTTATGATCGCTGATTGCTCGCTCATCGCGTTGCTCATCGTTACAGCTAATCGCTAGTTGTGACCTTCTGAAATCAAAATTGACAAATTTTATAGGTCATATACAAACTTTACCACCTCTTCTTGCATCTTACAAAAAAAAATTATCATTATAGTATCCCATAGTTTCATAATACCGAAAAATAGCATATGAACTGAAATTTTCAGAGACTGGTTTTCTCACCTAATGACACAAATCTGGGGGTTGGCAGTTGAAAAATATATAAAAAAAAGTCTCCCATTTAAATGTGGGCCACTCTACTCTAGAGATATGCTGTTGATTGATGTAAAAAAAAAAGATCCGCTTCTATTTATTACCAGGTTCATACTATTAAAAAAAAATATCTACTAAATGAAAGGTTCAAAGACATGTTCGAGGCTTTTCGCAAAGTATGATGAAGTCATATCTGGTTTCGAATAGATTGAAATACATTTCCACTCCACCTAAAACCTTTATTAAAAATTGAATCTACATGATAAAAAAGGGAACCCAGCAAAACTTATATAAGCATAGTTTGCACGCTACTACTAATCAGAATGCATAACATGTCATCTGCTCCACCTAATAATCCGGTTGTACAGCTCAATGGTCCGTGTAATTTCTTCTTTCTTCCATCACGAACCGAAAATTAAAACTTTTGTAATGAAGAAAAGTACCCTTTGCTCGCTCGATGAAAAAAAATAAAAAGCACTCAAGTATGTACGTCAAAGGAAAATTCCACCTTGCCCGCAAATCTTCCAATTCACAGTCGACCAAGCACGTAAGCATCGGTTTGCTGTTCACTGTTGAAATGCTACAATACCATCAAGCCGGTTGCTGTTCGAGCAAGGTGGCAAAGACCACGGCAAAAGATTTTCATCAAATGTTTATTTATCACTTAAAAATACCGCGCACCGGTTGGTGGTTCAGGAAATCTTCCCACCGGATAATGGTAGAAGAGGCAGTGCCAAGAAACGATACCTATTCAAAAACCTACTGCCTTTGGGTTGAGATCAAGCGTCAGAGGAAAGCGACAACGTTCAACATTAAGAAAGCAAGCCATGCTTTTGAAATTTGTCTTCATCCGATGGGCACACAATCTCACTTCTCTGCTCGCTGTAAGATCCCTTGGGAGTCTATAATGCGGAAAGACACAATAAAGGTGTGCGGCATTGATGATGGGCAAAGGTTACCACTGGTAGCTAGGGCGGTGGGCCGACGGCATTAATCAATTAAGTTCTCACAGAAGCTGCTTGAATGCTTCCTCCTTCTTCGACAGGGATTGATCAAAGAACCGTAAAAGTCCAGCTTTTTCGGTGTTTTTCTGACATTGGCCCCAGGAGAACACTTTTCTTTTTGGACAGCGACAGGCGAATATTGTGATTTCTTTTTTCCTGTGCTTCTGGGAAGTGTAAGACTATTTAAAGTGATTGATTTTGGACCTGAGAGCGCAGTGTGTCTGTGATCGTGATCTGGGTCATACGATCAAAAGGAGGAAAAAGGTTAATAGATTTTAAATTTAATATTGACGGTTTGCGGCTTGACTTTGATTCAACTTTTATCGGATTGCCGGATTGAAATTTCACCTAATGCAATTGGGTTACGTGCATTGCTAAAGTGTTTCGTTATCTTACGGTGCTGAAGAAAAAAAAAGTGTTTTTATCTGCGATGAATCAACACACATACAGATTCTGTAAAATTGTTGTCGTAGGACTTAAGAAAGTGATTTTTATTTTATACTAGCTGAGTGTGCCCGGTCTTGCTCGGGATTCAATATTAGCTTGAGTTTATGCGCCGATTTAAAAAAAAGTATGCTATATTGTACGTAGCCCCCCCCCCCCTATTATCTAAGGGGCTACCCCCTATGATTATCTCCTTATACCCCCACACTCACCCCCACATGCCTAATTTGGTTCCATTTGCTTGATTAGTTCTCGAGTTATGCAGAAATTTCTGTTTCATTTGTATGGGAGCCCCCCCTTACAGAAGGGGGAGGGGTCTCGAACCATCATAAGAACCTTCCACAGCCCCAAAAACCCCTGTATACAAATTTTCACGCCAATCGGTTCAGTAGTTTCCGAGTCTATAAGGGTCAGACAGACAGACAGACAGACAGACAGACAGACAGAAATTCATTTTTATATATATAGACATGTTCTTTAATTTAATGTTTGGTTTATTTGTCCAAATTGGTAAAAATCTACTCAATTTTGAGTAAATCTCAGCGATCGGGTTAATTCTAACGAAAATGTGATTTTCGAAAGGAATTGTAGAGGAAATTTTTAAGAAAAATCCCTAGGAAATCCTGAAGCTGATTACACAGAAAACTTTGAAAGAAAATTAGGAAAAAAAATCCATGGGAAATTTGCAGCCAATAGCACATTATTATTTTTAAATGCACTTGTTTAATGCACGAAATAACTAAATGTTGGATGTAAAATATAAATCAACGGTTTGATAAGTCGTAGAAAATTGTTCCCAAATGTGATAGCATTAGGTTGGATTTGGTGCGCAACGTATGAGCAATACTATTCATAGTAAAATAAGACGAGTTCTCGATCTCGGTCGCTAATGGTGGTTAAATTTCATGTCTTTGTCTTTACTATAGTTATACTGTTGTCCCAAATGCCTTTACTATAGTTATACTGTTGGTGCTGTCCTGATGCTTTGATTTCTGTGAAAGTTGTCGCCATCGTTATCGTTACCTGATTCGAATGGTATTAACAACAACTCGATCATAAGTGATGTGTTGTAATATGAGAGGTTGGTTGGCCTTGTAGCTACCACTTTTGCTTACTGAATAGAAAATCATGGGTTCAATCCCAGGCTACTTTGCATTATAGAATTTTTAATATAGCACTGCTTTCCAGCATTACGTTAAACAAAACTTAATCGAGTTCAGTAGCAACTATTTTAGCTTACTGAACAAAAGATCATGGGATCAACCCCTTTCGTATTACACTAAATTTATTTTTACGCAAATTTCATGTCTTCGATTTAATATTTTTTTTTATTTTTATTTTTTTTCTGATTTTTTAAACAAGATGCAATATAAAGGGTGTCCCACATCAAATTGCATCACGGAAAAAGCACTGTAGAAAATTACCTAGTTGACCGATCCTTTTGAAACATCCAGAAAATAAAATATAACCCATTAGAAAGCTTTTGGCATATTTATTTCATTCAACTTCAATACGCTCGCACCTTACGCCTAACCCCACCCATTAGGTTCTATACAATATATGGATGCAGCTTTTTCTGTACGGAAGCCCTTTTTTTCTTCATGGCATCCTCAGATTTGACCTCCTTGGGATGCTTCCGTGGTGCCTGCTTCATAATAGCCCAGTGTTTTTCGATGGGCCTTAGTTTCGGTGCGTTCGGGGGAGGGGGGATTTGGGGGGGGGGGGTTAATGGCCTTGGGTACGAAAGTGACCCCGTTGGCTTCGTACCGCTCCAGGACAACATTGGAATAGTGGCACGAAGCTAGATCCGGCCAGAAGATCGTAAGGCCCTCGTGTTGCTTCAACAGAGGAAGCAGATGCTTCTGTAGACACTGCTTGAGGTAGATCTCCCCGATTACAGTCCCGGTAGTCACGAACGGCGCACTCCGTTTGCCACATGAGCAGATCGCTTGCCAAATCATGTATTTCTTGGCATACTTTCTGAAGCTTTCTGAAGCTTTCACAGTTTCTGCTTCCTTACTTCCTCCGGAACATCAAACTTGTGCTGGGCGGTGAAGAACACTAGCTGCCAGAAGTCCGCCTTGACGTAAGTCTCATCATCCATCATCCATGATGAGACAATGAGGCTTCGTCAGCATCTGGGTGTACAGTTTCCGGGCCCGTGACTTTCCCACCGTATTTTGCCGTTCGCCAATATTTGCAGCCTTCTGCACTTTGTACGTATTCAGTCGCTCCCGGTCCTTGGCTCTCGGAACGAAAGACTTGGACAGATTCAACTTTTTGATCACATCCCTGACCGAAGCATTGGGGTTCCGCTTAAACGCTTTCATGACACGCATGTGATCCTGATCACTAAGGCTTGTACTCGAAAAAAATGCACCATTTTTATCCGTGTGTAACTTTTTTATCCGTGGGTAAAAATTGATGAATATCTGGGTATAACTAGTTTGGAGTGAATTGTTTATATGTGCAAAATTTCATAACAATCGGTTCAGTGGTTATTGAGATGTCACCGAAACAAGAAGAAAATCGCCGGAGAATTTTGCGCGCCGTCATGGAAAATCCGACTGCGACCATGAGATGGATCGGAAGAAACTGGGAATCACCCATACAACTGTGTCTCGGGTGGTAAAATCGTTTAAGGAGTCCCAGACGACCAAGGGGCGGGCTGGAAGTGGAAGAAAATCGAAGACAGCTGACCCTGTGAAGGCCCGGAAGGTGTTGGATTATTTCAAGCGTAATCCGAACCTTTCGATTCGCGACGCGGCTCTGAAGGCAAAGTGTTCCGCCTGGTTCGTTCAGCAAACCATGAAACGAGCTGGGCTTCGTGTATTCAAGGTCCGGAAGGCACCGAACCGGCGTGATCAACAAAATACGGCGGCCAAATCCCGCGCAAGGAAGCTGTATCGAGAGTGGTTAACGAAACCGATGTGTGTGGTTATGGATGACGAAACCTACATCAAGGCAGACGCAAAACAGATACCGGGGCTGGAATTCTACGTTGCCAAATCACGGTTTGATGTTCCGGAAGACATAAGGAAGATTTTTTTTTTTTTTTTATATATATCTTTATTAAGGAGACTTTCAGCCGTTGGCTGGCTCGTCTCCGACACATAAGGAAGAAGAAAGTGGACAAATTCGCCAAAAAATACTTGCTCTGGCAGGCTATATGCCAATGCGGTAAACTGAGTAAACCGTACATCACAATGGGTACCATCAACAGCGAAATTTACCGCACCGAATGCCTCCAGAAGCGTGTGTTGCCCTTCCTGCGGTCCCACGGAGGCGAGACATTATTTTGACCGGACCTGGCATCATGCCATTACGCGCGATAGACGTTGGATTGGTACAGAGACAATAACGTTGTTTTTGTACCAAAAACCGCCAACCCCCTAAATTCACCAGAGATTCGTCCGGTGGAAAGATGTTGGGCCATAATGAAAGCCAAAGTTCGAAAATCGTCCAAGGTGTTTAAGAACGAGCTGGAGTTGAACAAAGAATGGATGAAAGTGACCAAAAAGGTCGGCTCCACCATTGCACAAAATGTAATGAGGGGTCTTAAGGGAAAGGTGCGGGCTTTCAGCGATGGAAAGGAAATGGAATAAAGTAATTATGCCGAAACATAATTCATATGTATTAGTTTATTCCCTGAAAGTTTTAAGAAAATTCGACTTAAAATAAATTTTTGGCAAACACTTTTGTATGGTGCATTTTTTTCGAGTACAGACCTTAATAGAACATCCATTCTGACCGCATTTCTCCTTCCGTTCGATGCTCAGAGTTTCGTAGTAACGTTTAAGCACACGACTCACTGTTGACTGCACGATTCCGAGTTGTTTTCCGATATCCCGATGAGAGAGTTGAGGATTTTCCAGGTGCTGGCGCAAAATCAATCGCGATGTTGCTTTTCGGGTGACGCCATTTTTTCCAACTTTCGAAAAACTGACAGCGATCAAAGTACAGTGTAAACAATACACTCTTAACTACTTCTACCCACATTTTAAAGAGAAAAAACACAATGTGTAATTCCTACAGCTTTTTTTTCGTGATGCAATTTGATGTGGGATACCCTTACTTACCCCCTATTACGTACATTTAGATGGGTCAAGTTCGAATAGTTCGTTCGAGCTGTATTGAAGTCTCCAATAAGTGTGCCAAATTTGAAAGAATTTAGTTATGATCTACATTTGTGGGACACCTCTCATATGTGTATTCAAAGATATATTGAAAACGGATCTAAACTATTCAAAAATTTCATAACCATAAGATTTAGATTGAAAAAAAAAACTATTCAGAACAACTTTGTCAAAGATTGCAAATCGATTAGACATTTGCGCAAAATGTTATCAACTTTTAACTTCAAGCCAAGTACGCAGCGCATACGTATAAGCTCATACACAGGCCTGTAGGTATGCGTGGTGCAGTAGGCCAAAAGTAAATGGTTGATTATTTTTTGCACAGAAATTTAATCAATTTGCGGTTTTGAACAACGTTGTTTTGCATAGTTTTCCGAATCAAAATCTCATGTTATTTTTTCCTTCGTTTGTTTTCCGTGCTGACCACCAATGCTACCGACGCCAGGGAGGCAGCTCCCACACCTGTACCCTACCTATCGACCCATCAACTCATGAACCGGGGACCATCGGCTTTACTTCCCTTAATACATTAAAATTACTATGGATTCGTTAAGTACACTGCATATAATCGCATAGTAGTCCCATATGCGTTTTTGTCAATATTGAGTTATCATCTCTATTAACTATGGTGAGGCATCTACATTCGGATAATTGTAAAACCAACGACTTTGTTCATAATAACAGATAAAAAATACATCGAGTCAATCTCTTTATTCAATTTAACTGCATTCAAAAATTAATCTCTCAGAAATCCAGCTACAGACCATACTTTTGAGATCTCATACTTATCTTATAATTTTTGATGGTATAATAAAACATCAAAACTTCACAACAACTTATTGAAAAAAGCAAATATCGTTTGTAAATTTTGTGGGAAATTCATTTCATAACATCGATTACCAATCTCAAGTAGGTATTGTCATTTCAGGGAAAAAAAACAATGCAACTGACACCCACTGCATGCTATTTATGCAGATAATCTGACGCCAACTTCTAAAAATACTTATAGTATCCCTAAATGGACGCTACGGAGCGTTGTTGGTACACATTGAAAATCTCATCAACCTCGCCCACGCCCCATCTAGGGTTTGGTTTAGCACACACACAAACTCAAAAGTACAAGAATAGCTTCTATTAAATTTAAAAGGAATTGGATTTTGCAATAAATTCTGAATGCCGCAGTTCCAAGATCAACAATAATATACAACACTTTATTTGAAGAATCCCACTGGTAGCTAAAAAATTTCCGAAATATTCCCTAAAAATTGAAACAATCTGTTACACACTTCCTTGGCGCTGATAGTGAATTTATCAATGTTAAATGAAAGAGCAATCACAATAAAGTTTATCCAAATGGAATCAACATGTAAATCACAAAGCAAAAATAAAACAGCAAATTATAAATAGTTTGATTGAGGTAACACCTGATGTAAATCTTAAATGGCTCATTACCTAATTACAACAGTCACGAAACATGTTTTTACACTCCAGCACGAACAGTAAAACAAAACAAAAAACACTGCTTTATGGGTTTTATGTCGCCATCTACTGCCAATTTACCTTCCGTCTGGACCAGCCTCGAGGCTCGTAATCCTTCCACGGCGATTTAATTTTCTCGCATTTTGCTTCATACACAATTTCGGATCCTAAATCAATTGCCCCTTTTCACTCTATGTACTTTTTCATCACCAGTACATTAATTCACGGAGCGGGGGTTTCAGCTCCGAAATATTGATTACGAGCGGAAAATTTCTCAGCCTTAATAGAGCATTTACGCGTTCACTCACTCGTAAAATATACACCGAGGTGGCTCACTTCAGGAACTGGAGCAATTACGAGCACTTGTTTCATTCACATCTGCACTTGAATGCAGCTGGCATCCCAAGATTTGCGCTGACCTTTCCCTTTCTTCTCAAAGTCGAACCATTACTGCCACCATCCATAAACTTTAACTTGACCGGTCTTACATCGCCCGGCTACCAAGGTATGTATGAATCACCTTATAAATTATTCAAATTCACATAAAATTACATTTTCTCCTCATTTTAGGTTCATCCCTTACGGCGCAAAAGTCAATTTAAGAAGTATCCAAATTCGTTTTGCTTCTTCTCTACATTGTAACGAACCTTTCCTTAACTATTCGAAAAGGCCCTCACTAGATGGAACTTTGGGGAAGTCCCAAGCCACTGTTTTGCGTTGCTATACGCACCAAAAGCACTGATATCCTTCTCTCTTTGGATATTTACTTATACATTCACTATTTCACATTAAAACATTTTGTGATCAAGCACCGAACACAAGCCGAGCAATCCACATCACTAGAGCTAGACTTCTAAACATGGCTCAACAATTTCCATCATCCTTCATCCAACAACTCACAGGATTATTGATTAATATTTTCCAGTCACTGGTTAGGATAGCATCGTCTCTCCCATCAACCGCTAATTAGCATCCCGAATTATCCCACGAGGTTAATGACGTTATGCGCGCTCGTCGGTATTTTGTCGGTACCACTGAACATTCAACCGAGCCTCAGACACTACCGAAAACACTTGTACGTTTCATCAATACGGATGCTTTGGGAAGCCTTCTAGCCTCGGGGAACGTACCCAACTCTACTGAACGCCTAAACTTTTGGGCGATTCTTCCCGTTAGATAAAGGACCACTATCCGCGTGCTCGCACACTGTTATCCTTAACTGCTGACGTGCCGATGAGGACTGAACCTAAGCTAGCTGGGCCTCTCCAGTCGAAGGGGCAGTCAGTTTTTCCACCCACCAAGCGCGCGTACCGCACACCCGATCACCACCCACTGAGCCGTGTCCCGGTAGATATTCGAAGCACCACGCGGCGCTGCCGACAAACCGAGAGCAGGAGGTTCATTCAAATGTACACAAAAGTCATTAGGTACAATTCATTCGGCGAAAAGTTCGCCTTTTCGAAATTGCATTCACCCGATCGGGATGAACTTTCGCTGCTGTGGTCGTTGTCGCCGTTGGAACAAGGGGACGGGTGGTGGAGAATGTTCGAAAGCACATCTGATGCAAACCTGTTGAGTTGGAAAAGAGGAAATGGATTTTCATGCATGTTGCTTCCGACGATGCTTAGGTCTGTGAGGAGGTTGGGCGAACACGTGCTTGCGGTTAATGACGTGAGCAGATATCGTAGCCTATATCTCTCTCTTTTAGCTAGTCGTTTGCGTTCTCACACGTGTGCGATTTATGTTCGGTGGGTGTGAGAGGAGGAGAATCTGTTAGTAAATGTTTGCATGAAAATAAAAAAAAAGTAACATTTTTCATTGACTTCATAGCGCCGATCCTGCCAGCATGCAGAAAAACCTGAAATCTCGCGTAGCATTTAAAAACGGCATATCTTCATTGATCGATTCTCTTCATTGACTTGCTCTTTGGATTACCACGGTAACATAAACGAATTTTGCAGTCGGGTTATTTGCGAAAGAGAAAATCGATTAAAAGAAACGATCAACAATGATAGGCCCTTTTCTCGTTTTGCACGAGAAATATAATTTCATGCTGTCATATGTTTACTGTTGTTTACAGGTCAGTTTTTTTTTAAATTATACGAATTGTTTTTTTTTTGTAGTTATGCGCGCAATGGCTTGTTCAATAGGGTGGGTCAACTTTACAACCCCCTGTTCCCCAGAGCTCTTTCAATGCTCACGACGGCCCCCAACAACAGTTTAATATTTGAATGAATTTGGCTATAAACTCGATTTACCGAAGAACTTTAAATTTTTTATAGGAAATGTAACTATCCTATTCATTTGCTTACCAAAAATCCAAATATTACTCAAATTTCATAAAATATCGGACTTAGATTGAGAATACTATAAAAACAACTTTTTTAAAAGATTGCAAATCGAATTGAGAAAAATGTTGGACAAAATATTTGCAACCAATCAACTACAATCATGAAACTATTAATTTAAGGATTATAATATATTTGAAAAACATTCATAAATTTTCCAAAAGAACAAAACAAAAGTTTTCCTCCTGGACAAAACAAGTGCAACTTCTCATATTGTTCAGCAAATTAAATGTAGCTTTCGATATTTCGTAGTGAATTGTTTATTTTCAAATATAGCCTTGCATCTTTGAGGCATAGACTCGATCAGGTGGGCCATGAAGCTTTGTGGAATCGGTTCCCAAGCCTTATGCATTTCTCGATGAACATTTCAACTGGTCCTATCTGTTTCGATCGATTCTCTTCATCGACTTTCTCTTTCGTTAATAACTCAGCTGCAAAACCTTTCCCTGTTGTATTTGACGTTTCGGACGCTTGATAAGAACCTCCTTTATCAAACTATGCGATACAATTAGCGCGAAATCTGTTTGCATAGCAGTGTTTATAAAAAGAGAAAGACGATGAAGAGAATCGATCAAAACAGATAGGACCATTTGAAATGTTCATTGAGATATTTGATCCATTTGTTCAAACAATTCTCGCGCAACACGAGAAATGGGCCTATCATTGTTGATCGATTCTCTTCATCGATTTTCTCTTTCGCAAATAACCAGACTGCAAATGAATATCCCATTCAGTGTGTAGATTCAGGCGCAAGCTAACATCATCTTCTGTCGAACTGTGCTGCGAGCTTAGCGAGAAATTCGTTTATGTTGGCGTGGTAAACCAAAGAGAATCCAATTCTCGCCTAACTTTTCAAAAGGTCCTAAGTAACAAATGTAAAAAAATCGAGTGCATTTACATTGTAACATTTGTACCTAAGAACATTATACACACATACACACATTCAGATTAATGTCAATTGAATTGAGAAAATTCTAAATTAACAAAACGTCTGAAGTCCAAATTTGCATTAATGATGTTTCACTGTTACATAAGACGTTTGACTATGTTCATCAAGACAAACGTCTGAAATATCAGAAAAACCAAAACAATGCAGATCTGTTCTTCGGTCCTTTGTGTTTATACGAGTAAAACGTCTAAAATGTTCAAACAAACCAAAACAATGTGATTGTGCACATCGGAATTTTCATGTCAAGCATTTTTCTACTATTTCGGCGTGGGGGGGGGGGCTTTGACAATTATTCACGGCCCATACAAATTTAAAAAATTTTATATGGACAATTGTCTACGCATGGTGAGGGAGGAGGGGGGGGTCAAGAATACCGAAAAGATGTCTACGTATTTAATGAACAGCCCCTAAAATAACACAGTTATCAAATAAAAAGCAGCTCACGTGACCACCAACGATCGACTAAAACAATCTGTGGGCAGTGTTGCGATATACCGTTAAAAAAAAAGTTGATGCATTGTCCAGTACTCATATTGTTCGTTTAACTCGTATAACTTAAATTATGCACTCATAATGCTTAAAAACAAACAAATAATGTTGAAAACATAAATGACCTATGTAACTGTGATTATAACAAAACGTCCTATATAACATGTCCAATGTACACATGACAAGAGCAAAATGTCCTATGTAACATTTTTCACATTTTTGAAACGGGTAGATCATAATTACAATTTCAATTTTACTATCGCATTTTACTATTAAAGGTCTTAAAAATGTCCAAAGTTGATTTGGTTTAAAATAGTATCAAAAAAGATTTTGTCAATCTTCAACCTCGTTTTTCTCGAAAAGAGTGAAATGTTAGATAGGACCTTTTGAAAAGTTAGGCGAGAATTTTTGATCCTTATTGTGAACACAGTCACGATTTATTCTTCGAACCACGATCTCCCAAAGGTTCTCGATAGGTTTAAGATGCAGGCCATGGCCAGTCCATCACCGATATATGGTTATCCTTAAACCACTGTTTGACCACTTTGGCGGTGTTCTTGGGGTCTTTATGTTGTGGATATAACCATCTTAATGGCATATCCCATTCAGCATAAGGAAGCATAACATCTTTAAAAATGTTATTGTACATGCAACGATCTATAATTATAACAATTTTATGAACCGGACATAAGCCGTTTACAGAAAAACATCCCCAGACCATTACAATGCCGCCATGTTTCACGGTCTTTTGACAGTAACGAGAATCTAAGCGTTTTCCGATCAGTGACGTACACGGCAAATTCCAATAATACCGATAATGTTGAACTTCGCCATTCCAGCCTACGGGAGATTGAGTAAACCGGAGTCTTTTCTTTTGATTTTTGACGTCAATATATTCGGGGTACAATTAAAAAAAAAACCAAAATCGACCGCATTACGAAAAGTGGTCAAATTTTGACCACTTATAGCTCTGTAATAGTGGATGGATTTTAATTCTAAACAAAAAATTTCTACGAATGTGCCTAAATGAACACTCTCAATTTTCAATAGGTCACTATTGAAAATTACACAAATGTCCAACTGTTGCTTTGTTAATTAAAATTATCACCGATTGCATGCGAAAAGCGCTTTTCCTAACACAGATTCCAAAATCGAAATACATCCGGTCTCGCCGAACGGTGTTTATTCAATAACCGCGTGGTGGTGGTGGTGTTCGATCGTCATCAGCAGCAGCAGTGCTTTCGGCGCGTGGACTTGTACATTTTCCCCAGTACACAAAGAAAGGCTCCCCGCAAGCAGATCAAGGCTGCTCAAGAGCCCTCGATTCACCGAAGAAGGAAGAAGAAGCCGCACCGCTACTGATCAGATTCGATTGCTCGTCGTGAGCCGCTGTGAGCTATCTATGCCAAGCGTGTCACCCTCGTTTCAAACAACATACAGCTCGCCAGCCTCATCCGTGTTGAACACCCTAATAGCTCAGCATTGCTCAACCATCACGACAAAACGGTTCTTTTGAGGACTACCATAAATTATTATTGTTTAAGAGTTAATTTTCACTGAACGTTCGCTCGCCTTGCTGCCAGCCACATCACCCCCAAAGCTATTTTGTACATATAAATTCTCGCAATGATCAAATATCCCATGACCTAGTCAATTAACCAAAAACACTTCAAATTAAGTTGGAAAGAAATTTCTCCAATCAATTTTCTCTTTTTTTTTTTATTATCTATTGAATAAACCAAAAATTCCGTGCTTTTGTGCACGAAAATGTGTTATTTTATCATCAGAAAACGTAGTATTTCCGTGATGGTAAAAAGTGGTTTCCCTAACACAGTCGCCGAATATTCATACCGAGCATCGAATTGGATACAACCTCTTAATTTTTAGTGATATCAAAGGTTTCTTTGCAGGTCGTCGGGAGAATAATCCGGCTTCAACAGCACGTCGCCTGATTGTCCGGTCGGATACAGGTAGCTGTAATTGTTTTTTTTTACCTTGAAGGATGATTTGAAAGGATTCTCTAGTGGTGGTGGAACATAGTCTTCCACCTTTGTGATCAACAGCAATCATCACGGTTGAACGAAATTTGAAACACAGTTTTGATATGGTCGATTTCTTTACGTGGTATTTGTCACAAATCATTGTTTCTGCCATTCTGCACATATAGTCATCGATAATTTTCTTTCTGAGTTTCAATCCAAGGCTGTCAGAATTCGTTTTAATGTTATACAAAATTGACATTAGCATTTTTTCAAGGTATATTGATCATTACTTTTGCAGTAAAACAAAACCTTTTACACTTATTGTCCAACACTTCAAAATGGCATTTGTTATCAAAACTCTGTCGGTGTGCTGTCAATGAACGGCTGATTGCTTATTTAATCATGTATTATTAATCAAGACTCATAAACCGTCGACTGCAGTAGCTTACTCCGTTTCGATGCTAGAAAATTTAAGTTTACTGATGGTTTTTATCATTGTTCGGTATAAGTTGCAAATAGGGTTGGCAGTACCCAAGCAACACGGCTTGTCATAAAGAAGTTGAAAATACTTTGTAATGACTAACGCAAAGAATCACTAATACTTTAAAATACATCATTTAATACATTTATACAACCTAAAAAGCGCAAGACGCGGAGCTTATACAACTAAACACTGGTCTTATAACATGTTTTGAAAACATCATAAAAACCAGCGACAAAAAAAAACAATAAAAAAAATCTTGAGTATGGGATTCGATCACTGGTCCTTGGCGTGGTAGACTTGTTACTACCTAACTAGACCAACACCGCTTGATGAAAGGCTTGTTATAAGTATTTATCATGTTCTTGCCAATGGCATGAAAATTGTTTTCTCGTTCAACACGCCTTCGATCCATCATGAAGACGTTTTGTTAGTAGCAAAGCGGACATCTAATTGTCAGAATGTTATTTAAACGTATTTTCAACTCCTTATAAGACAACCTGCACATTTTCAGTCGAATTATTTTATGAGATGTCATAAAAAAGTATTTTCAACTTTCTTTATAACAAACTTCCGAATACCTCATAAGAAACTGTCAATCAATGCATGAAGAGACAGTCCGGTTCAATGGCACCGTCAATGTTTACGTCAATCTGGATTGATTTTGCATACGACAAGTTTTATAGTGGTATTAAAACAGTAAGATGCACGTTCAAATAACATTTAAAGATAAAAGCAAAAGAAAACTATTTTGGAAAATGTTGAATCAAAGAAGTATGAAGAAAACATCTTTATACCTCATATATAACGTGGGATGTTTTCTGCATCTCTTATAATACATTTATACAACAAGCCGTTCTAATTCTTTTTCAAAAAGATGTTTTATGTGTTACTTGGGTACCGGACCCTTTTTGTGAGTACCGGTATTTCGTAGATTACCGATACTCAATAGTTTTGAGGAATCAAAATTATGCGTTGAAAAAAACCATATTTATTCATTCAAACTTTTATCCTTAGTCTAAGATAGCAAAAATATGTTTTTAAAATGTATAGAATAACTATTCCATGTATGAGAACAAAAAAGAATGCGAGAGTGAATTTTAGTTGAAAAAATCGAAACACACTAAAGTACAGCAAACCGCATCCAGCCCTTCGAAAAGCATAGGTTTTGGTATCCAGAAACCATCGCATTTATTGAAATTAGAGCTACTCCATAAGCCTCTTTTCCGATTTTTTCTTAACGATTAGATTGTTAAAAGCATCTTCTCCATCTACGTCCTCAACCTTGAGACTGAAATGTTCGTTACTCGACAAAAAGTACGCTTGATTGAGCTGAATTTTGCGTATATTATGACTCAATTGTATAACAAAATTGACGCTCGTATATGTCAGCCTTAAATCACCTAAATTTAGATGAATTTTTCTAAGTGTGTAGTATCAACAATCAATACGAAACTAACGATTTTAAATTCGCTCACCACTTTAGTAGCCTATTGGTCCCAAGCAAACGATTAACGTACCCTATTCTAGTTGAAATTCTATTACTACACTATGTTTGTTTTGATTCGCTATGAAAGTTTGACAGATAACATCAGGGGTGTGTGGATTCATGCAGAACATGCAGGGGTGAGTGAAATAGCTTGGGACTGCTTGGGACCGTTGTTCTGGTACTGAGTGAGCCAAAAATAATAATGATTTTCTTCGGGACCCAGTGGTCTTAGAGTTACCTCTATGGTAGTATCCCGTCGTTTGAGAATCAGCTTGTTTAATCGAGATATTTCACGACGTTTAGAAAATATTCCAAAGTTGTCACTCGATGACATTTTAACGGCCGGGATAAACAAAAACTCAAAATGATCAGCGTATCCAAACCGTCTTTCCTTGATCCGTTCTAAAGTGCTTTGTACAGTTCGTTCATTGCTGTTCGAGCATAACATGAAGCGCTTCGTCTGCTTCATATAATGTGCATTGCCCCGTAACGTGGGTAGATCACCTTTTCGTGGTACGTTACGGGATGTAAGATCTACCACCGATTCCTAGTCTTGACAACTTCAAACTAGGGGAAGAGGATTTTTCAGTAATCCAAGGAACCCTAGCAGCACACTTGCCACTGAGTTGTTGTGGTTACTAGTATGTCACCGTCACAATCAAGTTGCAGCAACTTATTATGATGGAAGTGTGATGCTTGGGAACACATCTTAGTCCTTGTTACTTGTTATGCCTTGTTGATAGTGACAAGACTCGGCTTTATCTACCGAGGATGATCTTGAAACAAGGGAAAAATGAGTTAGTTAGTATTCATATATGTGATTCCTAATCTTCTATTCATTGTTCCCTAGTTTGAAGTGGTTTAGAGATTAGGGTTCTGATGCATGGTCACTATCGGTGTCATTCTTTAATTTTGTTGCTAAGGAATCCAATTTTGACTGACAAAGGGGTGCTTCTTTGGAGGGTGTTCGAACACTCCGAAGGGTATAAACAGCGGGACCTTTCAATTAGAATCGATCCCTTGCGATGAAGGCAAGAATGACAACTGTATCAAAACCGAATACTTCATCATTTCTCAATAGTGATGAAGTAATACGACATGCACTAAACTAAGGACAGGGGATATACTACATTAGATCAAATTACTGGTCGCAGTGGTTTTATGTCCCGAACAGAGGATAAAAAAATATCTGCACAAAAGGGCTGCATTTATAGGTTCTAAAGCTTGAATAATTTCTCTAACTAATTCCATTTCCTCGTCGGTAAAATTCACCTCCACCTTTCATTTAAGGTCGATCGCCGTTTTTTTTTTTTGTATCACAGTACTGAGTTCGTAGAATCTTTTAACAATGTCGCGAACCTCAATTTGTGATTGAGGTATGTGTGTGCATGTGGAATAAAATAAAATCCAAATTAATAATATCGAAATTACTGGTATTTTCACACTTTTTGTACTGATAAATCGGATGGTATTACCGGTAATACCGGTACTGGTACTATCGGTAAAACAACCCTAGTTGCAAATGCATTGTCCAATAGACAAGCTCACACATACGCCTGTATGAATGCGTGGAGCTCTTAGGCTGTGTTCCATATGGTGAATTTTCACTTAAATTTGACTCTTCGAAAATAAATTATATTGTTTGAAAATCCCTCTGTCATTGATCGTCCAATTTTCGAGTTGGTGTTTGTCAAAATAGACTGTCATAAATAAGTCTGGTACAATAGCAGGTTTATTTGAAAATTTTCTATCTGTCAAATTTAAGTAAAAATTCACCAAATGGAACACAGCCTTAGAGCTCCGTGCATACCTACAGGCGTATATGTGAGCTTTTGTATTGGACAACACATTTGCAACTAGGGTTGTTTTACCGATGGTACCAGTACCGGTATTACCAATCACTGGTAGCCGGGTGATCGTAACTATCGCACAATTCGCGATTTCTAACAAGCATTTGCAGTGACACACTAAAAATGCATTTTAAAAAAACCTGGAATGCTGTATTTGGATGTTGAGTGTATATACAATGGTTGCAATGATGAGTTTTCACCGTTTGCTCTCCAGTTTTCAAAATGACGTCCAAGCAAGAAGAGTAGCGTGTCAAAATTTTGCTCGCGCAGCAAGAGAATCCGACGTTCACACACGCCAAGTTGGCAAAATTGCTGGATGTGGCCAAATCGACCGTGACAAATATTTTAAAAGTGTTCGGGGAGCGTCTGTCGACCGCCAGGAAGCCTGGAAGCGGCGGCAATCGTATTCCGGACGTGGCAGCGACGACGAGGAAGGTGGCGGTGAAATATAAGCGGAATCCTAACCTCTCCATCCGGGAGGTCGCTGGCAAGCTTAATGTCTCCCATACTACTGTGCAGCGAGCCAAGAAACGAGCCGGGTTGTCGACGTTTAAGAATGTGAAGGTGGCGAACCGAGATTACAAACAAAACACGTCGGCATAGCAGCGGTCCCGAAAGCTGTATACGAATCTGCTCACAAAGTTCGACTGTGTCGTCATGGACCACGAAACTTATGTGAAGGCGGACTTCAAGCAGCTTCCGAGACAGGAGTTTTATACCGCATCAGGAAAAGGGAAGGTGGGTGAAACTTTCAAAACCATCAAACTACCGAAGTTCTCGAAAACTATCTCGTTTGGCAGGCCATATGCACGTGTGGTCTAAAAAGCGGCATTACTACGGGAACCATCAATCAAAAGATCTACGTCCAGGAGTGCCTGGAAAAGCGGCTGCTACCATTCATAAAGCAACATAATAGACCTGTGCTGTTCTGGCCGGACTTGGCGAGCTGCCACTATGGGAAAAATGCAATCGAGTAGTACGATGCGAACAACGTGGTTGGGGTACCCAAAAACCACAACCCTCCCAACAGCCCAGAACTTCACCCCATCGAACGGTATTGGGCCTTGGCCAAACGGAATCTCAAAAAAACTAATAAATCCATGGAAAACGAGCAGCAGTTTAAATCTAACTGGCGTTTGGCGGTGAATAAGGTCGATGAGACCACTGTGCAAAATTTAATGGAAGGGGTTTAGCGGAAGACACGGCAGTTCGGATTTGGCAAACTAAAAGAATAAACAAAAAAAAAAATTCCTTTAAATATATGAATTGAACTACCAAAAGAAAAATAAAAAGATTTTTGTGAAATGAATTTTGACTGACAGTAACGATTTTTTAACGACCAATTTTTGCTCGTTCCAGTCTTTAATACTGACTTTACCTTATATCGTCTAATTACGCGAAAAGGTCGTTAGATGAAATGGAGCGCCTTTCGATACCTGTTATATCCAAAGTTCCAACCCCTCTAATATTGCCAAATGCGTCGAATTGAACTTTTTTATGAAAGGAAGGGCTAAGTATGCACCTTTAGAATTGATAAAAGGATCAATAAAAAATTTAAATACGCTCCTTAAAAAACACCCAAATGATGCATAAACCTTCGGTGAAAACCCCTAAAAATGATAATGATCCATAAAAATATCAATATGATCCATATTTTATGTCAAATTCAGCAACACATATATAAAAATGTACAGCTAAATTTTTAAAGAATGAGTATTGTACGAATAACGGCGTCGGTGGTGTGGTGGTAGGCGTGATTACCTCTCACCCCAGTAGGCCTGGGTTCAATCCCAGTCGGCACTGCCGGGATGTTCTGAGGCATAACATCTCTGATCACGCCTTCCTTCGGATGGGAAGTAAAGCCGTTGGTCCCAGGTTCATGAGTTGATGGGTCGATAGGTAGGGTCCAGGTGTGGGAGCTGCCTTCCTGGCACGTCGGTAGCATTGGTGCTCAGCACGGAAAACAAGATCGACGGAAAAAACAAAGCAAAGGAAAAAAAAAAGTATTGTACGAATAACCCTTAAACATAATGCAAATGATCCATAAAACGTTCGAGAATGAACGTTAAACTAACGAAATTAAATCAACTTATATTAGAATCTTCTTTAGAAGCTTGCTTCGCCATTAAACTTCAATAACTTTGTAGCAATTAAATTGTAAAAAAAATAGAAAAGGCTAAAAAGGAGCTTAAAATCGCTCCACAAGTGGTGTGAACTAATTATTTGAAGCTAAATAATAAACACTATTTGCAACCAAATGTCACCGTTTGGTTTTATACTAGGGGAAATGGCTCTAATGTTGGCCTATGGATGTAAGATTGGGCCCATTTCTAAAAATCTGCTATTTATAAATTTCATCTAGATGAACGCGTCATTGGGACGGTGCTAATGGATATTTTTGGTCGCTATTGAAAATTTAGTCGATTGCTGAATTTATGTATGGGCCCAAATTAGGGGGATTACTGACATTACATCCATTTCCCCTACATAGATTTTTTTCAAGCATGCCTCGAAAAAACAGTCCACGTTTTACTGCGAATGTTATAATAGGTCATTTCCAGTACTTGCTTTCAGCTTTTACTGCAGCTTGCTGTAAATTACAGCAAAGAAACTGTATATCCCCGCATTTTTTGCTGAAAAGTACCCACAAGTCAATTGCAATAGAAGATTGTTTACTGATGGATCACACATTGATGGATCCACTGGCTTCGGTGTCTTCAATGAATACTCAACTGCCTTCTGGAAACTTCAGGAACCTTGTTCCGTTTATGTTGCTGAGCCAGCAACAATCAACATCGCATTGGAGATAATTTCCGACATGCACACAAACCATTATTTCATCTTCTCCGATAGTCTCAGTTCGATTGAGGCTATTCGGTTGAAGAAACAAGGTAGGCACTCATCATATTTCCTTTAAAAGTTAAGGGAGCAGATGAATTTGGTGGTCGAAAGATCATATATGATTACCTTTGTATGGGTCCCCTCAAATTGCTACATCCCAGGCAATGAGAAGGCAGCCTCTCTCGCAAAGGTGGGCGCACAACAAGGCGAGATTTATGATAGAATCATTTCACATGATTAATTTTTCCCATTAGTACGTCAGAGTTCTCTGCTAATTTGGCAAAGCGATTGGACAAGTAATTCTATTGGGTGGTGGTTACATTCCATTACTCCAAATGTTTCTTCGAGAGCTTGGTTCAAAGGTCTGGATGTAAGTCGGGGATTCATTCGCGTGATGTCAAGACTTATGTCCAAGCACTACTCGCAAGACACACATCTCTACAGAATAAACCTTGTTGACAGCAATATATGTAGGTGCAGAATCGGTTATGATGATATTATTATGAACTTATGAACCCGCGATCTTCCCTACATGCAGGCAATCTACGAATTCCTTTGTTTGTCTGATGTTAGAGTTTTATGTGACCATCTCCTCCTTTCCACAAATTTTCCAGTAATTGTGTCCCAGTCTTATTATCCACCTGTTTCTGTGCTACTTGCTTCTGCCCAGCCACCATTTGGTAAACCGTTTGAGAGAGTAATCTGAAGGAGGCTTTAGAAATTTGTTTCCTACCTAGCACCTTCCAATCGAAATTGTTACCCAGTAACCTCGAGCCTGCCACGAATAATCGGTACCCAATACCAACCTAGATTTATTGCTGTTTAAAATGTTAATTAAAAAATTACGGATTTTTGGCTCCGTAAACTGTCACACACGACTGAGCCTAGTAAATAAATGAACTATTTAAAAAAAAGGCTATATGCTGCAGAAAGCATTAAATCATACTTTTGCTTTTATCTGCACATAATCTTATTGAAAAGCAATTACGGGAACATACCTAATATTACACCTGTTAATTTCTAATCCTGTGCACTTCATGAATTCTGTTACCTCTTAAAGATAAATCGCAATTGTGTTTTATGTGAATAACTTAATTCCAATCAACGTGTTTCTGATAACCATTTATATTCTCCATTTACAAAATTTAATTCCAAGCGAATTAAGTGGTGACAATAATCCCCACATCTTGAAATTTCAACGTGCAATCATAGGAAAATCAATTATTATATTGATGTGCATTAACAACAAGAAAGGACCATTTAGGACCAAAAATTCCTAAATAACTAATCAAAGTGTCTTTCCCGTGTATCCTTCTTCTGCTATTATCACTGCTGAATTTTTTATATATCTTTATTAAGGAGACTTTCAGCCCTTGGCTGGTCGTCTCCAAAATCTCTGCAGGATGTTTACCCCTGACCTTGCATTATTGTTTTTTGAGCCTCAATAGGGCCTCAAAAGTTGATCTTAAAAAACTTTTTTACTTAAAGTAACTCCATCCTGGAGTTGCTTTCAAAACGTTCTATTTCTCTTCAAGTTTTTATTTAAGAAAAATCAAAAATATGTGTTTTAGTTATTTGAATTTAAGGCTTATTTTTGTTTTTTTAACCGAAAAAAAATCAGTTTGTATTTTTATTTAATAAAGCCTTATTAGTTCCCTGCAACTCTTTCTTAGTCATTTTTTCTCAATTACTCAAGAGCTATAATTGAGGATGCCCTTTCTACTCTCTTTTCTCCTGCGGAATTTTTTTTAGCTTATTCTTTACACCCAGGAAACTTCAACGAAATCGGAGGAGGTGCTACCAACTATAGTCGCTATATTCATAGTCTGGCGGATAGAATCTCGGGAACCAATTGAGCTGTCAAATAGCGGAGTGAACCTCCCAACACTATTAAATGGGAAATCTGAAAAGAACTTCTATGAAATGAATTCTTGATAAAAAAAGATATGATCAGAAAACATTTTCAGACTTTATTTTGAGGGTGACCCCAAACTTTTGAGCGATACATACATCGTACTGTGGAGTGACCCCAATCTTTTGAACGATGACTTGAATACATATTTTCATGATTCAAATATCAAAAATGACAGAGATAAGGCTTGTACTTGAAAAAAATGCACCATTTATATCCGTGTGTAACTTTTTTATACGTGGGTAAAAATTGATGAAAATCAGGGTATAACTAGTTTGAAGTGAATTGTTTACATGTGCAAAATTTCATATTAATCGGTTCAGTGGTTATTGAGATGTCATCGAAACAAGAAGAAAATCGCCGGAGAATTTTGCGCGCCGTCATGGAAAATCCGACTGTGACCACGAGATGGATCGGAAGACAACTAGGAATCACCCATACAACTGTGTCTCGGATGGTAACATCGTTTAAGGAGTCCCAGATGAGCGAGCGGAGGGCTGGAAGTGGAAGAAAATCGAAGACAGCTGACCCTGTGATGGCCCGGAAGGTGTTGGATTATTTCAAGCATAATCCGAACCTTTCGATTCGCGACGCGGCTCTGAAGGCAAAGTGTTCCACCTGGTTCGTTCAGCAAACCATGAAACGAGCTGGGCTTCGTGTATTCAAGGTCCGGAAGGCACCGAACCGGCGTGATCAACAAAACACGGCGGCCAAATCCTGCGCAAGGAACCGATGTGTGTGGTTATGGATGACGAAACCTACATCAAGGCAGACGCAAAGCAGATACCGGGGCTAGAGTTCTACGTTGCCAAATCACGGTTTGATGTTCCGGAAGATATAAGGAATAAGAAAGTGGACAAATTCGCCAAAAAATACTTGCTGTATGCCAATGCGGTAAACTGAGTAAACCGTACATAACAATGGGTACCATCAACAGCGAAATTTACCGCACCGAGTGCCTCCAGAAGCGTCTGTTGCCCTTCCTGCGGTCCCACGGAGGCGAGACATTATTTTGGCCGGACCTGGCATCATGCCATTACGCGCGATAGACGTTGGATTGGTACAGAGACAATAACATTGTTTTTGTATCAAAAACCGACAACCCCCCAAATTCACCATTTAAGAACGAGCTGGAGCTGAAGAAAGAATGGATGAAAGTGACCAAAAAGGTCGGCTCCACCATTGCACAAAATGTAATGAGGGGTCTTAAGGAAAAGGTGCGGGCTTTCAGCGATGGAAAGGAAATTGAATAAAGTAATTATACAGAAACATAATCCATATGTATTAGTCAATTCCCTGAAAGTTTCAAGAAAATCCGACTCAAAATAAATTTTTGGTGGACACTTTTGTTTGGTACATTTTTTTCGAGTACAGGCCTTATGAACAAAACACAATTTCATGTTTTTTTAGGGGTGACCCCAAACTTATGATCGGGAGTGTAAACGGAGAAGTCTGATTGATTTGGGTTTAAATCTTCAAAAAAAAGGGCTGAGATTGAGATAAATTGTGTAGAGACATACACAATAACACAACTAATAATGGGGAGCCACGCAAATGTTAGTGGGCTACCAACGATATAACTGTAGGAAAAGTGTGAAACAAATAATTTTTCAAAACCCTATTCGAGCTTTACTAAACGCGCCGGCAACCAAACATCAGAACGCCGCGAGAGAGCGAAAACCGCCAGTATTCGAGCCAATTCTGTTGAGCTAGCCTTGCTCCTGGCTAATTTTAGTTAATCGCAGCTAAACGCTCGGCGCGACAACACACAGCTGCGTTTATTCTCATTCTGGTGGAAGACCACAATACGTTTCGAAACAAAAAATCCTGCGCGCGCGCTTCACGTATTCATCCTAGCCAACGAATAAGTGATCTCCGTCTGTACGCACAGCTACAACCACCAAAACGACCTCGCGAGGTGATTCGTCCTTTAAGGATTGAAAAGCAATAATTTCCCAACGATTATACGATGACAGCAACACGTTGACAAAAGTGAATCATGTGAAGCAAACGGATGCTGTCGTGATGGTTCACTGCGACTTAAATAAATGTTTATGATCGTGTAAAAGTGATTGATGGTGCCGAAAAGCAACGTCGAAGGGTTTCAAATGATCTGAGCGAAGAATTCTGAGGAAACAATTTGGTTTTGTTCATTTTGGTTGCTGTGGAAGTGTGTCCCTCCAAATTTGCAAAATAATCTTCTACTGCATTGTTAGTAATGCGTACTCCGAGGGTCGCTCGATCCGTTGTTTTGCAGAAGGTCTAATTATATTTTAATTAATTAATTACGCTACATTTTAATAGCGAGCGCAGCGAAGATAGAAGCAACAGAAATTTTATACTGGCGACAAATTTCAGTGCACGAAAACAAGTGGATCCAACGAAGCAGATCACATAACTAGCAGGAGAATCAAAAGTGTGTGCAAAAGTGATCTTAGACCACCAGTTGCAGCGTGTTTACTGTATGAAATTAAAATTTGCTCATACACGGTTACCGATTATTGCAGAAAACCGTTGCGAATCATAGAAAAGGATAGACCATCGAAGTCAAGTCGAGGACCGTTAGAGTGTGGTTAATGTTTCGTGTTTAAATCCGCCAATTTAATGCCTCTATGCTAGTGAAAGCGTGGAGCTAATCGTAATCGCATACAAGTTGCAGCTGATCTCTGGTCGGGGTTTGTGAATTTGAACCGACAGTCAACGGTCGGGATGCAGGCAGAATGAATTAGTTGTGCAAACATGCGAAGGATGATAAAATGAAGTTCGCCTGAGGGTAATCAGCTGCCGGATAGTGCAAATGTTTGTTTATCAGTTAGTGTGCCGTAGAACGTGGTACGTCCGTTCATTTTGTAGTTTCGGTAAATAGTTGAAAATGTAAACTATGTATAAAAACAAGTGCACGTTTTGCAGTCTAGCGACATCGACAAGCCGCATTCATGCCGTTCGGATACTGCTGCTGTTGTTTATAGTTATTTTAGGTAAGGTCCATACTATATGTGTTACTTTACGGATGATTTGGCTGTGTCAACAATTGGTAATATAAAACATGTTAAGCTTACAGATTAGCGGCGCCGGGGGTGTAGTGGTAAGCGTGATTACCTCTCACCCCAGCAGGCCTGGGTTCAATCCCAGTCGGCGCCGCCGGGATGTTCTGAGGTACAACATCTCTGATCACGCCTTAATAATGAATAAGATAACATCTTCGCACGCTTTAATTGTTGAAGTTTTAGAAAACTGACTCAAGACATTCCTTGATTCTAGTAAATTAAATATGTTGGCTGGTTATTTAAATAGTAATTGGCATGACAACCATAATTTAAATCATTTGAAGGCGTTTAACTGATTTTTTTTTTTTTTTCAATTTAAAACAAACGATAGATGAATACACGCGTATTTCCAGGCACAGTAGAACTTTAATTGACCACGTTTATTCCAATTTTGATTCTATTTGTTAAGTTACGGATACTGATTTGAAAATAACCGATCATGAGACCTTAGTGATTAATGTATTAGATAATTTAAATAATAACGATGACTTAGTAAAATTGAAGTGCTGGAGGAAATATTCGAAACAGGCTGTTTCCAATCTTGTTGAGGGAAGCGTGGATTTTCCATTCGTGGCCGGTAACTTAGATGAATCAACAGCTGTTCTTAATAACGATTTGAAAACGAGTACCAATCAACTAGTTGAGCAAAAGCTTGTTTGTTTGAAAAACTCGAAAATCTGGTACAATTTGGATCTTTTGCGTCTTAAACGGAAAAGGGACAAATGGTACAAAAAGTTTTGTAGATCAAATAGTGATAGGCCCCCATCGCTAAAAATCTTCTATTTTTCAATTTTATGTAGATGAACGCGTCATTGGGACGGTACTATTGGATATTCTTGGTCATTAGGGCCCATGCATTAATTATGTCACGCTAAATCGAGCAAAAAATTACCCCTCCCCCCCTACCGTGACGTTTTTCCTATACCTAATGCATTGCTTGTCACAAAATCTTAGACCCCCCCTCCCCCCTTAGAGCGTGACATAATATATGCATCAACCCTTATTGAAAATTTTGTCAATTGCTGAATTTATGTATGGGCCCAAATTGGGGGCATTTAGGCCGACATATAAGAGATGAACCAGCCTCTGGCTGAAAGTCTCGCTAATAAATATAACCTAACCTAACCTAGGCCGACATTACATCCATTTCCCCTATTCATTGGAATAGGTACCACACGTAATAAATATTCACAATTGATAAAGAAATTTCGTTGTACATGTGTTCAAAGGAAGACTGCAGCATCGAAACAACAGCAAAGAGTTATGGAAAATTTTGAAATCTTTATAAAAAAAAACTAGTAATTGCAAACCGCGGTCCATAAGTTTAAATGGCACATTAGAACAATCAGAATAAGAAATTGCATCTAAGATTATTTTGTTAATAGTGTTTCATTGATTAACCAATCCGTTGAATTGGTCGATGAACAGCCAGTTAATAGTAGTTGTAGATTAGAAGGTTTTCACCCAATTACATTAGATAAACTAAGAGTTATTTGCTTTCCATCAGGACAATCATCTGGAGTAGATAATGTTAATGCTAGAGTTATTCAAGATTGCTTTCATGTCATTGGACACATCTTGCTGGCCCTTATTAATGAATCATTGCAAACTGGACATGTGCCACAAATTTGGAAGTAATCCTTAGTGGTTTCTATTCAAAAACTTGCTGGAACTTCCATCAACATGTTGCACACATTAGAGAAAATTTTAGAGCTTGTTGTTAAAGGTCAGCTGTTGGCGTATTTCAATATTTGTTGATAACAGAACAATCAGGATATCGGAAGGTCATTCTTGTGAAACTGCATTGAATTTGATGTTAGCAAAGTGGAAAAAAACAACTTGGAACGTAAAGATACGATTGTTGCTGTTTTTAGAAACTGAAATGCGCTTTTGAAACAATTTCTAGGCCCTCATTGTTACGATCAATCAAGCGCTTTGGAATTACGAGTGCTGCATGTAAAAGGTTTCAAAGCTATTTGTCTGACAGAACTCAACGGACTGTTTTTAATGATTATGTTTCCAGTCCCGTGGTGAATAACCTGGGTGAACCGTGGTGAATAAGGGAAATGAATTAGGGCCCCTTTTATTTATATTGTATATTAATGGTATGCGACGTGTTTTACGATTTTTTGACATAAATCATTTTGCAGATGATACTGCACATTAAGATTTTTTTACAGTATACTGTAATTTTTTACCGAATATGGAACAGCTGAACATTCGGTAATCATTTCGATAATTTTTTAATTTACAATCCGTCCTGTAAATTTTCTTCGCTTGTGGCCTGTCAAAATTTACTGACCTGGACTGTAAATTTTACTGAATGATCGGTAAAGTTTACCATAGCGTTCAGTATAATTTTTACCGAATCGACTGTACTTTATTTTCAGAATAAATAATAAACATTGTAATTTTTATTGATTGATCAACTGTTTCTTTCTTTCACCAAACCAAAAGATTCATTCCTTATAACCATATATATTTTTTGGAAGATGCATTTTCATCTTGCGTTTGTACAGAAAATTATAAAAAAATCAGTAAAGAACCCGGACGAGGTTATCAACTAAGTAGCGAACCGTTCTAAAATGCAGTTTCTGCGGTAGAGGAGAACATTGAGTTGCATAATGTCCATGGCGTCTGAAAGAAATTGACCCAGAAATGAAAAACTAATTATATTTTCAGCATAAATTGCACAGAATCTAGCGAAAAGTAAAGTACTTACGCTTCACAACGTAGAACCGAAGGACACTCAACATCGAAATGGCAGCCAATATTGAGTTTGACAGTACGAAAATCTGTTCAGTAACTTTTACAGAATTCGGTACTTTATAGCTGTTTGATTTTGTAAAAGATTATTTTTACAGTCTACTCGTCACAATTTTTACAGAATTGCGAAATCGCAGCCTTTTACAGTTTCGATCCGCAAATTTTATTTACAATTTTCGGTAAATGTATGTAAATTACGGAAATTCAGCAGTTCAGATTGCGGAAAATTTGTAAAATAATATGTTTTACAAAGCATTCGGTAAAAATTACATTTTACCGAACAAATTCAGCAAAAAAGTACCGAACAAGATTTAAGAAATTTGGTGTGTGTGTGTTATTCATTGCAGCTAAGGATTTAGATCACATTTGAATGAAGATTTGCGTTCTCTAAGTAAATGGTTGAAGTATAAGAAGTTGAAATTGAAACCAAGTAAAACTAAATTTATGGTAATTTCGCGGAATCGAGTAAATGATAACGTCTCTGTTGTAATTGATGATGAGGCCATTTATCACGTTCGGGTGATTAAATATCTTGGCATGATTATTGATGACAAACTTAAGTTCAACTCATCAAGAAAGTTGCCAAGAAGTATGGAATTCTATGTCAACTGAAAAACGATTTAGCTATTGCCAGTAAAATACAGCTATACAAATCAATCATCTCTCCTCATCTAGACTTTTGCCCTATTTTCGGCCAATGATGCAACACAAATATCGAGATAAAAGCGCTTGCAGAATAAAATAATGCGTTTGACTTTGGGATGTAATAGATTCACTTCCTCAACTTTGATGCTAGACGCCTTAAAATGGTTGTCGGTGAAGCAAAGAATTGTATATTTGACTATGGTGTTCTTTTTTAAAGTAGTTAACGGTTTGCTGCCTCGATATTTGTGTAATCGAATTGAAAGAGGAAGTGACTTTCATAGATATAATTCTAGAAACGCGGTTGAAATAAGAACACCACATTTCTTGACTTGTGCTTCACAAAATTCATTATATTTTAATGGAATAATTCGATTCGATGCCTAGACATATTAAACGTTTAGTAACACTTCCACTGCATTTCACACATTAAAACTGTGTTTTGAACAGTTATCCAAAGTTATGATTTTTTTATGAATTGACAAATTATGTATCTTGACGAAATTTGTAACGGATTATTTTGTATGGATAGCTGTCATTATGGGGGCCTACCTTAGCTCAGTCGGTAAAGGCGCAGCTACAAAGCAAGACCATGCTGGAGGTGGCTGGGTTCAATTCCCGGTCCGGTCTATGAATTTTTCGGGTTGGAAAATTTCTCGACTTCCCTGGGCATAGAAGTATGATTGGACTTGCCACACAATTATACCAATGCAAAAATGGTACAGGCATCGAAAGCTCTCAATTAATAACTGTGGAAGTGCATCTAGAACACTAAGTTGAGAGCACGCAATAAGCTAATATATGCGATATGTAATAAGCTTGAAAAGCGAAGAAGAAGAAAGAAGAAAGAAGCTGTCATTATGACTTTTAAATAATTATTGTAGCGTTGCAAAAACTATTGTGATGATGATGGATTTTTGATAATTGATTTCATATTAGTAGTTAATGAAAAAAAAATGTGACTAGTCTACAAAGTTTTGAGCCTCGCACGCGTATTACAGATGAAAGAGAAATTTCTAAAAACGTAGGTCACTCAACCTTCTCTCTCTCTAAGTGAGACTGAACGGCCGTGTGTGATTATTTTTGATACAATAGTTTGCGCTAGTACCACTCAAAAATAATCACAGTGAAAAAAAACTTCTTCTCAGATGTCATCATTTTCAAGTTATGGTTTTTGTAAAAAAATTAAATCCAATTTTAGAATCGCCGTTTTGAAAAGTTACTTTTGAGAAAAATAATCATATTTAAATGAAAAATGCAACAATGGGTTGAAACCAATCACAGTGTCTCTGGTGGGATAAAATTATTTAAAAAAAAATCAGTTTCGCTGATACATCCACCAAACAAAATCTTAGGTGCTCCTCTTCCGCCTAAGGCTAGTTTCAAAATGTTCTATCGTTTTCCATACAAATTTTGAGCTCGGCCATTGACGAGAGAGTTAATTTTTTGACGTGATTTACACTGAAAAATACTAAAAAAAAACAAAAAGGTTCTAGGCCGGATAGAACTTGTTTTTTAATATTTTCTTCCAGAGACACCAAAGATTCATTCAAATCGAAAGGGGTCGAATGAAAGCGAGAAAAAGAGTATGGTAGAGAAAGTGAGAGAGAAAATGATAAAAACGAAGGGAAACAGTAAACTCTCTGTAAACAGATATTCAAGCGAATTACAAAAGGATTTTGAGTTACGGTAGTAAATATACTTGGGAAATGGGGTCGAAATAGCCTAGATATCCTTCAAGCGAGAGGAGAATTGACTGTATTTGAAATTTAGTATGATTTCAACGTTGAATATTGCGAATACTTATCAACAATTACTCTTTTGTTCATGTTGGTAAGGTTTTATTTATGAAGATTTACATTTACAACTAGGTTTTTGAAATTATCCTTGTTCCGACTTATGCTACTTATGCCATTGCCATTTTCAATAATCATGATGCCTCTTTCAGCGTGATCATTAACAACTTCCACGTTAATTATTTACTATGTTGCTTCCATGAATATTGGGTTCATGACCCAGGAAAATTCAAAAACACTAGGAAAGCTGCAATATATACCACAATTATAAAACATATTATTTTTTTGTTGTCATGTAAGCTATTGAGGTGCTCATCATATCTCTGACTAATGCAGCCCGCTTTCTCCATGTTAACTGGGGATACATTGTGGAACCAAGTTGAAACGACTGTTTTCATACAAGCGTTCATACGAAAAACGCTTCTTTTCGACTTTCCCAATGAGGCCCATGATCTCCAAGTTTTGAAGGAGGTGACTTTGTCGTTCCATATCGAGATGGTTTTCATTGATAATGGCAAGACCAATCAGTTTTTCTCGTACATACCACGTGTGTGTCAATGATTGCAATGGTAGCATAAGTCGAAACAAAAATAATTATCGATACAATGTGGTTAATATATCTAGCGTTCATTATCATAAGGGCCTAACCGCGATGATTGATTATCTTCATTGATTTTTTTTGTTAATAACTTGGCAGTTTAAATTTTTTCCTGTGCTTTTGATGTTGCTTTTGCTAGTTAATATCCATCCTTTTAGTACACTGTACTGGAAAAATTTCGGAAAATTTGTTCGCGTAACTGTAGTAATGCGAAGAGAAAAACGATTTAGAGAATCGATCATCGCAGTAAGGCCCTTATGATTCTGAACGCTAGATATCTATTCGTAAACAAACCATTCATAACTTGGTGAAAAGATCAGGTCCTATGTACAACTTGATTTGTTGAAAATAGTGATGTCCGATTACTACTCGATTAATCGAGCTAATCGATTATCTGTTAGAATAATCGATTAATTTTTAATCGATTATTGAATGCCTCGATTATCTGCTAATCGATTAGTTGGCCTCAATTATTGCACGATTATTTGAATTTTCATTGGAAGTAGGAGTTGAATTTATTTTACTGTATATAGACCACCAATCCAACAGAGCATCGATTAAACTATTGTCGTTTTTGTTTTTGCGGTGTAGCTAGCAAATTTTCTTTTTCAATATTTAAACTATCAAAATGATTTTGAAATCAAGTTTAACCATTATTTTTCCACTATTAATGGGATTACTGATAAATGTTTACTATTCTTACAACAAAGGGTACACCAAATGTCTCGAAAAGTTTGCGTACGGTTTGTTGAGCCGGTACGTACGGTTCAGTTTCCTTAAATTACGCTTGGTTTTCAGCACTGCAACCAAGGCTGAACCTCCATATCTCAGTATCAACGTAAATGCCCTAGCCAGGAGCCGTCCCGAGATGTTCGGTATGATTCTGGCTACCACGTTGATGGCTTTCGCTGCCTTCTGGTAGGCGTATTCTACGTGGCTATTGAAGCCAAACGGTCGTCGACCATCACTCCCAGGCATTTCAACACTCACTTCTAGTTTATTGCGTGCTTCCCAATACCCAACTGATCAATACCACCTCGCTTTTGTTGTGGGCTATCTGCACCTTCGCTCCATGCATTAGGTTTCCAATCATGTCGACCGAGGCGCCAACATTTCCATCTATTCCAGCGTCTTGCCTGTTACCGTAAACCAACGATCTCAACTCGTTTGGGTAGCTTCAGCGTTAGACCGCCTTTTTAAATCACGTTCCAGAGCGTTGGACCAAGGATGGAGCCTTGTGAAATTCCCACCATGATCCTAATCGATCTCTGTCCCATATTTGGCTCGTAGATCAGAACCCGGTTCTGGAAGTAGCGTCGGTCGCCCAGCTAGGGCTGTTGAACGCATTATTGACGTCGATCGTTATCACAGCGTAATATCGATCTCCTCTCCACTTCTATTTCGACGCCTTCTCGGCTAGCTCGACAACTGTCCGAATATCATACACTTTTGCTCTTCCTTTTTGAAATTCGAACTACCTCTCTGACGATACTCTCCGTGTATTTCGTCAGCCTGTTTAGGGTGATCATCTCAAAGAGTTTTCCGAGTGTATTCAGCAGGCACTGCTACCAGTTGCTCGTTGGTGACTTCGTCGTTATCTTCCCCTCGGTCTCCGTACGATGCAGGTGGCCAGGTCGTTGGATCGTGCTTCGAGAAAAGTCCTTCCTCGACGACTTTCAGGTTCTCTAAGCACATTTCAACGGGCATGACTTGACATCTGATCTTCGTCATCACGACACGGTGTGCGTCGTTGGCAGCTGCGTCTCTACCCAGCTCCAGTTGACAGTTTGACTTGCTCTGCTTTATCTTCCGTTTATGTGCTCGGAACATTCCTCTACGTTCCTTTCTGTCCGCTTCTGTTCTTGCTCTCTGAACACATCTTCTGGCTCTGAGACAACTAGCGCGGAGGGTGCTAATTGCCTCGTTGCAGAAACGACTTGGAAATGTCATTTTCAATGAAAGATCTCACGCGATATTATCATTGGATGAGAAAACGACGATAGAGATTTTCTTCAAAATTTCATCGAATTTTTCGTCATGACAGAACGTGACAGTGTTATGACCATCGTAATTACTAGCTCATTTAATACTATAAAAGTTAGTTGTACCGGGTAAATCTTAATAATATATCCACATACATACGGTAATTTGCTTAATTCATCGAAATCAGTTAGAAATGTAGATTTCAAAACCGCATAAGAATTATTCTCATGAGTGCTTGATCATTGAAAAATGACAAGAAACCTAATGATAGGTAGTTTCGTCTCGTGATAGTGAGAGGAGCTGTTTTATCATCGTCACATGACGGCCGTGATATTTACCAGCTCTGGTTGCAGCAGTAAGATGGAGGCCGTCTGTTATTTAGCTCCAGTTTCCTCGGCATGGTCGTGTCACATGCTCTCCCTAACGATTCTGTCCACTCGTCTTCCACTTCAGGTCGCATGTTCTCGTCCTCTGTACTGCCACAGGATTCCGTTGGCCAATGCCATATCGGAATGCCTTATGGTTATATCCTTCACACACTCTCCAATACACATTTTCCACCAGCGACGGACTGCAGTCCGCATAAAGCGACGTCGATAATGGATTCCCGGCCATCTCTACGAAAAGTGCTGGTGGTGCCTTTATTGAACAGCCTAATTTCCAGCTTCGCCAGAGCTTCCAGCATAATGTGCCCTCTTGCGTTGGTACATCTGTTTCCCCACTCCCCTGCCTAAGCATTGAAGTCTCTTCCGATGATTACCGGTCTTCGTCCGATCAGCTCATCGGTAAGTCCAACCAGCTCCTTCGTCCATCGGGTGCGTAGCAACTGCATATGAATATTCCGTTAATTTTGGCGATCACGAAACCTCCTTCTTGAATGGGGTATCTGCCCATAACTTGTATTGCAGCCATCCCAGCTCTATCCACCACCTAGTTAACTTTATCGGAAGGGACTCGATACAGCTGTGCAGTGTCGCAATAATGGAGGTTTATTTGAGTTACCTCTGTTATTGTTGCGACAAAACAATTAAGTGTCATTTGGAGCGAAATGCTTGAGAATTCATGCTTAAGAATCAAAAAGTTCAGCAAAATCTTTAGGCTGACAAAATCGGGAAAAAAACTGACAAATTCGGGGGTAGACTAAATCGGAAGCTGACAAAATCGGGAAAGCACTGTAGCAGCATATTTTTTATTTGAAAAAGCTCATTGTTCGGCATTTTGGAATTAGAAACCTTGCGCCACAAAAAAAGCTCATTTTTATATGTTACTTAATTAGTTCAAATAATCATTGTCCACATGGGAAAACATAAACTGATGATGATGATGATGGTCCCACCTCTTACCCCTACAAAGGTTTGAGCTCGACGATTTATCTTTAAGATAATTAAATATGACATTTTAACCAGGTTGGCAAACAAAATCGAACTGGTTTCAGTTACAGATATAAATTCCCTCTAGAGTTTACAGTTGCTTCACAGCGATATAAATGTGGAAAAGCTCAGGCGTCCCCCTCTTAGTTCGCCTTTTTGTCCACCTAAAATATTCATATGTACTACAAGCAATCAAGAGTTAATGAACAATCAACAAATCATCCTATTATACTAGCAACCCCGCAATCTGATGCTATCATAATTTTTAGCAATGTCAGGAATGCTCACGAACCCCCAACATTTGCCAGAAAACTTATTACTAACTCAAGGTATCTTCCAAATAAGCTTCAAAATTGCATTTGTTTTTATCAAATGTTAAATTCAGTCCTCTATATCCCTAATACGCGCGCGAGGCTCAAACATTTGTAGACTACTTTTTTTTAAATTAATCTACTATTAAATCAAATATTAAAAATCCATCATCACCATCGTGACGAACAGAAATAGTTTTTTCAGTGCTACAAAAATTATTAAAAAGTCGTTATAACAGCTATCCATACAAAGTAATCCGTTAAAAATAACTTCGTCAAGATACATAATTTGTCAATTCATAAAAAAAAATCACTGGATAACCGTTCAAAAGACAGTTTTAACGTGTGAAATGCAATGTCTCTTAAATTCTGCTAATGTTGTTGAACGTTTAATGTGTCCAGGCATCGAATTGAAAACATTTATTCCTTTAAAAAATAATGAATTCTGTGAAGCACAAGTCAAGAAATGTGGTGTTCTTATTTCATCCGCGTTTCTAGTATTATATCTATGAAAGTCACTTCCTCTTTCAATTCGATCACACAAATATCGAGGCAGCAAACCGTTAACTACTTTAAAAATGAACACCATAGTCAAACATACAATTCTTTGCTTCACCGACAACCATTGTAAGGCGTCTAGCATCAAAGTTGAGGAAGTGAATCTATTACATCTCAAAATCAAACGCATTATTTTATTCTGCAAGCGCTGTAATCTCGATATTTGTGTTGCATTAGACAGAAATAAAATGGATGGGCAAAAGTCTAGATGAGGAGAGATGATTGATTTGTATAGCTGTATTTTACTGGCAATAGTTAAATCGTTTTTCAATCGACATAGAATTCCATACTTCTTGGCAATTTTCTTGATGACATTGTCAATGTGAGAGTTGAACTTAAGTTTGTCATCAATAATCACGCCAAGATATTTAATCTCCTGAACGCGATCAATAGTCTCATCATCAATTACAACAGAGACGTTCTCATTTAATCGATTCCGCGAAATTACCATAAATTTAGTTTTACTTGTATTCAATTTTAACTGCTTACTTTTCAACCATCTACTTAGATACTGCAAATCTTCATTCAAGTGTGAGACGGCAACTTCTAAATCCTTAGCTGCAATGAATAACACAGTATCATCTGCAAAAAGGTTAATGTCGCAAAACCGTAAAACACGTCGCAAGTCATTAAAATACATAATAAATAAAAGGGGCCCTAATACACTTCCCTGGGGCACTCCAAGGTTGTTCCCCACGGGACTGGAAACAGAATCATTAAAAACAGTCCGTTGAGTTCTGTCAGACAAATAGCTTTCAAACCATTTATATGCAGTACTCGTAATTCCAAAGCGCTTGATTGTACTTAACAGTAAGGGCCTAGAAATTGTTTCAAAAGCGCGTTTCAGATCCAAAAAACAGCAACAATCGTATCTTTACGCTCCAAGTTGTCTTTCCACTTTGCTAACACCAAATTCAATGCAGTTTCACAAGAATGACCTTCCCGATATCCCGATTGTTCTGGTACACGGCGAATGAGAACGACTCAAATTTGAGTTTAGTTCACTCATAATCGCCAAAAGTGCAGGAACTCAGCGATGAGTTAATTTGCCTCATGTTTTCCAGGTTTTTCCTGGATTTTCCAGGGAAAAATTCATGAATTTGAGAAAAGTAAAGATTGGATTCACTCAGTCTATTGGTACTACTCCGAGACTGAATAAAATTTTCGTCAATTTCCTCATTTTCCGGCAGATTTTTTAGGTTTTCCACAGGAAACCATGAGACAAATTTTACTCATCGCTGAGTTCCTGCACTTTTGGCGATTATGAGTGAACTAAACTCAAATTTGGGTCGTTCTCATTCGCCGTGTATCAACAAAGAGTTGCTATTCAAATACTCCAACAGCTGGCCTTTAACAACAAGTTCTAAGATTTTCTCTAATGTGTGCAACATGTTGATGGGACGAAACTCTTCGGCTTTAATCGTTCCAGCAACTTTTTGAATAGGAATCACTAAGGATTCCTTCCAAATTTGTGGCACATGTCCATTCTGCAATGATTCATTAATAAGGTCCAGAAAGATGTGGCCAATGACATGAAAGCAATCTTGAATAACTCTAGCATTAACATTATCTACTCCAGCCGATTTTCCTAATGAAAAACAAATAACTCTAAGTTCATCTAATGTAATTGGGTGAAAAACTTCAAATCTGCAACTACTATTAACTGGCTGTTTTATTTCGTCAGGTTCATCGACCAATTCAATAGATTGATTAATCAATGAAACACTGTCTACGAAATAATCATTAAACTTAGATGCAATTACTTGTTCTGACTGTTCTAATGTGCCATTAAAAGTTAAGGACCGCGGTTTGCAATTGCTAGGTTTTAATAAAGATTTCAAAATTTTCCATAACTCTTTGCTGTTGTTTTGATGCTGATCAATCTTCCTTTGAACATATTCACAACGAGTTTTCTTTATCGATTGTGAATACTTATTACCCGCGATTGTGTACCTAGTCCAATGATTGTCATTATTAGATCTCCAAACTTTTTGTACCATTTGTCCCTTTTCCGTTTAAGACGCAAAAGATCCAAATTGTACCAGCTGTTCGAGTTTTTCAAAGAAACAAACTTTTGCTCAACTAGTTGATTGGTACACGTTTTCAAAGCGTTATTAAGAACAGCTGTAGATTCATCTAAGTTACCGGCCGCGAATGGAAAATCCAGGCTTCTCTCAACAAGATTTGAAACAGCTTGCTTCGAATATTTCCTCCAGCACTTCAATTTTACAAAATTATCGTTATCGTTAACATGGTCTAAGACATTAATCACTAAAGTCTCATGATCGGTTATTTTCAAATCAGTATCCGTAACTGAACAAATGGAATCAAAATTGGAATAAACGTGGTCAATTAAAGTTCTACTGTGCCTGGAAATACGCGTATATTCATTTACCGTTTGCTTTAAATTAAAAAACTCAGCTAAACGCTTCAAATGATTCGAATTATGGTTATCACGCCAATTAATATTAAAATCACCAGCCAATATATTTAATTTACTAGAATCAAGGAATGTCTCGAGCCAGTTCTCTAAAACTTCAACAAAACGCTGGTCACTAGAACTGGGAGAATGATACAAAACACCATAATTACCCATCTTCATGCCACGTACAACTGTAATGCCCAAGAACCAGTTGCCATCAATAACTTCGTTGGTACGAAGGTTGAATTGAACTGATTCTTTGACATAAATAGCAACACCGCCAGTGTGTCTAGAATGTGATAAACAAGCAGCAACAATATATCCCGGAATACTATACTGATCAAAAGCTTCAGTTTCTACAATATGAGTTTCAGATAATAAAACTAAAAGAGGACGTTTTTCCTCAACAATCTGACGTAATGCTACGTAGTTTTTATGACAACCCCGCAATATTCAAATATAAAAAATCGAATTGATTCACATTCCTGGAACTTGGCTGCTATTTATTGAAACGCAAGCTGCTTTTCTTCTGATCAAAAAGTCTTTTATAGAGCAAACATTCCGAGCTAAATGCGGCATGGTTGACGTCCAAGTTCATTTTTCGTTCTTTATTCGTTTTCAAACAATTAATACATTTCAATACAGTTGACGTACACTCCGACGTTTTGTGTTGTTGACTGCACCTAGAGCATCTATCACAATTTTTGCAATCCATGCTCTTGTGCCCAAATTCTCCACATTTGAAGCATCTCAACACATTAATCGCGGGAACTATCGAGCACCGATCAAACCCTACATTTACTTTTTTCGCACATAACAAACATTTATAAGTATCGACATCGACTTCAATTACAACACTATACTTGTTATAAGTGAAGCGTGGATTTTCAAACATGTTCACTACTTTTACATCATTAATAGCGATGTCTTCATTTTGACTTTTTAAGTAGTCAATAAAGACATCGGAGGAAAACTGATCGCTCATGCCCACTATTTTCAATCTTGGCACCGAAGTGGGAACAACAGCACTATATTTTTCACCCAGATTGCTTTCAATACCATTTTTCACATCACTTACGTTTGCTCCTGTTGCACACTCAACAATAATGGAGCCATCTTTACCATTCCTAAAATTACTGATTTTGTGTGTTTTTGGATCCAACTGAGTTTTTAAAAACTTACGAGTATCTTCGCAAGGTTGTTTGGACTCTTTCGGTTTAATCACAATGACTGGACGAGTCTTACGATTTTCTGGTTTGTTACTTTTACTATTACTGTTACTATTAGTTTTACTTTGACTAATACGACTATGTCTTTTTACAACATCCGCAAAACTCGCATTTTCTTGAAAAACAACATCATCATCATGATCACTATTACTAATTACTAATTTACGTTTTTTGCGTCTGGTATTTTTGTCCGATTCCGACTGAATCGTCCTAGATGAACTGCACGGATCATTCTTTACAGCTAATTGGTTTTCCGCATCAATTTTAAAAAATGAACTTTTCATATTATCCAATTTCTCACAAATCAAATTTTCAAGACCATTTACATTTATTCTAATATCTGCCATCCCGCTTTTAACCGCGATGTCCACCTGAGCAGCAATGTGATCTCGCAAGCCAGTGATCGAGTCCGAGAGTTGACGAACGATTATTAAAAATATTTGTCATTTTGTCAAGCTTCTGCATTCATGTGCCATCAGATGTCACTGCTGTTGTTTGCGGTGACATCTATCGGAAACTACGTACAATCTGTTTTCTGTTAATTGTTCACAGAGGACACTGCAGTGCCCCGCCCCATTCATAAAAATCGGCGGGAAATTTTGTGAGGGCTGATCCATGGTGGGTATATACATGGTGATACAGCTTTGTCACTATATAGGCGAGGAGGTCGCGGGGGGAAAAGTGCGGTTTTAGAGCAAATTGTAAACAAACTCGGTCGCAGTCCCATACAAAAATCCAACATGGCTGAATCATGAATTTGACACATTAGAACACATATTGTAGTCACCTTGGGCTGAGCTATTTTGTGTGCAGAATATGTAAGAAAGGAGGGACTTCGAATGATAATCTAAATGCATATATAGAGGTACTAGACGTGTTCTGCAGTGTCAGGTATTCTATTTTGTAGTCTCTGAGAGGGAAATCACAAATTGAGTGTCATCAAAATATATGGCATGTTGAGAGATTGAGGTCGTGAGAGAGAATTTTTGTCCTTAAAATTTGAATTTTTGGCTCTCTGGGGACTGGTAATAAAGCAGGTAAACTATATGGGGAAAAATCATGTTTGTTTAATTGTAGCTTTTTTAACAATAATTAACCGGAAAAAAACCGAACGACAAAGTCCCTGACTAATTTCTTCAGGTTGTCGTTCACTTTTTTTGACCTGAATATGCACCGAAAGCTAATTATTCCCACTTCTCTCACATTATATATAGGGGTTTTTATCACTTCCTACCAGCGGAACAGCACCATCTCTGTGGAAAATGGCCGGACAATATGATTAATTGTCATTCTTTTAAGTCTCAGGCTAGATCAAATTTGAGCATTTTTTACTATTTGACGAGCGATCCATACTAACCTTAAAGTTCTCCCGCAAATCCAGATCATAACTAAATTCGATCAAATAGACACAGTTGTTGGGGACCTCAATGCAGATCGAAAGAGCAATGGGGAACAGGAGATTGTAACGTTGACCAACCCTAGTGCCCATGCTTCGGCGCAGTTTTCCACACAACTTCAAAAGCCAAAGCCGATCGACTAGTCACACGCCTAGTCCGATTGCATTCGTCTTAATAAATGTCTCCTACTTCACCTTTCACTGATTCTGATTGATGACATGAATCATTCACACAACCGTTTACCGTCTATCTGAATAACCGCTACTTCCACATCGTTTGGCCGTTGTGCATCGGGTAGTATAAATTAACGTGAAATATTTAAATAAGCATCGCATCAGCCTGAAGGACGCAGAACAGAATCACAAGTAAGCTTTCTCAATAGAATTTATATCAATCTTTCGTCGATGAGTGTCGCTCAGTGCGACGTAACACGATCCCCGCCAAGAAGCAAGATGCCGAAATGTAACAAACACGTCGCACATTTTCTCTCCCTCGCCAAAACGCAAGCCAAGATGGGTTTTTCTTGCTTTTCCTATCACGCTGAGTCCGGGACAGACGACTCTGTCACACCGTATGAAGAATTTCAATGAATTTCACTGCCAATTGCCGCGGGATGTACATACCGATGAAAACAGTAGCTACGTACAAGAGAAAGCCATCATTAGGCGAATAATTACAGTGCGCGGCCATTCTTTTATTAGCTTGACGTTCCTTTTGGTTCTGGGATGTTCCGGGAGGGGAAATCGTTTCCTCAATAACCATAAATGTGTGGCTTTGCAGGTCTTCAAGCGTGCCAACGCATTTCAAATTTTGAGGTCAAATCGATTGTCACCCCAGCGAGCAGAGAGGCAGAGGTCGTTGTTGTTGTTGTTGTTCTACTACTGCCGTGGGATACCATGATGGTGCTAATAGAGTGGAAAAACGTGGTTTGGTTTTCGTCACACAATCATTCTGCGCCGATATTGGTGCCCTGTTTGCGTCGCATCGTTGTCGTCGTTGTCGTCGTCGGTGTGATTGTCGTTAAACTGTCAGACCCATGTGGTTCGCTTCCGAATGATGAGCTGATAGACGAAGGATTTATTGCAGCTGTTTATGGACGCGATTCCACTTGGTAGCCGGATTTGTGGATGTGCCATGGGAAGGAAATGAACCTCTATGGCCCAGTGATTGACGCATGTATTTGGGACAGAGCGATGGTCAACCTTGTTTTTCTGGGTTATTAGCCGGAATGGACGACGTATATAATAGCTGTCAATGTTTGGGTTTGGAGTGTCTACAGTGCACACAAATTTTCAAAAAAATATATAGGGTTTTTGATCTAATTTCCGTCCTACTAAGCACAATCCGCGCTTTATCTCTCTTTTCTGAACGAGTTCGAAAATGGAATATTTTTGTCAAATATGATTTCTAAATTTATTCACCTTTCCATATGTACCGTTGGATTTGATAAAGATTCACAAATTGTTGAGATATTGTTTAAAATTTAACACTGCTTCTTGATTCTAAATTCGTTCTACGAGTGTCACTTCCGTCCTAACGCATTGAAACGCCATTAGATTTTCTTCGTCCTACGGATAAACGTAGAAAAGGGGGATTCGCTAGGAGCGCTTGTTTTGTTTTGAGAACAATGAGCGTATATATTCATATAATGTGCTCTAACAGGGTTTACGTTGTAGCTAATTAAATAACGCATCGGCACAAACCTATTATTGATTTGTGCATGGTGAAATCATTGATATTATTGATCTTTTCTGATCTATAGAACGGAAATGGGCGATTACGACGAAGTAGTGCTCTACCCTACATGGACGATTGTCTAAGTGGTTCAAAAACCTATAAATAATGGTATTCGTAGTTAATGAACATCACCCAATCAATATTCCTACTACATTTATTATTTTGCTTATCTTCAATGCACAGCCCAACTAACATGTTCAGCTTTGTAAGCCAACTTTTCCAGCGTTGTGCTGTAAAGTAGCTGAAAAAAAGCTGCAGATACAGCTACAAGCAAAAGCTAGCAAAATAGTTTTAGAGAGCGTTTACTCAACTTTCTCACAACCATTATTCAATTTGTCAGTCGCACTGAATAACATCAGCCAACAAACGCTAATGTCACTTCTATACACACACTAATCAACTTTCTACTTGTAGCTGCAAAACAAAGCTAACAAAGTGAATATATTACTCATTTGATGGCTTCTACACAACCAACAACTCTTGCTGAATAACATAAACATCAAAAGTGCTTTTTCAACAACTAAACAACCTGTACTCAGCTTATAAACTGTATTAGAGCAACTTCGGAAGCATTTTCACAGTCAACTAGGTTTATTTTTAGACGTGTGCAGTTTTACAGCTTTTACTCTGCTCTTTTATAACTAGTCGAGAAAATTGATTCATGTGTACTATTATGAAGCCTCTACTCAGCGATGTTGTTGTAGAAGGGAATGTTGATTTGTTTACATAAGTTCAAAGTGTTGGCGTAGCACAGTTGGTAGTGTCAAGGTTTGCCAATGAGGTCGTCTCGAGTTCGATTCCAGGTTCCGGTGCAGGGTAAATAATTTGGTGATGATTTGTAAGTAATTTCGATAAATTTGATTCACAGCAAAATAAACTCAATAATTCCTTCATAAAAAAGCGTAAACAGTATTTAACCCGGCTTCAAGAGAAAGCTGTGTAGTGATTATTGCACAACCGGTAAAAGGTTGAATAAGCGCCTTTCAAGTTCACACACAACTAAACAGCAGGATAACAGCTGTATAGAAGCGTTAATGGATATGCAATAAGAGTTTCTCCCGACTGTTCCAACAGCCATAAGTAGCTGACTAAATTCGCCAGATTTGCTTGTATAGAGGTTGAGTAAAGGTTTCCTCATATCGTATAACGTTTGAATACAGCTTGAGACTGTATAAATGAAATGAGTAAAGCGCTTACATTGTGAAAATTGTTAGTTGGGTAAAGCGTTTACATTGTGAAAATTGTTAGTTGGGAGTGGTCCAGAGCGGAAAAATACATGGAAATTGGGTTTTCCGCAAAATCTACTGGTTGCAGCGTTTTGATGTCTTCGAAAGAATTGTTGGTAATAAAAAAGCGCATCTTTTCATTGGATCAGTCATTAGGGTGATTCAGTTTTAGGGTGACTTCATAAATCTAACTCTTCAGGGAAATTTTTGGGAACTTTTTTTACTTGTTCAAAGTTGTAGGGGATGCAAAACCAAGCAACTTTGTCCGAGACGTCAAATTTTTATCTCATCATCTACGCAGTCTACGAACTGAAACAACTAGAAGGTTAGGGTGATTCATGAAAAAAAAGTTTTTTTTACCATAACCTTTTTTGCTTTGTATTTAGAGAAAACTAGTCTTCTGAACACACATTTTGATCACCTAATTATGACGTCATTTGAAGGTTTGAAACAAGTATTTTTCAAACTAATATAACTTTAAAACGCGCAAGCCAATTGCAAATCTATTGAAAGTAATGGAAAGAAGAAATTTGGTTCTATATATGCTGAAAAAATGGCAGAGGTATCGAGATATTTGTATTAGAAAATTGTCATTTTTTAAGGAAAAAAGCCATAGAACATGAATAAAAGTGGCAATAACTGGTCATTTTCCGAAGACAGTATAGTTTTACCGGGTTTTTGAACACCAGATTAAGTCGGTAAAATTTTCCAATGACCGTTAAACGTGTTAAATCAATAAATTTGACAAATTTAATTTTTTATAGCTAAATGGGGTTAGCTAAACAAAGTCTGTACAAGTTCGGAAAACATTTACTAATTATTGGATTTTTAAAAGATTTTAAAACTTTTATCGAACAGTTCTGTAATTCAAAATTTACCGACCGGTAGAGGCCTGGATTAGTGTGCATAACAAATGAACGATGTTTACCAATGAAATCAAATGAACACTATTGTTGTTGATATTTTATGTAGCTGGTTTTGTCAAATTTGGTGAAAACAAGCTTACCGAAGACTTAAATGGGCAATAGCAATTTTTTTTACTTTTTTGTATAATTTTATTCATAAATATAGGGGTGGCACTCTTGCCCCGTGTGAGTTTTTAAGAAAATTAGTTTTGGCCAATTATAGGGAATATTTATAAATTCTTTCTTATTGGTGTTTCAATATTTCATTATTAGTGATTCCTCAATGCAAGAATTGTAAAAAACAATATTGGGAAATTCCAAAATCCTTATTTTATGATGTCTAATTATTATAAGTAATTTCTATTTTTGACACATCAGCACAAAATATTGTTTTGCAATTTTTGTAATACTTCATTTTGGACAGAACTTTCTATAATGCTGCAAAGGAACACCATTCATAGTGTCATGGGTGAATTAGCATTGAAAACATGTTTATTTTCAAAACTATAGGGGGTGGCACTCTTGCCCCATATGTCACTCTAGCCCCACCCGACCCTACTTACGGTGTGTGATGTGGGTGTGATGTGGGTGTGTAGTGTGAGGGGGCCGGTCGGCGACGTTGGGATCAAGCTTCTGAGGGGTTGATGCTGCTGGTGATGATGGTTACAATCGGGTGATCTTCGTTCCACGACGAGCTGAGAAAACTGCAGGCTTGTACGGTCGGTCCACGTTAAATTTTGTTTTAGTTCATTTTATTGATAACCTTGATCGTTATTAAAAAAAATTAAACATTAAATAATTGCTCATTCACAGCAACTATTTCCCTTTAATTTGTTTGTATCCAAAATTTCAGCTCAGAACGAGTTGTCAAAACATTTTTTGTGAGCAAACAGGTAACATTAGTTGTCACTATTATTTTACAATAGCTTTTAGCAGTTTTTAGGAGGAATGGCTGGTTATTGCCACTTTTATACATGTTCTATGGTTTTTTTCCTTAAAAAATGACAATTTTCTAATTCAAATATCTCGAGTTAAAAAAATGATACCTCTGCCATTTTTTCAGCAAATATAGAACCAAATTTCTTCTTTCCATTACTTTCAATAGATTTGCGTTTTAAAGTTATATTAGTTTGAAAAATACTTGTTTCAAACCTTAAAATAACTATATCTTTTGATTCAGTGGTCCAAACGTCATAATTAGGTGATCAAATTGTGTGTTTTTTAAAGTTCTAAAAGTGTTTACAAGACTAGTTTTCTCTAAATACAAAGCAAAAAAGGTTATGGTAAAAAAAACTGTTTTTTCATGAATCACCCTAACCTTCTAGTTGTTTCAGTTCGTAGACTGCGTAGATGATGAGATAAAAATTTGACGTCTCGGACAAAGTTGCTTGGTTTTGCATCCCCTACAACTTTGAACAAGTAAAAAAAGTTCCCAAAAATTTCCCTGAAGAGTTAGATTTATGAAGTCACCCTAAAACTGAATCACCCTAATGACTGATCCAATGAAAAGATGCGCTTTTTTATTACCAACAATTCTTTCGGAAACATCAAAACGCTACAACCAGTAGATTTTGCGGAAAACCCAATTTCCATGTATTTTTCCGCTCTGGACCACTGTGCAATGCCATTATGGGAAAACTAATTCACTTTATCTAGCAGAAAGGAGGGTATAGGCAATACCTTTATTTATTATCATCTAGGCGTTAAATAAAGTCCTTGAGCGCTCATGTTTTCCATGAGGATATTTTTTGTTTAAGTGCATCGTCTGGCCACAAGGACTTCATTTACCTCCCTGACGATAAAAGCTGAAGGTTTTACCGAAGCCATTATTCATCCTATGTTATATATTTCATAGACACACGAAAGATCACGATTTGAAGCTAGCCTAGCCTGACCCACATGTACGTTTTGATCACATTTCTACGAAAGAGTTGGGTAGAAATCATGAAGTTAAATCTCAACTATTCTGTCAATTCAACTAGGTATCATCAAAAGTAGGCCCTAAAAAAGAGAAATCTTTAAAACAATATCTCAACACTAAACGATCATCAGATCAAGCAGCACATAAACAACATAAACCGTATATTATTTCAACGCCGCGCTTGGATCAAAGAGATGACATTACAGCGTGTTAAGTGCTGAGTCTGAAATAATTTCAAAACAAATTGAAAATACCATTAAAACGGATCGTTCCTTTTAAAGCGCATGAAATTCTCTAAAGCCGTGCGGAATGGTAATAAAAAAACAACAACAGCACAAACATAGACTTGACAACCCAAATCATAAACAAATACATCAAAATGTGTTTGTTCGTTCGACAGTCAGTGTTGTTTCAGATTTAGCTGTACCCTTTCTCGAAGAAAAGAAAAGTGTGAATGATTTTGATTCGAGCTGTGTGGCAGATTCTTGACACATGCGGCTATTCTGATTAGGACGCACGTTTTGTCTGGCGCTAGTCTAAATTTGTAGAGTCCTCACTCGGAAAAAAATCCGTTCCCGAAAACGGGAACGGACCGTGAACTAAAAATCACGGCCAGCTATCCAGAACAAAATTTTCTCAAATATACACCGTGAACTATGGTTCACGGCTGTGGTTCACGAATATGGGAACTCTTTTTTTCCCGTGCACTAATCCGCTGTGCACACAGGCAGCTGCAATAAACGCGTGATAATGCAACAATGGATCACGTTTCATTAAACCTAACCAAACGTACCGAACCTAGGAACAGCTGTCAATTAGGTGTCTCTTCATAAACGGTTATGTTTTCAGCACCGGCATTAAATGTCAAATAAATTTATTAACAGTTTCGACAGCTTCTGCTAAGTGAAAAGTAGCTCAATCTCTAAAAGGAACCTACTTGAGAGATGCCAAATTTGTATTGAAAATGTAACTAACGGTAACGCGTGCAAAACGGGAAAAATTGTTCAGTAAATGTTATTTCTAACCGTGTCCCTCATTACGATATGTAACGTACAAACACCATTCATCTTTAACATTGTTGTACTCATACGAGCACGATATAATTGATGAGAAAAACTTCCACCAAAAGTCCTAAATGTGACAGATGCGGCGGATACCGAACGAAACATTTCGTAGTTGCGTACCAGACGAGAAAAACAACAACATTTAGAACACGACAATACTATACTTTTATATTCTTCAACTAATTACCGCTCGTCTCCATGTAGACCACATAATTGTAAATGCGTATTTATAGAACTGTGTTGGCGCATTATTTCAGGTTTAACGAATGGTGTGAATGTTTCTCACTTATTGTTTATCTTTCGCGAATACTTGTCACCTCCGAACAATACAAGACACTCGAAACGAACAACCACACGACGAGTGTAGCATTTCTCTGCGCTCACAGTGTAGAGGAAGTTGGAGATCGCCGGGCTGTCCCGATAATCCTGATCCGTCATGGATGCTAAGCTTGTTTGACCGCTTAATACCCACCACTCATTCCCGATACAAATCTCTAGAGACAGTTGGTCTCCCATTTGCATGATATCGTGTCTGAAACACGGTCTAGAGGACGATAGGGTAAGACGGCCCCCTAAGTTTAAAGCAAAATTATAAAATTTCTGCGATAAATTAATTTCATATTGATGAGTGCTTTCTCTAATTACCCTAATTACGTTGATTTCACTAGTTTACAGCATATTTGAACTTTGTTCGCTGATGGTAATTTCCTTTGTGCAATCGTGCGTTGAATCCAAAAATGTAGTCAGAAAAAATCTCAGTAGGATGGTTTTTTAGATACAGCTAAACATGAAATTTAACCTAATAAAAGTTTGTTTACAAACATACAAATATATCAGGCTGTAATGAAGCTATATCAATTATTTTAATGTTAAATTAAAATTGAGAAAATTTGCTTTCAATCAACTGGATACTTTTTCTCAGAGATATTAGTGATATTGTTGTCACAACCACTACAAACATTTGTATTTACCTTGCTTAAAAACTTGGTTGAAATTCAATTTTTCTTGAAAATATGCAAAACATACAAAATTAAACAAACTTTTAATTAACAAAAATACCATTATTCTCACTGACAAATGATTTTCAGCTGATCGTAATAAAATTTAATTACGATTAATAATTTGGCGTTCAAATAATTGATATAGCTTCATAACAGCCGAAGATATTTGTGTGTAAACAAATGTTTTACGTGAAATTTTATTTTTTAGCTGTATCTAGAAAACTATCCTACTGACATTTTTTCTGACTACATTTTTGGATTCAGCGCACAATTTTACATAGGATTCATATGTCAAACATTGAAGTTCATTTATTTTACTTTTATTTGTAAACTAGTGTTTTCAGGAAATTTCCTTTTCACATGAAGATGTTTTATCACGAACCAAACAAAGTCTAAATAGGTTCAGGAACTAATTATGATGGACGTATGCCGCTTGGGTGGGTCATAAATCGGTTAGAAAACAGTAGTTCAGATTTTTTTTTCACCATGCGGTGCTAATGTACAGGTCAATTTCCTGTATAAAATATATCTGGAGATCTTTACTACGCACTTAAAAAATCATGTAAATATAGGTGCCCTGAGACATATACGAGCGTCAATGTTGACATAAAATTGAGACATAACGTACTTTTCGTCGAGTAGCGAACTTTTCAGTCTCGGAGCACTTAATTTTACATTAAATGTTTGCATCCTATATGTCAAAGATGCCTTCTGTAACGTGTAAAATTAGTAAGAAGTTTTCGTCTTCGGTCAGCTGAACAAAGTCTTCTGAATTGTAGCCAGGTTATTACAGAATACTCTCACTACGCAGCCCTAATGCGCATGATAACTTGATGTCCTGAGCATCTAAGAACTTCTTAGTAAGAAGTTGCCTGAGACTGAAAATCTCTTGTGGACTTAATTAGCAAAATCATGAAGTTTGATATGTCGCAAGCCAGATTTTAGAACCGTTCAAAATTTGGTTACCATCCCTTGAAGGGTACTTACTCCATGGTTTCCCTCAATAACTCCGGAAAGACGCAAAATTTTGGAATGTCCAAAAACTACACACTACGAAAAAGAGATGTAAATTTCAGTGCCCTGAGACCGACACATGCAAGCGGCCCTTTTGACATAAGAATCAGTTGAAAAGGACGAGAAAATCAATTCTATCAAACGCACTTTTCGTCGAGTTGCATATGTTTCAGTCTCAGAACACTTAATTTGACATTCCATGTTTGTTTACGTTCCATGATTTACGTCAAAGCTGCATTACGTCTGGTGTAAAAATAATAATTTCTAAGTGTGTAGGACAAATTTTCGATCTTCTACAAAAGCTTGCATCCAATTTGGTTGAGATTTCGCAGAGTGACAGTTAAATTAAATTTCAGATATTCAGTACAAAACGGGTCAGGCACGTATATCTAAAACATTGTTGCCTTCGGAGAGTTTGTTCAGGTGATTGAAACCTTCTAGAAAGGAGACAGGTTAGTTCACAATTTTCTCACTACACGTTGCTTATTTGCCTATCATCAGGAAAGCCTAAGTCACCTGACTAACTTTGGCAAAGACGACAACTTTCTAGAGGGTGATGCTTTCGAGATGTATCACATACTGAAAGTTCACACGAGAGTTCGCATTCATACTTGCACCGCGTAGTGAGAAAATTGTGAACTAATTTGTCTACCATCATTTGAACAAGTTTGCCGAAAACAGCAACTTCCTAGATGGTCAGGATCAGCGAATCCAAACACATAAAGCAATCAACGATGCAGACAAAACGGTTGCTATGATTACCATGACAAACTCGCTCTGGAACATAGCTCGATCGCAGTGGTAGAAGGATAATAATATATTGCTTGCCTGCTTTGTTGCAATATACACGAATGAGGACATAGCTTGATCTGAATTGAGAAAATAAATAACAAAAAAAAATCTCATCAACACACGGCTTTACTTCGTGAAGCAGCTTGCCAACAATTTGCTCGTTTCCTTCTACCACCTCGAGTAAGCTGTGTCGCATCAATGAGCTGTATTACCGAGGTAAAGCAATCGGTTAAGTTGTGTGAGTAAAACCCGTGTACGATACAAGCAATTAGTGACGTCACTACTTGCGTTTACGTTGATTTTTTGGTTTACTAATACAACCATATTTCACGATCTGCTTCACCTCTCTCTGTACCTCATTGGTGTCGCATGGCCTGCTTGTCATGAAAAAAGTAAGAAGATTATATCTAGACTAACATTTGAAAAGGGCGTAATTCAAAAATGACCATATCAAGAAAATCCCTTCTGAATTTTGATGACATAAATATTAATCCTATTTAACGAATTTCCATTTTCTGGATGATTTAATTAGCTTGATATATCGTAAATAGTGTAATCTATCATCATGCATTACTAGAAACTTCAAAAAAGTTTTTTTTTGTGAAATTGAGAAGAAAACATCATATTCTTTCATGTTGTTACTCCCCGGATCTTCCACCCTTTGAACTGCCAACACTGGTGATACGCCGTGGAAATACACCCTCGGGATTTTTTGTTTGTTGTTCCGTCTTGGTTCTTTGTTTGCAAATTTTGTGACAGTGGAATTAGGGTTTTTGATATAATTTCCGTCCTACTAAGCACAACCCGCGCTTTACGTTTCTTTGCTGAACGAGTTTAAACAAAAAATGGAATATTTCTGTCAAATATGACTTGCAAATTTATTCACCTTTTCATACGTACTGTTGGATTTGATAAAGATTCACAAATTGTTGAGATATTGTCTAAAATCTAACACTGCTTCTTGATTCTAAATTCATTCTACGAGTTTCAATTCCGTCCTAACGCATTGAAACCAGGGGTTTGACATATAGCTGAATACACGTACTCAACATCAAAACAACAAAACATATCATGGTACCGCTCACAACGTTGCAGATGTTCGGTGAGCAAACTTAAAGCAAACTTAAGCGATATGACAGCCATATCCATCCCCTGATTGAAACGCCATTAGATTTTCTTCGTCCTACGGATAAACGTAGAAAAAGGGGATTCGCTAGGAGCGCTTCTTTTGTTTTGACAACAATGAGCGTAAGTATTCATACTATGCGCTCTAACAGGATTTATGTTGTAGCTAATGAGCTAGCGCATCGGAACAAACCTATTATTGATTTGTGCACGTTGAAATCATTGATATTATTGATCTTTTTTTGTCCGCATCGTGCTCTCTTGCCGTGCGGATCTATTTGCTTTTTTGCTTAAGGAAGTGTTACTACTACCTAAAGCTACAACAAATTTAAACAGCACTTTTCAGTGCTCAACCTGTAAAAAATTTTCTACCTTGTTCAACTCCTCTTATTCCTCTTCGATCCTTGTTTGGACCCTACCCGAGGTAATCCTTCTTGGATATCGATTTGGAAAATTCCTCTTCGATCCTTCAGATTCTTATAGTAATCTGCTTGGAAGTCGATTTGGATAATCGCATAATCGCACTTTTCAGTGCTCAACCTGTAAAAAATTTCTACTTTGTTCAACTCCTCTTATTCCTCTTCGATCCTTGTTTGGACCCTACCCGAGGTAATCCTTCTTGGATATCGATTTGGAAAATTCCTCTTCGATCCTTCAGATTCTTATAGTAATCTGCTTGGAAGTCGATTTGGATAAAAAATTTACTGCCGCCATGGCGCCTAAACGCAAAAGAAAGGGGCAAACTCTTGACCCCCCTTCTGAAGAAATTAATTTGAGTAATCAATTTGATTTGCTCACGGATGATGAGAATGATCCATCATCCAAGAAAAATTCTAGTAAACTTTCCCGGCTTAATGCCAAGAAGGAAAAGATTCCCCCTATTGTGATAACCACTACCGATTTCCATGCTTTTCGCATGGAACTTTTGAATTTCGTGAAAGTTAAGTTTTCACTACAAATTGGACGTCGGGGTGAATGCCGTGTATTGGCTGAAACCTTGGACGGATTTAAATGTCTTCTCAAGTATCTTACTGAGAATAAGCACAAATTTTTTACTTACGACACCAAAACTGAACGTGTGTTCAAGGTTGTCATGAAAGGACTGCCCAGTGGTGAATCCCTGGATCAGATCAAAGATGAACTGGCAAAATTACTTGGAGTTGTGCCACTCCAAGTAATCAAAATGAAAATGAAATCCCGTCCTGGCGATTCGCGCAACGGGATTTCTAATGATTTTTATTTAGTTCACTTCAAGTCTAGTGAACTAAACAACCTTAAGGCCTTAGAAAAAGCTAGCCTTATGCTCCATGTCCGAGTGAAGTGGGAACACTTCAGGAAGACTGGAGGAAATTTCCAAAACCTCACTCAGTGCCGTAAGTGCCAGGGATGGGGTCACGGAACTAAAAATTGCTACATGCCAGCTAAATGCATGAATTGTGGTGATTCCTCTCACGCAAAGGACGACTGTCCTGTGAAGGAAGATCCTAAGAAATTTAAATGTTCAAATTGTGGTGAAAACCACAAATCCAATTTTTGGGAATGTAAGACTCGCAAAGCGATTCTACAATCTCGTTCTAACCGACAGGTAGGAAACGCTCCACGTTTCCGACCAGGTACAAATTCCTCTGCTGTTAACAACGGTCAGCGAGGAACAAATTCTACATTCGTACCCGTAGGTACAAATATCACCCCTGCTTCAAATGTTTCATCTGTACCTACTCCCCTCGCTGCTAACAATGTTCAGCGAGTTAATGGAGCTACCTATGCTGCTATTGCAGCGGGTAGAAATCAAAATACTAACCAACGTTCTAACGGAAATTTTGACAATTTTGACTTAGGAAGCATTACTGCCCCTAAAATGGAATTTTTACAGAATTCATTAATTGACATGATTTCTGATATGCTTAAATCTAACTCCATGTTTGATGCTATTCAAACTGGAGTAAAATTTGCTAATAATATTGTCATTACTTTAAAATTCAGTAATGGATTTTAAAGCATTAAACATTTTAAATTGGAATGCTCGATCTCTTAAAGATAATGAAGACGAGCTATTTAATTTTTTGAGAGTTCATAACGTGCATATTGCCGTTATAACTGAAACGTTCCTTAAACCTGACCATAAGGTTAAGAAGGACGCAAATTACTTGATTTATAGAAATGATCGTCTTGATGGACCCTGTGGTGGCGTTGCCATCATTATTCATAGACGAATCAAACATAAAATTCTTTCTTCATTTGAAACCAAAGTTTTTGAAACTTTGGGAGTTTCTGTTGAAACAAAATTTGGACAACTTACGTTTATAGCTGCCTATTTGCCATTCCAATGCGTAGGCCAGCAAAAGAATTTTCTCAAGGGTGACCTCCAGAAACTTACCCGTCATAGGTCTAAATTCTTCATTATTGGTGATTTTAATGCAAAACACCGCTCATGGAATAATGCTCAAAGCAATTCCAATGGTAATATTCTGTTTGATGATTGTTCTGCAGGTTATTACACTATTCAATATCCAAACAGTCCAACATGCTTTTCTTCTGCAAGAAATCCCTCAACTATTGATTTGGTCTTAACTGATTCATCTCAACTTTGTAGCCAATTGGTTACCCATGCTGACTTCGGTTCTGATCACCTTCCAGTAACTTTTGAAATATCTCAAGAAATAATTTCTCATCCCAACAGCTCTACTTTCAATTACCATAGGGCTGATTGGGAGCAATATCGAACATTTATGGAATATAACTTCGATCCAAACATTCCTTTGCAAACCAAAGATGAAATTAATTATGCTCTTGAATCTCTGACTACTTCTATAGTTGAAGCAAGAGCTGCCTCAGTACCAAAATGCGAGGTTAAATTCGATTCAATTATAATAGACGATGATCTTCAGCTCTTGATCCGTCTTAAAAATGTCCGTAGGAGACAATTTCAAAGAACACGCGATCCTGCCATGAAAGTTATCTGGCGGGATTTGCAAAAACAAATTAAAAAGCGATTCTCTGCCCTGAGGAACAAAACTTTTGAAAATAATATTTCTAAATTAGACCCGAGTTCCAAACCCTTTTGGAAACTCACAAAAATTTTGAAAAAACCTCAAAAGCCAATTCCAGCGCTTAAAGAAGGTGGTAAAATTTTGATCACAAATTTGGAAAAAGCTCAGAAACTTGCTAAGCAATTCGAGAGTTCCCATAATTTCAGTTTGGGTCTTACTAGTCCTATTGAGAATCAGGTTGCTCGGGATTTTCGGAATATTTTCTCTCGGGAAAATATTTTTGATGATTCCTGGGGGACTGATTTGGACGAAGTAAGGTCTATAACTAAAAAATTTCAAAATATGAAAGCTCCAGGTGATGATGGAATTTTCTATATCCTCATCAAAAAACTCCCAGAGAGTACCTTGTCTTTCTTGGTAAAATTATTTAACAGATGTTTCCATTTGGCATACTTTCCTGATAAATGGAAAAATGCAAAAGTTGTTCCAATTTTGAAGCCGGATAAAAATCCAGCTGAAGCTTCTAGCTACCGTCCAATAAGTTTGCTTTCTTCAATAAGTAAACTTTTTGAAAAAATAATTTTGAATAGAATGATGCTTCACATCAATACGAACTCAATTTTTGCAGATGAGCAGTTTGGATTTCGCCATGGGCATTCAACTACTCATCAACTCTTGAGAGTTACCAATTTAATTCGTTCAAACAAATCTGAAGGCCACTCAACTGGAGTTGCTCTTCTAGACATAGAAAAAGCATTCGACAGTATTTGGCATGAAGGTTTGATTGCTAAATTGAAAAAGTTTAATTTTCCACTTTACATTATGAAATTAGTTCAAAATTATTTAACTGACAGAACTCTGCAGGTAAATTATCAAAATTCCAAATCTAATCGACTACCTGTTAGAGCAGGAGTTCCTCAGGGTAGCATTCTTGGGCCTATATTGTATAACATTTTCACTTCGGACCTCCCTGATTTGCCTCAAGGTTGCCACAAATCTTTGTTCGCTGATGACACAGGCATTTCCGCTAAAGGAAGAAGTCTTCGTGTTATTTGCAGCAGACTTCAGAAAAGTTTAGATATTTTCTCTTCTTATTTACAAAAATGGAAGATTTCTCCCAACGCTTCCAAAACTCAACTTATAATATTTCCACATAAGCCTAGAGCTTCGTTTTTGAAACCTAGTAGTAGTCACATAGTCACTATGAACGGAGTTCCAATTTCCTGGTCAAACCAAGTGAAATATCTTGGATTAATACTTGACCATAAATTAACTTTTAAAGATCACATTGAGGGCATTCAAGCCAAATGTAACAAATATATAAAATGTTTGTATCCTCTTATTAACAGGAAATCCAAACTTTGCCTGACGAATAAACTTCTAATATTTAAACAAGTTTTTAGACCGGCCATGCTTTACGCTGTGCCAATATGGTCTAGTTGTTGCACTACCAGGAAAAAAGCACTTCAAAGGATTCAGAACAAAATTCTGAAGATGATTTTGAAGTTGCCTCCCTGGTACAGTACTACCGAAGTACATAGAATTTCGAATGTTGAGACTTTAGCACAAATGTCCAACAAAATAATTAATAATTTCCGGCAAAAATCGTTACAATCCTCAATTGCAACGATTAATTCCCTTTATACTTAGATAAGATTTAGTTTTAGTTATTTAGTTTTAAGCTATCAATTGTTATACTGACATGCAGGTTTAAAAAACCTGTTTAAAATACTGAATTGCCAAGACAGGAACAATGTAAAAACACTTAGATATATATCATAACAATTAAGGCTGGTAAGTTACTGTAGTAACTGGAGCACCTAGGTTAAAAATGAAATGTAATTTATTTTGAATTTGGAACAAATAAAGAGTTAAAAAAAAAAAAAAAAAAAAAATTGATCTTTTCTGATCGATAGAACGGAAATGGGCGATTACGACAAAGTAGCGCTCTACCCTACGCCCAGAGATTTTTTTTTGTCTTTTTGTTCGTTGTTTACTCATGAAATATCAATCGGATGCATTTCAAATGAATCGGGCGTTACTACAGAATCAGTACGTTTGGCATATTAAAACAATAAAATTCGTAGTTCTGGTGCAAGGCGTAACAACCAGATGCATCATAGAGTTGAAAATTGGAAATACGCCATGTAAAAGGAAACGTTTTTGATGATTTGAAATGATATTTTCTTCTACTTTTTCGTGTTTATCGAGTAGTGTGTGAACTGTTCTCTCTATATGTGGCAAAATATGGTTTGTATACATTTTGGCACTTCCGCCCCTTTCAAACGTTAGTCTAGAATATCATTATTGCTTTCCACTTCTGTCATTTTGTCATTTGGAGAAATTTTTGATTCCTTGTTCAGGATATCAAGAAATAACTTATAGGTACACGAAGTTTGCATGTACACCTGAGTGGAGCGAACTCACTAGAAATGGTTGTCAAAAAAAATCCAACAGCACCTGTCAAAAAGAACCCAACGATCGGGGCAAGCAAGAAGGGTTACCTCAACTAACAATTTTCACAATGTAAACGCTTTACTCATTTCATTTATACAACCTTAAGTTGTGTTCAAATGCCAATATGAGGTAACCTTTACTCAACCTTTATACAAGCAAATCTGGTGAACTTAGTCAGCTACTTATGGCTGTTGGGATGGTTATGGCAAGCTCTTATTGCATATTTATTTACGCTTCCATACAGCGGTTATTCTGCTGTTTAGTTGTGTGTGTGAACTTGAAAGGCGCTTATTCAACCATTTCCCGATTATCCAATAATCACTACACAGCTTGATCTTGAAGCCGGGTTAAATATTGTTTGCTTTTTATATGGTCTAAAAAAAACCTAGGTGACTTTAAAAATGCTTCCAAAGTAGCGCTAACACAGTTTAATAGCTGAGTACAGGTTGTGTAGTTGTTGAAAAATCACTTTTGATGTTTATGTTATTCAGTAAGAGTGGTTGGTTGTGTAGAAGCCATCTAATGAGTAATATAATCTCTTTATTAGCTTGTTGTGATAATGGTTGTGAAAAAGTTGAGTAAGCACTTTTAAAACTATTTTGCTAGCTTCTGCTTTTTCCAGCTACTTTACAGCACAATGCTGGAAAAGATGGCTTATAAAGCTGAAAATGTTAGTTGGGACGTTTCTTAAATGAGTTCGTCCAAAAGATAAATCATTCTTATCAATGATCAAAATACTATTCTTAAGTTTGATTAATAATCAATAATACCATTGCATTTCAGGGGCTAATTGATTTTATTCTTGCAAATAAAAGTATTCAATTCAATTTAGAAACAAACATTCATGATAGTTGAAATCTAATACATCCAAATAAACAAATCTGAGGGGACGCGATTTAAGCATACTCAACTTTTTTAATATTTTTTCGAACAGTCTCGTACTAAATAATCACATTAAGCCTGGTACCGCTCGTTGCAAGCAAATGTAAACCAACAATGAGCAAGTCAAGAATAAATTTTAATGTATGCTCTTGAAAAATGCGCAAACTTGGGAGCGATAGAGAAAGGATGTAAACAAATGCAAGAAAGTTAAAATAACTTGAATGTTGAAGTGATCGAGTCCACACCACTAAGATGTACACTAGCGCCGCGTAGGGAGAGAATTCCAAATTTACCTATTCACCATCACCATTTGGATGACCTTGATCCTCATACCAGCATTGTCGGAAATGGAAACTTCGTAGAAAGCCAGAACCTATGTTACATATTTATTCTCAAAACAGATCTCGAAATGTTTTCGGAAAAGTCTGGTATTTCACAAACGAAATTTTGTTATTTACTGCATTCAGTTCCAACTTTGCCCTAACCATCGTCATGCTGTAACAGCTTCTGTAATACCTCATAAAATAAAAAAAAAATCAATGTTTCACTGTAAGTACATCGAACCAACTTGTGTTTCCCTATGGTAACACAACTGCCAATTTTTGGCCTAAATGTTCCTCTAATTGGTTCTATCTTAAATTTCAAATTGTTCCATTTATAAAAAAAATCTATACAAAGTTAGAAAATACATTTTGCCGTAATTCTACGGAAATAAAGCCATGAAAATATATTTCAAATTTGACTTAGGCCCTACGGCCATAACTGGAGCAATAGTTCCATAACTGCCCATAAAAAAATCCAATAAAAATACAATTGTCATGGTATTTGAGAAATTTACAGTAAAAAGGGGGGTTGTTAAGCATCTTAACAATAAAAAAAAAGTGACTTTTCTCGAACAAATTTGATCTCATCACACTAATTTTCGTTGTTTGAGCATTGTATCGTTTAGAATCGAAATTTATTTTTTCTCCCGTACAATAATTTAACAATAAATTTTAATGTCCTCGAAATTCAACAGTAAAAATCATTGTAATTTCATTGTATTATTATAATTATTTTTTTCGTGTGGTGCACTTATTCTAGTAGCATTTCTGCTAAGGTACACCGGGGCAAATTGCAACGCGTGGGGAAGTTGTAATGGTAGGTGTATCTCTTATCGGAAGCGAATAATGACAGAGATTATTTCTAATCTAGTAGTTTGCGAAACGACCCAATTCCCTTAAAAAATAATTACAGTGAATATTCACTTCCCCTAACAGATACACGTGTACCGTTTCAACTTCCCCGCGCTTTTCAACTTGCCCTGGTGTACCTTACATGATAAATGATATAATAGATCTAAAACATCAAATTCCGTAAAACAAAATAACAAGTGCCGGCCGCCGTCATATTCCCATATTCTCGTTTCGTTCGAATCGTTTTTCCATACAAAAAATGTATGGAAAATACGGAAAGAATAAACAGCAAAAAACATAAATTTTAATATTACATCCAAGAGGATGCACTTCAATCACGTCGACAATCTCACACCACAATCTCACACCACAATCTCACGCCACAAAAATAAACAAATGCAGTAAAAGCAGGGTAATGTCAGTTCATGCACTGTATTAATGATAAATTGTACTTTTTGGCAAGTAATATTACACCATATTTTCGACACGATTGAAGTGTATGTACTTTTATGTGATATCAAAATTATTTTTTTGCTGTGTATGAGTGATAATGTTTGTTTTTGTTGTTTTGCCGTTTCACCTGTTATCAAGCTGAAATGTGTTTTGTAACATCTAGTATACTGTAACAAAGAACTCTACATCATTTATTTTGTTCAAGAGTAGATTGTTTCAATGATCCAAAGGGATACCGTCTTCCCCCGTCGTCTCCTATCATCTAATACGCAGTGCGGAAAATTCGACAACACCTCTATCACGTTTTTTTTTTGCGAGGTCGTGTTTTCGTGCTGCAGAAATAGACAGCAATTATTCTTTCAAGTAGTAGGCTATAAAATTTGAGCGATATTTCTACCCTCAATGTTGAATGATTTATACATTATACAACTCGCAATTCGTCACATGATGACACACATACGAACAAATTATCTATCTATGTAATTAATATGCAAATAAAGGGCGAACACGAAATTATTGCGACACCGAAAATGTCATGCCAATTTTCTTATAATGTTTAGAATCAAACCAAAATTTTAGCATTTATGCATATATTTACTTCAAAAATCAAAAGAAAAGTTAATCGATGGAGCCTTGAGTGTAAAATTGAACGCATTTTCGCTTGATGCCCTCCATCAAAGTCTTTACAGTGTCATCCGGTACCAGTTTCTCAGTTTTTTTTTTTCCATTTTCTTAACATGTCCTTCTCGTCTTTGACTGTCTTCTTGCTCTTCCGAAGTTCCCGCTTCATTATTGCCCAGTACTGCTCCACCGGGCGCAGCTCCGGACAGTTTGGCGGATTCATGTCCTTTGGAACAAAATGGACAGAATTGGCCTCATACCACTCCAGGACACTTTTAGAATAGTGGCATGATGCCAAATCTGGCCAAAATAGCGGAGCTTCGTCGTGCTGCTGCAAGAACGGCAAAAGGCGCTTCTCGAGGCACTCCAGATTTGTAGATCTCGCCATTTACTGTGCCCTTTGTCACGAAAGGCTCACTCCTCAGTCCGCAAGAGCTGATGGCCTGCCAAATGAGATATTTGGAGGCGAACTTCGACATTTTCTTCTTCTTAAATGTGTCGTCCACATCGAACTTGCTCTTGCCGGTGAAAAACTCCAACCCCGGAATTTGCTTAAAATCGGCTTTTATATACGTTTCGTCGTCCATCACACAGCAACCATATTTTGTCAGCATCTTCTCGTAGAGCTTCCGTGCCCGAGTTTTAGCCGTCGATTGTTGCCGCTCATCGCGGTTTGGGAAGTTATGTACCTTGTATGTATGTAGTCCAGCTCTCTTCTTTGCATTTTGGACGTAGCTCTGCGACATGCCGATCTTTTTAGCCAAATCACGGCTTGAGACGTTGGGATTTGCTTTAATCATCCGCTTCACCTTTCCTTCCGTCTTTTTGTTCTCCGGTCCCGGTTTTCTCCCAGCTCCTTTGCCGTGGTCCAACGTCAACCGCTCCTGGAACCGCTTCAACACTCTGGCGACGGTTGAATGGTGAACGTTCAACATTTTTCCCAACTGCCGGTGCGACAGGTCAGGAAATTCCAGGTGTTTGGAAAGAATTTGTTCTCTCAACTCGCGTTGGTTCACCTCCATTGTCGTTGAATCGAAAAACACGACTTTGAGTTTGACAGCATGTACACAATACACATCAATGAGAAAGTGTGCAAAATTTGGTTGATTTTTACCCAATGGTAAAAAAGTTATGCCCTGTTGAATGTGTCGCAATAATTTCGTGTTCGCCCTTTACTTGCAAATACATTGGGAATGATGAATCACTTTTCCATTATCTATGTTTGTCCTATAAATCAAATATTGAGTAGGCCAGTATATCCGCTCCCTAGGCGATATGAAAAAAAAACATTTATTTCGATGATGTACTAAGGTGTATAGAAAATAAGTTATAGAAAAAAATTTCATTCCAAATCCATAGAAAATATTTCAATATGAAAATATGATCTTCAACTACTTATGTCCTTCTTAAGAAGTTAGCTTCACAAAAACAAATAAAAAATATTCATTTAGGTATTTTGATGATCATAGATTTTGCTCTTTTTATAAATTTTGGACAGTGTGACAGGTTTTTCGCACTTTTTGCATTACGCATGTGGTACCAAAGTAGACTCCCCCGCTGAAATTAATCCCGTAGATTTGTTTTGCTTAGGCCCAAATAAATAAAAAAAATATTTATAACATTTACATATCTGTCGTGTGAATACCGTAATGCACCAAACACCGGATTATCATTATTAAAATATTACGTGCAATGTTGAGCATGATAATCAGTGATAATCTACTTTTAAAAGTGTCTGGATTTATGGACTAAGTGTCTGGATTTTGAGTCTTAACGGTACCAAGAGTTATCTTTAAAGATACCCGTAAAAAATGAGCCAATGAAATGTATTGTAACCATACAATAGAATTTATTGAATTTACAATAAATCGTATTGTCCAAATAACTATAGAATTTCTTGTATCCACAATATAATCTATGGTAAAAGGGGAAATTTACATTAGAACAAGGGGATTGTTATGTATCTTAACCATACGAAAAATCACTTTTTCCAAACAAACTTGAGCCATTTAACATTAATTGTATTGTATATTCTAATGCTTAAAAATTCTTACTATATGGGACGTATTGTACATCTATTGTAATACCAATATGTTAATAAATATTGTACAATATACGCACAATAATATTGATTGGTGACTATAGATTTCGTTGTGATTGTATTTTATTTTATGGTAATTGTATTGTTCTTTTTTTCTGGGTAATGCCTGAAGTGGTCTTCAGAGAATTCCGTGAAAATTACGTGGAAAATTGGATTTGGGAACACCAAATTTATTTTAGGGCAGCTTTTTTTCAACTTGATCATGTATAGTAAAGTGGAATACTAATTGCATGCAAGGACATATTCAAGATGGCGAATTGAAATAACATTTTAAAGAAATCAAAAATCGTATGACAAAATAACTTAATAAAGTAAGGCGTGATGTTGATAGTTAGAAATCTTAAAGTGAATAAAATTGTTGATATCCGTAAAAATACAATTATTTTTTTTTATTTCGAAAGCAGTTTTGTGAGTGATTTAGGATAAATATTAATTCAATGTTTGCAAAAAAAATTCAAACATTGATTTTTTATGAAATCCTAGATCTTTTCATTCAAGTCAAAATATTAAAAAATTCAAGAAAATGTTAAAAGCCTGGAAAAAAAGCCTCCCAGTTTGCATAAAAATTAAGTCCATAAATATTTGAAATTTATCAGGCCCTAAAATCATACAATGTTTTCTTAGAATGTTAAAATGGTTTAGCTCCGGAATTAAAACCTTTCAAATGTTAATTTATTTTTAGGTTTTTTTTTTTATAAACCTGAATTTATCATATGACAAGATCTAACCATTTTACTATTTTATATTCCGACAAAATTGCTTCAGTCCGCATTCAGGGAAAAAAGTAAAATAATTTCTGGATGATATGTAGATCGCTGTCTAAGGTTTTATGCTATACATTCTAGATGTGACCAAAAGGACAGTGTCTTGGACACTCGATATGATATCCATTGAACGTGTTTTTGATTTCTCCTGTGCTTTGAGGCACGATGGTCATGGGCCCATGTTAGAAAATTGACACTTTTTCGGAGGTACCCGGAACATGACTAGGTATGACCAATGTGGTCCTGGGAACTTAATATAACTACAATTCATTGGATTCAAGGTAGAATTTTCAGAAGAACATATCTGATTTTGTAAAAAAAAATAATCAAACGTCAGTTTATCGAAACTAGAGGTTTGCGTAAAAATTCAGTCCATAAATATTTAAAATTCACTAGGCTCTAGAATCATAAAATGTTGTCTTAGAATGTTAAAATAGTTTTTGGTCCGGAATTTAAATCTTTCAAACGTTTATTTCTGTTTATTTATTTTTTATTGATTTAAATACATGGATTATACAAGTGAAAATTTATGCAAGACCAGTGAAAATTTTGACTTCATATTTTACAGATAACTAGGTTTTAAAATTAAGAGTGGAAAATCTCGAAATAAGGAACAAATAAATCTTCTTTGTGAAATCATTTCATGGTCTCCTAATCCTGAATTTAAATATTTAATTTTTCTAATGCTCGGAACATGCTTGGCATACACAGTTTTGGTCACGAACTGCTCATTTGCTAATAACTTTGCACACAGTTGACGCAACAAAGTTCTTTTTGAAGCAGTAGATAGAAAAGAGTTTAAGTTTGTTATAGATACGTAAAAAAGTAGATTTTAATTTTAGCAATAAACTGTAGTTGTTTTTGCGTTGTAAAATGAAGTGAGCAATGATCGTTGCACATCTCGGACTATGAGTGCAAAAATTCATTGCTGTTGATTCAAATGTTAAGATTTACCTACTATTTGCATATCTATAGTAAACTATGATCCTAATCTATCAATTACTTTAAAGAAACACAAATTTCAACAACTGAGTGAAAAGTTATTAACAAGTGAGCAGTTGGTGTGTACAAGTGTGCATGCCAAGCATGGCTCGGAATGTAGCAAATTGTTTTAAATCTCTGAATTTCTAAAATCTCTTTGAGTTCCACATATTGAAAAAAATAGTGCTTCAAGTAATTTTAAATCCAGGATTATTTTTTTCTGTATGTGGGATCTTGAAAAATTGGGTATGACTGAATAATACTGTAACTGTCTCCAAATTTATGATTATTCTCGCATAGATATCATGGAAATCATTTGCATTTTCTAAGAAAGTCCCTCAGGATTTTTTAAAAGCTCTCGCAAAAAAAAAAAAAGAAATAATTCCGTGAATTACCTTTGAATCATTCCCAGAAATTTCTTGAAACGTTCTTCAGAATTCTCAAAGCATTCTCGTTCAAGCTCCTTTGTAATTGTCCTTGGAATTGCATTGAAGTTCTCACTAAATTAATCCCATTATTTTGATAGTTTGAATTATCGTTTTCTTTTTTTCAACTCTACCACGAAACAATAGTTAATGACTATTCATCTAGAATTTCAAGAGAAGAGGGTTTTATTTATACTAAGTCTTAAAAATCTTCAATTGCTTGCATCATTTTGTGAAAATCTCTGGCAGAAGGTCGTTCTAAAACTGCACAACTAGGTGATTGATTGCGGCGAAGCTTCTCTAGAAATTGCACATGAAATTCTACCCAGAATTCTTTTGGAATAATCTTTTTTTTTACTTTCCTCAATGCTAGTCTCAAAGCTTCTAAGAACTCATCTCTGAATCCTAATAGAACTTTGAACCACCTTGGGATTCTTCTTAGAAGTAAATTTAAGTTCCTTCTTCTTAAAATCATTTTGAATTATCTCCTTTAAATTCCAACTCACCTAAAAAATTCACACACAAATTCCGATTCTATCAAAAATCAACAACGACAACTTATCGGCGCCGGTGGTGCAATGGTTAGCGGAAGTGCCTCTCACCCCAAAAGGCGTAGGTTCAATCCAGTCGGCACCGCTGGGATTTTTTGAGGCATAAAATCTCTGATCACGCCTTCCTTCGGAAAGGAAGTAAGCCGTTGGTCGATAGGTGAGATCCAGGTGTGCAAGCTGCCTCCCTGGCGTCGATAGCATTGTTACTCAATACGAAAAACAAGACCGACGGAAAACAAATCAAGAAAAAAACAATGACAACTTACGACCTATTGCATTTGACATAAGAATTCCCATGGAATGTTCCCCGAATTCCTTTAGATTTGCCGTTGGAATTTCCTTGGAGCTGTTAACAGAATTTCTTATTGCTCAAGTAATCCTTTAGTGGCGCCGGTGGTGTATTAGTAAGCGTGATTGTCTCTCACCCCAAAGGGCCTGAGTTCAATCCCAGTCGGTGCCGTCGGGATTTTCTGAGGCATAACATCTCTGATCTCAGGGAAGTAAAGCCGTTGGTCCCCGGTACAGTTGATGGGTCAATAGGTAAGGTCCAGGTGTGAGAACTGCCTCCCTGGCGTTGGCAGCATTGGTACTCACAACGGAAAGCAGGATCGACGGAAAACAAATCAAGGAAAACAAAAAAAGAAATCCTTTGAAATCTCTTCAGGATTTCCTCTGAGTTCTCTTCAAGGTTTTTATGGAATACTCAGCACTAACTTGGAACTCTCCTCAAATTACGTTTGAAAAAACCTCATAACTCCTATCAAAATTAGCTTGAATTGCTTCTCAGAACTCGCAATAAGTTTATTCCGGAACATGACCTACTTAGATGTAACTTCTGAGCAATCCTCACAACTACCTTTGAAGCGTCCTCAAAACTAAAATGAAATTCAAGTCAGAATTCATTGCGAGTAACCTTAGAATTCTGAAGAAATTATCCCTAGAATTATGTTTAGGTTCGCTCCATAATTCTTTAGGTGTTTCCATCGAAATTCTCAACAATTCCACGAAGTGCCAGAGTCTTGAGCATTTTCTTCCAATTCATAAACCTTGGAAATTGGTCAATGCCCTCAATTTTTATATTTATTCTCAATTCTGGGATCTTGTAAAATTGTTCGACAAAACAGTGGTTCCCATCCAATGACCCGACGAATGAGTTTTTATGCGGCCCACGAAAAGAGTTTTTATGCGGACCACGTGCCGCAAACTCTTTAATAAGGAAATGATGTCGATGTGGGAGAACTTTGAACCACCTTGGGATTCTTCTTAGAACTAAATTTAAGTTAAGTTACGACCTATTGCATTTGTCATAAGAATTCCCATGGAATGTTCCAGGAATTCCTCTAGATTTGCCGTTGGAATTTCCTTGGAGCTATTAATAGAATTTCTTATTGCTTAAGTAATCCTTTAGTGGCGCCGGTGGTGTAGTGGTAAGCGTGATTGTCTCTCACCCCAAAGGGTCTGGGATCAATCCCAGTCGGTGCCGTCGAGATTTTCTGAGGCATAATATCTCTGATCTCAGAGAAGTAAAGCCGTTGGTCCCCGGTCCAGTTGATAGGTCAATAGGTAAGGTCCAGGTGTGAGAACTGCCTCCCTGGCGTTGGCAGCATTGGTACTCACAACGGAAAGCAGGATCGACGGAAAACAAATCAAGGAAAACAAAAAAAGAAATCCTTTGAAATCTCTTCAGGATTTCCTCTGAGTTCTCTTCAAGGTTTTTATGGAATACTCAGCACTAACTTGGAACTCTCCTCAAATTACGTTTGAAAAAACCTCATAACTCCTATCAAAATTAGCTTGAATTGCTTCTCAGAACTCCCAATAAGTTTATTCCGGAACATGACCTACTTAGATGTAACTTCTGAGCAATCCTCACAACTACCTTTGAAGCGTCCTTAAAACTAAAATGAAATTCAAGTCAGAAATCATTTCGAGTAACCTTAGAATTCTGAAGGAATTATCCCTAGAATTATGTTTAGGTTCGCTCCATAATTCTTTAGGTGTTTCCATCGACAATTCCACAAAGTGCCAGAGTCTTGAGCATTTTCTTCCAATTCATAAACCTTGGAAATTGGTCAATGCCCTCAATTTTTATATTTATTCTCAATTCTGGGATCTTGTAAAATTGTTCGACAAAACAGTGGTTCCCATCCAACGACCCGACGAATGAGTTTTTATGCGGCCCACGAAAAGAGTTTTTATGCGGACCACGTGCCGCAAACTCTTTAATAAGGAAATGATGTCGATGTGGGAGTATTTTAGGTAACCGGGTCACTTACTGGGATTTCTGTGTGATTTTTGAGGGATAACCCACAATACACTAATAATTTTTTTAAGAGTTGGTAACTTAGTGTTCTAGATACACTTCCACAGTTATTAATTGAGAACTTTCGAGCCTGTGCCATTTTTGCATTAGCATAATTGTGTGGCAAGTACAATCTACTCTATGTCCAGGGAAGTCGAGAAATATTCCAACCCGATAAATTCCTAGACCGGACCGCGAATCGAACCCAGCCACCTCCAGCATGGTCTTGCTTTGTAGCTGCGCCTTTACCAACTGTGCTAAGGGAAGCCCCAACACACTTTGATGGGTGAGAGGATTTAAGGAAATACCTCAAATTCTCTCACTTTAGGTTACTAACCTTACTAAGTTAGGTAAAGGAGTGTGCATTTGATTAGTGTCGAAGACAACAAATCAAGAAGACTGGCAACTTTTCCATTTTCTCATACAAACGCTATGAGACAGGTACAATCGCGTCATCTGCCGCTCAAAGGTAAATGCTTCGAACGAATTTGATAGCAAAGACTACATCCTCAGAAGAAGGGTTTGTGTGTTTGCTCATTTTTCTATGCGTTGCTTCCACCTTCACTCAAGTGCAGCACTACCAACCATCAATTCGAAACTAACGATTTTAAATTGGCTCACTACTTGACTAGCCTATTAGCAACAATCAATACGAAACTAACGATTTTAAATTGGCTCACCACTTTAGTAGCCTATTGGTCCCAAGCAAACGATTAACGTAACCTATTCTAGTTGAAATTCTATTACTACACTATGTTTGTTTTGATTCGCTATGAAAGTTTGACAGATAACATCAGGGGTGTGTGGATTCATGCAGAACATGCAGGGGTGAGTGAAATAGCTTGGGACTGCTTGGGACCGTTGTTCTGGTACTGAGTGAGCCAAAAATAATAATGATTTTCTTCGGGACCCAGTGGTCTTAGAGTTACCTCTATGCTATTAGTCCCAAGCAAACGATTAACGTATCTCATTCTGGTCAAAATTCTAGTACTACACTATGTTTGTTTTGATTTGCTATGAAAGTTTGATAGATGCAATGAGGGGTTCATGGATTTTTTTATGTTTCGAGGGGTGCATCGATTAGCTTGGGACCGAAGATAGTACCAGAGCTGAGCCAAAAAGTTGAACACGAAACTTCGGGACCTTCTGGTCTTAGAGTTACCTCTATGGCACTACTGTATCTGTCGCTTGGGGATCGTCCATTAATTATGTCACACTTTTAGGGTGGATGGGGGGGGGGTGGTTTGGAAACTGTGACGAGCCATACAAAAAATGTGACAAGGGGGGAGGGGGGTTGAAAATGGGCCAAATTTGCGTGACATAATTAATGGATCTTCCCTTGGATTCTGGCAAAGTTGCCAGTCTTCTTGATTTGTTGTCTTCGTTAGTATTATCACATTAATGGCCATTCTCTCAATTTCAACTTCTGTTCAATTGTCACACGGACGGACGGACTCTGAAAATCGTAAACTTCACGAATGAAGCAACAGAACACTTTGATTGGACTAATAACAAGTCATTGCATATTCATGGGGTAAGCAGAGAAACTCGCGGGATGAATGAATGAACTTTTATTATTTATTTTGTTCCCCTCTTCAAATTCCACGACACGTCGCATAATTGTTCACTAGGGGCAATGAATCAAGTTGGTGACTCTCGCCTAATTTTCGAAAAAAAAAAATTATAAACATATTTGATATTTTTCAATAAATCTTAGCACGAAAACGACTCAAGCAATCGAAATGACGTACAACATATAACATATAGGAATATATGTGAGAAAAATACACGCTGAAAAAACCCCATTTTATAATTTAAAAAAAACTGTTCAAATCTTATATAACTTATCATAAGTACATTGTAAAGATAATTAATCTTATGCTTATTTGGCTGTAGGTTTTTAAATATAAAGCCTCTGTCGCTAACACATATGTATAACTTTCTTGATTCAAGAAAATTAATTTAGAAATTAATTTCAAGGAAAGTAATGTTAATTTTTCATGGTTCTCCTAAATTCAAATCACTCAAAATTAAAACCTAAACAGACTTGTGCATTGAAAGCTCTGTGAACCTCAACCATTTTTACATTCATATTTACATTGCGTGACAAGCATAATGGTAGGTACTGATGTGCTAGATACCTAGATGATTGCTGAGTCATACGGTACAATACACGAAGATACACTGCAAACATAAAGTTATACAGTGATTACATACGTTAATAGTCAGAAAGAGACCCCAAATTCATACATTTTTGAATAGTATATTACCCTATTGGCGTTGACGGCACCACCGAAAAATTGTCTCTTCTATCAAAGATTGAAAGTTTCTTATGGGAATTTTCCGTGGAGTGAAAGAATAGTACGAAGTCCGCCATGTTTCACGCACAGTCTGATGTTTGCTTATGGATTTTAACATTGGAGTAAAGAGCTACAGAGTTGCCGTCAACGCCAATGGTTATAACAAATACTATCAAAAAATTTATGAACTTTGGGTGTCTTTCTGACTACTAAAGTTAACACATCACCTCGAGTACGACTCATCCAACTCCCAGCGGAGCCTAAAGTACTATATCTGCTGTACCCACTTCACAAGCACAACATTAGTCAAAGTATAATAGACATCCGAACGTTCGGCATGCCTCATGTTTGAGTTACTGAAAAATGATGCTCCTTTTGCTGCCAGTCAAATTCATAGTACGCAAACGGCTAACCGTGCATGAACAGGAACGAACGAACGGTGGCGATGAAAAGCGTATACTTTTCCACTCTAGCTGGCGCCCAGACGCGACGCGATGTGTGGAAAGATTTATGCGCCGGTGACGTCTAAGTGAAACCGTATACATAGTCACACATGTTCCAGAATGATGAATCTAATGAGTATGTAAGTTGGAGCGTGCTGTCTGCATTCCCTCCGGTGCGATCTCGGTGGTGGGCTTTGATGGATTGATGTAGCGAAAACAGTATACCTATGGAAGTTGAGGTTGCGGATTTTGAATCGAGCGATTTATGATCGATAATATTTAACGAGCTGATCTTGGCTCAAGATTAGCTTAAATTAGGTACATAATGAGTGGAATTAGTTCAAATCTATGAAAGCGTACAATTTTGGACTGCAGTTTCTGTTAGCGCTTTTTTATGACGAACGGCCAACCTTCACCCATTAAGTGTTTTCATAAACTTTTTAGCATTGACTAGATTCTTTGTCGCTAACTAATTTGCAAACTATATGTAAACTGTAGTACTCACCCATTCACCACGTTATTAATAATTATCAATTCGGATTGAATGCGTCATCTTGAGCACGGCGATGCACCTGTGCTCGGAATGTTCTGAATAAAGCCAGCTTCCACAGAATCTATGTCACATACGCAAAAATATATGTCACTGTCACGTGCTCGGCTGCGATTGGAATGAACACCCAGCCAACCCGACCATTTAACTGAAATGCGTCATACTAATATTGTCTTGCTTTATTTTCTATCTTGCAGATCTTACCGATGGCATGTACTATTCAAACCACCAACGGACAGAAGAATTTTCACAACCAACTCTTAACCCACCCGAACCCTACATTGTTGCGTCAATGTCCAAGAATGCCACCGTCCGACGGGGAGACCCAGCCTTTCTGAGTTGTATGGTCGAAAACCTCGGGAAGTATACAGTGTCCTGGATTTCGCAACGGGACCTGCGAATTCTCACCATCGATCGGATCACGTACACTGCGGACGAACGGTTTCAGTCCCTGTATAATGCGGAGACGAACGAGTGGATTCTCCACATCAAATGGACCGAACGGAAAGATACCGGCATCTATGAATGCCAGATTTCTACGATGCCCGTCAAGAGTTTGGCGCTCTATCTCATCGTGCTAAGTGAGTTTGACTATTATTTCTCATGCATGAGTTCTGAAATGGACACTTTAAAACAGGCACGCGGACCGAAATAGACACCTATTTGTGGTAATTTATTTGTCGTTATGGCTAATAATAAGCGAATGGTTCAGAGAGCGCAGGCGGTCAGGTGGCAAATGGTTTAATAGGAGTGAGAAGCATTAAATATGATTTTATGTTGTACGAATGTTTATGATCTCGACTTAGTTTTTTAGATTTTTTCCCACATTTCAGTCTACCATTATGAAATAAACGCTCGTGATTCGATAGTACTGAGCTAAATGCAATCAACCTTTCTAAAAGAAATGTCGATTTGAAAGTTTCACTCTTCATATTTGATTGAAATATTACGAATGGCTCCATTTGAGGCCAGCTTATAAAAACAGAAATGCGATCACATAAACATAGAGTATGGTGGGGCAAAAGTTCAACCTAAGTTGAAAAAGCCTGAGTTAATCCACCTATGGTGAGATCTGACCCTTCTTACTAACAGAAACCGGCCACTTTTCTAGCGGAACCCAGGACTTCTCCAATGTGAACCTAAGCACTCCACTTGACTACCATTGGACACAACACGTGCACTGCTACGTCATAGCCGTCATATAGAGGCCCAAGCATTATAGAATGTGATAAAGTGGGTATCAAACAACAAGAATATCACTTATTTTAATTAAAAACGTACTGAAAAATATTAGGACAGTCCATCAAAGTACATGCATCCTGAACATGTAAAATTTTGTTATTGAACACTTTTATTATAAACATGCGAAGCTGCATTTTTTTTATGTATTTTTACATTCTGCATTAATTGAAAAAAAAATCTTTAAAACAGTATGCATTACAATAAAACCCAATGTAAATGTGATGTAAATTTCTGTCACTATGATGCACATAAACGGAGCGACGTCAAATAAGTTTATATTATGGATCGTGTGATGAATTATTCCAAATATTTTATGCAATCAAAGATGTACGCAACATTTCTTGCTAGATTGCGTGAACAGCAAGTTTACATTCAAGAATTTCTGCATGCATGAAAATTTACATCACCATTCAAATTCAGATTTTTTCAGTGTAGTTCACCGCTAAATTTAGTCTCTTGGCCTATACAATCCGGAACATGTTCTGGTCATATCTCGGGAACCAGTTGACCGATTCCTAAAATATTCTATTGCATTCTATGGGTCCAACATACCTTTTATTTGGCAGCTGTTGCGTCCACTTCGGTTCTGTGGTTGCTGATACACGATTTAGTTTCTAAAATCCATGTTTTTCGGAACATGTTCCTGCTATATATCCGGGTAAAGTTGCTGATTTAAAAAATATTCATTAGCTTTATATGGGACCATGATGTCTTGCGTTCAATCTGGTCCAGTTTTTGCTGAGAAACACGAATCACGAGTATTGTGTTCAAAATGCTTTCGGCAACGTGGAGCTTTATACTCCCCACAGACTATGGCTTATATCATGTAATATAGGCTGTCTTGCAATGAGCACTCATACATAGGATTTTCAGTGAAAACTAGATGTATGAGGGCTCATTGCAAGAAAGTCTATATTACATGATATAAGCCATAGTCTGTACAGGGTAAAGACCAGAAGGTCCCGAAGATACGTGCTCAACTTTTTGGCTCAGCTCTGGTACTCTTTTCGGTCCCAAGCTAATCGATTCACCCCTCGAAACATAGGCAAATCCACTAACCCCTCATTTTATCTGTCAAACTTTCATAGCGAATCAAAACAAACATCGCGTAGTACTAGAATTTCGACTAGAATGGGGTACGTTAATCGTTTGCTTGGGACCAATAGGCTAGTCAAGTAGTGAGCCAATTTAAAATCGTTAGTTTCGTGTTGATTGTTGGTATTAGGTAGTGATAAACGTTACTACAACTATTGGCAAATCAAAGTTGGCTCTCGTGGAGAGTAGAAGAATTATGGAAGTGATCTTCTTTCCTTTATTTAACGTCCGTCTCACCGACGGACATCGATTGTCATCCATTGATGGCAATCGAATGAGCAGGAAGGCAGCTTCTACACCGTGCACTCATTCAAACACACATGGGCCGGGGCCAACGGGTTTACTTCCCTTCCCAAGGAAGACATGACCAGAGATTTTCATGCCTCAGAAAAATCCCACCGACCTCGGCTGGGATTGAACCCAGACCTTTTGGGGTGAGAAAGCAGTCACGCTTACCACTACACCACCGGCGCCGACTATTATGAAAGTGATGATGGTTTTAATTTTTTTCACGGTGAGTGCAATCTTAAAATGCATTTATTTTGCGAACAGTCCCACAGTGAAAAGTAACCGCAAGTCAGTCCCATTAAAAAAAATATGTTAGAAATGTTATACCCCGTTCACATTACAGCCTATATCACGTAATATAGGCTGTCTTGCAATGAGCACTCATGCATAGCATTTCCAGTGAAAACTAGATGTATGAGTGCTAATTGCAAGACAGCGTATATCACGTGATATACACTGTAATGTGAACGGGGTATTTTAGACAGCACATCGCATCATGAGATTTGTCTCAAGACATATTTTGTCCACTTCCCCTAGGGTATCTGGAACATGTCCGGATGTGGCCAATATAGTTCTTACGATACTCAGTTTGACCACCAATGGATATGGCTTTGAATTCTCATGTGATTTGATGTATCACTTGATGGATTTTGATTTAAAAATGATTTACCACTTCCCCGGAGATACCCAGAACACGGCCGGGTGTGGCCAACATGGTGCTGGTCACTCATAATGACTCTTATTGATTTTAATTTTTAATTCTCATGTTAATTGATTTATCGCATGGTGGGTCTGGCACGTTTATGAAAAACTCTGGTCTGATGAAGATTCATACTCACCGGAATATGTTCCGGCCATTGCTCTGGAACCAGCGGAACAAATTCAGAAACATTCAATAACGTTCTATGGGATCATGGTATCTTTCTACTGTTCAATACTGTGCTAAACTAATGCAGCATCGTCATGGAATTGTGACTGAATTGCGGTTATTTTTCTCATTGACGTTAAATGTAATCGCAAGTCAGTCCCACTCAGATTTTAACCATAAAATAAAAATTTCACTATATTTTCCAATATTTTTTGGTAAACATAGATGCATTCTATCACATTGTACAAATATTTTTAAATTTATCCCTCCAAAATAAGTGTCAAATCAGAAAACTTGCGATTATGGGCAGTGCAGCAGCAACCAAATTAAAAAAAAAAACTTCAAGGGTTGTACGCAATGGTGACATAGGACTACGTGGTCTTATATAATAAATTTTATTTGTTAACTGCAGCAGGATCTTGTGTTTTGTGTAGGAATAGGAATTTGAGCGGGGTTCTCTCTGTTTATACTCTTTAGTATGACTATGATTGCCCTGAAAAGAACCTTTTGATATAAATTTTAGTTGGGACACGTTCAGAAATTTAACTCTTTTGGAAAATCTTGGTGGCCCATTAAAACCTTTGAAAGATGATGATAACGTGTAGCCAGCTGGATCAGCAAATTCGGACTGGAGAATCCCATATTCTTGGCGCGTAATTGGTGGATTTGTTAGTTATTTCGACGTTTTTGGACATTGCTTGACATTAACCACTTTTTCAATGGTTTCTTTTTGAAAATAACAGTCAAAATCGGTGCGTCGAAATATTTCTGATCGATTGGTGATAAAGTTAATAAAATTGGTGCAGGGGAAGCTAAGTTATTAGAATTAAAAATCTTTCATAATTTCGTTACATGTTCCATTTTCGGTTTTCACAAAATGTACCCCCATATAGAAATCAACATAAAAGAATTTTGAGGTTGCACTCGTATATCCCCCGTGAAAAATTTTGAAATCATCATCACTTTCATAGTTCTTCTATTCTCCACGGGAGCCAACTTTGATTTTTCAATTCCACAGCCGCAGCCGTTTAAAATGAATTACAGATTCGTAAACTACGCATTTGGTACGTCACATTTCCGTAGAAATCTGGTCGATCGACTTGGTCATTGCTGAAATCGTATGTCTATCCAGCGGGTCACGTGTTTTCGGGAATCTTTGAGGTCCGTTCAAAATCCTTGAAGGTACGCTATGGTACGCTATTGGTACATTCCAAAACACGTATCAACTTTGAAATTCGTTAAGTTTGTCCCGCTGGATGGATTGACGTAATTGTGTGTGTGTTTTTTGTTTGTTTTTTTTTTTTATTTGTTTCTGTAATAATTGTATGATTACAAACATGATTTAACGTACATGATTTAGAAAAAGTGAAGTTTTTGTATCATAACTCATACTTTAAATTTCCTTCTCCCTCTTCACATCCATAAAATTGTCATAAAGTTTATTCGATTAGGCCTGTACAAATAAAGTAATTAACAAAAAAAAGCTTCATGTTGATATTAGAACAGCATTTCCAACGAACTCTGAAAACCGTTGACTTCACGTAGGGTAATGTATTTTGGTTGGACCTATTTATGCCATTTTCACACTGCGTCTAAATGTATGCCGTGTTTTTTCCTTGAATATATCATTTGAACATGGAAAATGTGTGTTTGGTGAAAAAGTCTACCTTGCTAGTTTCTAATAAAACTGAAGAAAAACAGTTGTTTTTTTTTCAAAATGGGATATAATTGAACGCTTTTATTCAGCAATGAATTTGAATCATGGTTGGACCTAAAAATGCATCATGGTTGGGCCTATTATATAAAGTACCATTTGTATGCTTAATAGCCCGCAGGACCGAGTGTCATAAACCAATCAACAGTCGCTAAATGAAAGGTATTATGGTCACATAGAGCACATATTGGAATCGGTCAACCGGTTCCGGAAGTATGACCGGAACATGCTACGGTTTATATGAGGCATGAGGCTAATTGCGACCTCAAACGAATAAAACTTAAAATGAGAGAGAGAAGGATTAGTAATTTCCATTTAATTCCACTGCCTTATTTGCTTATCCTTGATAGATACGCGTATTTCGTCTACAATGTGCAGACTTTTTCAGTGTCTTATACTAATACTCGACTGTCGAGTATTAGTAGAAGATACTGAAGAAGTCTGCACATTGTAGACGAAATACGCGTATCTGTCAAGGATAAGCAAATAAGGTAGTGGAATTAAATGGAAATTACTAATCTTTCTCTCTCTCATTATACATGTATTCCACTAAGACGCCCACATACATCAGGAATAAAACTTATTATGTGACAACTCAAATCAAATTAGAATTCGAAAACCAGTTCAATGATGTTCAATGGTAGTCTTTTGTTGGGCCCAGTGCCCTATTATTTATCACACCTTGCCGAGTTTCGATCCCCCGGAGAAGTGGCCAGTTTCTGAATATGGTCAAAAACCATTGAATCACATTAAAATTCAACAATGGCAGTTATTATGAATAGCCAGGATAACGCTGGCCACATCCAATCATTTTCCGGGAACCAGGGAAGTGGCCACTTTCAGACTTGGATCAAAATCCATCATGCGATGCCACAAATCATATGAGAGTTCATCTATTTCCTCTATGTGCTATGTTTAAGAAAGTTGTGACTAGGAAAGTAAACAGAAAATCATGTTTTATGATGTTTGTTAAGCTAACTGCTAACGCGACGAGATAAAGCCCGATTCAAAGTAAATTTGGACGCATTCAAGTGATCATAACTCAAGAATTAAACAACATACACGGTTGATCAAAACGTCAAACAAAAGGGTATTGATTCAGCTTTCAAACAATATATAAAGTTATTACATTTTACCGTTTCGAACGAACTGTCGCACTTTACTTGTGATCGATGCCATCATGATCTGCACAGTCGCTGGTGACACTGTACCGGCGAACTTATTCCACTTTAAACGCATTTATTGTGCATTTGTCACTTCTTTACCGCATCCTCGAAGTTTTCGCTTGACAATGCCCAATATTTTTCGATCGGTCTGAACTCAGGGCAATTCGGAGGATTAATCTCTTTGGCGACGAAATTAACATTGTTTGCAGTCTACCATTCTAGTACCTCCTTAGAGTAGTGGCAGCTGGCTAGATCCGGCCAAAACATAACGTTGGTCTTGTGTTGCCAAATGAAGGGTAACATCCGATTTTTCAGGCACTCTTTAATGTAAACCTTCGACGTCATTGTGTGAGATGTGATGAAAACCTTGGTTTTAAGGCCACAACTGCAGATTCCTTGCCAAATCATTAGCTTCCGAGCAAACTTATCAGCAAAAACAAATTTATAACTGGAAGGGACATCCCCACGACCAGTTGCCAGGTAAAATTTTTGTCCGGGGATTTGTTTATAATCCATTTTGACATATGTTTCGTCATCAATTAAAATACAGCCATCAAATTTCGTCAAAACTCGTTCGTATAGTAATCGTGCTCGCTTTTTGGCCACTAAATTTTGTTTCAGGGAGCGATTCGGATGTTTACTGGCACAAAAAGATTTATATCCTTCTCTTGAAAGGATGTTACGCACGGTGGAAAAGTTGGAATCGAATTTCTTTGCCAAATCACGTATGGAGACACCTGGGTTGCTTTTCACGTTCCTCAACACCTTTATCCTCAGTTCTTTGTCCCTAGTGCTACTTTTATGATATATGCGCTGTGCTCTATCCACACTCACAGTATCCTTGTAACGTTTGATTACAAGACTCACCGTTGACTTTGGGAATTTTAACACTTTTGCTATTTTTGAGGCAGACCACGAAAGGTTCTCTAGATGTTTGTGCACAATTAATTTTCTTTTCTCAAGTTCCATGATCCGTAATTTCGGGATGCGTCGATCAATCGAGAAAAACTTTTCACCAATTTCTTCGTCAATGAAACATCATCAAATGCCTGTCAAACGTTTTTTGTTCCATCCACCAGGAGCGCGGTGGTGTATTAAACCGTGCGTCCAGATTTACTTTGAATCGAGCTTTAGCATCGCTTCAGATCTGTTGCGCGTTAAGTAAATTGTAAACAAACCGGAGCGCACCTGGCGGCCAATGTAGGAAACAACTAGGTTCAACCATGATACCATAGAGGTAACTTTAAGACCAGAAGGTACCGAAGAAACGTGCTCAACTTTTTGGCTCAGCTCTGGTACTTTACAACAAGTTTACAACTTTTATTAGTATTATACTTCACAAAAGTTTTGAAAATGTAACAAAACATTTCTCTTCTGGACGTTATAAAGTACGCCATGTTAAGGAGAAAATGAGCTAGGTGCACGCAATAGCCTTGAACTCCAACGCAGGCAACGGCAGTAGTTAAATTAATTCCATTAACTACTGCTTTAATTACATTAATTACACAATATAGAACATTAACTACTTGTTAGCTCCATTAATTACAGTTGAAATTTTGTAATTAAAGTACATTAATTACATTTTCAATACTTTGAATAACATTAATTACAGATAGATAATTTTAATTACCGTTAGTACTACTTCAAATCGCATTAATTACTTTAAGTACTTTTGATTGCATTTTAACTTCAACGCAACGGTTCTTTGTATTGCGTGCCCCTCGAAAATGAGTTAAAACTAGACTACTTTTAAAACCATTATAAAACCGAAATATTATATGAATTATATGAAAAAATCTAATTACATGTATGTTAATCATTAAAATAGCTCATTTTCTTTATAGCTATGAGCTTTAAGAAGATAAAAATATTTTGCAGAGAGAGTTTGTCTCAATAATCGTCGCAAGCGCTTTGTCAATATTTTTGCTTGTGATTCAACCTGGTTGTCGCACATCTGAGAGAATTAAGTGGACCCTGCACGATAGTTTTTATTGACAATAATCGTATTGTCAATACATTCTATACATCGATATTGACAATATTTCTGTTTTCACATCATCAATATTATTGTCAATAATTCCCCTTCGCGTCAATATATTGAACCGTGTGGGGTTTGCTTTAGGACAGCCAAACACACGTAACTCTTCGTATAGGTTTTTCTTTTGAAAACATTGCAGCCCAAAAATAGGACCTCAGTAACGACATCTCTCGTGGAAAACAAGTTGGCTCACTAAGTCGCAAACAATGTTGCGTGCAAGGTGAACAGAATATATAGAAACGTCAAAGTGATCCGATCCCAGCGCTGCGGTGAGTAGTTCCCGAAAATGGTAATATTCAATTCAGTTGTTAAATGCGTGGACGATGATCCAGAATGAAGTGTTACGTCGGTTTGTCTGTGCTATTAGCGCGCTTGCTACACAATATACAAATGCTAAATAAAAATGATATACGGTTTGCCTTGGACTCTTAATTAGGATATTTAAATGCTCAAAGAACACAGTTTAGGACAAGAGTAAATGGCCAGCTGGAACACAACAATCAAGATAACGAAGGCTTAACTAAAGTCGAGTTTTCAAAAGATTCATAGATCATTCTTATAAGCACACAGTAATGTAACAATGGTATAAACGGTGAACACCGAGAAAATGCTTTATAGCTCCGCATGTTACCACAATTGCTAAACAGCTGGAGCTCAACTAAATGGCCAAGGCAAATTGTTTACTTTTTCCCGGATAAAAGTAAATGTTTTCCCTCGCGGTATTTCACAGTTTAATGAAGAATTCGTTAATTTCTTCGTTTTCCGTACCTCGTGACGCCGTATTACGACACGGACGTTGTTGGCACACTCGCTTTTACAAGACAACTAACGACTACGACGCCGGCCATCCCCCTCCTTCGAGGGCCACCAAGTCGTGTCCGAGCGGTAAGCATGGCATCTTGAAGATTGTTTGAATCATTTTTATCCCCGCTGCCGGCCGTGTGTATTAGGGTAGGCAACTACTTCGGCATAAGCACCCATTTCCGTCATATCAAGCAGAAGGATCAAATATATGAATGATTTCGACGTGAATGGATTAATCATACGTTTGTGGTACGGTAGTTTAGTTTAAAAGCTACGAAACTAAGTCTATAAAAATGCCTAAGAAAGAATATCGCTATAATTTGCGACTCATTATCAAATCCAACGGTACATAGTGTAGCCTTCTTTTGAAAGAAACATCCCCTTTTTCAACGGATTTAAGTTGGAAAATGAGAGGTGAAGTGAAGGTTGTGCTTCGCATGGCGGAAATTAGATCTTAACCCTAGGTAATAACTCTCTTGACGTACGTTTCTCTTAAGACTGCTCGATGACTGTAAATAAATATGCATCAGCGAGCAAAGGTTATTAAACACGATGGATACTTGGTCGAGGATCATGATTTGTCTGATGATGCATTCTGAAATGTATTATGCCTTTCATCAATTGCTTCAATTAATTATCTTTCCCCAAGTGTATAGTCACGTTTATTCGTAACGAAATATTTTAGATGACGGCATTAATTTGATTTATAACATACGCTTAGCTCAAAGACATTTTCTCTGTTGAAGAGGTGAAAATGTTTTAATTCCAGTTCATTTGATTGACTACTCGTTGGTCTTGTCATCGAGAAGCGGCAGTGAAGCTTCCATTCTAATCCACGAAAACGTAAACATCGCAAAATTTATGTTCAAAAACAATCCTCTTCGAACCGTGTATCATCTAGACAGGGCGCTTCAATTTTTCTCCAACGAATTAATCTCCTCTTTCCTACATTGTTCGGTAATGTTTCATCCCACTACGCTGGTCGGGATAGATATAAAGCCATCACGCGTCTCGAGATCGCACCTTTCATCCGTAGGCGTGCGTGAGACTTACGACAAACAGCGCGATCTCGCTCGAGGTCAATAAATTCCCAAATTTTTCATCTGAAACGACCGGCGGCGTGCTCTGATTTTTACCGTTACGGAATCCAGTATGAGGCATAGTGGGTTTACTTGAAGCTAAAAAGGCAAACATGCTTTTGCATATAGAAATCCATCCATAGAAAAATGAAAAACGCTCCTTAAAAAACACCCACATGATTCATAAGGCCCCGGTGAAATTCCCTAAAAAAAAGTATGAATGATTTATTAAAATATCAATATGATCGAAATATGGATGCAAATGGAATGGAAAATTGTAAAAACACAATTCTCGTGTCACCTTTCAAATAGACCAATCTACATTGATCCATTCTCTTCAACGACTCTCTCTTTCGTTAATAACTTGGCTGCAGTCATATTTCGGGCAAATTTTACATAGTCTGTTAAAAGAAAGTATTATCAAGCGTGTTGGACAATAAGATCAGCTGAACATGAAGAGAGAATCGTTGAAGAGATGTATGGAGGTTGGTCTGTTTGAAAGGTGACGCGAGAATTGTAAAAACACAATTGTAAAAATGAACCGCTGAATTTCGGAATAATGAGCATTGCTGTTTCGCACGGGACTGCAACGCCTGTCATTTGCGAACAACTTGAAAGAAGCCAAAATTCTATGGTGCTAATTTTACAGCTCTTCTACAATAAAGATTAGTACATGTCACACTGCGTTACGGAAAATAGAGAAAGTTTGTTTTACTACATCTTTGTAGTAAAGCATGATTCACGCAAATTGTGCTCGTCAATTAGAAAAAAAACAAAATTAATTTTTAATTGACCATTACGGAAAATTAAGAATGGGTTTTAGAGCATTGAATTGTTTGACACCTTGCCGCATTTAATGTTACATGGTTAGAGCTTAAATATGTTATGGAATAGCAGCGCTTCATGAACTGGATCTTATTGCAGGAGGTTATTGTTTCGTATAAAACAATAAACATTGCAATGAAATACGAACACCACTAAACATATTTTTTCTGAACGACCAGCAATTTAATCCAATGCCAAATTGACAGACCTTTACTGATTATTCAGCAAAACGGAAGATCAATAATTTTGCTGGAAGAGCAGGAAATCTCGATTGTTGTTCCATGTAGTTGTATATAGTAAATCTCAGCACCATATTGATTCTATCCCCCGGTAGCCATAAAGTGCGCTTCTGTATATCCAGTTTCACCGGCGAAATGGTCAATTCCTTAAAGTTATCCTAGTGATTCGCGATTTTTCTAAATTGCATGCAAGCTTGAGGATAAAGGAAATATGCCATCACCATATTTATTACACTTGTTTACAGTATATTTGAACTTTGTACACTGATGATCATATCCCATGTAAAATCATGCGCTCAAATCCAAAAATGTAGTCTAAACAAATCTCAGTAGGATAGTTTTTGAGATATAGCTAAAAAACTTAAAAAAAATGTGTTTACTAAAATACAAATATCTCCGATTGTAATGATGTTATATTAATTATTTTAACGCCAAACTAAAGGTGATTAAATTTTCATTTGATTATTTCAACACCATTTTTGACTGAGATTATTTGTACAATCGCTACTAAAAAATTTATTTACACTGCTTAAAAACTTAGCAGAAATTCATTTTTTTTTCTGGGAAAAATGCAAAAAGAAAATAAACAACATATTAATTAACAACAATATCACTAATCTCACTGACAATTGAAGTTCAGTTAATAGAAATTTTCTTTTCTTTAATTTGATGTTGTCTCATTACAACCGGAGATATTTGTATTTTAGTAAACGAACTTTTTAAAATTAAATTTTAATTTTTAGCTGAATCTCGAAAACTATCCCACTGAGATTCTTTTTTTTTTTACCACATTTTTGGATTCAGCACACGATTGGTTAAAGATTCAAGTTAATGTTTTTACTTTTATTTGTAAACTAGTGTTATGCTACCCAGTGGCCAGAAAACAAGATTTCCGGAATGACCGTAAAAGTGGTCATAGAACCCCTTGTGTAAAGTGGAGAAATCTCAGTACCATGTTAATTCAAACACCTGGTAGCCATAGAAAACCGTTTCTAATATCCAGATTCTTCGTAAAAGTCGTCAGTTTTTGAACGTGTGTCTGGAGCTATGATTTTTTCTATACAATAAAATAAAAGTCAATTAGATTGACAGAACATAGTTGCATTGTTTTTCAATGACGACCGATAACTGTTTCATTGATATATGATTTTTTCATAAATATGAATCCTCAGTAGACGTGTTTTTTTTATCAAAGGCAAGTGTCACTCGAACCATAACAGCAATTTATAAAATAACGAACATTTGAATGGCTCGAGTGACACTTGCCTTTGATAAAAAAACACGTCTACTGAGGATTCATATTTATGAAAAAATCATATATCAATGAAACAGTCATCGGTCGTCATTGAAAAGCAATGCAACTATGTTCTGTCAATCTAATTGACTTTTATTGGCTCTGTTGTCTTGTGAATTTTAGCTAAACGGCCTCTTATCTGATTTTTATTTCTCAATCTATGAAATATACACGAAAACTATATTTGAACGAAACTTCTAGAACAATATGAGGAACATTATGCCGTAGACTATACATTTTATATCATATGGGTGAAAAATTCGTAGAACAAATACTTTAAAATTCTTCACTTTTTAAGATATCTTCGAGCATGAAACTAAGTCAAACTTCAATAAAATCACTTCGAATAGTCAACCTTTGGTTACAAAGTTGATACATAACACATTAAACTTTGCTATGAAAATTGTTACAGCAGCTTTCGTTGTTTCAGTCTCGAGATACAAATATTGTAAGCCGTAAATTACCTTAAAAACATAAAATTAACTTGAAGCACCTCTAAATCATCACCGATTTTGCTGAACATTTACACAGAAGTTCAAATTAACGTGACAAACAGTAATCACGGTTGACCAGTTACATTCCGAACATTTCGTTTAAAATGAACAGGTCTAATATTTACGCTCATGGTTCTCAAAACAAAAGAAGCGCTCCTAGCGCATCCCTTTTTTCTCCGTTTATCTGTAGGACGAAGAAAATCTAATGGCGTTTCAATGCGTTTGGACGGAATGGAAACGCGTAGGACGAATTTAGAAGCAAGAAGCAGTGTTAGATTTTTAATAATATCTCAACATTGTTTGATTCTTTATCAAATCCAACGGTACGTATGGAAAGGTGGATAAATTTAGAAGTTATCTTTGATGAAAACATTCCATGTTTTGTTCAAACGCTTTCCAAAAAGCGTGGTAAAGTGCGGGATATCCTTAGTAGGACGGAAATTAGATCAAAAACCCTATGGAGAAATGAAATGTATCACACAGCAATAGAATATTCTCTATTCGTTCACATAAACCAACGACTGCGAATTTGATGAAATCTTTGATTACAATTCAGCAAATTATGGTAACATTAGAAATAGATTGAACATTGTCGATTGGCAAGCAATATTAAGAACTGCAGGAAATGTTGAATGTGCAGTTGACGTTTCTACAATGTGTTGCTTGAATTAAAACTTGAAGAAGTGCCAACTAAAAGAAGAAGACGGCAGAGTTATGCAAAACATCCAGTTTGATACAACAGGCAACTGAAAAAATTAAAAAATCGAAAGCAAAAAGCGCACAAATTTTATAAAAAATATAAAAGTGAAGAAACTTTCGCATACTATTTAGACATTTGCGATCAGTTAAATTTGGCCGTGAATATGGCATTTGAGGAGTATAATTTAAAAACTGAACTTGAAATAAAATCTTGTCCTAGAAACTTCTTCAATTATGTGAAAACCAAATTAAAATCTGATAATTTTCCCTCAAAGATGCATTTGGACGATAGGATAGGTGAGAACTCGGATGATATATGCAATTTGTTTGCAAATTTCTTCCAAGAAATATATACTACGTTTTCAGAAGAGGACCGTGACCGTGAATATTTTGAATCTTATCCAGAATTTTCAAGTGACATCAGCGTAAGTCAAATCAAGGTTCATGATATCTTAAAGGGTTTAAACAATTTAGATGCATCTAAAAGTCCTGGCCCTGACGGTGTTCCGCCAGTTTTTATGAAAACTTTAGCAATTGAACTTACTGCTCCATTATTTTGGATTTTCAATTTGTCACTGGAATCCGGAAACTTCCCTAAAATATGGAAAAACTCGTTTTTAGTACCTATCTTTAAATCGGGTAAAAAATCCGACATACGTAATAATCGTGGTATAGCTATTATCTCTTGCATTCCGAAACTTTTCGAGGCGATTGTAAATGAAAAACTCTTTCTTCAAATTAAAAACCGAATAACTACTATGCAACATGGCTTCTTTAAAGGCCGTTCAACAACTACGAATTTGCTCGAATTAATTAATTATTCCTTGAATGCAATGGATAACGGAAACCATGTTGAAGTGTTGTATACAGATTTCAGCAAAGCGTTTGATCGAATTGACATACCCATGCTTCTTTTTAAACTTCAAAAAATGGGAATTCATTACGCACTCCTCAAGTGGCTTGAATCATATTTGAATCAAAGGGTTGGGTAGGGTATTCGGTTAGGATTCACCTCAAGTTGGCGATGCAACCAAAATTATGTATTGTTTATTTGTTGTTTATTTAATCTCTCGATAGCCGGCTATCGAAAGAACATATTTTGTTTAGTGATCATGAATTTTAAGAGTCATGATGGAGAGCTTGAGATTAAACCCATGATTTTCTGCTCAGTAAGCAAAAACGATCCCTCCAGGGTCATCGAACATCTCGGAACCATAGCGCTTCGCGACAATACACACACTTAGATTTTTTTGCCGACATGGGCACCACCGAGCAGTTCGGCATTTTATTTTGCTGGAAATTCAGCAAAAAATATGTTTGTTAGCTGAGATCTCGGCGAAATTCCTATTTGTTAGCTGAATCTCGGCAAGTTTTTCACTGAGATCCTGCAAAATAAAATGCCGAGCTGCTCGGTGGTGCCCACCTCGGCGAAAAAATCTAAGTGTGCAGGACTACGTTTTCGCTTGATATGCAAATAGTTTCCGAGGTTAATGTTCAATATCAAATATACAAATGATGCTGTCGATTTACTGTGCTGTGGAAGAGCTTGGGGTTAAATCCATAATTTTCTGCTCAGTAAGCAAAATCGATCCCTCCAGGGTCATCGAGCATCTCATAATCCACAGCGCTTTGCGTCAAAGTACGAATATATGGATGAACTATCTATTATTGAAAAACTATTATTTACGATAATTACATGAAAGTAATAAAATATAAACTACAAACAAAACGTGACTACTAACATCTCAAAAAAATATTCTCACAAATATATTTCACCCAACCAGGAATCTCAAAACCATTAGACGCTATAATGATACTCTGCACATGTTAGACACAAGAAGAGGCCAAAAAATAAACGCCACAAAACCCGCCAAATCCACTTGCAGTCACAATCAACGATTCTACGAATCGCAAGCGCTCAGGATTCATAAAACCGCTGACTGCGACACTCTGAAAGCGAAATTGACAGGCTCTATGCGTCAAACACCCGCCCTCCAATCTCCTCCCGCATCCAACAACACAAATCTCCATTACAACATCTAACGAATTCAAAACTCCGAAAATCACTCATCTATAGCAAGTGAGTGGAAGCAACCCTGCATGCAACCATTCTTCTGGACATGCCTGTGGACATGCGTTAGCTTCGAAACTTCTAACCAAACTGGGAAAATTTTCAGATCACAAAAAAAAACTTGAAAAAAACTTTCAAACTTTCAAGTAAAATAAATATTGATTATTTTACGCAAAAACGAGCAAGTAATATTAAATCTCTTGTATCGTATGCTAATGCTAATTGACTGCAACAAAAATAATATGCTTAAATAAAATAAAATATTAATAAGATTATATGCAAAATTTACTAGAAGATCATTACTTTATCGGTGAGAAGTCTCTAATAAGCCCTCCCAGTTCCTCTGTATACAGAACAAATCTGATACTATAATCAGAATTGCTCAGTCTGCGTGAAGCAGCCGGTTTCATCAAGGAAGTTCTACTAACAGCCAAGAATTAATCGTTTGAGGCATACTGAAGCATTAAGAAGGTGATATGTGTAACGAAAGGAAATCATCATCGTTGCAAATATAAAGAAATTAAACATAACCCTTTGCTTCAGTACCGTCAACCTCCATGTCCATGGGGAGGGAATACGTTTTTTTGCAAGCTGTGACGCTGAAACACCTAGTTTGACCGAGTGCAACTCTTACAACTTTATGTATGCGGAAGATTTTGAAGTATTCAGATATCCTGAGGATCGTTTTCTGGCCACCCTGAAGCAGCATCGATAGGTTGATGGCATATTTCCTCTATGCTCAAAATTGTATGCAATTTAGAAAAAAAAAGCACGGGTCTCAAGGTCAACATTTAAGAATTGACTTTTTTCCTGGAGATTCCGGATATCCAGAGGACCGTATTCCGGCCACCCAGTAGCAGAAGCGATATGATGATGACAAATTTCTTCTATGCTTATACTTGTAAGTAAATCTAGAAAAAAACACGGATCTCTATGTCCGCTTTGAAGAATTAACTATTTTCCCGGTGACTTTGGATATCCAGAGGACCATTTTCTGGCCACTTGGTTGCAGAATCGATATTGTGATGGTATATTTTCTCTATGCTCATGATTGTATGCAATTTAGGAGAAAATCGCAGATCTCTAGGTCTACTTTCCGGAATTGACCATTTTCCCGGTGAATCCGGATATCCAGAAGGGCATTCAATTACCCCTGCGGGATCAAATCAATATGGCACTGACATATATCTTCGCAACTAAGGGTTTTTCACATTTTCTTAAAACTCACGGATCTCCAGGTCTACTTTTAATAATTGACTATTTTCCCGGTGATTCCGGATATCCAGAGGACCGTATTCTGGCCACTCGGTAGCAGAATCGATATGTTGATGTCATATTTCCTCTATGCTAATGATTATATGCAAGTTAGAATCTCTAGGTCTACTTTCAGGAATTGACTATTTTCCCGGTGAATTCGAATTTCCACAGAGCCACCTTTCACGGGTTTTATCGTTCCGATTGGCCACCCACAACTCCAGTCGGTTCCTTGTCTGTTCCGTTTGACAGTAGATAGTCATACTTTTCAAGAAGTGGCTCAATCTTAAGATGTGGTAACCAAATTGCAGAGAACCAGTCATGTCAACATGAATCGACACGCATTTTGCTCGGGACTTTCCCGGGTTTTCCCGTTCCGGCTGGCCAATCACAGGTCCAGTTGGGTTTCTATCTATTCAAAATAAAATTAGATAGTCATATCTTTCGATTGGTGGCTGAATCAAAACGATTGGTCATTGCATTGCTGAGAATCAGCCATGTCAACATGCTTCTTCTTTTCCTTTATTTAACGTCGGTCTCTGTTCCGCAATCTAGTGCCAATCATCGACGGACATCGATTACCATCCATTGACGGCAACCAAATGTGCAGGAAGGCAGCTTCCACACCTGCGTAGGATATCGCACCCATTCACAACACACATGGGCCGGGACCAACGGCTTTACTTCCCTTCCGAAGGAAGACGTGACCAGAGATTTTTATGCCTCAGAAAAATCCCACCGACCTCGACTGGGATTGAACCCAGACCCATTGGGGTGTTAGAAAGCAGTCACGCTTACCACTACACCACCGGCGTCAGCATGTCAACATGCATCGACACGCATTTTGCAGCCTTGGGGTTATGTCAGTTAATAATCTTCTAAAGATGCTTCCTCTGGATCTCGCTCTGAATATTTTTTTAGATGCTTCTTTTACAAGCATCTTTCAGGAGCATATTTTAGAACCTTATTCTAGACGCTTGCCCATCGTTTCGCTCATCTGACCAAAAAAACACGGGCAGGACAGTAAATCTAAGTAGCTACGAATTAAAGGAGTAATTTTCCAAGGTTTTGGATGAAAATTTAAAAAATAGTGACTAAATCATGAAAAATATATGTCTAATTTATAGTGCACAAACTTAATTTTATATGGATCAATTTCGTTAGTTTATGGTTCATTGTTGAACGTTTTACAGATCTTTTGCAAAATCGGTAATTCGCACAATTCCAATACTTTAGAATTTAGTGGTGCAATTTTACAATTGTGTTGCTAAATTTTACATAAAATATGGATCATTCACTAATTTTTTAGGTTCTATGGATCCTTTGGGTAATTTTAATTCGTTTATCAATTCTAAATGTGCCTACATAGGGCTGCCTGCCAAAAATGCTGAAAATGGGAATAGGGTTAACTACCCCATTTCCGGTCTATTAAGCACAGCTCGCATTTAGACTTTCTTAATCTAGCGCAGTTTAGCACCAAATGGAATGTTATTATTACTGATGGCTTCCAAATTTATTTACCTTTCCGTACTTACCGTAAGATTTGATAAAGAGATACCAATCGTTGAGATATTCCCTAATAAAAATAACCTTAAAAGAGAGCTTATTTATTAGGGTTGTCAAAAGTCTAACACTACTTCTTGACGCCAAACTCGGTAAACTCGGCCTAACGCATTGCAACGCCATTGAAACGCCAATGAATTCACTTCGGCCTATCGGATGATGATAAAAATTGATTCGGTCGGAGCGCTTCTTTTGGTTTTGGGAATAATGGGTGCAAACCTTAATATCACGCGTTCTCATTGACTTCGTTCGGTAGCTTATTAACTAAAGTATCATACCAAACGCATAATTGACTTGTTAACTCTGAAATCATGGATTTATTTGAAGTTGTCTGCTCGATAGGCCCAAAATGGGCGATTAGGCCGAAGTAGTTCTCTACCCTAGTTAACCATTATAAAACCAAATTATTTAATTTGTAAGAGAAGCAGACAAATTAAAAAAAAATGTAATCAACGTCATATCTTGGTTATGGACAGTTCAATACCTCTTTAGATCACTGTGACTAACGAAAGTGAAGATACCATCGAAGATCAGTCCATGCCCATGGACACGTGGAGGCGTATGTTTTCCCCCCAAGACGACGTATATTTTGACACTCATAGCTTTATAAATGCGACACTCAAGTTATTAACCGGTTAATTTACACCTCTGTTGACACTTTCGGTGACTTTTTTCTCACATCCCACATACCTACATGATGTACAGATCCCTTCATAGAAAACCCATCGTCACCGGGTCGTTCCAATAATCGGCGCGTAAATTATTGCTTAGGAAATTAACCGACTAATAATTGGCGTGTAAATGGTCTCGCCTTTGCCATTTGGTCCGCGTGTTTGCCGTGATCTTCTCCGTGGTGCGGCGTTCGATGTGATTTATTGCCACTGTCAATTTAATTGCTTGCCAAACTCGTCAACTAACGTTCTTTCTCTCTTTCTCTTACTTCCAACGATGATTTCCAGATGAGTCCGAGCTCGTAAGAAGACAGGATGATATTCTATATGACCTACCAGTACCGACCAGTCTGCCGGAGACAAAACGAAACAGTTCCAGTGGAAACAGCGCCAATAACGGTGACATCTACAACCGGATGTACTCGGACAGAGGTAAGAACTAAGCCCCGTAGGATACAGCTGGAACTAATCGTAATAATGGGATGTTGGCGGAATTTTTCAAATTATATATCTTCAATACGACAACGTTTCCGCTGCTCACATGGACATCGCAAATATATTATAATATTATATCAAAAACGATGAACATCAACCATGTCAAGAAAACAAAAGGTTCACAGTTCATTACAAATGTTCATGCAAGTGCGTCGATCTTAAACTAAACGTGAAATTTTCAAAGTTATGTCTGTTTGCCTGTGAAGAAGCCATCTCGAAACTGTATGGGAAATTGGTCATTTTCGAATCATGATTGAACATGTCAAAACTTGTTGTAGCACCAAAAATAATCATCAATTATTTACCTAGTTCAAATATTCATTCAACGTGGTTTTTTGCAAAGTTTTATGAAGATCAAATCGATAGAAGTTATGGAATTGAATGTAATGTAATCAACATGTGTACACAGAAACTATCTCGGAAAAAACTCAACTAAATGCCTCCATAGTGATAAACGCCAATATTTAAATTTAACTAACGATTACCTCTAATTTCCGAGATTTGTGTAATTAAAACACATAGGCTATGTGGCGGCCATTTGTGGACTCTACAAGGAATCCTTGCGGAATAATCAACTATTCCGCATTTTAACAACATAAAAACAAATTACTGTTGATTTTAAAATTTGACGACACCTCACTATGATCTCAAAATTTAGCAAAAGACACCTCCCTATAGCCATAGAGGTAACTCTAAGACTAGTATGCTTAAAGTTTCGAAGTGTTTACAAGAATAAGAATGACACAGCGAATCACCTTAACAGTTATCTGCAGTCAGTCAAAATATCTGTAACTGCCGAACTGCGAACAGTCAAAGTGTATAGATTATCTGTGACAGTGTGATCATGGTCTGTTGACAAATTCTTAGTGACTGTACAGACAGATTTTTTCTGTTTCTGCAGAACATGTCTGTCACAGATATTTTAACATTCGGTAGTTTGATTACGTTTTTATTTTCAATGTTCGATTTGGTTGGTTTGGCTTGGAAAGCGTTTGGTTGTGTGAAAAATGGACGATTGCAGTGAAAATTTAAACAGTGAGCCAAAACTGCCAAGCGTAATCGTCAAACGGTGACCCCTAAGTGGTCGAATGAGGAAACCTTACATTACATTACCGGCTTTCTATCACTCGCATTGGAAACAAATTCTTTAAACTTTAATCGCTCTTCCGTTCACTGTCAACCATTAAGCTTTCAAACTTGCAGATTGTCTACCAAAGTGATCACGGCCTACAGAGTTTTCTCTTTCCTTACAGTGTAATCTCCAGGTAGAAACGCTTAGAAAGTATGCCTGAAAATAACTGCAAAAATATTGTCTGTCGACAGTCAAATTTGACTGTGACAGTCTAAACTGTAGGTGTGATCACGTTATCAGATTTACAAGTCTGTGACAGAGAAGCTGTGACAGAGAAGCTGTGGCAGACAAGCTGTGACAGGAGAAGCTGTCTAGTCTGATCGTAGCTTTAGTTGGTAGTACCATAGAGGTATCTCTAAGACTAGAAGCCCAAGTAACAATTTCCAGTTGAAGAAACGCTTTCGTTTTGATTTTGTTCAGCTGCATGTTGAATAATAATTGCACAATGTGTTCACCACAACTTTTATAAAACCCTTGTTTACACTGGTTTGGAGAACCTATACAACTGCAACACAAAGGTGTTGTCTAACGTATTCAGTAAAACGTTTACCCAAAATCAATTTCTTGTGGAATAAACGCTTCCATTGTGATTTTATTCAACTGCATGCTGAATAATAACTGTACAATTTGTTTATTACAACTTCTGTAAAACTCTTGTTTACACTGGTTTGGAGAACCTGTTCAACTACAGCATTATATGTATACGCGGTATAGGAGTAGAAGCAACTTTTATACAACGTTTATAGATACATATTTAAACTCAAGCTTTATTATTTTGGTGAAAGCTCTTATACAACGTTTGTAGACACTTCTTGACAGCTGCTTTGAAATTTAGTAGAGAGTTCACCTGAGAGGCGTTGAAAAGCGTTTAGCACTTTTCAATGACTCCTTAACAACCGAATAGAAGCAACTTTTATACAACGTTTATAGATGCATATTTAAACTCAAGTTTTATTATTTTGGTGAAAGCTCTTATACAACGTTTGTAGACACTTCTTGACAGCTGCTTTGATATTTAGTAGAGAGTAAACCTGAGAGGCGTTTGTTGCACTCTTTTATGACTCCTAAATAATCATTGTACAGCAAGCGGTGAAAAGCGTTTAAAGCACTTTTTAATGACTTCTTAATAACCGTTGTGTAAGTACTCACAATATTCACAGATTAAAATTAATTTAACAATTGTCGTGGTACGCCAAAATAATTGCTTGTACAGTTTTTATTAATTTAATTTATTTGTGCACATTGAAAAAATATGTAATTATGCCATAATTCACATTCTGTGATCATGGAGGAAGTAGTGACAAGCATCTGTTTAAATCTTTGATTGATATTCTTTCAATTAATCTCTCTAATCATTAATTGAGAGAATTTATCTAGAAATGTTATCGTTGATTATATGATATATGTCTTAAATTAATGTTTGCATTTATTAATATAACACCTATATATTAATTTACCTCAACTCCACCGAGGGTTTCTCGAAGCAAGATTCGAACTCATGATCCCGGATTGCCAGCCGCTTCTGTTTCCATCTGCTCTATTCTTGTATACATATTTCGATCATATGAGAGAAGTATATGAAGCTCATCTTGAGTGACGTCTCTTGCAGTCGAATAATCATTGCCTTATGGTCATATAAACGTGCCTATCACTTGTGCTATTTATAGCAACAAAATTGTGGTTGGTGGTTGGTCGAACGTAAACAATCATTTAAGAGTGCTCCAAGCAGCTTTTGAAGCTTTTAACCAAATGGCAATACAACTACATTCTTGTACAACTCTGGAAGCTATTATTCAATGTTTGATCAACTCAGGTGTTTTATAAGAGCTTCCAATGGTTTGTTTTGATGCGTTTATTTCACGTTCTACATAGCTCTTGTCAATCAGTTTAACAAAGGTGCTATAAAAGTTATCGTAGGTCTTATAAAGCATATAGTTAAACCGAACGTAAACAATCATTTAAGAGTGCTCCAAGCAGCTTTTGAAGCTTCTAACCAAAAAGGCAATACAACTACATTCTTGTTCAACTCTGAAAGCTATTATTCAACGCTTGATCAACTCAGGTGTTTTATAAGAGCTCTCAATTGTTTGTTGGGAGGTCCCGAAGAAACGTGCTCATTTTTTTGGCTCAGCTCAGGTACCCTCTTCGGACCCAAGCTAATCGATGCACCCCTCGAAACATAGGAAAATCCACGAGCCCCTCAGTTTATCAGTCAAACTTTCATAGCGAATCAAAATAAACATGCTGTAGTACTAGAATTTCGACTAGAATGTGATACGTTAATCGATTTGCTTGGGACTAATAGCAACAATCAATACGAAACTAACGATTTTAAATTGGCTCACCACTTTAGTAGCCTATTGGTCCCAAGCAAACGATTAACGTACCCTATTCTAGTTGAAATTCTATTACTACACTATGTTTGTTTTGATTCGCTATGAAAGTTTGACAGATAACATCAGGGGTGTGTGGATTCATGCAGAACATGCAGGGGTGAGTGAAATAGCTTGGGACTGCTTGGGACCGTTGTTCTGGTACTGAGTGAGCCAAAAATAATAATGATTTTCTTCGGGACCCAGTGGTCTTAGAGTTACCTCTATGCTAATAGGCTAGTCAAGTGGTGAGCCAATTTAAAATCGTTAGTTTCCACCGGTTGGTAGTACCGCCACCTACCTTTGGCTTCTTCTTATTCTTCTTCTTCTTCTTCTTCTTCTTCTTCTTCTTCGCATTTCAAGTTTATTGTTTGTCGCATATTAGCTTATTGTGTGCTCTCAACTTAATGTTCTAGATGCACATCCACAGTTATTAATTGAGAGCTTTCGATGCCTATACCATTTTTGCATTTGTATAATTGTAACTCTAAGACCAGAAGGTCCCGAATAAACGAGCTCAACTTTTTGGCTCAGCTCTGGTACTATCTTCGGTCCCAAGCTAATCGATTCACCCCTCGAAACATAGGAAAATCCACTAACCCCTCATTTTGTCTGTCAAACTTTCATTGCGAATCAAAACAAACATAGTGTAGTACTGGAATTTATCTAGAATTGGGTACGTTAGTCGATTTGCTTGGGACCAATAGGCTAGTCAAGTAGTGAGCCATGGCAAGATGGACCAACCATGGTCTTAGCCGTCATCAGACAACAGCAAAAAAAAAAAAAAAAAGTAGTGAGCCAATTTAAAATCGTTATAAATTGTTGATCATACTCTATGCCCAGGGAAGTCGAGAAAATTTCCATCCTGAAAAATGCCTGGACCGAACTGGGAATCGACCCAGCCGCTTCCAGCATGGTCTTGCTTTGTAGTGTAGTGTCGATCATAGCATAATTACCTATACTTATATTAATCTTGAAGGTATTATACCTGAACCAAATAGATACATTGCTACTACCGCTGAACATACCTTTGTATTAAGAAACCTTGAAGCAGAAATAAAATAGTTTTTGTCTATCCACGAACCGGAACGGACGCGTATATTTATATATTAAAATTCCGATAAACCGAAACTCTACATGTAGCTGCGCCTTTACCCGGATAGAGGGGAATAATTTTCAAAACCAGAGCAAAATAATATCTAATTTTACTGTCAATATCTTATTATGTTATTGGTAAGTTATGTGCTATTCTGTTAATTGCTTATTCTACTATCAAATTATGCTAGGGCTATAATATTTAGAAATCTAAGACAAATATTAAAAATAACATAAATAACATTAAAAAATTGTGTTATTATAACAGAATGAGTCATTACTATATTATTGGTTTGATTTATTCAACAACAAACCAATAGCTTAACGAGATATGATAGCATGCTTTGATATTATTTTACTATGTACCTATACCCGGAACTTGTCCCGAGATTAGCTTACACTTCGATTACTTCATAAAATTTATAAGGAATACCAACATCAATATTTAAGAAAACAACAAAAAATTACATACTAAATACAGTCACCCTAATTGTTGATGATTATGGGCCACTTCTATTAATTAACACGCAGAACTGACTGACCCATAATCGAGGGAGGCGACACATCTAAATCTCAATTCAAGATGCTCAACAAATCTCACACTAGCGAATCAATCCTCGTAAAATCTTCCTGCACTTCTCGAATCTACTTGCATCGCGCACCATCATTTTGCAGGAAATCCCCAGAATCGTCATCAATCTTCTTTCTATCGACTCAGCGTGCGCGCAGCTAACCACAGCAAAACACAATTTTTCCTGCATCGTAGATAGAGTCCACTTGAATCGTGATAATGTCTTCAGCAAAGTTGTTCCTTATAATTTTAGCTACATGTGCTGAAATTCTGAGCACAATAGTTCTATGCACGAAAGAATGAAGGGATGTTAAGCTTCCATACATTTCAACCAAAATTCCCATATAACTTTAAATCAAAAGCGCCTCCGAATGAGCTAAGTCGACCAAAGTTGGTTGCACTACCACTTGGTCATTCAGAGAAGTCTATAAACAAATGCCATGCCGAAGACATTAATTTGCACATAGAAAATAGTTTAAAAAATATAGACAATTTTTGACCAAAAGCGCACAATTTCGATAAGTTCAATAGACATAAACAATCCTTTTGAACCTACACATTAATCAACTTATTGTACGTACACCTACGTTCGAACCATTCATATCTCACAGAAGTTTCTCTTGCCTTTTTCCAGACTATCTATATTTGACCGCCACCACGCAAATAGTGGAAGGAACCATGGTCTACGGGTACAAAGGCGAAAACCTGAATCTGACCTGCATCATAAATCACAACTACGATCGACGACCGAGTTACGTTATATGGTATCACCAAAATGATGTAAGGAATAAGCAATCCATTCAACCCAAAGACCATGTGCATTGTTAAATAATGTCATCACAATATTTTACAGATCGTTGCATATGAATCGTTACGAAAACGGGACAAATCTCCCCTAAACAGCATCACATCGTATCATATGATACGGAACGTCGACTTTGACGATTCTGGCAACTATACGTGCGCTCCGGAGCTGTACGGCGCTGCTAGTACCATCGTCCACATTTTGGATGGTGAGTAACTGAATGGCACTTTCGGTTATTTTAATATGCTAATCTATTCCCTTGCTTGGCAGGTGACGAAATGCGAGATGTGATAGCTGGCAACCTGGTAGGAGTAGGGAGTGGATTTCTTCCAAGGATAACGCCACTGGTGGCATTGGTAGCCGGCATGCTGAGCTTATGCATATTTTATTGTCATCCGGACAAGGCGAGATGATGACAGTTAATAATACATTTCAATATCGAGATTGTAAATAATTTAATGCAACATAGGATAATTAAAAGCCGAAACTTTCCGTCTGCTCTAATTGGGATTTGAAAGAACGGAATACCTCTTGATCATTACTTCATCACCCATATTCTCGTTTTCGTTCGAACCGTATTTTCCATACAAAAAAACGAACGAAAACAAGAATATGGCTGAATATGTATAACACATATCAAATTCATGTGTTTTTCGCTTCCGGTTCTCTTTATTAGGTATTTCCAGTAATTGAAGAAGGACGAACTTTGCGAACCTTTATTTTAATAGAATCGAAGATATAAAATGACATCAATTAATAAAAAGAACGATTATTTTACGTTTATTTCTCTTCGAAAGCTGACAATTAACAGCAAAATAAGGAACGCTATGATGACATCATTATCTGCAAGAACAAGTATTATCTAAAGGATACCATTTTCTCTACACAGTTCTACTTCACTGAACCCAAATATAATTGCAAGATTAGGTACGCGTTCTGCGTAGCTCCCTCGATTTGGCTGAATCTTTTCCTCTACGACTTGATGGTTGGGATCTCTGCGATGCTTTGATACCGACCGGCAATGCATCGCTCACATTTTTCCCAACAGAACTGAAAACCTGTACCTTGGCACGCACTGGACTCCGGTTCGTTCTGGTCAGTTTCCGGGTATAGATAGTATCGCTCAAGAAAAGACTTTCGATCAGGACCTGATTGCATATTGGACAGCTTTTGTGTTTAACCATCGCCAATTGAATGCACTGATAGCAGAATGTGTGACCACAGTTTACAACCACGGGTTTCTCGAAAACATCTGACAGACAAATGGGACATTCCTTCTCCGCCAGCGCTGTAAACATCGGTGGGCCTGTTGTCAATGAAAAACATATCAGTGCCAACATTTCAAAGGGGCGTAATTGCATTTGTAAACAATGGTTTTAGCCTTCTGTTTCTCTTGAATAAAAGCTCACTCATGAAAGTTATTTACACCACCAAGTAGGGGAATGTTTCCTCTACCATCTAGAATTATTAATTTGAAGAGGTGAGCTTTCAGTTGCGAGAAATCGACAGCTAAAGCCATTGTTTACAAAAGCAATTACGCCCCTTTGAAATGTTGGCACTGATATATTAGCATACTAACGGTAAAGCACAGAACCGGAATTCGTCAGTGTAGAATATTTAGTGCTAGTCAAGCCAAAGCTGAGGATGCGGGAGGAATTATTTGCTAAATAATGTAAGCACACTACATAAAAGCCCTTCGGGAAGGATATGGACTGGTTATGAATTAAGTTGAAAGGAATCCCGGTCGAGTCATGTTACATAAGAGCTAATAATAAACAACATTAATCACTTCACGTCACTCGATTCGCAGGGTAACTTCCAACATAAACGATAGCATCAAACTATGATCATTTACGAAATTTACTGTCTCAAATCACCTACGTTAAGCCTGTCGATGTTGACAAATAAATAAATAAAAAGGATCTATTGTGGAGGCCAGGGATCAAGAACTTCTAGGGCCTAATACCAAGTCTGATCAATGATCATTCTTTCTAATTACGGCGATGTAAAATGTGTAAGACTAGTTTTCCTCTTATCAAATCATGTCTAGTAATTTATGCTGTATGAATACTGAAGTCGTGGAAAAAAACTGCAGTTACTCATAGCTAATGAGTAATTGCAGTTTTTTTCACAATATGAGTAAATTTCGTATGCAAATAAAATGCTCTGAGTCAATAATTATTGAATTCAATCGCTCAGTTGTAGTTGCCCGTGATTTTTTTTTCTTTACAAAATAGTTGCTTGTGGCACACAAATATTTTAAGAAACATAACTAGATTTAATAACAAATTTTGTTAGCATTCAGCTCCGAAACTACGGTTGAGAATATGTGTATAGGTAATTCTCACCTCGATTCCGAAGATTATATCTACATCCGGGAAATCCGAAGCTCGATGTTGAATTCTCCATCAAGGACTCATTTGCTGACTGCTGATTCGGTATATTAGCGATCATTTTTGACAATTATTAGACAATTTCCACAAAACTATCACTGCTCGATCACAAAAAAACATTAATAGTTATTGATTTTTGTTTTTCAATAATTATTATCAATTATTGAGAACAAAATCCAAACATTAATTAAAAATTTTCTTTCCAATTTATGGCACAAACCTAATTAAAATGTTTCTCAACTTTACAGCGTTTAATCCAAGGTAACTACATATAGGTCTTCTAATGTGTCAAATTCATGATTCAGTCATGTTGAATTTTTGTATGCACGGAACCGAAAAATTACCCAAAATGAAATTCTTTTCACTCATCTCCAACACAGCAAAAAAAGTAATATCGATCAACGTAATTCAAGCCTTATGTCGTTTTCGTTTTTGCGGTGTAGCCTCGGGTGTAGCACTGGTGTAGTGTAAGCAGGAATAAGCGTGAGTCTTTGACAGCTCAACATCATTTGTTTGTAAACAAAGGTGCATTCTATATCTACACCCTACAATATTTCGGTGTACGGCAGTGTAGCACCGGTGTAGCTACACCGCAAAAACGAAAACGACATTAGATAATTAAAATAGATTGCTCAGTCGGGCATCCCTGCTTTTACTCGAAAAGTAACATTGATAGCGCGCTATCTGTCGGCCAACGGGTGAACTAAAAGTTTAGCAGCCGAAATGGGTGCGCATTTTGAATCAAAACTGCCCTGCGTATACATTAATGTTTTGGATGGCGCATTCCACGTCTGACGTTGCAAATTGACATTTTTTCACATCGGTTTTGTTTTGCTTTTTATTAGCAGTGTTCAATCTTAAGTGGTGGAGAAATATTGTCAATAATATTGATAATGTGCAACTATATTGTCATGAATATCGTCAATCTCTATACATTCCGATTCCGACTCGCTAAATTGAAAGTCAACATCCATCGAACTAATGCCATCTAAACGTGAAATTTGGCTCGCAACGTTCCGATTTGAAGACGGAACAGCTGTTGGTAGCAGTCTGCAGATAAGAAAAGTTTATAATATATTATTAAGAATTAATAGACATCAATTAACGCTAATTCCTGAGTTTTGCAAAGCGGAATAATGATGTCGTCATCCTGATAGCTGCAAATAACCGACTCTTTCGAAAATTTCATGACACCCCAGACGTTAATCCATTTCTCTAAGTCTCTTGAGCTGAAACCCAAGAAAATATCATTCAAATGTTCATCAAAAAACAACAGCTAGGGAAACATCTTTTTTCTCTAGAAGCTTGTGAAACGTGTTTGAACTTGGACTGGAAGCGATATGCAATAAACTTTAAATGCGAAGAAGAAGAAGATGAAGCCCTATTTTGGTTTCTGGTATGAATCACGGTTGTTTCAGACAGGAATCGGTACTCAAAGTATTTGTTCACGCAAATGCAGATATACACGCTTATCACAAAACTCTGCACGCTATGATTAAATAAGCCGTATATAGCGTATGTTTACTCAAATTGGGCGTAAACTGGACGAACCAAAACATGGAAAAATTTATGACAATTTTGCATAAAAATAAATCATATATGAACACCATTTGGGTTTGTTCGTTATGCACCCAATCAAGATAATTTCTTTGTGCAATCGAAGTAAATTAATCTTAGCGTGCAAAGTTATGAATGCGCAGGGAGAAAAAATAGTTCACCCGTTGACCGCCTTTCTCAGTTAGGCGCCACATTGTTGTTGTCAGTTTATTTTCCGAAGTGGCAAATCTATGTTTTAATTATCTAATAGTACGTTCAGACTACAGAGTTATAACATGTTATAGCGCTATCTTGATGGTGCTTTCTGTGTTGCAATTAGTTGACAACCGTTATAACATGTTATAACGGTTGCCAAATAATTGCAACACAGAAACCACCATCAAGATAGCGCTCCCTAATAAACGGGTACCATACTCTAACGATATCATAGATGGTACGACCATCCCACATAAAGTTGGGATGATATCCCGAATTGGTGGTTAGGCGCTTCTTATGGTTATTGTTTATGCGGGCTATAACATGTTATAACCTTATAACCACGTTATAACTCTGTAGTCTGAACGTACTATAACACGGAACCAAATTTTGTTCATTTAAGTTAAAAATATATATCAGTGCTAACATTTGAAAACGGCACAAAAGCCATTTGTAAACAAATGGTTTGTGGGCCCTTTACTCACTACTTGAAGTACACCCACGCGACACAACAGCAACATCGGGTAGGGGAAATTTTCCCCTTCCTGACGATGCTGTTTGTTTGCGTGGGCGTTCTTCGGGTAGCGAGTAAAGGGCCCACAAACCATTTGTTTACAAATGGCTTTTGTGCCGTTTTCAAATGTTAGCACTGATATGTTTATTAAATAAAAATATGAATAGTTCAAAGTAAATTACAAACATGTTCTCAACAAAAATATGTATGTTTAGAATAAATTCAAAAGCATGTTTATTTCAACAATACATAACCTGGGTAATCAATTTTTAGCGTGTCCTTTTTTCCTTCTTGTTTACATTCGGCAAACTTAACCGAAAACGGCCTGCAAGCGGCGAAACCGAAGTAGAGGGTCCGGAAACCCACGCAATGTTCCAAGCTCGACAAAACCGGTGGAACATCACAATATTAACGGCAATCCGTCGTTTCTGATACCGATCCCCATATCATCCTCACCCCCCACCCGACGTCGAAAGAAAAACAGATCATCCCCGAACACTAAACGTAGAAAGAGGCCGGTATGAGGACCAGCGTCATAAACGACAAAATGACGCTAATATCACAAAGTTTCACCAGTTTTACTGAACTGGATCGGATCGGACACCCACCCCGACGGCCCCCCGGATCCAAACATCCACAGACTTTCCATAATCGCAGGAATTTCCATTAATTTGCTATCCATTTTATTTTGATTTATTCAGCATTCAAATGCTAAAATAATTTCAAAATATGTTTGTTTATTTTAAACATGAAAAGCATGTTTAAAATAAACATATTAATTTTTGATTGCATATAGTTTTCAAATAAATCAAAAATATTCACGTTTATTTTCAACACGAATATTTTTAAAATAAACGTAACATTATTTTTGTTTTAAACATTATTATCAATGGATTCAAACGTAGAATACGTTTGAAATCAACCTAGTTTATGTTTGTGGCCAGAACAAACTGAATTTACGTTTAAATTTACCTCAAATATTTTTGTTTCGACGGTAATTTTTTCTGCGTGAAGATACAATCGACATCCGCTCACACAGCAAAAAAAAATGTAATATCGATCGATGTAATTCAAGCTGATGTATGAAATAATGATGTAATAGCAAAAAGCAGATACAATATTACATCAATGGATGTAATTTTGTTCGCAAAATCGATGTACATCGTACAACGTTATAACCGATGGATTGACCTGGTTGCAGCAGTTTTTTGACCCGCATAAACGTGAACCATAAATTGACCTTATCTAAAATGGCTAAAAATTGTTTATAATCCCTGCTAAACTTTAACTGAAATGGTTATGGAACTTTACATGAACGTTTAATGATAAAGTTTCAACCTTATGTATTATGGTTTTTTGGAACTGGACCTTACAAATAATGGGTTGTTAAGAACCATTACCGTTCCAAATTCTTGTTTTCTCCATACATTTTCGGAAAGAGAACTATATTAGAACCTTTTAACTTATGGTTTGAGAACTTTAATGTTAATGGTTATGGTAGTCAGTAAGGTCCACGAATGGTTTTGTAACATCGATACACTTTATGTGGAATATATCGCGAATTGGTTGCCTGTTATTTACTGATTACCAATTCACGATATATTCCACGTAAAGTTGAGCGATAATACAACACCATTAATGGACCTTACTGACTACCATAACCATTACCATTAATGTTCTCAAATCATAAGTAAAAACGTTCTTATATAGTTCTCTTTCTGAAAATGTATGGAGAAAACAAGAATTTGGAATGGTAATGGTTCTTAACAACCCATTATTTGTAAGGTCCAGTTCCAAAAAACCATAATACATAAGGTTGAAACTTTATCATTAAACGTTCATGTAAAGTTCCATAACCATTTCAGTTAAAGTTTAGCAGGGATTATAAACAATTTTTAACCATTTTAGGTAAGGTCAATTTATGGTTCGCGTTTATGCGGGGACCTGGTTGCAACCAACCTGGTCTATACAAGGTGTGGAGATCTAGCCCTCACGTATGTGTTGGTAGAGGGAAAAAGGTAAACATTGCTGGAGAGGATGACCACGACGTCATAGCAGTCGAAAGCAAATTTTGAAATATGAGGTACAGCAAATTCTAGATATGTTTGCTTGATGATTGCTCTTGCTTGTACACAGCAAAAAAAAAAATGTAATATCGATCAACGTAATTCAAGCTGATGTATGAAATAATGATGTAATAGCAAAAAGCAGATACAATATTACATCAATGGATGTAATTTTGTTCGCAAAATCGATGTACATCGTACAATGTGATATTGCACAACCGATAGATTGACCTGGTTGCAGCAGTTTCGATGTAATATTCAACAACTTTTTTTGCTGTGTATGCTTTTGTAAAGTATCCGGGAAATATCAGCAGTCGTTTTGTATTTTTATAGTAGCTACTTACTTGAAAACGGGCAAAAACTGACCAGGAGGCTGCTTTTTCCTGGTATACAGTGTGCTAATAAAATAATCAATACATTATCTCAACATTCAGTGGAAAAAAAAATCATAAATGTTGGCTTCATACAGAAATTCTATAATTCATATTCAATTTCCAATGCAAACGCTGATTGAAACAAACGTTATGACGTAACTACGAGCGTGTTTGAGCGTACGGAAGAAGCAAATCGTGCGAAGCCGAGTGAAAAACGAACTGCACCAATACGCACAGGCCATCAATTCCACACCTTGTATAGACCAGGTTGGGTTGCAACAACTTTTTTTTTCTGTGCATCTCCCTCCCTTTTTTATGGCACAGACCTGTCCATATTAGATCCGCACATCTATTACATGAGTATCTATCATGTGACCTTCATTATGACGTTTAGCTGAATTTGCTGTTTTATTTCTTTTCTTCTGGCAGCATTTCATGTGTGAATAATTTTACAATAAAATTTTGCGTTCGGCTGTTCGACTTTTCCTTGGCAGCAAATAAAAAGCCGAGCATCCGTGATGTCCGACGAGGTTGCAAAAGCCCAGGTGGCTGACTCGACCGATGGTGATACGATCTTCGGGAAGATCATCCGCAAGGAAATCCCCTGCAAATTCATCTACGAGGATGATAAGGTAAATATTATGGAAGGTCCCGGTCCTGTATGATTCAGGGTTATTTACAGTCCTTTATTTCACCCACAGACCGTTGCATTTCACGATATCAGCGCCCAGGCACCGATCCACTTCCTGGTAATCCCCAAAAAACCGATTCCGCAACTGTCGAAGGCGACCGAACAAGATGAAGCCCTACTGGGTCATTTGATGTTGGTAGCGAAGAAGGTGGCTTTGGAACAGGGCCTCGAAGAAGGTTTCCGTATTGTTATCAATGACGGCAAGAATGGTGCCCAGTCGGTTTACCATTTACATTTGCACGTCCTCGGCGGACGGCAGATGAAATGGCCACCAGGTTAAAGTACAGTGTTTTAACATTTCGGAATAAATGAATTTGCAATTTACTATATTACGATCACTATTTATTCTAAGCTATTGTCTCCGAATGAGCCGAACTGTAAAGACTAGCTTGTGGCGGTCCTCCGAAAGCATTGTATTGTCCCGGAAGGGAAGGGTTATAAGAACCCGTATACTTTCGCCCTGTGTCTCTACTGTAGTATTTGCGTTCGATGACTTTGTCAAAAAACCGCGACAGTTTCACTGCATCCGTTGTTCCTGCGGCCAAACTCCTAGATTCGTGACAATTTAGACATATCTCGTCAGCTCCACATTGTTCGGCTATACTCTCAGTGGATGATTTGTTCAGGGTTTTATTCTTGTGACTTTCATCCAGCATGTCAAGTTTAGTTCCGATGACAAGTATTGGAATCTGAGAATTTTTGAACTAAAAATTATTCCTTTATCTCACGCGTTACTTTGGGAAATTCGCTTCAATTTTACCTGAGTCGAACCGAGAAATTGTTCTGGATCAATATCGATGATATCACCCCCTTTGAGAACGTCCTTCCCATCCTTATTGAGGATCTCTACTAACCATCGCTGCAAGTTCTCGTGGCTTTTCTTGTTAGTGAGATCGTGTACCAAAATGATACCATGTGTTGGGTTGTAGAACACTCCTCGGGTATTCTTATGGCTTATCGATCCACCTACATCCCACAATTCTATAAAGAATGTATTCTGCGAGGGGGTACCTTCCTTGTACTCGTGAAGCTTCACCTCAACGGCGCAACCAACAGTCCATCCGGGTGACGTCAGCGCTTCATTGTTCGCAATCAGATGCGTCAGGGAGGTTTTGCCCACACCTAGAAAAAAAATAGTGCCACACCATTTATAGGGTCAATAGATTGGTTGGGAAAAATTGGCGGACACACCAAATTAAATCGAATTGAATGACTTTGACTGAAGTAGTAGAACTTTAATGTTAACAACCAAATCTACAAATCTGCCAGCACTGGACAACCAGCAGGTCGGGATCGGGGTGGGCAGAGTGGATTTTCAACATGGCGATACGCTGTTGTGTTTGACGTTTGATCGTAGCCCAGAAAAGTTCAATTTTTCCGTCGAATTAGCGCTCGATTCGTCCGTAAAAGTTTTTCACCGGGTACATAATGTGGTGCATTACCGGAATCGCCTACAACTAGAACGCGAACTTTGTCGATAGCCGCCATAAACACGAAAATTATCCGATCAGTGAATCCAACCTAGCTCCAGAGGAAGAAAAACAACACTGCTTCAAGCGAACGACGTCGTGTCGTCCGGGGGAAATCGGTGAGAGAAACAGTCTACAACAGCGAATGTGCGTCCGAAAAGGGGTTGTCAAACGTCAGTCAGAAGCTCGGTTCGTTGATGTTTTCGGTTTGTTGTGTTGACTTTCTCTCGTCGCCTACGGTGAGAGAGGTGTTCATTTGGATTTAGTGAGAGCATGAAGTTCACGCACACATGAGCAAGGTTTGGAAGCGAACTCTGAACGCAATTTAGGCGAACGAACTCCACTTCATTTCACGATTCACAAGGGGTGAGTAGATGATTTAGTTTTCAAATATCTTCAAATGCCCTTAAAAAGTGCTCATAAACTAAGAAATGCAAAGGGTTTGTTGCTTCATCCGTAATGTTTACGCTTACAAAGTTCGAAGGAAATGCTTTACTAATATCGCACTAAAGCTTCATGTTGATATTAGAAAGCAGTGTCCTAAAAAAGGCTGCACAGAAAAAATGTCTTCAAAATAATGATTCAAATGTGGCATCCCTGTACAAATTATAAAACTGCAGTGATTGTTACCAATGGATTATCAGGATTATTAAGTTTTGCAACAGATGTTTTTAATTAGGAATATAAAATTTGCGGCGAGTTATTTTGTATGCAGAAAACCGAAAAATCTTAATTTTCACAATAAGTTTTTTTTTTAGCCGGATAAGCATATTTTTGCCTGAATAAGCTCACCATCCCTCTTCAGAGTTTGGTAAAGAGAGATGATCAAACCGATTTGTACTTTCATAAAAGTTGTCCTTGCTCGCTTTCTACTCTCTTTTTCTAAATTATAAACGCTGCTCACTATGACACCATACAAGCTTTTCTAATGTTATTTTTTTGTATATGCTTTTCTAATCACGTGACATTCCCAAAACGTTACTTTATTGGTGCTTTTTGGAGGCAACACTAATTTTATCCAAAACGTTTCACGGAAGACATTTTTAAATTTGAACCTTGATTTGAACATCCTTTGATAAGACAGAATGATTTTATACAATGATTCAACTAGAGAGATAGATTATCGTGCATCATCCAATATTATTTTGTACATGTAGTAGGGTAAGGTGGCGAAATATGGGTCATATATATGATTTATTTGTTTTTTTTTTTGTGGTCCCAATTCTGGTTTGAAAAATCAAACCATCAATGGGGTTGCATTGAATCTGTTGATTTTGACAAACAATTATAATAATAAATATACTAGCTGACTCATCTTTCTCAGCGACCCATTTTGCCCCATCTTACCCTACATGTTATATTGCTTTATCTATTTCAGGTCTATTAGCCGTATTCGCAAATTTTTTTTGGAAGAAATACTGTGACGCAGGAAAATGGGTGATCAACGCTACGTAACTGAAATACCGAGCAGTTTAAAACAACTAGCTCGGTTTGTTGTCCGTGGCTTCTATACCCTCGAAGATGCACTGGTAATAGACATGCTGGTGCGCAACCCTTGCATGAAGGAGGACGACATATGCGAGCTACTTAAGTTCGAACGGAAAATGCTGCGCGCACGGATATCGGTGTTGAAAAATGACAAATTCCTGCAGGTGCGGTTAAAAATGGAAACTGGACCGGATGGGAAAGCACAGAAAGTCAACTACTACTTCATCAACTATAAAACATTCGTCAACGTAGTGAAATACAAACTAGATCACATGCGAAAACGAATGGAAACCGAAGAACGTGATGCAACAAGTCGCGCAAGTTTCAAGTGTCCTTCTTGTAAAAAGACTTTCACAGATCTGGAAGCTGATCAGCTGTTCGATTTCACTACCGGCGAGTTTCGGTGTACATTTTGTGGAAGTACGGTCGAGGAGGACAGCTCCGCTCTGCCAAAGAAAGATTCACGTTTGCTGCTAGCCAAGTTCAACGAGCAACTGCAACCGTTATATGATCTACTGCGGGAGGTGGAAGATATCAAGCTTGCTCCGGAGATTTTGGAACCCGAACCGGTGGACATCGATACTATCCGAGGGTATGGGTTTAACTTAGAAATTAATGTGGACTTCGTCGTTAATTTTTTTTTTTTTTATATCATTACAGTGTCGTTAAACCTACCTACAGAGGTTCGTCGGAACAATGGTCTGGCGAAGCAACGCGATCCAGCGGTTTTGCTGTGGAAGAAACCCGTGTGGATGTAACCATCGGAGATTCAGATGCAGTGGAATCAACTGCTCAAAGAAAGGATCGCCCGGTATGGATGACAGAGTCCACCGTTATCACCAATGATGCCGAAGAGAATTCAGTGGAATCGATACTCGAAAAAGCTGCCCTCACTTCAACGCAACCACCCGCGGTGTCCGGCAATACGAATGTTATCTCGTCTGCGCGCAACCGTAGGGAAGCCGACGATATCATGTCGGTGCTGTTACAGCACGAAAAGCAAACTTCGCGAAGTACTACGAACGACGCTATTCGGGGATTGGGTCTCAACAACGACAACTCCAGCGATAGTAGCGATGAGGAGAAAGACATCGACAATACGGAAGTGCCCACGGTGGAAATTATGGATACCGATTCGGACGATGACACGCCCACGGTAACGGTGGCCGGTCGGCCGTATCCGCTGGATGAGATTAACGATACGCTGATAGCAGAGATGTCACCGCAGGAGAAGGAAACCTACATCCAGGTGTACCAGGATCACTTCAGTCATATGTACGATTAAGCATCTTAAAAGTGCGCGTTAATAAAAACGTTGAATTTATACAATCTAAATCGCAATTGGCGTTGGTTTCATTGCAAGAGAAATTGAAAAATGTCCGGTGCCTAGCCTTTTTAGAATGTCGATCCATAAAGTTGGGTTCTGTCTTTGTATTTTCGTATTTTACACCTTTGGGCCTAAACTTCCTACAGCCACTGCAGCATGTTATTATAATTACATGACATTTTTCTTATAGATCAATATTAAGACATGTTACTTATAACTCTGTAGTCTGAACAAGGCGTTAGGTAGGTAAAACAAATATATTAAAACTGTATGATTGTCTGAACAAAGTATGGCAATTTTCATGTTGATAATTGTTATTGCTCGAGTCCACACCCTGCCCGGCTGCTGCCTACCGATCTGCACTTTAGCCAGGCATGAGCCTACGGAAATTTAGTCGTGGCCTATGCTAGACCGTATAGCATAACGACTTTTCTTTCACTAGCAAGCTTGTTGGTCCCACTAGCGTCCGATTAGGGGATAGTAAGAGATTAAAAAAATAAAGAGAGAGATAGAGGATTTTGTTGTTTTGCTGAAAAGAAATAAAAAGAACTAAAAAAACACGCCAGCTTGTTGTTTATTCGCATCCGTTACAAGGGGGCTACGTCCATCGCTGTCGTACTCAAATACCTGGGAACCTTCAGAAGTGCACAGGGAAAACGTGAAAGACTTCCATTCTAAGCAGCTGCTTGACCTGCGCCCAGGTCAAATTCCTATCGGCTTGCTTGATTTACTTATTGACGCTCCGCCGCCTTAGTGTTTGCCTTTGCTGCGATGTCCTGGCGGATTTAATTCATAATCATAATCAACAAAATTCGTTTATACTTCTTCACTAGTTAATTGTAATTGGTTATTGGTAGTAATCAGTTGCGTGACTGAAACGAGACAAAAACAAAAACCGACAGAAACAGGAATAGAAAATGTTGGTATCTCCTTTCAGCCGCAACTAGTTAATGGTTTTTCTTCAAAACTTGGTTGGGATTAGTTTATCGTTAGTCGTTTATCATGACGTCCATCCTCGCGTTCCGCTGAATAAGAGACCTGAAAACAGAAATCTGTAAATCTGAAAAACAGTGCTTTAACAAGCCCCTCCTCCTGAATGCATTCTATTGTTGTGTTCCTCTCCTATTGTAGCTTCCGTGTTATCATATCCCTCCCCATGGGCGAACTTTATGTAAATGTTCCCAGATCCCCTACCCAATCCATATCTTCACAATTATTGGTTATTAAATCTCGCTAATCTTAAATATGTTATTAATTTAGGTTCCTATTCCCATAGTCGATCCCGTTAATCCAGTTAATTAGTTAGTGCATCATGTTACGTTATCTTATTATTCTTATTTTATTATTATCTTAACTACTTAATTCATTCATTCATTCAATCCTTCATCAGACTCTGTTTCGCTGAAGCCCATAAATCTCTCAATTACAAAAGCAAACTAAAATTACAATTATATGCAAATGCAAAATAAAACTTGACAAATCATCGTCAATCCCCTTATTCTTGGGCATGGCCTGTCGATGTGAATCTGATTTTAATCAGTGAACGGGCATTTCTAGCCTACCTGAACTATTTAATAAATGGAAACCATTAGGTACTGCAGCGTGACGTCATAAATGAACTCAGTGTTAATCGGCTGAACCTTTTTGACAGTTTAGTGGTACTGTTTACAAGCACTTAGTCGTTTTTTCGAAAAAAAATTTCAAAAATTTCTGAATTTTAACTTGAAAATTGTCGAGGAACAGCGCGTTGCAAGATTGTTGCTCGTGAACATTGCAGAAATACTGTTTACATCTCACTGCAGTCTGAAAAATTATCGAGAAAATCCACCCAAGAAAAAATCGACTAAGTCAACGTAAACAGTACCACTGAACTGTCATCAGATTGAGGTTAACCCCGACGGTGCAAAACCTAATAACATGGGTTACGCTCCCCCTAAGCATCTCCGCATCCTATCTCTGTCTTATCTCAAATACCAAATGCCAATGGTTTGAAAGTGTCAATATATAAATTGGAAATGACAAACCCATACCCCACTCACTTGGCCAGGCTTCAGAATCGTCCAGTGGGCAGTGCGCTCTACACTCCAAGTTCCATTTTTTTTTTCAAATTCACCCTAAATTGATATTTTATCCCTTTGAGTGTTGATTAATCACAATCAAACATTGTGACAGAGCACGGAGTTGAGGTTACTAGAGTATTAAATAATCTAGGTCCTATTTAGGATTATATCTGAAAAAATCAAATCTGGCCAACGCCCACCGGCATTTTTCATGTTGATAATTATTATAAAATGTTATGAAGGCGCTAGTGCGAACAAGGCATAATGCTGGACCTCAGAAACCGAATGAGCCTCGTTCTCTCCTCCACTTTTTTTCTAATCTCATCATACTGCTCGAGCCTTTGCCTTTTCAAGCTTTATTTTTTTTCCACAGTGCCTAACTACATCGAGAACGCTCTCCGGAATTCATTAAACAGATGTACTCTCTCAGAGCATTCATCACTGATAAAGGGAAAATGAACACAAACAAAAGAATCAGCCCATCTGTTGTTCAATTTGCATAAGTTATTTCCAAATTAAAGCTGAATTTAGTGATATTTTTTAACTTTTACGCTTTCTACGGCAAACCAGAACAACGATTATGTCAGAGGATATGTAAGCAATTGATTAAAGTTCATTATAAGCTATAATCATTAGAATAATGATGATGCTGATTTTGCATCTCCTCTTTCACGATCACATAGCACCGAGGGAGTGGACACCAGTGAGTACACCGAAACAGTGAGGGCTCTCTCATCCGGTCTACTTCAAATGTATGAGCCAACGTTGAATCAAGTAAAAGGAAATTTGAAGGAGTTGCTGTAAGTTTAACTAAGTAGCAATTTGTTAATATAGCTCAGAGATACCATAAAATGGTTTTTACAGGGATAAACAAGAGGAAATGCAGATTGCAATAATAAATGAAAAACAAGCTTATACCAGCCAAGAAGTGCAGCAAATTAGTGAGATGGTAATTTAAATTTCAAGCTGTACAATGGGTTAGGTCCTAAATAATATTGATCGGTTCTCTTCAAATACTTTCTCTTTCGGTAATAACTTGACTTCAAACACGTTTCTTGCCTTGTTTGCCGCATTTGATGCTAGATAATCACTCATATTCTCGTTTTCGTTCGAACCGTATTTTCCATACAACAAAAAAATATATATGGAAAATATGGTTCAAACTAAAACAAGAATATGGGTGAATAGCTTCTTTTATCAAACTGTGTGTGAAAATAGCTATACATGCCAACACTGCAAATAAAATTCACGTAATATTCACTGGAAAAGGTACACACTTTGAAAATAATACCGAACTTGGTTTAATTTTCTACCGAACCTCTTCGGTTACCAACGAGAAACCGAATAAATGGTTTAAAAAACATTTTTTCAGGCGTATTTATCGAAGCAGACCCGAATTTCGGTAAAATAGTATAAATTTGAAAGATAGAAATGAAGACTGAACTGAAAAGTACGGTAAAGTATCGACATTTACGAATTCGCTACATGAAAACCGAGAAACTCGGTAAACTGAACCGAATATTCGCTAAAACGTGTTAAACGCCAAACGCTTAAACGTCAAACTTTCCACTTGCGCTCAAGTTCACGACGGGAATTTTAACCGAAAACTCGGTTCTCTACACGGATAGAAATTTCCTTATACCTTTTGGCAAATTTCTATTACTGATTATCCATAAAATGTATAAGTCAACTAATAAGCAGACACCTTGCAAAAAGTTAATGAAGATCATGTGTCAAATGAAATGTATAAGCGGTCACACATACCTTTTATGCATTCTTATAGGACCTATGTGGTTTGTCTAATGGAATGTATAAGGCTGATGTTTTGGCAAAAATGTATAAGTGAAACACATGAATAAAGTAATTGATTTTCGTCTAAAATTAGTCAGCAATTTTTTCTCGCGTGTGCTCGTCGGACGTGTGTAAAAATGGATTAAGTTCTGCAGCTGCAACAGGAGGATGCACGTTTGAATGAAATCTGTGTATGAAGTATTTGAAACTAACGGTATGATTTTATTTGCTGGCATCTTGTACTATAGTTTTTTTCTACTGCCGTGAAAATGTACAAAGTTGTGTCTCTGGCTTGCAAAAGCATTTTAAAAACCTTTTGAATAAGAATGACTTCAAAGTCAATGATATTTTTTGACCACGCTGTAACTCGCGTTACGGAAGTTTTTATTCGCCAAACAAATATATTTTATACATTTCTTTGGCAACCAGTTATTTTTATGAAAATTCGAAGCAAAGCACCATTAATCAAAATTTAAAGCAGGATATGAAGTGAAAACCGAGCGCTGCCCAAGAGAACCGAATTCCGTAATTACAACAGGTGGGTCGATTTGTCTGACAGCGTTCGGTAATTCTTGAATAAACCGATGTTCGGTTATTTCTGCTTAAATTTATTTTTTCGTCAGTTGAGATTTTCGGTAACTTTGACAGATTGTGGGTAACAAAAAGAACTAACGACAGCTCGGTTATTCCTCTTTGAACCGAACAGACTACCGAGCGTTCAGCAGATAAAAACTTGGTTGAAATCAAACCGAGTTCGGTAATATTTTCTAAGTCTGTACGTAGATATTTTCCATCGTAACTTTCAGGTGAATATTACGTGTTTTGGGAATGAAATCCCGTTTGAGTGATACATATAAAAATCAAGTGATTTTCACGTAAATTTTACCGGACCTACAGATGATATTCAAATTGGCAACACTTAAAAGTTACGTGAACTTTCAAGTAAGGATCACAGGGTTTTATAGTTATATTTAAGTGAGTTTGAGGTAATTTTCAATTAATTTTTTCATGAAGTATATGAAGCCATTTATTTTAGTGACACGTATTTAATTGGTGGACCACCTATTTCATGATTTCACTCGATCTACTGCCTGTTTTTTTCCTCATCCTGGGCTGGAACTGCTTCTATAAGGACACACGTTTTTTACTTTAGGAAAGGGGCTTCAGTTTCTGGGAGCTCGATATTTTCATTAAGATCGCTGATTTGGCTGGAAATGTAGAGTGGAAAGCGAAAATTGATCATCGTTCTATTTTTTCAATGTAAATAATTGATTCTTACCATTTATTTTAGCCAGGAACTTTAAAAAAATCCCCCATTTGCTAGGATAATCAATAGCCAATAGTCAATTGAAATTATAAGTAGCCCAAATAATCTGATCCTGCATTCGCTATTTCATTTCTGGATTAATAAAAATGAAGATTATTTTCTGAAATCCAATGAAAGTTAAAAACTGGGCTGTCTGGCAATCCCAAATTTTCCATCAATGGGGAATGCCTATACTTTTCTCTGTCACCATCTTGAACTTCGAGGTAACGCACAGAACATTTTCACACCATGAGATCACGTAAAATGTATGTGAATTTCACATAACCTTCACCAGCATGACACATGGACTCGACCAGTAAATCCAGTATAGCTTGTAAATCCTATAATATATTCTTGGTTTTAAGAAGTCACCTGCATTTTCCGGTAAAATTTACGTTTGTCATAGGTTCAGTGTACATGGCCGTTGGGATGTAAAGAGAAAGTCGACGAAGATAATCTGTTACTTCGAACCTAATTTATTGTTCGGCTTGATGTGCTGAGCAGCATAAACATAAATATTCCAAACACGAATGCGATTATTTTTAGGTCAGCAAGGCAAAAATTTACAGGGAAAAGGCAATCCGTATAAAGAATCAAATGCATCAAATTCACCAGAGGGCAAAGAGTTTACGGGTAAGTACCGACTTTTTCAAACTTATTAATTGATGTTGTTGAAAATTGTTCTACCCAAAGGCCAAAGCGCTCGATATGCAGGAACTGAAGGTCAACCAATGTGCATCCAAATTGCAACAGTTGCACTACGAAGAATCGTTGGTTGCTAGCAGCAAAAAGGCTCAAAACAAAAAGTCTTAGAAAGTAAGGGCGTTTCGGATGATACACAAATAATCAAAAGCGTACTTGTTGGGCCATCAATTGGCCCCTTTGTTGATAAGACTTAGGTACACATATTAAATCATCCCAGTTTATTGCCGAACAAAGGTTCACAAATAACATTACAGCCTTTTTGAAACGGTGGCATTTGTCATTCATCGAAATCACTGATATTCTTTAGTACAAAGATAATATTTTAATCTCGATGATTGTAGTTAACAGTTTACACACATATTTAAAGAAAAGTGCTTATTCTCATATCAATAAATCTAACTAAGTCTATTGCAGTTGCAAAATCTTTGAAAACAATCGTGATGACAGTCAGCTATTTGCCTCTCTGTACGATCGGCTGGTCGTCCTCCATGTGGTGCAATGCATCTTCCGGCGTAGTGTATGCTATGCGAGTATCTGGAAAAGCAAATACGTTTTAAATTGGATCATAGGTGTAGGAATAAAGAAGGGCAGCCATGCTATAAACTCGTGCAAGCGAAAAATAAAAATCTATAGATCAAAAGCGAATTTTAATTTTAGCATTGTTCGCTTTATCGAACACTAAATTTAAACATCCGTGCATTCATGCAGTAAAACTTCAATTTTCTACAAACAAGCCAACGGCAATAGAATTAAGGAAACGGTTGTAGGTACTTTGCTTACATTTCAGTCAGTCACGTTCGTTTATTCGTCTATCACTGGGAAGGTAATAGCACGCCGTTGTTAATCACGCGTTTTGCGCGCTATTATATCGTGGTAGGTATGCAACATTTTTCGATAGTGTTCGAAACTTGTTTGTGGAATGCAGTCCCTCTAATGATGGCTCGTCGGGAATAAGATAACAAGTGTTGGTTTGGCGCTTCGCGGAGTAATTAGATAGCGTGTTTCAGTCTTTGTGCAGATCTCACCGAGGACAGAAGTAGACTTGAGGACACCGTGAACTATCTTGAAGCTTAAGGAGATAAAGCGTTTTACCGCGTGAGATTAGATTGCATGAGTGGCTGGACTATCTGTGGTTGTCTAGACTATCGAGGTTCCTATCAACCGTTATTTTACTTCAAGTATCACATCCTTCTGAACAATGCCTGCTGGAAAATTGTTTCGATTCATTTTCGAAAGCATCCTCGACTAGACCACGAACTCGGTGTCTGTCGGCAACATATAATTCTACACTGAAAGTTTATGTCTACTCCCAAATTAGCTTTATTCTAGTACTTTACTTTGGAGGTGGGTGCTGTGGAATTTGAGGACAATTTCGAGGATCATCAGGAGCAGATCAATTTAAAGGCACAAGGCTGAAGGGCAATGTCGGGGCTACGATTATGTGCCCCGAAATCTGTTCCGCGAAATATATTTCTTCGAGTGGTTCACGGTTCTACAAAAAAAAGTATGCTTGATTGTTCATAAAAGGACAACGGGGTCTAATCGAAAACTGTCAACGTAGTTTGTGGTCAGCCCCTTATACGTAAGTTTTACTCCATATCTGGATGTTCCTTATCCCGAAGATAAGCAATATTTTTCTTTCTATGTCGCTGGTTTTCTTGGTCCCTCAGTCTAAAAGGCTATTTTAACTATATATCAATTTATCTCGTTGGTTTCTTTACTGCCGTTATACCTATACTGCCGCTCTTCGCATGTCCGTCCCATAGCAACTATCGACCCGAGAAAATCGCGTTTTAAGTTTGCTTCGTCATTGCATCTTATGTGATGGGACAACCAATGTGACTGTTTTTCCAAACCTTTTCTGAACAAAGTTGATGAGTTCATCCAGTATTATGAAAATATAGGTAGTTAGCTACCATTTGCATTGAAACACTCAGTTTTGACAAAACAAATATGGGACCGACATGCGAAGAGCGGCAGTATAGAAGGTTGGCAAATCCACTTTACAGCGGTTGTATTTTGGATTAAAAATAAGAAACAAACCTAGATTGAACTTTTATTTACACATCGGATTCTTAAACGTTTTCACCTCACCTATCCGGTGGACCTAAGTTTGGAACAGAATTTGTACATAGGGTGCAGCAATCCAGAGCGAAAATGTTGGGGAGCCGACAAATTAAATAGATAGGTAGCAAATGTTATCTCTATTCAACGAACGATGTTCGTAGTTTGCCGGTTTGCCGGTCAGTGTTGGGAAAATATCAAAAAATCAAATCTCACCAACGCCCAAGATCACGCTTGATTTTCGTAGACAACAATCAACAAGCAAGCAACTGCGGTTGATTTTGCAAGCTGTGATATCGCAGCTCGGAATATCAAGCTAACAAAACTCACCAACTGCAAATCTCACCAAACTGCAGTTGTGGTGAGATTGAGTTTAATGATTTTTGCTTTGCACCCGAATGCAACAAAAACTTCCATAACGGCTTGCAGCAGTCCCTTCGCGTCTGCCATCGGTGAAGATTAAAAAGAGATAGCAAACTATGCTTTCTCTTTCTAAGAAAACGATGTGCAATGGAATCATTTTTGTGTCGAGTCAACTCTCAGCTTGATGTTTGAACGTTGTGAATAGTCTCGCAATATCAAAGGAGCTTGTAAAATCAATATCAAGCATGATATTTTGTTGTTTGTTATTAAGAGCCCATGAGAGCGGAAAAATATCAATTGATTTCGGATTTTGCCAACACTGTTTATGATATTTGATTAACGAGAAATAAAAATTATTACATACTTAAAAAACGTGATTAGGTACACCATTAGGCGAATCCAATAGAAACTAATCGATCGTTTCAGCCTCTGGCGATGAATTGGGAAACCCTCAAAAGAGTGATGAGGGAGGAAATTTTCACCGTAAAGCATAGGAAAAGGAAAATATCTTCACTTATCCTTATTAATTTATCCACCGCAGGTGCTTGAATTCGTCATCCACGTGAAATATTTTGTTTTCTGTACTGATTTTGCAGTGGTCTAGATGTTACTTCCTTACATTTGCGATGAGAAAAATTAAGTTTTATAAAATTGTCCCAGCGATTATGATTTTTCGGATTTTTTATTTAACCTGTAAATCAGTTCAGATATGTAGATAATTGAAAAATAAGACCACTTCCGATGGGAACTTGCAAAATGTGCAATCAAATATACATTATTTAAAGTTTTGAAAATCGTCATTATGATGTAAACAAACGGATTGGATGACATTTCCCCTAAAAATCGCCTAGCGCACTATATGGATGATGCCTCAAAATAGCCTATTAGTGCAAATTTTGACGAAGTACCCACTGAGAAATGATTAATGACTTCGATAATTTTTAACGGACTTTTAGTTGAACTGTCAAAATCGGACATTTGAATTTACCGGTTTTAAACACGGCGAATGAGAACGACTCAAATTTGAGTTTAGTTCACTCATAATCGCCAAAAGTGCAGGAACTCAGCGATGAGTTAATTTGCCTAAAAACAAGGAAAACTTCACCACAATGGCAAGAATCGATTATCGATTATTTAAACAAGGCTACACTGTCAGCATGCTTGAAATTAAAATTTAGTGAAACAGCTTTTTAAATGAGGGCCAAAGTTTTACCGAACGTTATCAGCTGTTTAAAGTTCGGTAAAAAATTACCGACGTCGGTAATAGTTTCTAAGTGTGTAGCTAAGGTATACACACTTAATCTAGCTCGGTAAAATCTCCAACAGCCGATTACCTCGGTATTTACTTTTGCTGATATATCTGCAAAATATCTGTTTGTTAGCTGAGTCTCGGCAATTGTTTTACTGAATCTCAGCTAAATAAATTACAGAATTACTCTGCTATTGGAATCTCGGCGAAAAAATTTGTGTAGAGAGCTTGGAGGTGAATCCGAGTTGATTGTGACAGAAAGAAACTCATCAACTCAAATTGGCGTTTTCTCTTCCAGCAAATATAGACAGCGTCTTATGGGAATTTTCGGTGGAGCGAAAGGATAGTACAAAGTCCGCCATGTTTCACGCACAGTCTGGCGTTTGCTTATGGATTTTTTCATAGGAGTAAAGAGCTACAGAGTCGCCGTCAACGCCAATAGACTGCACGGTGTCTAGGGTCAGGTGGGGCAAGAGCACAGAGAACAGACATTCAAGTTCGGTCAGAAACTTGTGTAAAGTTAAGTGGAAACGTCGCCGTTACGTAGCGCTAGCATCTCCTGATTTCCTCTATAAATTTTGCACTTTCGGCCAATTTGGCGCTAGTATCGATAAATTATCTGTTGAAAATTACCACTTGGCGCTACCAGCACTTAGTGTCTAGTATAAGTTGTGCAACATCAGCGCCATCAGATTGTCAAAGAGGGTTTTTAAGTGGGGAAGTCGCCGTTAGAGGCGCTTAAGTCGAATAGAAATCTTTACACAAGTTTTTACAGAAATTTAGTTCGAGCCTCAACATCTGTTCTCTGTGGCAAGAGTGTCACCCCCAATACTTTTGAAAAAAAGTATTGGGGGTGACGCTCTTGCTAGCTCCCATGAAACTATGAATAGTGTTCCTATGCAGTAGAGAGGGTCTGAGAAGAGCGGATTCAAAACAAACTGCCTTGGCAACATATGCTTAGGTGATTTCTAGCAACACTGCCAATGCAACCAAGATATATCACAGAGAACAGACGTTCAAGTTCGGTCCGAAACTTGTGTAAAATAAGTGGGAACGTCGCCGTTGCGTAACGCTAGCATCTCCTGATTTTCTCTATAAATTTTCCACTTTCGACCAATTTGGCGCTAGTATCGATAAATTTTCTGTTGAAAATTGCCACTTGGCGCTACTAGCACTTAGTGTCTAGTGTAATTTGTGCAACGCCAGCGCCATCATGTTGTCAAAGAGGGTTTTTAAGTGTGGAAGTCGCCGTTAGTGGCGCTTAAGTCGAATAGGAAGCTTTACACAAGTTTTTAGAGAAATTTTGTTCGAGCCACTATGTCTGTTCTCTGTGGATATATCTTGATTGTATTGGCAGTGTTGCTAGAAATCACTATAGGTGCTACTCGATTGGCTCTGGCTTTGACAGTTTGTTTGGCTCAAAACCAGCCGTCCCAATCGAGCAATGTAAATAAACACGAGCGCTTCACGGAGAAAAGATTGGGGTTCAATTTAATTGTTGATGTTGGTTGTCTTTATTAAGGAGATTTTCAGTCAGACGCTGGTTAACTGTTGAGATTTAAATAATTATAATTAAGTTTGTGTATGAAAAGTGAAATTGGACAGGGAATATTATTGCTATTCACCAGCTGAATTCTCGATATGTTCACACGAAATATTTGCTACAGCACAACGAAATACATCTACATAGGCTCTGTAACAAAGATCAAGTTGTTTCTGGTGTAATTTTTCATGATAGTAAAATTTGTGAAAGACTTAAGAAGAGAGATTTCACTCATACATGATAGGAAGCAACCATCGCATATTGAATAATTTTGTGCAACGCTCTGTAGAATATATCCTCCAAAGTGGTATATTTGGTTTCACCCACGCACATTAGATCCGGATCGGACGCGTCGCGGCAAAGTGACAGCTAAATCTATTGTCTATCTGTCAACTCTACGTCAACGCAATGCAAACGGATCTAATGTGGGTGGCCCTTTAGAGTTGTCAAAAATTGAGTCTTCAAATACTTCCATTGAATAGCGATACTACCGATACGGTTAAAAATGTATTCATTTTTCCGTGATGCTGAAGCAGGTGACAGTCGCTCAAATTAAAAGTAACTTGAAGTAAACACAAAATTGCGGGTTGCCAAACCTTGCAGAAAAATAAATTAGTTGGCCGTGCAATCAGATTTACTTGTATTCTCTCCGCGCGTCTCTTATATAACATCGTCTCTGTCTTATACTAGACCCTCTCTACATTAGATGAATGAGAAACGTCATTTTGAAATCCACCTTCAATGGCAAATAGGTATAAGAACGGTTCATTTTTTTTTGTTCGGGTCATAATCACTGCGACCAACACTTTGATCTTTTGTGATATCAGTGCCAACATTTCAAAGGGGCGTAATTGCATTTGTAAACAATGACTTTCGTCTTCGATTTCTCGCGAATGAAAGCTCACTCATGAAAATGAATGACACCAGCAGGTAGAGGAATGTTTCCTGTCCCAGCTAGCATTGGTAATTTGGAGGGGTGGACTTTTATTTGCGAGAAATCGACGGCTAAAGCCATTGTTTACAAAAGCAATTACGCCCCTTTGAAATGTTGGCACTGATATGCCCGTGTCCTTTGTTTAGTGCATGTCGTAGTACCAACCGGTGGAAACTAACGATTTTAAATTGGCTCACTACTTGACTAGCCTATTGGTCCCAAGTAAATCGATTAACGTATCCCATTCTAGTTGAAATTCTACACGCAGAAAAATAGATTTTTGATTCAGGGCCTAATGTATTTGAGTACCAGAGCTGAGCGAAAAAGTTGAGCACGTTTCTTCGGGACCTTCTAGTCTTAGAGTTACCTCTATGCTGGTACTATCATAGAGGTAACTCTAAGACTAGAAGCGTGCTCAACTTTTTGGCTCAACTCTGGTACTATCTTCGGTCCCAAGCTACAGAGAACAGACGGCTTCCCCACTTAAAAACATTCTTTGACAACATAATGGTGCTGGCGTTGCATAACTTACACTAGACACTAAGAGCCGGTAGCGCCGAGTGGTAATTTTCAACCGAAAATTTATCGATACTAGCGCCAAATTGGTCGAAAGTGGAAAATTTATAGAGGAAATCAGGAGATGCTAGCGCTACGTAACGGCGACATTCCCACTTATCATTACACAAGTTTCTGGTGGAAGTTGGACGTCTGTTCTCTGTGCTCCCAAGTAGTGCTATCACCCGGCCTATTGTGTTGGTGAAATATGCCACAGGGGTGAGACATACAGACATACATCATAGCCATGCCATGATTGAGTTTTGCGATAGGGGGTTGTTACTTTGATGGGTATGTGATTCCAAAATATAATTGGATATCGATTTTCGACCTGTACCGTTCACAATAGGGAAAAGTTGGGCAGTTTGGCCACCTTAAGAAAATCATCACTAAACATACAAAATTCAGTGGGAAATTCGAATGATGTTCAACCGAATGGATAGTTTCAAGCCATTTACAGCATGAATAAAAATTGAATAGAAACAATTTTCTGTAGAATAAATTAATTTAAGAAGTACTGGCTATTTAGGGCTAAATTTTTTTTTCAGTTTTGTGAATGACTGATTTTTTACCAAAGCAGCTGCTTTAAAGCGTGATTTCATATGATACTATACATACAGTCATATTAAAGGAATAATGCAAAATTGAAGAATTTAAGTTGAAATATCAATGGTGCTCATATTGCCCCGAATGGACTTGAGTAATATTTTGTTATGAAAATCTTTAATGTTTATTAAAAACTTCAAGGGACAGCCCTATGGGGTTGTACGCAATGGTGACGTAGGACTACGTGGTCTTATATAATAAATGTTATTTGTTAACTGCAGCAGGAGCTTATGTTTTGAGTTATGGGATAAGAATTTGAGCGGGGTTCTCTCTGTTTGTACTCTATAGTATGAAGCGCCTGGCATAGATGGCCCACAGCGACTCACGAAGAGCTGCTAATTCCGATCAATGGCGGTGCGGCTTCTTCCTCCTTCTATGGATGCTCATGTGGGTTGCAGCTCGCTGCTTGCAGGCAGCCTTTCGTTGTGTACTGGAGAACACCACCGCTCACCACGCGGTGATTGAATAAACACCGTTTGGTGAGACCGGATGGAATTCAACATTGAAATCTGTGTTAGGGAAATCACTTTTCGCAGGCAATCGGTGATAATTTTAATTATCATAGCAACAGTTGCACATTCGTTAAATTTTCAAGTGTCATTTTGAAAAAAAAAATGATAAAGTTTTAAATTAAACAGATGCGTCGATCGATTGGGGATAAAATTATTGAAATTGGTCAAGGGGCAGCTGAGTTATTAACGTTCAAATTCTTTCATAATTTTGTTACATGTTCCATTTTCGGTTTTCACAAAGTGTACCCGCAGAAATCACAGACGTAGTCCTACGTCAAAAAACTAGAAAAACATCGTGTCATATAAGAAACCAATGACTATTTATAAAGCTGCTGAAGGAATATCAACGATAAGTTATAAGAAACTACTGATAGACCTATTTTTTATGCTTAACTGAAATCGATAGTTGAAGTAGGTTTCAAGCATTAAGCCTGCAACAGCTTTTCTTTGTAAAATATGTTCAATAAGTTGATTTTTAAGCGCTAGATTAAGAAAGAATAAGTGCGTGTTGTGCTTAATAGGCCGGAAATGGGGTAGTTAACCCTATTAAACTTAAACAAGAAAATATGAAATGTAAAATAATTAAACCCTTTTTTCAACAGAGAGTTGTGGCATTGGCATAACAGATTTAAAATTTTAAAGCTCTGGAGTGTAACAGAATATTGGCCAGAAAGTTGATCGTGTTCGTAGAAATTTTTAAAAGCTTTACCAAAATCGGAGAGGGTTGTGCTAAGTCGTTTAAGCTTTTTGCCATAGAATTACTTCAATGCATGTGCAAATTCGCTTTGGATAAATAGAAATTAACCTCCTAAGCTAGTGGATCTGTTGCGCATTATCGCGTCGTTGGAATACTCATTATTATATTGTTGACAGCAGTTTCTCTTAACCTTGCTAAGCCAAACACAAGTTCATAAACATATTCTCTTAAGCTCCCAACCCAACTCGCCTACAACTCTTCCATACTTATCAGAGACGCAAGTTAGTACTCAAATTAAATTCATTTTTATTCATTAACCTATCTTACGTTCAACAATGAAAATCCAGTTTTGAAAAAAAAATCTCACTACGTTTCCACGTAAATTACTTTTAAACATCAAATGCTTCTCTTTTGTACTGAATTATGACACCTTATGTCTTTTGTATACCTAATCAAAATAGTGAAGTATATAGTCTAGTACTAAACCTACTCAATCAATACGGCATTGTAAAAACCGAAAAACTGAATCAAGGTTCCTAATTCTCATCTAGGCTAACGTCCTGAAAGTCTCCCTTCGTTTTGCCTTCATTTTTTCCGTTCATTTTGGGTGACTGTTTTGCAACCTCTTCACTTTTTGGACTTTCTAGCTCCTCCTGTACCGTCGACTCGGACAAGATGGAGTGGTTCTTGTTCATGATACAACCCACTTCGATACCATTGTTGGTACCGTTCGCCATTGATTGGTTCAACATGGAATCGCTTACAATCTTTTCCGCAACTTTCTTACCCCTGGATCCGAGTGTTCCTCCCATCAAAAACTGGATGAACACGTGGACGACGAACAATATTAGTGCTCCAACTCCAAACCACCTGAACGTTTTACTGCCGCCAACCTTGAAGAAGAGATTACCGGCCAGTAGACTGCCCAGCGAAACTCCAACTCCCTCGAATACGGCGCCGACCAAGCCCTTGTAAAACGGTGAGAATTGATTTGAATACATTTGATGTTTGTTTAACATTCAAAACAAATTTTACCTGCATGGTAGCTTCCGTCCCGGGTGGTGCCACGATGCTAGCATAGGACGCCATGGTTGCATAGAACAGGCCGAATGTGATGCCATTCATAAACTCGATCGGGATGACCCACCATGGGTCGACCAGTAAGGAGTACAGCACAAAGCGGACTCCGAATCCCAGCAGAACCACGCTCATGGCATGGATGTGTCCAATCTTTTTTAAAATCCATCCGGACAGAAAGAAGAACGGTAGTTCGCCACCGAAGCACTGGATCGACATAACGATTCCTTGAAGCGTTTTGATCCACGTTGTGTGGCCGCATCTGAAAACAGTACAGAATTGTTAAAAATGAGCGCAACTATTATCCAAATATTCATTCTACCCTTCTTGCAAGCTGGCAAGATCCTCGAGATGCCAGAACAGGAAGTTCCAGATCAGTGCCGTACCCAGACCAACCAGTGCACACCAGCAGAAAAACACCACTATCCTAACCGAGGCAAAAATTTGACTAACATCTCGCACAATGTTAGTCGACAATCTTGTTTGAGTGTGCTGAAACGTAAATAAAATACTCAGAAATTAATCCACGTCAGGAGCTGGGATCAAATTACCTTGAGCTTAGATGAGACCAGTATATCCACGGAAATGATGACAATAGTCATGTAAAACACCACCGTGTAATCCTTGGTAGCTTTTCCATTGGAAAACTGATCGACCAGGAAACCGGCCAGCAACGAAAAAATCCCCCATCCGATCGAACCCCAAAGCCGTTGGTTGCCGTATAAATGTGGCCTATCACCTAGCATGTCGAAACAGATAGCATCGCCAACGCTGACCACAACGGCCATACCGGCCCAGCTCAGAATCAGCAGCAGGAACAGCAACCAGAACTGATACAGCCCCTTGACTTCGCTGTCTGGAATCTTCGACTGTGTTACGGCTTCCATGATTTCCGTGTTGTCACACTTGACTTGACAACTGGTTCGGAAATCGGTCGTATTTGCAGGACAATACAACGGCACCTGATCGCCATCCAGTTCGGCCCCCTTGAGCAAAAAGAATAAGCAGTCGTCCACCAATTCGATGTGATTCATTGGCACCAGGCCAGTCAATCTGAGGTGGTTGTCGCTGGGGATGTTGTGCGGGTCACAATACTTTTCCACTTTCCAGTACTTGCAGATGGTATGCCACATCCAGGGCTCCGTTTGGCAATCCATCTGACAGCGCAGGAGCGTTGGGTTACTGGTTTCGTCGGTCACAATCCGATCGGTTAGGCAGTTGTCCAATGTTGTTCCATTCGGAGGGCAGTACCGGAGATCGGAGGCTCCGGCGTGACAGTGAAATGATACGGTCGATTCTTGTGGTATCGCAGGAATGAACATGATCAGGAAGAACGGAACGGCTGAGAGGATCTGCAGAGACGGGAGATTGAGGCAACTATTGTATCGTGTGTTTAGTTTAGGCCCTTATTACGGGTGTCACTTCACGGTGAAAACGAAGTGAAGTGACCAGTTGTCACTCACTGTGAAGTGACATTGGTAATAAGGGCCTTAATCTGGCGCATTGCGTTTTAATATCTTTATTGAGGAGACTTTCAGTCTTGGGCTGGTTCATCTCCGGAATCTGGCTTATGTTTGGAACTAGGGGAACAATATGTGATCACTTTTGTCACGTTTTTACCGTTTTTGCCATTACCTGATTTAATGCTTGTCATATTACCTCCTCCCTCTAAAGAGCGTAACTTATTTAATGAATATTCCCCAGGGATGTAATAGTGAATAACTAAATAATCGAATCAATTATTTTTCCGGAATCTAATTTATCTAAAAATCTGCCCGCATTTTGAGCCCGTTCAGGGAAATAACCCAACAAACATTGAAACTTTAATAAGAGCTTAGTCAGGCAAAAATAAGCTTCTTCAGCTAAAATATGGATTATTCAGCTGTTAATTAACTCAAATTGTTTGTTGGGAAGGCCCTAACAGCTTTTGTTAACAATGATGAGATGCCTTCTCCTACCCGATGTGATGTTGGTTTGCGTGAGCATGACTTGAATTCCTAGAAATCATCGAGAGAAACCATTGTTTACAAAAGCTGTTAGATCCTTATTCTAGCTGTATGTTATTGAATATGGGTCTTTCCACCTCAAGTGACTGAATAAATGCATCAAAACACTATGATTTGAACCAACATTGGTGGGTATACTCATTTTAGGCCTAATCGGTAATCTTGATATTACATACCTAGTTGCAATCGAATGGATCAACCATTTGAACCGGTCTAATATCTACGCACCTGAAAAAGTAAAAACAGCAACTTCTGCCGCTGAAACCGATCGGCAATGATACCGAATAGTGGCTTCACTAGCATACCCACAATCGGCAGAACGGTGTAGATGGTTCCCACGACGACCGTCGAGAAGCCAAGCTGCCGAACCAATGTTGGCATGAAAGGCACAACCGGTGCAGTTCCTGAAAGCAAAAACAAACAAAACCACAGTGAATGTTTTCAAAACAAATTGCTCTACGTATGGGTAATGGGTTCTGACTAGCTGCTGATTAATCTGTCTTAAGTTTTGCTCTTATCACTTTCACTGACGTTTTTTGTTGGTCATGATAATTGAGTTTTTCAGATGATTTAAGTGCTATAGGGTGTCCCAGAATGTCTAAGCACAACTTTGGAACACCCCTGTTTGTTTAAGATGACGTTTAAACAGCTGATTATCATGCTGAATCATTGTTTACATTTCGACCCAAGAGAAGAGGTGGCAATACGGGGGCGAAAATGAACCAGTTTTCTGTCAAACGTGAACCAGCTCCTGATTGGCCGATTTCATGTGCGTAAGATAGAGATAGAGATAGATAAAGATAGAGATAGAGATAGAAATAAAAGAGGAAGAAGCCAATTGTCACCCTTCCTCTTAGATTTCGACCAACAGTTTCGTGTATCGCAAGGGTCGGTTCTTTACATTTCCGTGACAATGCGAAGCATTTCTTCGGAAAAGCGCCCAAATGGCGCCAACATTTCTCTGGGTCAATTAGCGAAATTGGAAGGTGTAAGCATCGGAGCCGTTCGAAACGCGATTCGGAAGTATGGAGATGAAGCCTCGGATGAAGCAACTTTCCAGGACAAGCTGAAATCTGGACGTAAACCGAACCCAGTTGACCAAAATCTGGACCGGAAAATCGTGCAAGCTTTCACTCGCAAGAAAAGTGCTTCGGTTCGAGACGTGGCAAAAAAGTGTGATCCTCGAAGAGTAATGTCCAGCGGGCCAAGGCAAGAATGGGTCTAGAGACGTATTAGAAATAGAAGAAGCCAAAGCGGTGTGAAAAACAAGCCGCATCCGTCAAACCGAGGGCTCGGAAGTTATACGACCAATCGGAAAATCGGTGTGCGTGTTTATGGACGATGAATCATGCGTTAAATTTGATTACAAAACTCTTCCTGGTGATCAGTACTACACCGTTCGTGATGGCCCAAGTGTTGACGACGCGGATGAGTCGATTTTTACCGAAACGTTCGGTAAACGACGCCTCAGTACTGTTTTGGCCGGATTTTGCGTTGGTTCATTACTCCAAGGACATGGTAGCCTGGTATAAAGCCAACAAGGTTTAATTCGTACCCGAGGAGATGAATCCGCCAAACTGTCCCAGTTTGCGGATTCCGTTACAAAATTTGCGGAAGACTGGGAAAAGTATTCAAAATGATTAGAAAGGCATTTGTGCTGAAGCTAATCAGTAGTGTGAAATCAAAAATCCGCTCCTTGACTTACGACTGATCGGATCTCGGATTTTCTACGTTTATCTATAAGAAAATACTATAGAGAAAATGAATATGAAATAAACATCGAATTTGTTGTAAACAGAGTTACGTTATCGTTTTTTTTTTAAATCGTGCTTAGACATTCTGGGACACCTTATATTAATAGACGTTTTGACTGGGACTGTGTGGCAAGCACAATGATAACACTAATTTACAGCATATTTCAACTTTGTACGCTGATGGTCATTTCCCATGTGCACTGAATCCAGAAAGCCAGATAGAGCTGGAATTAGGGCGTAACAGCCTTTGAAAACAACACAACACAGTTGGTCGCTTACACAAACCAACATATCAATCACGTAGGGGAAGTCTTCGCCTACTCGATGGTGATGTCAATTTGCCGGAGAGAGCCATGACTTTCGAGAAATCAACGAGAGAAGTCATTGTTTACAAAAGCTGTTACGCCCTAATTCCATCTCTATTTAGAAATGTGGTCAGAAAAATCTCAGTAGGTTAGTTTTCTAGTTAGGTACAGCTAAACAATTAAATTTCATCTGATAAAAAATTGTTTACTAAAATACAAATATCTCCGGCTGTAATCAAGCTAGGTATATCAATTATTTTAATGCCAAATTAAACGTGCTCTCGATCAACTGGATACAATTTTTCAGTGAGATTGGTGGTATTGGTGGAAGTTTTGTTTCTGACTACATTTTTGGATTCAGCGCACGTTTTTTTCATAAGAATCATAGGTCAAACATTGAAGTTCATTCTCTTTACTTTTATTTGTAAACTAGTGCAAGCTAAAGAGACTGAATTTGGTAAAGAGGCGACATCTTATCTTCTTCTTCTTCTTCTTCTTCTTTCCTTTATTTAACGTCGGTCTCTGTTCCGCAATCTAGTGCCAATCACCGACGGACATCGATTGCTATCCATTGACGGCAATCGAATGTGCAGGAAGGCAGCTTCCACACCTGCGTAGGATATCGCACCCATTCAACACACATGGGCCGGGACCAACGGCTTTACTTCCCTTCCGAAGGAAGACGTGACCAGAGATTTTTATGCCTCAGAAAAATCCCACCGACCTCGGCTGGGATTGAACCCAGACCCATCGGGGTGTTAGAAAGCAGTCACGCTTACCACTACACCACCGGCGCCGGCCGACATCTTATCCATTTGACAGGTCTTCTGCTCGATTGGAATAAGTCGACAGTGAGCATGCATAAGGGCCTATACGCGATGATCGATTCTCTTCGTCGATTTTCTCTTTTGTTAATAACTCGCTAGATTTAACGTTTCTCGGTGCGTTTGCTGTTGCTTTCGATAGCCAATACAACCTGTTACTACTCTGCATTGAACAAATTCTAGAAAATTGTTTCACCTAGCTGTAGCAATGCAAAGAGAAAATCGATGGAGAGAATCGATCATCGCGTATTCGCCCTTATGAATGCTCACTGTCGAAGTTTTCCTATGACTTTGACAGATAATCCATTGTTCCAATTTTGACATGTCGTCTCTTTATAAATTCAGGCTCTTTAGTGTAAGCTATGCCCAGAGTTGGCGAGACAAATAACAACCCTAAAGATTTTCTAGACCAGACCGGATATCGAACCTGCCATCTCCGGTTTGGTGAGGCCGTGCTTCTACTGAATCGGCTATCTTAGGTCTCTTACATAATTGGACAAATTATTGAAAAGTTGCTTGTTTTAGACTGAAACTATAAACAATTGATAATTCTCGCGTAATATTTGAAAAGGGCCTTTCCTTGTTGATCGATTCTCTTCATCGACTTTCTCTTTGGTTTACCACATAAACGAATTCGACAGTGAGCATGCATAAGGGCCTACACACCAAACTTCTTAAATTATGTTCGGTACTTTTTTTTGCTGAACTTAGCCTGTAAAATACAATTTTTACCGATTGTTCTGTAAAATACGGTGTTTTACCGGTTTTCAGCATTTAAAAGTGACGAATTTCTGTAATTTACAGAAAATTACCGTAAAATGTAAATAAAATTACGGATTGAACCTGTAAATGGCTGCAATTCCGTAATACTGTAAAAAACTATTGCGTATGTACAGTAAAAATAATGTTTTACAAAACAAACTGTACGTTAAGTACGATATTTTTGAAAAAGTACCGAACGATTTGTAAATTACGTGCTGTCAAACTTATTTTTTGCCCACCTTTTTAAAGTTGGTTATGACTCGTTTCTTCGGTGTTAAAAATAAAGTGCGCAATTGGAAAGTGTTTGAAAAATGAGTAAATACTCCAACAAATTTAAGCTCTCGATGGAGGAACAGAAGATCTTTTTCGTTAGTAAGTAAAATTAAAACTATTATTACTATTATTATTATTTTTATCATTAATTTCGATTATATTTTTTAGATGGTTCTCGAGATGAATGAAGATCCCATCATGTGTTTTTCCTACGGTCAGCTCGGACACCACCTCCATCACCATCCATGCGCTATCAGCATTTGTGTTCCCTGCAGAAGTGAAGAGATGCATCGGGAAAATGCATCCACCGAATTCAGAGAATGAAGGAATATGAACTCTGGGTACCTTCATGTTCCAAATCACAATGCTGTTAACAGCTTTCCGAAACAGACGGAAAATGCATGTATATAATAAAAACATTGTAGCTAATAACATTCGTAGAAAAAAAATATACCAAATAACCTATTTATCTTATTGTTAACTTCAAATTTGAAAAAAGAAAGAATAATCCATGCATCCATAAAAAATGCAGTAACAAAACAATCGGTAATTTTTACCGAACAAATTTTAGATCGACCGGTAAACATTTTACAGCATTTTCGGTAAAAATTTACAGAGCGGTATCGTTAAATTTTGACAGCTCAGCTGAATATAAATTTACTGAATGTACTGTAAAACATAAAAATTACCGAATCGATTACCGAATGTTCAGCTGTTCCATATTCGGTAAAAAATTACAATGTTCTGTAAAAAAATCTTAGTGTGTATACGCGATGATCGATTCCCTTCGTCGATTTTCTCTTTCGTTAATAACTCACTAGATTGAACGTTTATCGGTGCGTTTGCTGTTGCTTTTGATAGCCAATACAACCTGTTACTACTCTGCATTGAACAAATTCTAGAAAATTGTTTCGCTTAGCTGTAGTAATGCAAAGAGAAAATCGATGAAGAGAATCGATCATCGCGTATTCGCCCTTATGCATGCTCATTGTCGAATTTCTCGCTAAGCTCGCAGCACATCAGTTCGACAGAGGATGATGTTAGCTTGCGCCTGAACCAACACACTGAATGGGAAATTCATTTCGATAGTGAGCATGCATAAGGGCGTATAAGCGATGATCGATTCTCTTCCGCGAAGCAATTTTTTAGAATTTATTCAATACAGAATTGTAACAGGTTGTATTGGCTATCAAAAGCAACAGCAAACGCACCGAGAAACGGTAATTCTACACTGACAAAATTTCAAAGATTGTTTTTATGTGTCCCACACATGAATTTTTGCAATGGGATCAACAAATAATATCTATGTGTCGGATATATACTTAATATGTGTAAACATAAAAGCCATGTGTAACCACACATACTATTCATTTGACTCATAAATTTTATGTGTGATTCTGGGTGGATTCTGCACGAAACGAAAATCAATTATTTTATTCATGCGTTTCACCTATACATTTTTGCCAAAACATCAACCTTATACATTCCATAAGACAAACCACATAGGTCCTATAAGAATGCATAAAAGGTATGTGTGACCGCTTATACATTTCATTTGACACATGAGCTTCATTAACTTTTTGCAAGGCGTCTGCTTATTAGTTGACTTATAAATTTTATGAATAATCAGCAATAGAAATTTGCCAAAATGTATAAGGAGATTTCTATCCGTGTGTATATGTGTGGTCACATGAAAATCATGTAGAATTTCACATGGAAATTCGCCAATAAAAATGTGTGGAATTCTATTAGTGTAGCGAGTTATTAACAAAAGAGAAAATCGACGAAGATAATCGATCATCGCGTTTACGCCTTTATGCATGCTCACAGTCGATTTGTAGTCGGGTTATTCGCGAAAGAGAATGATGATATTGCACGAGAATTAATCATAACAACTTAACATTGCTTTGTATAGATTGTGTTAACGGGAAGCCCAAAAAAACGAAACACTACAGTATTTATGAAAATAGGACATTCAACATTTCTCGCGCAACACGAGAAAAGGGCCTATCATTGTTGATCGATTCTCTTCATCGATTTTCTTTTTCGCGAATAACCCGACTGCAAATGAATTTCCCATTGAGTGTGTTGTTTCAGGCGCAAGCTAACATCATTTTCTGTCGAACTGTGCTGCGAGCTTAGCGAGAAACTCGTTTATGGTGCCTTGGTAAGCCAAAGAGAAAGTCGATGAAGAGAATCGATCAACGAGGATAGGCCCTTTTCAAATGTTGCGCTAGATTAAAAAAAATACTAAGCAAAGCATTCAAACATTGCGTCCCAGTCATGGTGTCTACAACCTGAAAAAACCCTGGAAAACCGAGAATCTTCAGGGAATTTTTCTTTTCCTGGAAATCTTGGAATTGGGTTCTTTAATTTTGAAAAATGTATTGTTTTTTATACATCATCCGATAGAGCTTCGTTTTCTGAGCACAGCAATATTTTTTTCGAATCCACACACTTCCATCTCGATTTTTAAATCAAGATTTAAAGCAAAATAATAACTTCACTGTTTGACACTAAACTGATAAACTGACAGCTCGCTCCCATACAAAGTGACACCGAGGGGCGCTAATAAGGTGATTTTTGCAAATGTAATCGTACTTATTTAAAATAGTTCCAGTGTACCAAAATTGATGAAATTTCGGGTTTGGGTTCCATTTTTAATGCAGATTACGAATATGTATTTACCTCAATACCCTTAAAGAACCCAATTCTTAGGACCGATTTCTTCCGCTCCGCTTAGATCTTAAACATGGTTTACGCATATAGTTAAACTTGGTTAAGGCTTAAGCGCAGGTGAATAAATATGTTCCTTAGGGAATTTCATCATTGCTCGGGGAATTTTTAAATTATTTCAAAATTTCAAAACATTTTATAATGCAACCAACAAACTGTGACTTCCTCTGGAACGGATTTCCATTAAGTAACAAAACAAATCAATACAGCGCTGGAAAAGGGCCTTACAGCTTTTGTAAACAATGACTTCTTTCGATGATTTCTAGGAATTCAGGACACGCCCACACAAAACAACATAACCATCAAGTCTTCCTCTACCCGTTGGTTACGTTGGTTTGCGTGGGCGTGTCTTGAATTCCTAGCAATCATCGGGAGAAGTCATAGTCAGCTGTTAGGCTCTTTTTCCAGCTCTGTAATGAAATTATAATTGAACATGTTCCGGACATGGAACATTTTCCAAGACCCCAGAATTGAAAAAAATAAATATTAAGAATCTTGCAAAATTAACTAAGCTTCATGAATTAATTTTCAAGGGACTTCTGGGAAGAAATGTGGAAACTAAGGATTGCTGAAACCTATGAGGAGAATTCCAAGGTAGCTCTGAGTAGAATTTCAAGAGAATACTGAATATCATTCTACGGAAATTTTGCAAAACAAATCTAGAGAAAATTTCGAAGAGAATTCTGATGATAATTTAACGATAATTCTGATGAGAATCCAAAGAATGTTCTGGGAGCACAGACAGGGAATTCGAAGCATAAGTCCATGGGATTTTTTGGGGTACAACTAGGGAATACAATAAAATGTAAGAAGAATTCGAGGAGAACCTCAAACAAATTCGGAAGATAATTCCAAAAGAGCGCTGACTTGAATTCCAAACTAATTTTTAGGATGATTCTCGTCATATGTGATTAATTGCCAAGGCAAACACCTTTTTTTTCATAACGAACTTCGAAAGGCCTTTGTACCAATCGTATCAATTAGGCTGATACAATCACACGTTCCTAGGATTTACAAGGTTTATTATTTTAAATTGATCACTCAACTTGTACACGCTTATCTTGCATTAACAGAGCAACTCTGGCTGAAATTGGTGATAAACCACTTTTTTTTTTCGAGGTTCTAAAAGCCCATTTCTTTCGTACTTATTCGATACACAGCCGATGAGACTAGCTCAGAGAAAGAGAGTCACTCAGGTTAGATCCACGAACAAAAAGTGGTTTATCGCCGGCTTCACCGAGAATTGCTCTATTAAAGCAAGATCAGCGTCTACAAATTGAGTGATCAATTTGAAAGAATTACCCATGTAAATGCTAGGAATGTGTGATCATATCAGTCTATTGATACGATTGATACAAAGGTCTCTCGAACTTCTTGATGAACAAATTTTTGTGTACCTTAATTCACCATGTATGTATGAGTTCTAGTTTGAATTGAACGAATGCATGTAGTTATGTTCGTGAACGGTAATTAATCAATTGAAACCTATCTTATCGTCGAAATTGTCGCCGTCATGTCATTTGTTTTAAAGTGATTCGACAGATTTTTGTCCAAAGCTGTGCCACATTTTGGCAATGAGTTCAATTCTAGAACATGTTTTAAGACGACCTATGTTACATTCAAACACGCGCTTTGCTTGTTCAGCACGACTCGAGTGGATCTTTTGACATATCTCATTGAAAGCATCAAATTTATTTCTGAGAACCGCGAAAAAATACCGGTTTGCATGAATAAAAAAACTGTTGAACAAAATGCCGGCACACTTTAGAGCAGTGAGAGATTTCTTTGAACGTTACTGTATTGTATATTAAGCTATAGGTAATCAGTCTCAGTCCAATCAAAATACAAAGCTTAGCCATTATTACGAAATAACACTCACCAGCATTGAACAGAAAGTAGTGCGCCTTCATCGGCAGCAATTTTTGGTCGATTTCTATGCTACCCATCTTTAAGCGTTGTTAATCTTTTTCAAGAACTGCCTCTTCAGTTTACTACTACGCACCACTTCAACTGTACTGTTAGCTTTCAATTTCTTCGGACAAAACACCAATTTATTCTAACCAGCAACACTCGACTACACACGAGGTAACACAACTTTGTCACAATCTACCTTTCATCAGCTGGCTTTATTATCATTTGATCATCGTGATGCTCCGCTGCATTTTTTTTGTAATACACATTCCCACAATAATTAATATCACGACAAAACTTAATGATTCATAATGCGCACAATGGTCCTATTTTTTGGGTGGAATCCAGCTCAGCTTAGCTGCACAAACAAAACAGACCACTGCACTAAATTGTTGGCTTATCACTTGCAGCTTAGGAGGGAATACTAGGACACTACCACTACGTTGAGCAAACTCGTGGAACCGGCGTGCAAAGTGCAGTCTTTCACGGAATCATGGAACCTAAATACTGCTACTGCTTCTTCCAAATGCATGCACTCGCGAAGGCATCTCTCGTACTACTCTAGTCTTAAAACTTACGGTCGTCGCGGTTTGTTACTTTGTTACTCGCTTGACGCTTGTTCCGTGTGACGGGTGGATGCAAAGTTATGCAACACCAGAATCTCTCGCGTGTCACTCTCTCTCTCTCTCTCTCTTGTTTGTGTGTTCATTATTAATCATTCATGCGAGATGAACTTGCCTCTATTAGTCAAGAACGTGCCCCAAGAATTGGTTCACCACAGATAACGACACACTTGGAGATCTTCTGCGATAAAAAGTCGGTGAGGATTATCTTTTAATTCTATACAATTTTTATGCTAAGAACCTGCATGGCTGTCAGTACCGAGCATGGAAAGGTGGATAAAACCAGATAAACAATTAATTCAGATTTAAGTGCAATTTACTTTGATGCGATGTCCAAAAATTCCAACCCAGTTGCATCATAGAGGTAACTCTAAGACCACTGGGTCCCGAAGAAAATCATTATTATTTTTGGCTCACTCAGTACCAGAACAACGGTCCCAAGCAGTCCCAAGCTATTTCACTCACCCCTGCATGTTCTGCATGAATCCACACACCCCTGATGTTATCTGTCAAACTTTCATAGCGAATCAAAACAAACATAGTGTAGTAATAGAATTTCAACTAGAATAGGGTACGTTAATCGTTTGCTTGGGACCAATAGGCTACTAAAGTGGTGAGCCAATTTTAAATCGTTAGTTTCGTATTGATTGTTGGTTATACCATAGAGGTAACTCTAAGACTAGAAGGTCCCGAAATAACGTGCTCACTTTTTGGCTCAGCTCTGGTACTCTCTTCGGTCCCAAGCTAATCGATTCACCCCTCGAAACATAGGAAAAACCAATAACCCCTCATTTTATCTGTCAAACTTTCATAGCGAATCAAAATAAACATTGCGTAGTACTAGAATTTCGACTAGAATGGGGTACGTTAACCGTTTATTGGGACCAATAGGCTAGTCAAGTAGTGATCCAATTTAAAATCGTTACTTTCGTATTGATTGTTGGTATAATCCACTCACCCCTGCATGTTCTGCATGAATCCACACACCCCTGATGTTATCTGTCAAACTTTCATAGCGAATCAAAACAAACATAGTGTAGTAATAGAATTTCAACTAGAATAGGGTACGTTGATCGTTTGCTTGGGACCAATAGGCTAGTCAAGTAGTGAGCCAATTTAAAATCGTTAGTTTCGTATTGATTGTTGAACCAACTTCCATCAGATAGAGGAAATGGCTCTAATGTTGGCCTATGGACCTAAGATTGGGCCCATCGCTAAAAATCTGCTATTTATCAATTTGATCAAGATGAACGCGTCATTGGGACGGTACTAATAGATATTTTTGGTCGCTATTGAAAATTTAGTCGATTGCTGAATTTATGTATGGGCCCAAATAAGGGGCATTTAGGCCGATATTACATCCATTTCCCCTACTTGTGTAAAGATAAGAGTGAACGTTGCCGTTACGTGGCACTAGCATCTCCTGATTTTCTCTATAAATTTTCAACTTTCGACCAATTTGGCGCTAGTATCGATAAATTTACTGTTGAAAATTACCACTCGACGCTATCGGCACTTAGTGTCTAGTGTAAGTTGTGTATGTTGTCAAAGAGGGGTTTAAAGTCAATGAGTACAGAGAGAGGTTAAGCAGATCGTGAAATATGGTTGTATTAGTAATCCAAAAAATCAACGTAAACTCAATTAGTGACGTCACTAATAGGCCTTTTTAATACACTACCAACGTAGAGGGCACCACGTTAGTTCGAGAGGAAACGTCAACCAAACCGTTTGTTTACATTAGAAGAAGGATTTTTCCCAACAAAAAATTAAAGCATTTTTCATTGAACATCTTGCCAATTTCCATCAGTAATTGTCTTATTTTACGATTTTTCACACATCTGAACTGACTTACACCACAGAGAACAGACGTCCAAGTTCGATCAGAAACTTGTGTAAAGTCACAGAGAACAGACACGGAGGCTCGAACAAAATTTCTCTAAAAACTTGTGTAAAGATTCCTATTCGACTTAAGCGCCACTAACGGCGACTTCCCCACTTAAAAACCCTCTTTGACAACATGATGGCGCTGCCGTTGCACAAACTACACTAGACACTAAGTGCTAGTAGCGCCAAGTGGCAATTTTCAACAGAAAATTTATCGATACTAGCGCCAAATTGGTCGAAAGTGGAAAATTTATAGAGAAAATCAGGAGATGCTAACACCACGTAACGGCGACGTTCCCACTTATTTTACAGAAGTTTCTGATTGAACTTGAATCTCTGTGATAATAGCTCTTATACCACTATGTGCCCATGTTTTAATCGCATGCCTTGTAAATGCTTTATAAACGACGTACTAGCACAGAGAACAGACATGGAGGCTCGAACAAAATTTCTCTAAAAACTTGTGTAAAGATTCCTATTCGACTTAAGCGCTACTAACGGCGACTTCCCCACTTAAAAACCCTCTTTGACAACATGATGGCGCTGGCGTTGCAAAAATTACACTAGACACTAAGTGCTAGTAGCGCCAAGTGGCAATTTTCAACAGAAAATGTATCGATACTAGCGCCAAATTGGTCGAAAGTGGAAAATTTATAGAGAAAATCAGGAGATGCTAACACCACGTAACGGCGACGTTCCCACTTACTTTACACAAGTTTCTGACCGAGCTTGAACGTCTGTTCTCTGTGGTATTATATTCATTATTCCACAACACTGGTTCAGTCTAACAACAAGACAAACACCCCTATTCTGTATTTCGTTTCGAACGAAATTCTCATACAAAAAAATATTTTTTTGTATGAGAATTTCGTTTGAAACGAAATACAGAATAGGGGTGAAAATCAGTAGAGTGGTAGTGGTTACCGTTTCCGCTTTCCAAGTAGAAGGTCGTGAGTTCAATCCCAAATTCAACCCTTTTTTATTTGTGTTCTACGCCTAATTAATTTAAATAGTAATCATCGATCACATGACTCACGACAATGAATGCATTGATCTAGTTTAAAAAATAACCGAACATCCTTTCCTTGGAGTTGGAGAGGTCTGTTGAGACTCTAACAAAATTTCTCTAAAAACTTGTGTAAAGATTCCTATTTGACTTAAGCGCCACTAACGGCGACTTCCCCACTTAAAAACCCTATTTGACAACATGATGGCGCTGGCGTTGCAAAACATACACTAGACACTAAATGCTGGTAGCGCTAAGTGGCAATTTTCAACTGATAATTTATCGATACTAGCGCCAAATTGGTCGAAAGTGATAAATTTATAGAAGAAATCAGGAGATGCTAGCGCTACGTAACGGCGACGTTTCCACTTAACTTTACACAAGTTTCTGACCGAACTTGGACGTCTGTTCTCTGTGGGGGAACTAACTTTTTGTTTCACCATGTGTGGATGTCAAACAACAAGCAAGAATGTCATATGAAAAGAGCGAATTTATGATTTTCGTGGTGAAATTAAATAAATTCAAACAAATTGAAACAGATTGATTGAGGTCTTTCTTATTTAAATAATCAAATGGAAATAAAAATGCTTCGATTACTTCTATTATATTTTGCTCTTGCATATTATCAGCACAAACGAAGTGACAGACGGAGCGGCTCGAAAACTTTGGTGACGAACCTGATATTGCAATTTTTCAGTGTACCACATGGCAACCGGTGGAAACTAACGATTTTAAATTGGCTCACACTGGACTAGCTTATCGGTCCCAAGTACATCGATGACAGTACCATAGAGGTTACTCTAAGACCACTGGGTCCCGAAGAAAATCATTATTATTTTTGGCTCACTCAGTACCAGAAAAACGGTCCCAAGCAGTCCCAAGCTATTTCACTCACCCCTGCATGTTCTGCATGAATCCTCACACCCCTGATGTTATCTGTCAAACTTTCATAGCGAATCAAAACAAACATAGTGTAGTAATAGAATTTCAACTAGAATAGGGTACGTTAATCGTTTGCTTGGGACCAATAGGCTACTAAAGTGGTGAGCCAATTTAAAATCGTTAGTTTCGTATTGATTGTTGACAGTACCTCATTATAGTTGAAATTCTAGTATTACACAATGTTTGTTTTGATTAGCTATGCAAGTTTGACAGATAAAATGAGGGGTTCGTGGATTTTCCTATGTTTCGAGGGGTGCATCGATTAGCTTGGGACCGAAGATACTCGCGAAGATAGTACCAGAGCAGAGCCAAAAAATTGAGCACGTTTCTTCGGGACCTTCTAGCATATAGGTAACTCTAAGGCTAGAAGGTTCCGATGAAACGTGCTCAACTTTTTGGCTCAGGTACTATTTTCGGTCCCAAGCTAATCGATGTACTCCTCGAAACATAGGAAAATGCACGAACTCCTAATTTTAAATGTCGAACTTTCATAGCGAATCAAAACAAACATAGTGTAGTACTAGAATTTCGACCAGAATGGGGACGTTAATCGATGTACTTGGGACAAGAATATGGATGATTGTCTTGTATTTAAGCGAAGACAACAAATCAAGAAGAACTGGCTGTATCTGTCGCTTGGATTCTGGCAAAGTTGCCGGTCTTCTTGATATGATGTCTTCGATTTAAGGCTATTTTGAAAACTGGAAGTCATCACCTTAGATTCCAAAATTATTTAATACATTGACCATACCATTTTTCTTGGATGGTGAAAAATATCTAGCTGTTGTAACCGTTTTAGTCGAGTACGGATTTAATTAAAATTTAAAATGTATGAAAGATTAATAGCACAGACAAACAGACATAACACTCACAAGTTGTTCATCGAATAAGCATTTAACGGACAATTTAAAAGTATCGTAGTCGGTAGTACCGCCACTTGTGGCGCGCATAGTCAATTCCCTTGCGTTTGACGTTTAAACACTACCGCCATCTGTTCAGCGTAGTGCCCACCACAGTGTACTCAACAGATGGCGGTAATGTTTTAGCGACGATGTTTTACAGTGAAAAATAATCAATGTGTTATGTCTGTTTGTCTGTGTTAATAGTTTGACTGCGAATGAGCCAAATTTAAGCTAATTTCAAGATCACTCAAAAAATAAGTTTTACTAAAAAACATCTGACGGTACTAACATCAGAATAAATTAGTTTATTCTTAATGGTTCATCTTTTACTTTATTATAAAGACTTTCAGCCCACATGTGGTTCTTCGCTTTTCTCAAGGGTTGTAAATTTAGAGTTTTAACTGAAATCTGTAATGCAGGAATCAGAAGGAAAGGCAACGGAATATCACCGAAAATACGCCGACTACTGTGCTGTCACCGCTTACACCACTGGTCCCAGCCATAAGATATCAAGGGGGGGGGGGATGAGGTGGCTGTCAAATACGAACAATCGTCGCCTACCTCGCATAACTGGTTCCAAACGTAAACAAGCCATAAGAAAACTGCAGCGTTTGTTTACGTTTGGAACCAGTTTTATACAAGATGATCAGTAGGCTGATTTGACAGCACGTCCCCCCAGTAAGATATCAAGAGCAAATTTTCATTACGTCGAATGTAACAAAGGTAAACAAAGTCGAGCTATCAGTGTCAATCGATGCTCCTGCCACAGACAAACAGACATAACACATTGAATATTTCTCACTGTAAAACATCGTCGCTAAAACATTACCGCCATCTGTTGAGTACACTGTTGTAGGTAGTACGCTGAACAGATGGCGGTAGTGTGTAAACGTCAAACGCAAGGGAATTGGCTATGCGCGCCACAGGTGGCGGTACTACCAACTACGATACTTTTAAATTGACCGTTAAATGCTTGTTCGATGAACAACTAGCGAGTGTTATGTCTGTTTGTCTGTGCTCCTGCTATTACACTATATACTGTCCGAATATTGGATCACATCCCATTTTTAAATTTATTTACCAGTCGAATTGCTTTTTGACGTAATTACCTTCCGATCAAAATAGTTTTCGATGTTACTTAAGTCATCCGATTTCTATGGAGATGCCGTTTGCCTTAAGTAACAGCACTGAGAAACCCGTGAAAAGTGTACTTTCGTCGTTTCGCTTTCTCATTATTAAAGTGAATAAATCGAACTGTTTGTTGCTAAGATGATTTCGGTGGTCCTAAAATGATGAATGGGCTGCACGTAAGGAGACGTAATTGATAATTCTCCCGAATATCCTGGTAAATACACTTTGACTTAAGTAACAATAGGGGCCACCAAACGACGTATAATAACTTTTGACTCAAAAACCAGTATTTCTTAGCATGAAAGCTAGCGATTTGCCTTTGTATGATTAAAACCCGGCTGAATATGTTAAACATTGCTATCACTATGAGATTATATGTGTTTAATTGGAAATAGGAATAACTTTTCGGTCATCAAAACAAAACTTTATTTTTCTCGGATCGGTGCGAATGTTACTTACGACATAATGAAAATTTGCTCTTGATATAGAACATGAAAGAAAAAATAAATAAACTGCGTTTTTCTTCGCTTGCTTGTTTTCCACAGGGGACTGATAGGTATGCGATTATGGGCAGTTCAGCAGTTTGTCTCTTGTAATACTGAAACCAATCCAATTGAATTTTGCAAATATCAACCATTTCGGTAGGATTTCGGAAACAAAATTAAGTCAATGCTGTGATATTTGTTTTAAATATATTTTTTTTTGCATTTTACACTTGTCTCTTTCACAGTTTACTTTTGTATATTTTTCTACTACTTTCACACTTGGTTTGTGATTTTTTTTTTGTATTTTCTCTTCACTTGTAAGGTTACCTGTCAATAGTAATATACTTTTTTTCTGCGTTACCATTACGGTACGTGCTTTATAGTATAATATATAAAACTAAACCGATTATTGTATATATGGTTTAATTCATTTACTCCGCAAATTAATAGTATTAATCAACATTCTTAATTTTACCCAAAGATGTAAAACATAAATTTTGCTTCTCGATATTTATCCTCTTTTTTTTTGGGCTGACTCATTAAACCTTCTCTGGATTAATACACAGTGAACATTTCCGTATGTCTGTCACCTGGTATATCGTCTACCTTAAATGTCTAAATTTTTCTACAGTCAAATAACTTCAAAGACATTGTACGATCTTATCTCGTGAAAAAAACATAGAAAAACCGGTACAGTTTAACATAAGATTTTTTTTTCAAGGAGTTTTTTGATCTCTGACCATATTGTGTTTGTGATTTCCTGCAGTCAAGAAATTAAAAATAATGTATATATATACACTTACGATATTTTGATTCTGTTTAATGATATTAAACCTATATACGGGTATGTACAGTCAACAGTCAAGTTATCGGGAGAAAGGGGGTTGTGAATTTAACTTTATCAAATATGTTGACGATGATCGACAGAAGGCTCGAAAATTATGTGAGCATTATGCATCTACTCAGGTATGATATTTGTCTTGCATTTTCCGTAAAGTGTGAACTATCATCCGATGTTTTTTTTTGTATAAATAAGGCATAAGAAGGGATTTCTACGCGTGAAATGTTTGGTTTAACTTTACGTTTGCTCGACACTGTTTTTTTTTAATGTATTTTAGAAAATGAGTTCATCCCACTACGGAAAGAGCAGGAATGTTATTTACCTTCACAAAATTTCTACGACGCAGTTTCCATGACTGAGAGAATAAGCGTTTTTGGTTAAGTAGATATTTTAGATAGTTTTGTAGAAAGGAGCACCCCAAAGCAGGTGGAAAGTAGAGAGGATTAATTTAAAAATTCACCCAGATTGAAACCGTCAGTTTCCTTTCCTTGGTTTAATCTCATTTGGTTCAGGCATATCTAACGCTGGGTACAAAAATCAAGCAGCTAATCTAATGCACACACAAAAGTAACGTTTACTGAGACTTACACGGCTTCACCAATGACTACTGCTTAAACACTTGCTAATAAACCTGGGATTGGTCAAGAGAGTTATAAGGAAAACAAAAACTACTCAAAATACAACATTTAACAAATATAGATTTAGGTATGTTATTACACGGTGCTGGTTAGTTTGACTGAGGATCAAGCATGAATACCGGTCTTATGCACATTCGCGGGTTGGTTTACCTATGCTCAGCACTTATTTGTCCCTTAAAACAACGCATAATGTACGTACTAATTATTTCCCTACTAAACGCTATAACTTGCAAAATAACCACTTAGTGGTATTTTTCGGGGCACAGAAAGTGGAACTAACAGGTAAAAAATAACATAGTTACCACAGCCTCGACATGGAGACAGAGTATATATCCGGAAGTTTGATTTTGATGATTTTGTTTGTAACAATCGAAAGTTTTGCTGTTTTCAGTTCCGAAGCCGGCCGCAGTCTTCTCGAAGCAAATGCCCGTGAGCGGTGTGTGGGTGCGATTATAGACACTCATATAATAGATGAGCGGATGTCAGCTGATGTAACCAAACGGACTGTCATATCGTATGGAATGCAAACCATAGAGTTAACTCTAAGACCAGAAGGTCCCGAAGAATTGAGCTCAACTTTTTGGCTCAGCTCTGGTACTAGCTTCGGTCCCAAGCTAATCGATGCACCCCTCGAAACATAGGAAAATCCACGAGCCCCTCATTTTATCTGTCAAACTTTCATAGCGAATCAAAACAAACATAGTGTAGTACTGGAATTTATACTAGAATGGGGTACGTTAATCGATTTGCTTGGGACCAATAGGCTAGTCAAGTAGTGAGCCAATTTAAAATCGTTAGTTTCGTATTGATTGTTGTGCAAACTTTTGCACGCATCCGCACATCTTTTACATAAGTGTCTATAATGCCTATAATCATACATCAGTCCTACCAATTCAATTTATTATAGACCAACAATTGCAAAGGTTCTATCAGCTTTTATAAACAAGATTTTGATTATTCTTTCCTTGCCAATCGAACAGCATCATCGGATAGGGCAATTTTCCCCAACCCGAAGATAGTGTTAGTTTGCGTAGGCGAACCTTGAGTCACGGGAAAAGGGTTTCCAAAGCTTTGTTCGCAATAGCTGATGTGCTCTTTTCTGTTGCTGGTCGTGATTTTGCTCGATTGGTTCCCGAGATTCTATCCGCCAGACTATGAATATAGCGACTATAATCAGTCCCATTGGAAAAGTATAGTCGATGTTATGCAGTACAATTCTCATGTAAATATTTGAAAACTCATAGTAAATTTATTGATTTATATTTCAAGTTAAAATCAGTTGCAATCGGTAACACAAACAAACATAGGTATTCAGTACGCCGGGAAATGAAAAAAAATCATCTAGATTCTAAGACTAGCCAAGATACCGAACTTCGAGACAAAAATGTTGGATTTCTAACTGGGATCAAGTGTATGATCCGATATAAGGATTGTCACATAAATATTTTTTTTTAAATTTTGTAGAAACTGCCGATATTCCGGACTTAACATAAAGCCTCCGAGTTGAGATTCAAAGAGAAGCATTCGAGATACCATGTGGTGTCCGTTCAACATTCGACCTCCATTCACCGCTCATTTTGTCAAAATTTGTTAAAAAATAATTGAGTTCTAAAATTTGTTTAACAAACTAATTCACTCATTTAAGATACCTGCTGATCATATTTCACCATCGCCATTGTGTCACTGTTTATTTTTGGTATGGTTCGACTGGGAATTGATGTGTGTTGTGAATGGCATTTCAGTCTCGACAAAATCAAAATACTGTCATTTTATTTTTTGTTGTTTAGCAGTATTTTGATTTTGTCGAACCTGAAAAGCCATTCACAACTCACTGTTTATTGTCGAAACAATTACTTTTGTTTTCATCCATATGAGCGATGAATGAAGACCCAACGGTGGTTCCCTTCACCGCTCACTCCAAAACTAAACTTAAAATAGACATTACTACCTGTATTTCATAACAAAGGCGAATGTTTATTCAATATCTATTCGTTAAATAGCCAGAAAAGATAGACAATTCAAAAAGTAAATTCTTCCACTACGACATGAGCGATGAACGGGACCCCCGGTTACATGCACTAATATGTCTCGAAATCAATTTTAACAGCATTGTTTGGGATGTTTTATATTTTATCCACAATCTTATGATGATGACCAAAAATATGCGCAATACATTTATGAAAAGTATTTTAACTAACGATGTGAACTTGATTTTGCTCTTAAGTGAGCGGGGGCACCACACGGTACCGAGCTTAGATATTTTATCCAAGTCACCTGTTTTTTCAATGTAGAATTTTCCTTCTTCAAAATATGATCAATCCCTACCAACCATTCGTGAAACTTCTTCAAAGTTCTTTGTACAAAAATAAAGATTAATGTCGGTAATTCTTTACTTTCAAGTTTAATTGATTTCGATGAATATATTTAAAAAACCTTTATAGATCGATACTTACATTTAAGATAATTTCTTTATCGGTCGCATTATAGTAATCTATAAAGATGCCATACTAAATTTCTTCTAATTTCGATTTGCCACAAGGACTATAGTTTTCTTTATAAATATTCATCTAAAAATATTTGCATACTGATACCATCGTAACGTTGAACTTTGGCAAAGAACAATATAGATTGCCATCGATTTATAATCTCCTTGTTATCGATTTGCATCGCTGGGTAAAGAGAGTTTGATACACACTAGATGACAGATGGCAATGTTTATATTAGTTATCGACAAATTTGGTTCTTCATCGAGAGAAGCATGATCTGCCGGAAAATTAATGGGAAGACTGATCGATGACCACGATGATACAAATGTTTGCCATTATAGTTCTTTAGGTTTACGTCGATACGCTCTCGGCCATGTCTTAAGAATTCTCGGCATTTTGAACCGAATGAGGGAACTTTATACTTTGGTTATGGATATGACAAATAAATTTTGAATACATTTTCGAAAAGATGTACATACATTTCAAAACACCATATACTAGAGTGTGATTGCCAGTCGTTAAGAAGCTCATCAACAGCAGCTGTAGACCCGAGGATTAGCTACCAACAAAGAAATCAGTTTACCCTAGATGGCACGGGATCGAAACCTTGCAATTATGCAGATAAAAAAAATCCCAAAAATATCAGTACCGTGTATCGTTATTTTGATCTGAAAAGAGAAATCGATATTTTTACAAAGGTAACGATTAGGTGCAACATTTTGATAAAGATGTTTATTAATGATTCACGGTCAGGCTTTTAGTATCTTTACATTTATTCATTAAATGGTGACGATCGCTATCGATTTTTCATGTATCGATGTATCGAAAATTAAAGAAATTTAACGAAATGGTTGGTCGGGATTCATTCAATTTATCATAATCGCATATCAGTCCCATCTTTGCTTGATTTCCTATCCATATGGGACTGATATGCAAATATGGGTAGTATAGGTAGTCAGCAAATGAGTTTTGAAACCGTGATTTGATTTTGCACCAGTCCTGCCACGTCCAGTGGTGCATAGGATCAACGTAAAATACTTGTATTCTGGGCGACAGATTTCTGTCGAATTTCTTGATTTCTCTTTGTTGAGGCCATGTCACCATGAGTACAACATTGTTTGTCATCTTTTAATATTCTTCTCTTCTTTCTAGGCTTTTACGCTTCTGTAGCGAGCGTGTTGCCGGATCTCAATTTAGTGTTCTAGATGCACTTCCATAATTATTAATTTGTATATTGTGTGGCAAACACAATGAATACTCAGCGAAGCCGAGAAAATTTCGATCCCAAAAGATTTTCTCAACCGGACCGGAAATCAAACCCGCAGCCCCTGCTAATAGCATGCTTTACTTACTAGGCTATCTGAGCCTCACATTTTAATATAATTGGCCTAATTGCACTCAGCCTTATAACCCATAATAAAACAAAATCCTTTCCATTTCGAATCCTGCCTACGTCCTTGGGCTGTGCTTCAATGTAGAACAGTGCGAAGAAGATTTTCCTAACATTTTGACGTAGGACTACGTCTTTAATTTCTATACTCGGGGTCCCATTCAAAAAATCAAAATTCAGATATGTAAGAAAAAATCCCAAACACGGACGTAACGATTAATGAGATGCCTTTTAAAAGAGAAATCTCAGCAAATCTTGGAAGCATTCATCCATAACCGTTAGAGCTGTAAAGGGTGTTCTCAAGGAGGTGTTCTTTCACTTTTTTTATGGTCTTTAAAAGTTGACGAACTTCTCAAAAAATTAGAAGCAAGGGGGTTCGAGATAATTGGCTTTGCAGATGACATAGTCATAATAGTCAAACTGCTTTAAATTATGTTTCGTCGTGGTGCACTGAAGAAGGGTTGAATATAAACCCTTCTAAGACCACTATTGTACCGTTCACACGGAAAAGAAAATTTTCTATAAAACACTTAAAATTGAAAGAAACTTCTTTAGAAATTTCACGAACAGTCAAGTATCTGGGAGTCATTATTGACAGTAAACTTAACTGAAATTCACATATTGAGCAGGTTGTTAATAAGGCAATAAATGCTCTTTGGATAAGTAAGCAAACTTTTGGTAGGCAATGGGGTCTAAAACCAAAAATGAACCACTTGATTTATTTGACGATTGTAAGACCCAGAATATCCTACGCATCATTGGTTTGATGGCCGAAAACTAATGAAAAATCGGCTATAACTAGTGCGATGAACAGCAAACCGAGTATGGCACTAGATTCTCTATTTTATCGTCTTTCGTTGCATCAATTTATCCAATTAGAAGCTGAAAGTAGTGCTTTAAGGGTTCTACGAACAAAGTACTTCCATAGAGGTAACTCTAAGACTCAGGCATGGAAAATCATTTTCATTCATTTCATGCAATCATTTACATTCATTTGCCTCTAACTTTTTTCATCAACAGCAATCCGCAAAATGATGTATAGAGTTTTAGTAGGTTTTGCCCATACAACTTTTGCCCATAACTCAAATCTGTATCTCTTATGCATCACGAATTAGAGCGGGCTGAACTTGTTACTGTTTTTCCGTGAATGTAAAATTCATTCACTGAAAAACAGTAGTGGCTTCTGTCCGCTCTGGTTCGTCATACATAAGAGATACGGATTTGAATTGTTGACAAAAGTTGTAGTTAATAACAAAACCTACAAAAGTTCCATACATTATTTTGCAAAATTCTGTTGATGAAAAAAAGTTAGGGGCAAATAAATGTAAATGAATGTAAATGAATGCACGAAATGAATGCAAATGATTTTCCATGCCTGCTAAGACTAGAAGGTCCCGAAATAACGTGCTCAGCTTTTTGGCTCAGCTCTGGTACTCTCTTCGGTCCCAAGCTAATCGATTCACCCCTCGAAACATAGGAAAAACCAATAACCCCAAACATTGCGTAGTACTAGAATTTCGACTAGAATGGGGTACGTTAATCGTTTGCTTGGGACCAATAGGATAGTCAAGTAGTGAGCCAATTTAAAATCGTTTCGTATTGATTGTTGGTACTTCCTTGAAGGTGATCTTACAGGACACCTTAGTATTTTAAAAATGTTTGATATTGGTTCTCTCCTATTAAAAAATGAAGACTGGATGGAGAAAAAAAATATAATTTCGATCGTTTATACAATGCAGCAGAGTTTGATCGTAATGTTTGGGAAAGTGGGGGACCAAACATCAGACCAGGTTCAATTGTTTTTATACAGACAGTTCAAGATTGAACAATCGTGTGGGAGCAGGGGTAGCTGGTCCAGGGATAGATATCTCAATATCTATGGATTACTGACCAACCGTGTTCCAAGCATAAATGCAAGCAATTCTTGAATGCTCTGTAATATGCTTGCGCAGAAATTATAAACATTCGAATATATGCATTATTTTTGATAGTCAAGCAGCATTAAATGCTTTAAAATCAGCAACATGCAATTCAAAACTCGTATGGGAATGTGCAATGGCACTTCAGAAATTGACCTGTCAAAAGCAAGTAAACCTATATTGGGTTCCTGGCCACTGTGGAATTGAAGGGAATGATATAGCCGATACGTTAGCCAGGCTAGGATCATCACAGCAATTCATAGGACCAGAACCATTCTGTGGAGTTTCTACTTGTTCTCTTAAAATGGAGTTCAAGAAATGGAAAAAAATGAAACTGGAGACCAATTGGAACAACACTTCCATTGCTAGGCAGTCGAAACGGTTCATAATTCCGAACATTTCAATGACTAACAAAATTCTTGAATTATCAAAGAAAGATCTTAGTGTCTATACTGGTTTGATAACAGGGCATTGTCCATGTAACTATCATTTGAAGTTAATAGGAAAACTTCAAGAGGATATGTGTCAATTCTGTGGCATAGAAAAGGAAGACTCTGAACACCTGCTATGCTCTTGTGTAGCAATCTTCAATAAAAGGCGTATTTTCCTGGATAAGGGCGAAGACAACAAATCAAGAAGACTGGCAACTCTTCCATTTTCTCTAACAAACGCTATGAGCCAGGTACAATCGCGTCATCTGCCGCTCATAGGTAAATGCTTCGAACGAATTTGATAGCAAAGATTGCATCCTCAGAAGAAGGGTTTGTGTATTTGCTCATTTTTCTATGCTATTGCTTCCACCTTCACTCAAGTGCAGCGCTACTGCATCTGTCACTTGGATTCTGGCAAAGTTGCCAGTCTTCTTGATTTGTTGTCTTCGATAAGGGGCTGGTAGAACCCTTTGACATTTGGAATGCAGGTCCCAGTCAAGTAGTACATTTCATTCGAAATGTAATACCTGGCTGGGAAAATGCTATTGGTCAGTCTATTTCGGTCGCTTCACAAAATAGTGATACGACATAACTGATAAAGCAATATAAAAACGGGGAATATCACAATAGATCAAAGTAATGGTCGCAGTGATGAATATACCCAACACTGAAAAAAACGATAGAGCGCAAATCGAACACATGACACTAACCGCTCGGTTGACAGCTCGCTATTTCACCAATGAATGGAAGGGAGGAGACAGGCAGCGGCAATAAAAACGCTTGCCAAATCGTTTTCTTCGTCATTAACTTTCGAGCAACGGACGGATAAGCGTCGGACACGACGTATGAGTGGAACAGCACGCATCGCACCAATACGAAGACGACGACGAATGCACCCACATCGACCGGAGGAAAGGCTTCCCGCAATAGGCAGCATGACTAGGCCGCCGTCATCCGGTCGGCATCGACTTGCACTGGTGTGAAAAGTCAAGTAGCGCTAGTTGTTCTTTCAGAACAATCCATATACTTGCAACTAGGAAGGCTCTGACGGAAAATACTTCAAAAGGGAGAGGCCTAATTAGTTATTCTGCAAGTTTTATACAGACTGTAATTCAGTGAACGTGAGCAGTTGCAATTCCATTAGCTGTGGGGACTGTCGTCACAACTAATTTGAAAGACCGAGAAAGTGGACGCGGACATCGGAATGAGAAGCATTACCAACGGCAACGACATTCTTCGAACGTTACACAGCTGAGTTTGACTACAATGCTCACCTGCGTAATGCTGCTACCAGGAAAGCCATCTGAGCACGCTGTCTCTAGAGATACCCAAGTACACCAGTTTGTTCGCTTCCAACCAAAATGGCAATTTCATTAGCGACGGAGATGGTTACCACAAATTTGGTAGGACCCTGAAGGACGCGGACATTGGAGGCTCTCTGAGTAGCTTCACCATCTTTCAGTCGTTCCACTGCAGTCGCTTCGTTAGGCTGACTATAACATTGATCACCTGCAAAATTTCAACCGCTGTGCAATGGTGTAAGCACGCCATCCCGAAAGCACCAGCATGTAAATCTCTTGGATCCCAAATGGCCTTTTTCAGGGCCACTCTGTTTCTACGCTATAGAATTTCTTTTAAGATCTCTAGATGGTGGGTAAAACAGGTTCACAAACCATGGAGAGAAATAAGAGCAAAGAATCATCAATCAGTGCCATTAGCAGTGTTCGGAAATTCACTATCAGCTTTGGGTCATTTCGTGATAGTTGTCCATCCAAAATACAACAGCAATATCAACAAATATCGCCAAAATAAAAGGAGCGCCAAAAGGCAACAGTGATTAGTACTTATTCGTTCCGTACCCTCCAACTCCCAACAACCCTTTCGATGGACACCAGGAAAAACCATCAAACGGTCCTTTTCAGGGCCACCATTTGAAAACACAAAAGGCCCTTTTCAGAGCCAACAACCAACAAACAAACGGCCCTTTTCAGAGCCACCAATCCAAATACAGAAGGAGTTAAGATAATAGATCAACTAAAAGAACTAAAGGCTCAACATATTTGCTCCGTCCACTAGCGGTCCTACGTCAAGCTTCCGTTCGTGCCCCTAGGCACAGACCCTTCTACTTTTTTCCTCAAAAGCAGTTATCCCAACCGGTGAACACTCGTGTTAATTTCAGTTACCGTGTGGACGTAATTTGTGATGAGCCCCGGTCCCTTTCAAATTGTATCATTATTTATTTACGGTCCATATATTTGAAATGACGTTTCACATTCAACTAGTGGTGGCCGATTTTCATTCGAATTATCGATTAATCGGTTAACGAACCGAAAAGTAAAATATTTGTAATCGGTTATATCATGCCGATTTAAGCAATAACTTCTCCAGACGATCATCACCGAACGTTTCAAACATGTGCTGCACTCTCATTGGTGGAAATATGGCAGCATAGCGAACCAAAATAAAAACGATTAGTTGTTAATCGATTAATTAAAAAATGGGACACCTCTGATTTTGATGTGTTTGTTTTGATAAAAATGAGCGCAAAATTTCATCTCTGCCGAGGGGGCAGCAAAACCACAAAATTACCTTGAATACGGGGGGTATTCATTGGATGAAAGGGACCGTGAAAGAGGACACTAAAATAGAAAGTTTTTCTTCCGACAGTTTCATCTTAGTATTCATCTTTGGTTATCCCCTGCTTATTCAGCACAATGGAATTTGTCAGACAATGTCCAATCAAAATACAAAATTTTCAAAAAATATCACATAAAACTGAATAAAACAGTTTACTGAACCTGGCTGCTAATCGGCGCCGGTGGTGCAGTGGTAAGCATGATTACCTCTCACCCCAGCAAGCCTGGGTTCAATCCCAGTCGGCACTGCCGGGATGTTCTGAGGCATAACAACTCTGATCACGCCTTCCTTCGGAAGGGAAGTAAAGCCTTTGGTCCCCGGTTCATGAGTTGATGGGTCGATAGGAAGGGTCCAGGTGTGGGAGCTGCCTCCCTGGCGTCGGTAGCATTGGTACTCAGTATGGAAAAAAAGATCGACGGAAAACAAATAAAGGGAAAAAAACCTGACTGCTAGTTGCTATATTTGATAAATTACTATTAATAATTTATTATAAAAAATAGTAAGATTGAGTTATCGTAAAACAATTTTCTTCTAGAAACACTAATGCAGATAGGTATGTTCCTGTTCAAAACTTAAAGCGATTTTAAATTGGTTTACTGGCCAATTGATGCCATAGGCATCATCAGTGGTCAAATTCACCCCTGTTTATGGAGCTGCTATTATTGGTATAGTGATTCGTTTAGGCTATTTTTTTAAACTGACATGTACTGCCTATAATCGCATATTTGTCCCATATGAAAAAGTAGGCATTGAGAAAATGGCAGTCGAAGTTACGAAGTGCAATTCTCATGTAAATATTTGAAAAATCATAGTAAATCTACTGATATTATTTTCAAGTTAAAATCAGTTGCAATGATGCTTGTATGTTTTGTTATATCGGCGAAAAATATGGCAATTCAAAAAGCAGAACTGTAACTTGACCTCTGGACGATTGAATTTCAGGGTGGGACTTGATATGCGATTACTTTGTTTGATGGGACAAACTGACTTGATGTTGTTTACACATTTTTCAAGACCAAAATCCATAGTTTTCAAGGAATCAAAAATCTCTCCAAATGACAAAATGACAAGCGATCAACGAACCGAATGATATCGCTATGTCAGAAGAGGAAAGCAATAATGATATAATCTTCTTCGTTCTTTTTCATGACAAGCAGCCCGTGCGACACAGCTCACTCAGGGCGGTAGAAGGAAACGAGCAAATTGTTGGCAAGCTGCTTCACGAAGCAAAGCCGAAGATGATACACGTGTGTTAATGGGAATTTTTTGTTATGTCTTTGACCGATTCAGATCAACCTATGTACTCATCCATGTATATTGCAACAAAGCAGGCAAGCAATATATCATTATCCTTCTACCACTCCGATCGAACTGTGTTGCAGTGAGAGTTTGTCGTGGTAGTCGTAGCAAGGGTCTTGTCTGTATCGTTGGTTGCTTTATGTGTTTGGATTCTAAAAATTAACGAGAATCCTTATGAGACTGATATGCGATTATAGGCAGTACACATTTACTGCTCGATTGATCAATTAGGTACAGAATTAATTTCCAAAATACTCAAGAGCTGCTCCAACGAGATAGGCCTACGGCACCGGCTTCGAACACGCTCCTAATATTGCACACACAATTTACTGTTTTCGCTAAAAATATGGCTGATGTAACTGCACAAATTCATTTCATTACAGACAAAGAAAAGTTACTTTTCAGTTTAATCGTAAAAAAACATACTAAAACTATACAAAACACATCACTATTTATAGGTACTACGAATTACTCTAATCTAGTACATCTTCTGCCAGTCGCCGCTGCTGTCGACTTCGGTTCTTGACCTGTTTCAGAGCAGTCTGCAAAAGTCTTAAAACTTACTTCAGCTGGCCGTCTACTAAATACAATTTACTTGGCTGTTTCAGAAATAAATCTACTCTCAATAAAAAAAAACCTCTCTAAAAATTAAAATCACTGTTGTTAACAAAACAACAACAACATACACATACCGATGATCATTCACGCACACGTTCACTTTAAGGTTTCGCAACGGAAGAACCAAACCCGAACCATTCTTCCTTACTACTAGAAATTGTGGCCGTGGTTTCTTCGCGCGTCCCAGGCCACCGCTTCGTTTCTTGCCGCAACCGACGAAGACGAGCTGACGCTTCCAGCGCTGGGATTGCCGCTGCCACCACCGCCGGAGGTACCGCAGCTAACAATGGCAGACTGTCGTTCGACCATTCCCGTCATGTCACCAGCCTTCGATCGGTTCGGACCCGTCTGATGGCCAGCGACGTCCTGCTGCTGTTATAGCCACGGTGGTCGATTCATCGAGTTCATGGCATCGTAGGGTTTATGCATACCGAGTGCATGATGGTACGCTCCCGGTTGACCGTAAGCTCCCGGAGGTGGTCCATGAGCTCCGGGTGCCCCCAGACCCAGGCTTTGATTCAGCATCATTTGGGCACGGAGCTCTTCCTGACGTATGTACTGCTGATGCAGTGGATCTAGTTGGTTCATGAACTGATATGGTGCTCTAGAGGAGGGATGCGAGAGGAACTGATGGTACGGGGAGGCTGCTGGTGGAGGTTGATGGACAGCAGCGGCGGCTGCGGCAACTGCGGCCACGGCTGAGGCAGTTGAAGCCGATGGATTGAGTGATTTATCAGACCCATCTGCTGATGCTACTGCTCCGGGCGCGGTAGATCCTCTGTGACTAGATGCAAGGTAAGGATAGGGGTTCGGGTTATTGCGGAACTCGTCCAGGTAGGGTGAATTTTCACCATACAAGCTGGACGGCAAACCTAGACCAGCTGGTCCTGTGCCGAAGTTGAAGGCACTACCGGGGACAACGTTGGCTGTTTTCAGCGAAATGGCCGATGGTTCGGCATTAGCACTGCTGTTCGATCCAACATTACCGGGGGCATTGGAAGCCGAAATCGGTTGACTGCTTAATGAAGAGGATGACTGGCTGGTTTTATGACCTGGATACGCCTGGAAACCTTGATGGGCCGCATTGGGCTGTGTCTGTTGGTGCTGATGTGCCTGTTGTTGATGTTGCAATTGTTGCTGCATCATGTCTTGTGTTGCATCCTTCTTTTTGCGACTTCGTTTGGGTTTGGTCGGTTCAGGAACAACAGCAGTCGCAGCCGTGGGGTTTGCTACTGTTGGAATATTCAGTGGTACTTTCTGTCCTTGATTAAGTAGATCGGACCTTTGATGATAATTTGCTCCATAGGCGGTTTGTTGATCCCGTGCAGCGGCATTGTATGCCATTGTGGTGGCCATGGATGAGTTGAACATCTGCTGCAGCGTGGATGTGGTGGAAGATGCCACCGATGATGCTCCCACGGGATGATTCGACAGATTCTTTCCAAACATGTGCGCCGCAGGCGGTATGTTCTTATCGTAGAATCCTGAAGTTGCGTCCGATTGATACAACGACGAAAGGGACGCCAAATTCCGAAGCGCCGGATCCATCAATGATGAAGACGACGCCCCACTGAATGACTTGTATCCAGCACTGAGATCCATATTTGCCTGCTGCTGCTGCTGCGTAAGCTGTTGTTGTTGCTGTTGGACATTGGCGGCCGTTCTCTGATCATATGATCCGGCTGCGACGTTCCCTCGAATGTTACCACCAGCAATCAAATCACTCTGATTGGTTTTCGGTTGCTGTTGATGTGGTTGCTGCATGTTGTAGGCGGTAGCACCGCTCATGTCATGAGCCTTGTTGGTATTCGCTTGCATCTGATCATACCCTGTCGTGTTTCCACCGTATCCCATTTTTGAAACCTCCTGTTGTTGCGTTAGACTTCCACTCGAAGTACCACTATTACCCGCTCCGGGGAATCCCCGAGGGAAGGTTATCGTAGCCGCCCGATTAAACATATCAAACGCCTTAGTCTTACTGATTGAGATATCCATCGGATTCGTGTAGCCAATTGCTCCCATAAGCTCGAACATTTGCTGCTGCTTAGTAAGCTCTTTCTCCTTGGTCGTGTCCGCAGCAGGTTGCTTGTTTCCCATATTCATGGGAATTTCTTGCTGGTGCGGCTGCGACTGTGGCTTATTACTGCTTGCACTGCTTTCGTTACTGCCACTGTTGTAACCCAAATTGATCAGCTCAGGTACTTTCGGTGCTGCGCTCTTGCTCACATCTTGACCCACATGGCTACTCTGTCCTGTAGGATCATACGCCTGCCGTCCGTAGTTGGATGCATAGGGGTTGTTTGTGAGTAGATTGCTCAGATGACTATGTTGCTGCTGCGGCTGTTGTTGTTGTTGCTGCTGCTGCTGCTGCTGCTGTATACTGGACTGACTATGAGCGGGAGTGAGATTGCTCAGGTTGGGAGTTGGATGTTGCTGTTGGCTTTGCTGCTGACAGGATGGTGGTGGTTGTTGTTGTTGTAGTTGCGACGGCTGCTGCTGTTGCTGCTGAGAGAGTAGCTGCGGTTGCATGTGCTGAACGTTGTGATGTGCCGGTTGGGGTTTTTGTTGCTGCTGTGGCTGAGATTGCGCCTGCTGCTGGTGATGATGCATGTGAGCTGGAGCAGGGAGATTTGTACCCATTCCAATAGAGTTATCTGTCGGAGTTCCGTACTGGTTGTAGGTTGGCGGCTGTTGGTTCCACGGTGTTTGAGTATTCAATTGCGGTGGAAGCTGCGGCTGGGGCTGCGGAATGGGCAGCTGAGATCCGGTATTTTGAACTTGTGGTGGTTGTTGTTGTGGGGAGGTTTGCTGTGACTGCTGGGAAAGGTTATTGACGGGTGAATCGGGCAGTGTGACTCCAGCAGCGGCTGCTGCTTGTTGGGGAGTTATGATAGGTGGTGCTAACTTTAAGCTGTTGTTGGTAGTTCCTTGCGGAACGACAGGAAGACTTGACTGGGAAGGTTTCGGTGACATCGGTTGGAAGGGGGATAACTGGCCCTGGGAGTAGGGAGAGTTTGGATCCTGTTGAGAATACGGTGAACTGTGGTTCGACTGAGAGAACGGCGAATTCGGGCTTTGGTGAATGGGAGTATTTGGTTTCGATGGATGTTGTTGCGGTTGTGGTTGAGGTTGCTGCTGCTGCGACTGCTGATTGGGTTTCTGCACTTGTGGTGGCTGACTCTGCGGTTGGTGTTGAGGTGTTTGATAAGGCGACGTCGGCGATGGATTGAACGGCGAATGACCACTAACGGATTGAGCCGGACTTTGTTGTACTGACGGTGGAGGTGCTATTGAGTTGGTACTGTAGGGAGACAGCGGCCCGGATGAAGCCGGTGATGCGATTGGCTGCTGTTGTTGGTTGAAATTCTGATTTGGCTGTTGCTGTTGATAGGGTGAGTTGGGTTGTTGTTGGTAAGGCGATGATTGCTGGTTGTGGTAAGGTGAGTTTGGATTTGTACTGGGACTCATCGATGAATTGTAATCTGATTCCTGGGAAGCGGGTTGTTTGTACTGATCGAAGCTTTTGAAGTTCTCTGGAGTTGCGTTAGCGGTACTAGTGGCATTGGTATTTCCACTATAAGCGTAATTCCCGTAGAGATTGTTAGCAGTCATGCCCGAGTTGGAGCTGTACAAATGTTGAGAGTATTGTGGATACGGTGAAGGTAAATCTCTTGGACTACAGCTTTTCTCTGGACTACTCTTCGTGGTTGTGTCCTGATAGAATCCAACTTTGATGGCCCCATTCAGCGGGTATGGACTTTTCTGCGTGTCATCCAGTTTGGGAGAAGTCATAATCGGTGATGCTCCTATCGGACTCGGATACGGTGCCGGGTATACACCAATCCGTTCGTCTATACCAATTCGCGGACTATCCGGATCCTGACTAAACGAAGATCTCTCCGAAACTGTACTTCCCGTACTGGCCTTCCTCTGCCTGGGTGCTGGCAGCGAAGGATAACTTGGACTCTCCAGACTCGGTACGAGTGGTACGTTGAGTCCCGAGTCCGATGGCGACGTATTCTCACCACCCTTACCACTCTCAGGTGGCGAATTCTTACTTGCACCTTCCTCGCCGTCTTCCGGTTTCTTTGGTTTTTTCGGTGCTCCAAACGCCTTGAACCAAGCACTTAAATTTGGTGTTGCCGACGGCTTATCCGACTTGTTAACCGCTTTGGTGGCTTTTTCCGGCGATATAACCACTTTACCCGGATCTGTCTTGGCCAACTCTGCCTTGGCCGCTTTGATGTCTTCCTGAATTAACAGTTTAGCTGCATTTCCACTGTCATCCTTGGAGCTATTCAGCGATTGGTCCGAATCACTTTTTTCCTTGACCACCTTATCCTCTGCGACATCTCCCACGTTCTCTTTTTTTTCGTCTGCAAAATTATGCTGCTGCCCCAAGCCGAATCCCTCGGTATTTAGTACCGTGCCTAAACTTAGTTTCGGTTTCGATTCGTCCGTTTTGACAATCAGGGAATTCTTGACTTCTTTCAGCTTGTTCGGTCCACCACCCAGAGGGAATAGTTCTTCCGGCTTGTTGATATTTTGCATTGACCCAAGCAGATTTCCTTTCGACTTTCCTGGCTGCAATCGGTCAAGACGGTGGACCGTGTCCCGCTTCCGCGAGCCCAACTGACTGAGCTTTTCCTTCAGAGTCTTCCGCTTGGGTTCCTTGGGCTCTTTTTTCTGCGAGTGCGGCGGTATGATCTGCGGCGGACCGAGATGTGGACGTTCGGGAGGTATTGCTGCTGAGTTTGGGGCAGGAGGAACACTGGCAACGGGAGGTTGCGGAGGATGCGGCTTCGCCACGACGGGATGTGATGCAGAAATATTGACATTGTTGACTGATTCTTTGAGAGGATTGATGTCTTGTGGTTGTTCCTTGGGTTGCTTCGGCTTGGATGGTTCTTTGGGTGTTGGAAGTGCAGGTGGAATCATTGCTTTCGGGGAAGTCGGTAACGAAGGGATCGGAGTCGGCAGTGTTGTCAGAGATGGTGGAACTACTACCGCTTGAGCGATCGGAATAATAGGACTTTCCGTTTCTTCTTCGGGGAGCTGAGAAAGTGGAATGGGTTTTCGGAAGTCCGCAACGTCTATCTTGGCCGTCACAGCGTCCAGATCGTCCATGATGTACCGGGAAGGCGAATTGCTGGCGGAGCTGTACTCCGAGAATCGCGGTGTGTTTTCCAGCCACTTGTTGATGTCCTTGAGCGTTTGCTCGGTTTCCAGTTCCAAAGCTTCCATATTGGCACCGGTAGTTTTAGGCTGCCTGTTTGCTGGAGCAGTAATCGGTTTTAAGGAAGCATGTTGTTGAGAGCTTTTCATTGATTTTTGCATTTGCTTTTTGCTGGACTCTGTTTTGACTTTCGGAGGTTTGGGAAGCTTCTCCACTGGCGATGGAATTGGTGTAGGAGCCTTTGGTGTTGGAATTTCCGGAGGAGAATCGTCTACAAAGTCGTACTCGTCACTTGGATCGACCTTCCTTTCGGATTCCCGTTTTTCCGTCTTTTCATCTTTGTAGGAAGGCCGTGGTTTCTCCACGGTGGGAAGTGGTTCCGGTGGGGTCCAATCTTTGATCTCCTCTGGAACCGGTGAGTCCCGGTTGCATTCACTGGACCGATCTCGTTTCCTTTTGCTCTTCCCTGTTTCTTTGGTTTTTGTAGAATTGTCACTTTCCTCTGTAACCTTCTGCTGCTTGCTGGGGTTTGGTGAGGCACTTGAACTGGTAGTCTGAGTTTGATTAGGCTTCTGCTTCTTTCGACTGGTTTCCTGAGGTTTATGTTTCTGCTTTGTCGGTTTTTCATTGGTCGGTGTGGTTACCGGTGCTCCGGTCTGTGATGATGCCTTTTGCTGATTACGCCGTCGTTCCTTGATGAGGTCATACTTATCTCTGATGTCCGGTGTTATCGGTCTTGCAGGGGCAGATTTCCTTCCGCCGTTCAAATCATCATCATCGTCAAAGTCCATAGAATGATCCGACATTGAAGAATACCTATCCCTTATTGAAGGCAGCGGGCTTGGAGATCGAGAGAAGCTTCGAGACGAACTTCTATCCCTGGGAAGCGTTGTATATTTGGAGAAATCCTTCGGTTGTTTCTTTGAGGCACTTTTGATTTCTTTCTCCGCAGGTTTACTCTTACTCTTCTGTTCTGTCGGAGCTTCTTCAATGGCTTCTTCCTCATTACTTGAAGAAATCAGTGAGGAAGTGTCGAAGCTCTTATTACTTTTGGATTTTTTGCTCTTTCCACTCTTTCCCTTGGATTTATTCTTTTTGCATTTTTCTTCGCTTTTGTTCTTTCCCTTTGTTTTACCTGTTTTCTGACCACCTTTTTTGTTCTTTTTGCTCTTTTTACCGTCATCGCTAGCGGGAAGATCTTCGACACTTTCTTCGGAAGCATATCCTCTGCTATCGTTCCGAACTCGAATTTCGTCGATGTCGGCAAAGTTGCTAAGGTCCGTTTCTTTATCTTCGTCCTCCTCGATCGGAGGATCCACGTGTTCTTCTGCGTCGCTTTGGTTTTCGGCTTTCTTTTCCTGCGCCTTTTTCCGCCCCCTACCTTTAAGCGGAGAAGGTGTTCCAGAATTCATGGAAGTATCAGCTTGCTTGAGAATCTTTTTTTCAGCATTTCTCATCTCTCGATCTGCTGGACGATCTTCCTTCCGCTCCTTTTTGCCGTGTTTCTGCTTTGTAGTTTCCTTCCGTTTCTCAGCTTTTTTCGACGATGAAGCTGGAGGCGGACTAGGAGATTTGGACATTGGTGATGCTGATCGCGATCTGGAAACCGATCTGGATCGCGATCGCGGTGGAGATTTCTTGCGACCTTTCTTACCTACCTCGTTCTTTGCCAGCTTCTTGTCTTCCTTTTTACCCTTCACATTCTTCGGTGGACTAGGAGATCTTGGCACAGGTGACGCCGATCGCGATCTAGACACCGATCGGGATCGCGAAGGAGATTTCTTACGACTTTTCTTACCAACTTCACTTTTTGCTAGCTTTCTGTCTTCTTTCTTACCCTTGGCATTTTTCGTCTTCTCTTTGACCTTTTCCTCTTTCTTCTTCACTTTGGAATTCACTTTATTTTTAATCTCCGGTGGCACAGGCGTCGGAGACCGACGAATTTCCTCCTCAGTGTCCGTATGCTCTTTCAAATCTTTCACGTCTTCTTCACCGTTCTCATCTTCTCCTTCTTCACTTTCTCCATCTTCATCACTTTCGTTTGGTTTGAATTTCTTGCTCTTCCCTTTGCCTACTTTATCTTTCTCCTTTCGTTTTCGTTTCAATCCCTTGGCATTGTCATTCTTTCCACCTTTTGTCTCTACTTCGCCACTAGCTTTGCCCTTCTTTGCATTACCACCTGTTTCGCTGTTCTGCTTCTTCCCCACGCTACTGCTTTCACCGATCTCAGTGCTTCCCTTTTTGTTGGAATTCTTCACCTTGCCTTCCTTCTTATCACTTTTAACATCTTTATCACTTTTAGCATCTTTATCACTGTTGTTGTTCTTAACAGCACTACTCTTCTTACTATTGTCACTTTTGTTTTCGCTGGAAGATTTACTGTTGTTCGCACTGGTACTGCCTCCCGTCGACTCGTTGATGTTTTTGCCTCCGCTGCTGCCGAAAGGTTTCTCCTTGAAGATTGGATATTCCAGCGTTTGCTCTTCGTCGGAGGAATTCGAATCAAAGTACTTCTTTGTCGCCTTCTCGAAAGCCAGCTGAAGATTATTAACCATTTCGGTGTATTCTACAGAACAGAATAAAAACACGATGTAAGAAGACGACAAATGCTGAGCCGCAAAGCAGCAGTTACTTACCGTTAGCTTGGCCGTTATACAACCGGCAGTTGTTGACAATCAGCTTGAAATCGTTTCGGAAGTCGCCGAACGTTAGGTACTCGCCATTGTCAAGCTTTTCCTCCATTTTCTGCAAGTCCATGGGCCTGCAAAGATACGATTAATTCAATTGCCTAAAACGATGAAAGATAGCAATCGTCTTACCGTCTGATGATCGAATAGTATCGCGGGGCGATATCCTCGTCCACAGGATCCATGAACGGCCACGCATCGTCGTGGTTTTTGATGTACTCGAGCACTTTGTGCATACCGATCTGGAGGACCTCTTCGGTTTCGGTGAAACTAAACGACGAGATCAGAGTTGAGGTTGAGGTTGTGAAAAAACTGATTCTATTGTTTTGTTTGTTTTGTTATTGGCGACGAAGGGTGTTCAGTTCATTGTTTCGTCCGATGATGAATACCGATGAACATGGGTTTGGTGCGATGGTTTTATTATACATGTGCAATAGTGATGAATATCGTTGGGTCCATTTTTGGGGAACCGTGTCCAGGAGGTGTTTATAGTACGTATTTTGGTGATGGATCGGTTAATGGTACAATCGTGCAGGTTTTTCCCCCGATTCATTAGGTATACCGGTGCATTCCGTCACACGTGTAGGTATTTTTTTATGTACAGGGTGGAGTTTGGTGATGACGAGGAGAGAAAAAAGGGGTCATTAAGTCCTATTTCCACTTATGGTAATCGAAAAGGATTATGAGAATGTTGAGATACAAATGTGTGAAATGGAACTTAAATGCAAGTAAATCTATTCCAATAAATATTTGCTTCTTTAAAAGAGTTTCATGCAATAACAGATTTTCTAAAATACTAGAACAGAAGCATGCAAATATTCAGTTCTCAGAACATTGTAGGATCCATTAGCTAAGTGATCTCCATTCTTTTTCGACTATGTTTTCTTTGGGTTTTATAGAACTAGCCCGAATGTAACACTTACCCAAATCCAACTAACCCGATTATAATAATTTTATTTCTTTCGATCATGTAGTAGTAGATTTATCCTTCTTTAAAACATGAACATTTCTTTAGGGTTTACCGAACTGCGAATAAGAATTTTTGATTCAAAAATGTACTTAGGGGAACATTTTTGAGTTCAACGATTTTCAAAGTTTGATTAGAAAACAGAATCTAATATTTTTAGAAGATTGTTCCATTTTCTAAACATGAACAGTACTTTGGAGAACTTTGGAAAATTTATGAGGTCTAGTATTTGAAAGTTTTGACGAGAAAACAGAATCTAATATGTTTAGAAGATATTTAAATATTTCAGAAATTTTAAAAGATTTCTACAGTGCTACAAATACTGAGTTCCAAATCAGACTATTTACAAACTACTTGTGTTACAAAGGACTAAATGCCCGTTACGCTGGAATGTTAGGATTTATATTACACCCCATTACACTTCAATGTTTTTGTTTTGTTTATATGTCTTGCATACCCCTAGCGGTGGATATGGCCAACGTGAAAGATTTGCATCCTGGGCGGCTGCTCGCTTTTGCCTTGATCTGTACCCAGGTCAGATTCCTTTCAACTTCCCTTCGCCGCCATGAACCCCTGGGTCTGCCTCTGCTGCGATGTCCTGCCGGGTTCCAATCCAACGCTAGCTTGCAGATGTCGTTTCCGTCCCTTCGTAGTGTGTGGTCGACCCACCTCCATTTACGTTCTCGAATTTCTGTTAATATAGGTTCCTGATGACATCGACAATGGAGCTCAGCATTCGAGATCCGGTTGTGAGGCCAACAGGCACGAATTATACACCTCAGGCATCGGTTGATGAAGCTTTTGAGTGTGTCCGTTGATACACAGCACACACTTACATTTTTTCGCCGAGATTCCAACAGCCGAGTAGTTCTGCAGTTTATTCTGCTGAGACTCAGTAAAGCATTTGCCGAGACTCAGCTAACAAATAACATTTTGCTGAGATATCAGCTAACAAACATATATTTTGCAGAGATATCAGCAAAAATAAATGCCGAGGTAATCGGCTGTTGGAGATTTTACCGAGCTAGATTAAGTGTGCACATCTCGCTGGCACCATAGATTTCACGTTTGAATTGAAAATTCGTATGTCGGTGCGTTGACTTCTCTCCATACATTTCATAAACTCGCAAAAGCAGCCCTAGCCATCTTGATTCGTGTACCTTTGTCGCTCTTGGTCCCGCCGTTTGACGCTATCTGGCATTCGTCTTTCTCCACTGCCCGCTACCGTAAAGTTGGAAGGGTTGTCCGTGTTGACATCCAACGATTTGGACTTGTTGACGTTGATGTGGGACCCACTACGAGCGCTCGGCTATGTCGTTGAACTTTACATATCAAGCTGAACATTGCATTAGGTCTTAAGTAACATTGACAGATTCTCTTTAATCTAGCATCTTATACGACAAACTCAACTAGAAACGGTTATGTGCTCAAGTTATTAACGAAAGAGAAAGTTGACGAAGAGAATCGATCAGTGTTACTTAGGACCTAATGCAATGTTCAGCTTGATATCTTTGCAAATCGAAGTCGTTGAGCTAATCCATAGTGATAGGCTGCCAAAGCAGTCCACGGTTCGGTGCACGGTCAATTGTATCACTCATGACCTCGTAAATTACGATGAGAAACAGTAGCGGTGATAGTTAGTATACATCCTTGCCTCACACCTGCGACTACCCGGATAGGATCCGACAATGCTTCGATATACAGGATTCCGCATGTTAAATCCTGGTACTGCGCTTTGATGAGGTTGATGATTTTATCCGGAACTCCTTTGCTCCTCAGGGTGTCCCATAGATTTCCGTGATTGAGTCGGTCGAAAGCTTTTTTGTAGTCAATGAATACCAAATCGAGGGATTCTTGGAATTTGTTGACCTACTCCAGGATAATGCGGAGCGTAACAACAAGATATTCCAACACGGAATCCTGCCTGCTACCGCCGGAGAGTCGCGTCGATCTTCTCCTGTATCCGATTCAGGATAACTTTGCACAGAACTTTGAGAACAACACACAGTAACATGATGCCTCAGTTGTCGTACACAATCTGATCCCCCGTCTAAGGGACCTTCACTAAGACGCCCTGCATCCAGTCGGCCGGAAAAGTCTCGGTGTTGTTGATGCAACATTTGTGCGGATATCATAGGGTCAACTTTGAGCATCTCTGCTGATATGTGATCGACCCCGGGAGGCTTGTTCGATTTCATACTTCGGATAGCTGCTTCTATCTCCTGCAGTGATGGGGCCTCGGAGTTGACGCTAATGATGCGCCGTATCGTAAGCGGATCATGCCAAGATGTTGTTGGTTGGACGTCGAAACTTGAAGAAGTTGTTCGAAGTGCTCAAACCAACGTTTCAACTGGTCAGTGGGGTCGGTAAGTAACTGTCCAGTCGCGTCTTTCACTGGCATCTTCGGATTCATTCTTGCTCTACTCAGGAGTCATGAGATATAGTAGATGAGGCGCATATCGCCAGTTGTTGCGGCTTTCTTCCCTTCGTCAGCCAGGGAGTCTACCCACGCTCGCTTGTCTCGCCTGCAAGAACATTTGACTTCCTTCTCTAGAGCCGAATACCGTTGACGGGCTTCATTCTTGGCTCCTCTGGTTCTCGCCCGCTCTAACGCGGTTTTTGCTTCTCTACGCTCCTCAATCTTCCGCCAGGTGGCACAACTTGCACTTCAATAGACCCTGGTATTTTTAAGACAGTGTATATGTTTAAGCGTAGTGAATACCCCTATTAATCGTTGAATTAATCATACAATATTTTAGTGCAATTTGAAATCCATTGTGTAAACAATTTCTTTGTCTGGGATTTCAAATTTACCCTAACAATTCAAACAATTCGACAAGCAGCTACCGATACAAAGCTACGATAGTGGCGTATCTGTTACTGATAGGGTTTGACAACCTGCCCACAGCCGTTCCACTGAAATAGAGGGAAGGTAACGGAATCGGATCAGTTGCGGTGAAGAACAGACTCGGACGGTGTGTCTGTGGGAATTTACAGCCTGGTAAGAAAAGTAAGTACAATCTCCACATCTAAGAGTACACAGCGAATAAGGATCTACATGCTGCTGTCAAACAGTTCAGGCGAAACATGTCAGAAGGGTCTAACTCGAAACGTAAACAATGACTTGGATCGTCGGTTGCTTACGAATGACAACACACCCTTCTTTTTCTTCTTCTTCGCATTTCAAGCTTATTGCATATCACATATTAGTTTATTGCGTGCTCTCAACTTATGTTCTAGATGCACTTCAACAGTTATTAATTGAGAGCTTTCGATGCCTGTACCATTTTTGCATTGGTATAATTGTGTGGCAAGTCCAATCATACTTCTATGCCCAGGGAAGTCGAGAAATTTTCCAACCCGAAAAATTCCTAGACCTGACCGGGAATTGAACCCAGCCACCTCCAGCATGGTCTTGCTTTGTAGCTGCACCTTTACCGACTGAGCTAAGGGAGGAAACACACCCACTCAAACTAACTAAATCATCTGACAGAGAAATGTTTGTTCTATGAGCTGGTGTAGTCAGATTCCGTGGGTGTGTGGTCATTCAAGAGAAATCGACGTTCAAAGTCATTGTTTACGTTTCGAGTTATACCCTTCTGACATGTTTACCCTGAGTTATAAGATCTCGAAGAAGCTGGATCGGGAAATGACACTCTTGCGTCATTTCGGGATCTTCGGAAAAATTTCCGCGAAATGAGACATTCCGCAAGTTGAGGTATCCACCACCGTAAAAAGGATCTCCGCGAAATCTAAAGAAGAACTGCGAGCGCTGAATTTGTTGGAATAGACGACGATTCATGTCGGGGAGAAATTTTAAAACGCATTGATGTAGAAGCACCGATAAACCGACATGAAACATAAAGTTAACTCGTGATCGAGAATCCATAACGGTCGATTCAAATGTGCAGCGATCCTATCTGTCAAAACCATTGATTTTTTTTATCTAGATAAAAATAATTTGTCCGGAATAGACATTTTCCGCGAACACGGCGGCAGATGCCAGTTTTGTGCTTTGATCAGAAATTTCATTGTAATTTGTATGGTCATTAGTCTCGGTTTGTCGGTGTCTTCACGAAAACATGTACCATGTTGAGCTTGTGTACAAAAATCAAAGCGAATGTTCGGCTTGAACTTACGCGCAATTTTGTACACAATACACAATTTTCATACAATACACTCGGGTACATATAAAATTATAAAATAACAAAAAAAAAAAAAAAAAAAACGCTGTGGATCGGGACTTAAACCATGAATCTTGTGATCATCAGGCCTGAGTCTCGACAAGTCGTATATTGGAATTTATATTGGAATGTTAAGGTTAAAGGCATATAAGAAGCACTCATAGTAGGTAAGGGAACTAATTCGTCTACCCTTTATGCAAGCCGGCTCCCATATGAGCACAAGCACATGGGTGTAAACTTGTTCATTCTACTTGAGTACACACTTGTGTTCAAATAGGCTTGCACATATTCGAACATAGCAAGCGGAGAACAAGTGAGTTCAGAACATTCGTGTACTTTACACACATGTTGTACCGTGAAGACTGATCAGAATATTTTGTTTTGTTTATTATTTTATTTGATAAGGCTCAACCGAATTAACTTTACAGAGCCTAGCATTCTTGTTTACCATACAATACATCTTAAAACTATAGTCAAAAGGTACAACACAATAAACATTTTATCTTCCGCTATCCAATAAGCCTCCTCCACCAGACCGGGAGCCGCTTTCAGTGGTTTCATTGTATGGCAGATTCGCCAACGGGTGTCAGAGCGCTTCCATTGCAGCAATAGACGCAAAACGTGGTCAGCACTCACACATTGATCACGAAACGGTTGCTTTCCAAAGTCGACGACGCATCGACTGAAAAAACTGCTGATGAAGAACAATGAGGAGGACCACACAATGGTTGCTGCCGAATAAACAGACGATCGCGTGACACACATTGAGAGTGGTCTGCTTCTGTCGACAGCCGAGTGAACACTGACTGGTCAGAATAGAGTTTATCTAATTTTGAGGATTGATTGATACTTTACCACAGTGTAAAACATAATATGAAAGATGAAACAGATGTGTAAACAAGAGAATATAATGGTGTACGTGATATAAAATTGATTGTTTCCATGTAATATTGCAAGTTTTATAAAGGTTTAAACGATTATTCAAGACCAAATTGTTGCCTACAAGAGTATGATAAAACCAAAATTGGTACTTGGATGATCTGTCCCGGTGCGATTCCGGGTTTCCCGCATTTTCCCGGCAAATCCGAATTCCCGGTTGGATGGACACCCTGCTATTGAAACCTTATATTCTCACATGTTTACATATGTTAATATACTGATAATTATTTTGTTACTATAATTAGTATTAATATAAGGGCATTGATAGCTAAAATTAACATATTACGCTTTGTATCAATAGAGTAGTTATTTTTATAGGTTGAAGGTTTATCATACGTTGTCCAGTGCCGTAGGGTGGTTCTGTTTCAGGGTGTCGTGATCAGTATATGTCTTGTTTATGGTCCTCGTTCAATGTGTGGGTCTGTTTTCGTATGCTTTGATTAGATCGTGTCCTAAAAGTCGTCTTGTATTGAACATGACGTTTGTTAAATGTTATGGAAAATTACGGAATCCTTCACGAATGACTCCAACCCAACAAATTTGCAGTGTATTAAAAACTGGTAAATCATTTTTGATTTTGAAGCTAGTGAAAACAAACATTGGTTCTCAAGAAAACAGGCATATTTGCTGATTTCAGCCAGAGAAAACACGAAAACAACGTAGATTTGTCTTATATTTCAAAAGTTGACACCTTAGGCAAAACAATAACAACGTGTGACGTCCGATATTTTCATCGATAATCCAACAGGAAAACAAAATTTTTTACTCAGCGATAAGACATATTTCAGCAAAAGTAATAATAACCACTGAAAGTTAAGATTTTTTAAGGTGCAAGTATGTGTACAAATGTTTAGCACCATTTTACAGAAGTGAGCGCGGAGACTGGTTCATTGACGGTAGCATATGCAATGGCAGAACAGTCCCTAATGAATTCTACGGGGACTTGTTACAGTAACTTCTTGTCCTTGCAGAATTAATTATAATGCCAAGACTCAACAATGAAGACAAGAAACTTGGATGGAAAATGAAATTGATGTACAGACAGAAGTCCCACACTTGCTACTCTACATTGCAAATTAATAACGTTAAACTAGGTGAAACTAAATTAAAAACTAACTAACCGGTCCTTTATTATAAGCTTCTACCAGCACCAGAATATTTAGAGAATAACCATTCAACATTTCTTTCATCGAATCAAACGTTTCAGCAAATAAGGTTCCAATATATTATATGTTCAAAGTGCAGAAAATGTAATAAATATACCTACATAAATACAAAAGCAAATCCTAAGTATGGTTAAGCAATGTTAGATAATAAAAGCCACACATTTCACACAACCAATGAATGATAGCTAGAAAAAACACAAATCCATGAAAAACTCACACTTCCGAGGCCTTGCTTTTCTTCTTCCGTCCACCGGTGGCGGTTGCGGTGCCAACGGCACCGCCACCGCCACCGCCGCTGCCGACAGCAACGGTAGTTGATTCAGCACTCTTACTGCCCGATGTTTTGGGTGGGGGCGGCGTGTCGGCGAACGGCAGTATCACCGGTCCCGTGACTGATGATAGCGAATTATTAGTCTGCCGACCGGGCAACTTGGTCGTCGTGGGGGCCATGTTCCGATTGTACTGCAGCAGTGCCTCGATTTCAGCACTTAACTTGGATCTTCTCTTCGCTGGCTCCGGGTGCGAGGGAGCTTCTACTGGTGGCGGTGTTGGAGAAGCCGAAGGTGTCTTCTCACGCTGCTCGCGACTACTGATGCCACTGCTCGTCGTAGTCGTACCACTGGCAACACTGACACTCGAACCAACTTCGGTAAAGTTATTGTTCACTTGGTCAACGACGATCAAACTAGCACTGTCCTCTTCTTCTTCGTCGTCGTCGTCGTTTTCACTGTTTTCGTTATCTTCTTCAAACACTTCCTCGGGGTTCTGCTTGGAACCACCAGAGTACACTGCAATGTCCGCACTTGTTGTCGGTTCGGAACCTAACTCGGAGGAAGGGGAAGCTGGTGGATTACTAACAACAACGGTCGCGGTGTGCTTGGCACCGCTAGAAGAATGTTTGCTATAAGCTAGGTTTTCGCTTTCTTTTGGCTGAAAAATAAAATCACTCGTGAGAGGTTCTGGTGAGCTGGCATAGGTTGATACTATACTTGAGACCGAGTTCGAACGCGACCTAAAATGGTTGTAAACAAAAATGGGTGGGAAATGAGAAAAAGCCGGCATTAGCACATTGAGACTCTGAGAAGATTAATCAATATTTTGAATGTATCAAGAATAAGCGAAAATGATAATTAAATGAATGGTCGAGAACAGAAAAGTTTGAGAAATTTGATCACTTAACTAAAAGAAACAAATAATAATGAAATGATGATTTTAACATCATGCATACATACAGCAACTAACGATAGAAGAAGAAACAAAATAACATCTAGTCAATCACGGGATCATAGCTCTCATATAAACTAGACTTTTGAAGGTAAAATTTTGCATTCTGTTTGGCACGCTATTTGAGAAATAGCGCCGAGCGAGAGATCAATGTTGTTCGAGTGATTGATTGGTTGATGTTGTAGATGTTATTTTTTTTGGTGTCGTTTTGCTCTTCTGTCGCGTTTTTGGTTTGATTTGCTTGGCTTTAGAATGGCTTAATATCTCTGGTTTCTAACCGTCGTTCGGCGCGTCTAGCTCTGTCTTCGGCTAGCTTTACTCTTTGGGAACGGTTGTCCTCCAGCTGGGGTTCAGACTTTCCCGCAAGCTTGCGGTGTTCTTTGAGTAGAGCTTTCTGTGCCTCTTCGATCTCCTTTTGACGATAGATGTCAGCTAGACGGCGTTCTTCGAAGGTCTTGATGCGCGAGGAAGTGCGTCGTTCCAGAAGCCTGCAATCAGGGGGCGGAAAAAGAGTAGAAACATTATTATTCAATGAGCCATGATCCAGCGAAAATCGTGCCTACTTGTTCCTTCGTTCGCGCTCTTTGTCGCGGAAGATTTTCGGAATATTAGGTAGGAAGTTTTCCTCTAACTGCTCTAGCAATGCACGGTCGCTTTCGTTTTTGGAACGCTTGAATTTGCCCGCTAGATTCCTCCAATCTTCCTCGGTGAAGCAAATGACTTGCCAAACCGAACGCTTGTTTGACGATTTGTTGCCTTTGCCAGTTGAAACTTCGTAATCCTCTCGGTACAGGCGAGTGCCGAAAAAGTACCAATAGGCAGATCCTTTACTGTCGAAGCTGGTGATGGAAAGAAAAATATCATCAAGACTGCGATTGATTTTCCAATATAAATGGACACTTACCCCAGTGGTTCCACTCGCAAGCTGTCTGCTTCGAGATTTGCAAAACTATTGAAAACGTCAGCTGAGTCTAGGCGAAAGTCACACAGGTACTTCAAAATGAGGATTTTGGTGCGTAGCGGTAGCTTTTCAAAATCAGTATCCTCGTTGAATGGGTTGTCGATGTTATATTCCTGTAAGCAAAACGTAACGTCGCATTAATACTGCCCCTGGGAGCGTGCGTATCGTAGGACCTACCTGACATTTCTGACGAAAGAGACGCCTCAGGAACATCTGATAGTTGCTCGGACTAATGTGCGATACGATCTGACTGAGTGCGTCGCAACCCTTGAGCAGCGCAACAATGAGATCAGGCAGCAGACGGGTGCTGTACACTTTTAGATCGACTTCGCTCTCGGTGTCGGCATTGGTCAGAAGCGCTTCTTCTAGATCCTGTCCCAGGCAGAGGGTGACAAAGTGAAATTCGTCAGTGTGGACTTATTCGCCCTTAAAGGACCAGCAAAAAGCAAAAACTCACCTCGATATCGAAATCCGGCAACTGAAAGGCGCTACTAAACAACGAACAGAAGTGTGCAATGCAGGGCACCTCCCACCATGATTGAATATCTATAAAATTCATGAATAACAACACGTTTCTGTGATCAGTTCCACGTATACAGTATTGCTGTCGTTGGAGGCTTTGGTAGGGTGTAATATTGAGTTAGGTCGAAAATGAAGAAACAATCGGGGCAAAACCCGGGTCTGCTCTTTGTTGTGGGTGGATGGGTGGTGATTTGTGGGGTGGTGTATGGTTGCAGTGGATAAAACGAAAAACTGGAAATATCCTCCGCTGCCTGCGTGTTCCCGCTGTCTCACTCCCGCGCTCGCTCTCTTTTTCAGTAGTCTAGTCCGGGAAACGGTGGTGGAAGTGGTTATCCTGTGGGTGTACGGCTGGATTTTCCCAAACGAAGAAAGCAACATAAAAATAAAGCGAAAAAGAAGGAAAACAAAATAAAATCTGAATGAAAAACAAACAAGACAAAAACTAAGCGCGAGGTGCCTATGAAAATAGAAAAGGCAGAACATAATTTTGGCTGAACTCCGACAGTGAGTGACAGTAGGGACCAATTGCGAGTGGATGATAAATTTGAAATTGGCGATGAAAGCGTTGTTGTGAGACAATGATACAAACACTATAAGGACGCTGTCGATATTGGACGAAGAGAAACAAGGACAGATTAATTCTGACAATTGATGGAATTGCTAATATGACAAGTGAAAATACAGTAAGTAGTAAGAAGTTGCTATCTCAGCCTCGAGAAGCATCTATCAGCCGGTACACGGGTGTGTTGAGACTAACTCAGTAAGTAAGTCACTTTTACCGAAGACATCATATCAAGAAGACTGGCATATTTGCCAGAAACCAAACGATTGATACAGTAGCGTTGCGTTTGAGTGAAGGGGGAAGCAATGCATACACTCTAAAAAATCCTCACGTCCGATTTACGTAAAATATCACGTAACTGATCTGTATATAGAAAATCGCAAACGCTACGTGACGTTAGTAACTTTGACCTGCATTACACGTCATGCCCACTAAAAATGTTGGCGAAATCGACCGGTTATTCACGTAAACAGATTTAGTATATTTGTGTTTGGGACTTCGATATTTTCGCGAAGCGAGATTTACGTGATTTTCAGGTACGCAAAAAAGTCAATATGGCGTCACCAAGCGTGGTGGAAGAAAACCTCAAAAATTCCCAGCAGCTTGCTACACATATTGGACGGTAATTTGATTCATTTAAATTAATTTATTTATGATTATATGTAGCCTTTTTCTAGTTTTATAATTTCAGACGGTGGCATCACCGTTTTGAGTCTGCAAACAGTTATTAATATTTTGACGGAAATAAAATATCTCATAAACATTTCTACCTACCGAGTAGTTAATAATTTGCAATTTTATGGGTATCAATTTAAACACGTGCAATTTGTCTGCCCGATGAAATTGCATAATATTGACTGCTTCTACATATAAGTTCTATTATTCTTATTCAAAATTCACGTAAAAATTACGTGAATATCATTTCAAACGAAACGGAATATCACGTAAAAGTTACCAGTTTTCCAGTAGTATTCACCCCGATTTCACGCAAGCAGTACGTGGAAATCAGGTCTTATTTACCTGAATAATTACGTAGATAAAAGATGCTGAGTTTTGATCGGCTACGTGGAATTCCGGTAAAAGTTACGTGAAAAATAGGGTGGACGAAAATCACCTAAGTTTTCACGTAAAGCGGACGTGACGATTTTTCAGAGTGTAGAAAACTAAGCAAATACACAAGCCTCTCGCGTATGAGGATGGAATCTGTGCTATAAAATTCGTTCGGATCATTTACCTTTGACTTTGTTGACTTATGACAGATCTTTGTTTAAGTATTTCACGAATTTTGATGCCTGTGAGTAATACGTTCGGTATGGATTATAATCTAAACTATGTATGTCCCCGTAACGTGGGTAGATCACCGTTTCGTGGTACGTTACGGGATGTAAGATCTACCATCGATTCCTAGTCTTGACTACTTTAAACTAGGGGAACAGGATTTTTCAGTAATCAAAGGAACACATCTTAGTCCTTGTTACTTTTTATGTCTTGTTGATAGTGATAAGTCCTCGGGTTGCCTGGACCGAGGATGATCTTGAAACAAGGAAAAAATTAGTTAGTTAGTCTTCATCTATGTGATTCCTAATCTTCTATTCGTTGTTCCCTAGTTTGAAGTGGTTAAGACTAGGGTTCTGATGCATGGTCATTATCGGTGTCATTCCTAAATTTTGTTGCTAAGGAATCTAATTTTGACTGACAAAGGGTCTCGCCTTTGGAGGGTGTTCCAACACTCCGAAGGGTATAAATATCGGGACCTTTCAATTAGAATCGATTCCTTGCGATGAAGGCAAGAATGACAACTGTATCAAAACCGAACACTTCATCATTTCTCAATAATACGACATGTACACGGGATATACTACAATAGATCTAATTACTGGTCGCAGTAGTTTTATGTCCCGAACAGAGAAAAAAAAACTATTTATGTACGGGAGTACTACGAAAGGCCGAAAACACAAAAGTCCGAAATACAGAGAAGGCCGAACTACGAAAGGCCGAAACCACAAAAAGCCGAAAAAACCTCGGGAAAGCGAAAAAATCGCTTTCCCGATTCGGGCTTTTGTTAATTTGTTTTTAATAAATTAAATTACATTATTAAAGTAAAGTTACAATAATTATTATTCTGCATCTTCGAAATAAAATATCATGGAAGCTACTCAATCCAGTAAGATTAGAAGTTTGGGTTGTGTCGTTTGACGTGTAAACGATCAAATTTGAACGTTTACACGTCAAACGACACAACCCAAATGTCAAATCATATGTTCCCTACCAAAAACTCAGCCAGATTGTGGCGGCCATAAGCGCTCGTAAAATGCTGGATAGCCATTCGTTTTACGTAACGAAAATTTAAAAAAAACTTAAGATTTGGGTAGCTTTAGTTTTATGTTTGTTTAAGTGTTTAACAACGATTTAATGACAAGATGGCTACGTTTTTTGTGAATGCGGACAATTCCACGAAGTGACTCCGTTGTAAGAGCAGAAAGGCTTCAAATGCCGAATGAGAGAGAAACTGATAGTAAGCTTTATTTTTCCAGATGTTTGAGTATTCAATGACGACAGTGGCGTCGCGTCCACATGTGCAACCTGTGCACGACACAGGTGTAAATAATTAAAAAATGCGTTTAGATTTTTATAGATTTTATGGTCACATTATAGCTGTACTTCTTTACTCCAGACCACAAGTGACCATGAATTATTAAATTTATTAAATTAATCTTTTTTAGCTCAATTAAATCTTCGACCTTGGTTTGCTTCAAAAAGGATTAAGTTCAGTTCGGTCTGCCTAATCCCTAGTGCATTGATTTCTAAGCATGTCGACATCACTACCATGACAAACTCGTTAAATAGTGCACCTTAAAGCGAGCTTTTTTGGGTGGCAGGTGGCAAGTTTGTGAATGGTCAATGCCTGATGTAAGCCATCTCTTGAAACATACCACAAATTTTCTACAGTACATGGCGGTTTGCGCCACTAGTTGTAATTGAAACTTTCAGTCAAACGGGAGCAACGCGGAAACAGCAGTCTGGTACGCTTTGGACGTGTATGATACTTGCAGACCGATTTGATGAATTTGGTGCATTTCTCGCTGTGCACTTGGATATCTGATTGGAGGCAAAGAGAGTAATGGAGAAAGAGAGCACAAAAGCTCGCTCTAACTCTCTTGTCAGTTGTAAATCTCTCAATTACCGATGGTTGCGCCGGTGCGCCTGTCAAAACTTGAGTTTTCCCTGGTTCATTCTGATAGTGTTGTTCTGATCAATAAAGTGTTGATTAATTCAAGAACAACATGTGAAAAGGGCATACAAGCTTTTTGTAAACAAAACCTTCTTATGCCCTTTTCTCGCCACCCGTATGACACCAACGCAAACTTTCCCTTTCCCGATGATATTGCTGGTTTGCGTGGGCAACCCTCGGTTGGCGAGAAAATGGCCTACAAAGGTTTGTTTACAAAAAGCTTGTATGTCCTTTTCACATGTGGTTCTTGAATTCAAGTTTGCTACCCAGGGGACTTCATGAATTTGCTCTAGATTTTGACACTGTTTTGTATCAAAAAATGTTTTCGGAAGTGCTTGACGGATATTCTTCATCACACTTCAGTCGAAAGAGTTAGCCTTGTGATAAAAACGAGAATTAGTTAACTTTTGCAAATCCTCCTACTTCGGTTAGCGCGAAAAGGGCCATACAAGTTTTGTTTACACAACATGATAGGCACTTCAAATGTTACGTTAGGTAGTGATTAATATAGTAATTGAGAATATGTCCCTCGAATTCATGGAGCATTGAAAAATAAATCAAAAACTCATATGTGGTGGTAAGCTATAACGAACAAAGTTTGGTCCACAGGTAAACAAATGAGGCACGCGACGCCTCTGATATGATGATGATGGCTGCGTTCAAGATGAAATTCAATATGGGAGGTATTCTCAAATCTAAAATCGTCATTAGCAGCGATATTGCTCTTGATCCGTTTTGCAGAACGTTCTAGTTACACACATTCAACTGCTTGCGCAACTCGCTAGCCAATCAGAATGTTGTGTATGCGTAAATAAACCATTCTCTCGTTTCCTTACCCTTCTCTTACCCACAGCTTACCACTTACTGGTTTTTCCCAAAAAGTCGGCAAGTGAGAACACCCCTATATCTAATTTCATCTTGGCTTCATTTTTTTTTGTGAATGAAAACCATTTAAAGAGCCGAGTCAGTTGTGCGAGCAGAAAGGCTAACATATTGTTTGGATGCGGTTTTCAACAAATTCGGTTTTTGATGAATTTTCAGCCTTTCTTGATTTTCGCCTTTCTGGCTTTCGGCCTTTTGTGCAGTGGCGTCGCGTAACCTCACTTTTTACCTGTGCACCAACTTTCAATACCAGATTTAATGCCATATTCATACTCGAATCGGTTGAAAAATACATTTAATCTTCTAGTTTACTTAATATCTATCCATTGCAAGCAATATTTTGATAATTGTTTATGTTTTGAGAGTTGGTGCACAGGTAGATTGAGGTTAAGGAAACGCCGCTGCTTTTGTGGTACCTTAGAATATTTTCGGCCTTTTGTTATTCGGCCTTCTGTACGGGTCATGTTTGTATCTGCTGTCTTAGATTGGCAGATAATCAAGCCAAAGGACCAACAACTTTGGCATCTAGAAAAATGTTGGTGGATGACTTTTCTGCCACCGGAGTGGGCTAAACCTGTAGCCCACTTAGTGAAAGACTTTCGTTATTTGGGCTGAGCTGTCAAGCTGAAAATTGGTTGAGGGATACACCGTTTGTTTATTATCATCACAATCCTTCAGCAACTATCCAAATTGTTCATACATGAGCCCCTCGAAAAAAAATAGCACTGTCAAAAATGACGTTCGACTTCGATTTAGATGAGCTACAGCTCAACTAACGGGAGCCCTGCTAAAACGTAGCTCACCTAAACATAGCCCAACGAGCGAGATTTGACTGTATATACATAGTATGCTGTCACATAATTACTTATGGCTCCTTAGATTTTTGTTTTGATTTGTATTTTGTTCCAAGAGGAATTTCTTAACTTTGAAAGTTCATTGCGGCCATATTGTTGAAGCTATAAGTGTCAAATGAGGTGTCATTTATTCAGTGTGTCTTGCCATATTACCATGGAGGGTTATAGCGTCCTACAGCACGTGCAAATGATAACATTGTTATATCAAAGTAGGTGTTCTTTGCGAGCAACGTTTCGAGCGCTTTGATCATTTTACCATAGAGGTAACTCTAAGACCAGAAGGTCCCTAAGAAACGAGCTCAACTTTTTGGCTCAGCTCTGGTACTATCTTCGGTCCCACGCTAATGATTCACCCCTCGAAACATAGGAAAATCCACTAACCCCTCATTTTATCTGTCAAACTTTCATAGCGAATCGCCGAACCAAAACAAACATAGTGTAGTACTGGAATTTATACTAGAATGGAGTACGTTAGTCGATTTGCTTGGGACCAATTGAGAAATCCAACTTAAACTCCTGTGCGCCTGGTGGCATGAATAAGCACTAACCGACGGTGATAAGTCTCTGACAGCCCTTGAAAATTTCATTGATTGTTTGCAAAATTATTTAATTTCAATGTAATTTCATGAAAATTTCTTGTCAGCATGGATGAATCTTGTACAAGATGCATAAAACTATTTTGTAATGCATTGTTCTTAAATAAAAAGCTACTTCAAGACTTATAAATGGCTGAACACATGTTAAGGTTTGAAATCATCTACCGATTTAACAGCAGACAAAGTTGGCCGACTAAATCAATCGACGAAAAACTATTAAATAGGCCGATTGCTCGGTGTAGCACCAGACGAAAAACGATTTAATCTGCTGATTAATACACCGGATGAAATAAATTTTTAAGTGGCAATAGATTTAGTCGGTGGACGAATCGGGTGATTTGGATGATGTTTGTTTATTTGGAAGATATTTTCGAAACAAAGCACGATAAAATTCAGCATTATATACCATTATTACGAGTACTACTTTTTTGCTTGGATCATGTTTTGACTTCCACAGAAACTCGCTAGAATAAATAGAAAATAATAGTTTTTTGGTTGAAATTTCAAAAATGTATTCAGCTTGACACATTATTTCGGACTTATCACCGCTGCGATTGCAGCGTCACGGTGGTCGATTGAAACATGGATTTGTCAATAGGCTAGTCAAGTTAGCCTAGTTTCGTATTGATTGTTGAATCGCCCGAAAGGACTATTGGCAATGTGGTGAACAAATTCGAGGAAACTGGTTCGGTGACCGTTCAACCACCACCCGTACGTCAAGGTCTGCCGAGAATATCGCCGCTGTACGCGATTTCCTGGCATGGTTATTTCGCGCGGAGGCGATGTCAACTGGCGTGTGATTTAACCCCGCTAGACTTTTTCTTGTGGGGTTATGTTAAGTCGCAGGTCTACGCCAATAAGCCGCAAACCACCGATGCCCTCAAAGCCAACATTACTGAAGCCATCAACGAGATTCAGTCCGATTTGTGCACCAGAGTCATGGAAAATTGGACCTCTCGGATGGATGCACGCCACCAAGCGAAGCCGAGGCGGCCATTTGAACGATGTCGTATTCCATACATAATGGTATTGATAGTCCTTTTAATCGAAAAATAAATCTCGTCAATATCTCACACACAGTTTCTTTTATTCAACTTTAAAGATAGAAAATCCTTTATGTGTTATATGAGTTATTGATGTCGTGGCTTTTTGTAAATACACGATTGCAGTAAGTATTAATTTTAGTTTTTTTTAAATGGTGGAATGAACCGAAGGAAATGGTGTCTGCACTTTTTGGCTATCAGATGTCACTACTGTTGTTTGTGGCGACATCTGTCGTAAATTACGCATAAACTGCTTTCCGTTAGTTGTTAACAGAGGATAGTGCAGTCAACAACCCTAGCAGTCCCTTTCACATACTACACAATAGAGCAACATGTCTGGTTCCTCTATATATGCATTTGGATTAACATCCGAAGTCCTTCCTTTTCTGCATATTCTGCACAAAATACTTTTTAAGCCCCACCCATAACAGTATTTCCCGCTGTTTTCTTTTGTGCAGAATATGTTAAAAAGGAGGGACTTCGGATGTTAATCTAAAAGCAGATATAGAAGTATCAGACACAGTGGCGTCGCCTTAACCTGAAGACATCATGCCAAGAAGACTGGCAACTTTGCCAGAATCCAAGCGACAGATACAATAGCGCTGCGCTTGAGTGAAGGTGGAAGCAACGCAAAGAAAAATAAGCAAATACACAAACCTTTCTTCTGAGGATGTAATCTTTGCTATCAAATTCGTTCGAAGCATTTACCTTTGAGCGGCAGATGACGCGATTGTACCTGTCTCATCGCGTTCGTATGAGAAAATAAAAGAATTGCCAGTCTTCTCTTAATTTGTTGTCTTCGCTTAACCTCAATTATCAAAATATTGCAGGCAATGGATGGATATCGAGTAAACTAGAAGATTAAGTTTTTTTTTCAACCGATTCGAGTATGAATACGCAGCAAAACGATATAGTGGTTCTCTGAATTTCGTAAAAATCGGTAGTTTTGTTCCTTTTCGCAAAATATTAGACCTATATTTTTTTGTCTTTATGGTGACCATTTCCATGTTAGGGTGCCAAATTTTTTTTTCAAAAATAAATTTTTCCAAAAATTCATAACTAATTACTGAGAGACATGGTCACTAGGCCGCATACTATTTGGATCATTAGCCCAAATTGTAAACAGATTAGGACATTGTTTTAAAATACTTGAATTTCATAACAAATGAGATCCAGGTAAAATTCATGAAGGCCTCGAAGTAAGAATATTTGTCGCCGTAGTCTGTACTAATAGAAACATTTTGGGATTTTATAAAACTTCCGAGATTGTGAGGCTTTAACATTTATTTTAGTCTTAGACCATGACATTTTTTTTTCGAGATTTTTAACTTTTAAAAACTTTACTAATCCTTGATTTAGAAAAAAAATGAAATGGAAATCATTAATCTGACACTGAACATTTTTCCAAGGTTCCAGATTTTGCCCGGAATAACATTCAATGCTTTGGCACCCAGAAGAATTTTCAAAGATCTAAACTTTTAGGATTTTTTAAAGAATTCTGCCGCGAATGCCCATGGAACTTTGGGGGAGGATTTAAAAGGAATTATTGAAATGCTGATGAGGGTTTCTAAAAACAATATGGAAAACATTCTAAGGAAGCTCTGACCAACATTCCAAGATAATGTTGTGTTGTACTCCCAAGGGGCTGTTTATTAACTACATAGACGGTTTTTTAGGATTCTTGACCCCCTCCCCCTGCGTAGACAATTGTCTAACAAAAATTTAAAAAAATTGTATGACCCGTGGTTAATTTCCACCCCCTAAACTGTCTACGTAGTTTATGAACAACCCCTAAGAAATTCTGATATGAATATCAAGGGATATCTTTGCAGAAGAAAGGATTCAGTACTTCAGAATGTCTAGGTCATTCTGACGAGAATTTAATGGGAATCGTCGGCAGAATAGCAGTAGAATTTTAATGATTATTTCAAGAGAATTCAGACAAAATTTCAAAAAGAATTAAGAGGATGCTCCGAGGATAATTTCAAACGCATACTGTGGAGGGTTCAGAAAAGAAATTCATGGGAATTCGGAGTATAATTCTAAAAGTAAATTGTAAGAGAATTTAAAAGAATTTCTTAAAGAAATGTCAAAGAAATTCAACAGAGAATTCCAATGGATTTCTGGGGAGAATTCCGAAAGGTTTCTGATGAGAGTTTAGTGCTCAAAGAGAAAAAGAGCGCTCAATTTTATGAAGAATTTCAAAGGAATCTAATTTTCATAACAGTGGCTAAATTTCAAGAAGGGTTCCAAGGAAATGTTTTGGGAGAGTATCTTGGGAAGTCCAAAGATTAAGTTATTACGAGTAGAGTTCCAAGAGCATTTTCTGGTAAGTTTAAGGAGAATTATGTTATAATTCTGAATCAACTATAGAAAAGGGTCCATCAGCATTTAAAAACAAACCGTTCTAAAGCCCTTCTTCACAAAGCGAAGGCCGTCGACGCAACCTAACACTATCATCGTGTAGGGGAAACTTTCCCCTATCCGATGATGGTGTTGGTTTGCGTGTTCGGCCTCCGCTTTGCGAGGGATTATTAAAAGAACAATATTTCACAAATTTTCTTAAATGTTGTTATAAGCTGTAAAACTCCCTAGTTTGAAAATTTGAGTCACCAGAAACTAATCTAAGTTTCTATTGAACCAATTCTGAAAGTAGTATATAAGTCAAATGGTTGGTCACTCCGCACAGTGTGCCAAAAATACAGATGGGCACAGCTGGGCACTTTCATTGGCACACATGGTTAGACAGTTTCATGATATTTAAAGTTACTGGCTATTCTGTACTATACTATACTGCACTGTGCATGTGTCACAATCAGGGTGGCAAGTGAATTTCTGATTTTATATTCTGGTTTTTCCCGGTTTTCCTGGTTTCTTCTGTAAAAACTCCTAGTTTTTGAACAAACCTTTAAATCTATCAGTTTTGCAGATTTCCTTTAATTCTTCTACAGAGAGAAATGTCTTAAGTATATTATATATGTATTAAGTTTCGACTTTTCACCAACCAAAGGACAATCGTTAACTAAAATGCAAATCATGTGTCAAACCTGATAATAAAAAATATTTAAAATACATCAGTACTCATCCGGCTCATGTCAACAAATTGAAATGAAATTTTGACAGATAAATATCCATTAACTGAGTATTTGTTTCAGCCCAAGGTTTTCCACTTAGCTAACGTTTACTGTAATCAAGACCAATTTATTGACCTCCGCTCAAGCCTTAATCCTGGTTTAACTAAATATGTACCCATTTAGGTCCTTATTGGCGATATTGGCATTTACTATATATGTTATTAACACTCCGAACCCGAAACCTCGGTAAAATGTGTAACGGCAAACTTGCAATGTTTGAAAAATCATAGCTCAGCCATTTATTGACAAATTTCAAATTTATTGGCACCATCTGAAACTAGATACTTTAAAAATTTATTCGGTATCAATAGATTTAAAATCTATCAAAAATTGTAGAGCAATTATTTTTCAAACATTGCCAATTTTCCGCTACACATTTTACCGGAGACATCGTGTTCGGAGTGGTAAAGTGGTAAAGTGGTAAAGGGTAACAATTTTTATTCAACAACGAAATCTAATGAAAGCTCGCACTTTCTCTTGTCAATCACCTATCGAGCACCGAAATCAAGATTTGTGATAGATCAGTGCACGTAGATATGAAAGTTGACAATTTTTGGTGGTTTGTTTCGGTCACATTCGTTAGTTATCTGTTGCCATCACTTTTACTCTGGTGTGAAATGAAAGGGATACAACAAGACCAAATTGTGAGGTTAGGGACCGTGCACTGATCTATATGAGCTTTCATCGTGTTTGTACTGAGTCTGTGTTCCATTTGATGAATTTTCACTTAAATTTGACAGATGGAAAATTTTCAAATAAACCTGCTATTGTACCAGACTTATTTCTGACAGACCAGAAATCAATTTTGACAAACACCTTCTCGAAAAGAAGAAGGTCGACAACAGAGAGATTTTCGAACATCTTAATTTATTTTCGAAGTGTCAAATTTAAGTGAAAATTCACCAATTGGAACACAGCCTGAGAACATAAAGTCAAGTTGCGTTGTCATTACAGCAGCGCCTAAGGCCGTTCGCAATGCTGTTGTATTTTATAAGGACTGTTTCAATTTGAAACTAGAACAGAAACGCACCTCTCGCAATGCTGAGTTGCAGTTTCATTATTCGAGCACTATTTTGCACCAGATTTGCAACTGCTCGACTATTCTGTTTTATTTCTGAGCGAGTTTGAAACACGATTGGAACTCTGTTTCCAATTTCTTTGGATGTGTTAGGACGTTCGCAATGCTGAGTTTCAAAATTGTTTTAAACTCCTCGACAATTCTATAATTTGAAACTGTCAAAAATAAAACTGCAACACGATCAGCGCAACGCACAGTTCTAAAAGATGTTTGTAATCATCAAGTTCCATAAACTTTACTGTTTTCTATGAAGTTCATAGAGTTGTTTGTGAAGCTCTTCGAAACATCTTTAAATATATACAAAGAAATTTGAAACAGAGTTCCATTCGTGTTTCAAACTCGCTCAGAAATAAAACAGAATAGTCGAGCAGTTGCAAATCTGGTGCAAAATAGTGCTCGAATAATGAAACTGCAACTCAGCATTGCGAGAGGTGCGTTTCTGTTCTAGTTTCAAATTGAAACAATCCTTATAAAATACAACAGCATTGCGAACGGCCTTAGAGATGTTTCGAGAGCTTCACAAATAAAAACGGAGAATTTCATAGAGAACAGTAAAGTTTATGGAACTTGATGATTACAAACATCTTTTAGAACTGTGCGTTGCGCTGATCGTGTTGCAGTTTTATTTTTGACAGTTTCAAATTATAGAATTGACGAGTAGTTTAAAACAATTTTGAAACTCAGCATTGCGAACGGCCTAAACCTCTGATGCTTTTCTGCTCGATTATCAAAGTGTATGGATCACATCATTCGAGCAGTTTAAAATGACGTTTCCTACCACTCGAACTTTAACGTGGAACAAAATTTTGATATTTTTTCTTCTACAACCTCGAGAAAATAGCCTCTTATTTGTTGTATGCTTGAAAAATCTGGAATTTATTGTTTCATTTCCGTAAAATCGCCGGTAGAAGGTAGTCCCAAAACTGCTCGACAATATGATTAATTGCATATTGATGATTCACACATATCTTAGCATGCATCGACATTTCACAAATAAGAAGCAACATCCGTAGCTGTCAAACATAAACACAACCGGATAATAACTATCTTTCTTCGAAGCCTCGGTTGAAGACAAATCGATCCCTCTTGATGCAATCGACCCGATCCGCTGGATTATCAATTGTATAAATCAGGCTATACTGGAACCCCATGTAAACCTAGAATCTACTAAATAATGGTGGAGACGGTATCCTCATGAAATGAAATAGTGTAGTAGTCCATAGGTTGGTTGGAGGACCTTCTTTTGCCAATGCGCAGAAAAGCAGTTTTAATTTATTTTTCTATTCAAATATTTCAAGATTTATTCAATTGCGAACTTCAACATGAATTGTTGTTTTGAATGTTTCCTTTCATATTTTTTTGTGTTGTCATGCGAACAAGGTCTTCAACTCGGTCTTCAAAGAACGATTTTGGTTCAGTGTTCGAAAATCCCAAAAGTAGCTGTCAGTGACGATTGTCAATTTCGGTTGCCAAATCTGACGCCAAATGCTAATTTTCTCTGAACTGGCAATATACAGATATATTATTTTGCACGCATCACATATAAATAGTAACGTCATCATTTCAAACCGACATGCATCTGTGAATTATTATTTTCTTGGTTTTGCTTAAAATCCCGGTTTTTTCCCGGTTTTTCCTGGTAAAACAAAACCCCCGACATTTTTCTGGTTTTCTTGGTTCACTTGCCACTTCCCTGCACAATAGAGATTGCTAAAGTATGATTGTGTCAGTGATTTGTTTTCATCGGGAAAATTTTTCGCTATGAAGTTTTTTTTTCCCGATGAAAACATTTTGCGTATACGTATACGTGCCGTAGTGTGCGTACGATAAACGTCAGCAATCTCTATGTTTATCATTGTTGTTGACACAATTCAATTTTCATAACCTCAACCGTGAATTTCCGGCGAAGTTCTGCCTCACAGCGCACATATTTTCAAAACATTGTGGGGTGGCATCGTCCTGATTTAGTTGGGAGAGCGATACCCTGAAGGAGGAAGTGCAGAGAACGTTGATGACGTTAGTAGAACGATTTGGGGCGGGGAGATTCGTGACGGAGCTGAAATCACTGCCGAAGGTGGTTAAGTGGAATTGTAAGATGTTGATTGGTCAGTTGTTGGGCTTGAAGGTGAGCTCCTGAAAGTGGACATCGGTGAGTTGGTTGAAGGATAGGTTTAGCTCTCGGACACGACCCTGGTAACCCAGCGCTTGAAATAGAATATTTATAGGCTTAGCGGAGAAGAAGTTCCGGTGAAGTGTAAAGTGACCGGTGTTTTCCATGGTGCCCAGCGATTGGAGCAGTTCGGTAAGCATTTTAACATCGCGATGTTTGCAATAAGCCTCGTAGATCTGAACGCAGCTTTTCGAACTGGATGGAATCTGAGACGCACAGAAGGTCGTAAGGGGATCGGTGTCCATACAAAGGCCACCATCTGACCGTGGTAGTTTTATCAGTAGTCGTTTACCGTGTTTGATTCCGTAACGCTTTACCAGCCAACCGACATTCAGTTCCATGATTCGTTCCTCATCGTAACTGACATCTTGTTTTCCTACGCCATTTTGAACAACATCGAATTTTTTGAAATGGCGTATTCGATATGTTTCATAAATCATAACTAGATAGAGCTGGAATTAGGGCGTAACAGCCTTTGTAAACAATGACTTATCTCGATGATTTATAGGAATTCAAGGCACGCCTTTATAAAGTAACATATCCATCGAGTAGAGGAAGTCTTCCCCTATTCGACGGTAATGTCTATTTGCCAGGGAGAGCCATGGCTTTCAAGAAATCATCCAGAGAAGGCATTGTTTACAAAAGCTGTTTCGCCCTAATTCCAGCTCTATCTAGATAAGAGAACGAAAACGGCTCACTATTACCGACTTTGGTATTCTTTTTACAGAACTTTCAACAGTTGAAACTTTGATCCTTATTTCAAAAGCTGTTTCACTAAATTTTAATTTCAAAACACTGTCAGTCTTGTTTAAATAATCGAGTCTTGCCATTGTGGAAAAGTTTTTCTTGTCTTGAAGCTTTAAATCTAATCAATTAAAATGTCTATTTTTTACCGAACTGTTCAGATGTTGAAAGTTCGGTACAAATTACCGAAGCCGGTAATTATTTCTAAGTGTGTAGCAAAAAATTATGCACAGCTTCATGGAATTCGGAGTAAAGTTTGATCGATTTGCGCAGTTGACTAGTTTATGACTGATACTAATCACACAGCTAAACTCATCACGTACAAAAAAAAAATCAGCTCCATCGGTTGTAAACGAGGGATTTTTGTAAATGCATTTTTAAGTACCACGTGCTCCATTTTGATGTCTGTGAATTAAGGATTTTGAGGTAGGGTAAGCTGTGTTACGGGTATTTGAGGATAGGTCTAATACATTTCCAAGACAAGGCCTAAGGCGAGGCACACAGACATCTAGAAGGCTAAAATACAACGAACTGCAATGGATTAGTCCAGATGACCTTGAAAAATACCTCGCGACACAAGAGTAGTGCTAGGAGGACCTCTTCTATGAAATCCTACAGAATTTTCACACGAGGCCAAAATAATTAATCGGGCATCTTCTATGATATGCACATAGAGTTTAAATTATTTGAATAAAAACACGCCCTCGCAAACATACTATAATATCAGCTGATAGAGGATTCGTTTCCCTACCTGATAGTGTTGATAGTTTGTGAGAGTGGGTTTTTATTGGCGAATGAACTCATTGTTTACAAAAGCAGTTGCACCCTTATCTCAATCCGCTCCGGAAATACGCGCCCGATTTCGGAGCCTAGTTCTAGCTGCTGGTACACTGTGTTGTTTTCTTTTGCCATATGACTTAAGAAAGAGCGTCATAGCCCCAAGACTCTCTCTCTCTCCCATTCAGAAGACATCTAAAGAGAACTGGATGTGAGAAAATATTCCGCCCATTTAAAGGAAAGAAGGGATAAAATGAACACCGACCAGCTGTTCCTTCTTGCTGGGTGAGATTGGTGGCTCCCAGGAGATGGGGCGTAGCTTAAAGAAAAAAGATGGATCGGAGGAACAAGCTACTAAGCATACTTTCATCCCTGCTGTCGGCACCTTTTTGATGGGGCGAGGGTTTGAGTGTGTGTGAGTGTGTTTTATGAAGGAACGGATCATGGAAAATCATACAGGGAATACTTTAAGAAAATGGAACCAACTTACCGATTAGTCCAATGAAAGTGGAAAACATGCCCTCGAGTCCCTAACGGAGGTAGACAGCTACTTCCCGTGTTGGTGGAGAGAGAACTCGAAGACCTGTTCTCTGCCTCCTGCCGCTGGGTGTTGTTGTTATTGTTGCTGCTGGTGATGCTATTTGTTACGAGAAAAGAAACACCGAAACGCACACACGAATACGGTTTTTGATTAGAGCTGGATGTGCATACGTAAACAACTTGGTATGTAATTAAACGGAACCAGTGCTGCCAGATCGGATGGTTATCACTGAATACATGGAAGCATAGGTAAATAATAGCTTTTTGAACAAAACAATCTTCACCGAATACACCAACAGTCTAAAACTTAAAACAAAAGCACTAGAACTGTCGTTTTTCAAAATTTCAATCCAGGACCACTGTGCATTAGTTCACGAGAAAAATTATCACTTCACAAACGGGAACCAATGTTAGTTGAGTGTAATTGAATTAAATAAAAATTATTTCAAAGTTTTGAGACAGCTTTGCGTTGTTAACGTTCTTGAACTTTTTTTAAATTTATATGACTTCTCTAATGTTAACGAAATTGCTCTGAGGTTCTCTGTTCTATTCTGAAATTCTCAAAACTTCTCTTAAGTTTTTGCAGTTCTCATGAAGCTTGTTGTTGTTGAACTGTCCTAAAAATGTTTGAGCTTCCGTGAACTTATGCGAAGACCTCAATTGACTTTTTAACGTCTCTGAAGTAACGTGAAAATCTGGGAACTGCATTAAATTTCTCACTAATTTTCCCAAACTAATGGTGTTCGGAGCTTTCGGAATTTTCGGAGCTTACAAAACTTCTTTCAAATGTTTTAAAAATTTCTGTAGTTCGCGAATCTCCCCTTAAGCTCCATAGATTTATATGAAGTTCTCGAAATGTTTCTGAAGACCACTGTCCTTCTGTGAAGTTATCGAAAATTTTCTAAATTTGTACACCCGCAATTTTCATGGAATTTGAACAAAATAATTAATATGATTTTCTCTTCAGTTCTCCAGATTTTTCTGAAGTTCATTAAACTTCCATTAAATTAAAATTATCGACACTAATTTAAAACTTCTTCAATAGTCTAGACTTTCCTGGTGTTATTAAAACTGCCTATACGAATTTCTTTAAAGTTCTCTAAACTGCCCAAAATTTATCAGTATTTTTGAGAACCCGCAATTAAATGATTTGCCTGGATGTTTCGACAATTTTCCTTAACTATTATAACCATTTTAAACGCTCACTAATTTTTTTCTGAACTATGCTTACCTGAAGTTCTATATATTTTTTTAATAATCCGGCTAACTTTCTGATATATATTCATAATTCCTTGACGCTTCTGACGTTTTCAGATCAATCACAGAATTCTTGGAAAACCCCATAATTCCACGGAACTCCTTGTAAGTCGCTGCATTTTTTCTTAAGGTAATGGAATTATTCTGAAGCTATCTGATTGTCGTCCAAATACTCGGAACTTTGCTGAATATCATGACACTATCTATAAATATCTAAATTTATTAAAAGTTCTCTGGAATTTCTTGAAGGTATCGCTGCTTGCTAAAAGTTCTCGCATTTTTTTAAATTAATGGAACTTTTTTGATGTTCTCTAATCAACTTAGCTAAATTTTCCCCTTTTCTTAAGTTCTTGAAATCTCCATGATATAACATCCTTAAAATACTCTCACGTTTTACGGATGTTCATATATTTTTTATCACGTACCAGAAATTCTCTCGGAGCTTTGCTGAAGTTTTCGAAACTTCTTTAAGGTTCCTACAATTTCCTTGACATTTTTTGAACTGCCCTTGGATTTTTCTGTCTTGATGTTCTCGAAGCTTCCCAAAAGCTTTCAATTCTATTGAAGATCTCGGTTCTGCTCGGAAATAAATGGAATTTCCGTAAACCCCTTTAAATTTCCTTGAAATTCTCGAAAGACGATCAAACGTCACAAAGCTTCTTAGAATTGTTCGAAAGTTAGAACAAAATGTAGGCATTCGTACACGAAGAATGAACAATCTTGAAATAAATTCACGCTTAAAAAGTTGAAAATTGCGACTGATTACAAGAAAAAGTGACTTTAGTGACTTGGTCTTAAAAAAGGAGACTTTTTAGTGACTGGCTTGAAAAAAGTGACTCGCTACCAGCCCTGAAATGAGGAACTGGGTTTGTCATTAAATACAATAGAACATAAACATATCAAACGATTTTTATTCAAAAATATTCACGCAAAAATATTTATCATGACAATGCAAAGTTATTTTAATATGTCCACTTTCTGGATTGAAGAACACCTTGGTAAAACCCTCTCGCAGACTGGGAATAGGTACTTCTGAAATGGATGGGAATGGGTTGGGTAGTCCGAGCCTAGCAGTTCGACTACTGTTCTCCTCAGCGCTGCAGAGTTATCTCCAGCCTTGAACCTGCTCTTTATCCGACTCTCGATTTTTGGTGGAGGTATGCGCCAACTTTTGTCTCCGTACCAGTGGACCTTGGCCACTGCGGGAAGCTCCGAATTGGCAGTCATGCGGAGGAGTCTGTTCCCCTTATCGAGGAGAAAGATCCTGTCATTTCCGGAGGTCATTGCTGTAAAGGCAGCGACTTTCGTTGCAATTGCTGCGGTTATACGATGGCGGAAGGGCAGAATACCCGCTTCGATGCATGCGGCATCGGTGGGCGTTGACGGAAGAAGACCAGATCCGAACGTAGGTGTTGAAAGTTGGTGCTAGTATCTGCACGAGCTTTTCTGTGGCGATGCACGTCATCTCAAGACCGTACTGTAGGCGACTATCGATGACGGCTCTTGCAACCCGGAAACGAGTGTCGCGATTGTTAGACCGGTGAGGGCGAGAGATGGTGCAGATCAAGATGCTCCTACCGCGGCAGTCGATCTTGATCGCCTTAAAGTGCTGCTTGAAGTTGAGGGACCTGTCAACAAGTACCCCCAGAATCTTGACTGCATAGTTTTTTGAATTTTTACTCAAAATTACTAAAAACATTACCGTGTATATCCCAGAATTCTCACGTCACTTTTCAAAAGATCCTAAGTAAAAAATGTAAACAAATCGAGTTAAGCGATACAAACTATTGCTCTTCTATCATTGTATGTGATACAAAAACATCCATCCAAATTTACTTTCATTTATTTAAGATAATCATAGGTCAAACACTGTCCAATGTACAGTTTGAAATGATGGGTACATGATTGTTACTTTGGTCATGCCGACTGCCTAACATGATTGGTGCTCATTTTCTAAAGGCGGGGCCAATCTAAAGTTAGGTACTCTACTCTGAAATCTGTGAAAGGGAATCTAGTATCATCATTGGCGTTTCCTTAACCTCAATCTACCTGTGACCAACCATAAAAACAGTGGCGTCGCGTCCACATGTGCAACCTGTGCACGACACAGATTTTAATAGATTTTATGGTCACATTATAGCTGTACTTCTTTACTCCAGACCACAAGTGATCATGAATACACTTTTTTATAGTGTGACTCAATGAAATCTTTGACCTTGATTTGCTTCAAAAAGGATTAAATTCAGTTCAGATGGTCTGCTTAATCCCTAATGCATTGATTTCTAAGCATGTCGATATCACTACCATGACAAGACTCGTGGTAAGTTTGTGAATGGTCAAATGCCTGGTGTAAGCCAAGCAGACTTTCTATCACCTCTTGAAGCATACCACAAATTTTCCACAATATATGGCGGTTTACATCACTAGTTGTAATTGGAACTTTCAGCAGTCACGCGTCAAACGGGAGCAACACGAAAACAGCAGTCTGGTACGCTTTGGACGTGTATCATACTTGCAAATCGGTTTGAATGTGTGAGTTCAAATTAGAAGAACATTTGTGATGTATGGGTGCCTAAAGCGTGCATTTTTCGCTGTGCACTTAGATATCTGATTGCAGACAAAGAGAGTAATGGAGAAAGAGAGCGCAATAGCTCGCTCTCACTCTCTTGTCAGTTGTAAATCTCTCAATTACCGATGGATGCGCCGTTGCGCCAGTCACAACTTATGAGCTTCCCCTGGTTCATTCTGATAGTGTTGTTCTGATGAATAAAGTGTTGATTAATTCAAGTTTGCTACCGAGGGGACTTCATAAATTTTCTCTAGATTTTGACACTGTTTTGTATCAACAAATGTTTTAGGAAGTGTTTGACGGATATTCTTTATTCCTCTTCAGTCGAAAAAGTTGGCCTTGTGATAAAAACGAGAATTAGTTACGTTTTGCAATTCCTCTTACTTCGGTTAGCGCGAAAAGGACCATACTAGTGTTCAAATCATACGTTAGGTAGTGATTAATATAGTAATTGAGAATATGTCCCTCGAATTCATGGAGCTTTTCAATGCAAAAACTAATATGTGGTGGTAAACTATTCGAAACAAAGTTTGGTGCACAGGTAAACAAATGAGGCACGCGACGCCTCTGCCTAAAAATATGAACAATTATCAAAATATTGCTTGCAATGGATAGATATCGAGTGACATGACATTAAATCTGGTTTTGAAAGCTGGTGCACAGGTAAAAAGTGAGATTGCGGGATGCCAGTGGTACAAATGACTTAATTTTGAGTTCTTTCGTTTCTCCGTGTACAAATTATTGAAAAATGTCAGACGCCATTTTGAAACAAAATTAAATACATGATCCAAAATGGCCGATTTTTGCAAATATAGCCAACAAAATTTTAAAGCAAAACGAAGAAGGTCGAGTATTAATTTTTTATACTATTTGTGCCTGATACTGGTCGGGTTTAAGAAAACTGTTCAATATTATGAGGCTTGAAATTAATGAAAAGTTGTAACAGTGATGTGTGAGATCTTAAACCTAGAAAAATCCTATATACGCCAGAAGTCAATTCAATACCCATGGGGAAATTTTCTAGATTCTGACATGAAATATTTCAAGGTTTTAAAATTTAACCCTTAAATGCGCCATGTTGTTTTAAAACAACATACCGGAAAACGATCCAGATCACATAAATTTTACAAGTTTTCCAATAAATGATGCATTGTAGTAGTTCTTAAATCTTCAAATGAGAAAATAAGTAAACTGGAAGTACTGTGTCAAAGTTTGTTGTTCAGATTTTTACTGTCAAAACATGAGAAAGCGAATACCTACGATAAGTTAGACATACGTTATTTTAGCTCAAATATTTCGTGCGATAAATACAGGTAAGTGTTTAAAAAATTTACTAATCTATAGTAAATTATGTTATCTAAAGCGAGTGATAACAGTTTTGCGAAAGAAACAATGAAACATGCGTTTTTTGTCCAAACATTGTGTGTTGTTTTAAAACACCATTGCGCCTTTACAGCGTCTTTTAATTCCTTCTAGGTAAAAATGGCATGTTCTATTGATGAACAGATTCTACGATATTTGGAGATGATTCTGAGGATGGTTTTAACCAGTCAGATTCAGATTTTGAGTATGAGCATGAGCACTATACATCGGTACAGATCTCGATGACTCCGACTCAGAATTTGACGACGCACAGCCTGTCCCGGAAGAACTTTCAGATGAGGAATTCAGTTCGAATGGACAAGCTGGACCCTCTGCCAAACCTTTGAAAAGGACTATTGCTAAGCCTGTCTGGCAGAACGGAAACACGGACTTCGATCAAGATAAGATAATTTTCCAGGGTGATGCCAGGTTACCCGATGAGTTGTTGGAATGCGAAACGCCATACGATTTTTTCTCGTATTTCTTCACAACGGACCTGAGGGACAAAATCGTCGACGAAAGCAATACTTATGCAGCTCAAAGGAATATCTCCAATCCGGTATGCATCACCAGAACCGATTTGAATAAATATCTGGGTATATTGATATACAGCTCGGTACCTAAGCTACCGAATATGAAGTCATATTGGTGTAGCAAATATGGTTATGATCCTATTCGGTCAACTATGTCTCAGTCTGCATTCCTCAAAAATGGATCCATTCTTCATTTCAACAATAACGAAGGAATATTGTCTAAGGAAGACCCTCAACACGACAGACTCTATAAAATACGACCAGTTATAGAATCCCTTAGAGAAAGTTTCGGCAAAGTACCCATGGAACAGAAGTTATCTGTCGAGGAGCAAATGTGTGCTACGAAAATGGCTCACTATATGAAGCAGTATTTACCTAATAAACCACACAAATGGGGCTTCAAGTTGTTTCTTCTTTGTAGCATAAATGGCTTTGCTCATGATTTCGAATTTTATTCTGGAGCAGTAAGCATATTAATCTGTTACCAGGTGAGCCAAATTTGGGTGAAACCGGAAATGTAGTTACAAGATTGATACGATCCATGCCATATTTTGTACTTTGACAATTCCTAAACCTCTTTTCCTCTGGTAACACATCTTGCCAAAGAAGACATCCATTCCCTCGGTACAGTAAGGGTAAACCGATTGAAAAATGTGAAACTGCCGGATAAGAAGGAAATTATGAAGAAGAATAATCCTAGAGATTTTACAAGGAATGTATTACAACTGTTGATGGTGTCCAAGTTAGTGCGATACATATGTTGGAGCGGAACCAGTCAGCACAATATCCAGGTATGACAAGAAAACACATAAACGAACATCCATACAATGTCCGAAAGCGGTGAGGGAATACAACGCGCACATGGGTGAAGTGGACCTTATGGATAGCTTCATTGGTCGTTACCGAATAACAGCAAAAACTCGCAAGTGGACCATTCGTCTGTTCTATCACCTGCTAGATATGGCTATCGTGAATGCGTGGATAATCTACAAGAAGGTTTCACATGCAAATAATTGAGATATTTTGACCCTCAGGAAATTCAGGCTAGTTGGCAGACACTCTCTGCAACCTTGGTTTGCCATCTACAAAACGTGGTAGACCGAATAGCTCAGGGATTGAGCAGAAACTACAGCAGAAGAAGCACAAAGGTCCTGCGCAGCCAGCACCAACTAAAGATGTTCGACTGGATCAAGTTGTGGTCAGATAATCAGAGCCGATGCAAATATCCAAATTGTAAAGGTTTTACCTCCAAATACATCCAACATTTTTTTAGATTGCGTCTGACAGCAAACCATAACGTGTCTGATTCTTAGAAATTATATAATATCCTTATAGGAATCATTTAGGAAAATCATCACAATCTTGAACTTTCGAAACTCTGGAACATTGATATGTTTTTAAGATCTCAAACTTAATTTTCGATATCTTGTACTAAGGAAAACGCAATAATTCCGAGTTTGTAGAAATACTCAACATTCTAAGTGAAATATTCTAGAGATCGGTCTTAAAATATTTATTAACATAATGCGATATAGGAGGATATAGTTACAACACATATATTACAGGATTCCAATCCGATCTGATAGCACTGGCACGACATCTTTTCGTCATAATCGCATTCACAACACCCAGTAAACACTGGACGGAAAGAAGAAGAAGACAAAAAAAAAGCTCGGCTAGCAGGGCGCGAGCATAAAAACATTAGCGCCAATTCTTTAATCATCCCTTCTCCATGCTGTTGCTGGCTGTGGAGCTCTGTCAGAGCTATGCTTCTACTGCTGCTCTTTCTTTCTTTCGTTTCGATGCCTGTGGAAATGATGATGCGAGCATAGATTATTTTCTCGCTCTCTCACTTTCGCTCGAGTTCGATTTTTTAATTACACCTTTTTCTTCATTCCTGCCTGGCTGACATGGCTGGCTAATCACTCGGATCGGCCTCAAGAAGAAGTATTAGGTAGCAGGAAAACATGGATGCAACATTCCGCAATATGCCTTGCTCTTCCCCCCATCGCAACACCACTACCGGATGGTTATCCTTCTGGGTGGTAGGCTAATCCTTACTGTCCCATACAAATAGGTGATATAAAAGTCACTCCTTTTTCCACTTTTTCCTACGTCAGCCATTCCCACCGAAGCCAGGAAGTTGCGAATGGAAGAAAACAAAATTTCTCTTCCCATGGTGTTCACATTGCACACAGATACATTAACACACTGCACACACTATTTGCTTCGTTTCCTTGGCTGTGGGTAAAAGATTTCTCTTCGCGGCCCGTTTCGATTCGATCCAGCAGCAGGCACAATCAACATCATCAGCACAAAACGTCAAAATGGAAGAGCAGCAGCATTCGAGGGATTTCGGATGAGCCCCAAATCCACCGATCCGATGCTCTAATGAAAAATTCCTTCACTTCCGGACTGCTGTCGCAGCTAGCCAAAAGCGAAGCGTAATAACACTCCCCATACGGGTGCGAAAATTCAATTCACCTTCTTCCTGCTTGATCCGGATCTTTCCGTCGTTCACGGGAGCTCCACTGCGCCAATCCCCTTCGGGAATTTGGAAATATCTTCCTGCTCCTCCAGCGTTACTCCTCTGATCTGGCGAGGAACGCGAAAAATTATCTCAAGAGCTCACTCATAAACACATCCACATTCGGAAGGCAGAAGAAAAAAAAAAACACTACACACTCCGACTGCCGTTTTTTCTTCCACCCAGTGGTGCTACTGCTGCGAGTGCTTCTTTCTTGCTGCTGGCTGACCAGCGGAACGCGTTTTGCACCCTTCGCGTCCGGCCCTAACTCGGAAAAATATTTATTTCAACACTCGATAAACCGCGCACCCGACCCGTTGCCACTGCAAGTCCAAATTGATTTTCACTCGGAAGCACAATCCCTACAATCTAGTACTATTTTCTGGAGGCACAATCCGCGCGACGACGACGACAATGGAAAACGAAAAATCTGCACAATCTCGTTTTAGACTCGATGGAGAAAAATGGTTGCCTCTTTTTTCGCAGCTTGGTACGATTGTGTGGTCGCTCGCTTTCGTCTTCATACACTCCTCGCGTTCGAACGGACACTACTTTGGACCGCTCTGCGTGCGAGTAGCAGACGAAGGCAAAAGAACACGGAAAACGGCTGCTGGTGTGCGTGCGATGTTGGCTGTTTTGACTGTTTGGAGCTGTCACTTTTTCGTGTGCGGCAAAACTGATTGGCGCGGCGCGTTGAATTTAGGGATGTTTTTGAAGGCGGCGCCGTAACGGGGGGTGATTGTTTTGACGCGATGTGAGTGTTTTGGATTAGTGACGGATAGATGGCAGGTTTTTCCTCCTGTTTTATCCAGACGGTAGAAAAACGTTCCCTGCAATGCACTGTGGTTTAAAAGTGCAAATTCGTGAACTTAATTGTTTTCTGAAATGTACGTACGTTTTAGCATTGAGGTGTCTTCAGAAGATTTTCATAGTTTTGGATTCCGCACCTTTTGGAATGTTCACCTTAATTTTTCTTAAGGTGCAACTGCACTTCAAAAAACTAACTTTTTTATATTAACAGATATCGAGATGATGTCTTCTACAAAGTTGTAGGGCTTTCTATTTCAAGAAACTTTGCTGAAGACATCAAGTTGCCATGACTTCATTGTATGAAGATATAAGAGATTATTTTCCAGTTGCACCTTAAAATCAGTTGTTTGAGTTTTTCTATGTCTTATTCACGTTGTATCTCTTTGGTGTATTCTGCAAAGTTTTAGATAATATCTAAACACACAACTTTTCTCAAGACACCAAAGTGCTATGATTTGATTAACGAGAGATACAGTGATTTTTAAGCAAAAAATCACCCTTTTTCAAAAAGCTATAACTAAGCTGGCCGCAAATTGCCGCACTTGCAACAAGTTTCATTTGAAAGCTCAAAATTTGTATTTGAAATGTTGTGGAGATCATTAGTATCCGTTAGTATCCTGAAAACTGTGGTGGATTTTAGTAAACAAAGATTTAAGATTTTTGTATGGGGCTATTCAAGTAAAAACGATATTTTGCTAACTAACAATGGTCTTGATTTTTTGTTTAATTTCTAGTTTGTTTTTACTTATTCTAAAGTAACTTAAAAGTAAAATAACATGTAAGATTAATCAAAACATAACACCGAATTTAAAAGTGATGTTTTTAATATAAAAAGCTTTTGACATCCTCTCTTACACAATGGACCCTTTGATATCGAGCTAGGGAGATTCGACTGTAATTTGTTTTTAAGGAGGAAAAATGATCAAAGTAACTATATATTTTATTTGAAAAAAAAAAAATAGTTTGTCGGCTGCTGTCGTAAGACCTGTTACTGCATTTCAAGTACCAAGAGAAGATCAGAACATCGTTTTCAAGAAACATCCATCGAAAATGTCCAATTATTCATCAGGTATTGATTTTAATCTTCGTAAAACTTATTGAAAATTGTGAAACATTGAAGGAACATGTTAACTTTTTTGTTCAGTTAAAATTGATAAGCGTAAGTTGCTGCAACTCTGGAAGGAAACCCAAGGAAGTGAAATTGAAAAAGTTCGAAAAATGAGTCAAGAAGTGTATAAAGCGTACAACATTGACGAGTCCGATTTAAATAGAGATGATGTGGAGAAGGCTCTGTTACCGATTGGCAAATATTTTAAAAAGCTTTATCGCAAGTTCCACCGATCCGAGACAAAAATGATCAAATGCAATATCCGCTACTTCGAAAAACCCTTCAATCTTCCCACTCTCTTGCTCTCTGAACTTCCTTCAACAAGCCGAGGTAGAACAACGACACCTTTCCGAGATAGTTCTGATGCTGTAAAACGCCGAAAGACTGCGTATCTAAGACGGGGTCATTCCGTTAGCAACTTGACTTACGCTACTCAAATGAAGTTGCGTGAAGGTGGATCCGTAGATGCGGCAAAAGTAGTGAAGGAAGCAACAATGACAACCCCTACCCGAGCATCAAAGATACTTGTTTCGTGGAGAAATTCTCAGGAGAAGCAGCCCTTACAGTATTCTGACCTGGAAGCACTAGCAATGATCATAGATGCCAACTTGACCAAGTCACAATACCTCAAAATCCAAGGAGAAGCAAAACTGAGAAACGTGAATATTTACCCGTCGTACAACAAAATTGTCTATGCCAAGAAACAGTGCTATCCGGAAGATCAATTTATTATGGTTGATGAAAAAAATGCCGAAGTAAATCTTCAAAAGCTTTTGGACAATACCTCAAGTAGGATTGTTTTGGCAAACAAGGAGCATCTTGAAGATTTTTCAGATGACGAGCTTAAGCAGGTTGTACCTTTTTTATTTTCATTATAGAGACTTTGAACCAATAATTTATTTTCCTCAGGTTGTACTTTTGGTAAAATGGGGATTCGATGGCAGCAGCGGACATGCGGAATACAAACAAAAATTTGATAATGACGGCGGAGAATCTAGTGATTCAAATATGTTTATTACTTCCTTAGTTCCTATTAAGGCAGATGTAAACGGAAAAGTTTTGTTCCAAAATCCCCGACCATCATCAACCCGATTCTGTAGACCTGTGAGGATTCAGCTCGTGAGTGAAACTACGGAAGTATCAATCAACGAGAAGAAACATATAGAGAATCAGATTGACCAGCTTGTTCCAACAGTAATTACGGTAGAAGGCCGTACCATTATTGTGCGCTATGAGATGGTTTTGACAATGGTAGACGGAAAGGTCTGCAATGCTGTTACGGGCAACAAATCGTCACAAACTTGCTATATTTGTAATGCAACCCCGAAATTGATGAACAATCTTGATTCAGTAACTGAACGCGTGGAGAACAGCGATGCTTTCCAGTTTGGGCTTTCAACTTTGCATGCCTGGATCCGGTGAGATTTATTAAAATTAAGTGTTAAGTATTATGGTTTGATACAATATCAATATTTTATAGCTTTATGGAATACTTTCTTCACTTGTCTTACCGACTTGAAATTAAAAAATGGCAGGTAAGAGGACAGAATGTTCAAGCCATGAAGATTAGAAAGAATCAAATCCAAAAACGGTTCAAAGTGAAAACTGGCCTGATTGTTGACAAGCCTAAGCCTGGAGGATCTTGAACGTCCAACGACGGCAATACTGCCCGACGTTTCTTTTCCGATCCCAAGAAAACAGCTGCAATAACTGGACTGGATGTGACAGCACTGGAACGATGTGGTACCATATTACAGGTAATAAAATGGAATACTGAAAAACCAGATGTACATACAAATAATACAATATTCTTAGGTATTAGCGTAAGGGCACAAAATCAACACGGAACTGTTTTCTAGTTATTGCATTGAAACAGCAAAGTATCTAGTGGACCTATACCCCTGGTACTACATGCCAGCTTCAGTGCATAAAATCCTGATTCATGGTGCCCAGGTCATCAATCATTTCACGGTTCCTATCGGACAGCTTTCCGAAGAAGCACAGGAATCGAGGAATAAAGACCTCAAACGATACCGCCGAGACCACACTAGAAAATGTTCCAGAACGATCTTGAATCTTGATTTGATTCGCCGTTTGCTAGTGTCTTCAGATCCACTAATCTCAAGCATGCGGAAAAGCCCCAAAAAGGAGACAAAAAATTTGTCTCAAAACGCAAAGTTCTTGTTGAGCTTAGATGATGGAGAAGAAATGGATTCGGAGGAGGAACATGATGTTTCAGATGATTTTGAAGTTTAATTTGTTTATCAGAAATTTTTAATTGTTGCTTTGGTTTTATGTTTGGATTAGTTTAACATGCTATTTTACTTTTAAGTTACTTTAGAATAAGTAAAAACAAACTAGAAATTAAACAAAAAATCAAGACCATTGTTAGTTAGCAAAATATCGTTTTTACTTGAATAGCCCCATACAAAAATCTTAAATCTTTGTTTACTAAAATCCACCACAGTTTCCAGGATACTAACGGATACTAATGATCTCCACAACATTTCAAGTACAAATTCTGAGCTTTCAAATGAAACTTGTTGCAAGTGCGGCAATTTGCGGCCAGCTTAGTTATAGCTTTTTGAAAAAGGGTGATTTTTTGCTTAAAAATCACTGTATCTCTCGTTAATCAAATCATAGCACTTTGGTGTCTTGAGAAAAGTTGTGTGTTTAGATATTATCTAAAACTTTGCAGAATACACCAAAGAGATACAACGTGAATAAGACATAGAAAAACTCAAACAACTGATTTTAAGGTGCAACTGGAAAATAATCTCTTATATCTTCATACAATGAAGTCATGGCAACTTGATGTCTTCAGCAAAGTTTCTTGAAATAGAAAGCCCTACAACTTTGTAGAAGACATCATCTCGATATCTGTTAATATAAAAAAGTTAGTTTTTTGAAGTGCAGTTGCACCTTAAGAAAAATTAAGGTGAATATTCCAAAAGGTGTGGAATCCAGAACTATGAAAATCTTCTCAAGACACCTTAATGCTAAAACGTACGTACATCTCAGAAAACAATTAAGTTCACGAATTTGCACTTTTAAACCACTGTGCAATGTGGCGTCTTGCAGTGAAACTTTTCCAAGCTTTCGCCACCTACATTTCGAAGTGAGAACTACTAGAAGGAGGATAGTTTCCAAATTCTCCAAGTAAATCAGACGAATTTGGGGGCAAATCGGTACATAAATAAAAAACTAATAATTTCCGGTGGAAACTTTTGCTTGAATCGTGTAAGAAAACGTGTTTGCAAACTAACTGTTATTATTTCGGTATGGATCGGAGATGTTTTCATGGAAAATTAGGCACAACAAGTTTACACCCACAGGTAGAGGTTACCTCCTGCGCAGCTGCATTTTTCGGAAAATGGTGAATTTGTGCGATTTCCACTAGGATGAAAGTGGAAATTAAGTGAATTTACTTAGGAAAGATTGTATCATGCTGTTGATAATGGAGAAATGGTTGTATAGGACGCCAATTTTCAATAAATGTTCATTTTGGCCTTTTTTAGGTAAACATATTGATACTCACAATTTTCGACGGAAAACGCAATGGAACTTGATTTACTCAACACGCATCATACTATAAAATGGTGCTCGATGGTTTATAAAGTGTTAACAAGATGACAAATCATCTTTATTTTGAGTAATTTAGCAATTTACTTCTTTTTACATCATACGTACGATGCAGCATTGATGGAGCCGTGAAATGAAATGAATATATCTTATGAAAGTTCATCTGGAAAAGTCAAAGATGCACATCAGTCTGATCGTAAAAACATTTTCTTCTTCAATTCGAATGTTATATTGGAAGGATTTCACGCAGGCTTGATGAAAATTATGATTTAATGCAAATTTTCACGAATTTTATATGCAGTCTGTCAACATTATCATCATCATGCAGTGGCGACATCTGCGTCGAGCTTTTACGGCAATCTTCCAATCGAAAGTTTCGATTCGAAACAGAGTAAAAAGTTTGATTGGGAGATTTCCGTAAAAGCTCGACGCAGATGTCGCCACTGCATGATGATGATAATGTTGACAGACTGCATATATAATTCGTGATAATTTCGCACATGACACATGACACATTCAACAGGGCATAACTTTTTTACCATTGGGTAAAAATCAACCAAATTTTGTACACTTTCTCATTGATGTGTATTGTGTACATGCTGTCAAACTCGAAGTCGTGTTTTTCGATTCAACGAAAATGGAGGTGAACCAACGCGAGTTGAGAGAACAAATTCTTTCCAAACACCTGGAATTTCCTGACCTGTCGCACCGGCAGTTGGGAAAAATGTTGAACATTCACCATTCAACCGTCTCCAGAGTGTTGAAGTGGTTCCAGGAGCGGTTGACGTTGGACCACGGCAAAGGAGCTGGAAGAAAACCGGGACCGGAGAACAAAAAGACGGAGGGAAAGGTGAAGCGGATGATTAAAGCAAATCCCAACGTCTCAAGCCGTGATTTGGCTAAAAAGATCGCAAAGAAGAGAGCTGGACTACATACATACAAGGTACAGAACTTCCCAAACCGCGATGAGCGGCAACAATCGACGGCTAAAACTCGGGCACGGAAGCTCTACGAGAAGATGCTGACAAAATATGGCTGCTGTGTGATGGACGACGAAACGTATATAAAAGCCGATATTAAGCAAATTCCGGGGTTGGAGTTTTTCACCGGCAAGAGCAAGTTCGATGTGGACGACAAATTTAAGAAGAAGAAAATGTCGAAGTTCGCCTCCAAATATCTCATTTGGCAGGCCATCTGCTCTTGCGGACTGAGGAGTGAGCCTTTCGTGACAAAGGGCACAGTAAATGGCGAGATCTACAAATCTGAGTGCCTCGAGAAGCGCCTTTTGCCGTTCTTGCAGCAGCACGACGAAGCTCCGCTATTTTGGCCAGATTTGGCATCATGCCACTATTCTAAAAGTGTCCTGGAGTGGTATGAGGCCAATTCTGTCCATTTTGTTCCAAAGGACATGAATCCGCCAAACTGTCCGGAGCTGCGCCCGGTGGAGCAGTACTGGGCAATAATGAAGCGGGAACTTCGGAAGAGCAAGAAAACAGTCAAAGACGAGAAGGACATGTTAAGAAAATGGAAAAAAAAACTGAGAAACTGGTACCGGATGACACTGTAAAGACTTTGATGGAGGGCATCAAGCGAAAATGCGTTCAATTTTACACTCAAGGCTCCATCGATTAACTTTTCTTTTGATTTTTGAAGTAAATATATGTATAAAACTACCCTAAAATTTTGGTTTGATTCTAAACATTATAAGAAAATTGGCATGACATTTTCGGTGTCGCAATAATTTCGTGTTCGCCCTTTAGAGGTAACTCTAAGACTAGAAGGTCCCGAAATAACGTACTCAACTTTTTGGCTCAGCTCTGGTACTCTCTTCGGTCCCAAGCTAAACGATTCACCCCTCGAAACATAGGAAAAACCAATAACCCCTCATTTTATCTGTCAAACTTTCATAGCAAATCAAAACAAACATTGCGTAGTACTAGAATTTCGACTAGAATGGGATACGTTAATCGTTTGCTTGGGACCAATAGGCTATTCAAGTAGTGAGCCAATTTAAAATCGTTAGTTTCGTATTGATTGTTGGTTGTATCATGCTGGTGGTAACCCAACAAACAATTCAAAGTCACAAATAAGCATACACACAAAGAACAAAAGTTGTTCCTATAAAAATAATGAAACTTCAATATAAAAGTTTCTCCAATTTTGTAGTTTTAACAACGAAAATATTCAAAATCAAAACATTTTTTTCGGATTAACAGTGTTTCTTTCAATTTCAACTTGTAATTTCAAAAGTTATTTTTTTTAAATAAAAGTCGCAGATCTTTCAAAACTTCCTCGTCATTGCGAAGATTTTGGCATCACTTAACCTTCGTTTGCCGCTAAATTTGAAAGCGTGAAAAATAAACCGTGTCTTCTACGTTTCCACATTACTCTTCCGTCGGTATCTCTTTCGAACTGGAATCGGTTCCCAAAAAGTGGTACGGCACCTCTAATTCATTTTCATCGGATTGCAGGTGATCGTCAAAGCAGCCAAGGGAAGCAATCTTAGATGAAACATAAACTCTATCATAACATGGCGGTAATGATGGCGCTCTCGGGCAAAAGAAACAATTCATGTGCTGGAATTGAAGGTAATTTGGTTTAATTTTCAATGAATTTCCGATTGTTCTAATTGAGATGTTTTAATTTTCAGCAGCCTCAGTCTTGCCGGAAAGGAAGGTTACTCCCACCTCGACTCTCACCCCCATCAAGATGCCACTTTCATTCAAGTACCCCCACACCGCCACACCGAGTCCGTCAGGAGCAAATTATTCCAGCTTTGATCAACAATCTGTAAAATAATACAATTCATATAGTAAAAGCATCGGGAGCGTCACTTCTGCTGCTTTGAAATGGACAATATAATTATTTTAAAAAATAAATTAGAATAAAAGGAATTTCCCTGGTTATTTCTTTTAAAAAATAAAAGTAATTGATTTAAAACTAATTCACATTTGAGATAAAAGCGTATGTAATTGCGATTAAAATGCTTATAATTTGAATTAAAATTTGTTATATGTCTATTTAAAAACTATAGGCTTTCAGTTTGACAGTTCTACAATTCGATTTGAAAGTTTCAACTTTTAAAAGTAGAAAGAGAGCTACTTTTGAATTGACAGTTAGGGGACTTTAGTTTTGAATGCTAAATACTTTCTACCAAAAAGAACCAACGCTAACTTTTAATTTTACCAATGTTTTTTTTTTTCAAATTTATTAACGATTATTTTTTGTGTGTACACATTGAATAAATGTTGTATAAGAGTGTACAATCATAGAGGTAACTCTAAGACCACTGGGTCCTGAAGAAATTCATTATTATTTTTTTCTCACTCAGTACCAGAACAACGGTCCCAAGCAGTCCCAAGCTATTTCACTCACCCCTGCATGTTCTGCATGAATCCACACACCCCTGATGTTATCTGTCAAACTTTCATAGCGAATCAAAACAAACATAGTGTAGTAATAGAATTTCAACTAGAATAGGGTACGTTAATCGTTTGCTTGGGACCAATAGGCTACTAAAGTGGTGAGCCAATTTAAAATCGTTAGTTTCGTATTGATTGTTGGTAATATCAACGTCCAAGGTTCGGTTCCAGTCTGCTCCGATTTATAATTGGGTTGTTTAACTTCGAAAAATATACCGATTTTTATACATCATCTGAAAGAGCTTTGTTTTCTGAGCGCAACGATATTTTTATCGATCCTGTAGACGTTCATCTCGATTTTTAAATCAATATTTAAATTTTTGATCGTTGACACTAAATCTATTCGTTGACGGCTCGTTTCCATACAAAGTCCCACCAAGGGGCGCTAAGATGGTGATTTTTGCTCATGTAATCGTACTTATTTAAAATAGTTCCAGTGTACCAAAATTGATGAAATATTGGATTACGGTTCCATTTTTAATGCAGATAACGAATCTTTATTTACCCCAATACCCCTAAACAACCCAATTGTTTTGTCAACATTAAATTTAAAAATCATAAGACAAATCAATGAAATTCATACTGATTTATAAGTGTTTCTTATAGAATTCTTACGTTATTTTGCCTGTATGTGGGAGTGAGCTGTCAGTTTGTTAGTTTATGCGGTAGTTAACGGTTGTCAAATAATTGCAACACAGAGACCACTATCAAGATAGCGCTATAACATGTTATAACTCTGTAGTCTGAACGTACTATTAGCACAAACGAAGTGACAGACGACTAACTGGCGAAGAAATCCATTTAAATAATGTGGTTCACTGTAATAGAATTTTCTTGGAAGCTTGTGCCATCATCCACCAGATGGGTTAGTTTTTTTGTTTTGATTTGAACAAAGTTGATTTTGTGAACAATGATTCTTTGACAGTGTGCAAAGAGTGCGTATCATTTTGTCATTTTTTTTATGCATTTCAGTTTTGAGTAGAGTGAAAGAGATATAACCAAAACATTCTAGTACATTTGGTGAAAATGCTAGTTCAATCTAGAAGTAGTGTTGCCATGTGGTACAATCCAGTAGTAGTGGTGTTGCCATGTGGTACACTGAAAAATTGCAATAGCAGGTTAGTCACCAAAGTTTTCGAGCCGCTCCGTCTGTCACTTCGTTTGTGCTATTAGTGTCAAACAGTGAAGTTGTTATTTTGCTTTAAATCTTGAAAGTCTTATGGGATCAAAAAAAAAATATCCTTGTGCTCAGAAAACGAAGCTCTTTCAAATGGTGAATAAAAAACGATTTTTTTTTTAATGAAAGAACCCAATTATTTTGTTAGGGGAATTTACGTATTCTCGGCAACCTAAGCAGCGACCTTCTTTCTATAGCCTTTTTCTCTAAGGAACGCACACATATGCAGTATTGGCACAAACGAAGTGACAGACGGAGCGGCTCGAAAACTTTGGTGACTAACCTGCTATTGCAATTTTTCAGTGTACCACATGGCAACACCACTACTACTGGATTGTACCACATGGCAACACTACTTCTAGATTGAACTAGCATTTTCACCAAATGTACTAGAATGTTTTGGTTATATCTCTTTCACTCTACTCAAAACTGAAATGCATAAAAAAAATGACAAAATGATACGCACTCTTTGCACACTGTCAAAGAATCATTGTACACAAAATCAACTTTGTTCAAATCAAAACAAAAAAACTAACCCATCTGGTGGATGATGGCACAAGCTTCCAAGAAAATTCTATTACAGTGAACCACATTATTTAAATGGATTTCTTCGCCAGTTAGTCGTCTGTCACTTCGTTTGTGCTGTCAGTTTGTTAGTTTATGCCTTGTTCAGACTGGAGAGTTATAACATGTTATAACGGTTGTCAAATAATTGCAACACAGAGACCACCATCAAGATAGCGCTATAACATGTTATAACTCTGTAGTCTGAACGTACTATTAGCACTATTAGTGTCAAACAGTGAAGTTGTTATTTTGCTTTAAATCCTGATTTAAAAATCGAGATGAAAGTCTTATGGGATCAAAAAAAAAATCCTACACAGCAAAAAAAAATGTAATATCGATCAATGTTATTCAAGCTGATGTATGAAATAATGATGTAATAGCAAAAAGCAGATACAATATTACATCAATGGATGTAATTTTGTTTGCAAAATCGATGTACATCGTACAATGTTATATTACACAACCGATGGATTGACCTGGTTGCAGCAGTTTGAATGTAATATTCAACTACTTTTTTTCCTGTTTAGTGCTCAGAAAACGAAGCTCTTTCAAATGGTGAATAAAAAACGATTGTTTTTTTTTTAAAATGAAAGAACCCAATTATTTTGTTAGGTAATGCTGGCGTCGAGGTTGGCGTTTGTTGCAAAACTGATGTTATGAATGCAGTTTAATAACATAAAAACTAATTATTGCGGATTTTAAAATTTGAAGACATCTAACTCTACACAGCAAAAAAATAATTTTGATATCACGTCAAAGTGGATGCACTACAATCATGTCGAAAATATGGTGTAATATTACTTGCTAAAAAGGACAAAATTATCATTAATCAATGCATGAACTGACATTACGCTGCTTTTACTGCATTTGTTTATTTATGTGGTCATAAAAATTACATGAAATTTTCGACATGATTGTAGTGCATCCACTTTGATGTGATATCAAAATTATTTTTTTGCTGTGTAACTATGATTTCAAAATTGTATACAGAGCTGGAAAAAGGGCCTATGTGCTTTGATCGAATCTCGGATCGAATCCAATAGAAACTAAGCAATTGTTTCAGCCTCTGGCGGTTAATAGGAGAACCCTCAAAAGAGTGATGAGGGTGAAAATTTTCACCGTGAAACATAGGAAGAGGACAATATTTTCACTTTTCCAGATTAATGTATCCACCGCAGGTGCTTGAAATCATCATCCACGTGGAAAATTTTGTTTTCTGTATCGGGTTTGCAGTGATCCGGCTGATGCTTTCATATATTTTTTATGAGAAAAATTAAGATTTATAAAATTGTCTCAGCGGTTATGATCGTCCGGATTTTTAATGTGTGATTATTTCAGCTGTAAATCAGTTCAGATCTGTAGATAATCCAAAAACAAGACCACTCCCGATAGAAATTTGCAAGTTGTGCAATAAAATGTACATTATTTTGAAAATCGTCATTATGTTGTAAACAAATGGAATAAATGACATTTCCTCTCAAAATCGACTAGCGCACTCTACATTGATGGTGCATGAAAAGAGCCTATTGGATTTGCCTATACACTTATAAGTGGGGTTGTTGTGTTTCGAGAACGACGGTCAGCACCAACTTTCGCTTAAGACCATTTGAAGCTGCCTCTGTCTATGGGCATCTCAATCCCTCATGGGATTTCATTCTGCTGAATCGCTCTCAAGTTAAATGAGATATGATTCAGGACCGTATTCAATGGTCGGAATATCGCAGGTTGCGAGTTGTGCGTTGCAAAAGTAGTGGAATTAAATGGAAATTACTAACCCTTCTCTCTTTCTTTATACAGGTATTGCACTGTAGACTCCAGTATTCATGAGAATTAAGAGTGCATATTTGTATGTAAAGTAAAAAGTATTATCCGACGAATTTTGATGATGAATAATGATGAACCTGAGTTCAAGTCAGTTGTTCCGTTATTATACATTATGCATTTATAATTGTATTTCAAATAGCTATTTTAGACAGATACAAATTGCAAATGGTCACAGTAAACTGATCATGTCCAACATTTAGGGAACCGTAACCATAGCTCATTCGTCTTATTCTTAACTTAACGCCACAACTGAATTGCTTCTATAAACCAGAGCAAAAGAAAATATAATGAAAAAGCTCATAGTCGAAAAGTGATAAATTTACTTCTGTGGACACGAATCATTGCTACAGAGTGCATTTTGCTGTTTATAGTTTGTTTTGCAGTCGAACTGTTTCGCATTAATTTTTCCCATCAAAGTACAAAGTTTTGTAGTTTTTTCTTCTTCTTCAAATAACAAATTGCACTATAACCGAGCGGTGCTCACCATCGATAATAAATGATTCGTTTCCTATAGCTCCTTTTCCGCCCGCGCTCACACGCGGTTCGATGCGAATTTAAATAACGAAACGGTCTTCGCGTTCAGTCGCTGAGCTTGGCAAAGTGAAAACCAGCAACGTCGATCGGAAATAAACATTCAAGTTTTACAGTTTTGTTTATAATCCAGCACAACCCAACTTGATCGGGAGTTTTCAGAGCGGAAGCATTTTCCGATGCGATAAATTCAAACGGGGGTGCACACGGGCAGCCGTATAATATTGGAATTGGAAATGGAATTGCAAAATGATATGCAACGGAGTATTTTCGAGCATACACTAGACGGATATCGTATTGCTTGGATTCGGGGTGAACTGGGAAAGCTCGTTCAGGAATCTATGGAAAATCGAATATGTATGTTGACTTAAAGAAAACGAAAACAGTGTCTGTTTCATCGAATGTTTATCGGCAACATTATTGGAAAAGTTATGGTTAACATAACAACTCTTATTTATATAATTGCGTAAAGCAGATTCTCGAACCATGGAATTCAGATATCCATCGGTACGTCAATGGAATACTTACTTTGGAGCTGATGAACGAATTAAGGAGCTTTTCTGAAAAAAAAAAATATGGTACAAGTGCTGACTCTTATTTGGAAGGGCTTTCCAATTTTTTCCTTTTCTCCTTTTCAAAGTCGATATTATTTTTTTTTCAAATCTCCATAGCTTCCCAGTTAACTTTTCACCTCTAGGGAAATGGCACCATGTTGTAAGTAGTTGTGATTTCAAAGCTGACATCGTACACTAATTTATTACTTTTTTCTCCAAGAACGGATACAGATATCTACTTCCGTTTAAGGTACTTCTGGAAATAGATGATTACCTTCCTCATTTGATTCTTTTATTATCGTACCTTCTGGTTAGTGCTAGGAAAAACTACAGACGAAAGTCGTCTCAAGATTACAATCGACTCCATGCTTTTCCCCACTGAAACAAAAAACGCTTGAGAATTCTTTGAACCATTCTATCCTAAGGGTTCTACCTAAGTATCTATAGCTGCTTGGCAAAATCAAAAGCATTCTTCCAAGGAAACTGCATTCCCCTGATCTCTTCATCACGATTTTCTCCATTTCCAATCTGGAAAATGTGTCCTTGAGGGGTATTTAATTCCAAGACGTGTAGCACAAACGGCAAGACAGACTCGGAGCTCGTTAAAAATGATTCGATTGCTAACGAACTAATACACCAACCGACCTACCAAGAAGCAGGAAAGAAAGGTGAAACAGATTGCAACGTTCGGACAAAAGGCAAAGTGCAGTGAATTCCTCTTTTTGTTGCTGGTTCGAAGGATTTTCCTTTTTCCCAACCAACCCCAATCCCACGCGCTCCAGTCAAGGAAAAAGTTAGCCAGCCATTCCGGAAAAGCTAAGAACCAGAGTCCGGCTGGCTAAAGCAAAGTGTTTGAAATGCCACATATCGAAGCAGGAATAAAATATTCCTTTGCCCGAAAGCACATCATTGTGCTAGTGCCGGGTCTTCTAGTTTATCCCTACCAACGATGCTCGACGGTGGTGGTGCTGGTGGCCAAAAGGATTTCCTATTCTCGTCTTTTGCGAACGGTTGCTTCGGCGAGTGAGAATAATGGTGCTCCTGAAACGGGGATGAAGCAAAGTCGCGCATTTCTCCTCCCAGCATGAGCATGAAGCAGCACCAAAGGTATTATGCTGGATTATTGAAGTGTGGAATATAAATTTGCTGATTCGAAAGTTACCCCAGCTGATATTCGTCTGAAGGTTTCCGATATCTCGGCGGAGTCGGCGAGATATATTTTATTTCCTTCGTACGGTTCGTATAAGCTTTTATTCATCAAAGGATATGGCGTATTGTGTTCGAAAGAAGGAAAACCTTGGATGGTCAATTTTCCCGAGTGGTTGTTGATGAGATTGAATCAAAACAGTACTGCAGTTTTAAATGTTCAATTATGTATTTTCACAGTCAGAAATTATTATGTTTCAGAAAAATTCTTAAAGTACTTATAGCCTTTTTCTTTGGATGGTCTTGATTTTGGGTCTACAGTCTGGCACAGTATTCCTAAATGGTCGATTACTTTTTACAAGAATGTATATACGTCGAAATTTAAAGAGGCTTGCGATGTGCCTTTGATATCATTCCATGCTCATAAATATGTGCACACATGTAGAATGCGCACACATTACAAAACACTTCAAATTTGTGCTACAAAATGGTGAGTTGACAACCTGGAAGGAGAGTGATTCCTAGCTCTGGTCCTCACAAGTCCCTACCTCACGCCTTCACGAGTCATATGATAACAAACGACTACCAGTAGAAATATGCAAACAGCTGGGTGGCGTAGCCTGGGCAATGTTGTCAATCCGACAATAGCAAAGTGAGGAGGTGGGAAGCGAACACTGGTGCGGTAAACAAAGCACGGCGGTAGAGGAAATGGTTCGCCTCCGAGCGTCTGTCCACTACGGAGGTGCAGCTCAAAAAGCGTTTGTCTGGCATCCAGCGGCCCTCAATGTGCGCTACTTCGTCGTAATCGTCCATTTCCGTTCTATCGAGCAGAAAACTTCAGTATAATCAATGATTTCACCGCAGTGATGGGGGGGGGGGGGGGGGGGGAATACCCTTCCTGCCCTTCCCACTGAAGACGAACTGTCCGACGTGGAAACGACAGCCACTGTGACGAAGTACACCGGCACCATTCCGAAACGGCCCAGGCGAAAACGAGCACCGGAGCCCGTACCGCCTACCCCATCTCCTCCTACCCCGCCTAATCCATCGCCACCAACATCACCAGCACCGTCACCCCTCGCACCACCAAACCCGTCTCCCCCTACCCCGCCTAATCCCTCTCCCCCCACACCACCAAAACCGTCGCCCCCTACTCTGCCTAACCCCGCCAAGAAAACAAAAACTGCCCTCCGCCATAAGGCATACCCAAACGCCTCGACAGGCCCATGGGTTGTTTTTTTTTTCGGCCCAAGCAAAAACCGCTTAACGTTAATCAGATCGAAAAAGATCTATTTAAACGTTTCTCGTCCTTGACCGAAATTTTGAAGGTGAGGCCAGACAAACTGCGCGTCACTGTTGGTAACCGCAAGCAGGCGAATGAGATCGTTGCCTGCGAGCTTTTTACGTTGGAGTACCGCGTTTACATTCCCAGTCGTGAAGTGGAAATCGAAGGAGTGGTCACCGAAGCGAGTTTGACCTGCGATGACTTCTTGAAGTGGGGGGTTGGTGTCTTCAAGAACCCCGTTCTTCCAGAAGTCAAGATTCTTGACTGCACCCAAATGCAGTCAGCATCCCTCGACGGGGCAAAAAAATCTACTCGCTGACTGACTCGTTTCGAGTGACTTTTTCCGGATCGACTCTGCCGGATTACGTCCAAATTGGGAGGATTCGACTTCCTGTGCGGTTGTTTGTACCAAGGGTGATGAACTGAACCATGTGGAAACAATTATGCCACACCGCCGCCTTCTGCGGCAACAAGCCACGATGCGATCAGTGCGGCGAGAAGCATGCAGAGGGTGCTTGTGGTGCTCCTCCCAAATGTGTTTATTGTTTGGCACCTCCGCATCCTATCGCAGATTGCCCGAAGTATAAACAGCAAGGAAAAAAACTTGAACGGTCTCTGAAGACGCGCTCTCAGCGTTCCTTTGCGGAGATCTTGAAGACTTTCAATCCTCCTCCCAAAATCACTCCGGAAAAGAAAACAATAATCCGTTCAATCTTCTCCCAGTTGACGAGGGCGACACTGATTCAGAGGGCAATGACGGAGGTCTTTTTGTTTTCAAAGGTCCTTCAAGGAAGCGATCCAAGAATGACTCGCAGCAAACTAAAAAAACTGACTCCCAAGCCCGCTTGGATAAATCAAGAGGTCACGGAAATAAACCGAAGCCCAATCCACCGGGTTTTAAGCCTGTCGATTATGACAAAGAATTTCCGGGGCTTCCGGGAACATCTAAAACCCCAGATGTCCCACTTTCGCAACCAGAACAGCAGAGCACCATGTTCACGCTTTCTGGAATTGTGGACAGCATTCTCGATCTGTTCAACATCAATGACCCACTACGGAGCATCATTAACATGATGCTTCCAATCGTGAAACCTTTTCTGAAGCAATTTGCTTCCAAGTGGCCCCTCCTTGCTTCATTCGTATCCTTCAATGAATAATTTTCCAAAAAATTTTACGGTATCTCTCCTTCAATGGAATTTTACCAAAACTAGACATATTCAAACTTTTACTGCATAACATACACTGTGATGCGTTTGCTCTCTGCGAAACAGGGCTCTCTCCAGATGTTAACCTTTCTCTTCACGACTACAACATTATCCGTCTCGATCGTGCAGATTTGTACGGTGGGGTGCTCCTAGGGGCCAACAAACAACACTCATTCTACAGAATCGACCTTCCTCCAGTGTCAGGTATTGAAATTGTCGCATGTCAGGTGAATATTAGAGGTAAAACCTTCAGTATTGCCTCGTTATACATCCCTCCGAGAACGGCTGTTTCTCGGCGAGCGCTATCTGACATCTGCTCAGTGCTACCTGAGCCGCGGTTGATCTTAGGGGATTTTAATTTCCACGGTACAGGCTGGGGAGAGCTGTACGATGACAACCGCTCAACCATCATCTATGACCTATGCGACGCTTTCAATATGACCATTCTAAAAACCGGTGAAGTAACTCGAATATCCAAACCTCCAGCAAGAGAGAGCAGACTAGACTTGTCACTCTGTTCGAACTCACTATCATTGGATTGCAGGTGGGAGGTAATCCAAGACCCCTATGGTAGTGATCATTTGCCCATCAAAATTTCGATTTTCAACGGTTCATCTTCCCAGTGTCCAATCAACATCGCGTACGACCTCACGAGAAACATCAATTGGGAAGAATACGCGAACGCGGTCCGTGACGGTTCAGAATCGGTCGACTTTCTCTCTCCGTTGGATGAGTACTCCTTCCTATCGCGTCTACCGCGTTTAAACATTTTCGTAAATACGGTTCCCGCGAATACTTTGAGCGATATACGGAGCTAGAGGAAAAGTTTAAGAGCTTCGTCAGGGCCAAAAAACGCGGTTACTGGCGTCGGTTCGTCGAAGGGCTATCGCGAGAGACTTCCATGCAAACGCTCTGGAATGTCGGCAGGAGAATGCGTACTGCGGCATCGTCGGTCAACGAGGACAAGGAGTACTCTAACAAGTGGATTTTCGACTTCGCGCGTAAGGTTTGTCCCGGTTCGGTTCCGGTTCGATGCAACACCCGCGATCCGCCACTGGAAAAGGATGACATGGACTCCCCGTTTTCGATGGTAGAATTCTCAATTGCTCTTCCTTCATGCAATAACTCGGCTCCGGGAATGGATCGAATCAAGCTCAACCTGCTCAAGAACCTCCCAGACGTCACAAAGAGGCGATTGTTGAACTTGTTCAATCGATTCCTGGAGCTCAACGTTGTTCCGGATGATTGGAGACAAGTGAGAGTTATCGCCTACCAGAAGCCCGGTAAACCCGCATCGGATCATAATTCGTACCGTCCCATCGCGATGCTGTCGTGTATTCGGACAAGTGGGTCGAGGCGAATGGCTTACTCTCAGATACGCAATTTGGATTCCGTAGGGGCAAAGGGACGAACGACTGCCTTGCGTTGCTTTCAACTGAAATCAAATTAGCCTTTGCTGAAAAACAGCAGATGGGTTCAGTTTTCTTGGACATTAAAGGGGCGTTTGATTCTGTTTGCATCGACATCCTTTCGGACAAACTCCATGCGAGTGGGCTTTCTCCGATTATCAACAATTTCCTGTTTAATTTGTTGTCCTAGAAACGAATGAGTTTCTCTCATGGTCACTCAGAAATTGCACGAATCAGCTACATGGGTCTTCCACAAGCCTCATGTTTAAGTCCCCTCCTGTACAATTTCTATGTCAAAGACATTGATGATTGTCTGGCCGAAAATTGCACGCTAAGGCAGCTTGCAGATGACGGCGTGGTTTCCGTAGTTGTACCAACAGCACCGGACGTGCAAGGACCATTGCAAGATACCTTGGATAATTTGTCTACTTGGGCAATGAATCTGGGTATCGAATTCTCTCCGGAGAAAACAGAGATGGTTGTTTTTTCTAGGAAGCTTTATCCAGCACAGTTTCAGCTTCAACTTATGGGTAGAACAATCACTCACAGCATGTCGTTTAAGTATTTAGGTGTCTGGTTCGATTCCAAGTGCACTTGGGGAAAACACTTAGCGTATCTGAGGCAGAGATGCCAACAGTGAATCAATTTCCTTCGTTCCATTACCGGCACTTCATGGGGTGCCCATCCGGAAGATCTGATAAGACTCTACAAGACCATCATTCTCTCGATTTTGGAGTACGGTAGCTTTTGCTTTCAATCGGCGGCAGGGACGCACATATTGAAGCTCCAAAGGATTCAATATAGTTGCATTCGAATCACGCTAGGTTGTATGCAATCGACACATACCATGAGTCTTGAAGTTCTTGCGGGCGTCCTCCCCTTAACAAATCGTTTGGCGGATTTATCGTTCCGGTTCCTCATCCGCTGTTAAGTCATGAACCCGCTGTTGATCGAAAATTTGAGGAGCTGCTAGAGCGGAATCCTCAAACACGATTCATGAGCTTGTACTACGAGTACATGACTCTGGACATCGGTCCCTCCTCGTTCAACCCCAATCGCGCTGTCTCCCATCATTTCAGTTGTTCTTCAGTGAGATTCAATCTCAAAATGAAGCAGGAGATTCAAGGAATTCCAGAGCTTCACCGTTCCCTGATTGTCCCAACTATTTTTGCGAACAAATACCGCCACGTCCCCACCGAGAAGAGATTTTTCACAGATGGGTCCACTAGTTTTGGAGTGTTCCACCATCTTCATAGCGCCTCATACAAGCTTCAAAAGCCGTGTTCGGTATACGTTGCTGAACTAGCAGCTATATCGTACACGTTAGAGCGTATTGCCTCACTTCCACCTAACTATTATTTCATTTTTACGGATAGCCTAAGCTCCCTGGAGGCTATGCGTTCAATGAGGCCGATGAAGCACTCGGCGTATTTCCTCCAGGAAATACGATCGGCAGCCCTACTTTTGCTCAATAAAACAGATGAAATTATCCTTAATAAGTAAAAAAAATCTCCTTAAAATAGATCGGGTTGCTCCTTAAATGATTGATCAAAATACGTTAAAAATCTTAAAATGCTCAGTAAATATTTAAAGTACGCTTCCTAAAATAGAGCAAACTGTACATTAAGCATTTGAAAATACTCCTTAGTATGCACCGCTTTGCACCATTTTGAAGTGTAATTGTACCATATATCATCGGAAAAGCTGCTGTAGAAAGGTTAATAAGTACCATGAAATCAGCTGAAATATTCAGTAAAAATGCACAAATGCACACAATGATTTACTGAACATTTCAGCTGATTTCATGGTACTTATTAACCTTTCTACAGCAGCTTTTCCGATGATATATGGTACAATTACACTTCAAAATGGTGCAAAGCGGTGCATACTAAGGAGCATTTTCAAATGCTTAATGTACAGTTTTCACTCAGTAAAAATCACCAGTATGTAAACACAATCATGTAAAAAATATTCGGCTCCGCAAAGCTAACGCATTTGAGCCTTGACAAATAAATGGATTATAAAAAAAAAACAAAAAAAAAATGTGTGACTCTTTATCAAATTCAACGGTACTTATGGAAAGGGGAATAAATTTAGAAGTTATCTTTGGTAGAAAAATTTCATTTATTGTTAAAACCCGTTCAAAAAAGAGAGTAAAGCGTACACAGCAAAAAATAAATTTTAATATTACAACCAAGAGGATGCACTTCAATCATGTCGATGGCCACAACAATAAACAAATGCAGTAAAAGCAGCGTGATGTCAGTTCATGCACTCTATTAATGATAATTTTGTCCTTTTTGGCAAGTAATATTACACCATATTTTCGACACGATTGAAGTGCATCCACTTTGATGAGATATTAAAATTAATTTTTTGCTGCGTAGATCAAAAACCCTACTAGTTCAAAATATTTGACTTGGTTTGACCAGGAAATTTGAGCTCCGTTCATATTGACTATGTGAATACTACAAGGTTTCAAAAAGGAAGATCTAGGCTTATGTTGTGGCAACCCTGAGGCAAATCAGGGAGGTCCGAAGTGAAAATGTTATACAATATAGGCCCAAGAATGCTACCCTGAGGAACTCCTGCTCTAAAAGGTAGTCGATTAGATTTGGAATTTTGATAATTTACCTGCAGAGTTCTGTCAATTAAATAATTTTGAACTAATTTCATAATATAAAGTGGAAATTAAACTTTTTCAATTTAGCAATCAAACATTCATGCCAAACACTGTCGAATGCTTTTTCTATGTCTAGAAGAGCAACTCCAGTTGAGTAGCCTTCAGATTTGTTTGAACGAATTAAATTGGTAAATCTTAAGATTTGATGAGTAGTTGAATGCAGCGAAATCCAAAATGTTCATCTGCAAAAATCAAGTTCATATTGACGTGAAGCATCATGCTATTCAAAATTATCTTTTCAAAAAGTTTACTTTTTGATGAAACAAACTTATTGGACTGTAGCTAGAAGCTTCAGTTGGATTTTTATCCGGCTTCAAAATTGGAACAACTTTTGCATTTTTACATTTATCAGGGAAGCAAGCCAAATTTAAACTTTTGTTAAATAAATTTACCAAGAAAGACAAGATGATGATATTGAACATTATATCATCACCTGGAGCTTTCATATTTTGAAGCCCCCACAAATATTTTCCCGAGAGAAAATATTCAGATAATCCCGAGCAACATTATTCTAAATAAGGCTAGTAAGACCCAAACTGAAAATATGGGAACTCTCGAATTGCTTAACAAGTTTCTGAGCTTTTTCTGAATTTGTGATCATAATTTGACTACCTTATTTTAGTGCTAGAATAGGCTTTTGAGGTTTTTTAATTTTTTTTTGGGAACTTCCAAAAGGGTTTGAGAATCGGGCATAATTTCAAAAGGGAGGGAGAATCGTTTTTTTTGCAAATCCCGTAAGATAAAATTAAAGGCAGGATCGAGTGTTCTTTGATATTGCCTCTTACGGACATTTTTCAGACGGATCAAGAATTGAAGATCGTCGTCTATTATAATTGAATAGAATTTAATTTCACAATTTTGTTTGGAAGGCTTGCTTCAACTATAGAAGTAGTCAGAGATTCAAGAGCATAATTAACATCATCATTGGTTAGCAAAGAAATATTTGGATTATTATATTCCATAAATGTTCGATAATGCTCCCAATCAGAAATTATTTCTTGGGATATTGAAAAAGTCACTGGATGGTGGTCAGAACCGAAGTCAGCATGGGTAACCAATTGCCAAACCAATGGTTGATGGATTTCTTGATGAAGAAAAGCATGTTGGACTGAAAAAAAAACTCAAATATTATTTCTTTTATGAACTCGTTCCTTCAGCCGAATTTCGTTACGCTTTGTATAATATTATTAAAGAAACCTGATTTAAAGTATAACTCTATAATATGAAGGAGCATGGGATTGAACCCATGATTTTCTGCTCAGTAAGCAAAATCGATCACCACAAGGTCACTGAGCTTCTCATTTCACAAAACAATTACGACCAAGTTCCTGTTCAACTTGGTGTTACTAGATTTTGATCGCGGCGGTGACCTCACCGATGACGATAATAGCTACTCTTGAGAAGGATTTCTTATATTTTTTTCTGATCAACACGTCTTCCCTAATACTTGAATATTATTTCATTTAAGTGCTCGTTTCTCCAACCGAATTTCGCTTTATCTTATATTAAGAAACAAATCCGATTTAGCGTTAGCGCTAGCGTTGTTACTTCGTAGATTGGATACTAGCGACACTCACGTCTCTTTTGAAATTCTCAGTCAGACTGATTTCAGGAATAATGCTGGCGAGTAAACATTCATTCCAATTTAAACATGGTAGTTTAGCAGGAATTCAACCTAACTTGCCACTGCTCGTTGGCTACCAGAAACTAGTATTCTCCATTCATGAAAACCGTTATTTAAAATAAAATATAAGAGTAAGCAAAAGTTACTGCGGAAACTTTCCCATGCAGCCAAAAGTTCCATATTGAACGATAAAACTCACTTTCAAGTTCCATAAAGTTCAAATAAAGTTCCGACAGAACTTTCTTCCCAAGCAACCAAAAGTTCCGCATTCAACGATAAAATCCACTTTCAAGTTCCATAAAATGCATATAAAGTTCCAACACAACTTTCTGTCTACTTTAGAAGCTATAGAAAGCATACGAGGAACTTAAGGCTCTTGAAGTTCAACAAAAGTTCCAAAAAGCATCCCTAAGTACTTCTTATGAACTTCAGGAAAGGCTGATAACATGGCCACAACAAAGTTCCGGACAAGTTCCCAGTGGAGTTTCTAAAAAGGTCCGTCATAGCCCACATGAAACAATCCGCACAAGTCTTTATTAGTAATCAAATTTAATGTACGTAAATATGAAATGATCAGTGGTTCAAATAAATCATAATTCTTATATTTATGCAGTGCATCAATATTCTATCCAAACACTAAAAAAATTAAAGAGCAATTTCCTGGATTCGAACCAGCGTATTCGGGCATGCTATCTACTAACGCTAACCACTGCGCCACAAGTGAGTTTGCATGCAATGCGGGCAAACACCAATTTAAAATTCATCAAGGTGTTGTGTTTTGTGTTTTCAAGTTAGTCAGCTGGTACTGAAAACTCCAACAGTAGGCCGGACAACAGCTCACTTTAATATATCTCAGATGACGTATACGCAGGAAAAATAGCGTAAGAATTCCACGCAGAAGGACTACTACTACTACTACTACTACTACTACTACTACTACTACTACTACTACTACTACTACTACTACTACTACTACTACTACTACTACTACTACTACTACTACTACTACTACTACTACTACTACTACTACTACTACTACTACTACTACTACTACTACTACTACTACTACTACTACTACTACTACTACTACTAATACTACTACTACTACTACTACTACTACTACTACTACTACTACTACTACTACTAATGCTGATAAATCAACACATTCATACCTGCCTTTAGAAATAACTTTCATAAAGTCCTAACTAACTTTCATAAAAGTGCGAACTAAATATAAAATTGGTGTAGAGGACAAAAGCCTTTTTTTAAACATATTTTCTAGAAGTTCCGTTCAAGTTCCGCCAGAAGCTGCTTAGAATGCTCTTGAATTATGGTACCGGAACTTTCAAGTTCTTATAACAACTTAAAAATGAAGTTGCTTAGAATTCTATAGACCACTTCCAACCAAGCAGCTTAAGCCCCAAATAGCCTTTTATAAGATCTTCTGGTTTCTTGGTTTATGTCTTCTTCACCATTTTTATTACAACACATTGTCAAAGAACACAATCAGTGAGCACGGTTTGAAACTTTGAAAAAAAAAAAAAAAATGGATCAATTAAAAAAAAATGCCCCCCTTGTTCACCAATGCCATCGATCATTCTTTACCATTGATTAATTATGTAAAATATGTAGGACGCCATTAAACCTCGTTAGACACAGAAACGATTGGCCAAAGAAACAAAACGCTTCCTCTACGTCTTGGGTTGTGCGTTCCGAAATAAAATGGTTCTTGTACACAGCAAAAAATTATTTTAATATCACATCAAAGTGGATGCACTTCAATCGTGTCAAAAATATGGTGTAATATTAGTTGCCAAAATGAACAAAATCATCATTAATACAGTGCATGAACTGACATTACGCTACTTTTACTACATTTGTTTATTTTGTGGCCATAAAAATTACATGAGATTTTTACTTTAGAACCACCCTACAAGTGAAAATACGATTTTTAAAAGAATGTTATTATTAATAATGAATTCATCACATCAAATTACCTGAAACAATCCATTTAATCAATTTATGATACTGTCGGGATTGAAAATCATATGTTAGCTGATTTTAGTATCTCCCTATATGTGAAAATACTAAATTAAAGGAAATTTTATTATCAAATATGAATTCAGCATACCAAAATTACCTTATATTATTTACCAATTTAGACAATATTTGAGGTTTTGTCCGACTTTTGTATGGAGACCTGCCACTGTGCGACGTCGGCTGCTCAAAATTCATCTACATGTGCCAATGCGCTTCTTGAAAGACACTAGAGCTTGGTACAAAGCACACACATACAGTTCAATACGTGCCCAATAACAAATGAAGTTGTTTATATTTTAATATTAAACTGTATGAATACTTTCTAGGACACCCAATACCTATGAGTTGTAACGCCCATTTAAAAAGTTACCATGCAGTAGTTGTTAAAACTGTCAAAATGACAAACTTTATCGAACTGATGCAACAACATCTGCAATGCCTTCGTCGTACCAATACGCTAAAAATCCATCTAGAATCCGGAGCGTCAAGTAAGATCAATTTACTCAGAACGATGAGTTGTGTACGTCAACTGTATTGAAATGTATTAATTGTTTGAAAATGAATAAAGATCTTAAAATGAACTTTGACGTCAATCATCTCGTATTTAGCTCTGAATGTTTGCACTTTTTGATCAGAAGAAAGGCAGCTTGCGTTTCAATTTATAGCAGCCAAGTTCCAGGAATGTGAATCAAACCGATTTTTTTTTGTATTTTAATATTGCGGGGTTGGCAACAAACTACGTAGCATTCCGTCAGATTGTTGAGGAAATACGTCCTCTTTTAGTTGTATCATCTGAAACTTATATTGTAGAAACGGTAAAGATACGATTGTTGCTGTTTTTTGGATCTAGAACGCGCTTTTGAAATAATTTCTAGGCCCTCACTGTTAAGATCATTCAAGCGCTTTGGAATTACGAGTGCTGCATATAAATGGGTTGAAAGCTATTTGTCTGACAGAACTTAACGGACTGTCATTAAACTCCGTTTCCAGTCCCGTGGGGAATAACCTTGGAGTGCCCCAGGGAAGTGTATTAGGGCCCCTGCTATTTATTATGTATGTTAATGACTTTCGACGTGTTTTACGATTTTGCGACATTAATCTTTTTTCAGATGATACTGTGTTATTCATTGCAGCTAAGGATTTAGATGATGCTGTTTTACACTTGAATGAAGATTTACGTTCTCTAAGTAGATGGTTGAAGTATAAGCAGTTGAAATTGAATACAAGTAAAACTAAATTTATGGTAATTTCGCGGAATCGATTAAATTAGAACGTCTCTGTTGTAATTGGTGATGAGACTATTGATCGCGTTTGGGAGATCAAATATCTTGGCGTGATTATTGATGACAAACTTAAGTTCAACTCTCTCATTGACAATGTCATCAAGAAAATTGCCAAGAAGTATGGAATTCTATGTTGACTGAAAAACGATTTAATTATTGCCAGTAAAATACAGCTATACAAATCAATCATCGCTCCTCATCTAGATTTTTGCCCTTCCATTTTATTTTTGGTCAATGAAACACAAATATCGAGATTACAGCGCTCGCAGAATAAAATAATGCGTTTGATATTGAGATGTAATAGATTCACTTCCTCAACTTTGATGCTATACGCCTTACAACGGTTTTTTTTTCTTTTAGTTTGTTTTCTGTCGATCTTGTTTTCCGTGCTGAGCACTAATGCTACCGACGCGCCAGGAAGGCAGCTCCCGCACCTGGACCCTACCTATCGACCCATCAACTCATGAACCGGGGACCAACGGCTTTACTTCCCTTGGCGTGATCAGAGATGTTATGCCTCAGAACATTCCGTCGGCGCCGACTGGGATTGAACCCAGGCCTGCTGGGGTGAGAGGCAATCACGATTACCACTACACCACCGGCGCCGCTACCTTACAATGGTTGTCGGTGAAGCAAAGAATTGTATATTTGACTATGGTGTTCATTTTTAAAGTAGTTAACGGTTTGCTGCCTCGATTGTTGTGTGATCGAATTGAAAGAGGAAGTGACTTTCATAGATATAATGCTAGAAACACGGTTGAAATAAGAACACCGCATTTCTTGACTTGTGCTTCACAAAATTCATTATATTTTAAAGGAATAAATGTTTTCAATTCGATGCCTAGAAATATCAAACGTTCAGCAACACTAACAAAATTTTAAAAGACACTGCATTTCACACGTTAAATCTGTCGTTGGAACAGTTATCCAGTGATTTTTTTTAATGAATTGACAAATTATGTATCTTGTCGAAGTTAACTATAACGGATTATTTTGTATGGATAGCTGTCATAATGACTTTTTTTTTAATAATTATTGTAGCACTGCAAAAACTATTTTTGTTTGCCACGATGGTGCTGATGGATTTTTAATATTTGATTTAATAGTAATAGATTATTTTAAAAAAGTAGTTTATAAAGGTTTGAGCCTCGCGTGCGTATTGCGGATATAGAATACTAAATTTAACATTTAATGAAAAAAAAAATGCAATTTTGATCCTTGAGTTAGCAGTAAGTTTTCTGGAAAATGTTGGGGGTTCGTGAGCATTCCTGACATTGCACAGTGGTCAAGAATACAGATTTAGGTGGAATGATATGTGTTGAGCCTGAAATTGAAATTTTAGACTAAAAGTCTCTTCTACAAAGTTGTTCCTTATAGTTAGGCCCTCATTTTAATGACAATGAATTCTAGGGTTGTTCTTCTTATCATTAAAATAAAAAATCTAACTTTTCTGTTTGAATAAATTAAGGTATACATTTTTCGGCCAAGTTAAAGCTTAGCTAATTTCAAGCAACTTTTGTATCTCTTTAATTGACCTATTTATAGCTATTTATTGAATTGAGTTAGGGTGTCTCTAAAAAAACAGTTGTTTTGCTCTAGTTTTCTTATTTCAAATTTCTCAGCAAAGGTGTCTTCAAATAACTTTTAGATCTTAAAAATTGTGGAGATATACCCTAATATAGAAAAAATATGAATAAATTCAAATTGATTTAATACGATTTAAAAAAATAGCATACCTCTAATTTTTCAAAAGATTGAGAATAACATACGCCATTTCAAATGCCATATAAAAACTTTTTTTTGTTTACCCCAACCAAAGATATTATCATTTGAAGAAGGCTTATTTTTAGTAGAAAAACGTCAATAACTCTTGATCAGCTAAAGATATTGACAAGCTTTGTGAATCAAAAATTTGCGCCTTCTAAAGATATAAAAGTTATGTTAAGACACCTTTGTTGAGAAATTTGAGATAAGAAAACTAGAGCAAAACAATTGTTTTTTTAGAGCCACCCTAACTCAATTCAAGAAAATAGCTCTACATCGGTCAATTTAAGATATACAAAAAAGTTTTTTAAACTAAGTTGCTTGAAATTAGCTATTACTTTGCCAAAGAATGTATACCTTAATTTATTCAAACAAAAAGTTAGATTTTTGATTTTAATGATAATAAAAACCACCCTAGAATTCATTGTCATTAAAATGAGGGCCTAACTATAAGGAACAACTTTTGTAGAAGAGACTTTTAGTCTAAAATTTCAATTTCAGGCTCAACACATATCATTCCACCTAAATCTGCTTTCTGGACCACTGTGAATTGCTGAAAATTATGATAGCATCAGATTGCGGGGTTGTTAGTTTCGAGGTGGGACCATCATCATCATGAGATCGGAATTTTTCGTAATTTACTCCCATTTGAACCTTTTTGAATTTCGTCTCAATCGAACATTTTTTTTTTAATTATATTTAGTCACTTTAACACTCTTGGGTCATTCGTGACTTGTCCGGGGGTGAGATTTGAACTCATGACTTTGGCGTGAGAGGTATGGATGTTAACCACTACGCCGAGGTCGCCCCCAATCGAACATTGGATTCCACATCTTGTATGAAAAAATCAAGTTTCACCAATAGGACGTTGTCTACAAACATAAATGTGATACAAATTGATACTGCGACTAAAAGCTTGTTAGTGTTCTGTGAGTCAGGTTCAGAATAGTGTTTTTTGAGCACTTCCACTGTTGTTAATTGAGAACTTTCTAAGCCTGAACCATTTTTGCTTTCGAATGTGTTGTGGTGAGCTTCCACCCAGAATGTACCTGTACATGGAGACGCTTGGTTGCCTGTGGAACACCGAATAAGGATTGGCAAGTTAGAGATATTGTTCAATCAGTGGGAAAAAATCTTCGGCAATCGAACCCTCTAGGAATTCCATTCGCTATCATTCTCGATTTATTCCACTCGTCTAATGTTTACGAAAATCGATCGACTTGGTGGTGTTAAAGACGTTCTCGGTTGCTGCCTTGGGTCTGACTAAAAATGGCGCTGCTGCTAGGATCAATGTGAATGATTTCCTTCCCACCTGCTACCACACAACGAACGTATTGCTCTCGACAACCAGACCGTATCCCAACCAACAAGGTGTTACAGTTACAGTGTGTGCCATAAGGTAATACATTCGCCCGTGAGTGCACCCGCCAACCGAACCAATCTCCACCACTGCAGCAGCACCTGAGCTTCCGTCCGTCGCATCGTTGTTCGGGTTCCGTGTCCTTGTTGGATGTCCTTGTGATATAGGCACCACTTCGCCAACCAGCACAGCGTGCTTTGTGTCATGTGATCCGATAGCGTGTTCTAGAGATACAATCCGTTTCGCTTTCCAGGAACCCGGTCGGAACGGGAGGAATTGAATTATTCAGTCTGTGAGAAAACAATTCTTCAAAGGAGAATTTCATGTGCGTCCCAGATGTGCTCGATGAGGACTTAAACCGTCGAGACGGAGTTACCATATGGTGTGCAGTATTCCACCCTCAATCCATATAGTCTCCATTACCCTGGCCATATCCGTATCAAAGCAGGGAGCAGAGCCGGTGCAATCTTTTGCATCATCAGAAGCTATGGGATTCCTTTCGATCCGTGTGTGTGCACCGGGGTTTGTAACCGATGCTACTGATGGTGTAGAGCAAACTGAATTTAAATGTATTAATATTACAGAAGAACGCCAGCCAGCAGTCAGTGTGTTTGCTTATGCATACACCTTACATATTGGCAAAGGTGCAGTGTGGCAGAAAAGGTTTCACCTGGGTTTCATGATTTCATCAGCAATTGCATACACACTGGGTATGTACTTACTTTAGCAGAAGGGTACTAGCATGCATTCATGCATGCATACCGGTATGCATCTCCCTTCTGGATTTGGATTTCATTTGCTAGATTCACCTAGAATAAGACATTTGATTGACGTGTCTTGTACAGCTAGCCACTACTGGCTGCAGAAGAGGTTTCTCCGTAATTCTGAAGATTGGGAATATAAAGATGGATGATGTCATAAAAAGAGCGAATGGATGGGCACTCGAGCGAGACAAACCTAAATGAATGAGCAAATCAAGCTTATCCGAGCAGAATAAAATGGTTCGGAATGGAAGATAAAAGTGTTGATCGGATGGTCTGATGCTGTCGGGAATGAAATCGAAGCTATGAGCCATCGTACTGCTGTAGATCAAATGGTGCTGCAAAACTGTATGGGATTACTTTTTTTTGCATGTTTTAAAACATTTCATTTTATATTCTTGTTCATTCCGTACGAGCTGTGTGGGACATCATTCGGAAATCTGATTCTTTGGAACTGTTAATTAAAATTAAACTAATCCTAGTCTTTGTAACATAGCCTGACATGACAATAGAATGTACTTTAATCCAAATAATCCAACTATTAGTGATGTGTGCCTATTCCGCATGAAATGTATCGGGTGGAGATATTTCGCTATTTTTATCATATGACCGGAACTAAATATCAATAAATAAATATATAAATATATTAAAAATAAAATATGAATTTTCCTACAGACATGTTATCATCGATTGAGCAGCTCAAAACGCTCAAAAAAATATGTCAATTTTGTCTCGACCCCTTCCAATGAGTTCATGAGTTGATGAGTCGATAGGTAGGTTCCAGGTGTGGGAGCTGGCTTCCTGGCGTCGGTAGCATTGGTGCTCAGCACGGAAAACACGATCGACGGAAAACAAATCAAAGACAAAAAAAACACGAATTTATCCACCTATGGTGTGATCAGACCCTTCTTACTTATTCAAGTTTATTTATTTTATTGTCATTATCAGTGACCAAGCCCCCCACCCCCGTGTCATCCAGTGACGCTACGCCACTGCCTGGGGGTACCCGGAATATATCCGGGTGTAGTCTATTTGGTGAGGCTACCAATCACCTTATCATCGTATTTTAATGTGATTTAATGGGTTTTAATTCAATTCATATTCAAGCAACTTCCCCGGGGTACCCGGAACATGTCCAAGTGTGTCCAATGTGGTCTGGAACACTTAACACGACTTGCATTGATCTTATTTTTGAATTTTGTAGTAATTTGATGTGTCGCATGATGGTTTTGATACGTTTTCCGTTAAATCCAGCGTGAAGGCTTATATTCACCGGATCTTATTCCGGCCATATCTCCGGAACCGGTTCACCGATTCCAAAACCATTCAATAGCAGAGTTGGTTGGAAATGCTAACATGAAGCTTTAGTGTGATGATTTATTAGCTAGAGAATGATCTTTAGAAGAATGTAGGTGGATAGTTCCGTTAGAGTACGGCAGTATGAAAATTGAATAGAAGTTGAAAATGAGCGAAGGGCCATTAAAGTGACAGTTTTCAAGATGACGCACATTTTTGCCTAGCCCGTACGATGTACGCGGGGACTTGAAGTATGTCTCCAAGTCCACAGGCAAAAATGTGCGTCCCTCTTGTTGCTCATAAACTGACTGCGGCTGTGGAATAGTTCTAGCGACGTTTTCATCACTACCTAAAGCCCCACGTTGCGAGAGCATTTCCAGTCGATGGTGTGTTATAATGCAGTTCTTCTTTACCCAACTATTGTGTTGCTCCTCTCGTCATGACCAACGTGATCATCTCAGAGAGAAAGCAGTAGGGTGGTTGTTGCGTGCTGTACCATCATCAGCATTGTTGACGGCTACTCCCGCCTTGAGTTGTTACATTCAAAGTGTTTTTTATGTTACTTCATACGCGAAGTTAACGATTTTCAGAGTTGGTTGGAAATGCTAACATGAAGCTTTAGTGTGATGATTTATTAGCTAGAGAATGATCTTTAGAAGAATGTAGGTGGATAGTTCCGTTAGAGTACGGCAGTATGAAAATTGAATAGAAGTTGAAAATGAGCGAAGGGCCATTAAAGCGACAGTTTTCAAGATGACGCACATTTTTGCCTAGCCCGTACGATGTACGCGGGGACTTGAAGTATGTCTCCAAGTCCACAGGCAAAAATGTGCGTCCCTCTTGTTGCTCATAAACTGACTGCGGCTGTGGAATAGTTCTAGCGACGTTTTCATCACTACCTAAAGCCTTTTTCATGTTAGCATTTCCAACCAACTCTGAAAATCGTTAACTTCGCGTATGAAGTAACATAAAAAACACTTTGAATGCATTCAATAGCGTTCAATAAGACCTCAAGACCTATCATTTGGCGCCGTGTTTGTCCAAATCGGTTGAGCGGTTGCTGAGAAACGTGAGCGCATTCATTTCGTTACATACACACACATACACACATACACATGTACACACACACACACACACACACACACACACACACCACACAGACATGTTCCGATCTCGTCGAGCTGAGTCGAATGGTATATGACTTTCGGCCCTCTGGGCCTCGGATCGATAGTCGGTTTTTCAAGTGATATCTATACCCTTCTTTGTAAGAATTTTACCCTACACGAATTAGTTTCACTTTCTTAAAAATCGGATCAAATTCCTTGTCAGCCTTTTGGTATTCTTCCGTAGGAACATAACAAAGTGAAATTTTTGTTTGAAGATCGTATTTACGGCTATTTGCCCAGTCATACAGTTGTTTGAGGTTCGTTACTCGTTATCGTTCGGTAGGGGAGAACAGTACATAACGCACCCCCGGGGTAAGACGCACTTTTTCATTTTATTTTGAGTTTTTCTTGGAATTTTTAATCCAATTCAAGGATTTATCATGCAGGATTTTGAGTTCAGATGCTATGCTAGAAGTGCTGGTTGATAAGACAACAAAAAAGTTATATAAAAGCCATGACAAACACAAATCAAAGTCAGCTGGTGCGTTCTGCCCAGGGGGTGTGTTGTATACCATTCTCCCCTACTTGTGTTGCCTAGCTAAACTTGCTCTGGTTGCCATTCTCTTAAGGGTACCTCCACTTGCATCACAAGGACCTTTTCCGTGTGAAGTTGCAAAAAATGCTATTCAATTTTTACATTATGCTAAAGCCCGCTTCAAAGTAAATTTGGACGCATTCAAGTGATCATAACTCAAGAATTGCACAACATACACGGTTGATCAAAACGTCAAACAAAAAGGTATTTATTCAGCTTTCAAACGATACATAACAAGTTATTACATTTCACCGTTTCGAAAGAACTGTCGCACTTTACTTGTGATCGATGCCATCATGATCTGCACAGTCACTGGTGACACTGTACCGGCGAACTTATTCCACTTTAAACGCATTTGTTGTGCATTTGTCACTTCTTTACCGCATCTTCAAAGTTTTCGCTTGACAATTGCACAATATTTTTCGATCGGTCTGAACTCAGGGCAATTCGGAGGATTAATCTCTTTGGCGACGACATTAACATTGTTTGCAGCATACCATTCTAGTACCTCCTTAGAGTAGTGGCAGCTGGCTAGATCCGGCCAAAACATAACGTTGGTCTTGTGTTGCCGAATGAAGGGTAAAATCTGCTTTTTCAGACACTCTTTAATGTAAACCTTCGACGTCATTGTGTGAGATGTGATGAAAACCTTGATTTTAAGGCCACAACTGCAGATTCATTGCCAAATCATTAGTTTCCGAGCAAACTTATCAGAAAAAAACAAATTCATACCTGGAAGGGACATCCCCACGACCAGTTAAGAGGTAAAATTTTCGTCCGGGGATTTGTTTATAATCCATTTTGACATATGTTCGTATAGTAATCGTGCTCGCCAAAAACACTAAATTTTGTTTCAGGGAGCGATTCGGATGTTTACTGGCACAAAAAGACGCATATTCTTCTCTTGAAAGGATGTTACGCACGGTGGAAAAGTTGGAATCGTATTTCTTTGCCAAATCACGTATGGCGACACCTCGGTTGCTTTTCACGTACTTGAACACCTTTCTCCTCAGCTCTTTGTCCCTAGTGCCACTTTTATGATGGATGCGCTGTGCTCTATCCACACTCAGAGTATCCATGTAACGTTTAATTCCAAGACTCACCGTTGACTTTGGGAATTTTAACACTTTTGCTATTTTTGAGGCAGACCACGAAGGGTTCTCTAGATGTTTGTGCACAATTAATTTTCTTTTCTCAAGTTCCATGATCCATAATTTCGGGATGCGTCGATCAATCGAGAAAACTTTTCACCAATTTCTTCGTGAATGAAACATCAACAAATGCCTGTCAAACGGTTTTTGTTTCAACCATCGGTGGTGTATTAAACCGTCGTCCAGATTTACTTTGAATCGAGCTCTTTAAATCCACAAAGGCTAGTAAAAATTTTAATGTTTTTGTATTGCGATGCTGCTCCATCTGACATTTATGTTATTTGCTATTTTAAAAATTCTAATAACTTTGAGATACACAGATACACCACTGAACTGCTACTGTGTCATGCTTTGACATGTCCGAAATAACCACAAAACTTAGCATGAAAATAAACTATTTTTCCAATGATAGCTTTGAACCTCATCTTATAGGACAAAAATGTATAGCTTTGAGAAAAGTCGCAAATAACAACGACTTCGCCAGCTTTCTAGTGTTTTATTTTTTTTTTATTTTAAAAATTCTGCGTGCTTATTTTTTATAAAATCTTGATATAACTTTCCGTAATGAAAAATTTGAAATCTGCTGCATTCCGTCATTTGAAGGCGTTTTGTTTGATGGCAAACGTTAAACTTGAAGACGGCATCTACTTCAAATTTTCAAATTATTATCCAGAGGTATTTTACAACCAAAACATTTTAATTTTTCTATAACTCCATCTGACAATTTTATTGTTTCTGAACAACACTTCTTTGATTTAGGTAGAGGTTTACAACATTTGAAATTGTTATCCAAGGTCAAAAAATAACTTGCTTTTTTAACTTGGAACGCTAAGAGAGATGAACTGAATGGAACAGGTGGAGGACTTCCCAATATATATGTAGCAGAATAATTACAATGTTGACATTATTGATTATAGCAAAGTTATATAACAACTATAGCCTTCACGGGATGACTTTTTAAGTAGTTGTGATATCGCGGGATACCTGACGTGGTCTTCTTATTATTTTATCATATATAGACGTTGGACTTAAGTGTTGGTGAGATTGGGATGATCTCCTTAGGTACAATATGGTGAACGTCAGAGCAGTACCTTGTAAATTTATCTAAAATGCAGGTTTAATGCTAATAGGAAGAGAAGACAACTGGCTTCTTACTCTTTTATCTATATATCTATCTCTATCTATTATCTATCTCTATATTTATCTTACGTACTTCAAATTGGCCAATCACGAGCTGGTTCGCGTTTGACAGAAAAGTGGTTCGTTTTCGCCCCCGTATTGTCTCCTCTTCCTCTTAGGTTTAATGTAATATTTGCCTCTGTTATGACATACACAATTCTGGATCAACAATAGAAAAGGGCCCATAAGCATTTGTAAACAAACCGTTCCAAAACCCATTACTCACAACGCGAAGGCTACCCATCCCAAGTAACAATTTCCAGTTGAAGAAACGCTTTCGGTTTGATTTTGTTCAGCTGCATGTTGAATAATAATTGCACAATGTGTTAACCACAACTTTTATAAAACCCTTGTTTGCACTGGTTTGGAGAACCTATACAACTGCAACACAAAGGTGTTGTCTAACGTATTCAGTAAAACGTTTACCCAAAATCAATTTCTTGTTGAAGAAACGCTTCCATTGTGATTTTATTCAACTGCATGCTGAATAATAACTGTACAATTTGTTTATTACAACTTCTGTAAAACTCTTGTTTACACTGGTTTGGAGAACCTGTTCAACTACAGCATTATATGTATACGCGGTATAGGAGTTGAAGCAACTTTTATACAACGTTTATAGATACACAGCAAAAAAATAATTTTGATATCACGTCAAAGTGGATGCACTACAATCATGTCGAAAATATGGTGTAATATTACTTGCTAAAAAGGACAAAATTATCATTAATAAAATGCATGAACTGACATTACGCTGCTTTTACTGCATTTGTTTATTTATGTGGTCATAAAAATTACATGAAATTTTCGACATGATTGTAGTGCATCCACTTTGATGTGATATCAAAATTATTTTTTTGCTGTGTACATATTTAAACTCAAGCTTTATTATTTTGGTGAAAGCTCTTATACAACGCTTGTAGACACTTCTTGACAGCTGCTTTGAAATTTAGTAGACAGTAAACCTGAGAGGCGTTTGTTGCACTCTTTTATGACTCCTAAATATTAATTGAACAGCAAGCGGTGAAAAGCGTTTATAGCACTTTTCAATGACTCCTTAACAACCGGATAGAAGCAACTTTTATACAACGTTTATAGATACATATTTAAACTCAAGCTTTAAAGGGTGTCCACGATTAAATTGCCACACTATGAAATTGCTCTAACTTTTTAACCGTTGGGTAGAATTTAATGAAAATTTGGGTGGATTTAGTTCATAGTGCATTATTTACATCCTGCAAGTTTTAAAGTCCTGTGATCAAAACTCGCGGAAATGGAGTCGAAAGAACAGCTCGTGCGTGATAAAATCTTGCGCATTCATCACGAGAACAAGGATCTCTCGCATCGTTCCATCGCTAAAACGTTGGGAATCGCGAATTCCACGGTGTCGCGAGTGCTTAAGCGGTTCGAGGAACGGTTGACCACCGATCGGAAGCCCAGAAGTGAAGGAAAAAGTATTCCGTGCAACACCAAAAATCACAACCGCGTAGTTGGGGCCTTCAACCGAAATCCGAACGGCTCCGTTAGGGATGTGGCTAAGAAGCTGCACCTAAGCCGAAGTTTTGTCCAGAAGGCCAAAACTAAGGCTGGGCTTCGAACGTTCAAGGTACAAAAGGCCCCTAATCGCAACGAGAAGCAGAACAAGTCCGCCAAAACCCGTGCCAGGAAGTTGTACCTCAACATGCTGACGAAAGTTGAATGCTGCATCATGGACGACGAAACATATGTGAAGGCCGACTTCAAACAGATCCCCGGCAACCTGTTTTTCACGGCCAAGGATAAGTTCAGCGTTCCGGAGCATGTCCGCACTCAGAAGATGTCCAAATTTGCGAAGAAATTCCTGGTTTGGCAAGCCATCTGCACGTGCGGGAAGCGGAGTGCACCTTTCGTGACCCAGGACACGATGAACGGACAAGTGTACATAAAAGAGTGCCTCCAGAAGCGGCTGCTTCCTCTCCTGAAGGCCCACAACGTCCCAACAATCTTCTGGCCGGATTTGGCCTCATGCCACTACTCCAAGGACGTGCTGAAGTGGTATGCGGACAATAAGGTCAATTTCGTGCCGAAAATGTTCAACCCTCCCAACACTCCGGAGCTCCGCCCCATCGAGAAGTACTGGGCGATTATGAAGCAGCACCTTCTTAAACGACCTAAGGTAGTGAAGACAGTCGAGGAACTGAAGAAAGTATGGGTTTACATGCAAAAAACGGTTGATTCACAGGTTGTGCAGAATCTTATGGCCGGGGTTAAGGCCAAGGCGCGGGCATTTGCGTATGGACTGTAAATAAAATACGAGTAAAATGGTAAAATGAAGTTTAATAGTTATTTCTCAATCCCTGAAAATTTGATGGCAATCGGATGAAAACTCGAATTTTGCGAATCAATTTTGTGTGTGGCAATTTCATCGTGGACACCTTTATTGTTTTGGTGAAAGCTCTAATACAATGTTTGTAGACACCTCCTAACAGCTGCTTCGAAATGTATTAGAGATTGAACCTAAGAGGCGTTTGTTACACTCTTTTATGACTCCTAAATAATCACTATACAGAAAACGGTGAAAAGCGTTTATAGCACTTTTCAATGACTCCTTAATAACCGGATAGAAGCAACTTTTATACAACGTTTATAGATGCACATTTCAACTCAAGCTTTATTATTTTGGTGAAAGCTCTTATACAACGTTTGTAGACACTTCTTGACAGCTGCTTTGAAATTTAGTAGAGAGTAAACCTGAGAGGCGTTTGTTGCACTCTTTTATGACTCCTAAATAATCATTGTACAGCAAGCGGTGAAAAGCGTTTATAGCACTTTTTAATGACTCCTTAATAACCGTTGCGTAAGTACTCACAATATTCACAGATTAAAATTTGTTTTAAAAATTGTCGTGGTACGCCAAAATAATTGCTTGTACAGTTTTTATTAATTTAATTTATTTGTGCACATTGAAAAAATATGTAATTATGCCATAATTCACATTCTGTAATCATGGAGGAAGTAGTAACAAGCATCTGTTTAACCTTTGATTGATATTCTTTCAATTAATCTCTCTAATCATTAATTGAGAGAATTTATCTAGAAATGTTATCGTTGATTATATGATTATGATATATGTCTTAAATTAATGTTTGCATTTATTAATAACACCTATATATAATTTACCTCTACTCCACCGAGGGTTTCTCGATGCAAGATTCGAACTCATGATCCCGGATTGCCAGCCGCTTCTGTTTCCATCTGCTCTATGCATATGAGAGAAGTATATGAAGCTCATCTTGAGTGACTTCTCTTGCAGTCGAATAATCATTGCCTTATGGTCATATAAACGTGCCTATCACTTGTGCTATTTTTAGCAAAAAAATTGTGGTTGGTGGTTGGTCGAACGTAAACAATCATTTAAGAGTGCTCCAAGCAGCTTTTGAAGCTTCTAACCAAAAAGGCAATACAACTACATTCTTGTTCAACTCTGGAAGCTATTATTCAACGTTTGATCAACTCAGATGTTTTATAAGAGCTTCCAATGGTTTGTTTTGATGCGTTTATTCCACATCCTATATGGCTCCTGTCAAACAGTTTAACCGAACGTAAACAATCATTTAAGAGTGCTCCAAGCAGTTTTTGAAGCTTTTAACCAAATGGCAATACAACTACATTCTTGTACAACTCTGGAAGCTATTATTCAACGTTTGAACAACTCAGGTGTTTTATAAGAGCTTCCAATGGTTTGTTTTGATGCGTTTATTCCACATCCTATATGGCTCCTGTCAAACAGTTTAACCGAACGTAAACAATCATTTAAGAGTGCTCCAAGCAGCTTTTGAAGCGTTTAATCAAAAAGGCAATACAACTACATTCTTGTACAACTCTGGAAGCTATTATTCAACGTTTGATCAACTCAGGTGTTGTATAAGAGCTCCCAATTGTTTGTTTTGATGCGTTTATTCCACGTTCTGTATAGCTCTTGTGAATCAGTTTAACTAAGGTGCTATAAAAGTTATCGTAGGTCTTATAAAGCATATAGTTAAACCGAACGTAAACAATCATTTAAGAGTGCTCCAACAGCTTTTAAAACTTTTAATCAAATGGCAATACAACTACATTCTTGTTCAACTCTGGAAGCTATTATTCAACGTTTGATCAACTCAGGTGTTTTATAAGAGCTCTCAATTGTTTGTTGGGACGCAAACCAACACCACCATCGGATTGGGGCAACTTCTACTTACGGCCTTCGATTTGTGAGGAATGGGCTTTGGAACGGTTTGTTTACAAATGCTGATGGGCCCTTTTCTATTGTTGGTCCAGAATTCTACACAGGTATACAACTAATAGAAGACTGAAAAAAGGCATTTTAGGGGGTTTGTTGATTATTTGGGTATAACTTGTTTTCACAACTTTCGTTATTATATTGACTGCTGCTTGTTTGAAATCAACCTTAGTTTTATAGTGCTCATAGGTAGAATGAAGTGGTAGGTATATAATGTTAATGGTTTAGGTATAAATAACAGAAGGGCATATAGAATTATGATGCGATACGTTGACTTCCCAAATCGTTGTTGATTCGAAAGAAGATCTCTATTTAAATTTTATTCATACCTAATTCTTTATGGATAATTTGAGCTAAGAGTTCTAAGTTGCTATAGGAGTATCGGATCTTGCCTCAGTAGTAGACAATATAAAATTATATTATTTTCTAATGATATAAGCCCTTTCATATGGAATTCTCGATTAATCCAAGTGATTAGTTGCTGATTGGACAAAATTGAATCACAAATGGAGCTTCATCAGGTCAGACATGAAAAAGTTTTTGTAAGAAAAACTTTTTTTTCCTTAAAAGTGCCCATCTCGCAATGTATGGACGGATGGTAGTAAATATAATTACCTATCTTGAGGCAACGTTTCATCTAAATCAAACATGGCCATTTTTTTTAAATCGACTTTAAATTTTAAAAATCGATTTTTTTCAGTGTAGGTTTCAAATGAAAATTTTTTCAGTATATTTTTTCGATAATTTGGTCAAGTTCCTAAAGGTCATCCATACATCATATTTTTGTTGGAGTTGTCATTTTTCCATAATATTTTTTTGAAAAAAATCGGCAGAAAAAGTTTGGCCCTCTTCAAATGTTAGTCCAGATAAATTTTGGAAAAACTGAGTATGCAAAAGTGCTTATTTAGTCAAAGTCTACACATCCAGAAAATTTTATTGATATCTGAGAGGGTGCTGCCAACTTCGATTCGATTTGGCGCGAAATGCGTCTATATTGAAGAGTATTTACTTATAAACTTGTTTCTCTTCCGCTGTGTCTAAATAGAACCGGGTAAGTCTGACAGCTACCATATCTGAGAATGAATTGTTTTTTTTTTGTAATATACAATCATGGAAATCACATCTAGCTGCTGGACATCACGACTAACATTTGAAAATGGTATAAAATGTTGAAAATTATTATTACTACCAATAATTCATTCGCATTAACTTGAGAACGGCTGTTAAATATTAAAAAAAAAATATAATTTTTTTTCAAAGCACGTTACCTACACTTTTTATAAAATTTTAGAACATTTCTTCAGTTTTCTTGATAAAAAAATTATTATGATAGAAGCGGGGGTGTTTTGAGATAATCAGCGTTTAACTTTTTTTTTACATTAATTTATAATTTTTTTTTATTTAAGTGTATTTTTCCTTTAAAGATAATTTAACTAAGTACAACTTCTTCACAGACTTCATCTTGATCAGATCAATAGTTTTCGTGTTATATTTTTTTGCCTTGCACTGTCGCATTAATTGCCCTTCGCTCATTTTCAACTTCTATTCAATTTTCATATTGCCGTACTCTAACGGAACTATCTACCATTTTTTAGCTAATAAATGATCACACTAAAGCTTCATGTTAGATAGCATTTCCAACCAACACGGTAACCGCAAAATATCCAATAATGACTACAAAGTAAGCATTTCCGAGGGAAACTGGGACTACCCATTAAATGAGTAAAATTTTACCCGTTTATGAGAAATGAAAACTACAAAAAATAAGTAGCAAGCATTTATTTGCGAGTAACAAATTATGTTTACTCATTTAATGGGTAGTCTAAGTCCCCCTCAAAAATGCTTACTTTGTAGTCAATATCGAGTATTTTATAGTGATTATTGGGTATTTTGCGGATACCGTGCACAGTGAAAAAAGTAGAAGGGTCTGTGCCTAGGGGCACGAACGGAAGCTTGACGTAGGACCACTAGTGGACGGAACAAATGTGAACATTATTTAGTTCTTTTAATTGATCAATCATCAATTAATCATTTTGTCAAGGTTCTGCATTCATGTTCGATCAGATGTCATGGCTGTTGTTTGCGGTGACATCTATCGGAAAATACACACAATCTGTTTTCCTATAATTGTTCACAGAGGACACTGCAGTGCAAAACATGTCTGGTACCTCTATATATGCATTTTGATTATTATTCGAAGTTCCTCCTTTTTTACACATTCTGCACACAAAATAGCTCACCCATCACAGAATTTCCCGCCGAATTTTATGTATGTATAAAGTATCTTTTGCGCAGAATATGAAAAAAGGAGGAATTTTAAATGTTAAAGTAAATGCATATATAGAGGAACCAGACATGTTTTGTAGTGACAGGTACCCTATTTTATAATCTGTGAAAGGGAAATCAAAAATCGAGTGTCAACAAAATACATAGCATGTTGATAGATTGAGCTCGTGAGAGCAAATTTTCTCTCTCAAATTTGAATTGGTTTGGCTCTCTGGGAACTGGTAGTAAAGCAGGTAGAACTGTATGGGGAAAAATCATTTTTAATTAATTGTAGCTTATTTAACAATAATTTCCGGGAAGAAACTGAACGACAAAGTCACTGATTAAATTCTTTATGTTGTCGTTCTTTTTTTCTCACCTGAATATGCACCGAAAGCGAATTATTTCTACTTCTCTCAATTTCGATGTGGGGATTTTTAACACTTCCTACCAGCGGAACAGCGCCATCTCTGTGGAAAATGGACGAACAAAATGATTAATTAATTATATAATTTGAGTAGTACTATACTGAAGATCCGAGAGATGTCGCCCCTTCAGTGGTGGAAAAAGCATTTTTGTAGTACGGAGAATATCAGAAAATCCACGATTTGTGACTAAACATGCCTTCACAGAAAGAAATAAATAAACGAGTGTTTACCTTATCACCATAGTTATGTACTTGTGCAATTTGTGTGCATCTAAAACTGCTCATAAAGACGATAATGAATAAAAATGAAAATTTTCATGCATTTCCAAATGGTTTCCTACTATTCCCATGCATTCGAAAGTGACTGGCCCTCTGGATGTGGATGATGTCAAAATCAACAAAACATGATTTATTATCTTAACTCTTTCCGTTTTTTATTTGTAAGCGTATAAAATTTGTAGTATTTATTTCAAAGAGAAAGTCGATGAAGAAAACCCAAGGGACTGTCAACTTGGGTATTTTCGATTCATCTACCCGACTTTAAAAGGTGTATTTTGATTTTTTTGTTATTTATGAATTTTTAAGTTTTGTGCATTATGGCATTAAAGTGTATTCAATTCACCCCTCACAGGATTTCCTTCCGAATTATATGAATGGGGCGGGCGGAAAGTATCGTTTGTGCAGAATATGTAAAAAAGGAGGGACTTCGAGGGATTGAACTCGTGAGAGCTAATTTTCTCACAAATTTGATTTTATTGGCTTTCTGGGGACTGAATATACACCCAAAGCAAATTATTCCCACTTCTCTCAAATTCTATATGGATTTTTAACACTTCCTACCAGCGTGTTCTGGAAAATGGTCGGACGATGATTAATCTCACCAATACATTCGGGCCTACAATTCCACACCTTCTATAGAGACCAGGTTGAGCCTTGATAGCTAGCTGCTTGCAGGAATTGATGACCTTGACAAATGTCCAAATAATACTCTTAACAAATTTATGGTGGTCCTGAAAAGGACCATTTTGTAGTGATGGTTTAGTAATGCTGAGCTGAGCACGACGAGCTACTGATTCCGATCCTACACAGTTCGAAAAAGTAGTGTAAATTTCTGTTCAATATGATGCACATAAATGGAGCGTCACATATCATATAAGTTTAAATTATAAATCATGTAAAGTTCTGAGACATTTCATGCAATATAGCAAATATTGCATACAAAAGCCCATCTTTGTAAACAACATTGTTTACAAGTTGCTCGGTTACGTGAAATGAAATACAAGTTTACGTGAATGAATGTTTACATCACAATTAAAATTCAGAATTTTTATCTGTGTAGCCTAGCGGTGGGACTTCTTCCTCCTTCTCTATGGTTGCTCATATGAGCTCTGCAGCTTGCAGGCAGCCTTTCGTTGTTGTTGTTGTTGAAAGCACAGTATTTTTCAATAGTGACGTATCGAAAATTACCTAAGTGTTCAATTAAGCAGATTGGTAGATACATTTCGACTATGCAGTCGAGTATTATTACAAGACACTGAAGAAGTCTGCACATTTTAGACGAAATACGCGTATCTGTCAAGGATAAGCAAATAAAGTAGTGGAATTAAATGGAAAATACTAATCCTTCTCTCTCTCATTATACAGGTATTCCACTAAGACGCCCACATTCATTTGGATTTGTGCATTTTGGTTTTTTGAAATTGCGTGGATTCTATAGATCCTGTGGAGATCTATCTAGCCCTGATGTATGTGTTGGTAGAGGGAAAAATGTAAACTTTGCTGGAGACGATGTCTTAACACTCGAAAGCAATTTTGTGAACTATGAAGCAAACCAAATCCTTGCTAGTTCTGCATGATGATTTTGTTTGATTTTATTTATTTGTAAAGTCACCGGGAAATACCCGCTGGCGATTTGTTTTTTATGATAACTCCTTACTTGAAAACAGGCAAAAACTCACAAACAGGCTGCTTTTTCATGGTATGCAGTGTGATAATTCAATAATCAATAAATTATCTCAACATTTACTGGCAAACCATTCATAAATTTGGGTAACATACAAAAAATTCTGTAACCCACATTAAATTTCATATGTAAGCGCCGATTGAAACAATCTTTTCGACGTCACTACAAGGGTGATGAAGCGACGAAAGAAACAAATCGTGCGGAATGAAAGCCGAGGAAAAACTAATTGAACCAATATATTCAGGCCCACAATTTCAAACCTTCTATAGACATGTTGAGCCTTGATAGTTAGCTGCTTGCGGGAACTGATGACCTTAACCAATCTCCTCAATGTCCTCAATGTGACTCTTTAACAAATTTTTGGTGGTCCTGAAAAGGACCGTTTTGTAGTGATGGTTGAGTAATTCTGAGCTAGGTGTTCAACACGGATGAGGCTGTCGAGCTGTATGTCGTTTGGAGCGAGGGTGACACGCTTGGCATAGATAACCGACCCGCAGTGACTCACGAAGACCTACTGATTCCGATCCATAGTATAGCGGTGCAGCGTCTTCCTCCTTTGATGGTTGCTTGCAGGCAGCTTTTCGTTGTTACCGGAGAACAATTTTCAACGCCACACGCCGAAAGCACTGCTGCTGCTGCTGCTACTGCTGCTACTGCTGCTACTAATTTCGACGACCGAACACCACCACACAGTGATGTGGTCGTTGGGAGCGTGTGGTATGGCGATGAGTGTGCAAAATATTACGCAATTCCATCCTCCCTTCGCACGCGCCCGAAGATCGGAGGTGAATGCCACTTCGACTTGTTTCGTCTACTTAATACTCTCTGACGACTGTGCTGGGGAAGCAGCATATGCATGTAGGTAATTGGTGGATTTGTTGGTTAATTCGACGCTTTGGACAATGCTGGACATTTACCAGTTTTTCAATAGTTTCTTGTTGAAAATCAACATTCGGAAGCATTGTTATCGATGCGTAGCCATATTTCTGATCGATTGCTGCTACAATTATTGAAATTGGACCAGTGTCAGCAGAGTTATTAACGTTCAAAATCTTTCTTAATTTGTTACATGTTCCATTTTCGGTTTTCACAAAGTGTACCCCCATATAGAAATCAAAGACGTAGTCCTACGTCAAAAAAATCATGAACGAGGTATGCTCCGGTTGCTTGGGAATGTGCATGATAGAGGGTGCTAGTGTGTATGTTTCGCGGTTCTTATTAATAAAATATAAGATAATAAAAATTATACTTTTTACGTGGTCAAACATCCTCCAAATCTATGTTTTACCATACCTGTTCCCACAAAACTTACAAATATTTCACGTCCTTGAATTTGGACTACTAACTAGGTATATTTCAGAAACCTACAAATAAGAAATGCCATTCAATGGAGACGCATCATGATTTCATAAGATTTGGTGCGCGAATATATGAAAACGTATGTTAACTAACATCTATAACCTTCGGAGAAATCAATTTAAATTTAAATCATATGCTACGATCGTGTGATGTTCCCAGCATTTGTGCAACAACTTTCTGCATTGCTTTCATTTCCCCTTCTTCTTCCGCTTCATAACATTCCATGCTATTTACGACGGTACTCAAACGACGACGGCGCTTCCCCGTTGCCTCCATCCTTAGGGGCGATATTGTTTTGCTGCACTAACTCTTCGCCCGCCGCCGGTACATTCAAGGATCAAGAAATGACGCTGCTATTTGGTTGCGACTTGCACACGACCTGTCCTCTGCAGCCAATGTCAGCGGGGTGGCAAAATGATAAGGAGATTTTTTCCCCCTTTAGTTACCCCATCCACCGTCGTCCTTACCCAGCACTTCCGTTTATCGTCGTTGCATCTCGTAAAGTTGTTTTTCTTACGTGCGCAGAAAATTTGACAAGCGCTCGCTACCTACAACCATCGTCGTCGTCGTCGTCGTCTCCGGTCGGAAATGCATCTGCTGCACTTGGGTGATGTGCACTATACATATATGTACAACAACGGTACACATGTACTTTGAGAAAGTATACATAAATCGAAAAAGGGTCAAGGGGGAGATATACACAAGCAGCATCTCAAGCTTTTGCCTCGTTGTGCAGTGGCGGGTATACACTTGTTGTTTTATTTTGATTCTCGTCTTTTATGTTTCTCTGTGTCGTGTTTTTTCCCCCAACTGAAGACGACGTTGACGATGATGATGGTCGCACTTGACGGTGTGCGGGTTAGCAGTGGCGTGGAAGCAATGGGGTTGCATTAATTTTTTTTCTGGAAAAATGGTACTGCTTATATAGTTGGGCATGGCGGTGAGGAAGATTTGGCACATGTAGGGGAAATGGCTCTAATGTTGGCCTATGGATCTAAGATTGGGCCCATCGCTAAAAATTTGCTATTTATCTATTGTATCCAGATGAACGCGTCATTGGGACGGTACTAATGGATATTTTTGGCTGCTATTGAAATTTTAGTCGATTGCTGAATTTATGTATGGGCCCAAATTAGGGACACTTAGGCCGACATTACATACATTTCCCCTATTTCTCCAAACTGCCATTTCTAGGAGTTCATAAAACATAGTGCTAGTTAAAGGCACAATTAATGTGACCGAAACGTCAGAGGAGATCGAGGTAGGCCGTGCATTGAAACTGATGTGTTTTGAATTTGCTGCTGCTTTATTTTCCGAGATGTTTATTAAAAATTTAGTGCAATAAGTCCTTTAGCTGGTGCATTTTGGACACCTGAAAACTTTTTCAATAATTTCGCGTGTGTTTATTAGTGCTGTGTTTGGTTATTTAAAAAAAATAGGATCGAAATAGTTTTTAAGATTACCGCGAGTGAACAAACCGGGTCTTTTCTTCCTCCACCGCCGCCGTGAAACGTTGCGAAAAAGCATATCTCCGTTGAATTTTCTAATGTACGCTGTTGAATCGTGTCCGTTTGGGTTTAGTTACAAGTGCATAACGATCCGGAAGCCGGAAGTCACAAAATAAGTCCAGGAGGTAACGGTGATATCCAGTGGAAGTAGGTTCAAATCGAACGTGCAAATTTTCTCCTGCAAAGTGCTGCTGCTTGCAAGCCATCTATCGAAACCACTCACAACGAAGGATTCGAGCGAGGAGGCATTTGATTTGATTGCTTGCGGTTCCAACTCGATGCAAGGCTGGCGGATCAGCCAAGAGTAGTAGTTTCTAGTGAAATAAATGATCTCAATCACATCACTAAACATAACCACGAGCAGTGATGGAATTCTCACCAAAATATCATTTTCGCTTGCGATACGTTTTCTCTTGGGAACTTTCCCTCACTAGTTTCACACTCCAATATTTCCTGAGCGAACTTTCTGGGATGAGAGAATGAGATATCGCGAACTTTTTTAACTCGAATCACCAACGTGAGGATACGAAAAATATCAGATCATTTTTTCTCTCTATCTCTTTACACCACATTCGTTCTTGAAAATTGCACTGCACATTTCACAAGGGAAAGATTATAGACAGAAAGCTATCCCCAGTAAATCAATACAATCTCTAAAGACTGATAAGTCTGGTACCTGGCTGTCTACTGGCGCCTGTTGTTTAAAATAGCCGTTATCAGGATGATGTGAACAGTTTTGTGCAACTGATTGATTGGTGCATTGGTTTCTGGCAAAAAAATGAATGAATCAGCACAAGTGTCAACGCGACATTAACGAGGAACGGGGAGGGTAGTGTAGGATTTTGTGACTAGCAATTTTTATATTAAAACCGTTCCTCAGGATAGGGGGTTGCGGAAGGAGGAGCGCCTAATGTATCCTCATTTTCACGAAATACAGTTAATGCATGGCTCCTCTCATCACTAGTGTTCGTAATACCGTTCCTGTAAGCTCTTATGCAATAATTATATGCAGGGGGATGGTTGGGAATATAGGTGGTGGTGAACTTTTTCACTGTGCTATTCCAGTGCTGTAAATTCTCAAAATTATTTGAACATTTTTGATGAAAATGAGAAAAGTAGCTATTCGCTATCAAAGGGAACCTCCTCCGAATGGGTGATATCAGTTGCTTAGTCATTTGACGAAGGCATGGATCATTCTCATTTGAGAAACGCTATATATCATTCGATTGAGTGTAACCTACACACAAACGGAGCTCTGGTCGACATTCCGGCGAAAAAGTGAAGCCAACCCGACACCAACCTGACTTCTATCAAACCCCAACCCGATGTTGACCCGACATTGACCCGACATTGACCAGACATAAACCCAAAATTGACCCGACATTAACACGACATTGGGTCGACATCGACCTTAAATTAGCCTTACATTGATCCGACATCGGATCGACTTGTCTGTTCGGGACCATTTTCCTGGATTTCTTCCATACTCCACTGTCGTATATCAAATGATACTGAGTGACTCAATTGACAGTGACAATGAGCTTCGAATGAGAAAGGGGCTCTTCAAATTATGGTCATGTGAGAATTCGTTTACACAGAATTGATTGAATGGTTGTAGTGGTTCATCTTCAATCGAATGATATGAAAATTTACAGCACTGGCTATTACTGTCCTCTCCCATGACTGGGAATCCTGTAAAACAATGTAAAACTAGAAAGGGTCTAGACCCTCCCTATGTAAAACCATAAGGTATGCGGGACTGCTGCACTGCTGAACTTCAAAACGCTTTATTTGCTGACCAAGGATCTGACAAAAACATCTTTTTAGTGTGCAATTTAGGATGATAAAAAATTTAAACAGGTTATTCAATGTCCATTAAAACTGTAAAAAATATAGGCAGAAAAAAAAGAAAACAAAAAATTATTACCAGTTGGCTGGAAATGAACACAAAATTAATCAAAGTACCATGTACCTTGAGCTTTTGATATACACTGAAGTCTTTTTTTACACGGTTTTTTTTACACGGTTTTCCACGATTTACACGGTACGTTTTTAACGATTTCTCGACAACGATACAACCTATCGACTTGATTCTAATCACATTATCCGTTTCAAGCTATTTGTAATCGAATTGCATACTTTAAAAAAAAAATCACAATTTTTGGTGTAAATACAGAAATTTTTAAAATATGTCTATATGGACCATATCATGCTTTAATTACAAATGGCATCAAAATCCGATTTTTTAAAAACATTTAAGCATGCGAAAAATCAAAATCTCGTAGGTTTTTTTTTACACGTTTTTTTTTTACACGGACCGTATCCCCCGTGTAAAAAAAGACCTGAGTGTAGTGACAGATTGAGAACGATCTAAATTTTCCATCCACAAGTATTGCAAGACTTGAAATTAACAGACAATCTCAAAATACTTTCAACTTGCGAAGTGATAGATTCCCAAGTGAATACACCTGCTGAATAAAAATTGTCAAGTAAACTATTTTTTTAGAATCGATGTATTTTTTTAGATCGATAGAAAAATGAAAAAAATTCCTATGAGTACACAAGGCTAATTTATTGGTAGATCATTATGGCGAAATTTAAAGACGAGGTGAACAAAATAATCACTTATAAATTTTAGATGGCCATTGCAGAATGAGATCACAACCCAATAAGCTCAAATTTTGGGAGAATTATCTGGACCTGATTAAAAATCGATTGAAATTAGTGAAGCAAAGCCGATATTTTGAACCACCCTAATAAGCATGTTCTCAATGCAGTAAGACTAATCAACAGAATGCTTGCTAGCTAACACTAAACATTTCTAAGCGCCAATCTCAGTGGTCTAACTGTACTTCGCACTAATAACATAGTTCTTCTTATCGAAGAGTACAGCCACAAATGATGATTTGGTCAGCAAAGATTAGACTCTTGGTGAATAGTTACAAGTATCTACTATTAGCTGGTTGCATTGAGAACTAAAACTATAAATAAATCCGGAAAACTTTGCGATTAGGGCGTAATTTCTTTTGTAAACACACATTTAATTCACCGATTTTTCGTGAATTAAAGTTCAATCTAAAAAACTAACAACACAGACAGGTAGATGAATGATGCATTTGGTATAGTATAGTTCGCTAGATTGTGCTTTGATTCGTGAGAAATCGTTGAATGACGTGTTTGTTTACAAAAGCAATTACGCCCAAATCTCAAAGTTCTCTGGAAATGGTATTTAATGTGAAGGATGCGAAAAATATCGGAGAACGAGAAGAAAACAAACAGACACTCTCGCGTGATCATCGCCTACCTTTACTCGCTGGAAAAAAAGAACAAAGCTGAGGGGATATTTGGTTGGTTCGAATCACGAGTACGAGTGAAATGATGTGAGATGGAGAGACGAAAGATCTTTCGCGATACGAAATGAAAATTTCTCTCGCTCTACGCTTTCATGAACTTTTTATCATCTCTCGTTCGCGAACTTTTTGTGAGAAGTTCCTTTGGGATTTATCTCTGCAATGAGCTGTGATAGAACTTTTTTTGAAAATGATTTTTCCAACACTGACCACGAGCAATGACGAAGAACTGCATCCCAAACCCCATGATAAACAAGGAGCGGATGTAATGCATGAAACTTCTAAGCGCAAAAGAATCATTACCAACATAGTAAAAAATCGGTAAGATCCTTCCATTGCATTATTTTATGATTCTTCAATATTGTACAAATATTTACACATTACACACAACACATAGTACATCAGAGCGTTTGGTACGGTATGTCCACGCATCCTTCCACCCCTGTAGATTCAAGAAATGTTCCCATTCATTTCCAAGAATCATCTTTGCGGCAAGTACAACGCAGTAGGCCTGGCCGTATTGATGTTTATATCATATCTCAGATATGCTGTAAACATCAATTAGACAAGAAAAATGATTAGACCTCATCTAACCTAATCATTTTCCAGGATGCTTTCTCGTACTGGCTACGTTTGTATTAGATTAGATTAGATTATATCAATGTGACCGAAACGTCAGATGCTTACTGTAAAGTGTCAAGTTTCTAGAATATCATCAACAACAGTCGACTACTTCTAGAAAATGCAATACAAAGTTCAGAATATTCAGAATAATTCCATGCTGATAAAATCACCTCTGATTAATCCACATGTTTTTGACGCATTTGACTCAATTCGTTCGGAGTAAGTGAAAACCATTTCACCGCTTGGTCCAAATCTTCCATCCCGCAGTGCAACCATGTCGGTGGCGGTGGACCGCTTCTGGGAGCATCGTTTTCCTGTTTCTTGCATTTTTCTTTCTTTTTCTTTTGTTTTGCTATAAATTTTCTTCACTTTATGGTGGTGTACAGCTGCAGCAACTTGTTCACGTCCATCCCTCGCTGCTCTGCTTTCGAAAAGGATTTTATGTGCATTCTCTTCGCTTGCTGTCGGGGGTTTTGGCGATCAGAAGCTTTATTCTTACGGACTTTTTTTCCCCGTCTTTTCCCCATAGAAACCGGCAGATGATGAAGTGTGATGGGGGTAGACAGAGTGGGGTAAGCATTTAGGAAAAGAAGAACAAGAACGCAAGATGTTTGCAACCCAACCAAGCGAGTAGGGGAGAAAATAATGCCAGGGATCGAGGAAAAGCATTAAATATGAGTGAAAATAGAAAAGCATGAAATAGAATTATAAATATTGAATAGAAAGCTCGGCTTGAGTCTGAGTCCGTCTGTGTGAGTGGGCATCCTATGTGACGTGGCTTCGCTATGTGGTGGATGGGTGTTGTAGATATACATAGATGGCAAGGAGCTGAACAGTTGAAACTTGTTGGGAAAGGCACCCTTCGACGACGACGTTGCACGTTCGACATCTCAAGCTGGAAAATGTTGGCGTAGGGTGTGGGACTGTGTTTTGTGTGCTGGATATGTGGCGAGAGAGAAGAAAAAAAAATCGTAACTGACTGTCTCGGTGGTCGGTCTCTGCAATGACTGTACAAAATTGGGGTGGCTGCCGTTAGCGATGGGTGTCTAATGCGGTGAAATTTTTGGTTTTATTAAATTTGCATCAAATTTGGGGCACATCGTCAATTGAATTATGGAAAGCTTTTTGGATGCGAGGGATCATCAAGGAATGATAAAAGCATAATTTGCTGAGAATAAAGTACTTGAATGAGTATGGAATGTTTGACTGGTTGTTTGTTTCACGTTGAAACACCCAACCGGAAAATGTAAGATTCTAGTACAGATTTGCATGGAAAGTATGCATCATTTGCAATGTTTCGCGACAAAAACAGGTTCAGTAGTGTGTTAATAATTTTGTAATTTTTATGCCAGCCTATTTTTCGAACAAAGTTTGTTTGCGTCTAGAAAATCATCTCGCGAAGGTTTTGTTCAAAATTAAGCTTTCTGGAAAAACTTGCTTGAACGCTGCAATTCATTGTAAGAACTACCATTACATTTGTTGTATGAAACGCATGCAAAGGATGTATTAAATCCAATCTTACATTGGATGTAAGAGAAATTTGTTTTGTGTGTAGAATCAGTTTTACTTAATTTGGTTGGAACTAGTTTCTTCTCCACACATTTTTTTTCAGTAAAGGTGTAACTACAAAGCAAGACCAAGCTGGAGATGGCTGGGTTTGATTCCCGATCCAGTCTAGGCATTTTCTGGTTGGTAAATCTCTCGACTTCCCTGAGCATAGAGTATGATTCTACATGCCACACAATTATTCTAATGCAAAAATGGTACGGCATTGAAAGCTCTCAATAAATTTCTGTAGAAGTGCACACTAAGTTTGACAGCACGCAATAAGCTTGAAATGCGAGGGAGAAGAAGAAAAATCAGTCTGCGGCTGAAAAACAAACGATATAACTGCTGTAATAATTGTTGTCAGATGGCTTAGTACTGCAAACAATTTTCATGCCGAGATGTTCTTGAAAAACTGGAATCCCAGATTCTAGGAAACAATCCAAGTTGCGGAAACGTGTAAGGTTGAATTAACGATACAATTATACACATACGACATTCAGAACATTGGAAAAAAGTCCTGGAGTTTCCCAAAGGCCTATGCACTTTTTCTTGAAGTTTTATAATCTATTTTTCAGTTGTAAACAAGGTTTCATTTAAAAATGGGCCCAATGTGATTTGATTCTTGATACTTGATTTGATTTATCTTTATTTACGGAGATCGATCTCTTGGCAGTGTAGTCCACATGGTTCCCTGTACCCGATTACATCACGATCCTCGATTAGCCTGGCATCACGGAAGCTGCCAAATGACAAATGAGTGGAATTGCAAATGAAAACAATCGTACGCTTGATCTATGCTTCGTCAGTGAGGAACTTTGCGAGCACAGCACAGTTATGCAAGCTCCATCACCGCTCGTTAAAATCTGCAGGCATCATCCTCCTGTACTGATGGAATTCAAGATAAGTCCACAGCAACGCTTCCAAGATACCTCTGAAAGCATCGCCTATGATTTCAGAAAGGCTGACTTCAACAGCATGAACGAGTTCCTCGCACATGTCGATTGGGACGAGGTGCTTCAAAATTGTGATGCCAACCTCGCTGCGTCGACCATATCTGGTATCCTGTGGTATACCATCGATCAGTTCGTTCCCGTGACGTCTAGACACGAGCCGGCTAAGCCAGCCTGGTCAAATGCTGACCTCAAGCATCTTAAGACTGCGAAGCGGGCAGCTCTCAGACGACATAGCAAGTATCGCACGGACTCCACGAGAACGAGATATATGGCGGCGAGCACTGAATACAACCAACTTAATAATCGTTTGTACAACGCATATCAGGACCATCTGCAAATCCCAGAAGTTTTTGGCGTTACGTCAATGACCAACGGATGGAATCCGGACTGCCCTCTACGATGACCAACGGATTGTTCGAAGCTGATTCCGCCACTGACATCGCCGACCTGTTCCGTTCTCAATTCAGCAATGTTTTCACTAATGAACACATCGACCCGCAGGATGTAGCCGTCGCCACCAGAAATGTTCCTCGACTTTCGGCCTCTGGGCTACAGTTCGTGATCACGAACGATATGGTTATATCAGCCGGAAAGGATTTAAAATCCTCCACGGGATGTGGTCCGGATGGGATTCCATCGCTTGTCCTCAAATGCTGCGCGGATACACTTGCAACACCACTAGCAAGAGTATTCAACCTATCTTTGGCTACTGGTGTATTCCCAAACTGCTGGAAGCAGTCGTATGTTTTCCCAGTTTTCAAGAAAGGCTGCAAGCGGATTGTTTCGAACTATCGGGGCATAGCTGCGTTGAGCGCCACTTCTAAGCTGTTTGAGGTGATCGTTCTGCATAAGCTGGTTCAGAACTACGCACACTACATTTCGGTTGATCAGCACGGATTTATGCCTAGCCGTTCGACGACAACTAATTTGACTTGTTTCACTTCGTCCGTTAAATAGAAAATGGTCAACAAGTAGACGTTATTTACACAGACTTATCCGCGGCGTTTGATAAAATGAATCATCAAATCGCAGTTGCTAAATTCGGCAAGCCGGGAATGAACAGTAACTTGCTTTCCTGGCTTCCATCCTACCTAACCGGTCGAAGTATGTCCGTCAAAATTGGAGACCACGTTTCGCCCTCCTTTCCGGTTTGGTCCGGTGTTCCCCAAGGAAGTCACTTGGGGCCGTTTCTATTCTTGCTGTATATGAACGATGTCAATTTCATCTTGAAATGCCTAAAACTCTCGTATGCCGATGACCTGAAGCTTTACTACATGATTACCCAACAAACATTGAATGTTGAATAAGAGCTTATTCAGGCAAAAACAAGCTCCTTCAGCTAAAAAATTGCTTATTCAGCTGTTGATCAACTCAAATTGTTTGTTGGGTAAGCAACCACAAGACACGTTTTTTTCTGCAACAACAACTGGAAGCCTTCGCTGAATGGTGCCATATTAATCGAATGTCGCTGAACGTGTACAAATGTTCGGTTATTTCATTTGGCCGCAAGCAATCACTCTTCCATTTTAGCTATGGGGATTCTGGTTGATACAAAATTAACCTTCAAGGATCACGTCGCGTACGTTGTGTCTAAAGCCTCATCGCAACTAGGATTTTTATTTCGCTTTGCAAAAAAGTTCAAGGACGTTTACTGCCTAAAAGCTTTATACTGCTCAATTGTGCGCCCTATCTTGGAGTATTCGTCTATCGTCTGGTCTCCTTATTACCAGAATGAAATTCAACGCATCGAAGCTGTTCAGCGAAAATTCGTCCGGTTCGCTCTACGTCATCTTAGGTGGAGAGATCAATTCAACCTGCCCAGTTATGAAAGCCGTTGTCTACTTTTAAATCTGGAATTACTAGAAGCAAGACGCAACGTGGCAAAAGCGTGCTTTGTAAGGCAACATTGACAGTCCTACGCTTCTTAGTCTCTTGGACATCAACACACGTCGTCGCAATCTTCGGTCGCACTCGTTTCTCATCATCCCTCCGGCAAGAACTAATTATGGCTTACACGAACCTTTGCGAAGCATGTCCCGTGTATTCAACCGGTGTTATTATGTGTACGATTTCAACGTGTCACGAGAAACAAATAAGCGTAGTTTTAAACGAGTTTTATGTTAATTTATGTTATTCGTTAGTTTGGTATTTAGTTGTAGAACAAGTGTCATTGGGGTAAACATTTTACCTGTTGACTGATAAACAATAAATAAATAAATAAATACGTTTAAAGATTTGGAAAACTCAAACATTCCTTAAACACAGTGCTGCGTGAATGTCATTTACGCACTGATATTGAGGTAAATGACATTGATATTCTAACTGTGTGAACTGATACTGTCATCAGGTGGCTAGTGAAATTCAGCATTTTGTAGGTATTTATATTGATGTTTTGCAGCACTGCTTAAATCACTGTTTAGGCCTTATTTACGGAGATGAACGCATGAATGGTACATTTTCCACTGCGATCAGTTATTTGAACTATTGTGGATTGCCCCGGTTTAATATGTGCCACATCAGGGTGTCGTATCATTTTCCTTGATTTATTTTTCGTCGATCTTGTTTTCCGTGCTGAGCATCAATGCTACCGACGCCAAGAAGACAGCTCCCACACCTGAACCCTGTCTATCGACCCATCAACTCATAAACCGGGGACCAACGGCTTTACTTCCCATCCGAAGGAAGGCGTGATCAGAGATGTTATGCCTCAGAACATCCCGGCGGCGACGCCTGGGATTGAACCCAGGCCTTCTGGGGTGAGGGGTAATCACGCTTACCACTACACCACCGGTACCGCATCGTATCACTATTAGTTTGAGAGATTCACACTAGCTGAATATTGGCATTATCCCAGTAAGGTATGTATTATAGAACGAATGAACCTTATTGTCTTATTGGGAGAAGCCATCCATCTGGGGATTGTATTAAACCGAAGACAACAAATCAAGAAGAATGGCCACTCTTCCATTTTCTCATATGAACGCTATGAGACAGGTACAATCGCGTCATCTGCCGCTCAAAGGTAAATGCTTCGAACTAATTTTGCTAATTTTTCTATGCGTTGCTTCCACCTTCACTCAAGCGCAGCGCTACTGTATCTGTCGCTTGGATTCTGGCAAAGTTGCCAGTCTTCTTGATTTGTTGTCTTCGATTATCGAATTTTTTTTACCTTTTATGAAAAAGTGCTGCACAAGTTACATAGTAAATGATCCGAGTTTTTACTTTCTAGGTCGCAACAGAGATAAGTGTCATTTTAAAATTAGTTTATTTTTTTAAAATCATATTTACTTGCACAGTGGCTAGGCCGTTAAAAGCACATAAAACATTTTTGGTGAAACTAAGAAGTCTTTGAGTTGCTCCTTTATTAGGTGATATAAATATTTAAGACTGTCGAGCTGTTATAGTGTTTTTACAAATGTCATCTATCATCGATTTTTCGATTTGTCAGGGTACATTTTGAGGCCCCACAAAATGGTTTTGGAAGTAGGAATAGTTCTGATGATCGCAATCTTGCTTATAAATCTGCCTTTTCATTACCTTCAACCTCACACGATGTATGATATGTAAATGCGTTTAAGTATTTGAAAAATTCAAACACCCATCAAATTGCGATTTAAGCCATATTTACGGAAATAAAGGTTTTGAAAACTCAAATACCCCTTGAACTGCGATTAAGGCCTTATGGACGGAAATAAACGCGTTTAAAGATTTGGAAATCTCAAACACCCCTCCCAAGTAACACATCTTCATGCTATTATGTTGAGTACTCTTATTTACAACCAAATCCAGTTATATAAAGATTATGTAATTTTTTATACAACTTGCGTGTTGCTTTGCAAGTATTTAAAGATTTAAAAAAACTAAAACGCCACTAAAATCCTGACTAAGGTTTTATTTACGAAGATAAACGCTTTAAAGATTTGGAAAACTCTCACAGTGCTTAAATCGCAATTAAGCCTTATTACATTTGTTACACTACTTATAACTAAGGTTTTGTTGTTGTTATTATTGAGACTTCAATCTTTAAGGTTGACAACAAACAATTCACAGTCACAAATAAGCATACACATTGAATAAATGCTGTATAACAGTGTACAATGCTGAATAAAACAAGATGTCGAATTATGTGCTGAAAAAAGCTCATTGAGATCGATAGATGCGCCTTTATTCCACCGTTTGCTCTGATATGATTAATTTACTTATTAAAAGCTTTATAAACGTTGACTGTCTTCCTGATTCAGAACCAGAAGTTTGATCTAATAACAAGCTAAATAAGTGTAATTTTCACATACATTGTCGCTTTAATTCGACCGTTTTCAATTGCTTTAATAAAATGCTTTATTAGACGTCTTATAAATGTTTTCTAGCTCCATTATTAGATTTCATTGCATTGGTTTACAATATTGCTGTATAAAGGTGAATACAGTCAGCAAAATAGCTCTTATACCACTATGCGTCCATGTTTTAGTTGAATGCTTTGTAAATGCTTTATAAACGACATATTAGATTCATTATTCCACAACACTGCCCAAAACCAATTCAGAGTCACAAATAAGCATGTAGACACGTTAAGTCCGATGAAATAAATAAGTAAATAAATAAAAAAAATAAAAAAATAAAAAAATAAATAAATAAATAAATATAGATTGAATAAATGCTTTATAACAGTGTACAATGCTGAATAAAACGGGTTGTCAAATTATGTGCTCAGAAAACCTCATTGAGATCGATGATGCGCTTTTATTCCGCTGATTGCTCTGATTTGATTAATATACTTATTAAAATCTATACAAACAATGACTGTCTTCCTGATTCAACACCAGAAGTTTGATCTAATAACAAGCTGAATAAGTGTAATTTGCACATACATTGACGCTTTAATCCGACTGTTTCAATTGATTTAATATAAGCTCTGTTACAACTCTTGTAAGTCGAATAAAAGCTTCTCGACATACCTTATTCAACACCAAATATTTCGATGTTGTGGTTGAATAAATTCTCCAAATTTGTGAGAACAAAGCCTGACCAGAAGTTATTATTAAAAATAGTACAAGTATTATTAAGCATGAAGTGGAATAAAATTGTCAAGAAGTCGTTTCTTCAATAGACAATTGTTTGTTGGGTTATATCTCGATAACTTTTTCGAAGGGACGTATCAGCTTTTGTAAACATTGCATTTTACTAGCACCACTATCAGGTAGGGTAAAATTTCCTTTATCCGAGGGTACTATTGGAATGCATGGGCAAGCTACCAGTTACGCCAAATTGCCGATCAAATGCATTGCTTACAAAAGCTGATACGTCCCTTCAAAAAAGTAATCGAATCATGTTTTTTTTTTTAATGATTTGTTTTCCGTCGATCTTGCTTTCCGTACTGAGTACCAATGCTAAAGACGCCAGGGAGGCAGCTCCCACACGTGGACCCTGCCTATCGATCCATGGACCGGGGACAAACGACTTTACTTCCCTTCCGCGTGATCACCCATCCCAAGTAACAATTTTGGTTTTATGAAGGTTCTGTAGACCATGATTTAGACTTGTAGAATGCTATAAAACCACTATAAAACCTGCAATGTTCCTTGGGATATCTAGTAAACCTCCTTGGACCAACCACTGACTCAAGCGACTGAAGTCATCCAAACGAGCTGCCTTGAAGACATTTTGTAAACTTCGAACGGATGCATCGAAGAGGAAGTACAACCAACAATCAATTCGAAATTAACGATTTTAAATTGGTTCACTACTTGACTAGCCTATTGGTCCCAAGCAAACGATTAACGTACCCCATTCTAGTCGAAATTCTACTACTACACAATGTTTGTTTTGATTCGCTATGAAAGTTTGACAGATAAAATGAGGGGTTAGTCGATTCATGTCGAAAATTTCATGTAATTTTTATGACCACATAAATAAACAAATGCAGTAAAAGCAGCGTAATGTCAGTTCATGCATTGTATTAATGATAATTTTGTCCTTTTTAGCAAGTAATATTACACCATATTTTCGACATGATTGTAGTGCATCCACTTTGACGTGATATCAAAATTATTTTTTTGCTGTGCAGTATAAGCGGCTCAACAAACAGCTTTATCAAGCCCATCAGTACCATCTACAAACTAAACTCAAAGCAAATCCCAAGAGCTTCTGGAATCATGTGAACGATCAACGGAAGGAATCGGGCTTACCTTCTACAATGTACAATACGGATCAAGAAGAATCTGATACGGATACGGGAATCGCTGACCTGTTCATGTCACAATTCAGCAGTGTCTTCGTCAAAGAAAATTTACCTAACGAGCACATCGTAGCCGCCGTAAGTGATGTTCCCGTACTTTCTGCTATTGGGCCGCATCCGCCTATCTCGACTAATGATGTTCGTAGAACAAGTCTTCGTTTGAAAAATTCTTTCAGCACTGGCCCTGACGGAATCCCTTCCGCGGTTATTAAGAACTGTATTGGAGTGCTGGCCGCACCTTTAGCATCCATCTTCAACCTCTCTTTGGATTCTGGGATTTTTTCCGACAGCTGGAAGGATTTTTTTGTTTTCCCTGTCTTCAAAAAGGGCAATAAGCAGTCGGTGTCTAACTACCGTGGTATCGCTGCTTTATGTGCAGTCTCAAAACTGTTTGAACTATTAGTGCTAGATTATTTAAAACACACATGCTCTAGTTACATCACGACTGAACAACACGGATCTATACCGAAGAGGTCGACCGCTACAAATCTCGTTCAATACACATCATCAATTATACGCGAGATGGAAAGAAGTCATCAAGTGGATGCTATCTATATCGATCTTTCTGCTGCTTTTGATAAAATCTATCACGAGATTGCAGTGGCCAAACTAGAGCGACTTGGTTTTCACGTTTCACTTCTTGATTGGCTTCGCTCATACCTCACCGGTCGACATATGTCAGTGAATATTGGAGATCATTTTTCTCAACCGTTCGTTGTTTCTTCTGGTGTACCTCAAGGCAGTCATCTGGGACCGTTCATATTTTTATTGTATCTGAATGACGTTTACTTTTCGATCCGTTGCCTGAAGCTGTCTTATGCTGACGATTTCAAACTATACTTTGTCATCAAAGATCGAAGTGATGCATTGTTTCTTCGGCAGCAGCTGGACGTTTTTACTGTTTGGTGTGACAAGAACAGGATGGTATTAAATGCTTCTAAATGTGCCATTATAACGTTTTCATCTATCTGTTATGCTTACAGCCTGCAGGAACAAATATAAAGCCGTGAATCTACTATTAAAGACTTAGGCGTCCTACTTGATTCACAACTCACTTTTAAGGACCATGAGGCTTATGTTTCCGCTAAGGCGTCTTCTCAACTTGGTTTCATTTTTCGTTTCGCCAAAGACTTTAGGGACATTTTCTGTTTAAAAACACTCTATTGTTCGCTAGTCTGCTCCACATTAGAGTACTGTTCCGTAGTATGGGCTCCTATTTACAGCAACGGGGTGAATCGTATTGAGGCCATTCAGCGAAGATTTGTACGTTTCGCCTTTCGTTGGCTACCCTGGAGTGATCCTTTCAATGTCCCTAGTTATGAAAGTCGCTGTAATTTGATGTCCCTACAATTACTTAGTGTTCACTGAGGCGTCTCTAAGACTACCTTCATCGCTGATCTCATACGATCGGACATTATTTGCGGTTCACTTCTGCAGCAGTTGAATGTCAATATCAGACGCGTAAATGTACGTTCTTATTTTTTTTTTTCAATATTCCGGCTTCTCGCACAAACTACGGTGCTAATGAGCCATTAAATAGCATGTGCAAGATTTTCAACAAATGTTATAACTGCTTTGATTTTAATATCTCCCGTGTTAGGCTTAAGAATCTGTTTTATAATGTACTTACAACTTCCTGACGGTTTCTGTTTTCTGTATTTAAATTAAGTTAATCATGTTATCATTAATATCTTTTTATATGTTTAGGACTAAGTTCAAGCAAATGTATCTGTAGGATTCCATGTTATCTGTTGCTATTGAAATGATGAAGTTTTGCGTCCACTAGTGTGGGCTTTTCCCTCAAAATAAATAAATAAATAAATATATAAATAAATAAATAAATAAATAAATAAATAAATCAGAGATTTTATACCTCAGATAATCCCGGTGGCACCGACTGGGATTGAACCCACACTCTTTGGAGTGAGTTGAAATCACGCTACACTATTTCGGTACGTATTTGGTATAAGCAATTTTTGTATAAATATGAGCAATAATAAAAAGTTACAATTTAAAATAATATCACAAACTTTTGCTTAGTTGAAGATGCTACTTTTTTTGCTGTTTCTTTACTCTTATGTCCAATTTGCATGCCTATTTCTAAGCTCGTTCTCCTTCTTTGCATCACTGCTAGTCTCCCGAAAGTCTCTTAATTTATTCTTATTGTTCCACGACATTTTGACGTCCATAATCTTTGTATAGTGATCTTAAGTTCCTAGTTGCGTCTTATATAATCTATTTGCCAGTGCGGAAAACAGACAGTGCCCGTCTCCAGGTATTTTCTTAACGAGCATCACTCCATTGTCGTATCGCATGTGCTCCATTTTACTGTTCTTCTTTCACTTTTGCTTTGTTGACTCTATGGTACCGGAAAATATATAGATATATACATTATAAGCAAAGCTGTGATAAAACCATAACGGGATGGCCATTCAGAATGGTTCAACGGATGTGAAATGAGAGAACATTTAAATTTAACACGATTTGAAGTATTTCAATGCAACATTTAATTTTTTGACTAAAAATTTACACATTTTCCAACATGTAATCTTAACTAATTTCTGGAAGTATTCACTTGTGTTTTAAACAAATTGTATCAATGTTGCATCATATCGTATCTTCAAGTGATTTTCTCAAGTGTCACATTTCATTTAGGCTCTTTAGGACTACATGTGGTGAAATATGAAACGCATCTTTTAAAGTGAATTGCACATAACAATGTCCAGTGTCATCACTTACTAACACATGAAATCTACCTCGACCAACCTGATAGCAGAACGCGCCCTAACCCTTTAACCCCCCTGAACCAAAAGGCAGGGCAGTTCAGTTACTTCCCGAGGCGTCAAAATTCGTGTGAGGTGTTATGAATTTTCTCCCACATTCACCTAGCAACGAGCAAATCTGACATGCCAAAGAAAAGTAGTTCAGTAATCACACGTACTTTCTTCAAACCGTTGAAAAGTGTCAGGTTTCTTGATTACCCAACTCTGTGTAACTTTTGCTGCATTACCATCCACTCGCCCACCCACGTCAAGGTAAAACCACAGATTTCGCAACACAAAAGTCCCCTTCACGAGACCTTCAAGATGACGACTCCGCAACGATCCAGAGCAAGTTTATGCCCCATCGCGGGACGGAACACGACGGTGGCATTACAAACTGCAATTAAACTTTTCCTTAATTAATTCCCTTGCAAACTCCCCTAGCCAAATAGCGTCTTTTGCTTCTTATTGCGTTGTGGGCGAGCTACAGAAGCAACAGCAGCAGAAAATTTGCCTTGCTCTACTTTCGAATCTTTCACCCTCGTCAGATTTTCATCTTTTTGCATTATAGCAAACGCTATATGGACTGGCATTTATGTAGTGTTCCGATGCAGTTCCCCACGTTGCCAGCTCGGGGAGCGTGGTGGTTGCTGAAGCCCAAGACGACTTCCAAGTTTTTGTGTTGCTGTTTCCTCGAACGAGACTCTTGATTTTCGCTCATAGATACCTTCGTCGAGGGTGAATAAGGATAACCCCATTCCTCCTCCCCGCGAAAAGTTTAGTGAAAACGCAAAAGCAGATTGAAGCATCATCATTCTTCACTGGTACATGTACACCAACACTCAATTCCACTTCGAATTCGTTGGAGCTTTAAGATCACGTTTAAGGTGACCTAGATTTCCAATCCGAATAAGCTTCTGCCCACTCACTCCAGTGTCATGCTGCGCTTCCTGTCCCTAACCTTGTCTATGCACCATGTCTGAAATCCGCCTGTAACCATTGACTGCTCCCCGCAGACTCTCGTCGGTATGTACATAGGAAAATATATATTGCACCAGCTTATCGCTGTTGTATATATGTATACACATATAAAGAGCGCCGGAGAAAATCCACACATACTCAGGCAGGAACCACCGTCGTCCGCGTCGACTTTCAACTTGCAGTGTAGTGCTCGTTGTCGAAAAACCCTTCGTCACACTACACGACTACAGCAGAAGTAACATGCATCGACTGCACCTTCCTCTCTGTATCCATCTGACTCCACAAGCTAAATGAAAATGGGTGGAAAATCCTAACTTTCGTACAGCTTCAATTGCGTTGTAGTAGCTCTACATATTCTATAGCATCGCGAATGTTAATCCAATCGTCTCTGATTAAATTGATTAAGGCAAACTCCCGTAAAGATTAATTGGGAATTGAATTTCGGACCGCTTGTAGCCAAGGTCCTGATCGTTGTAAAGATTTTTCACTATAAGCTTGAGTGTTACCATTCTAATGATGGGTTTTCAATAAGTTGATCAATCTTTGACTTGACTTCCCAGACGTAACATTCTATCAAGGGGCTGTCAAGTGAAACCAAGAAATTCTAAACAACGTGAAGCAATAGTGTGAACTGATGAGTAAATTCTGAGCTAACTTATTTACCATAGAATAGTTGTAGTCTGGGTGACGCGAAGACGGACCCCCCATTCGGACCAATTTCGAGCTGCAAATCGAACTAGTTTTTTACTCTCCCGGTGCGACGAAACGAATATAATAGCGAATTCGTTTATTATCGGGGTTGGAACCAGTTCCAACCCAGTGCGACACCGAACTTTTTGTCAGTGCGAACCTTAACCGGAGCCAGGTTTTAAAAACAAACGAGCAAACTGACGTTTGTCAGAAAACAAGCAGGCCCAATCTTGATACCCGATCCAGGTTGGAACTGAATAATAAACGAATTCGCTATAAGTATTGCACTACATCAATATTAAAAATGTTCAAGCTTATCTTTAATAAATAGCACTGCCAAAATTGAAAAGATGCCACACTGCATCATTCAGGTTCTAGTCTATCTATAAAAGATTTATCATAAAATTGATCTTGTTCATCTGAACTACTTTGCCGACGATGACTTTCTATTTAGTCAAGATGCTAAGATAGGACAAACAATTCAAAAGTAAATGTCACACTAGCCTGAACTACACGCTTTACCTTAGAATAGGTCCTGTCCATCTGAAAAACTTTACCCAAGACGAGAACCATCTATATAGTCCAACTTAACATTTAGGGCAATCAATGAAACATGAATGTCACTCTAGCAGTGCCTGGTGAGTGAAATCTGAACTAAACTCTTGTCCATCTGAACAACTTTGCCCGAGACGGGAACCTTCTATCTAGTCAAGATGTTAAATGGCAAACAATGGAACATTAATGTCACACTAGTGCCGCCTGGTGAGTGAATTCTGAACTTTGTTTCTTAAGATAGGTCCTGTCCTTCTGAATAACTTTGCTCAAGACGGGAACTATCCATATGAGCAGGCTCTGTAGAAAGCGTTATATAAGATGGCGCAACTTTTCTTTTTTTTTATTTATTTATTTATTTATTTATTCGTCAATCAATCAAATCGTAGACTACATATTAACATTAGGACTTATGTTCTATGACTTCGTAGGGTTCTGAAATATATTTTTAATTCTGTTGAGGGCATATTTAGGTCAATCATTTCACAATGATGATTATAAACAGTCATCATCTGATTTACCGGTCCAAATTTAGCATAATTGGTCGATGGCGATCTACTGCAAACAACTGTCGATTGCGTAATTGTCGGGAAGGTGCATACAAATTTAACCTTGACAATAGATCAGCTGAGTCAATGCGTTGCGAAATGATATTGTTTAATAAAGAAATCTTTGCGTAATCCCGACGTTCTTTCAATGTTTGAATGCTGATCAGCAAGCAACGTGCTTCATATGACGGGAGAGGAAAAGCCGTCCAACCTAACTTACGTAATGCATATAATAAAAATTGCTTTTGGATTGACTCTATTCGTTCTTCATGCTTTTTCATATAGGGTGACCAAACAACGCTACAATATTCTAAAATTGACCTCACATAAGCAACGTAAAGTGATTTAATTGTACAAGGATCTTTAAAGTGGAGACCGAAACGTTTTATAAAATTAAGCATATTGCCTGCTCTATGTATTATTGTGTTATAATGGTCCACAAATGTCAATTTAGAATCTAGAATAACACCTAAATCTCTTACATTTTCACATTTTTGAACATTTTCATTACCTAATGGAATACAAAGATTTTGTTTGTTTAGTTTTCTGCTGTACGTTATAAGATTACATTTTTTGATATTTAGTTTCAATAAACTTTTACTACACCATCTGTAAAAAAACATGTATTTCATTCTGAAACACATTCATATCGTTATCGCTTCCTATTTCTAAAAATAACTTCATGTCATCAGCGTATATAAGCACCCTGATATTTTTTTAAAATAAGAGAGACGTCATTAATGTAAAAAATAAAAAGAAGGGGACCTAGGTGCGAGCCCTGGGGAACCCCTGACGTGACATGAATTGGCTTAGATGTTTTCTTGTTGAATCTTACAATTTGCTGGCGATCAACTAAATACGATTTAATCCAGGTGATGAGCTCCATCTCAATTCCCATTTTTTTCTAATTTAAAAATCAGCATTGGGATATCAATTCTGTCAAACGCTTTGCTGAAGTCTGTATATAAGGCTTCTACTTGGTTACCTCTGTCCATTGCATTTAATACAAAGTCCACAAATTCCAAAAGGTTTGTGGTGGTTGAACGGCCTTTAAAAAAGCCGTGTTGTGCACTAGTTATTCTTTGTTTTATTTGGCCAAAAATGTTTTTATTTCTAATTGATTCGAAGAGTTTTGGAATGCACGAAATGATAGCAATCCCACGATAATTTCGAATATCGGATTTTTTACCTGATTTATATATGGGTATTAAGTAAGATTTTTTCCATACCTTCGGTAATATACCGGATTCAAGCGACATATTAAACAGCCAGAATAAAGGGGTTGTGAGTTCAGTTGCTAAGTTTTTCATAAAAATTGGTGGGATTCCATCTGGTCCTGCACCTTTAGTGGCGTCCAAATCTCGTAGGCCATTCCAAATATCATGAAGCGAAATGTTGTTGCGCCATCTAGTTAGTCAATTCTGTCATACACTGATGTTCTGCAGTATCGAGTATCGAGTATCGATTGCTCACTTTTACATGCCACGTGAGCTACTGCGACGAAAATTTACCGCTCTATTTTCTTGGAGAACAAATCGTAACGAGTAGCTTTTCGATTCTACTATATGTTTTATTATGTACATGACAGTTAGTAGTGTAAACTTACCATCATTGCACAGTGATCCAGGATTGGAATTTAGCAAGACAAAGGTCCATAGTACTTTTGTTTTAGGATTTAGGCGTTTGGTGTCTTCAGTGAAGTTTTTTTTTCTTAAAATTATCCTTCTTTTGGTGCCTTCAAACATTAGGGTGATCCTTTAATTTTTTGAAATCCAAAAACTAACCTTCTTATTTAAAAAAATAAAGACACACTTTGTTCAAAAAAATTGTTGGTGAGTTAATTTCAAGCAACTATGATGAAAAAAGTTTGTTTTTGTATCTATTACCGTTTTTATTTTAGAGATTTTTTTCTGAACTGCGTTAGGGTGCACCCAAAAAATCAGTTTTTCAGCTCTAACTTTTTTATTTCAATTTTTTTGAAAAAATTGTTTTCAGAGAACTTTTAGAATTTGTCAAAATACACAATTTTGTTCAAAAAATAAAATCTGCATCTCTCGACTATCAAAAGATATTGAAGATTTTCTATTCAAAATAGGCCCTTTTCAAATTTCAACCACTCAAAATGGGGCAAACGTACAGACATTTTTAGCCATCTTTTGAAAGGGCATACTCTAGTGTATATTATATGGGAAAACTGGAGATCCATTTTCTCTTTATCTTAAGTTAAACTTATTTATGTTCACTCACTTTTGCAATTAAATTTGGTAATAACTCCTTCTAAAATAGAGGAAGAAACGATATTTTAAAAGAAAAACGTGTGTCTTGTTAAATTACAAAAGTCTTTCTAATACCTTTTTATGTAAAATTGTAAATTAACAGGAAACAGTCAAGAAAAGGTTATGAAATGACTGCCCAAAAAGAATTAACAAAATTTAGAATCTTGTAATATAGAAAGTTGTTGAGTAGGTTTGTAAGGAGACCATCATTTGAATACGTCGTGTTCAGTACTCGTTCAAGTTTATGAATGTTATGTTTTTGTTTCTTATCTAAGTGTTCTTATTCCTCCTTATTAATTAATCAATTTATTTAATTAAAATTAAAAAAAATAATACTTATCTAATCCACCAGCAGTTATTTCGCATTATCTGGTAATTCTAAAGTAGATTTATTTGGGGAAGCTCTATTTCTAAGGGAAATCAGGGGGTCAGATGTCAAAAGCAACCTCAAAAATACATCTTCAATATTAACAAGCCTATTGAGCTTTCGCGCGTGAAATTCTCGAAATTTCCTAATCGACTTATTACGTGTTTCCTGCGCTTCTTCGCTGCACATGCCAATTGATAGTATGGTGTGCTTAACACTCCGAATACGATGCCTCCGAAAAACGTGTAACGGCAAGTTTGCAATGGCACAACTTAGCCATTTCTTAATGAATTTCAAAAACTGTGGTACCTTTAGAATTCCTAGGGTTTCTAGATGATTTTGATTGCAAAAAACTTGAAAATAGAGTCGTCTACTTTTTTAAAAAGCGAAAAGAGTTGTTACACGTTTTTTTGAAAGGTGTGTCTGTAGGGTTTTGCAAGTGGCGCAAGATCTGTAATTTAGATTAATGGGCACAAATGTTCACAATTAGCCAGAATACAGTCACGGTTCCTATATATGGATCCTGGAGACAACGGAACGGTCCTCGAAAAATTCGGAACATCCGTAAAAATGGTCAATCCATGATCCTGATCCTAGAGCTCTGCGGTTTTTTTGAAAACATTAGGAACTGTGATGTAAGCAAATATTTGGGGTCGTGACATAAACATGTACCTGGATGGCCTTGGGACCGTCCTCTGGAAGATCCGGAACATCCGTAAAAGTGGACAATCCATGAAACTGATCCTAGAGCTCCGTGTTTTTTTTTAATATTAGGATCTGTGATATAAGAATGAATTTGGGTCATGGACCCAGATGGCCATGGGACCGTCCTCCGGAAGATCCGGAACATCCGTAAAAGTAGTAAATGCACGATCCTGATCCTAGAGCTCCGCGTTTTTTTTATAAACATTAGGAACTGTGATGATAGAAAGAATTTGGGCTTGTGACATAAACATGAACATGGATGTCCATAGGACCGTCCTCCGGATGATACGGAGCATCCGTAGAAGTGATCAATCCATGAAACTGATCCTAGAGCTACGCGTTTTTTTTTATAACATTAGGATCTATGATATAAGAATGAATTTGGGTCATGGACCAATTTGGCCATCGGACCGTCCAGCGGAAGATCCGGAACATCCGTAAAAGTGGTAAATCCACAATCCTGATCCTAGAGCTCCGTGGTTTTCTTGAAAACATTAGGAACTGTGAAGATAGAAATAATTTGGGCTTGTGACATAAAAATGAACCTGGATGTCCATAGGACCATCCTTCGGATGATCCGGAACATCCGTAAAAGTGATCAATCCATGAAACTGATCCTAGAGCTACGCGTTTTTTTAACATTAGGATCTGTGATATAAGAATGAATTTGGGTCATGGACCAAGATGGCCATCAGACCGTCCAGCGGAAGATCCGGAACATCCGTAAAAGTGGTAAATCCACTCTCCTGATCCTAGAGCTCCGTGGTTTTCTTGAAAACATTAGGAACTGCGATATTAGAAAGAATTTAGGCTTGTGACATAAACATGAACCTGGATGTCCATGGGACCGTCCTCCGAAAGATCCGGAACATTCATGAAAGTGGAAAATTAACGAAACTGATCCTAGAGCTCCGTGGTTTTCTTGAAAACGTTAGGAACTGTGATATTAGAATGATTTTGGGATCGTGACATAAACATGGACCCAGATGGCCATCGGAACGTTCTCCGGAAGATCCAAAAAATCCGTAAAAGTGGTCAATGTATGGAACTGATCCTAGAGCTGCACGGTTTTTTTTCCGAACACATTAGGAACTGTGATATAAGAATGAATTTGTGATCGTGACTTAAACATGATAGATAGCCATGGGACCGTCGTCCGGAAGATCAACAACATCCGTAAAATGGTCACTCCATAAAATTGAGAGGTGGAAGCATTACTATGACGAGCACCTCAACGGTGATGCAGCAGAAAACGAAGGCAACAGACCTTGGAGCACGCGCAGAAGACGACAGGCTACTGGCCCCTGATCTTCAAGAAGTTGAGGAGGAGATCGGTTGACTGAAGAGCAACAAAGCAACTGGTGTAGATCAACAACCAAGTGAGCTATTAAAATACGGTGGTGAAGCACTGGCTAGAGCGCTGCACTGGGTGATTGCCAAGATTTGGTAGGAGGGGATATTACCGGAGGAGTGAAGCAAGGTGTTGTATGCCCAATCTACAAAAAGGGTGACAAGTTGGATTGCTGCAACTACCGCGCGATCACACTGCTGAGCGCCGCTTACAAGGTACCCTCCCAAATTATACGCCACCGCCTGTCACCATTTGCAAGAGATTTCTTGGGCAATACCAGCAGGGATTCATGGGTTCATATTCGCGATTCGGCAGGTTCTGCAGAAATGCCACAAATACAAATTGCTTACACATCATTTGTTCATCGATTTCAAATCCGCATACTACACAATCAATCGTGATCAGCTATGGCAGATTATGCACGAGTACGGATTTCCAGATAAACTGACGCGATTGGTCAAGGCAACGATGGATCGAGTGATGTGCGTTGTTCGAGTATCGGGGACACTCTCGAGTCCCTTTGAATCTCGAAGGGGGTTACGGCAAGGTGATGGACTTTCGTGTCTGCTATTCAACATTGCATTAGAATGTGTCATCAGAAAAGCAGGGATAAACACGAGTGGCACGATTTTCAGGAAGTCCATCCAGCTTCTTGGCTTCGCCGATGACATCGACATCATGGCACTTTGAGGCGAAGGCGGAAACGTACATCAGACTGAAGGCTGAAGCTAGGTGGATTGGACTTGCCATCAACGCATTAAACACAAAATACATGAAAGGAAGAGCTTCTAGGGAAGACAATGTTAGCCTCCCACCCCGAGTTCAGATTGACGGTGACGAAATCGAGGTGGTCGATGAGTTCGTGTATTTGGGCTCACTGGTGACCGTCGAAAGTGATACCAGCAGAGAATTTCAAAGACGCATTATGGCAGGGAATCGTGCCTACTTTGGTCGAATAAAATTCGCCACAAAGTTGACTATCTAAAAGACGCTGATTAGACCGGTGGTTGTCTGCAGCCACGAGACCGTTACTATGCTCGTGGAGGACAAACACGCCCTTGGATGACGGAACGTGAAGGAAGCGAATGAACCAAGAATTGCACCAGCTGTTGGGAGAACCATCCATCGTTCACATTGCAAAAATTGGGCGACTACGGTAGGCTGGGCATGTCGTAAGAATGTCACACGACGACGCAGTGAAAATGGTTATCGAAAGCACCCCAACAGGAACAAGAAGAAGAGGCGCCCAGCGGGCAAGGTGGATCGACCAAGTAGAAGGCGACCTGCGAACCCTTCGCAGACTACGAGGCTGGCGAAGTCTGGCCATGGATCGAGTAGAGTGGATACGACTTCTTCGGAAAGCAGAGGATAACAAGGCCTTAGCCCGATTGTAAGCCATAAAATTGATCCAAGAACGAAAAACCGTGGAACTGTGATATTAGAATGAATGTTGAGTCTTAACATAAACATGGAACCGAATGACCATGGGACAGTCCTCCGGAAGATCCGTAAAAATGGTCCATCCATGATACTGTTTCTAGATCTCCGTAGTTTTGTTGAAAACACTTCTAACTGTGATATATGAAAGAATTTAGGGTCGAAACATCAACATGAACCTGGATGGCCATTGGAACGTCCTCCAGAAGATCCTGATCATCCGTAAAAGTGGATCATCGATGAAACTGTGACAAAACCGTGGTTTTTTATTCGAAAACTCTTTTAACTGCGATTTAAGATAGAATTCCGGGTCGTTACATAAACATGGATCAGGATGGCCATGAGACTGTCCTCCAAAAGATCCGGAACATCCGTAAATTTATCATACTGTGAAACTGATCCTAGAGCTCTGCAGTTCTTTTTTAAACACTGTGATATAAGAAACCTCTGGATCACTTTTACGGATGTTCCGTATCTTCCGGAGGACGGTCCTATGGCCATCCAGGTCCGTGTTTTTTTATCTTTATTAAGGAGACTTTCAGCCCTGGGCGTGTTTATGTCATGACCCCGAATTCTTTCTTATATCGCAGTTCCACATGCTTTCGAAAAAACCGTAGAACTCTAGGATCAGTTTCAAGGATTGACCATTTTTAAAGATGTTCTAGATCTTGCGGAGGATGGTCCCATGGCCTTCTAGGTACATGTTTATGGCACGGCAGCAAATAAATTTATATATGACAGTTCCAAGTGATTTCAAAAAAAAAAAAACCGTGGAGCTCTGGGTCAGTTTCATACAATGACCACTTTTACGGAATTTTCGGATCTTGCGGAGGACGGTCCGATGGCCATCTGGGTCCATGTTTATGTCACGATCCCAAATTCATTCTAATATCGCAGTTCCTAACGTTTTCAAGAAAACCACGGAGCTTTAGGATCAGTTTCGTGAATTTTCCACTTTCACGGATCTTCCGGATCTTTCGGAGGACGGTCCCATACCCATCAAGGTCCATGTTTATGTCACGACCCCAAATTCATTCTATCATCTCAGTTCTTAGTGTTTTTTTTTTTCAAAACCTGCGGAGCTCTAGGATCATTTTCATTGATTGACCACTTTCACGGATGTTCCGGATCTTCCGGAGGATGGTCCTATGGACATCCAGGTTCATGTTTATGTCACAAGCCCAAATTCTTTCTATCATCACAGTTCCTAATGTTTTCAAGAAAACCACGGAGCTCTAGGATCAGGAGAGTGGATTTACCACTTTTACGGATGTTCCGGATCTTCCGCTGGCCATCAAGGTCCATGACCCAAATTCATTATTATATCACAGATCCTAATGTTAAAAAAACGCGTAGCTCTAGGATCAGTTTCATGGATTGATCACTTCTACGGATGCTCCGGATCATCCGGAGGACGGTCCTATGGACATCCATGTTCATGTTTATGTCACAAGCCCAAATTCTTTCTATCATCACAGTTCCTAATGTTTATAAAAAAAAACGCGGAGCTCTAGGATCAGGATCGTGCATTTACTACTTTTACGGATGTTCCGGATCTTCCGGAGGACGGTCCCATGGCCATCTGGGTCCATGACCCAAATTCATTCTTATATCACAGATCCTAATGTTAAAAAAGCACGGAGCTCTAGGATCACTTTCATCGATGGTCCACTTTTACGGATGTTCCGGATCTTCCGGAGGACGGTCCCATGGCCATTCAGGTACATGTTTACGTCACGACCCCAAATATTTTTTGTATCACAGTTCCTAATGTTTTCAAAAAAACCGCAGAGGTCTAGGATCAGGATCATGGATTGACCATTTTTACGGATGTTCCGAATTTTTTGAGGACCGTTCCGTTGTCTCCAGGATCCATATATAGGAACCATGACTGTATTCTGGCTAATTGTGAACATTTGTGCACATTAATCTAAATTACAGATCTTGCGCCACTTGCAAAACCCTACAAACACACCTTTCAAAAAAACGTGTAACAACTCTTTTCGCTTTTTAAAAAAGTAGACGACTCTATTTTCAAGTTTTTTGCAATCCAAATCATCTAGAAACCCTAGGAATTCTAAAGGTACCACAGTTTTTGAAATTCATTAAGAAATGGCTAAGTTGTGCCATTGCAAATTTGCCGTTACACGTTTTTCGGAGGCTTCGTAGTCGGCGTAAAGTTTTTTACCCACCGTATTCGGAGTGTTAATCAATCTCGCTCCATGAATCAATAATTTATGGACCGTTGGCGACAGTGGATACCATCCATATTTAATAACATATAACCTACGCGTTTCTTCTGCGTAAGAATAGTATGCTTTGTAGTTGATTGGCTTACAGCTGTTCACGGTCATCAAAATCACATGCATGCGCTCCATTATATCACTGTCTAACCCTGTGATTTCGCATATCACATTGAATTGTTGGAAAATTTTTCTGGCGGTATTCCCGTCGTTGGTTGGTCCGTTCCATCTCCAGGCAGCGGTTCACCTATCCGAAGCCCCAGCCGATTTCTTATTTCTGTAGCAATATACTTTTCCCTGTCTTTTACTGCGGCGTCAACCTTGCTTCCACAAATTCAACCAGGTTATTGAATGTCCCTTTCAATATTAGGATATCCGCTAAGGCTTTGTATGCAATTTCCAGGTGCAATTGTGCAGACATTTTCACAAATCGAACTAATAACAATAACCTATACACGGAACCGAAAAATTACCCAAAATTAAGTTCTTTTCACTCATCTCCCATGTTCCGTTCAATAAGCTAATTTTCAGCAAACCGCTTATAGTAGTTTACATTTGGTTACGGCAAAAATAATTACTTACTCGTGAGTATTTTCTACCCAAAATTAAGTTCAATTGACTCCAATTTGGGAACATCTCATATACTCACTAGTAGCTTATTGAACGATAGTCATGAGAAAGTCGAATCTTTCGTTCCGTTTTTGACAACAACAAAAAGTGAGAGTGGGATACAAAACTCAAAATTACCTAAAATTAAGTAAATAGAACTTAAATTTGGGGTAATTTTTTTTCTCTATGTAGTGTTTTGTAACCAACCTGCTATGCTAAACACGTGCTGAAACCACTGACATTAGCATACAACTATTTTACTGTTAGGTCCAATGCATTAGGTCCAATGTAACATAGAAAGATTCTCTTCGTCGATTTTCTCTTTGCATCCCCACAGCGATGTTAAGTCATTTTTAGCTGTTTACAACGCGCAGTGCGATAAAAATAGTTATTATCTACCATCTCATACCAAAAAACAGGACAAGTAACGGTTTTGTAGCCAAGTTATTAACAAAACAGAAAGCCGACGAAGAGAATCTGTCAATGTTACATTGGACCTAATGCAATGTTCGGGTTGATTTACGTTGCGTTGGAAACGCACGTAAAAAAGCATGCACCTTTAATATGACCGCATTTAATCTGAACACTTTTCAGTTTGACCTTGCTCCAACGTCATTCAGCGTATAGAATGAAGAAAACCAAATATGTAGGTATTAGGAAACAGATCGCAGAACATAACGAAAGAAGAACATAAGCTTATTATCGGAACGCTCTTTCGGAGCACTGATAGTGTTATATTGTAAATAACCTGAATTCAGACGAGTGAAGAAGGAGAAGAAGAATAAGACGAGAAATAAGGAAAAAAAAAGTACACTAACCAAAGGATTAGCATTACTAACACATTAAAATTTGCCGTTTCGTTGGTCCTCTGAAAACTATTTTTTGACTGTTTTCGGTTAATTTACAATTTTACATAAAAAGGTATTAGAAAGACTTTTGTAGTTTAGCAAGACACACGCCCAACAAGCCGCCCTGGAAAAAAAAAACAAAGTTGCAAATACCGAAGAAAAAAATACGGATCGGAACAATCGGCACAGACCTACGCGACGAAATAAGGACTACGATTGGAAACTCGGAACATGGAACTGCAAATCGCTCGGCTTCCCGGGTTGCGATAGGTTAATCTATGACGAACTTCAACCACGCAACTTCGAAGTCGTAGCACTGCAGGAACTTTGCTGGACGGGACAAAAGGTATGGAAAAGCGGGCATCGAGCGGCTACTTTCTACCAGAGCTGTGGCACCACCAACGAGCTGGGAACCGGCTTTGTAGTGCTGGGTAAGATGCGCCAACGCGTGATTGGTTGGCAGCCGATCAACGCGAGGATGTGCAAGTTGAGGATTAAGGGCCGTTTCTTCAACTACAGCATCATCAACGTGCACTGCCCACACGAAGGGAGACCCGACGACGAGAAAGAAGCGTTCTATGCGCAGCTGGAGCAGGTGTACGACGGCTGTTCGCAACGGGACGTCAAAATCGTCATCGGCGACATGAACGCTCAGGTAGGACGGGAGGCAATGTATAGACCGGCAATCGGGCCAAACAGCCTGCATGCCGTATCGAACGACAACGGCCAACGATGCGTGACCTTTGCAGCCTCCCGGGGTATGGTAGTTCGAAGTACCTTTTTCCCCCGCAAGGATATCCACAAAGCCACCTGGAGATCACCTGACCAACACACAGAAAACCAAATCGATCACGTTCTAATCGACGAGAAATTCTTCTCCGACATTATCAACGTCCGCACGTACCGCAGTGCGAACATAGATTCGGACCACTACCTAGTTGCAGTATGCATGCGCTCAAAACTCTCGACGGTGCATAACACACGTCGAAGTCGAACGCCACGACCCAACATTGAGCAACTACGGGACACCGGAGTTGCCCAGGACTACGCGCAGCAGCTGGAAGTTGCACTACCCACGGAAGAGCAGCTTGGCGCAGCTTCTCTTGAAGATGGCTGGAGGGACATCCGTTCAGCCATAGGTAGTACGGCTGCAGCGGCACTAGGTACTGCAATCCCGGACCGAAGAAATGACTGGTTTGACGGCGAATGCAAACTGTTAGTAGAGGAGAAGAATGCAGCACGGGCGAGAATGCTGCAACACCGCACGAGATTGAATGTGGAGCGATACAGACAAGCGCGGAACAGACAAAAATCGGTTTTCCGAAGGAAGAAGCGTCAGCAGGAAGATCGAGATCGCGAGGCGATGGAAAATCTGTACCGCGTAAACGACACACGGAAGTTCTACGAGAAGCTAAATAGTTCGCGCAAAGGCTACGTGCCGCAAGCCGATATGTGCAAGGACTTGGACGGTAACCTTCTCACGAACGAGTGTGAGGTGATTGAGAGGTGGAAGCAGTACTATGACGAGCACCTCAACGGTGAAGCAGCAGAAAACGAAGGTGGCACGGCAACAGACCTTGGAGCACGCGCAGAAGACGACAGGCTACCGGCCCCTGATCTTCAAGAAGTTGAGGAGGAGATCGGTCGGCTGAAGAACAACAAAGCAACTGGTGTAGATCAACTACCAAGTGAGCTATTGAAATACGGTGGTGAAGCACTGGCTAGAGCGCTGCACTGGGTAATTGCCAAGATTTGGGAGGAGGAGATATTACCGGAGGAGTGGATGGAAGGTGTCGTATGCCCAATCTACAAAAAGGGCGACAAGTTGGATTGCTGCAACTACCGCGCGATCACACTGCTGAGCGCCGCCTACAAGGTACTCTCCCAAATTCTATGCCGCCGTCTGTTACCATATGCAAGAGAGTTCGTGGGGCAATACCAGGCGGGATTCATGGGTGCCCGCGCTACCACGGACCAAATTTTCGCGATTCGGCAGGTTCTGCAGAAATGCCGCGAATACAACGTGCCCACACATCATTTGTTCATCGATTTCAAATCCGCATACGACACAATCGATCGAGATCAGCTATGGCAGATTATGCACGAGTACGGATTTCCGGATAAACTGACGCGATTGGTCAAGGCGACGATGGATCGAGTGATGTGCGTTGTTCGAGTATCGGGGACACTCTCGAGTCCCTTTGAATCTCGAAGGGGGCTACGGCAGGGTGATGGACTTTCGTGTCTGCTGTTCAACATCGCGTTAGAAAATGTGATCAGAAGAGCTGGGATAGACACGAGTGGCACGATATTCAGGAAGTCCATCCAGCTCCTTGGTTTCGCCGATGACATTGACATTATGGCACGGAACTTTGAGATGATGGCGGAAACGTACATCAGACTGAAGGCTGAAGCTAGACGGATTGGACTTGCCATCAACGCATCAAAGACAAAATACATGAAAGCAAGAGGTTCTAGGGAAGACAATGTTAGCCTCCCACCCCGAGTTCAGATTGACGGTGACGAAATCGAGGTGGTCGATGAGTTCGTGTATTTGGGCTCACTGATGACCGCCGAAAATGATACCAGCAGAGAAATTCAAAGACGCATTATGGCAGGGAATCGTGCCTACTTTGGACTCCGGAGGACGCTCCGGTCGAATAAAATTCGCCGCCGCGCGAAGTTGACTGTCTACAAGACGCTGATTAGACCGGTGGTCCTTTACGGCCACGAGACCTGGACTATGCTCGTGGAGGACCAACGCGCCCTTGGTGTTTTCGAACGGAAGGTGTTGCGTACCATCTACGGTGGAGTGCAGATGGATGACGGAACGTGGAGGAGGCCAATGAACCACGAATTGCACCAGCTGCTGGGAGAACCATCCATCGTCCACATTGCAAAAATTGGGCGACTACGGTAGGCTGGGCACGTCGTAAGAATGCCGCACGACGACCCAGTGAAAATGGTTCTAGAAAGCGACCCAACAGGAACAAGAAGAAGAGGCGCGCAGCGGGCAAGGTGGATCGACCAAGTAGAAGGTGACCTGCGGACCCTTCGCAGACTACGAGGCTGGCGAACTGTGGCCATGGATCGAGTAGAGTGGAGACGACTTCTTCGGACAGCAGAGGACAACAAGGCCTTAGCCTGATTGAAACGAAAAAAAACGTTTTTCTTTTAAAATATCGTTTCTTTCTCTATTTTAGAAGGAGTTATTACCAAATTTAATTGCAAAAGTGAGTGAACTTAAATAAGTTTAACTTAAGATAAAGAAAAAAACGTATCTCCAGTTTTCCCATATAATATACACTAAAGTATGTCCTTTCAAAAAATGGCTAAAAAATGCCTGTACGTTTGCCCCATTTTGAGTGGTTGACATTTGAAAAGGGCCTATTTTGTATAGAAAATCTTCATTATCTTATGATAGTCGAGGGATACAGATTTTATTTTTTGAGCAAAGTTGTGTATTTTGACAAGTTATAAAAGTTCTCTCAAAACAGTTTTTTCGAAAAATTTTAAATAAAAAAGTTAGAGCTGAAAAACTGATTTTTTTGAGTGCACCCTAACGCAGTTCAGAAATAATTCTCTAAAATGAAAACGGTAAGAACGGCACCAAAAGAAGGATAATTTTCAGAAGAAAAAATTCACTGGAAACACCAAACGCCTAGATCCTAAAATAAAAGTACTATGGGCTTTTGTCTTGCTACATTCCAATCCTAGACCATTGTGCATTGGGGCCACGAGCCTGTTGATGCAGAAGTAAAATAAATATATAAATAAATCAATAAACTACCCATAGTGCTGATGACCTTGTATTCTTGAACAGAAGGAAGCAACATCCTATTTGGTTGGGATCTAGTGATATAACCATCTCTTACATCAAAATATGCCACTTCATAGTATAGTTTTACAATGAGAGATTCACTGCTCCAAAAACAATCTGATAATGTGAACAGAAGTTCAACTAAATTTTCTTTAAATCATTTGAAATTTCAGAAATCCATTGAAATTTAGTTAAGATACGGAAAGTTGAATTTGGGGTAAATTTGTTTTCAAGGTTTTTGGATCAGATTTCATTAATATTACAGAACTTCGGTGGTTGCATCTAGTCACGAAAGAATTAGTAAAATCCATCGACAAATAAAAAAGTTGCAGCCTTTAATAGTGGCCTGGGATAAAATTGACCTCGAGGTACAGTCAAAGGGTTAAGTAAGTGGTGTAGAACTTAATATGGAGTAGTTTGAAGTTTATGTTGAGTGAAAACAACTTATAAACAGGTTGCTTACATGTAAGCGAGTGACAACCAGGCATGGAAAATCATTTATATTTATTTCGTGCATTCATTACATTCATTTGCCTTTATCGTTTTTCATTAACAAAATTCCGTAAAATTATTTATCAAGCTTTTGTAGATTTTATGATTAACTACAACTTTTGTAAAAAAAACTCAAATCTGTATCCCTTATCCATGACGAACTAGAGCGGGCAGAATAAATTAGTTCTAGAATTCACTGAAACACAATGGTGGGATCTGTTCGCTCAGGTTCATCGTACATAAGAGATACAGATTTGAATTATTCACAAAAGTTGTAGCTTTTAATCATAAAACCTAAAAAAGCTTCATGAACCATTTTACGCAATTTTGTTGATGAAAAAAGTTAGAGGCAAATGAAATGAATGTAAATAATTGTCCATGCCATGAAACAATACACACGGAATCCAGTGTTCAAGCTGCCAACATAGGCTAGTCCTTCTGCTGTATTGTCAAAGGTAGAAGCAAAATTTATTCAAATGAGTCAAGTCTTGAAAACTAAGCCGTCACGCAGCTCCAGCTTGATACAAAAAAAAAGATTACTGTAAAGGAGAACTTGATCAAGCAAAAATAGCTTTGTTCCAATTAAGACTCCGCTTATGACAGAGCATATAAATCCGTGATGCCAACATCCAACATCAAGACTCATCGACAGGACTGTAAAAACGACTTGTGAGCTGTGGTCATATGCCCAATTGGTTTTAGATTGCTGTTAAGTGGAACTTGACTATGTAAAAATTGCATTGTTCTTTTATCTTTAGAGGCATCATGTATCATGGCTACATATATGGTTAGCAGCGACGTCTCTAGTCAAAGGTTCTTTTTGTACCTATAATAATTATGACCTTTAAGAAATTAATCCAATTATTATCCTCAAGAAATTGATCCAATGAGCGTAATTTGTCTTTGAATGTCCTTGATTGGCACTAAACACATTTTTGTGTTTCCATCGTATCCATCCTTTTTTGATGCGCAACTGGGGAAATAATCGAGGTAAATGTGGCTGATCTTCAGCTGTATGACAAAATACTCCATTTTCCCCTCACATCGTCCACCATACACAGGTTTGTGAATCCTATTCTGGTGTTTCCATCGCTTGCATAGCATCCTAACCGGCAATCCCTCCTACCCTTGAAACGACACCGGAAGGGCAAAAATGAGGACGAATTAGGGGATTGGTGTTAGCCTTAACCATATCCATGAATTTCCTAATACATGCGATCGAAGTGGAAGTGCTACTGCAATTGGGCCAAGGTTTCCCCATCTCGTGCCTCCCGGAGTGCGCCAGTCTCGGTCATGCTTTGCTGCTGGCTACTTGGCTTGGTGGGTATTTCATTTTCGTTCCCATTCCATCAAGTATTACATAGCTGGTGCTCGTTTTTTTTTTTGCGCAACGAAACTAAATTCTCATCCTGGTGCCGATGGTAGTGGCGGTGGTGACGTGTCAACTTGTCGTCAAATAAATAAAACTCGAATGCGCTTCCTTTCTCTCCGTGAGGGGTTTGCTTTTCTTCATTGACAGTGGATACCCACCCACTGACTGTTTCAAGCTTTGTGTGTCAATTTTTGTGTGGTTATGACACCGAGCCAAGATGAAGCGCAAAAGCAGTGTGCACCTGTTCCAACTGGGATCCAATTTACCTTCATCGGATTCAAGGTTGCCCTCCGGCATAGGAAACAAAGCGAATTTGTGCATTATTGCGGTTGTAGATATTATGTGATTAGCACGCAAACTTTTGAACGGAATCAAGGTTAGGGTGTCAGAAGCGCATTTTGTTCTTTATTTGAATTCTTTATATGGAATGGCGAAGGGATGCATGTAACGGATAATCTTAATACAATTAGAAGCGATTCCTTCTTCTCGAAACTTAATACAATTAGACTTATGTAATGAAATTATTGTTCAGTAAAATCTAGGATTTGCCCATATGTGTTTATTACAGAGCGAAACAAACACAATTTAGATTGAATTAATGACATATTTTGTATACTGACTTCGCTATTTTTTCACTATCGTTATTGAATTGTTTCGTAAAATGTTAACAGTTCCTGCAGAAGAAGGGGGTTGATCCATCTACGGTATTTTAAAAACTACGGACACAATGCCTCCGGTAAAATGTGTAACGGCAAATTGGCAATGTTTGAAAATTCATTGCTCAGCAATTTGTTGATGCATATAAAATCTATTGATACCGAATAAATCTTTAAAGTATGTTATTTTAAATGGTGCCAATAGATCTGAAATTCAGTAACAAATGGTTGAGTTATGATTTTGAAAACATTGCAAGTTTGCTGTTACACATTTTACCAGAGGCATCTTGTTCGGAGTGTTAGTTTTATTTCTACGGCCCAGTCGACCTAAGATAAATAGAGTTTGACTCGGATCTTCGGTTTCATGTACAATTTTGGAAGCCCATGAAGCGATACAGAAATTTCTTTGCTGATGTATTTAATTTGTTGTTTGCAGTCAAAATCATCAATGCTATATTTTTGATGAATTTCATGCACAGAAAGAAAAATCTAAATTTTAGCCGCTGCATAAAATCTCTTTAATGTAATTCTGAGCTTTGTATAACATTGCTCATTTACGCGAGTTTCCAAGCGAGTTTCACGTTAACACAATCCTACCCATTTCTTTCTTAACCTGCGTTCGGGCGCGACCGGCGCTAGTATTGCCTAGTTTGAGATCACCAGTTTTTACACTTTCTTCTTCTTCTTCTTCGCATTTTAAGCTTATTGCATATCGCATATTAGCTTATTGCGTGCTCTCAACTTAGTGTTCTAGATGCACTTCCACTGTTATTAATTGAGAGCTTTCGATGCCTGTACTATTTTTGCATTGATATGATTGTGTGGCAAGTCCAATCATACTTCTATGCCCAGGGAAGTCGAGAAATTTTCCAATCCGAAAAATTCCTAGACCGGACCGGGAATCGAACCCAGCCGCCTCCAGCATGGTCTTGCTTTGTAGCTGCGCCTTTACCGACTGAGCTAAGGGAAGCCCCACCAGTTTTTACACATTGAGGATGATTGCTAGTCCCAAGCATCGTCTATTGGTTCTCTGTGTAAGTACAGCTGATCTGGCAATAACAGAGTAGCAACCGTGGGCGGTCAATCATACTCATGCTCATTGCTCATTTACGCGAGTTTCTACGATATATAGTGCACAACGTATAGTTTACGGTAGTGGAAAACATAAAAATACTATTTCTAATCGGTTACAGACTGCGCTGTACATGATCTTCAAGTGGTGTAGGAGAGAGGGCTTAAATGTAAACCCTTCAAAAACTGCCATAGTACCTTTCACCAAAAGAACACAAATTATGTTGGTACAGCCTACTATAGATTGGGTTCAAATTGATTTCGCGGAAGAGGCTAAATACCTACTTTGGACTAAATACCTACTAAATTGGAATTCTCATCTCGATAAGGTTATCACTAAGGCTAGAAATGCGCTATGGATTTGCAGTAAAGTTATGGGGAAAACTTGGGGCCTAAGACTACGACTGGTACACTGGATATATTCAGCAATAGTTCGACCAAATATTACCTACGCTTCACTGATATGTTGGCCCAAAATAAATGAAGTAACCGCTCAAAAGAAGTTAGGAAAACTGCAAAGACTTGCTTGTATATCAATGACAGGGGCAATGAAAAGTACACCATGCCTTGGATGCCATTTTCAATATTCTGCCCTTGCATCAATTTGGTAAATTACAGGCAGCAAAAAGTGCCCTACAGTTCAAACGTCAAAATAAAATTTTAGATGGCAATCTGGTAAGGCATTTGAGTATCCTTAGCAGCTGTTAATACTGTGGATTACATGGTAACTAAGACAAACAATGATATTCATCTCAAAGTGGTTAAATCAAGCCGCCATGTATAAGAATCTGGTGGGTCAAATATACGTCCACGATCTATTGTATTTTACACCGACGGATCGAAAATGGGTGAAAATACTAGAGCTGGAGTCTATGGTCCTGGACTCAGTAAAGTTGTACCAACGGGACGAAGTAGAAATTCAAGCAAGCATTGAATGTGTGAATATCTAATAAGGAAATACAGGTTTGCTAAGATCAGTATATTCTTGGACAGTCAAGCAACATGAACATGTCAATCAACGCTAGTGTGGGAATACATTCTTTCTTTAAAACAATTGGCCGAAAGGAACGGATCTTAGGAAAACAGATCTACGGGTAGTAAGTGGTCTAAGAACTGGTCACTGCCCTGCAGATATCACTTCAATAAATTGGATAAATTCAGACAGACTGTTGTATTTGTCATTTTGAATACGAAGCGGCTGAACTTATACTCTGCAATTGCGGAGCACTGTTCAATGTCAATATTTGGAAAAGGGCTATTAGAACCCTTTGAAATTTGGCAAAGCAATCCCAACAGGGGATTAGACTTTATAAAACGAGTTGAGTCTAGGTGGGACTGTATGCTATGTCAACCAATGTCGAGCACACCATAATTGTGATGGGTCAAACAACAATATTTCTAAGTAATGGATGCAGTTGTAAAATAGCTCTAGAGACGTAAAAAAATAGTTTACGCTAGATTTTGCGTAAATTTCCACGAAATTTTCATGTAAATTTTTGCACAATATTGCATCAATCAGCAGTCATACAATTTTGATGTTTATGCCAACTATATCCTAAAATTAAACGAGTATGTTCACGCGACTGTTAAAAATTAAATTTTTTTTTCTGTGCACAGTTGAGGAACCTTTCAGGATTTTAATACACTAATTTGGATATTTTTATATGGTTTTCTTCATAAAACTGACGAAATCCAATAAAATTTGGTTGAATTATGATTTATGAAACTTGGGTGTTTCTCAGCCATCTTCCACTAAGTTTAAAAGCAATTTTAAAAATATCACGGGATGCTGTTCGTTCGTTCAACTGCCACGAGCAACAGTTGTACCTCTTGGTGTGGATAACACGATAGCATATAGAGCCACGGTGTCTCTGTTAGGATAACATTTTTGTAAAAATAAATCAGTACCGCTGAAACACCCACCAAATAACGGCGCCGTTGGTGTAGTGGTAAGCGTGATTACCTCTCACCCCAGCAGGCCTGGGTTCAATCCCAGTCGGCGCCGCCGGGATGTTCTGAGGCATAACATCTCTGATCACGCCTTCCTTCAGAAGGGAAGTAAAGCCGTTGGTCCCCGGTTCATGAGTTGATGGGTCGATATGTAGGGTCCAGGTGTGGGAGCTGCCTTCCTGGCACGTCAGTAGCATTGGTGCTCAGCACGGAAAACAAGATCGACGGAAAAAACAAACCAAAGGAAAAAAAGAAAAAACACCCACCAAATGAAATCTTGCCCCTCTTTCGTTTGAGACTAGATTAAAAATTGTTCTATCGGAGCCCGATAAATTTTCCATACATTTTATGGGCTTCAATGGTCGAAAGAGTCAATTTTTAAGAAATTAAAATTGTTTTCCGGAAAGAACATTTCCATACTAGTCTCATATCAAAGGGGTGACCCTAAGCTTTCGTTTGGTGGGATTTTTGGCGATACAGATTTTTTTCAATAAGTTTTTCTTCCAGAGACACCGTGAGCAATTCTTTACGATTCGGAAAACTAGACCTTCTCCGATTTGCATGATACTTTGCATAATGGTTTTTATTATGATCAATGATTAACATTTTTGCCATTTTGTTTCTTGTAAATAACGGCCATTTGGATCTTGTAAACTTGACCAAAAGGAGTCCTTGAAATTTTTTCAAACAAATTTTGCATGGAAACGACACTTCTGAACAAAATTACACTTGATAGGGGAAATGGATGTATGTAATGTCGGCCTAAATGCGAACAATGACCAATGACGCGTTCATCTAGATAAAATTGATAAATAGCAGATTTTCAACGATGGGCCCAATCTTAGATCCAAAGGACGACATTAGAGCCATTTCTCCTACATAGTTGTATAGAAAAATAATGTCTTTCTGGGAAAGTTTAGCATTAAAATGTTTTTAGTAAATTCAAGTAAACATAAAAAAAAAATAAAAACCAAAATATCATAAAATATTTCTATTGGATTTTTGACAAAAAATAAATTTAAAAAAAACAGATCACGAAAAATTCCATCTTTCTAAATGTTTCGTGAAACTTTTTAACTTTTAAAAATACACAAAAAAAGCGTACTAACATACCCAACAACAAAGCAAAAAATGGCTGTATAAGCTAATCTGCAGCTAAAATTGTTAGTTGGGTATAGTTTAAAGTTCTTCTTCTTTGATTTTTGTTAGTTTTTAAGTGTCCATGAATTTGCATTTTTCCTCGCATTTTTCATTAGTTTTTAACTGAATTTAAAAAAAAACGTCGCTCACATTTTCAAATATTTGGGCTGAAAACAAATTTGTTTTTTTGATGTCTTTTTTGTTATTTATTTTTCCCATCGATTTATTATAGTTTTCTAAAATTTTGTCTTAGATTTTAAGATTTTAAGATCTATCTACAGTTTTAAGAAAAATTTCAAGAACTTCATTTTGATAGATCCAAAATGTACGTATTTTAGCAAAAATGTGAATCACTGCCACAACAAACAATTACGCAATGATTCTTGTACGAAGAAGCTCGATTCCAAAATTTCATAGTTTTTCGCTATTTTACTCAGTCGGTGGAAGCTTATGTTTCGGTGCGCTTTGTTCATAGATTGCAGCTCATTCGGTGCCTTTTGTTGTCGCCGTTGGAAGCAAACAAACTTAAAGAAAGTGAACCACATAATTCGATTCGATTGCCTCAATTGAAGTGCAAAGCCTACCATGGGTGAAATTTAAACTTTTGTGAAGGCATTATACAGGGTGAATTTCAGAAAAAAAAACAATAAAAAGTATAGAGCAGTTCCAGGCCAAATAGCTAAAAAAATAATAGTTTTTGACTCGTCCTTCTGTGACTTGCATAAAACTTTGCAAAATTGTTTGTTGAAGGTAATAATTCACATTTTTGTAAAAAATCGACCATATTGGATCTTGATTTTTTTTTTTTCAAAATGGTGTATTTGTTTTTTTTTAATAAATTGTTGCACGAAAAAGTCACTTCTGATCGAAATGTCGTCTGAAACAAAGTTGTTGGAAAAATGAAAGTCTGTCTTGGAAAAAATATACACAGTATTTTTTAAAAGTACAAAAAAAAAATGAGTAAAAATTAATAAAAAGGAATGTTTAAAAATCAAATTTCTCAAAAATAATACTTCATTTTTAATAAATTGTGTTTATACAAAAAAATAATTAAAATGCAAACTATTGGTATATTTAAAACCATGGACACTTGAAAATTGATGAAAAACGTCACGAACATCAAAACTTCTTGTCAACAAGCTTTTTTATGTAATTTTTGTACAGAAAAAGGTTAAGAATGACACAAATATTGTTTTCTTCGTAGAAATAATATACAAAGCGTACTACAAGTAAAGTTCAAATATTGTACCAATAGTTCTTGTTTTGCGGTTATTGTGAATTTTGAAGTGTCCATACTTTTTAATATTCCAAAATTTTGCATGTGTCATGAGCAATTTTCAAAACAAGGTTTAATAAAATTGAAGAGATGCTTTATGAGATATTTGAGTTTTTATCACTATTTTGGAATTTTTGCTCAAATTACTCAAATCAAATACCGTTAATTTTTTATCAAACGACTTTGATTTTCTCTACAACTTTGTGTCAGACGTCATTTCGATCAGAAGTGACGCTTTTTTGCGCTGCAATTGATTTAAAAATGAAAAAAAACGACATTTTGAAAAAAAAATGCAGGATCCAAAATGGCCGAATTTGTGCTAAAATGTAAATGTTTGCCCATTTCAAAGAATAATGCAAATCGGAGAAGGTTGAGTTTTTGGTGTGGAACTGGTCTTTAGCAAGATAAAGTTTAATCAATTTGGTATCTTGAGAGAAGTTTTTAGTTGAAAAAAGGTGCATGGGTCGTCCATAAATTATACTCATTGGAAAGCCACTTGAATATTCAAACTTTTGTTCATTGATGTTTCTCGATATTGAAATGTTCTACAAAATTGTAGAACTCACCATTTTCATAATTTTTTTTTTCTAGTTCGTTTATTTGGATGAGTCAATCGCATTGCCTTTACGGAGCCGATAATTCATTGTTCATTGTTTGAAACAAAATTCACTTATTTCTGTGACTAGTAAGAGTTGGGCCGCATAACGGCGGCTTACTTGAGGTTAGAGGGGAACATTGTTTAAGGATAGAATCAGGAGAGGTGCTTGCGGGTGGGCTATCTCATAAACTTTGCTGAAGATATCAATTTCCCATCCCATGAAAATTGATATTTCGGCTTCCGTTTTATTTTTTCAAGGCATACTATGTCGAGCAAAAATTTTTAATTTTCAAAAACACACGACTTTCTAGAAGATAGCATTACCGTGCGGGACCGAAATCCGTACAGCACCGAAATCCGTACACCCTGTTGAATTTGTTTATTTATATGCATCATAACAATGTAAATATTATACATGAATACATATTCATGTTCATTCATGCATTAGCTTGATGTTTACGTCAACAATTTAGCAGTATGTCATGCAATTAAAATAAAAAAAATAAAAACCTTATCATGTGTCGGGCATTTCTATCACTCGGTTGCGTTCTTAACGATTTTCTAAGAAAATCACTCGGATTTACTTCCAGTTGTTAAGCGTATTTAAGTGATTTTTGCAAGTAGTTTCCTGAAGGTCGATCGCAAAGGTAAGTGTTTATCGTTTTATATCTCAATTCTAAGCAATGGATCATTCATATGGTATTTATTTATCAAAATTAGTACTGTACGGATTTCGATCCATATATAACAGCTGATTCTAAATCCGTACACTTGTGCATTAACAATTACGACTACACTTTATCCAATGTTTTTCAGCAGATCATGGAAGCTAAATACGCGCCGGAGGATTTGGAGAAGACTGTGGCAATTATGCGTGCGGGGAAATCTTACCGAGAAGCATCCAGGGATTTTGCCGTTCCATTCACCACCATAAGAGATGCCGTATTGAATCGCTACTCTCTTATTTTATTCGTATTGTAAATGTTATATTATTAATATCTTTTAATGAAGAGCGTCAAGAACCAGCCCAAAAGGAAAACAGTGCAGCTCCCCTACACCAACACGCATATACAAATTACAGAGAGCAGACAGAAACGGGCAAGAGAGCATTCCCAACAGTAGCCACCAGCGTGGAATGGCCGGAAATATACATGAAAGTGAACGGGAGAAAATTGATAAAGAGAACGCAAAGAAACAAAGGATTGAGGAACGACAAAAGAAAAGGTTGAGCGAGAGAGGAAGAGAAGGAAGAAGAGGAAGAAGAGGAAAGAAAGCTGGAAGCAAGAAAGCATTATAACTTGAAAAGGCAATGGCAACAATGGAGAAGATGCAGAAGAAAGCTGCGGAAAAGAAGCAATGAATGATCTGCATTTTTATGATTATTACTCTCTTGACGTTTTAAATTAAATTAAGTTTTAGTAGTTAACTTACGAAAAACTAATCTTTGATGTTAATTAATTGTCTTTTTTTGTTGGTTTCGAAGATGGTTGTAATTTTTTTTTCACTTATCCGCCATTATAGGGCTACCATCTTAGGAACCGCTTATTCTATCGCTTGATGCCAGTGGGTTGGTGGAGCGTTTCCATTATCGGTGTATTAAAGATGTTTCGGCAGTCTTCTCTTCAGTTTGCTATTATTGATTCGACCATATTGTCCAAGCTACACCGCCAGTTTAGTCCCGGTTAATAATGTTTTGTAGCGTTGAGCTGGAGTGCCCCAAGTTCCAAAGTATGGCGCATCTTGAACGTTATCACATGTCAAATTTCAAAGACCTCGAAGTTGTGATCGGAGGTAAACTCTAGTAATAATATTTAACCCAAAGCACTGGGTTAGCTTTCCTTTGAATCGATTGGAGCATCAATTAATCTAATGCTGATATTACTAGTTAAAAAAATAAAAGTAAAAAAATGAACTTGAACCTTTGACGAATGATTCTTATTTAAAATCGTGCGCAGAATCCAACAATATAAATATCAATTATTTTAACGCTAAATTAAAGGTAAGAAATTTTTCGTTCGATCACTTGAACATCAATTGTCAGTGAGATTAGTGGTATTGTTATTAGTTAATAGTTTGTTTTTTTTTTAAGTTTTACTTGGAAAAATTGAATTTCTGCTAATTTTGTAAGCAATGTTAATAAAAATGTTTATTGTGGTTCTACCATTACTCTCACGGAAAAATAGTTTTGTAATGATCGAAATCAAATTTTATCACGTTTAACTCGGCGTTAAAATAATTAATATTACTTCATTACAGCACGTTTTTTTTTTAAAGTTAGATTTCATTTTTCAGCTATATCTCAAAAACTGTCCTACTGAGATTTTTTTGGACTATATTTTTAGATTCAGCGCACGATTTTACATGGTAAATGACCATCAGCGTACAAAGTTCAAACATGCTGTAAACTAGTGTATTTGAGTATATATGTTTTGGACTCCTAGCCAAGCAACTTCTAAAAAAATACTTTATTCAAGGCAGCAACATGTTTTTTTTCATTGATTTAGATCGATTTACATGCATGTACGGATTTTGATTCATGACTGTACGGATTTTGATTCATCCTCAACACAGTGTACGGATTTCGATTCAAAATTGTACGGATTTTGATTCAATCGTAGAACGCTGTACGGATTTTGATTAAAGAGATGTGCAATTTAAATAAATTTTTCTTATAATTAAAGGTAATTTTAAAACCTGGTGTTTGCAAATAATGGTAAAATAAAGATAAATGTATAGGAAAAAGATGTGATACAGAGCATAATGTGATAGCATTATTTAGTATTGACCGTTAATGATTCTCTCGTGCTTAGGTGCACGGATTTCGGCCCCGCACGGTACGCTATCTAGTAATCCTCAAAATATACATGGGATTATTTCTTCAAATCAAGATGTTTTACATACAGTGTATCTCAAAATTGATCGTACAGCTGTACTTAAATTTTAGAAAAACGGCTCTAAAAGCACAAGTTAAAAAGCTATGTCTCTTTATTTTTGGCAGCTGACTCAGCATACATTTATCAATTATTGGGCATATTTCGTTGAGTTCACAAAAAGTTAGAGTTATTTAAGATAAACACCTGAAATAAAATGATTGTAACTTTTGGAAATATATCGTAATAAAGATCATTTATATGCCTTTAATTTTAATAAAATTCGTCCACTAGGTAAAAAGTTTAAAATCGAGAGTTTTACTAAAACAAGTCTTACTTCCAATAAAGACCAAAACTATAGCAATGAATCAATAAACATCTGTTCAGCCACGATTTAAAAAAATATATCTATTCATCATGTTTCAAAAAATTGTCCTCTAGGGTGTAAGATCAATTTTGAGATACACTGTAAGTCAAATCTCAAATGGGGCAAATATTTCCAATAAACTATACCGTAAAAAGATTCTACATATTTTGATAAACATTTTGGTGCAAACAAGTGGAGGAGAAGATGTTAATTACTGCGTATGAGCTTTTCAAATATTAAGATTTTCGGTATAATCATAGCTTTAAACTTGGTATTCCTTCAGTAAAGGGCCACCCACATTAGATCCGTTTGCGTTTCGTTGACGTAAATTTGACAGTTCGATAATAGATTTAGCTGTTACTTTGCCGTAACGCGTCCGATCCGGATCTATTGTGCGTGGACCTTAACACATCAATTTGAGTTTGTTTGAGACATTGTATGTTTTGAGATGTTTTAAATTACATAAAAGTACCCTACTTTGCTAAAGACTGCGACATACTATCTAATACAGTAATGCTTCATATAATACCTGTGGCCGACTGTCGTCTTCAAGCATTTTTTTTTTTATTTTTTTCTTGAAATTCGCCCTTCTGGACCACTGTGGCATTGGATGCGAATTATGTTAAGATGCTATGTACCGGGAAAATGCAGTTATCATCAAGGTCAAGTCAAGCAGTTAGTTTTCCAATGGAGCGTACAATATACTGAAAACAGGATGTAACATGAGGGAGAATTGAAAATAAAAATACATCGACGTATTAATGGTTGCAATCATAAATATTGATTTTAGTTCGTTGATGACGGAACATCTTTGGATTTATAACGTAATGGTTTTTCTCAGCCTTCACTCAAGTTAGATCCATTGTTTTAAATAAGATAAGTTTATTTTCAGATCGCTGAATATTTGAATATATGAGAACATTAGATTTACATAATAATAATACACTTTTTTCAGTTTTCATTCATGCGGGATGTATGAATTTTAATTATTTAAGCTTGCTTTCAGCTCTTCGATGATGAAACACCTCTAGGATTATATAATAATATTTCATTTATATTAATGAATTTTGCATTTATATTATAAATATTCACTTTTTCAGCTTAGAGATGATCTAGCCTACAGAAGTTAATGTAAAGTTAAAGTAAAGTTAAAGTAACATTAAAGTTAAGTTAAAGTTAAGTTAAAGTTAAGTTAAAGTTAAGTTACAGTTATGTTGAAGTTAAGTTAAAGTTAAGTTAAAGTTAAAACATAGACAAACAGACATAACACTCGCAAGTTGTTCATCGAACAAGCATTTAACGGTCAATTTAAAAGTATCGTAGTTGGTAGTACCGCCACATGTGGTGCGCATAGTCAATTCCCTTGAGTTTAACGTTTACACACTACCGCCATCTGTTCAGCGTACTACCCACCACAGTATGCTCAACAGATGGCGGTAATGTTTTAGCGACGATGTTTTACAGTGAGAAATATTCAATGTGCTATGTCTGTTTGTCTGTGGTTAAAATAAAGTTAAGTTAAAGTTAAGTTAAAGTTAAGTTAAAGTTAAGTTAAAGTTAAGCTAAAGTTAAGTTAAAGTTAAGTTAAAGTTAAGTTAAAGTTAAGTTAAAGTTAAGTTAAAGTTAAGTTAAAGTTAAGTTAAAGTTAAGTTAAAGTTAAGTTAAAGTTAAGTTAAAGTTAAGTTAAAGTTAAGTTAAAGTTAAGTTAAAGTTAAGTTAAAGTTAAGTTAAAGTTAAGTTAAAGTTAAGTTAAAGTTAAGTTAAAGTTAAAATAAAGTTAAGTTAAAGTTAAGTTAAAGTTAAGTTAAAGTTAAGTTAAAGTCAAGTTAAAGTTAATTTAAAGTAAAGTTAAAGTTAAGTTAAAGTTAAGTTAAAGTTAAGTAAAAGTTGAGTTAAAGTTAAGTTAAGTTAAGTTAAAGTTAAGTTAAAGTTAAGTTAAAGTTAAGTTAAAGTTATGTTAAAGTTGAGTTAACGTTACGTTAAAGTTAAGTTAAAGTTAAGTTAAAGTTAAGTTAAAGTTGAGTTGAAGTTAAGTTAAAGTTAAGTTAAAGTTAAGTTAAAGTTAAGTTAAATTTAAGTTAAAGTTAAGTTAAAGTTAAGTTGAAGTTGAGTTAAAGTTAAGTTAAAGTTAAGTTAAAGTTAAGTTAAAGCTAAGTTAAAGTTGAGTTGAAGTTAAGTTAAAGTTAAGGTAAGTAAAAGCTAAGTTAAAGTTAAGTTAAAGTTAAGTTAAAGTTAAGTTAAAGTTAAGTTAAAGTTAAGTTAAAGTTAAGTAAAAGTTAAGTTAAAGTTAAATTAAAATTAAGTTGAAGTTAAGTTAAAGTTAAGTTAAAGTTAAGTTAAAGTTAAGTTGAAGTTTTGTTAAAGTTAAGTCAAAGTTAAGTTAAAGTTAAGTTAAAGTTAAGTTAAAGTTAAGGTAAGTTAAAGCTAAGTTAAAGTTAAGTTAAAGTTAAGTTAAAGTTAAGTTAAAGTTAAGTTAAAGTTAAGTTAAAGTTAAGTTAAAGTTAAGTTAAAGTTAAGTTAAAGTTAAGTTAAAGTTAAGTTAAAGTTAAGTTAAAGTTAAGTTAAAGTTAAGTTAAAGTTAAGTTAAAGTTAAGTTAAAATTAAGTTAAAGTTAAGTTAAAGTTAAGTTAAGTTAAAATTAAGTTAAAATTAAGTTGAAGTTAAGTTAGAGCTAAGTTAAAGCTTAGTTAAAGTTAAGTTAAAGTTAAGTAAAATTTAAGTTAAAGTTAAGTTAAAGTTAAGTTAAAGTTTAGTTAAAGTTAAGTTAAAGTTAAGTTAAAGTTAAGTTAAAGTTAAGTTAACGTTAAGTTAACGTTAAGTTTAAGTTAAGTTAAAGTTAAGTTAAAGTTGAGTTGAAGTTAAGTTAAAGTTAAGTTAAAGTTAAGTTAAAGTTAAGTTAAAGTTAAGTTGAAGTTAAGTTGAAGTTTTGTTAAAGTTAAGTCAAAGTTAAGTTAAAGTTAAGTTAATGTTAAGTTAAAGTTAAGTTAAAGTTAAGTTAAAGTTAAGTTAAAGTTAATTTAAAGTTTAGTTAAAGTTTAGTTAAAGTTTAGTTAAAGTTAAGTTAAAGTTTAGTTAAAGTTAAGTTAAAGTTAAGTTAAAGTTAAGTTAAAGTTTAGTTAAAATAAAGTTGAAGTTGCATTAAAGATCATTTTATATTCTGTTTATACTCACGAGTGCGTGTGTGTGCATGTGTATGCGTGCGTTTTTGTGTTTGTGTACCTATTATAAATCACTACAATCAGCATTAGTTTACCAAAAACGATCCCTGCTGCTGCAAACCTTTCCCCACATCCAACATCCCAGTGATTTCTCGTGGAAGCGCAGAGGATTTCTCGGTTTCCTTCACAGCGAGTATCACGTCAACACATTCCTTCCCATTCCCTATTGGACCTGCATTCGGACACGGCCGGCGCTGGTATTGCTAAATATTAGATCTTCAGTTTTTACACATTGAGGATGAATGTTAGTCCCAAACATCATCTGTTGGTTCTCTGTGTAATTGCAGCTGATCTGGTAATAACACAGTAGCAAACGTGGGCGGTCAATAATGCTAATGCTAATGCTAATGCAATCATAAATATTGATTTCGTTTTTCTGATCTTAAATTTTACTAATTTATAATTATGCTACTTTTCTTAGTTTAAAATTATTGAAGTATGGGCCACATATCTACAATATTTTTTGCATGTATAGCAAATCATTCTTCAACACAATTATGTACTTCCTATTTTGAAAAAAAAATACTTAGGGGCTATTTGTAAACGATGCAAACGATTTTTTAGAGGATTTAGATAATTGTATGAACCGTAGACAATCATCAAATACCCCACTTTCTTTCCCTCCCGTATGTATTTACGTGGCTTACGATCAGAAGATAATATAGGGGAATTTACGTATTATCGTCAATCTAAGCAGCGTCCGAACTTCTATTAGCGATTTCTCAGCGTCACACACATACATGACAGGTTTGTTTGTTGACATTTATCTGCTGCTTGCTTGCTGCCGACAATAGTCACTCTCACCTGAGAAGTTTGTAGCGTTGCAAAAACATGTTCAACCCGTTTTTATCAATTCTGTCGATTGGAATAATCGACAGAATTGATCAAAACGGGTTGAACATGTTTTTACAACGCTACAAACTTCTCAGGTGAGAGTGACTATTGTCGGCAGTCTCTTTTTCTTCGGCACCCATTTCATTTGAACTGCGTGTTAACCAGCTGTTCTATTATCGGCAACTCGAAATCAGCCGTATTTTGTAGTATGTATATTTCATTTAAAGAAAAATATGGTATAACAGGAATTCACAGTCGTAAAAATGTAATCAGATTGAAGCTGAAAAGGTAAGGAATCGGCTTAATACATTCAGCGAAGAGTTTTGATGGGAAAATACAGTGAAATAAACGTTTCAATTTCGGTTGCCGAAAACAGTCAATGGGTGCCGAAGCCATAATTTACCCTATAAGAATATTATACGAAGTGGAAAATTGTCTAATGTTTCACCATTGCTTCTACTTCAGTATGTTAAATGATTCTAGGACAAATGGGGGATGGACATAAAGTCAAACGAGGGACAAATTGTCAAAATGGACAAAATGACCAGACATGCGTTTTTCGATCTCAAACTTCGATAGGTATTTTTTTTTAATATGAGGGTAATTGGGTTAAAAATTCATCAATTTGAACTTATCGACATATATTTGGTTAAGGATTGCAAATAAGTCCTTCTTCTCTGATTGATTCTACCGAATATATGCCATGCCATGAACCACGCGTTTCCTGGATTTCAATATCGTTTGACATAATGCATTCTCATAGTTATTTTAAATGACACGTATTAATGCCAATTGCTTCAAATAAATTTCCTCAGTAACAATCACTTAAGAATGTCACTAATTGAACCAAATGATACAACAAAAACTATCAAGATTACGATCCCAGCAAAATCCTGCGCTAGGAGAACGCATTACCTAATTGAATATTTAAATTGAATTAAGTTTAACCCCTTTCTCACTCACTGTACAATTGGTTCCAATAAGAAGTAGTAGGTACCGCACAAATTCGATGCAAACTAGCTGGTTCATCCCATCGCCCGCAACCACCAGCTCACAACTTCAAACGGGATGTGAATGAAACAAAACGAAATATATATATATTCAATTTCTAATAAATGCTTTACAGTCATCGCCTTGGGTTATCCGAAGATTTTATATTTTTGTGAGTAGCAAAACTACGCAATAGTGGCTCGTAGGTGCTCTGCAGCAGCCAGTTGCTCTCCGGGCTTCCATTACACAAATTGGAAATGAAAATTCAATAGAGAACCAAGCGAAAGTGCTCTGCAAAAAGCACCCCGTGCTCGTGTTTCTTATTCGTCTAATACCAACAACCATCACCACTTCCGCCCCTCCCTCCCAGCAGCAGCTGGGTAAAGTCGGAAAATCTTTATAAATTGAAAGGTTCCTCTCCTCTAACTGAGTACAGTGGTAAATCCATGTTTTGCCTTGAAGGAGATTCCGAGTTTACAGTTGGGATTGTCCAATGTGGTTGGAAATGTTGTTAGTTTTACGGCTTAGATGCAGCAGTGCAAAAAAGGGACTCTAAGCCGCAATTTACGCTTCGTTTGCTAGTTTGCCAACCAAAGTGGTAGTAATAGTAATTCCTGGGATCCCAATTAGCAGGGCTTCTGCTAAGTGGATGATCGGTGGTCGATTTTTCAATTGCTTGAATGAATAATTGTACATTATCCATTCCGCGCTTTTCATCGACATTTTGCGGTACATTGTGATCTTATCTAAATTAATATTTTTTGTCCAGATACAACTGAATAATACCTACATTTTCAACTGAATGCAAATTATCCACAGTTCATATGTATCTTTGATTTTTTTTTAAACTGCGTAGAATTAGGTATTAAGTTTGCAGAATAACGGTACTTTACGGTATGCACAATTAAGTAATCTCTTAAAAATTCTGGAAAATTAGGTCTTAAATCTCTTAAATTTGCAATCATTTGAAGGATTTCTATTTCATCGTTATCATCTGAAACGGCCTACGATCAATTTAAAGTTATAAGTGAATTACTATAATGGACAGAGGGAGCTTTGCATTCATTCGCTTTGCTGACGAATTTTTTGTTAGGAAAAATTTGAGAATTTTAGGATAGACCCATTAACTTTACAAAAAAATTAAGAATTTTAAAGAAGTTCTGAGCAGAGAAAGGAATTTCCAAGAATGTTATAACCGAATTGCGGGAACAAAAGGAAAGTTCCAAAAGCTATTATATCATTTTGGGAAGTTTAGAGAAGTTTCATGAACTTCAGGGTGGTTCCATTAGCTTCAGGGAAACTGCAGGAGCTTTAAAGAAGAACTTAAAATATATCCACATAATTTAAGGGAAGTCAATAGAAAGAACTTCAGAAAAGTAGAGAGAACTTAAGGAACATTGTTGAATCAGTAAAACAGTTTCAAGTCGTTCAAAAAACCAAGGTCAAGAGATCTTAAATGATTTTCTGAGCTCTTAAAAATGGTTCCAGTGATTTCAGGGAAGTTTCAAAGACTTTATGAAAGTCCACATCAGTGATGGAAAGTTCCAATAAATTCAAGACAGATCCATTAACTTCTGGACAATTTAGAGAACCCCTAAGAAGTGCCAGGAATTTCTGGAATTTCCAGAGACCTGCAGAGAGCTTTAGAGAACTTAGGAAAACATACCTAATATTTTGGAAACTTCACAGAAGTCCAGATAACTTCAGGTTTTCAGGACAGTTCCTTTCATTTCAGAAATGTACAAACTTCAGGAACGCTTTAAGAACATCAGCACAGATCAGCTAATCTAAAGGCATTTTAATTAATTTAAAGGAAACTGCTGGAACTTTGAAAGAGATCCAGATTTTTTCCAAAAATTCCGAGTGCTTCGGAAAAATGTCGAAAACGTTTGGGAAGTTTCATGAACATCAGATAAATGTAAGAACATTTTGAGGGAAGTTTCATCATTTTCATAGCAGTTTCGAGAGCTTCAAAACATAGTGGGAACTTCAGCGAAGATCTGAGAACTTCAAGGCAGTTCCATGAAATTCAGGGAAGCCTAGAGAACTTAGCGAGGTTCAGATATCTTTGGGGCAGTTCTAATAACATCAGGAAAGCATTTTAACCATCAGGATAGTTTAAACATCAGGATAGTAGGGGAAATGGCTCTAATGTTGGCCTATGGATCTAAGATTGGGCCCATCGCTAAAAATCTGCTATTTTTCAATTGTATCTAGATGAACGCGTCATTGGGACGGTACCAATGGATATTTTTGGTTGCTATTGAAAATTTAGTCGATTGCTGAATGTATGTATGGGCCCAAATTAGGGACACTTAGGCCGACATTACATACATTTCCCCTATAGAATTTAATTTAATTAATTAATACAAGCAGATGTCAGATGAATCATTAGTACAACAAAGAATAAATATTTTCAAGATAAAAATAGGAATCTTCGGATAGTTTTAGAAATTTCCGGGAAGACCAAATTACTCCAGGAAAATTATGAAAGATCAGAAAAACTTGAGAACTGCACAGTAATCATTTCTTCTTCTTATTCTTCTTCTTCTTCGCTTTTCTATATTATTGTTTATCGCATATTAGGTTATTGCGTGCTCTTAACTTAATGTTCTAGATGCACTTCCACAGTTATTAATTGAGAGCTTTCGATGTCTGATCCCATTTATCCCATAATTGTGTGGTAAGTACAATCATACTCTATGCCAAGGGAAGTTGAGGAAGTTTCCATCCCGAAAAATGAAAAAAACTTGACCGGGAATCGAACCCAGCCACCTCCAGCATGGTCTAGATTTGTAACTGTGCCTTTACCGACTGAGCTAAGGGAGACCCATTTACTCCAGAGAACTCCAATAAAACTCTGGGAGCTTCATAGAAGTTCCGAAAACGATAAGGAATATCTGATATATTCAGGTAATCTCCAAGAACTTCTGGAAAGCTTCATGAGCATTTAAAATGAAGTGCCGTAAGCTTCAGGGCAGTTTTATGATTAGAGGGAAGATCATTATAGTTCCATTAATTTTCGAAAAAAATGCGGAAAATTTTGAAAAGTTCCCAAATGTTAAATAAATCTATAGAATTTCTGAAATGTTTAGCTAAGTTGAGGAATATGTTGAGAACCTTACAGAAGTTTGGAGATTTTCAAGGTAGTTAAGAGATAATTAGGATAGTTCTAATAAAATCAGGGCAGCACCAAGAGCATCAGGAGAATTTGGAGTATTTTAAAGAAGTTCAGGGAAGATCAGAAAACTCTAGTGCAGTTCCAGTAGCTTCAGGGAAGTTACTTAAAATTTGAAGAAGTTTCGAGAAATTCTGGGAAATTGTTAAAACTTTAGGAGTTTAAAGAATTTCAGAAAACATTCGGAGGCTTCAGAGAAGATTCATGTTCATTAGGAAAATTGAGGTAACTTTGGGGAAATCCAAAAAAAGTTCAGGGAAGTGCAAAAATTTTAGGGAAGGTTCCTTAAGCATCAGGGTGATTTTGAAAGCTTCGAAAGAACTTTAAGGGAGTTCTTTTAACTCCAGGAACTTTGAGATGAGCATTTCAGGGAAGTCGAGAGAAATTCACAAAAGCTTAGAGAGTTTTAAGTCAATTACGTGAACTTCAGAATAGTTCTGAGAACTTCAGGAAAATTCCGGGATCTTTAGGACTGTTATGTGAACAGCTGGAAAATTGCAGGAAATCTGTGGTCTATGCCTTACTTTTAATATCTGACTGTAGCAAATAACAGTTACGTCACTATGTCTACTGGAATTATGAATTAAATGAAATTAAATTGAATTAAAACGTATATTCTTAATCACAGAGGATGCGAAGAGCTTCTTATCATCGCTTCCCAATTCTTATTTGTGAAAGAAGACAGTAAAACGAGATGGTAGGGTGGAGCAGTGATTAGAGGTTTGTTTGGCTTATCAAGACGAGGGCCTGGGTCAACTCTATTGGCGAAAGTATTTTACGTCTCAGATATCGATGGCTTTTTCCGAATGGCGCTCTTCCTTGTTAGAATTTTGTATATTTATTGCGAGCTAATTTCAGACAAGTGTCATTTAGAGCGAACCAAATTGGGTGTACATACATTAGTCTGATGCAAAATTTGACATTTTTGCTCCACAGTGCTCAAGCGGTTCCAAATCGGGTCTAGATTAGCCTCCCAAGGTTTGAACTGATTTGGTAAGAAACTGACTGGGCACAAACCATTTGAAGTTTATGTAGGAATTACTATGGGGAAACCAAACTTTTTCTTCGGAGTCTTCTATCCTTCTTCCATATTGCACTGTTAAAAATTTCTATAGCTATTCTTATGGAAAATTTTCTCAGCTATAACTGTTCGGAATATTGGTTGGTTGGTTGGTTGGTTGTCTTTATTAAGGAGATTTTCAGCCAAACATCAAATTAAATAGTTATTAATTGTTTAAGAGATTGATAATCTTATGGTCATGCTTGGCATGCACAGTTGTACACACCAACTGCTCATTTGTTAATAACTTTTCACTCAGTTGTTGAAATTTGTTTGTCTTTAAAGTAATTGATAGATTAGGATCATAGTCTACTATAGATATGCAAAGAGTAGGTAAATCTTAATATTTGAACGAATACCAATTAATTTTTACACTCAAAGTCCGAGATGTGCAGCGAGCAATTCTCACTTCATTTTTACAACGCAAAAACAAATAAAGTTTATTACTAGAATTAAAATCAACTTTTTGCTACGTATCTATAACAAGCTTAAACTCTATTCTATATACTGCTAAAAGAACTATGTTTCGTCAACTCTGTGCAAAGATATTAGCAAATGAGCAGTTTGTGACCAAAACTGTGTATGCCAAGCATGCTTATGGTATGATCAAATGTTATGTAGGCAACACTGTATTCTGCAGTGTGAAAAGTAGCCATGATGTCTTAGCTCTATTCTACGCGCCAGAAACACCAATGTTGCCTGCTGAGCAGTTGATTGAGCATAATCATAAGACAATAGTGACTTGAATCATTAATAACCTTTGATCCTTACATTTTATTGAAAAATGATCTTCAACAAAGTTGTAGCTGTTACTACAAGTACAATTATCAATTTTTAGAGCAGAGTAATAGGGTGAATTATTAGATAGATATGAACACACAATTTGGTTTTCCCATAGTAATTTCAATATAAACTTCAAATAGTTTGTGCCAAGTCAGTTTCTTACTAAATGAGTTCAAATTTTGGAAGGCTAATCAGGAACCAAATAGGAACCGTTTGAACACTGTCGAGCGAAAATTTCAAATTTTGCATCAGTCAGCATACATTCATATGGGGGAAATGTTGGCTTCGGCAATACCTTAACCTACTATCGTCAGGGGGTAAAAAAAGTCCTAGAGCACTCAAATTTGGCCAATAGTTGCTCTGAAACACAATGTATCCACATGCCAAAATTGAGCTCTCAAGGACGTTGTTTACCCCCTGTGACATGTGCGTACCACATGTCATTGCTATTTTTCTATCATGCACTTTTAGCAGACCACACTTGTGGGAATATGCTGCGTAGCTAAATCACACCCAGCATTGAACCTTCAGTTCAATGCTTGTTCAAACCTACTCAGCATTTATGACGACAAATAAAGGTGTCGTATGATATAGCATTATATACTCGGTGCATCAAGTGTCTCCAACTTAGACTCTATATGAAAAATAGGAATCAGAATAAATTAATTGTTTTTCAACCTTCAAACGTGACGTGTCGTGGTTAGTAAAAGATATCACGGTCATGAGTCCGGGAACCAGGACCCAACATGGCGACCGTGACAGGACCCAACATGGCTACCTGTAGACAGGCTAAACTTATATAAGTGAAATGAGTGTTCTCATAGGCATAGTTTAAAGTGTCTGCCTTCTCCGTGAAAAGGAAAAAAAAAACTGAGCCAGTGACCAGTGAGCTAGAATGCCACTTCGTGTGCAGTGAAGAGAAAAATTCGCGGTTGCGTTAGCGAAATGGGAAACAAAAAATCATCGCCAAAAGTGGAAAATAATGGTGATAAAGACACCACCATAATTAATAATCAAGAGTTCCATACGGAACTGCACGAGGACCATTCGGTGAAGCTATGGTATATTACCATACTTCTCACAATTCAAATGCTTCTGGTAGCATATAAAATGCTACAGAAAAACATTAAGAAAAAAACCATGAAGAGATTATCCAAATCAATCGCAAGCGTGGACAATGTCTAAAATTGGAATTTAAACGGATGAACAGCAAATCGCAAAAGTGATCTATAAAAACTAGCGAAGTGAGTGTTCAAAATTAACTCTCCAAGTGTACAAAACTATTTTTTTTGCATTCAAAAAATGCAATTTACAACGAACATGTTCTACTACCCTCCATCATCAGCAGCAGCAACGGGCTGCTCATAGCAACAGCAGCAGAGATGAAATCGCCAGGTACAAGTAATAATTGGAAATGAAGAATTCATTAAATATGTATATACATTAATTATATTTTTATATTTCATTTGTAAGTAATAACAAATATCATGCATCATTCTGCAAATGGGCATTGAAGAGATAAAATTTGAATTAGATAGGCAAATTGCTGACTTGAATAATATATTAATAAATTTTAGTAAAGCTCCAAATAGAGGGTATAGCAAACAGTTTTTATTAAAGAAGTTACGAAAAGCAGAGGTACATTACAAATCAATAAATAGCCTTCTTTCTCAGAACGAATGTAAATTTACACATGCAGAACTTACATTCTATTTAAAAGGAGCAAAGCAAAAATATGGTAACATTATTCAAATTATAAATGAAAAACTAGTGTATGCAAAAGACCAGGCATCGAGTTTTAAATCAATTGCTTTGGCAATTACATTTTTCATTAAATTAAAATCTAAATTTGTTCGAAAAAGAAATATGGCTAGTCAACTTGAATTAGCTAAAATCATTTCATCGTTAGTACCTCAGTACGACGGTGAAAGTGAAAAATTGCTCAGTGTAGTAGATGCGCTACGCGCAGTCAACACTTTCATTAATGATGCAAACAAGCAAATGGGTATACAAGTAATATTATCAAGGCTTTCAGGTAAAGCCAGAACAGCAATTGGCCAAAACCCGCAAAATGTTCAAGAGATAATCAATGCTCTTGAACAGAGATGCAAAGCAACCGATACACCGGAAGTGTTAATGGCTAAGCTGAACTCCATAAAACAAAATGGAGAATTGTCCAAATTTACTGAGTCAATAGATAAGTTAACGATGCAGTTGGAAAATGCGTACATCAGCGAGAACATCCCAGCTGTAACAGCTTCAAAAATGGCTGTCTCTGCTGGAGTAAAGGCTTTAACTAATGGTATAAAGCATCAAGAGTCAAAGTTATTATTAAAAGCTGGACAATTTTCAACAATGTCCTCAGCTATTCAAAAAGTGCTGGAAAACGAACCAAGTACCAGCCAAACAGCACAAATATTTGTCACAAAACCAGCCAAATACAATGGTAGAAATTACAATCAGTCAAACAACAGAGGAGGAAACCGTGGCAGAGGCCGTTTTTTCTCCAATAACCAATATCGAAACAATAATCGATGGCAAGGACAAGCAAACTCATATCATCCCACGAACAACTATAATCAAAGAGGACGTGGAGGAAACCGTGGTAGAAATGGTCACATATACTACCAACAGCAAATGGTCCCAGAAGGGTTACATCCAAACTTACCTACAGCCCCAGTGCCACCGGTACAAAATCAAACAAATATCCACCCTTTAGGCCAACAGACAAATGTCCACCCTTTAGGCCAACCATTCAGGCAGCATACGCCATAAACGTATCTGCCTCTAATTTCGTGTGCGTGTTAATTGAGGCGTCGGGCACACATTGCTCCTTGATGGTAGATTGTGGATCCGACATATCAATCATCAAAGCACATAGAATAAAGCAATCTCAAATTTACTTTCCGAACAATAAATGCAACGTTACTGGTATTGGAAGTGGAACAATATCCACTTTAGGCGATACTTATACAAATATTCAGATTGAAGATTCAACTCTCCCTCAAAATTTCCATATAGTGGAAGATAGTTTTCCTATACCCACGGATGGAATTTTGGGAAGAGACTTTTTGTGTAAATACAGATGTACAATTGACTATGATTCATATTTATTATCAATAAAATTGGATAATAATTCAATTGCAATACCAATTACAAACCAGCTGGGAGGAAATTATATAATTCCACCCAGATGTGAAATTATAAGGCGAATTAATATAGTACATAAAATTGAAGAGAGTGTTACCATTGCAGAAGAAATACAACCCGGGGTATTTTGTGCAGATGGTGTAGTAGACACTCAAAATAAATATATGAAAATAATAAATACTACGGACGAGATGAAAAGTATATCATTTAAATTTATACCTAAGTTGATACCATTACAAGACTACGTAATATATACTGCAGCTAAGGCAATGCACAAAGATGATAAAAGAAATGAAACATTATTAAATAAATTAAACTTGGATCAATCAATTGATTCAAATATAAATCCAAAACTTAAAAAATTATGTAAAGAATTTAATGATATTTTTGCTCTTAAAAATGATGTTTTAACAGCAAACAACTTTTACAAACAAAAAATTTCCCTTCATGATTCCCATCCGGTATATATAAAAAATTATCGGACGCCGGAATCTCAGAAAGATGAAATAGACAGGCAAATTAAAAAGATGTTAAATGATAAAGTAATTCAACATTCCACATCACCCTACAATAACCCAATACTTTTGGTTCCGAAAAAATCAGATGCAAATAAAAAATGGCAGCTGGTTGTAGACTTTCGCCAGCTAAATAAAAAAATATCCCCTGACAAATTTCCTTTACCAAGAATTGATGAAATTCTTGATCATTTGGGTCGAGCAAAGTACTTTTCAACGCTCGACCTCATGTCAGGATTTCATCAGATTCCTTTAACAAACGAAAGCAAGAAATATACTGCTTTCTCTTCAATCAACGGACATTATGAGTTTAACAGATTGCCATTTGGGTTGAACGTCAGCCCAAATAGCTTTCAGAGGATGATGTCGATCGCTTTATGCGGACTTCCTCCTCAATGTGCATTTTTATACATCGATGACATCATAGTCATCGGTTGTTCAATAAATCATCATCTTGCAAATCTTCGTGAAGTTTTCAATTGCTTGAGAAAGTATAATCTTAAGCTTAACCCTACAAAATGTAATTTCTTTAAAAGTGATGTGACCTATTTAGGGCATCACATATCAAATATTGGGATTCAACCAGATAAAACTAAGTATTCAATTATCGAAAAATACCCCGTCCCAAATAACCCTGATGAGATACGTCGATTCGTTGCCTTTTGCAACTATTATCGACGATTTATACCAAATTTTGCAAATATTTGTAATCCATTAAATAAGCTTCTTAGAAAGAATGAGAAATTTGTATGGAATGTTGAATGTCAAAACGCTTTCGATACACTGAAGAAATGCCTAATATCACCAAACGTTCTTCAGTTTCCCGATTTTCACAAACCATTCATTCTAACCACAGATGCCTCAAAGTTGGCTTGTGGTGCTGTACTTGCTCAATTGCACGATGGAGTAGAAAAGCCAATTGCGTTTGCCAGTAAGGCATTTACCAAAGGTGAATCTCATAAATCAACAATTGAACAGGAATTAACAGCAATTCATTGGGCAGTGTTACATTTTCGTCCGTATTTGTATGGACGTAAATTTTTGATAAAAACGGACCATCGTCCATTAATTTACCTCTTTTCAATGAAGAATCCCACTTCAAAGCTCACACGAATGAGATGGGATCTAGAAGAATGCGACTTTTCAATCGAATATATCAATGGAAAATCAAACGTCGTTGCTGATGCGTTTTCTCGCATTCAGCTAGACATGAATGAATTAAAACAAATGTACGCCATTACAAGATCAATGTCAAAAAATGCAGCAAATCCGCCAATTAATGAGCCTCGAGTACAAAAGCTTGATCAACTTAATGTATTTGAAGCACTTAATAACGGCGATGCTTATAAGTTACCTAAATTATCATTCGTAAAATACTTACAATCATCAATGCTTACTATGATACTGTCTAAGAAAAACTACAATCCGAGACTAACTCTAGCGTTAGATCTCAAATGGACTAATGAAAAACAAAAACAAAATGCATTAGAGCAAATATTTAAAACACTGGAGCATGCAATTCAAGAAGTTAACATTTTAAGGCTGGCCAGCCACAAGAAAAATGAAAATCAAAATGAAAATAATAATAAAATGATAGCAATTGCAAACAATGATTTAATTTTTCAATATATTGACATGAATATGTTCAAAGATATTGGTAACGCGATCCTTAGGGATGCTACCGTAATGATTTATGGATGGCCAAAAATAGTGACAAGTGAAGATGACATATTAGGAATTCTGAAACTTTATCATGAAAATCCTACCGGAGGACATTTAGGTACCAACCGGTTGTATAGAAAACTTAAAACACTGTATACGTGGCATAATATGAAAAAACGTATAACCGACTACGTAAAAGGATGTATTTCATGCAAAATAAACAAGCACTATCCCAAAGTAAAAACAGAATTTGTTCAGACAACTACACCAACAAAAGCATTCGACATATTATCTATTGACACTGTTGGACCGTTCACCTATTCAAACAAAGGAAATCGCTACGCAGTAACACTGCAATGCGACCTTTCTAAATTTATAATTATACTCCCTGTACCAGATAAATCTGCAACTACAATTGCAAAAGCAGTAACAGAAAATTGTATTCTATTATTTGGACCAGTATCCTCGATAAAAACTGATCAAGGTACTGAATACAAGGGCGTTTTCGATGAAGTTTGTAAACTCCTTCAAATAACACATACATTTGCCACTGCATACCATCCTCAAACTATTGGATCATTGGAGAGAAGCCACAAAACTTTAAACGAGTATTTGAGGATTTTCACCAATGATACCAAAACGGATTGGGACGACTGGCTACAATATTTTAGTTTCAGTTTCAACACAACACCATGTCTAGAACATGGATATACCCCATTTGAGCTAGTATTTGGTAAATCAGCAAATTTATTTGAAATGTTGCGTGGCAATAAAATAGAACCACTATATAATTATCAGGCATATGAAAAAGAGTTGAAATTCAAATTACAAGTTGCACATTCAAAAGTACATGATGCAATAATAAAAGAAAAAACAAATAGAACTAAGCAACTCAATTTAGAAATAAATCCTACATCTCTTAACATAGGTGATATATTTTATCTAAAACTTGAAAACAGACAAAAATTAGACCCGGTATATTCAGGACCACATACGATTACAGGATTAACAAATACCAATGCAATAATATCAAATAACAATAACCAGCAACAACTTCAGGTTCACAAAACTCGACTTACAAAATTTAATTCTTGTTAAAAATAGGATGAATTTATTAAACCATATTCAATTACAGAAAACACCGTTCTTTCTTAAAAGGAGGAAGGGGTGCTTTATAAAAACAAAAAAAAAAAACAAAATATAGATACATGTATAATAATTAAACTGTGAGAGGCATTTGAAGCAAAACCGAATCAGTTACATTTTTCCTTTTGGCCCGTAGGGGAATGGTGTGACATGTGCGTACCACATGTCATTGCTATTTTTCTATCATGCACTTTTAGCAGACCACACTTGTGGGAATATGCTGCGTAGCTAAATCACACCCAGCATTGAACCTTCAGTTCAATGCTTGTTCAAACCTACTCAGCATTTATGACGACAAATAAAGGTGTCGTATGATATAGCATTATATACTCGGTGCATCAAGTGTCTCCAACTTAGACTCTATATGAAAAATAGGAATCAGAATAAATTAATTGTTTTTCAACCTTCAAACGTGACGTGTCGTGGTTAGTAAAAGATATCACGGTCATGAGTCCGGGAACCAGGACCCAACACCCCTGACGATAATCGGTTAAAGTATTGCCGAAGCCAACTTTTCCCCTATCACAATGCTCGTCCAAAAATTGAACAGGGCCTACCAGCTTTTGTAAACTTTTTTTTTTCAAACAAACCGAAAGCCCCCTATGCTCTGCGAGGAATGGGCTTATACAGTTTTGTTTAGAAACGCTGATAGGCCCCTTTCAATTGTTTGCCGAGTTATCCGTTTTAAACAACGTTGACAAAGTCAATCGAGTGTAGACCGCTTTGTTACAATGAAATTTTAGAAATAGATTTGATTTTACTATTGGGAGCGTTTTGATTTAAATCGTTTCAAAGAGATACGAGAGTTGAACAGCAACAAACTTTTTAATGATTAATTAAGTCACATTTTGCCTGAATAATTAAACTTGCTATCACTGTTGGGTATAACCTAATGAATCACAATCATCGTATTTTTATATTTTCAAGTTCGCATATTATTTTAGACTTGACAAACAATCGAACTCCTTACCGTTTGAAAAATTCATTTATTCATAAATTTTACGCGATAGTTAAAATTTGGAATGTTTTTTTTTTCTGTGCACAAGTAATGTGCTCATTCTCAAATAATCATGATGAAAAATAGCAGACTGTAAGTAATAAGTAATAAGTCTGCATTATGCAAATGAAACATGGTTCTTAGTTGCAATATTAGAATGTCTAAAATATAAATTAACTGTTAAATGAACATGGATAAAAGTTTGAAAGGGTTTTTGTGAGTTTTAAGCTGGAATGAATTTATGGCGTTGTGGGTGAGAGTGCCTTAAAATGCATGAAAAGCTCAAGAGTGAGAGTTATTTTGAGATTTGAGAATGACATTTCGAACACTAATGATAATACATATTTAAAAACATAATTACACTCAACCGATTCTTTTACAGATTTGTATACAGAATTTGCAATGTTTCGTGACATTAACATATTTTGTAATGTGGTCACTGGATGGGTATTAAAATAATTTTGTATTGTTTATGTTAGCAATAAATCTAAACTTATATTGGATGCATAAAGCTAAATTCAAAGTAAATCTGGACGCACGGTTTAATACACCACCGCGCCCCTTGTGGTTGGAACAAAACACGTTTGACAGTCATTTGTTGATGTTCCATTGACTAAGAAATTGGTCAAAGTTTTTCTCGATTGATCGACGCATCCCGAAATTATGGATGATGGAACTTGAGAAAAGAAAATTAATTGTGCATTTACATCTAAAGAACCCTTCGTGGTCTGCCTCAAAAATAGCAAAAGTTTTAAAATTCCCAAAGTCAACGGTGAGTCTTGTAATCAAACGTTACAAGGATACTCTGAGTGTGGATAGAGCACAGCGCATCTATCATAAAAGTGGCACTAGGGACAAAGAGCTGAGAAGAAAGGTGTTGAGGTACGTGAAAAGCAACCCAGGTGTCTCCATACATGATTTGGCAAAGAAATACGATTCCAACTTTTCCGCCGTGCGTAACATCCTTTCAAGAGAAGGATATAAGTCTTTTTGAACCAGAAAACATCCGAATCGCTCCCTGAAATAAAATTTAGTGGCCAAAAAGTGAGCACGATTACTATACGAACGAGTTTTGACGAAATTTGATGGCTGTATTTTAATGGATGGCAAAACATATGTCAAAATGGATTATAAATAAATCCCCGGACAAAATTTTTACCTCTTATTTGGTCGTGGGGATGTCCCTTTCAGGTATAAATTTGTGTTTGCTGATAAGTTTGCTCGAAAACTAATGATTTGGCAAGGAATCTGCAGTTGTGGCCTTAAAACCAAGGTTTTCATCACATCTCACACAATGACGTCGAAGGTTTACATTAAAGAGTGTCTGAAAAAGCAGATTTTACCCTGCATTCGGCAACACAAGACCAACGTTATGTTTTGGCCGGATCTAGCCAGCTGCTACTACTCTAAGAAGGTACTAGAATGGTATGCTGCAAACAATGTTAATTTCGTCGCCAAAGAGATTAATCCTCCGAATTGCCCTGAGTTCAGACCGATCGAAAAATATTGGGCAATTGTCAAGCAAAAACTTCGTGGATGTGGTAAAGAAGTGACAAATGCACATCAAAAGCGTTTAAAGTGGAATAAGTTCGCCGGTACAGTGTCACCAGCGACTGTGCAGATCATGATGGCATCGATCACAAGTAAAGTGCGACAGTTCGTTCGAAATGGTGAAATGTAATAACTTGTTATGTATCGTTTGAAAGCTGAACAAATACCCTTTTGTTTGACGTTTTGATCAACCGTGTATGTTGTTTAATTCTTGAGTTATGATTACTTGAATGCGTCAAAATTTACTTTGAATCGGGCTTTAAGAGAAATTTGTCTTGCATGATGGAATGCAATTTAAAGTGCCTTAAATTTACCCAGAGCATTTTGAACAAAAAAAAAACTTATTCGAAAGGTTTTCTCCATCACTTTTATATCGCATTATGAAAATTTCAACTTCAATTTACATTCTCAATCGACTGCCGACTGTATCTTGACTCAAAATGAACATATTCACGCAGTTTACACCCAGCCAGGTATTAATTTCCTGCTCGACCACACACCACAACAAAGGACTAACCGACACGGACCGGGAAAAGAAAACGGTATTTAATAATTCACTATCCATCCACACCCAGAAACTTGAATTTAGCACACTGCCACCATAACACTACCACCACCGACCACCGACCAACCGGACCGGTGGAGAATTTCGTCAAGGACAAACGGAAAACATTCCCAAGGACATCTGGCACGTCCTCGCGTGCGCCATCCGTCCGATGTCAGATACCTACCATCGTTGTTCTCATTTCTTTCTCCTTTCACCCACGAGGGACAATGAGGTGGGTATGCGATGTGATCACTGCTGCAGGTGCCACCGGATGTGGAGCGGTTGGAGGAGAAAAAAAAAGTTGCCTTTTCATGTTCAAGAGTTGCTCCACTCCCTTCGCGGTAGGATGGAAGTTTGTCCTTCTCCCGGCTCGAGCGATGGCCACTGATGCGGAGGATGCATTTTTGCATTAACTTTGTGTGGGGTTGCGACGAGTGCCGGTGCTCCTCCCCGGGTCGGTCGCCAAGGGAATCAAGGAATGGGTGTTTCTTTATTCACGGGCACTCAGCATGCAAGGAATTTTCCAACAACGTAGTAAAAGTGGCTGTATACATGCTCTCATTTTATATACAGGACGCGCGGGTATATATATCTTCGGTAATGATATTAAAAATTATATTTTTCTTCTCTTCATGCTGCAGGGGCACCAGACTGATGCGGGATAAAGTTAACGGTTTTCACCGGTTTTCAGGTGTGTGGGTACGCGGAAATGAGAAGCGGGGGGCATGGGGGTCGGTGTGTTGGGAAACGAATACGTGGTATGGAGGAGGTTGGGGGAAATAAAATAAAATAAATTGAATAACTATGTATGTACACGAAAATGACTGCTAAAGAGTGGCAAAACGTGCAGTTGTATTTATGTCCTGAGCATTCGAGCATGTGTGTTTGTGATTTTAGCAAGTGCAATCGTGAGGAAAAGAAAGGATGTATCTTTATTTGCGTGTAAACCTAGGAACTACACTCAGTAAGTAGTAGAAAAAGTTTACTAAAGAAATGTGTGCTAATTTTAAAAGTTTTCTGGAAAATTGCATCTAAATTAAAATTTATATTTTACAGTGGGAATCGCAACGATGCATGATAATCATGTTCAGTAACGTTCATCGTTTATGAGCATGGATCACGGATTTTTTTCAAACTTTTTGTTTCATACATAATTCTACCATAGAGGTAACTCTAAGACCACTGGGTCCCGAAGAAAATCATTATTATTTTTGGCTCACTCAGTACCAGAACAACGGTCCCAAGCAGTCCCAAGCTATTTCACTCACCCCTGCATGTTCTGCATGAATCCACACACCCCTGATGTTATCTGTCAAACTTTCATAGCGAATCAAAACAAACATAGTGTAGTAATAGAATTTCAACTAGAATAGGGTACGTTAATCGTTTGCTTGGGACCAATAGGCTACTAAAGTGGTGAGCCAATTTAAAATCGTTAGTTTCGTATTGATTGTTGATTCTACTCAGTGTTTACTGCTGAGGATCAAGCATCTAGCTAAATTGTCCTATAAACCAACATGAAACTTAAACTTAAATTCTTGATCGAAAATTAATAACGGCTGATTCAAATGTGCAGCGAGCTCATCTGTGAAAACCATAGACATTTTTATCTAATTTGTCTGGAACCAACTCATGAATTTTGTACGCGTGTTCATGACTAAGATAAACATTTTCTGCGAACACGGTAATTTGTATCGTCATTCTTGTTGGTTTGTCGGTTATAAATTTTCAAATCTTAAAGGCGTCTGATTCAGGGCTGTTACTGATTTGTTTTAACTCTTTATTTGTTCCAAATTCAAAATAAATTACATTTCATTTTTAACCTAGGTGCTCCAGTTACTACAGTAACTTACCAGCCTTAATTGTTATGATATATATCTAAGTGTTTTTACATTGTTCCTGTCTTGGCAATTCAGTATTTTAAACAGGTTTTTTAAACCTGCATGTCAGTATAACAATTGATATCTTAAAACTAAAAACTAAAACTAAATCTTATCTAAGTATAAAGGGAATTAATCGTTGCAATTGAGGATTGTAACGATTTTTGCCGGAAATTATTATTTATTTTGTTGGACATTTGTGCTAAAGTCTCAACATTCGAAATTCTATGTACTTCGGTAGTACTGTACCAGGGAGGCAACTTCAAAATTATTTTCAGCATTTTGTTCTGAATCCTTTGAAGTGCTTTTTTCCTGGTAGTGCAGCAACTAGACCATATTGGCACAGCGTAAAGCATGGCCGGTCTAAAAACTTGTTTAAATATTAGAAGTTTATTCGTCAGGCAAAGTTTGGATTTCCTGTTTATAAGAGGATACAAACATTTTATATATTTGTTACATTTGGCTTGAATGCCCTCAATGTGATCTTTAAAAGTTAATTTTTGGTCAAGTATTAATCCAAGATATTTCACTTGGTTTGACCAGGAAATTGGAACTCCGTTCATAGTGACTATGTGACTACTACTAGGTTTCAAAAAGGAAGCTCTAGGCTTATGTGGAAATATTATAAGTTGGGTTTTGGAAGCGTTGGGAGAAATCTTCCATTTTTGTAAATAGGAAGACAAAATATATAAACTCTTCTGCAGTCTGCTGCAAATAACACGAAGACTTCTTCCTTTAGAGGAAATGCCTGTGTCATCAGCGAACAAAGACTTGTGGCAACCCTGAGGCAAATCAGGGAGGTCCGAAGTGAAAATGTTATACAATAAAGGCCCAAGAATGCTACCCTGAGGAACTCCTGCTCTAACAGGTAGTAGATTAGATTTGGAATTTTGATAATTTACCTGCAGAGTTCTGTCAGTTAAATAATTTTGAACTAATTTCATAATGTAAAGTGGAAAATTAAACTTTTTCAATTTAGCAATCAAACCTTCATGCCAAACACTGTCAAATGCTTTTTCTATGTCTAGAAGAGCAACTCCAGTTGAGTGGCCTTCAGATTTGTTTGAACGAATTAAATTGGTAACTCTTAAGAGTTGATGAGTAGTTGAATGCCCATGACGAAATCTAAACTGCTCATCTGCAAAAATTGAGCTCGTATTGATGTGAAGCATCATTCTATTCAAAATTATCTTTTCGAAAAGTTTACTTATTGAAGAAAGCAAACTTATTAGGCGGTAGCTAGAAGCTTCAGCTGGATATAGAAAATATTCAGAAAATCCCAAGCAACCTGATTCTCAATAGGACTAGTAAGACCCAAACTGAAACTATGGGAACTCTCAAATTGCTTAGCAAGTTTCTGAGCTTTTTCCAAATTTAAGATCAAAATTTTACCACCTTCTTTAAGCGCTGGAATTGGCTTTTGAGGTTTTTTCAAAATTTTTGTGAGTTTCCAAAAGGGTTTGGAACTCGGGTCTAATTTAGAAACATTATTTTCAAAAGTTTTGTTCCTCAGGGCAGAGAATCGCTTTTTAATTTGTTTTTGCAAATCCCGCCAGATAACTTTCATGGCAGGATCGCGTGTTCTTTGATATTGTCTCCTACGGACATTTTTAAGACGGATCAAGAGCTGAAGATCGTCGTCTATTATAATTGAATCGAATTTAACCTCGCATTTTGGTACTGAGGCAGCTCTTGCTTCAAGAGCATAATTAGTTTCATCTTTGGTTTGCAAAGGAATGTTTGGATCGAAGTTATATTCCATTAATGTTCGATATTGCTCCCAATCAGCCCTATGGTAATTGAAAGTAGAGCTGTTGGGATTACAAATTATTTCTTGGGATATTTCAAAAGCTACTGCAAAGTGAACAGAACCGAAGTCAGCATGAGTAACCAATTGGCTACAAAGTTGACATGAATCAGTTAAGACCAAATCAATAGTTGAGGGATTTCTTGCAGAAGAAAAGCATGTTGGGCTGTTTGGATATTGAATAACCTGCAGAACAATCATCAAACAGAATATTACCATTGGAATTGCTTTGAGCATTATTCCATGAGCGGTGTTTTGCATTAAAATCACCAATAATGTAGAATTTAGAACTATGACGGGTAAGTTTCTGAAGGTCACCGTTGAGAAAATTCTTTTACTGGCCTACGCATTGGAATGGCAAATAGGCAGCTATAAACGTAAGTTGTCCAAATTTTGTTTCAACAGAAACTCCCAAAGTTTTAAAAACTTTGGTTTCACATGAAGAAATTATTTTATGTTTGATTCGTCTATGAACAATGATGGCAACGCCACCACAGGTCCATCAAGACGATCATTTCTATAAATTAAATACTTTGAGTCCTTCTTAACCTTATGGTCAGGTTTAAGGAACGTTTCAGTTATAACGGCAATATGCACGTTATGAACTCTCAAAAAGTTAAATAGCTCATCTTCATTATCTTTAAGAGATCGAGCATTCCAATTTAAAATGTTTAATGCTTTAAAATCCATTACTGAATTTTAAAGTCATGACAATATTATTAGCAAATTTTACTCCAGTTTGAATAGCATCAAATATGGAGTTAGATTTAAGCATATCAGAAATCATGTCAATTAATGAATTCTATAAAAATTCCATTTTAGGGGCAGTAATGCAGCATAGGTAGCTCCATTAACTCGTTGAACATTGTTAGTAGCGAGGGGAGTAGGTACAGATGAAACATTTGAAGCAGGGGTGATATTTGTACCTACGGGTACGAATGTAGAATTTGTTCCTCGCTGACCGTTGTTATCAGCAGAGGAATTTGTACCTGTTCGGAAACGTGGAGCGTTTCTTACCTGTCGGTTAGAACGAGATTGTAGGATCGCTTTGCGAGTCTTACATTCCCAAAAATTGGATTTGTGGTTTTCACCACAATTTGAACATTTAAATTTCTTAGGATCTTCCTTCACAGGACAATCGTCCTTTGCGTGAGAGGAATCACCACAATTCATGCATTTAGCTGGCATGTAGCAATTTTTAGTTCCGTGACCCCATCCCTGGCACTTACGGCACTGAGTGAGGTTTTGGAAATTTCCTCCAGTCTTCCTGAAGTGTTCCCACTTCACTCGGACATGGAGCATAAGGCTAGCTTTTTCTAAGGAGGGCTGTTACTGATGTTAACGCCGTTAACGTCAGCGTTAACTTCACTAACAGCCATGGTCTGAATGTTGAGATTTGTGCCCCTGAAAATGCAAAATGGTGGAGTGGAAAAGAAGGTGAACCTTGTGTAGGAACCGAGACGAACAGAAAGAGGAATCGATTCTATCTACCTCAGGCTCTATGATATTTGAAGAAAGTAATCCCTTTTTGCAACTATAGGTTTCGCAGCCAACGGAATATTCACGAAAACATTTCTCGTATACTGGACACCTCTTTTGTTTGAAACAACTACTTTGGTGCCCACCTTGTACCGTTCCGGTGAAAAGGTGGCACCGGTTTTGTTCTTCTTCTGATGTGCAATCAATATTACGTCACCAACTGAGACGTCCGATTCCTTGGAACCTCGAACATTCTCGGCATACTTTTTGCTGGATAATTTCGTCTCAGGTCAGGTCAGTAAGATCAATTTTCTTAAATTCTTGTCAGTTCAAAGGCTTGGAAACGTACCACGATATTTCCAACCGACCATTAGTCCAATTTGAGCTACTCTCAATCGAGAGTGCGTTTCTAGTGTGTTGTGTCTGAGCACATATTGTTGTAAAGCAGTTCGCCAATTTCTACCTTCCAGTGTAGAGGCCGATAGAGTCTTGATTGTTCCCTGGTTCTTTCTTTCAACAGCTCCATTGAACTGCGGACTAAGAGGTATAGCTTTACGTACATTAATCCCCTTCTCTTCTCAGAAACTATTGAAAGCCGAACATTGGAAGGGTGGACCATTGTCGCTCTGGATTATGATAGGCAATCCCCACGTCTTAAATACCTCACATAGAACAGTATTAGAACTACTCGCATCCATGAACCTCATCTCAATTACCGATAAGTATCGCGAGTAGTTGTCGATTACAACTAAAAACTCACCTGAACTGTTTTTTTTTAGCGCCACCCTAACTCAATTCAAGAAAATAGCTCTAAATCGGCCAATTTAAGAGATACAAAAAACTTGTTTTCAACAAAGTTGCTTGAAATGTATACCTTAATTTATTCAAACAAAAAAGTTAGATTTTTGATTTTAATGACAATAAGAACCACCCTAGAATTCATTGTCATAAAAATGAGGGCCTAACTATAAGAAACAACTTTGTAAAAGAGACTTTTAGTCTAAAGTTTCAATTTCAGGCTCAAAACATATCATTCCACCTAAATCTGCATTCTGGACCACTGTGCAATGCGACAAAAGTGTTATTATTGCTAAGGCTGTCTGCTTTATCGATGTCAGCACGCGGATGCATTCAAAGTGGTCCCTAAAACGTTCGCTACTCTCAAGACCAACAATTGAAAGGGCCTCAACAAACCTTTTAGGCCATTTAGTCGTGAACCGAAGTCCGCCAACGTAAATCAACAAAAATTTAATGAACAGGTAGGAGAAATTCTCCTCTTCCCGCTTGTGTTTTCCACGGCGAATGAGAACGACCCAATTTGAGTTTAGTCAACTCATAAATCACATAAAGTGCAGGAACTCAGCGATGAGTAAATTTGCCTCATGTTTTCCCAGGTTTTTCCAGGATTTTCCAGGGAAAAATTCCCGAATTTGTGAAAAGTAAAGATTGGATTCACTTAGTCTATTGAAACTACTCCGATACTGAATAAAATTTTCGTCAATTTCCTCATTTTCCGGCAGATTTTTTAGGTTTTCCATAGGAAACCATAAGACAAATTTACTCATCGCTGAGTTCTTGCACTTTTGGCGATTATGAGTGAACTAAACTCAAACTTGGGTCGTGCTCATTCGCCGTGTAGTTTTGCGAATGTAGGTTTCAGTTCGCGAGAAAATGGCCTTACAAGGTTTGTTTACAAAATTGAGTTGAGGCCTTTTCAATTGTTGGTCTTGATCTCACCACCCAGTTGTCATCGCTGACGTTTGAAGCGTTCGTCACTACTATAGATACTATAGATTCCATAGATAAGCGGAGGCAAAGTATAATGTAGCCAAACGAACTGTCAGTTAGTGTAGCCAAACGAGCATGACGTCATCATAGTGTTGTTTGAGGGAGAAGTATTGTAATATTATGAGTACAAAACGCTTTCCAGACTCCAGATTCCGATTTATTTCGCAGACAATGGAAGAAGGAAAGATAAAGTAAACCATTCCTCCATTCATTGTTGCAAATATTTGCTTTGCACTTCATTTTGAACTTTTGCGCACGAAACAAAACAAAACTGCACAACGAGGAGCTCTATGATGACATGAACATTTTTCACGGATGCCAGTAAGATTACTTATTTTTCATGGTTGCCAAAACAACTTTTTGTGCCTCCGCTTATCTATGGAATCTATAGTATCTATAGTCACTACCAGTACCACAGGAACGCCCATGTGCGCGGTGGACCAGTAGTCATCGAAAGCCACCAACCCGCAATCTAAGAAAAATAAAAAACCAACTAAAATTAGCCTTGAAGATTTCGAACGGTTCAAACGGTTCAAACCGAAAAAACACAGCACATAGTAGTAGCGGATGGCACGGTTTCATCTATTTCTCTTCCTTTCGTTTGTCTTTTCCCATTCTAAGCAAAGATAAATATAAAAAATTGAAACATATTCACAATAACCACCAATCCAAGAATGAAACCCAAGATGATAAATACTGATACTACCAGGAATACACCAAGATGAAGCATGGCCATTGGTGCAGCTTTCTACAAGGATGGACGATAAAATGGCCGGTGTATTGGTTCAATTTACTTTGATGCATTTTCACCAAATACACCAAATAGGGTAAGGCACTACTTCGTCATACTTACTTTCTTTTCGGCATAACCCCCGTTAAAACGGTAATGAAACATCCCAGAAGTATTAATTTTAAATCAGCCTTAATTTAACTCATGAGCAAAGAATTTGATGCATAAATGGAATGTAGCCTCAGATTGCCTAGTCAGTAAATGCACGGTTTTACCAGGCCGAAGACGGTGGGTTCGATTCCGGACTGGACCGGTCGAGGAAACATCACAAATTTTAGTCATAACATAAAACAAAACTGTTAAAAATATCAATAACAAAGAAAAGTACATTTTAAAGATTTTTTAACTTATGTTTATCAAAAATGCTAAATTTTCTGAAATGGACACAATGGACACTTCAAAACTGACCTATATCGTAGAGCATACACTTTTAGTAAAATGTTTGAACTTTTTATTCCACGTAATATTTATGTGATTTGTGCACAGGAAACAATTGTCGGAACTAAACATTTTTTCCTTGATTTGAGATCCGTCGATTTTGCTTTCCGTGCCGAGCACCAATGATACCGACTCCAGGGAGGCAGCTCCCACACCTACATATCGACCCATCAACTCATGAACCGGGGACCAACGGCTTTACTTCCCATCCGAAGGCAGACTTGATCAGATATGTTATGCCTCAGAACATCCCGGTGGTGCCGACTGGGATTGAACCCAGGCCTGCTGGGGTGAGGGGTAATCACGCTTATCAATACACCACCGGTGCCAATATGGACTGAAAAATATGTTTTCAGTATAAAAAAACAATACAAACTATTTGTGTAACAGAAATTTAATTTTGAAGTGTCGATTGTGTCCATTTCAGAAAACTTAGAAATTGATAACCCGTAAAAAAAAGAACCGTAGAGGTACAATGAAATGTATTGTAACCATACAATAGAGTTTATGGTATTTACAATAAATCGTATTCTCGACAACGATAAAATAACAATAGAATGTATTGTTTCTACAATAGAATCTATGGTAAATGGGGGAATATACAATATATTAAGGGGGTCGTTATGTATCTTAGCATACGAAAAATCACTTTTTCCCGAACAAACTTGAACCATTTACCATTAATTGTATTGTTGTTCTATTGTTGAAAACTCTTACTATATGGGACCTATTGTACATCTATTGTAATAACAATATGTTAAAACTTCGTGTACTATATACACACAATAAGATCGATTGTTGGCAATAGATTTACGTGTAACTGTATTTTATTTTATGGTAATTATATGGTTATTTTTTTCCGGGAAGCTTTCAAGTAAAGATGAGCTTAAAATCTTTAAAATGTGATTCTTTTGTTGTTGAAGTTTCTAACAGTTTTTTTTTTAAATAATTTGTCTCAAACCTAATTTTGATTAGATGATCCATTTTCGTGCTATGATATATTAAAAAAATACCATTTTGAAAGATTGCAAAATCGATTCGTCAGTTGCCATGGAACTGCTGTGCGTATTTGTACCAAAAATATTAAAAATCATTATTTTTAAAATTCTATCACCGTTAGTATGCCGATATGATATGCTAGGTATTGTAAATTGTTGCGCTATATTTTGTTCAAAATGATGCAATTATATATTTGCTGTCCCGAGCGAACTAATTTCTGAGGGATAATTTTCAGCGCAGGAGCCTACTTTGGTTCAAAATGTGCAATAAGTGGTTCATTTATTTGAAAATCAAAATAAACATTCATAAGCTAAGGGAAGTAGAGCAGTTTATGAAAACTTATTCAGATCTATGTGCTCAAGCTGTATGGATTTTGCATAAGACTCTCGAATCGAGAGTCTCGATTGATAAGATGGCCGACTTATCAATGTCACCCAAGTTACATTTCTGGTTTTACGAGGGTTCTGCAGACCATGATTGTACTTGCATTTAAAGCATTCTATTTACAACTTCAATAAAACTTAGTTACTTTACATTGAAACTGTGTTGATACATATGTAAATGCTTGAAATAGTGGTATGTTAATCTTTTTGGTTTAAGGTTAAACCAGCAGACGCATATCTTAAGATTGGCGCTGATTTATTGTCGCTCAAATTTGTGAGAGGTGGGGATGTTTGAATTTTTCTGAGGCCCTTCATTAGTTGAGCTGCTTAATTCACAAAATAAGTAGCTGCTAGAAACGACAAAACACGTTAAGTTGCAAAATTACTATAACGCTGTGAAACGAAGCTGCAAGGTTTGATGCTTGTTTATTTATGAATTATTATTGCTTGTATAACAGGCCTTGCTCTGTTTATTACTTCTCCATTAAACTAGGAAAAACAGACGACATCCATCTTGGCACAAGGGTGTACGAGGAAAAAATGTCCCTGTTTATCTTTTTATTTTAATGCTCATTCAAAGTGGTTTCATCCCGCTAAATAGGGAAAATGACTTTAATGTCGTGCTTAATGCATTAACTCATTAAAAAGGGACAAATAATTATCGCAACGCAGTCGTTTCATCACATGTATTTGCCTGTTTTGCTTACTGTCACTATTTAGGTCAGATTAAATAACATCAACTAGCAGGTATCAACATATCACATCGTTTACTGGTATGCCATCACTTGCAAGCTGATACCTCTTGCAGCAAGAAAACTTTGAATGCAAGGACGCCCGAAATGTTGGGGGAATGGAGAAAGCAACCTACTTTCCACTCATTCCAATACTCTCCAACACTTCAGTTTCAGTCTGGGCAATATTTTTTCTTGTGCACGTGCATGACTTACACATAACATCATCGTTCTATATGCACGTATACATATGCTATGCACTGCACATACATGTACGTACTTAAGTAAAACCCGGCTGGGTGCATGCTGAAAAGTAGCAAGGTTAATTTAATGTCACATCATTTATAACCTTCTCGTCCCGACGACGGCGATGCCGTGCAGCAATGGTTCCCCAAGGGGATGGAAAGAAGCTCTCCTCGTTCGTAGCCATTTTCGCCCACACTGCATACTACCGATCTACTGCTGCTTCCGCTGTTCTCTTCTCTGGACTCAGCTGCCGTATCCTTCCCACCTAAGCATGCCAGATTGCCATATCGCCATGGCAATGAAATTCGTGTCGGAAGCAAAAAGCGAGGAAAAAGGGGAAGAGAAGAGAGATTGGGGGAAAGCGTACAGTTTTCGTGTGGTTCGTTTGTTTACTTCCGGCTTTCTTTTGTTTTTGTGTTTTGTCGGATTTTTGTTTGACGGTGTTCTGGACGGACGATGAGAGGAATAAAATTGGGTGAACTTATGTTGTGTTTAGTCCTCTCCAGGCGGATTCGTATTGGTGCGATTTATTTGTGTTAGTAAGAACACATTTTTGACACATTTTAGTATAGAGGAGTGTTCGTGAAATCCGGCATGGAGGTCTCTATGTGACTGAAAAGGGCCTCCCTTAGCTCACTCGGTAAGGGCACAGCTATAAAGCAAGACCATGCTGGAGGGGGTGGGTTAGATTCCGGTCTGATATAGGGACATAGAGTAATATTGTATTTTTTGGGTAACTTATTTATTTGATAAGTCTCAATCAAATTTACTTTACAGAGCCGAGGATTCTTGTTCACTATACCAAACATCTTAAAAATATAATCAAAAGGTACAACGCAATAAACACTTTATATTCAGCGATCCAAAAAGCCTCCTCCGTCAGAACGGGAGCCGCTTCCAGTGGTTGCATTGTATGGCAGTATCGCCAAAGGGGGAGGGGGACTGTGCTTCCATTGCAGCAATGGACGCAAAACGTGGTCAGCACTCACACACACATCACTAAACGATTGCTTTCCAAAGTCGCCGACACATGGACCGAAAGAACTGTTGATGAAGAACAATGAGGAGGACCACACAATGGCTGCTGTCGAGTAAACTGACACTCGCTTGACCATGCTTGGCATACACAGTTTTGGTCACGAACTGCTCATTTGCTAATAACTTTACACAGAGTTGACGAAACATAGTTCTTTTTGAAGCAGTAGATAGAATAGAGTTTAAGCTTGTTATTGATACATTAACAAAGTAGATTTAAATTCTAGTGATAAACTGTATTTGTTTATGCGTTGTAAAAATGAAGTGAGGAATGCTCGCAGCACATCTCGGACTTTAAGAGTAAAAATTCATTTGTATTGATTCAAATGTTAAGATTTATTTACACAATCATGGGGGTAGCGGAAGGGATGTAGGTAGCATCTAACTACGCATTAAGATTTATATTTGAACATTTAAAAAATCTCGAAGATTGTTTAAGCTTAAATATAGCAACAAGCCCGAGATCTCGGAACTTTCTTATATCATAGGTTGATGGATAATTCGGTAATATCTAAAGGTAATATGGGGAGAGCTTCAGGAGAATTTTAGGGAGAATGTTAAAATGACGAAAGCCCAGATTATTTCCTTTGCCCGTGATATTCCAAAACGACTGTTAACTTAGTCTGTACATTTCGGAAGTAAACTTTGTGGCAACGCCGAATCATGCTTTTGTACTCAAGTAATGAAATCTCTCCATAATATTCATTACCGACCCGAATACTGAAATTGCCGGAATTCGGTAAGTTCGGTAATCGGGACGAAGTTCGTGAGCTCCCTAATTCGAAGCAAAACAGATCCAATTGACGTAGCTCACACTCACTTTAAACCACATTTGGATGCTTATCGCTTTTTGGATTTGATTTTAAAATAAAAATATGAACATACCGGATAAAACCTCTTGACGCGTATACAAATTACTCAAAGTACCTCGTACAGCTCGACAACCATTCATAAGTCGCGCTTATGGAAACATATTGAATGAATATCCACCAAGCAGGGCACCGTTCTATACCGGAGCTAAGCTTGGCATGCGAGGTGCAGAGTGTGTGAAAGGATTCCATTATCGAAATTTGTTCATTTGAATATTTTAATCGAGCTCTGCAACCATGGTGGATGCGCTTTTGAGGTGGAAGTTGGGGTTAAGTACAGGATCTGGAGCTAATCCGTACGCGGTGGTGGCTGATGGGCAAGTCAGTAGGTTTGTAGGCAGAACTGCAGCATGAGGATTGGAACCTGGGAACAAAGCATCGTTACATTTATGGCTTACAATTCGCTGGTTCACGGCCTGGTGCCACAGCATTGGGTTTGGCGTAATAAACGAAGAAATGAGTACCATTTCTGTAATATTTGACTATTAACTTAAATAATGCACTTATTTAGGTTTAGTTTGATCTCATTAGATTGGCTCATACATGCCAGTAGGTGTAAACTGCGCTTTCACCCGGGTCATTTCCTGATATTTTTATTATACGTCCTGTGTGCTTCCATCAAAGTCCCCCTTCCGGCTATCATGCCATAGGACTGCAAAGCGTGCCTCCTGAGGGTAGCTCCAGGCTGACTCGTCGATGCACAATTTTCTAGGGCAGACATGGGCAAACGACGTGGCAAACATACATAACTGTAGGAATGAAAAACTTTCGAGGAGGAAAGCGGAATGGCAGCAAGTGAAATACCGCCCGGGTTGAGTAGGGAGCCAGAGTTTGTCTTTTGTTCTGGGAAAGCTATTTCTCATTCTCGCTAGTGGTTTATTTCGGTGCAGGGATCACCACGCGATGCACGGCGGCAGTTACCTACCACTACCTAGTCTAGTGCAACACCGGGTATAGGACATGGAAATCCTTCTTGTTTGTTTACATAATAATATTCAAAACGAATAAAGTTAGACTTGCGGGATTGCAAAGTGAATTGCGAGCGAGCAGACTCGTGCTGTTTGCCGGTTTCTGTTCGAAGAGCGGATCAGGATCGTTGGTTGGCATGATGAAGTGCACTGGAATGCTTACGGAGCTGTGTCCGGAACCATTTTTCGGAAAGGGGAAGGAAGTCGTACGGGTACTTTGAACATTTTAAAGCTGATAGGTACTTTATTTCCGCTGTTTATACACGGCCCCGTAATAGGTGGTGTAAAGGAGCGTTATTTTTCAAAATGATTGAAATCGTGCCACTTGACGAAGGAAGTTTTGAAGCTCGAGCAGATTCAGCAGCACTTGTTATAACAGCAGAATGGAGTCTGAACAACGGTTGAATTGCAATCATTTCCATCCGAGCTATGCAGTATTGAACAGATTATCTACACCTGATGGGTAGGGATCACTGTCGCAATAAGCATTTTAGGTGCAGGATTTTCCCCTTGGGCTTCTCGATTGTCTAGTTCTGGGACGGGACTTGACAATCGGGTAGCGATTTCGAGCCAATTTGCTGTCAAATCCGAGCCAGTTGCTGATTGGTCGATTTGACAGTAGCAATCGTGGATTAAAAAGGACAGAGGGATATCACATCAAAATGGCTGGCAGGGATGCCGGAATCAATGTTGACGTTAATGGCGTTGTTAATTGTTTACATTTGCGAAAGGAGAGTTGAAAAATTGAGTGCACTGCATCTTTTAAGCGATGAAGATTGTTGTTTGTTTATGGTTGTTATTATTGTGTTGAGCAAAAATGATGTACAAGCTGCTGGACTGCGGTAGAAACTCCGAATAAAATCCAAATTAAAATAGAAAAAATATTTTACATTCCTGGCATCATTGGTCAACTCCGTGGTGTTTGACAACTTTCCGAAAGGAATTCTTCGAGAAGATTAAGAAGAGTGAAAAGCTCGATTGTCAAGTCCCGTCCCGAGTCTAGTGCAGCGTCTATTAATCCATGGATCGTCACCGCCGTTTTAGATAGGCTGCAGGAGTTCAGACAACTTAGTCGTTTTTAGAATATTAAGATATATAAATATTCATGAAGATTTCGGTGTCACCCAATAATTAACTTCATTATGGAAAAATGAATCGTTTCACACAGCAATTGAATTTTATTTATTTGTTCATGAAAACTAAAGACCCGACGACTGCAAGAATAAAGAGGTTATCAATCAACAGAGAAAATACACCCGACTCGATTGTCCCTCCGTATGATCCATCAAAGTCTCGATGACCAAGTGAGCTTAAAACCAAAATCACCAACGTCTTTCTCGAAACTTCAGATAACAGTTACGATGTAAAATAGTAGAAAAGGTTATCTTCCATTTAATTCCATTTAATTTATTTTGGTATCCATGACAGATATGTATTTCGACTACAATGTGCAGTGTCATTCCCACTAAAGAATTTATCAAAATCTAACCCCCTTAAGTACTCATCCCCTAGGTAAAAATGTTAAGATCACAGGTATAAAAATTGATAGTAGGAATGACACCAATGAAGACTGGACATAGTAGTCGAAATACGTATCTGTCATGGATACCAAAATAAATTAAGGGGAATTAAATACTTTAACTATTTATGTTTGAAGATGCTAAGTTTCAAATGACAGACTTAAAGTGGTAATTTTATACCATAGATGAGGAGATGAATGTATAGAGTTGTTAGTTCCGTTAGAGTACGGCAGTGTGAAAATTGTACAGAGTAGAAAGCGAGCAAGGACAACTTCGAGGAATTAGACCTTGTTGGTTTTATACCAGGCCACCAGTACTGAGGCGTCGTGTTTGCGGATCATGGGTAACATACGCTTGTTTAAACACTCACGCACGTAAACATCGGTTGTCATCGTCTCCGTTGTCACAACGGGTTTGGAAAGCAAACCACACTCACAAATGGCTTGCCAATCCATAGCTTTTTCTTAACGAATTTTCCGAAAATTATCCGCGTCGTCAACACTTCTGCCATCACGAACGGTGAAGTACTGATCACCAGGAAGAGTTTTGTAATCAAATTTAACGTATGGTTCAGCGTCCATAATCACGCACACCGATTTTCCGCACAGCAATTGGTCGCATTTTTTTCACTCCGCTTTGGATTGTTCTACTTCTTTTACATCTTTAGACCCATTCTTGCCTTGGCCCGCTGAACGTTACTCTTCGAGAATCCCACTTTTTAAGCCACGTCTCGAACCGAAGCGCTTTTCTTGCGAGTGAAAGCTTGTGACTATGGCATGACCAGACACTCCCGGGTAACTAACTCAGTAGCATGAGACCCCTGAACTGTGTCGCAGGGCCGGCATGTTACTGGGTATTTGGAGGGGCTATGCGGACAAAGTATGAAACTCACAGGAATATTCACATTTTCTAAAACATTTATTTGCCCTTTTCTGTGGCGTGTGGGTGTGGGTTTTCACAAATATGTGGCGTGTATGCGAGGGTTTAAAATTTAGTACTCACTGCTGCAGCGGGATCTCCTACAGCGTCGCGACGCTGGCGTTGGCCCACACGGCTGCTCCTACACTACCGTGTGGCCGGAAACTTGCGGCGCGGGCTGCAGACAGTGTTGTTGCAGCTTTGGGAGAATGGCGGATCTGGTGGCGTTTATCAGCCACATACGACTCAGCAGGCGTTGCTGGCTCGTTTGGCTGGCAGGCGTCTTCTGTCGTTGACGGCATCGGCTGACCGTGGCATGGCCACCTTGGTCGAGCCGAGACGGGACCCTCCTTGGCAATTAAGGCCACCGGCCTGAGGGAATCGTCCCTGACGGACGATCGAGGATCATTTACTATTAGGCTCGGAAGCCATCTTGACTTCCGAGCCGAGCCGTGTAAGACCGTTTTATTTACGGTACAAGGTGTACAAAATGTACAAAAGCACAAGAGGTCCTGAAAATTATCCCAATTCAGTCAGGGAAAATTCCGTCAGGATAATAAAAATCAATTACCTGAACGGAGTTAGGCTTTCCAGCCAAAACCCCACAAGGAGGGAGGGGGGGTGTTATAATATATGCACTACACTTCACAGTCAACTGGTCTACACGGACGCCTGGTTACTTCTGCCTAATATTCCAAATCTGAGATGGCTAGCTATTCATCATCCAATTTGCGCATCCACTGCTATTTTAAAGGCAAGATTTTCCTCCCTTCAGTAACGTTACGTTGTTGTTTGCAGCGGCACAAACCCTCTCGCTCTTGTGTGTGTCTACTGTCTTAGGTTTAACAAAACGTGAATTTTCCAAACAACAACATCATACAAACGAAAATCCACGGATTGTAACCAACTGGTTACAAGTTTGTACGATCTTCCGGTCCAGATTATTGCTTGTGCTGGAAATTTGCTTCATCACTATTTATACTTCCGAATCGCGTTTCGAACGGCTCCGATGCTAACACCTTCCATTTTCGCTAATTGACTCAGAGAAATGTTAGAGATAGTAAACCATTTGTTTACGATCTGTTTGCGCTTTTCCGGAGAAATGCTTCGCATTGTCACGGAAATGTAAAGAACCGACTCTTGCGATACACGAAACTGTTGGTCAAAATACAAACAATGATTCAGCGTGATAATCAGCTGTTTGGAACAAGCAGGGGTGTTCCAAAGTCGTGCTTAGACATTCTGGGACACCCTATATATATATCTCAGGATAGTATGGGGCCACACGATGCTTTACAAATTCAATAGTTAGTCGAGTCATGGTATAATACGTCTTTGAGTCTGTTAAACTTGAAGCTCACGATCGATTTGAAGATTGAGATATGTTATGAGGCTCCACGAAATGTTAAGGGTTAAAAATTAAGTCTGGACATCGAACAAAATTTCGTTGAACCTGTAGATCATAGAGATCAGAACTCAGGTACTATTTGTGCAACACAACCATATGCAGCGCATGAAGCTATGGGGTAGTATGAATCGAATAAGATTAAACAATACAGTAGGTAGTACCTACTAAATTGTTTGATAAAATAAGGTAAATTTCTGCGATATATAGCACACACGATGTTTTGCCGGAATCTCAGCAAAATTTACTTTTAATTACTGGGTATCACAAAATATTTTGCTTAATCTCATCAATCAAATGTCATGTTTGTTGAGATCTCAGTAAAATTTAATGCCGTGCACCATGCTTGGCATACACAGTTTTGGTCACGAACTGCTCATTTGCTCATAACTTTGCACACAGTTGACGGAACATAGTTCTTTTTGAAGCAGTAGATAGAATAGAGTGTAGGCTTGTTATAGATATGTAAAAAAAAGTAGATTTTAATGCTAGTAGTAAACTGTATTTGTTTATGCGTTGTAAAAATGAGGTGAGAAATGCTCACTACACATCTTGGAATTTAAGTTTTAAATTGATTAGTGTTGATTCAAATGTTAAGCTTTACCTAATCCTCGCATATCTTTAGTAAACTATGAGCTATAAAGAAAAATAAATTTCAACATCTGAGTGAAAAGTTATTACCAAATGAGCAATTGGTGTGTACAACTGTGCATGCCAAGCATGCCGTGCACTCGGCTGTGCAAATCTCGGCAAAAAATTGACGAGCTGGCGAAAGCAAAACTTAGTGTGTAGATTTACAATCATCATAAATGTTTCTCGGTGCATTGACAACTGAGGGAAAATATAGCCTATTTGCTAGACACTTATTGAGCGTCTTCTCGAATGACTCACCATCGCAAGTAGAAAGTGAGCGAGCCGTCCGTGATGTACCAACGAGGCATGGAAAATCATTTGCATTCATTTCATACATTCATTTACATTCATTTGCCCCTAACTTTTTTCATCAATGGCATTCCGCAAAATAATGTGGAGAGCTTTTGTAGGTTTTGTTATTAGCTACAACTTTTGCTCATAACTCAAATCTGTATCTCTTGTGCATCACGAACTAGAGCGGGCAGAACTTGTTACTGTTTTTCAGTGAATGTAAAATACATTCACTGAAAAACAGTAGTGGTTTCTGTTCTTTCTGGTTCATCATGCATAAGAGAAACGGATTTGACTTGTTAAAAAAAGTTGTAGCTAATAACAAAACCTACAAAAGCTCTATACATTATTTTGCGGAATGCTGTTGAAGAAAAAAGTTAGAGGCAAATGAATGTAAATGAATGCACGAAATGAATGCAAATGATTTTCCATGCCTGGTGCCAACCGACGTCGTTAAACATGGATGATTTTGTCGTAGATGTAAAATTGGTTATCTCTGTGGTAAGTAAAACCAAATCATCATTTTCACCAGGTCTGAGCGTTGTTCCATCGGGTGTCCTGAAAAAAAGCTCCGATATCTTAGCTGTTCCGCTGTCCTTGCTCTTCAACCTGTCGCTTCGTCAGCAGTTCTGTATGGACAATGTATGCAAGAACTTTCAAGTGGATGCCAACTACACTGATCTTAAAGCTGCGTTAAACTACTGATCGTACTGTATCTTGAACAGATCAGGAGTTCCACAGAGTATCACTTTGGGACTTGGGACCACTGCTCTTCTCTTTATTTGTGAACGATGTTACGTTTATTGTACTACGTGGAGGTAAATTATTTTTCGCCGATGACTTAAAGATTTACCTAGTCGTTCGAGGCTATGCCGACTGTTTAGTATTACAAAACCTTCTTGAAATCTAAAATGATTGGTGTGAACGTAATTTTATGGTCCTGTGCGTCTCAAAGTGCTGCGTAATTAGTTTCCGTCGAACTAGGACTGCCGTCTTGTTTGATTTTAACGTTGCTGGGACTGCACTTCAACGTGACGATCACGTTAAAGACCTCGGTGGCATGTTGGATGAAAAGCTCACGTCGCCACTTCTCAACCACGATCGACAAAGCAAATTGTCAGCTTGGATTCATGTTCAAGACCTCTAAGGAATTCCGTGATCTCCTGTGTTTTAAAGCCCTTTACTGTTCATTGGTACGCTCACTACTAGAATTCGCATGTGTTGTCTGGAATCCCTACCAAGCAGTATGGAGTGCACGATTCGAATCTTTTCAACGCAAATTCATCAGATACGCACTGCGCTATTGGCAAATCTATGTTGGCACTCGTGGAGAATAGAAGAACTATGAAAGTGATGATGGTTTAAAAATTTTCCCGGCGAGGTATACGAATGCAATCTTATAATGCTTTTTTTTTTGCAAATGGAGCATTTTATTTAATTCTGGTTGCTGCTACAGTGGTAGAAAAGCTAAAATCTAAATCTGAAAAGATGTTATTTTTTCTACATTATATGTCTTTTGAGTAGTCCTTAAGTTTTCTACAAACGTAGCATTAACCAGATTAAAATAAAATGCATTTTTGATTTGCCAATCTTCCTTCGAGTGACCCGATGAATAAGGCTGTCCACGAGACAGTTGCGATCAGCTGACTTTTTTGTTTACCAAGAACTTTTGACAGATCACAGTAGAACTGACAGTTCACTCTCATATGAATTTCTGCTTTGTTTATGTTTACATTCAGCACCATTAACACCAGATCACACACACACTCTTCATTTATAGCTCTCAGTTCCACTGAGAAACGTCTCTTGGATCACCTTATTTAGGCTGTGAACCATTTGCTGAGTTAAATTTAACTCGTGGTTAAAAGTGACACTTCGAAAGTTATTTTCCATGTTCGAAAATCCCCGTGCTATCGATCGACCGGTTTTTGAGCCACGGTTGCCAAAATTTAACTTCTTGTCTTTCAGAAATAACCATGCTCGGATAGCAGGGTTAATCGATAACTTTTCATCTGTCAAATTTTAACCAAAAGTTAAAAAATTCGTCAAATGGTTCAGAGCCTTACCACCGTACGCTGACCGCTGTCGTTTGCGAGGGGGATCACGAAGATTTATCACGATTTTGAAGATTTCCTACAAAAAGATGATGTGCGATGCAAGAAGATGCGAGAAATGAAAGAAGATTTTTCGAAGATTTATTCGCTAGTGTGAGATTTATTGAGCATCTAAAATTGAGATTTAGATGTGTCGCCCCCTCGGTCGTTTGCTTGGTTTGGATTAGCATTGGGCGATCTTGAGGCAAGAATCGATCTTAGTGAATCGATTAATTTTTTTGAAAATAATCGATTCACCAATTTAATCAATCATTTTGAATCGATCTTTTTTTTTAAATGGCACAAAAATATTTCAAATATAGCGGATTATAGGAAAGTTGGTGTGGATTAACGCCAAGTTCAGTAAAAAGTTAATATTACTTTACATAAGCTATCTTGGTATGACATATCACTTATAATAGTAATTTAGTGTGATCATTGATATCATTTAGAAATAAATTGTGTAGTACGTACGCAGTAAAAGTTGTGAGTATAACACACATACATGATGAGAATATAGTTTAGTAATTAACTATTTGATTAATAATTTTATTTCATTTGACATGTGGATACTTGATTAGGTGAGTGATTTGACAGGTTAGAATCAGGTTCTGCATTTTCGAATCAAAGAAAAGAAAATGATCTCACTTCGAGCAATATCATTTTCGTATAAGTCATTGTGGTTCTTGTTATCGAGTAACGGTGAATATTCCTCCTGTCAAACCTTGACTATCGCTTGTTTCGTTCGTCAAGTGCGTCAGTTCATTTCATTTGTTTTAATTGACGCAATGAATGACTCAAAAACTACTTCCTTTGTTTTTTCCACTTTCACTTCAATTCGGGGTTAAACGAAAATTAAATTAACGAAATTAAGTTAAGTCCGGAAAAGTCTCAAATGCCCTACAATATGGGTATTTTCGGAATAAACACGACGCGAAGGTGCCGAAAATCGATGTCCGTCGTCATTTTGGAATCCAATATGGAGGATATTGGGCTCAGAAAAGTGTCAAATACCCTAAGATCTGGGTATTTTCGGAATAAAGACGACGTGTGGATGCTGAAAATCGATATTCGACGCTATTTTGAATTTCATCTGCATCTGACATCGATTTCTGGCCTCTAAATGTCACCCCGATTTAAAAAATTACCCACATTTATCGGTATTTGACAGTATTTTACACTTTTTCTGACCCAAAGCCACCATCTTAGATTTTAAAATGACGTCAAACATCGTTTGTTGGTCTCTATATGCTACTGGGATTTTGAAAATACCCATATTGATACCACATGACATATTCAACAGAAGGCATATTCACATGACTCTAAAAAAAAACCCATATGTATAGGTATTTGATAGAATTTCCCACTTTTTCTTAAACCGGAAGCCTCCATCATGGATTTCAAAATTTCATTCTCTAGACGTCATCCCGATTCGAAAAATACCCATATTGAGGGTATTTTCCAGTATTTTCCACTTTTCTGAAATGGAGACCACCATCTTGGATTTGAGAATGGCGTCGCATATCTATTTCCTATCTCTAGACGTCACCCCGATTCCATATTGATGGGTCGGCATTAGTGGTTCCCACTTTTTGTCGGAAATCGGAAGCTGCCATCATGGGTTTCAAAATGTCGTCGGATATCGATTTCCGGCCTCTAGACGTCACCCCGATTCTCAAAATACCCATATTGATAGGTAAGCAAACCACCCAACAGTGATAAATTTGACATCCACGTGCACAGATCTATGCGCTTAAATAAAACGAGTGAACAATCAACAAAAGTCAGAAAAACTGCGCGAATTTAGATCGAACAGCTTCGCTTCAATGCGAAAGTAAGTTCATTTGAAAATGAAAGACGAAATTAACAGTGGAGTGTAGCAAAAACAAACAGGACAAAAAATGATCGAAAGTGGTTCTGTTGATGGAGTAGAAGACAGAATGACTTTCAATTGAAAGTGATGGTTGACAGCTTCGTCGTCGCGTGAAGATTTTCGATTAATAGTGACTTTGTTGGGCCCTGGTTAGAATATTTGTTTTATTGGTATTAAATTATGTGAAATTTAGAAGTGGAAGAGAATGCGAAGTACTATACGAAAGCCGCACAGAGAGACGATTATAGAGCTTTTTGATGTTTAAATAAAATGAGCACAAGCAAGAGGGAAACAGATTAGTGGGAAAACAAATCGTCCGTTCATCCATGTGTGCTACATAGAGAAAGACAATTAAACATCAAAAAAGTCTATAATCGTCACTGGAGCCCCAAATTTTCTCTTTCTCGTTCTTGCCTACTGAACTGTCCCACTGGTTGTTTGCACAATCCATGTTCAAGGCAAGTGATGTACAAAGGTGAAGACAAAAAAAATCAACATTAAATTGCAAATGCAAATCCACTGAATGTTTTTTTTGGATCGAAACAACAATCGAATGAAAATGATCGATCCACTCAATTTTTGCCGTGTTTGAGATCGATCTTTTGTGTTTCGATCCAAGATCGCCCATTCCAAACTAGCAATGTGTATACTCTTGCTGAGTGACGAAACGTATCGTCTTCGTTGCTAAAGTCTTACTCGCAGAATATGATGTTCCTGAGTTACTGGCGAAAATTAATCTGTATGCTCCTGCCCGAACACTCCATCCGAGAGCCTTGCTACATGAAGTAGTACAAGCATCCAACTATGCTGCAAATAGTTCCTTTGTCGCCATGATTCATCAATTCAACGATGTATCTAACTTATTTGACTTTGACATCAATGCCTCCAGATTTCGTCATCGTTTGCTGTCGGCCAATTTTTAATGACTTAATTTAGATTTAAGTGTTTCATTGAGACTACCAAGTCAGATGGACTATAATAATAATAAATGAATAATAAAATATACGTCGCCTTCTTCTTCTGACTGCATTGAAATTTAAGTTACTATTTTTAAGAATAAATTTAATAAAAATTCATAGGAATTTTATGAAAAATTTGAAAGGAATCAATAGGACATTTCAGAGAACAATTCGAAAGTTGTTCTCGGAAGAACTCTAAAAGAGTCTTAATAAGAAAATCAAAGCAATTGTAGAAAGAATTTTATGGAACAATTAACTCCAGGTGAATTTCTAGGAGAGTTCTTAGTATAATTTTAGGAAGTTCTGGGGAGAATTCCAATAAATAAATGCAGAGAAAAATTTCAATAGGGTTCTGATGTGTGCTTCAAAGAAAATTTCGAGGCGATCTCAAAAGGTATTGATTTCTAAGGATAGTTTAAAAATAATTCTGTGTCAAATTCCAAAGAAATTCTGGGGATAACTCTAAGTGTTTTCTTAATGGTGTTAGTTCTAAGGTAATTCCGTGTAGAAAACCAATTAAATTGAATTTTCCGGGTATAATTGCGTATAATTTATTTTGAGGCCTGCGGATATTTACATAGTGTTCGGATAAATATTAGATTCACACTAATTTTTCGCAGCAACTGTTCAAGCAGCTCTAATGCAATATATATTTTAATAAACAATTATTTTACTATGAATTAATTACTAAATTACTTACAAGAAATAGTCCCCTCTAATCATTTGTGCTCCGAAACTGGTTGTGCTGCTGTTTTGCGTTCCAACTCTAGTCCTAAATAGGTAAATTTAGTTTCTTATTGTTTTGCATTTAATTTTATTCTTTATAGGTACTCACAAATCATTCAATTAATTTTACTTGTTTACGGAACTAATCTGGTGGTGTCATCTACTTCTGGCACGTAATCATCTGATTTAGAAATTTAACCCTAGTTTTGAAATATGTTATGTCACATCTACTAAATATAGTGTATTTCATTTTGTTTGCTCACGGAATATTAAGCACTAAACTAATACCCTACCACCTTCGCAGAAAACTGGTTTAACTTTAAATTATGTATAATTTTTCAATTTTGTTAATAAACTAAACTCCTCCACTATCTATTGGGTTTGTGTTTGTTTTTATCCTTCTTCCTCACTTCTCCACGAATCGACGTAACAATTCAACGACGGTTCTATCACTGTAGACCGGTGACGCATACATCTCGCTTCTCACATCTCACTTCACGGCAGGCCGGTCGTGAGTACAGCTGAAGCCTAGTGGTGTCAACACACCCCAGCCCGTAGCTCAGGTACCCGTTCATCAGTAGTTCCGGATTTACCATCAAGAACTTCCAGCACTGCAAAGTTAACTACTCCGCGCCGCAATACGCCTTTACTTGTCCGTACGTCCGCCTCCCTTCCGTACACGAAATCTCCTTTCTTAAATGGCTTCCTCTCAGCAAACTACTTGGTACGCTTGTTGATCGTTGACAAGTACTCCTTGTACCAACGCTGCCACATCTGGTCCGCCAAGTACTGCGAACGCTTCTACACGTCGCGCAACGCTTCTGCGAAGTCCGCCGATCCATCTACGTGAACATCGACCGCCTTGACCGTACCTTGACGGAAATGGTTCGGTGTTAGCGCTTGGTAATCTGCTGATTCCTGTGGTACGTACGTTAGCGGTCGACTGTTAACCATATCTTCCGCTTCAGCCAAGGTTGTTTCGTCAGTCAGACGTCTGCCATCGTCAAGTGCCTTCATCGCCTCCTTTACAGATCGAACCATCCCCTCCCAAATACCACCCATGTGCGGCGTACCATGAAGTTCCACTTCGTTGTGCTACTCGTCATTGAATCCGCACATTCGTTGTCAATCCGCTTCACCCATGCAATCAACTCCTTGCTGGCTCCCTTGAAATTTGTCCCGTTGTCGGAGAAGATTTCGTGTGCAACTCCTCGTTTGCCGATGAATATGCGAATGGCCATGATACATGCTTGCGTTATCAATCCGTGTACCACTTCCAAGTGCACCGCGCGTACAGCCAGGCACGTGAACAGTGCGATCCACCGCTTCTCCTTTCTTAGACCAACTGTCACTTCCACGGGTCCTAGATAATCAACTCCAACAGCACTGTAAAGTTGAAGCTGTCAGGCGATTCGCTGAACCGGAAGTGGAGCCATCATGGGGACTGCAGCATAACAACGATTCACTCTACACCAGACACACTTTCTCATCACTTGTTAAATTTACGTTCGTAACTTCGGAATATGAAACTTCTGTCGAAGCTCGTTGAAGACCGTTTCCCGATTTGTGTGTCCAAACTTTTCATGATAATATTGTACCAATCGTTTCGTCACTGTGTTTCCTTTCGGAAGGATAACTTCATATCGCTACAACTCAAGGCGGGAGTAGCCGTCAATAATGCTGATGATGGTACAGAACGCAACAACTACCTTACTGATTTCTCTCCTAGATGACCACGTTGGTCATGACGAGAGGAGCAACACAATAGTTGGGTAAAGAAGAATTGCAGTATAACACACCATCGACTGGAAATGCTCTCGGCAACGTGGGGCTTTAGGTAGTGATGAAACGTCGCTAGAACTATTCCACAGCCGTAGATAGTAATGCAAAGGCGGGCGCACACTTTTTGCCTGTAGATTCGAAGACATAGGGGAAATGGATGTAATGTCGGCCTAAATGTCCCTAATTTGGGCCCATACATATATTCAGCAATCGACTAAATTTTCAATAGCGACCAATAATATCCATTAGTACAGCCCAGATTGATAAATCTCCGCTTTCATCGTACGGGTTAGGCAAAAGGTGTGCGTTTGACTTTGTACTGTCGCAAATGGCCCTTCGCTCATTTTCAACTTCTATTCAATTTTCCTACTGCCGTACTCTAACGGAACTATCCACCTACCCTCTTCTAAAGATCATTCTCTAGCTAATAAATTATCACACTGAAGCTTCATGTTAGATAGCATTTCCAACCAACTCTGAAAATCGCAAACTTCGCGTATGAAGTACCATAAAAACACTTTAACCACATAGGAACGTTATAGGATTTACTTCGTCATACGGATAAAGGCAAAAACGGAATGGAAAATTGATTTGCTTTGAGTGCTTGTGTTGGCGGTTTCGAACTGAAGTACCGTACCAAACGTACCTATAATTGAATCGGTAGCGCTGAAATCATAGCTATTTTGATGTTTTCAGCTCGATAGGACGAAGTAAATTTTCACGCTACTGATTTTATATATTTTTTGGAAAACTTAATCGCTTAAGTCTTTCACCCCAGCTGCAAAATATATTTTTGTTTAGCTCACATCCACTCAATGATGGGTAGTATGCAATTGGCATCCCCCATATCATCGCGTGCATTTTATATCAATGATGATCCTAATGATGAACCATGTTTGACAGGCACATGTGTTCAGGTTACACGACCACCATTCTGTCTGTGCTTGGACATGTTATTTTTTATGTTCAGAACATGGGAAAAACATGCTTGCCCATTCTAATTTGCACAAATGTCGTTGACAGTAACGACAATACCTAGATTTGATTATATGGCCTAGGCTGTCATAAATTATCGCATATGGACGTCCTGGTACTAGCTATCGTATGCCAAATGACTATATTTAAATGATAATTGAAAATATAGTACTCACTGGTGCGTGGAATTATTCAGTGAAAATATAAAAAAAAAATCATATTTAATAATGCCATGTACTTATTTGATTTATTAATCAACATTACCAGCACATCTGTTGAGGACTCAACCAACGCATGTAGTGCGATAGGTGGATGTTTGAAATTGATAAGTGCCAGACTAATTGGCGTATAATCTCCAATGTGATAGATCGTGCACAGTTATAAGTTGAAATTTTTTGATTAATTATGATAATTTAACTAAGCCGAACAGTTTTTTTTTTAAATAATAGGTTAATGTTAAACCCTCCACCCTGCTCTCAAAAATTACAAAATAATGAAGGGCAAAAACAAATCAGCCCTATTTATTATTGTTATTCACTCTGCGATTTTTCCTCCTCCCCCACCCCTTGAACATAATATTTGCATCAGCCTTATTCTATAAAACTTAAATAATTTAAAATGTCCTTGATCAATATTTAAAAAATTTTTACATGCATATGAAATAAACAAACTTTTGAAATATTAAAACCCTTGGACACCTAAAAATGGGCAAAACCGTATGACAAGAACTGTTGTTAAATTTGTTTCAACTTTTTGCTAGTTCACCTTTATAAGAAACTTTTGCAAAGAAAACAAGAAAATAACAACAAATCGTTTCCTTTGCAAAAAATTCAAAAATATTACCGAGAAAAAGTTCATAAATTTGACCATAAGTTATTGTTTTACGATTTTTGTAAAGTTTGAAGTGTCCAAGAATTTGAATGTTTCAAGAGTTGGCATGTTTCATAAGCTTTCTTTTCATAACATAAATTATTAATATTGAACAAGAACATTTTGAGTTATTTAAGTTTTTAACACTGTGATGGAATTTTTACTCAAGATAAGTAATCAAAATTTTCCGTGTATTTTTTTTCTACAACTTTGTTTCAGTCGTCATTTTGACTAGAAGTGATGTTTCCGGTGTTTTAAAAATGTTTAAATACACCATTTTGAAAAATGGATGAATTTTAGCACAAATGTGAATGATTGCCCATAACAAACAATTATGCAAAAAGTTTCATGAAAATCGGAGAAGATCGAGACTAAAATCATTTTTTTTTTTCAATTTGGCCTAAAACTGCTCTGCCGGTGGACGCATGTGCTGTGGGATTTCATATACACATGGCACAGTTATGCTTCCACCGGTAGTGCTGCATTGAAACATTTCCAAGTTTCCTGATTGGAGAAAAAAAATCCATAATACTGGGCTTTGGAAAATTCTCCAAGCCCTTTACTTCTTCTGGATTCTGGAACTTATGGGCTGTCCATCTTCCATGTGGACAATTTTTGACTGATTGTAAACTCCCCTTCCCCTGTGTGAACAATCATCCATATATCAGCCATTCCATAGCAAAACGATATAGTGGTTCTCAGAATTTCGTAACAATTGATAGTTTTGTTCCTTATCGAAAAATATTAGGCCCGTATTTTTTTTCTCATAAGGGTGACATGGAAATGTAAGCGTGGTCCATAAAATCGCTTTTTTTTTCTATTTTTTTTTCCGAAAATAGCATTTTTAAAAAATCATAACTTTTGAACCATTGAACCGATTTGAATGATCAAAATATCAATTGAAAGGTATTTAAACTACTTTTCAGAAATTTTTTTTCATAAGTTAATCGTGATTCTCCATCAGCCTTGATAAGTTTAGCAAGATACACATATATTTACCTTCAATTTGTCTTTTGACGATTGAACAATCAGACAACCCGTTTAGAATTTACAGGGGAAATGAAAACACTATTATTTTAAATATAGAAACCAACACAAGTTAAGTTGCACTTATTTTCATTATCAGGCGTAGTTTCATCCTATTTAAGTTGTTAATATTGATGCACCTATCCATCTCATTATTTTAGGGACATTATAATGTCTTCCATGGTATTTTTCATGAAAAAAAAGAGCTGCTCTGTTAGAGTAGCTTCAATACCAAAACAATATTTATACCTCAATATCCAAATGGTACCTACGTTTGTATTTAAGCATGACCATCCTTTTGAAAACAGACATCACTAAAAATATCTTTTTGAGTGAACAAGTATAATTTGAATATGGAATTCAAGAAGGTCAAGTGTTGCAAGCCGTTTCCTTATAAACGGTGTTCGTCAATGCTTCGTAAATTATCCGAAAATTTGATTGAAAAAAATAAGTTCCTAGAGCGAAAATTTAATTTGGATACATCTCTATCAATCTGTGATACGTGTCGCTTGAATTTGAATAGAATCGAACCATGTGCTGAAAATCTGGAACTAGAAGTGCAACCGTCAGTCATGGACATCGCGGAGCCGCAGCCATCTACATCTCGACATAGCCTCGAAGAAATGCCATCAACTACGTCAATAACAACAGCATCATCTCAAGATAGTGGAGAGCAACAATTTTCCAGGAAGCATAATATTGAGCTGGCATAGCTGGTATCAACGTATCGCCAATATCGACAAAAAAATTCCAGAATGTTAACTATCCCCGGAGAAAGTATATGGACATTACCAATGGCATTAAGAAACGCATCTTTGGTTTTCAAGCGGAAGAAGATGACCTGGAGCAACTTAAATTGAAAACTGCGGAGCACAATGAGATGATCGGACAACTGAAGGAGAGATTTGCTGATCCAGGTTCATCGAGCGACGATCAAATAAGGATTCTCACGATTTTGCCGAAATCTTGGTCATCGCAAACGGTAATGGACGAATTTGAAACAAATAAATACATTGTATTGCAAGCTCGATGCTTGGCAAACGGGAAAGAAGTATTGGTCACCCCCAACAAAAGGTTAGGACACGGTTTGGATCCCGAAATTAAAAACGAGGTATTGCAGCTCTTCGAAAGCGACCAGATAAGCAGAGCCACGCCAGGACTAAACGATTACGTTTCAGTGAAGAAGGAAGGTAAGAAGATTCATATTCAAAAGCGACTTTTAGTTTGTACATTGCGAGAAGCTTTTATTAAATTTCAAGAAGTTAGTAAAAATAGCATTGGATTTAGTTCATTTGCAGCACTTAAACCAAAGCATTGCAAATTACTTGGTAGTTCAGGTTCTCACAATATGTGTGTTTGTACCATCCATGAAAATATTAATTTAATGCTTCATTGTCTTAGAAAATATTCATTCGAAAAAGATTTCAACCATTATTTTGAAGAAATATTATGCAGCTCATGATTGTTACCTCCGCGAATGCGAACGTTGCCCAGGTCTCTCAGATTTTGAAAGAAGTTTTTCAGAAAAATTCGAGGAACAGGGTATGTCTGAAATATGTTTTGAACAATGGGTTTCAACTGATCGATGTAGTTTAGAGATGGATTTGTTCCTTATTTTTGCGAAAAGTTTGAAAAACTGGTATCCCATGATTATATTAAAACTCAGCAGTCTAGTTTCTTGAGAAATACAAAAAATACTCTTAAAAATGGAGAAGTTGTCATAATTTGTGAGTTTTCCGAAAATTATTCATTTGTTCTTCAAGATGCTGCCCAAAGTAGTTACTGGAATAATCAACAAGCTGCTATTCTTCCTTTTTACATTTATTATTCAGAATCAGGTAGAATTAAAAATTCATAACATATAAAAACATACCAATCAAAAGTTCATCAAATATAAATATATATTTAACGAAAAGGTTTATGTACAAATTATTATTATTAAAGACGATCGAAAGTAATAAATGTAAGATGCAAATAAAAACGCATGGGTATTTCATTTATTTATCTTATTTATCTTTTAAGTTTAAAACCAATCTTCCAATAGTCTATTGGTGCAAGGGTAAGTTGAAGGTAAGTACATGAATATCTTGCAAAACTTATCATATTTGATGGACAATCACGTATAACTTACGAAAAGAACATGTTTTCTACAAAAAAATGATTATGATGAAAGTAAATTTGAAATATCTTGAAAACGGTTACATTTAGGAAGTTTATCGATATGAGCATTATCGTTTGAAATGATTTTTATATTCATATACTGACATCAAACTGAACATTTTGCCGTAAATAATGAAAGTTTCAAAAATGCCTTAAAAGTTGCTCTTAGAAAAACTTTTTTATTAAAAGTTCGTCCATCCTGGAGTTGTTTTCAAAACTTCTGCTTTCTATTCAAGTTTTTATTAAAAAAAAATTGAAAAAAAAAATCAAAAATACGTTTTTTTTGTTATTTGAATTTTGAGGTTTATTTTTAATTTTTTTTTGTAAAAAAACGAAAAAAAAATTCCTTGTATATTTTTTTATAAAGCCTTATTAGTTTCCTACAACTCCTTCTTAGTAATTTTTTTCTACAACCAACTGTTTTCGAACTACATTTTTTTTTAAAGTATGTGTGCAAAAACACATAGGCCCTTTTCAAAAATTACCCTTGAGTCAAAAGGGTCTCCTCTCCTGCGGAAAATACTTGGTCTATCATACTGAAAATATGTGCCAAGTATCATTCAGATCGAAGATAGTCAAGTTTGGTGACTGACCGATTTGGCGTGGAATTGGTCAATTTGGAATATGTCTTGTAAAAATGATTTTTGGCATGGGGTGACTGATTGTCTAGAGCAAGATGTGAAAAAAACATATATGCCAAATGAAACAATGACTTTAAACGTCGAGCTCAAGCGTATTAGGACTCATTCAGACAAACCAGCAGTACCTGATAGAGGAAGTTTGCTCTATCATATAGTTATTAATTTACCTGGGTGTGTCGGTATTAGTTAGCAATTGACCTTTAAAGCCATTGTTTACGTTAGGTACATCCGCCCTTTTCACACGTTGTTTGAGATTTTCCCATACTTATTATACACCCTGTCACACATTGTAGGACCCCCTCCAACCCCACAAGAGTGGACGTCATATTTGAATCACCCACTTTGCATACTATTGATTAAAACTAATTTGAGGTGGAACCGTGAGAATTATTGGCTCTTATTTTGATAACATAGTCAATTCACATCAACGCATTTAATATAGATTAAAAACTGACGTTTATGGGCAGAGTTGCATTTAAGTTCGAACCCATTTATATCACAAATCTCCGACATACTGGAGACGCATTTGAAAAAAAAATCCAGCTGTTGCTTACAACAGATTGATAAATTCTCCTACCTCTTTGTAATTAACTATTTCACCTTTGCACCATCACATCCTTTAACCAGAGCGATAGGTTATCGACCAACGCCCGGCAGCATCTTGAGGGCGCATATCTTAATTATTCATTCGGTTAAACTTCAATTATCAGCCCGCGAGAATGGACAACCGAGAGGCGGCATCTTCATTAATTCAAACTAAATCAATCTACTTTCCACTCCGCAGCTTCCTTGTGCGTCACCAACCAACCAACCGACCGACCGACGGGGTTTATCTAGCCGGCCACCATTCAACCATTCCTAACCATTCTCTTTCACACGCATTCAAATAGCCCATTGAAGGCGTGAAATTACCTATTCGATCTGGACCCAAGACCCGGAGCTCTCCCGGCACATAATTAAGAGAGCGCCAATTGATAAACACCATTAAATCCAATTCACCGACACCGACCCGATATACCCGTCAATCTACTAGGTGGAGTGTTTCTTGGGATATTGAAAATTATCCGAGCGATGCTACCTACTTGTTTCGCGAGCAGACGGACGGAAGAGCATTTCGGACACGGATGCCACCACCATCGACCGAGGAAGTTGGATTGTGCATCTCCCTGAGAAGAAAGGGGCCTTCAAATCCAGTCGTTCACACCGTCCACGGTACCACACGACGTCCATTCCGAACAGGAGAAAATCAAATAAAACAAAATCGAGTTTCTGTCCGGCACCATCATCAGCCAACAGCAGCAGGTCTTTTAAGATGAATCACGTCGTCGGCGAGCGCGCGCAAAGATTGAACAATTCAACACGCTTTTCGGCATTCGGTGTGTTTGATATTGCTTCCTTTTTTTCGCCTGCTCACGGATCATCGTGGAACATACCCGTGAAATGGAGCGTCTATAAGGCGGGGGCCTTTGGCGGTATTTCAAGGGCTTATATCTGCAAACTTGCCTCAAGATGCACATTTCCCGCGGGGGATCATTCAGAGAAAACGTCTCGGCTCCGTTTGATTGGCAGGTTTCAGCAGCACATTTAGCTAATTGTAATTTAACGAAAAAATCTTAATTTAAATATTTGCTAGTTTCATTAGATCCAGCAGTTACGGTATTTGTGTGTGGCCTCCCCCCTACTTCGAATCATCGGCGACCAAACATTTTAATCATCCAACATCTCGAACCGCAGCGCATCATCGCAGGTCAATCAACCGTGATGGAAGCTGCTGCAGCGATCCGAGTCCGACAGATGGCTCGACGTCATCAGAAATTATGCGGTGGTTGACTGGTGGGTACCTATATAGTCCTTTACGATGTGGCTATGACTATAATACCTCCGAAGACATTCCAAATTCCGATGGCTCCTGATTCTGCCGGTGCATTCCAAACATTGATTGAATTGCACAGCTTTAATGTACGTATGCATGTGGTTATGCACAGCGGGTATGTTCTCTTTTCTCGGGCGTTGCCGTCGTCGTCATTTCGGTCAACGGCGAAGGAATGACAGAAATGTGTCTGTCGAGTGGACGGCTTGCAGCCATGCGGAATGGTAGGTAATCCTTTTGGCTAGTGACAAGTGCTGGCTTCTTTTTCAAATGTTTGACATTCCATTCTACGCATACACTGCATGGTTTGCTTTTATCTCGTTCTGAATCGATGACGCTGATTTGTTAAAAAAAAAAACTTGGAAATGTGCATACGCAGCTGATAATTGCATTCCATTGAAAGTCCAGGTGTATGGTTCAGTAATTTCTACATTTGAAGGATATTTTAAATTCCCCTTGGTTTGGTGATTACTCACCGAATGGAATGCTTGTCAAGTGCAGCCAGGTTTTATTTCGAGGACTTTGAAGCTATTACACGAGCTTATGATTGCTCTCAGCTTAGCGTTCTTTGAAGTAATTCCTCAGTTATAAATTCAGCAGTTATACCAACTCTAAGACTAGAAGGTCCCGAAGAAACGTGCTCAACTTTTTGGCTCAGCTCTGGTACTCTCTTCGGTCCCAAGCTAATCAATGCACCCCTCGAAACATAGAAAAATCGACGAACCCCTCATTTTATCTGTCAAACATTCATAGCGAATCAAAACAAACATAGTGTAGTACTAGAATTTCCACTAGAATGGCGTACGTTAAAAAGTGAAAGAAGGAAGACGTTTTGCTGTTTAACACAAACGCATACGGCCATGTGAAATGCCATTGGAGTAAAGAGAGTTTCCCTGCCATTCCTTCGACATATCCTCTGACAACCCAAGATATTTTCAAATCCTATAGGTAGAGCGATCTGCATGTGTATTGAATATAGTTTTGAGAATTCAGGATTAAAGAAACATTGGATATTTTTTTAATTAGGGGTAATGTCGGCTTCGGCACTTCTTTCCCTTTTATCGCCAGGGGAGTAAATGAAGTCTTAGAGTGTTAATTTTTTGCAGAAAAATGCATTGGAACATGATGCAAATAATTAACCGCTGATGATAATAGGTAAAGAAGTGCTGAATCCTACATTTCCCCCATTTTCTATCGTTAAACTTTGAATATGTTTTATTCCAAATGTGTTTTTGAATATCAAAGTGTACGGAATTATGATAAAGGGTGTCCACGATGAAATTGCCACACTATGAAATTGCTCTAACTTTTTAACCGTTGGGTAGAATTTAATGAAAATTTGGGTGGATTTAGTTCATAATGCATTGTTTACATCCTGCAAGTTTTTAAGTCCTGTGATCAAAACTCGCGGAAATGGAGTCGAAAGAACAGCTCGTGCGTGATAAAATCTTGCGCATTCATCACGAGAACAAGGATCTCTCGCATCGTTCCATCGCTAAAACGTTGGGAATCGCGAATTCCACGGTGTCGCGAGCGATTAAGCTGTTCGAGGAACGGTTGACCACCGATCGGAAGCCCAGAAGTGAAGGAAAAAGTATTCCGTACAACACCAAAAATCACAACCGCGTAGTTGGGGCCTTCAACCGAAATCCGAACGCCTCCGTTAGGGATGTGGCTAAGAAGCTGCACCGAAGTTTTGTCCAGAAGGCCAAAACTAAGGCTGGGCTTCAAACGTTCAAGGTACAAAAAGCCCCTAATCGCGACGAGAAGCAGAACAAGCCCACCAAAACCCGTGCCAGGAAGTTGTACCTCAACATGCTGACGAAAGTTGAATGCTGCATCATGGACGACGAAACATATGTGAAGGCCGACTTCAAACAGATCCCCGGCAACCTGTTTTTCACGGCCAAGGATAAGTTCAGCGTTCCGGAGCATGTCCGCACTCAGAAGATGTCCAAATTTGCGAAGAAATTCCTGGTTTGGCAAGCCATCTGCACGTGCGGGAAGCGGAGTGCACCTTTCGTGACCCAGGACACGATGAACGGACAGGTGTACATAAAAGAGTGCCTCCAGAAGCGGTTGCTTCCTCTCCTGAAGGCCCACAACGTCCCAACAATCTTCTGGCCGGATTTGGCCTCATGCCACTACTCCAAGGACGTGCTGAAGTGGTATGCGGACAATAAGGTCAATTTCGTGCCAAAAATGTTCAACCCTCCCAACACTCCGGAGCTCCGCCCCATCGAGAAGTACTGGGCGATTATGAAGCAGCACCTTCTTAAACAACCTAAGGTAGTGAAGACAGTCGAGGAACTGAAGAAAGTATGGGTTTACATGCAAAAAACGGTTGATTCACAGGTTGTGCAGAATCTTATGGCCGGGGTTAAGGCCAAGGTGCGGGCATTTGCGTATGGACTGTAAATAAAATACGAGTAAAATGGTAAAATGAAGTTTAATAGTTATTTCTCAATCCCTGAAAATTTGATGGCAATCGGATGAAAACTCGAATTTTGCGAATCAATTTTGTGTGTGGCAATTTCATCGTGGACACCCTTTAATCGTACTAGAATTAGCAGAAAAATCATAAATACAATTTTTCTTTGATGTGATCGTCTCACTCCACAATTAGCACTTTACTTACCCTTTGCTTTTGCAGGAAGCATTGATGAAATCTGTGGATAGGAAGTAATCTGAGCTGAGGGTGGCTTGGCTTGAAATGTAAACAAAACAGCTTTATCCACCGCAGTTTGCTTTGGTTGCGTATGTTTTAGTAATTGAGCTAATAAACTATAGAGGCATAATAAGCGCAGCGCTACAGTATCTCTCCTAGATTCTGACAAAGTTGCCAGTCTTCTTGATATGATGTCTTCAGTATAATTGTACTTGCCACACAATTATGCTAATGTAAAATGATACCGGCATTGAAAGCTCTCAATAAATAACTGTGGAAGTGCATCCAGAACACTAAGCTTAGAGCACGCAGTAAACTTATATGCGATAAGCAATAAGTTTAAAGGCGAAGTAGAAGAAGAAGAAGAAGAAGCAGAAGAAGAAGAAGAAGAAGAAGAAGAATAAGAATAAGAAGAATTCAAAACAATTATTATTATTATTTAGCTTTATTTAGGAGGCTTTCAGCCTTAGGCTGGTTCGCCTCCAATCCGAATTCAAAACAAGCATATAATCTAAAAAACTGAATAAGGGGCTTATTACGGATGTCACTTCACGGTGAAAAGTTGTCACTTGTCGTCACGGTGAAGTGATTCCCATTTGATTTATACGGTAATCACGGCTCTTATTCTGAGTATCACTTGCTTATCACCGTGTAGTGACACCCGTAATAAGGCCTAAGATGTTCTCATCTTTCCTACAGACACTCTATACATAAGCACCAACAGAAGTGTACACTGTACACACCTTTCAATATATGAATCTTGGGTACACCCAACCGGGGGATGTAAGATTCGCTTACAATTATGTGTGATTCATCATCAGAAGATGTTAGTGGAGACCAAGCTTACTGGTATAGGCGAAAGCGTAGATAGAACACGAAATAAAAAAGACAAAAAACCATTACATCGCCTGCAAGGTCAAGTTCTAACATTCGTTGCGATGTTCATGAACAGAGGATGATAGGAAACGGAACTAACATTCATAGTAATAGATTTTGGTTTGCGTGTAGTTTTTAACCTTTCGTCTGTGGTATCCCGAAAATCGGTAAGACTACCGGTAAAACGCTAGGTCTGGCCACCTTCAAGGTGGTATAAGTGTAAATTAATTTTGAGTGTAAAAAGCGTTCTCTCCACCAACTACCAATTGAAATTTAAATGCCTCCGTTTCTGATTCCCATGTTACCTATCTGTTCTGTGCCGCAACGCTTCTAGCGATACATGGCTTTGCTCGGCACACCACACCCATGATAAAAGTTCGCTCTCTCTAGACCCCACGCTTCAGCGTCAAGGTTCCTGGTTTGAGAAGAATCCGGAAGGGAGACACCGTTACTCTATTCTCCGGCAGAGCGTTGGCAAATCCGCCAACATCAACCACGTGAACCGTACCGTACCAGTCCGGGTGCAATGCGCAACATCAACACCGTTGAAAAGGGTGCTACTTTGCCGACCTCACTCCGACAAAGGGATGCTTCTGTGCCGATACAGGTGAAGCAGCGACGACAATAATGGTACCGTGAGTAAACGAAATGCATGCAAATCTCCACACACTCAAATAATTGAGCTCGAAGACAAGTAACAGGATAGGCTAGTAATCGCTAGAAACAGTTCAGAAAACAGCACACACGATTAGGGAGAGCTAGCAAGCAAACAAACATATGGGAAAGGAACAAGTACTATGAACAAACCTAGGTTAGAAACTCTAATAAATTATTTAATGATTTCCGTTATTTGCCGCTGAAATAAATGTTGTTTTTCGTAAAATTTAAGCTTGCCCTGTAATGTTAATTTTTGGTGACTAGGTTTTTAACATTTGGCGTCGTTAGCATTTGTTAGCAGAATTTACTCCAGGTTGGACTGCATGGGAAAACAGTCTCCGCACTCACGTGTCACGATCGGTGGAGGAAATCTGAAAGGGAAAGTTCCTCCAGTGATGATAAATGTGAGGGGGGTTGTTGTGTTTCGGTAGAACGGCAGCTAGCACCAACTTTCGCTTAAACTGTTTGAAGCAGCCTCGATCTATGAGGATCTCAATCTCTCATGGGACTTCAGTCTGCTGAAAGTATTTTTCCGTCTCTTCTACACATAAACCCGCCCTGAGGTTGGGTTTCTTGCCGGGCAAATCAAACCGTGTCGAGTGGTCCTCTTTGGAGGTGGCGCTTAAGCTACTCGTTTTTGAGACAGGAAGCGTATTCAGTGGTCGAAATCTCGCAGGTTGCGAGGCGTGCGTTACAAATTGTGGTGTGTTCAAATGTGGTTAGGAAAAATGAATAGGAGAAGGAGATGATATGGAGTGGTGGTGATAAGCTACAAGGAAGGAAAATGGAGGAAATAAGGAACGGATTTAACACTGGATGGGAAAAGGAGGGCTTTTGATATCTGGGATGGTCAACTATTGCTCAGAAGTAAACCGGCCTTCGTGCCTACAAGACGTGAGTCTAAAGTACTAAAGTGAACCGAACAAAGTGCCTCAAAGTGCAGTGAACGACCTTTTTCTGTTCCAGGTGTTCGTTCAGGTAACTGAGTTCGGCCAAATTCTGATTTTGCTTGGTTTTAAACAACCATTTGTCCTTCAGGACCTTTTATTGTTCCATGTACAGATCCTCACGATCGGCACGTTTCGACCTAGTCAGTCTCGACTGTCTTGGTCTAAAAGTCAAGGACTTTCCACTCTCCGGCTTGATAATCGCCAGAAAGGAGAGCATCCTTGGACTTGGAAGTCCTAATCAATAAAGAGGAAGACCCTTCTCGACTCGACCAAGGCTGCCTTGTCACGGTCAGCCGATATTCACCAACGAAGGGAGACGCCGTTGACCCAGAAAAGGCTACTTCGGTAGCTGCACAGCGATCGCTTCATTCCCTTGTTGCACCACCCACACTTTAGCTGTCAATTCATTTCACCATCACTATAGAAATCCCACAGTTCCAAACTTCGAAACGAAAATTGATACAAATCTCGAAGCTTCAGAATCTTGGAGGTTTCTTAATCCAATTTCTTAAATTTTCTCAGCTACAACTTTATTGAAGATCACTTTTTTTTTCATTTGCTTTGTTTTTTCCGTCGATCTTGTTTTCCGTGCTGAGCACCAATGCTACCCACGGGCCAGGAAGGCAGCTCCCACACCTGGACCATACCTATCGACCCATCACAACTCATGAACCGGGGACCAACGGCTTTACTTCCCATCCGAAGGAAGGCGTGATCAGAGATGTTATGCCTCAGAACATCCCGGCGGCGCCGACTGGGATTGAACCCAGGCCTGCTGGGGTGAGAGGTAATCACGCTTACCACTACACCACCGGCGCCGTTATTGAAGATCACTTATCGACCAAATGTAAGGAACAAAAGTTATTAATGATTTAAGTCACTGATGTTTTACGATTATGCTCTATCAACTGTTCAGAAGCCAACATTGGTGTTCCTTGCGCGTAGAACAGAGCACAAAACCGTGGCTACTATGTCACACTGTAGAATACAGTGTTGCCAACAATATAGCTGCTTGATTATGCCATAATATTATTATTTTTTATTTAATTTGACGTTTGGCTGAAAAACGATCTATTACAAAGTTGTACCTGGGAAAGTTTCTCATAAGGGTAGCTAGGAGAAATGCAGGTAATGTCGGTCTAAGTATCCCTAATTCGGGCCCATACATAAATTCAGCAATCGACTAAATTTTCAATAGTAACCAAAATATCCATTAGTAACGTCCCAATAACGCGTTCATCTAGATAAAATTGATTAATAGCAGATTTTTAGCGATGGGCCCAATATTAGAGACATTTCCCCTATATAATTATTTAACAGTGCTATATAGAAAAGGCTAGAAGACAATGAACAAAAAGTGTGGTTTTCTCATAAGAATTTCCATATAAGCTTCAAATGGTTGGGGCCAAGTCAGTTTCTTACCAAATGAGTGTAACTTTTGGGAGGTTAATCAGGACACAATATCGAACCGTTTGAGCACTGTAAGCGAAAATTTCAAATTTTCCATCAGTCTGCTGAGCACCCTAAAAACCTACGCTATTTATGCATCTTCCCTTTCAGTTTGCGAATGATCGGATATTTCCGCCATTTCCATGTTCCATGTCGTTTGATGATGGTTCGATGCATTTGGGCTTAAGAAGTATGCGCTGCATTTACTGCGTTATAGAAGAAAGCAATAAATTGTGGTTCACGACAGGGGTCATGGGAAAATATTTATGAACTGTAATGGTTGAGCAGCTTATGGATTTGCAGAATTTCTGAATAAGATGAGGTTGGATATTTTTGCCAGTGTGGGATTCTGAAGTCCTATGGGTATTTTTTACTCTGAAATGAAACTGAAATACGAATAATAGCCTTAAATTCTTAATCCACATTCCAGATACTTTTTGATTTCATTTGTATATTAATCATGTTATGGAAGGTTTTAAATATTCCAAATATTTCAAACAGTGTGATTATATTTGATGAACGTAATTCAATGCATATCAATTATAGTTTTTTTTTTTAATATTAAATATAGTCACTTTATCAAAGTTTACGTCATTCGTGACTTGTCCGGGGATGAGATTTGAACGCGTGACCTTCAGCGTGAGAGCCGTGGATGGTAAACACTAAGCTGAGCCCGTCCTCACCAAATACAAAAATTGGTGGGGTTGTGTACAAGACACGACCGCAGGGTTGACATAGACTACGTTAAGCTGTGTAGTGAAATTCTCGTGCATTTTTTCTAGATATTGATTTAAAATACAGTAGAAGTAATCTATGATTTAGGTCCTATGTACATATTTTGGATTTCCTACTTAGTAAAACTTGGTTAAATTCAGGACCTCATAAAAATGCGAATACATATTCTATTTCATTTGGATCTTAAATTACAATCAGATATGAGTAAGGCTTTCTTCAGGTGTTTCATAGAAGCGTCCAAAATGACCGTCATGATGGCTGATATTCCCTGTCACTTCAAGATTTCTAGGACATAAATCTTGGACGGTTGTGACATAACTCATGAAATTGAAACTCCTTGTGTACTGGACTGCAACAAAAGTGAAGTTCCAGTTACTTTGTTATAAGTTTTGTGAGAGCTGATATCTGTACTCTTGAAATTTTTCTATGGTAATGAGATTGATCCTCAGCGATTCAACTTCAAAACGCTAAAAATAAATGCACACACAAAATCGGAGTGCACAATTTTGTATCGATGTTATGCAAAATTTCATAGTTGATCGAGATGATATCAATTAGCCATGAATCCCTCCAATAAGTACTCGGTACATCTTTTATCTACCGATTGAACAAATAAAAAAAAAAAAATACTAAGGCTGTGTTCCATTTGGAAAATTTTCACTTAGATTTGACACTTCGAAACTAAATTAAGATGTTCGAAAATCCCTCTGTTGTAGATCGGCCGATGTTCGAGAAAGCGTCTGTCAAATTGATTTCTTGTCTGTCAGAAATAAGTCTGCTGGAATAGCAGGTTTATTTGAAAATTTTCCATCTGTCAAATTTAAGTAAAAATTCACCAAATGGAACACAGCCTTAATAACTTGAGCACAGGATCGTTTCTTGTTGTGTTTGTCGTATTAGATGCTAGATAAAAACTTTTTTTTATCGATATGTGTGCTGAAAATACCTGGGCCGAGTGGATTCAAGGAGAAAGTCGACGAAGAGAATCTTGTAAGTGTTACTTAGGACCTAATGCAATGTTCAGCTTGAATTGTTTCGCTTAGCTGTAAACAGAAAATCGATGAAGAGAATCGAACATTACAAGTAGGCCCTCGCTCACTGTCGAATTTCAGAACCTAGTACTGAAAATAAAGTCGACGGTACCTCTATTTATGCTAAGAGATAAGCATTGCAAGTCCCTCCTACTTGAATAATTATGCAAAAAAAAAACTGGGGTTGTATAAACCGTTCTATAGCATAATTTTCCAAGGAGGAGGGACTTTCATAGCTAATCTAAAAGCATAAATAGAGGTACCGTCTGATAATTTATCACATTTGAAGACCAACAATTGAAATGGCCTTAACTCCATTTTGTAAACAAACAGATTTCCGCGAAGGCAAACCAACATAATGAACAGGTAGGGGAAATTCTCCTCTACTCGATAGTGGTTTCGGTTCGCGAGAAAATGGCCTTACAAGGTTTGTTTACAAAATGGAGTTAAGGTCATTTCAATTGTTGGTCTTGATTTATCCTTTTTATCACCACAGAAACACCCCGTTCCCGTTTTCTTATGCAAAATACTGAATGTGCGTTCACAAAACGCATGAAATCTTAAAAAACCACTTTAAGATTTTTTTTAATTCAATCAATAGATTAAAGATGTACCGAGAACTAAATGGAGGGATTTCAAGCTAAAATGTTCTGATCGCGAAATATTGACTGTCAATACCGAAATTTCGCATAAATGTCCAACCCTGCTGCTGTCATTCAGTGTTGCCCAATGGTTAGGGAACTTTCCTAAATAACGTAGTAGTTGAGGGAGGAGAGGGGTTTCAGAAGTTGGGACCGGCCATGTATTAGGTGTATTGCAAAACAGTCCGCATCGTGCTCTCTTGCCGTGCGGATCTATTTGCTTTTTGCTGAAGGAAGTGTTACTACTACCTAAAGCTACAACAAATTTAAACAGCACTTTTCAGTGCTCAACCTGTAAAAATTTTCTACCTTGTTCAACTCTTATTCCTCTTCGATCCTTGTTTGGACCCTACCCGAGGTAATCCTTCTTGGATATCGATTTGGAAAATTCCTCTTCGATCCTTCAGATTCTTATAGTAATCTGCTTGGAAGTCGATTTGGATAAAAATTTACTGCCGCCATGGCGCCTAAACGCAAAAGAAAGGGGCAAACTCTTGACCCCCCTTCTGATGAAATTAATTTGAGTAATCAATTTGATTTGCTCACGGATGATGAGAATGATCCATCATCCAAGAAAAATTCTAGTAAACTTTCCCGGCTTAATGCCAAGAAGGAAAAGATTCCCCCTATTGTGATAACCACTACCGATTTCCATGCTCTTCGCATGGAACTTTTGAATTTCGTGAAAGTTAAGTTTTCACTACAAATTGGACGTCGGGGTGAATGCCGTGTATTGGCTGAAACCTTGGACGGATTTAAATGTCTTCTCAAGTATCTTACTGAGAAGAAGCACAAATTTTTTACTTACGACACCAAAACTGAACGTGTGTTCAAGGTTGTCATGAAAGGACTGCCCAGTGGTGAATCCCTGGATCAGATCAAAGATGAACTGGCAAAATTACTTGGAGTTGTGCCACTCCAAGTAATCAAAATGAAAATGAAATCCCGTCCTGGCGTTTCGCGCAACGGGATTTCTAATGATTTTTATTTAGTTCACTTCAAGTCTAGTGAACTAAACAACCTTAAGGCCTTAGAAAAAGCTAGCCTTATGCTCCATGTCCGAGTGAAGTGGGAACACTTCAGGAAGAATGGAGGAAATTTCCAAAACCTCACCCAGTGCCGTAAGTGCCAGGGATGGGGTCACGGAACTAAAAATTGCTACATGCCAGCTAAATGCATGAATTGTGGTGATTCCTCTCACGCAAAGGACGACTGTCCTGTGAAGGAAGATCCTAAGAAATTTAAATGTTCAAATTGTGGTGAAAACCACAAATCCAATTTTTGGGAATGTAAGACTCGCAAAGCGATCCTACAATCTCGTTCTAACCGTCAGGTAGGAAACGCTCCACGTTTCCGACCAGGTACAAATTCCTCTGCTGTTAACAACGGTCAGCGAGGAACAAATTCTACATTCGTACCCGTAGGTACAAATATCTCCCCTGCTTCAAATGTTTCATCTGTACCTACTCCCCTCGCTGCTAACAATGTTCAGCGAGTTAATGGAGCTACCTATGCTGCTATTGCAGCGGGTAGAAATCAAAATACTAACCAACGTTCTAATGGAAATTTTGACAATTTTGACTTAGGAAGCATTACTGCCCCCAAAATGGAATTTTTACAGAATTCATTAATTGACATGATTTCTGATATGCTTAAATCTAACTCCATGTTTGATGCTATTCAAACTGGAGTAAAATTTGCAAATAATATTGTCATGACTTTAAAATTCAGTAATGGATTTTAAAGCATTAAATATTGTAAATTGGAATGCTCGATCTCTTAAAGATAATGAAGACGAGCTATTTAACTTTTTAAGAGTTCATAACGTGCATATTGCCGTTATAACTGAAACGTTCCTTAAACCTGCCCATAAGGTTAAGAAGGACGCAAATTACTTGATTTATAGAAATGATCGTCTTGATGGACCCTGTGGTGGCGTTGCCATCATTATTCATAGACGAATCAAACATAAAATTCTTTCTTCATTTGAAACCAAAGTTTTTGAAACTTTGGGAGTTTCTGTTGAAACAAAATTTGGACAACTTACGTTTATAGCTGCCTATTTGCCATTCCAATGCGTAGGCCAGCAAAAGAATTTTCTCAAGGGTGACCTCCAGAAACTTACCCGTCATAGGTCTAAATTCTTCATTATTGGTGATTTTAATGCAAAACACCGCTCATGGAATAATGCTCAAAGCAATTCCAATGGTAATATTATGTTTGATGATTGTTCTGCAGGTTATTACACTATTCAATATCCAAACAGCCCAACATGCTTTTCTTCTGCAAGAAATCCCTCCACTATTGATTTGGTCTTAACTGATTCATGTCAACTTTGTAGCCAATTGGTTACCCATGCTGACTTCGGTTCTGATCACCTTCCAGTAACTTTTGAAATATCCCAAGAAATAATTTGTAATCCCAACAGCTCTACTTTCAATTACCATAGAGCTGATTGGGAGCAGTATCGAACATTTATGGAATATAACTTCGATCCAAACATTCCTTTGCAAACCAAAGATGAAATTAATTATGCTCTTGAATCTCTGACTACTTCTATAGTTGAAGCAAGAGCTGCCTCAGTACCAAAATGCGAGGTTAAATTCGATTCAATTATAATAGACGATGATCTTCAGCTCTTGATCCGTCTTAAAAATGTCCGTAGGAGACAATATCAAAGAACACGCGATCCTGCCATGAAAGTTATCTGGCGGGATTTGCAAAAACAAATTAAAAAGCGATTCTCTGCCCTGAGGAACAAAACTTTTGAAAATAATATTTCTAAATTAGACCCGAGTTCCAAACCCTTTTGGAAACTCACAAAAATTTTGAAAAAACCTCAAAAGCCTATTCCAGCGCTTAAAGAAGGTGGTAAAATTTTGATCACAAATTTGGAAAAAGCTCAGAAACTTGCTAAGCAATTCGAGAGTTCCCATAATTTCAGTTTGGGTCTTACTAGTCCTATTGAGAATCAGGTTGCTCGGGATTTTCTGAATATTTTCTCTCGGGAAAATATTTTTGATGATTCCTGGGGGACTGATTTGGACGAAGTAAGGTCTATAACTAAAATTTTTCAAAATATGAAAGCTCCAGGTGATGATGGAATTTTCTATATCCTCATCAAAAAACTCCCAGAGAGTACCTTGTCTTTCTTGGTAAAATTATTTAACAGATGTTTCCATTTGGCATACTTTCCTGATAAATGGAAAAATGCAAAAGTTGTTCCAATTTTGAAGCCGGATAAAAATCCAGCTGAAGCTTCTAGCTACCGTCCAATAAGTTTGCTTTCTTCAATAAGTAAACTTTTTGAAAAGATAATTTTGAATAGAATGATGCTTCACATCAATACGAACTCAATTTTTGCAGATGAGCAGTTTGGATTTCGCCATGGGCATTCAACTACTCATCAACTCTTAAGAGTTAACAATTTAATTCGTTCAAACAAATCTGAAGGCCACTCAACTGGAGTTGCTCTTCTAGACATAGAAAAAGCATTCGACAGTGTTTGGCATGAAGGTTTGATTGCTAAATTGAAAAAGTTTAATTTTCCACTTTATATTATGAAATTAGTTCAAAATTATTTAACTGACAGAACTCTTCAAGTAAATTATCAAAATTCCAAATCTAATCGACTACCTGTTAGGGCAGGAGTTCCTCAGGGTAGCATTCTTGGGCCTATATTGTATAACATTTTCACTTCGGACCTCCCTGATTTGCCTCAGGGTTGCCACAAATCTTTGTTCGCTGATGACACAGGCATTTCCGCTAAAGGAAGAAGTCTTCGTGTTATTTGCAGCAGACTGCAGAAAAGTTTAGATATTTTCTCTTCTTATTTACAAAAATGGAAGATTTCTCCCAACGCTTCCAAAACTCAACTTATAATATTTCCACATAAGCCTAGAGCTTCGTTTTTGAAACCTAGTAGTAGTCACATAGTCACTATGAACGGAGTTCCAATTTCCTGGTCAAACCAAGTGAAATATCTTGGATTAATACTTGACCAAAAATTAACTTTTAAAGATCACATTGAGGGCATTCAAGCCAAATGTAACAAATATATAAAATGTTTGTATCCTCTTATAAACAGGAAATCCAAACTTTGCCTGACGAATAAACTTCTAATATTTAAACAAGTTTTTAGACCGGCCATGCTTTACGCTGTGCCAATATGGTCTAGTTGCTGCACTACCAGGAAAAAAGCACTTCAAAGGATTCAGAACAAAATTCTGAAAATGATTTTGAAGTTGCCTCCCTGGTACAGTACAACCGAAGTACATAGAATTTCGAATGTTGAGACTTTAGAACAAATGTCCAACAAAATAATTAATAATTTCAGGCAAAAATCGTTGCAATCCTCAATTGCAACGATTAATTCCCTTTATACTTAGATAAGATTTAGTTTTAGTTTTTAGTTTTAAGATATCAATTGTTATACTGACATGCAGGTTAAAAAACCTGTTTAAAATACTGAATTGCCAAGTCATGAACAATGTAAAAACACTTAGATATATATCATAACAATTAAGGCTGGTACGTTACTGCAGTAACTGGAGCACCTAGGTTAAAATGAAATGTAATTTATTTTGAATTTGGAACAAATAAAGAGTTAAAAAAAAAAAAAAAAAAAAAAAAAAAAAAAAAAAAAAAGGTGTATTGCAAAACACGCTCCGAAAGGGAAGGGGGGGGGGGGTTTATTGGTCAAAATTATACGTAATTTATGGATGGCCCTAATTTTACTTCCAAGGCTGTATCGTAATGAGTGATTTGAATTTAACTCGTGGTTAAAAGTGACAGATGAGTTATCGAATAACCCTGCTATACGAGCGTGGTTATTTCGGACCGACTAGAAGCTAAATTTTGGTAACCGTGGCTGAGCTCTGTTTGAAAACTGTTCAATTTCCGGCATTTTCGAACATTGAAAATAACCTACGAAATGTCACGTTTAACCAAGAGTTAAATTTAACTCGGCAATTGGTACACTGCCCAAGAAGTATTTCTTGATTACTTTTTCGAAGGAACGTATCAACTTTTGTAAACAACGCATTTGATCGTTGATTTGGCGTAACTGCTATCACATGCAGATGCATTGCTATTGATGCATAGAAATATTTCTAATCGATTGGTGATAAAATTATTGAAATTGGTCCAGGGGCAGCTGAGTTATTAATGTTCAAAATCTTTCATAATTTTGTTACATGTTCCATTTTTGGTTTTCACAAAGCGTTCCCCCATACAGAAATCACAGACGTAGTCCTACGTCAAAAAATTCCCATAGGTCATGGCATTCTTTTATGTTGCAGACTTTGAAAATACAAAATTTAAGCTCGTAACAGATCTATTAGATAGCAGCACCGTAAATAATTCAATTTTACGCTGATTTAAACACACCAACGTTGTAACATGTCATCTACTTTACGTTCTCATAATGATGTCCACAGCAATTTAAAACTCCATGAATATTCCAAAACCTTAATCTGCGGTACACAAACAATTATAGCTGGGTGGCGTTTGTCTACGCATACATTCCAGGAATTAACAACACGCTGCTTTCCATCCATTTGCGCTACGACCATTGTCCCAGGCACAGTTTCCCCTATCCCAACTGTCACACATCGGTTGATAGGATGTGAAATTCCATGTCACCTTTTTTGTTGTTGTTGCTCCACTGCAACCAGCTCTATTCACGCACCTAACAGCATGGAAGCATTTAATTTTTGCCATCGGTCCACCCCTTCAGTACGCGGTCATTGAGCTTTAATTTAATTTTAATTTTAATGACTAGAAGAAAAACCACTGACTACGACCGCAGCCAGCCGGTTGTCCAGAGTCCAGCTCAGTCCAGGCAGAGGCAGCCAAGCACCTCACGTGCAAATAAATAGAAAACTTTGCCCTTATCTGCCACTATATCTCCACTAATTAAGGCTACTATACTATAAATTGTGTCTCTCTGCTTCTTCACCTTAAGCCTCCTCAGGGAGTGTTTCTACGGCCGTTTTTCTTACTCACCTTTTAACACATTTATTTTGATTAAACGGGAGAAGAAAGACAACAACAGCAGCAGCACTATTAGAAGGGACTCTCCTCCTGTCTTGTGCATTTCGTCGCGATATTGAAGAAAAATGATGGTATTTGCGATAGTGTTTTACAGCTCGCGATACGCTCTCGCATATGTGAATAAATTGCCCTCGTCCAAAGTTTGGGATGGTGGTGGCGTGCAACAACCAGCCAAGGAACCAAAGGCTATTTCCATGTCCAGCAACGGATGTTCTTTCATCTGTTAAATAATTAACACTTTTTCTACGCGTACTTTAAGTGTGTTATTGTTGTGAATGATTGCTGGGCCGCCGTTTGGTTCTGGTTGGTGCCGGTTGCCAGCAGGTTAGGTTCCTACAGCTTTTAATTCCTTTGCCCATTTCACTTGGCACGAAGTGATTGCTGCTGGAGACCGGTGAGTGGTTTATTATTTTACTCCACTCGTAATTTGAATATTTTTAATTTAAATTCAAATTTTTCCCTCAAACGTTTCATGTATCTTAAGTGTGGCTTTGAAGCTGAAGGAAGGGGTCAACTTTCTGAACAGGATCATGGTTATACTAAACATATTCTCGATTTAGACAAGTTTTATTTCAATTATGTACTTTTAACAGTAGTTAAATTTATTTGATGGAATAGGTGATTATAGGTCATGATTGTTTGAAATAATGCTGTTGAATCTCATTTGGTCACGATGGAAAGGAAATCACTGCCTCTGTCACTATCTCAAGGTAGCTTATGTCATTTATTAATGTCACAAAGTCACTGACAGTTTTGCAAGCTTGTTCGTTTACCAAATACGCATTACTAATCGATTCATATTAATAAAGGGAACTGATACCATGGAATCGTTAAAAAAAACATGCTCAAGCTCGTTCTTTTTATCTGTGTGACAACCAAAATGTGATTTTGTTTTAGGTTCACTTTTTGACGGTTCGTTTGACTGCATAACACATATCAAGTTTTTTTTATATAGCTATATATAGCTTTTACGCATAAGAAGTATGTTGATACACAGCACCGTACTCAGCATTTGCCACCCAAAAATTCACGTGGACAAAAAAGTAAGAGGTTGTATCCAAGACACAACCGTAGATTTGACGTAGGATTACGAAAGGTAGTTATGATGTCATAGCAAAAGTATAGTAAATATTAAATTGATGTCTTAGCTCGTTATTAGTGAAAAATTTCGATAAGTTGAAATTCGGAAGCAATTTGAGAGTTCTGTTTGTGAGGTGCTCTGTATGTTATTCGAAGTCTTTAGTGAACTCTTTTATCAATCATTTGTGATCCTGAAAAGGACCGATGGGTTGGAAGCTTGGAAGCCAGTTTAGAACAATGCTGTGGAATTTTTTTCTCGATGTTCTTGGAGATGATAGCGGTGCTCATGCGTTGCACTTGGAGCTATCGGTGAACAGTTTGGTGAAGGACGTTGGCATAGTAGTCCTCAATTGATCTTCTTGGAGAAGGTGGAAGCAGTGTTCATCCGTTGCATACAGATGATTGAGATTCTGTCAAATGACTGAAAGAATATTTATATATTAGAGTTTTCAAAATTTTGTGAACTATTACGGTATATTTACCAAATTATTGATTTTGGTTGCACTGTGGAAGACGCTACGTAATGTATAGCATATAATAAATTGATTTTGTATTGAGCTACTAGTGGAATAGATTTTGAGCTGCTTGGTTTGGCAATATTAAATTAAATATAGGCACAAGTTTATCTTGTTTTGTACAGCCTGTTATGTATCCTGAACATATGATAATATATCCAATATATAAACGAAACCTTCGATCAAAAGGTTATGAATTGTTCATAAATATACCATACAATTAAAAATACAATCCTATAACAGTTACTCTTTCATATGACTGGTGGCAATGCAGCTTAATGGTTTTAATTTTAACTTAAAGGTGGTTTAAAATAATTGGACAAATGATTACTCAGTGGAATAACATTGATCTACCAACAATAAAGAATAACTAAACAAAAGCTTATGTTTGAATCAGTTGATGTGTACAGTAATAACTCGATTTTGTCACCCCCTTTTTTCGAAAATAATTTCTTATGTTCTTCGAAAGCCATGCGCTTTTCCAGTGGTGTAATTTCACCTTAAACATCCATCTTTAAGACGAATGAGAAAGATTTTAAAATTACGGTTATGTGTTACCATTGAGAAATAAAAGTATGATGCGCAGAGGGGGCTATAAAATCTAGTCATCACTGTATCCTTATTAATAATATTTAAAATCAGCAATAACACTTTTTTACTGATGCAAATATACAAAACGGCCTGCACAACATTATCGCAATGCAATTCCGCAAAGCAAATAACAGATTTACTCATGATGTTTACCAATTTATTATTTTGCCTCAGATGCGTTACAAACAATGTACATCATTATTTCAAAGGAATATAGTCGAGTGCCCTACCTTGTCTTGAAGACCCTGCTCCAGCACCCCAACCAATAGATAAAGCAATGTTGTCTCTAGCCGTTCTGATCCTGTATCGGTAACACCGACCCGAGTAGCACACTTTCATCACAATAAGTTACAGCAACTTGTTTATGACTGAAATAAGTCGTACATAAGTTTCTACAATTTATTTGTGACAAGCGTGCTACTAGGGGATTTCTTTCAGCATCAGTTTTCGGCTGCTTCTTCGGAGGTTTGTCCGCTTGCTCTTCCTTTACGCGCTTAAGTGATCGGCCCCGTAACGTGGGTAGATCACCTTTTCGTGGTACGTTACGGGATGTAAGATCTACCACCGATTCCTAGTCCTGACTACTTCAAACTAGGGGAACAGGATTTTTCAGTAATCCAAGGAACACATCTTAGTCCTTGTTACTTTTTATGCCTTGTTGATAGTGACAAGACTCAGCTTTGTCTACCGAGGATGATCTTGAAACAAGGCAATCCTAATCTTCTAATCATTGTTCCCTAGTTTGAAGTGATTAAGACTAGGGTTCTGATGCATGGTCATTATCGGTGTCATACCTTAATTTTGTTGCTAAGGAATCCAATTTTGACTGACAAAGGGGCGCGCCTTTGGAGGGTGTTTCAACACTCCGAAGGGTATAAATAGCGGAACCTTTAAATTAAAGTCGGATTTTTGCGATAAATGCAAGAGTGGCAACTGTAAAAAAATCGAATACTTCATCATTTATCAATAGTGATGGAGTAATACGACATGCACTAAACTAAGGACACAGGATATACTACAATAGATCAATTTACTGGTCGCAGTAGTGTTAGGTCCCGAACACAGGAAAAAAAAAGTGATCGGCGCTTGTATTGTGTAGCCAAATGCTGCAACATGGCTTTATCGATAAACTCGCAAACAATTTCTCAACTATCAATTACTTCGTACAATTGTAGAAATTAGAATAGATTGAACTGCCCATCACTTTTGGTATGTGGAAATTAAATATGTACCGTCCGACCTTTATGCTTTTTGATGGAAATTTTAAGCCCCTCCTATTTAGAGAATTCGGCAAAATTTGTTTTTGGCATAATTCTCTTAATAGGAAAAGCTTAAAATTTGTATAAAAAAGGCGTTTATGCTTTTTGATGCAAATTTTAAGCCCTCCTATTAAGAGAATTCGGCAAGATTTGTTTTTGGCATAATTCTCTTAATAGGAGGGGCTTTAAATTTGCATCAAAAGGCATAAAAATAGGTACCGTCTAGCATGCTATCACGGGAGATACACATCATCATCAGTACATTCGCTGCCAGACTGTTGAGCAGTTCAGTCGATTTGAATTCTCTCTAGTTTCGTTCGTTCGTTCGCAAGTCGAATTAGCTCCGCGTTGTATAGTGACGCTCTCGCTGACCCAGCCATGGGTAAGAAATCGCGCGGTAACGCGAGTGCCGGCTTACCGGGAAAACAGACTCTCCCAGGAGACGGCGCGACCACCGAGCCAGCTCAGAAGAAGCAGAAGAAAACCCCATTGCCCGTCCCGACAGGCGTTGCGGACCCGCAGCCGGGGCCTCCCGGAACTAAACGACCCAGACCTGAAGACATCAGCGCCACCGCATCGGCAGCAAAAAAGCTGCTGAGCAATAATCCGTTCTCCGCCCTGCAGAACGGAGCCCAGCCGCAGTCGGACCCTGAGACGGTGCCTAAAAAAGTTAAGTTGCCACCCTTCTATGTGAAGGGCTTCCCTCCCGGGCTATGGGAGCAGCTGGATTTCTACATTAAGCAGGGCCTTCGCTGCACCATTCAACGGTGCACGGAAGGCTACAAACTGATGGTCTCGGCCGAAAATCACTACAACGCAGTCCAGGCCCTCTTGGACAGGATGAAACTGGAGTACTTCTCCCACGACGTCGAGGCCACCAAGCCGCTGAAAGTGGTGCTGCGCGGGCTCCACGACATGGACACCACCACCTTAATGGACGAGATTAAGGCGAACGGCCTCAAGCCGGTCGAAATCCACAAGATGACCCGCAGCAAGGCCATCAAGTATCGGGACCAGCTCTACTTGGTCCATCTGCAGAAGAACTCCACAACCGTGAAGGATCTCCATACGACACGCACACTGTTCCACATCGTAGTGAAGTGGGAGCGGTATAAGCCAACCCACCGTGGCGTCACTCAGTGCTCGAACTGCCTATTGTTCGGGCACGGCACCAGGAACTGCCGCATGGCCAGCCGCTGCATCAAATGCGGCAAAAACCACAAGATCGACGACTGCGACAGCATCAAGGAAGCCGCTCCCACATGCGCCAACTGCGGTGCTGCCCACAAGGCCACGAGTAAGGCCTGTCCGAAGCGGGCCGAATACGCCGAGATCCGGAAGAAGGCCTCGTCCAACAACCAGCCCGGTCGCAAGAAGGTCCCGGAAAACAACGCGCAGAACTTTCCTCCGTTATCACCGGTCCAACCACGGCCAATTCCAGTGTTGGCGCCGCTCCCGCTCAACCAACAGTTGGCTGCTGCCCAGTCGGCTGCCGCTGCAGTACCCAGTCAAGCCTCCGGCCCATCGACGGATCCCCCTGCTCCGGGATTGGCCGGTACAACCGGTGAAGCTACAGACGATTCTCCGCTGTCAACGGATGAGATCGTCACACTGTTGGCCCAGGCCATCATCATCAAGCGCACCTGCGCAACAAGAACACAACAGCTCCAAGCTATCATCTCCTTCGTCGCTAATTATGGACCGTGAACCCATAAAGATCGCCAACTGGAACGCTCGCTCCGTAGGGGCGAAAAACATTGAGCTTGCAGACTTCCTCCGCAAGCACGACATCGACGTGGGCCTCCTCACCGAGACCCACCTCAAGACCGGTGACAGCTTCTGGCTGCCCGACCACAGCATTGTCCGGCTTGATCGCACCAGCTCCAGGGGGGGCGGTGTCGCAGTCATCATCAAGAAAGGCATCAAGTACTGCACCCTACCCCACTACCGCACTTCCATCATCGAGGCCGTCGGCGTAGAGGTGGAAACATCGACCGGAAACATCCGGTTCATCGCCGCCTACTGTCCCCGGCAATGTACCGTTAGCAATGGTACAGCACAGCAGTTCAAGAACGACCTTGCCATCATAACCCGCACCAATGCCCGCTTCGTAATCGGAGGGGACCTGAACGCCCGGCACGAGGCCTGGCGGAACTACCAGCAGAACCAGAACGGCCGCCTGCTATTCGACCATTCCCAGCATGGTCTCTATTCCGTCTGGTTTCCGGACGAACCAACCTTCACATCACCGACGGGCAACCCATCGACGCTGGACCTGTTCTTGGCAAACACCAGATTAGCCAAGCCGGTTGCCGTCAACGACCTGAGTTCGGACCACCAACCGGTGCTGACCGAGCTGGGCTACAACGTGGCCCCTGCACCGTGCCAGCGGAAGGACTACCATCGAGTCAACTGGGTCCAGTTTCGACGCGTGGTCGACCGCCACATAGACGACAACCCACCACTCGACACAGTGGAGGACATCGACCGGGCCCTGGAGGGTCTCCATCAAGCCATATTCGTGGCTGACGAAGAGTGCGTTCGACGAGTTCCTGTGAGGGGTAAGTTTCAAGCAATTGATTCCCACACCAAACTCTTGATTCGGCTCAGAAATGTTCGTAGACGCCAGTTTCAGCGGACTGGGGATCTGCAGCGTAAATACGAAATGGTCGATCTGAATCGGCAGATCGCTTCCAGAATGGTCTCAATCCGGAACGAGAGTTTCGGGCGGCTCGTTCAGAACCTGGACGACCGTTCCAGACCATTCTGGAAGGTTGCCAAGGTGCTGAAGTCTCACCCCAAGCCCATTCCACCACTTAGAGTCAATGACGAACGGCTTATCACCAACGAAGAGAAGGCCAATGCGATTGGGGAGCACATTGCCCAGTCGCATTTGCTTGGCTCTAAAATCCCAAGTCCACTCGAGAACCAGGTTGCGCAGTGCGTCCTGACGTTAGATGCCTCCCCTTGTGCCGTCCCTCCAGAAGAACGGATTACAGAGGAACAAATTTGCTCAGCGCTGAAATATAGTAAAAACATGAAGGCTCCCGGGTTTGACGGAATATTCAACCTAGCGTTGAAAAATCTCAGCCCGAGGGTCCACTCGCTGCTGGCTGCCATCCTCAACAGATGCTTGGAGCTGCACTACTTTCCAAGCATCTGGAAGGTGGCAAAAATCATCCCGATCCGCAAACCTGGGAAAGACCCTTCACTACCGTCAAGCTACAGACCGATTAGCCTGCTCTCAGCGCTGAGCAAGCTGTTCGAAAAATTGATCCTCAGCCGACTAAACAAGTTTGTGGAGGAACATGACATTCTTCTTCCGGAACAGTTCGGGTTCCGTAAGGGGCATTCCACCAATCATCAGCTAGTGCGGGTGATGAATAACATCCGGAGTAACAAAGCTGTATCCAAGTCCACAGCCATGGCCTTGTTAGACGTCGAAAAGGCGTTTGACAATGTCTGGCACGACGGACTTATATACAAGCTTTGTAACTCCAACTTTCCACCATACCTTGTGAAAATCACCCGTAACTATCTCCAGCAAAGGTCGTTCAGGGTGTCGTTGAATAGTTCCCTTTCGGGACAATTTCCGATCCCAGCAGGTGTTCCGCAAGGGAGTCTGCTGGGACCACTGCTTTACAGCATCTACACGTCGGACATCCCTCCTCTAGGAGACGGTTGCGTGTTCTTTCTGTTTGCAGATGACACCGCGATAGCCGTCAAAGGTAGGATGCCTCGTGAAATTACGAACAAGCTCCAACGATGCCTTGACACCTTTACTGATTATGCCACCACGTGGAAAATCAAAATCAACGCCTCGAAAACCCAAGCGATCATGTTCCTTCACAGACAATCATTAAAACTTAAACCGTCTCCCTCCTGTACCGTAATGATGGATGGTACAAGGGTCGAGTGGTCCACTGATGTTACTTATCTCGGGATGTTGTTCGATGAGAAGCTCCTGTTCCGCTCGCACATAGAGAAAACCCTAGTTAAGTGCTCCGCCTTGGTTAGGTGTTTGTATCCGCTCATTTGCCGCAGATCCCGCCTCTCAAGGCAAAACAAACTGGCTGTTTACAAACAGATCATAGCCCCCGCGATCTTCTATACCGCCCCGGTGTGGGAATCGTGCGCTCAGACCCACAGGAACAAAATCCAGGTTGCACAGAATAGAGTGTTGAGGATGATCCTAGATCGTCCATTCGACACAAGAATAGCAGACCTCCATCAAGAGGCAGAAATTCCCAAAGTAGATTCCAAAATTGATGATATGACAACTAAATTTATTCAAAAATGCAATCTTTCTGAACATGCTTTAATAAGCAATTTGTACATAGTAGGTTAAGTGTATATAGTAGAGTAGGTTTTAAGCTGTAAATAGTAGTATTAAGTAGTTTCTCTTCAAATTCTAAAAACAAAACAAACCAATCCCACCAAGGTGGTCGACCGTGTACTAAGTCTAGGACTAATTCTGTAAAACAAATTTTGAATTTTGCCCATACCTAAAGATGAAGAAAGCAATTGAATCACTTAGTAAAAAATTTATATGGTAATCGTCCAAGTTAAACTAAAATAAAGATCATTTAAAACTAAAACTAAAAAAAAAAAAAGCATGCTATCACGGTATCATGGAAAAGCCTCGTTTTATGATGACGTAATTACGCATTTTCGCACACAAAACGCACGGAATTTTTGGCTTTTTCCATAAATAAAAATTATGCGAAAATTGATAGTAGGAATCTAGGATGGATGACCTTGAAAAATGTTCAAATAACAAATACTCTTTAACAAATTTATGGTGGTCCTGAGAAGGACCGTTTTGTCGTGATGGTTGAGTAATGCTGAACTGGGTGTTCAACACGGATGAGGCTGTCGAGCTGTACATTGTTTGGAGCGAGGGTGACACGCTTGGCATAGATGACCCGTAGCGACTCACGAAGAGCTACTGATTCCGTTTCCTAGCGGTGGGGCTTCTTCCTCCTATGGTTGCTTATGTGGGCTCTGCAGCTCGCTGCTTGCAGGCAACCTTTCGTTGCGTACTGGAGAACAATGTTCAACGACACGCCAAAAGCATTGGTGCTGCTGTTACTACTGCTAACATCGACGACCGGACATCACCACACAAGATGATTGAATGAGCACCGTTCAGTGAGACCGCATGGAATTCGATTTTTAAATCTGTGTTAGGGAAAGCGCTTTTTGCATTGGTGATAATTTTGATCATTGCAACAGTTGGACATTTTGTGTAATTTTCAATAGTGACCTATTTAAAATTTATGAAGTGTTCATTTTAGCAGATTGGTAGATAAATTTCCAATCGTTTGGTTTGTTTAGAATTAAAATCAATGCTATTGGTCGAAACCTGACCAATTTTCGAAGTCCGGTCGATTTTGTTTTTTTTTTTAATGCGTGGATTCTATAGATCCTGTGGAGATCTATCTAGCCCTGACGTATGTGTTGGGAGAGGAAAAAAATGTAAACTTTGCGGTAGACGATGTTATAGCACTCGAAAGTAATTTTGTGAAATATGAAGTAAAACAAATCCTAGCTAGTTGTGCATGATGATTTTGTTTGATTGTATTATTTTGGTAAAGTCGCCGGGAAATACCAGCTGGCGATTTGTTTTTTTTTATGATAACAGGCTGCTTTTCATAGTATGCAGTGCGATAATTCAATAATTAATTAATTATATCAACATTTAGTGGCAGACCATTCATACATTTGGGTAACATACTAATGTACAAGAAATTCCTATTATTAAATTTCCTATGTAAGCGCCGATCGAAACAAACTTTTTGACGTCACTACAGTGAGTAAACGAATGAAACGAATCGTGCGAAGCGGAATGAAAGTCGAGTGAAAACGAATTGCACCAATACATGCAGGCCTACAATTTCACATCTTCTATAGACCCGGTTGAGCCTTGATAGTTAGATGCTTGCGGGAACTGACATCCGATTGATGACCTTTACAAATGTCCAAAATATACTCTTTAACAAATTTATGGTGGTCCTGAAAAGGACCATTTTATCGTGATGGTTGACTAATGCTGAGCTATTAGGGTGTTGTGAGTCTGGCGAGCTGTATATTGTTTGGAGCAAGGCCTACGCGCTAGGCATTGATGACTCACAGCTACTCACGAGTAAACTGATTTTGATCGCGGTGTGGCTTCTTCTTCCTGCTATAGATGCTCGCTGCTTTCAGGCTGCCTTTCGTTGTGTACTGGAGAACGATGTTCAATGCCACACGCCCAAAGCACTGCTGCTACTGATGCTGCTGCTGGGGACACCGTCGACCGGACACCACCACACACGGTGATTGAATGAGCACCGTTCAGTGAGACAGGATCAAATTCGAATTTTAAATCCGTGTTAGGGAATGCGCTGTTTTCAGGCAATCGGTGATAATTTTGATCACCATTGCAGCAGTTGGACATTGGTGTATTTTTCAATAGTGACCTATTGAAAATTAATGAAGTGTTCATTTTAGCAGATTGGAAGATAAATTTCCAATCGTTTGGCTTGTTTAGAATTAAAATCCATGTTCTATTGACAAGTTATATGTGGTCAAAACCTGACCTCTTTTGGTAATGCAGTCGATTTTGGTTTTTTGAAATTGCACCCCCAATATGTTGCCGAAAGACGTAATCCTACGTCAAAAATTGCCCAAATGTTCTTTGATCATCTACCTTACCTTAACTCGTTGAACATTTTTCAACTTCTACGACGTTACATCCAGCTACTTCCAAATTCGATAATATCTTTTTCCAAGTTCTCTCAGTTCGATCAAGATCTCAGAACAACCTTCAACCTTCTAAAACCTTCACCAAACTTCAGCAAAACCTTGAACGTTTTCTATGAATTTGTTTAAACATCCAACGTCTAGTAAGTTCCCAAATCAAACCCTGATGTTCTTAAAAGCATACTGAATTCTCTTTAACCTTCAACGACATTGCATGAGCTTCTACATACAAAGTTCTCTGAGCTTCTATAATTATGGCTGAACTTTAACAACGTTCCTTGCACTTTTAAAAAATCTCTGCGCTCCTATATAGTTTCACGAAGTTTTTTGATTTCTACAAAGTTAATTTTTTTAAATGAAGTTCACTTCATTTCTTCAAAGTTACCTGAAACTTTTAGAATTTCGATAATTTTTTGCGTAGTTCCCTCAAGTTCTACAATGGTTTCAGAATTTCTGCGGAATTTTCCGATCTTTTTTAAGTCCATTAAACCTTAATCACAGACAAACAGACATAGCTCTCATAATCACATTCTTCGTAAATCAGGTTTTAGTTGGGAATGTATTTGCTTTTGCCATAGTGGAGCCACTGAAGCGTTAAGCATGTCACCACATTTCTAACTTATCAGTGATGCCAGTTTTTTTCAGGTCAATTTAGTAGTCTGTTCTTGAAAATGATAAGAGGGCCAAGGCATCCCACTAGAAACACGTACCACCTGTCTACTAATCTTAAGAATACAGAAAAAAGTTGTTGAATATTAGATCCATACAGCAGCATATTGGTCAATGCGCTTGTTGTGTAATATTTCGCTGTAACAGAATTTGAGAACACATAATTTTGATAAGTGTAATATTGTATCCAATTTTACCACATATTATATTTGTTAATTGTGTACACATTTTTGTAGAAAGAACACTCAATAGTGATGCAAACGTGTAAACGTGGGGCAAATTTGTTTCCAGCAAAAAAATTGGTGGGTTTGTGTACAAGACATGGTTGACGTAGACTACGTTGAGATGTCTAGTGAACTTCTCGTGAAAATACAGTAGAAGTAACTTATTTCTTCAATTTACTCCATTTACTTGACATGTCAATTTCTGCACCCTAATTAGGTGCGGTCACGTCTGACGAGCCGGAAGTCGGGAAGGAATACGTTCAGTTCTGGCTTCAATTGCGTCTCGGTGATGATAGCAATGTCGATCTCCTTGGTGTTGCGGTAATCGAGCAGCTCTCTATGCTTGTTCGTCAGCGAGCAAGCGTTCCAATTTGCTATTTTTATAGCTTCACGGTCCATACTTGGTGATGAGAGATAAGGCAGCATGAAGCTGTTTAGATCGAGTCTTGCAGGTGCGCAGGATGACGATCACCTTTGCAACCAGCGTTACTAGTTCCTCCGAAGTAATGCTGGGTTTAGACTAGGCAAGTCAAATGATCAACTCAGTTGAATTCAATTGGCTTGAAAAGTTGAGCCTGGTTCAACTTTTTTCAATTCAAGTGAGTTGATCAAGTCAGTTGAATGGCATGGTTTACACGTTCAATTCGCGTTCAAGTCAGTTGAATTCAACTGACTTGATCAATTGACTTGCCCTGTCTAAACCCAGCTTAAACGAAGATTCGTCAACTGAATCGCCTGAGGCAATACACGGGCATACGATAGTTCGGCGCCGAGGCAGAAACTTGATTTGGCAGGGCCGCTGCAGCAGTGAGGCGATGTTGAGCTGAGGGGGCCGCTCGTTGATTTTTGAGGGGTAACGGTGGGAGATTTGGGACCATGCGACGAGGTTGGATTGCCGGGTATTATTCATCCGTGATGGATTTTAGTGTACGTTTGTTTCGCCTTCTTCTTCCTGATGTTGATGTATTCCGTTCGCTTGGGGAAGTCCCGAATAGTGGCACGGTGAACACCGCCGCAATTCACGCACTTCGGCTCGGTGTCATCAGTTTGAGCACAGGTCGCCGTCGAGTGGGCCATAGCACACTTGTCGCAGCGTTGTTTAATATGAAAGTTCTTCGTGCCATGGCCGAAGGAGAGGCAACTTGTGCATGACCCAATGCACGGTGTTGTGGTTGTAGGATTCCCAGTAGATAATGACCTGAAACAGGTCACGTATTTTGCTCTTCAGCGAGGCAAGGATGGTGGAGTCCTTCGTAAAGTGAACCAGACACAGTTGGTCACGATAGTTATTATTGGGCATAGGCCGTCGATTCATTGGATGGAGTGCCTCTGGTTTCAATCTGAGCCTCACCAGTTCATCTTTAACGGCAGCCACTTCGTACGACGGTAGTCCCCGTAAAACAACCTTCAATGGTTTCACCGACGGCAAATCGTGGGTGTAAACTACACCGTACTGTTCTTCAGTAAGTCTCCAACCAACATGTACTGCTGTAGGCTGGAGCACATGATCTTTGTTCCTACGCTACAGATCTTGAAACGCGGGAACAATTTGAGTTTGGCCAGCTCATCCCTAAGCTTGGCGACGTCCTTCATCGGGGTAAACAGCGGGGGAATCCGCTCCTTTTAGGAAATTTCAGCGGCGTCACCACCGCTATTTTCAACTCTGAGCACCGATAATTGGTTGCTCTTTTTTTTCATACAGGGGGAATTTGCTCCCAGACACCTGAGAAGATAACTCAGGGTGTGGGGATGGGAGAAGTAGCGCTCCCGACCCACTAAACCTTACCCTGTGCTCTTGGCCCTTGCCCTCCCCGGAACCGCCCGAAAGCATTACATCATGGGAGGGAGCCGGTTGCGCTATGGCGCATCACTAGTGGTGTCCCAAGTAGCACACATCTGTCACACAAAGTTGCAGCAACTTGATTGTGATCCAAATGAGTCCTATACTGCCTATAACCGCATATCAGTCCCATATGGATTTTCGTCAATTTTGAGATAACACCGTTATCCACTATCAATTGGCATCTACTTTCATATTATGTGATAAAACTATGGACTTTGATAATGAAAAATATGAAAACAACATCAAGTCAGCTTGTCTCATCAAGCAAAGTAATCGCATATCAGTCCCATCCTAAAATTCAATCGTCTATAGTTCAAGTTAAAGTTCTGCTTTTCGAATCGCCATATAACAGAAAATGTAAGTTTCATTGTGATAGATTTTAACTTGAAAAAATATCAATAAATGTACTATGATTTTTCAAATATTTACATGTAAATTGCACTTCGTAACTTCGACTGGCATTTTCTCAATGCCTACTTTTTCCATATGGGACTGATTTGCGATTATAGGCAGTATAGCAGTTACCTCAACCGGTTTGTGACAAACGTGCTACTAGGGGTATCACAGACGTGACACTCGCTACTGCACAGTGAGCAGCTGTGCAGGGCCTTCCTCTTATCGTTCGCCGTTAATACCTTGTACAGACATACAAAGTTCACTGTTGTACTACCGTTATACTGCTTTGAGCTAGTACCACAAATTGTACGTTTTGAGGTACTAGATTAAAGAAGTACAACGGTACTAATTTGTATGTCTGTCTGTGGTATAATTGTTCGCCTGAGTTCTAGAGCAGACGTGATAGCAAGCCAGCTGTCCACGGCGGGACAGGACAGACGTGACTGTGTACCAGCTAAGTGTGCTGTGACTTGGTCAGAGTCGTCTACACTCCTGTCTTTGCACAACGAGGGTTTGTGCAGGGCTTGTCGACCTCCTGGGACGAGCTGGATGGGGCTCCAGCGTCCTTACTGTGCTGTAGTTAGTTTAGCCGCAATATCTCTCCCTTGGGTTCGATAATTAACGTTTCCAGGGCACACCACGAGGAGTCGAACTACTTCATGCCCCGAGAATTGGTTGCTCTGTAGCAGCCGATTAGCTGCGTCATCCGAAGCAGCGCTGGCGTCCATTTGGGCCTTTTTACTAGGGCCCTCCGATACAGGAGTAGTAGAACGCTACCATGCTTTGTTTAGTGACAAGTGCAATTAGACTTGCCAATGTTCCTGTCTATGACGGTACTTCCACAACGTGAACGTAACAATAAAATGAATTAGAAGAAACTCGATAGCGGAGCGAACGAACGAACTAACTATACTGCTAGACGATCTAGCAACTAAGTACCATGAGCGGAGGAACGACAGCATAGCTCTTACTATATATAGTTTTACAGGTTCAAGCAAAACGATACACAACCAAATGGTACTCGATTATGATGACTTGGTTTGGGGAGAACGTTTATTGCATTGAAACAGTGATAAAATTATCACTTTTTATTTGTATATTTTTTAACGCCTCTTTTTAGACAATTGGAAAAGCATTTATTGTAGCATATTGTGAGTGAATTTGGATTTTAATTTCATCTATAAATGACAAAGTTATAAGGGTTCAAAACCTTACACCTTTTCGTGACGGTCGCAAATTTTAGATTTTCGATTTACCCCCAGTACCTTCCCGTAAGACGTAGTCTACGTCAAAAAAATCACACTAAACAAAGAAAACAAATCCCTAAAAATATGACTGAGATTATGTCATTATCTGCTACGGATCCGTATTTCTGCAATATTCAATTAATCATATAGGGGAAATGTATGCAATGTTGGCCTAAGTGTCCCTAATTTGTGCCCATACATAAATTCAGCAATCGACTAAATTTTCAATAGCAACCAAAAATATCCATTAGTACCGTCCCAATGACGCGTTCATCTAGATACAATTGATAAATAGCAGATTTTTAGCGATGGGCCCAATCTTAGATCCATAGGCCAACATTAGAGCCATTTCCCCTAGATCTAAGGAAAATTTTGTAAAACTGACATCACTTACTTGCATCTGTTTTGTTTTTATTCATCACAGCTGACGTGTTGACAGAACGAGGGAAAAGCAACTAGTGAAAAAATGCATTAACGAGGGATGCTCCGGTTGCAAATCAATGCTTGGGAATGTCCATGATAGAGGGTGCATGCAAAATACGCTTGACGATATTTTTTGAAGAATTTTCTTCTAAGGGCTATGTCTGTTTGACTGTGCTGTAATGAAGTGCCATGAAGCTACAAAAATAACTTTTATGAAATTTCTTTTATCTAAACAAAGTTCCATTAACCTCAACGAACGTTTCTAAAACTTGCATAAAAATCCCAATTCTTAGAAGTTTTCCCGAATTTTAAAAGCACCCTGGATTTATTTGAAATTCTCTGAAGCTTTACGAAGTTTCATCAATTCATATTGAATCTCCTAAATTCTGAACAACTTAAAAGTCCATAGGGCTTTGAAAAGTCTAATGAATTTATAGAAAAATTTCTAAACTTCAAAGAACTTCTTCGAATTCCTACAAAATTTGCTAAATTTCTCTAAATTTTCTGTAATGTTTGATGATTTTGTACCAAACTTATCTGCAGTTCTATGAAGGTCACTGGGATTCTACAAAGTTTGCTAGGCTTTTACAAAGTTAACTGCACTTCTATAGGGTGTCCCAGAAAGTATAAGTTTTCTTCCAACTCGCCGCTATTTCTACCCCTATTTTTTTCCTCTGTTCGAGACCCAACACTACTGCGACCAGTAAATTGATCTATTGTAGTATATCCCGTGTCCTTAGTTTAGTGCATGTCGTATTACTCCATCACTATTGAGAAATGATGAACTATTCGATTTTTTTTTTACAGTTGCCACTCTTGCATTTATCGCAAGGATCCGACTCTAATTGAAAGGTCTCGCTATTTATACCCTTCGGAGTGTTGAAACACCCTCCAAAGGCGCGCCCCTTTGTCATTCAAAATTGGATTCCTTAGCAACATAATTAAGGTATGACACCGATAATGACCATGCATCAGAACCCTAGTCTTAACCACTTCAAACTAGGGAACAAAGAAGAGAAGATTAGGAATCACATAGATGAAGACAACTAACTCATTTTTTTGCCTTGTTTCAAGATCATCCTCGGTAGACAAAGCCGAGTCTTGTCACTATCAACAAGGCATAAAAAATAACAAGGACTAAGATGTGTTCCTTGGATTACTGAAAAATCCTGTTCCCCTAGTTTGAAGTAGTCAGGACTAGAAATCGGTGGTAGATCTTACATCCCGTAACGTACCACAAAAAGGTGATCTACCCACGTTACGGGGCATTTGCATTACGGAGCATTTTCTACCCCTATGAAGTTTATCAGCTGTTCATTGATGTGTGTTGTTGTTTACTTATTGTTCAACCAGTTTGTGTGCGCAAAGTGCTTTTTTGTTTACAAAATCATCAACATGCGACGCATTTCCCCGGAAAAGCGCAAATAGATCGTGCCCAAATGGTGCGCTATTCCCAACCTATCAGGAAGTTGGCGAAAATGGAGGAAGTAAGTATCGAAGCAGTCCAAAGCACCATCCAGTACCTTCGAGAACACATCGAAATCTGGACGTAAACTGGGACCGGTAGACCGAAAACTTCACCAGAAGTTCACCCAAGCTTTCGTGTAGTATGGCCAAATCTTGATCATTCCGACACCGACTCTCAGCGGTCAATTTCAGCCAATCCTATGCCAGATTCACAACATTTAAGTCCTAAAGTTTAGTTTGGGTGCAAATCATTTGAAATGTGGTAAGAAAATGCCTCCGAAATCGTTGGGTCCAATCCGGGTCAATATGACCCGAACACCTTAAACGTAACTTTTATTGATATGACAGCTATTTGCAAGCTAAATTCGATGGGTTTCAAGAATATAACGTTTCAAATGAATAACGCGGAATTTTTTCCGATCGTGATAAAATCGAAGCTTCACTGTAGCTTATGATTCAGAACAAACGAATTATTGATTTTTGAGCGGTGAAATAATTTATTTTACTGATGTTTTGTGCTCGATAGGACGAAAATGAACAACTACGACGAAGTAGCGCTCAACCCTATAAATCCCGGAAATTTCCAAAGTGTTTTAGAGAGTTTTTTTCAAAGCACCAGCATTCCTTTGATTGTTTAAAAAAAGCACTTCTCAAAATAGCATCAGTGGAAAACTTGCAATTCGATGCTCGGAAAAATGCCAACCAGAGGCCACGACACAGGTCCCGTTTCCAGAGAAATCACTGTTTTACCCTATCCTATCTTTGTGTTCTCTTAATTGAATGACTTTTAGTGCCAGGTTTTAGCACCATGTGAAACAGGTCTCTTTCCGGTGATGAAAAAAATAAAAATAGTAAAGGTGGAACGTTGAATGCAGCAGCAGGTGTAAGTTTTTACCGGGAATTTTCCAGCTTATTGCTTTTGGCTGGTTTTTGTGTTCTCGTATGCGGTTGGCGTTCGGTGTGGGAGGGAATTCAATGAAAACGTTATGTGTGGGTTGCAGAGTGGCTGGTAATAAGTTTTTAAGAATGCATTAAAATAATCTGAATAATTTACATAATCGAGGAAGCGTGAGGATGGTAGGTGATCTTGGATTTGCAAACGAAAGCAAAATTTAATTATCAACCTTTTTCGATTACATTAACTATGTTCTCTGCGTAGCCTTCGAAAATTGTCCTCGATGGAGTTCAATGAAACTGGGTATGTACGCACGCAGTCACAGCATTAAAACTGTCAAATAAATCTATCTTTAATTGTTCGTTTGTTCACCTTTTTCGCAGTCGTTTTACCGGTAAAATGAACGGAGGAATGCGCGTAGCGTTGTTGATGATCTTTGTCGAAACATGCGGGCCCTCACACTGTCAATGGGAACTGTTGAACCGTTCGTGTCAACTGTCTTCCTCTATGCTGGCGATTATACCTTGGTAGAGGTCGTCCTTGGCATTGGTTGACAGTAGGAAGTCCATGTGGTTGAAGGAGGCATTTGGGAGCTGGTTCAAGGAAACCAGGTTGGGAAGTTCCTGAGCAAGCCGTCCAACATCCGTTGGATGGGTTAGTTGGTCACTCAAACCATAGTAGATGGCAACCGGAGCACGTACGTTCGTGAGATTGTAGTCCGGCGCATCCAGTGAATGGTAGATTTCGGTGTTCTTCTCCACCCCGTAATCAAACTGGCGAAAATGGCCGGACATTACTTCTTGACCGTAGTGGAAAAACTGTTTGGCTGATGCACCGGCTGGAATATGTCCAACAAGAATTGGCACTATTTTTGGATGAAGGTTTTTATATTCCCCTGCTGACATAAGAAACATAGCGTTGGCACATTGTGGACCATTAGGTGGGCATATAACATTAGCCATTTGACTGATCATTGGATGTGCAGACATGAAGTGATTAATTCCAAGCATATCTACGACGTTCTGAAAAGCAAATAATTCCAATTAAACGAGGTCATCATTCATAAAACAAACCATGTTTGCATTCTTACTGAAGCAGTACTCAAATGGATTGATAGAAATCTTAGTACGGGATTGCTCAGATGTGACAAATACGCAGCAGGAGCTAGTGCATAAAGCTTAATGATTTTCTCATTGTACTGTGGCATCATCGAAGTCATCACGAAGAACGAAGTTGTCCCCTGGGAGTGTCCTATGTAGTGAAGCTTCCTAAGTTTTCTCGTCCGCAAAACATGATCAACCATTGCCGGAATGTCGTAGATTCCGATTTCATGCCACGAGAAATCCCAGTACTCTTTCATATCCGAGGTCAGATAGGTATGTTCACCGCTGTAGCGATTTCCTCGAGCATTTCCCAACCAAACATCGTAGCCGCAGTCGGACAGCAAATACGGGAGTGCATTCTGAGGACCAATCAGAATCCAATCACCTGATGATCCCAACAACCCGTGCATTATGAGTACCGGAGGTTTTTCGGGATTGAACTGTCCTGAGATAGGGGACGCCTTCAACCGGTGCATTTCCAACACAAAGCCATCGTAGGTTTCAACCCGGTGAGTTTCCGTTTCGTAACCATATTTAATGGTAATTTGGGGCTGAAAGGTGGATGACACGATTGAACTTTCAACTCTTATACATAATTTATGACAACTTACAGTAGTGAGGATACCGTCTTCGATGTCGACCAGAAAGTGTGAGGCAGCTCCAGCTGAAATCGATGCAACAACTATGAACAACGGAATCGGTGTCATCGTGCATACTCGATGCAGTGTAATAATTATCAATTGCATAACTCATAATATATTTATAGCACAGTGGAACAAATGCGGGTTTATTGACATCATTTCATAGAAACATCTAACCCTTTAGGGCCCTTTGTCGCTATTGAAGGTGAATGGGCTCATATGGATGTCCCCAGGGAAGCCCCGGAACAAGTTTGAAACATGTCTGGACGAGACCAAATGTGGCCCTAGTGATTAAATATTAGCGTCAATAGATATGTCATTCAATACTGTTGCTGTTTGATGTATCGCATGACCGTTCTGGTCTTTTCCCTGCCTGGTGATGGCGGTATTTGAGAACAATATTTATTTTATTTATTTGTTTATTTGTTCACCATCTTCAACTACGTCGTATAGACTGATTACTTAAAAACTAAACTGAAAGTCTTTGGACTAATTCCTGATCAACCTACCTTCTTAGTAGAATATTTCGGAAAGTTGATTTTATTTATTGAACAATTAATTCGTACGATAAGGGAAATGGCTCTAATGGATCTAAGATTGGGCTCATCGCTAAAAATCTGCTATTTTTAAATTTTATCTAGATGAACGGGTCATTGCGACGGTACTAATGGATATTTTTGGTCACGATTGAAAATTTAGTCGATTGCTGAAATTGTGTATGGGCCCAAATTAGGGGCATTTACGCAGACATTACATCTGTTTCCCCTACTTGAAGTATTCATCGAACAATTAAAGATCTACTTTATTGAGGCTTTATCAGATCATCCCAAAGACTTCATTTATTTATTTTTTTATTTTTTTTTTTTTTTTTATTATAGTCACTTTAACGCTCTTGGGTCATTCGTGACTTGTCCGGGGGTGAGATTTGAACTCGTGACTTTGGCGTGATAGGTATGGATGCTAACCACTACGCCAGGTCGCCCCCTCATTTATTTATTGAACAATTACAGATCTTCAGAATAATATAAGATCATCCCGAAGACATGGCAAATTATTCAGATTACATTATGTAAGTATTTAACAAATAGAAGGTCTTTTGAATAATTCCTGCTCAACCTAGTTTCTTTCGAGATTAACTTAGAAACATGATTTGATAGATTTAACAATTGAAGATCTTAAGGATAATTTTAGAAAATCCCGAAGTCTTCTTGAAATATTCAAAGGATATTATTCAGAATAATATTAAATGATCCCAAAGCGTTGTCAAAATATTCAGAGCACCTTATGCTGGCATTTTATCAATTTAAGATCTTTGCAATAACTCCTGATCAACCTACTTTCTTTCAAGAATATCTAAGAAACTTGATTTCATTATTGAACAATTATAGATCTTCTGAAGATCTGTACTTCAGAATAATATTAGATTATCAAGATGTATTATCAAAACATGCAGAGGACATTATGCAGGTATTTGAAAAATTGAAGGTCTTTTGAATTTCTTCGAAGATTAACTAAGAAACATGATTTGAGAGATTTGGCAATTAAAGATCTTCAGGATAATATTAGATCATCCAGAGTTCTGGTCAAAATATTCAGAGGACATTATGCTGATGCTGATGATGTTCTTGGAAATAATTCTTCATCAGCATTCTTTCTCTTTTGGATATGTCTTCTTCTTCTTTTTCATCCTCTTCTTCGCTTTTCGAAGCTTGCTTATTTCATATTAGCTTATTGTGTGCTCTCAACTTAGTGTTCTAGATGCACTTCCACAGTTATTTATTGAGAGCTTTCGATGCCTGTATCATGTTTGCATTTAGTATAATTGTGTGGCAAGTACAGTCATACACACTTAGAAAAATTCATGTAAATTTAGGTGCTCTGAGAGTGACGTATACGAGCGTCAATTTTGACATAAATTTTAGTCATAACAGGCGTGAAATATATCTCAATCAAACGTACTTTTCGTCGAGCAACGAACTTTTCAGTCTCGAAGCACTTAATATTACATGACATGTTTGTTTACGTCTCATCTTTTATGTCAAAGATTGATTCCGTCACGTGTAAAGTTAGTTATTTCTAAGTGTGTTCTCTATGCCTAGAAAAGTCGATAAATTTTCCAACCCGAAAAATTCCTAGACTTAACCGGGAATCTAACCCAGCAACCTCCAGCATGGTCTTGATTTGTATCTGCGCCTTTACCGACTAAGCTAATGGAAAGATATGGTAGATGCTTGATTCAATTAAAGAAGAGATGATAAAATATTCCGGGGAAATTAAGCTGGTATTTGATCAATTAAAGGTCCTTGGAATAATTCTTGATCAACCTATTTCCATTGAAAATTATCTAAGATACTTGATTTAATTTTTCGAACAATTCTAGATCTTCTGCATAATATTAGACATCCCGATGTATTGTCAAAATATGCAGAGGACAGTATGAACAATTGAAGGTTTTTTGAATAATCACTGATCAACCGACTTCTGACCATATAGAACGATTTCAATTTAGTTAGATCTTTCAAATTTCGTAAAATATATCACTCGCTTTTTCGGCGAGTAAGAGCTTCCCGATGCGGGGTAATCTTCTTCTTATTCTTCTTTGCATTTCCAAGCTTATTGTTTATTGAATATAAGCTTATTGTGTGCTCTCAACTTAGTGTTCTAGATGCACTTCCACAATTATTAATTGAGAGCTTTCGATGCCTGTACCATTGTGTGGCAAAGTACAACCATATTGTATTGCCCAGGGAAGTCGAGAAATTTTCCAACCCGAAAAATTCCTAGACCGGACCGGGAATTGAACCCAGCCACCTCCAGCATGGTCTTGCTATGTAGCTGCGCCTTTACCAACTGAGCTAAGGGAGGCCCACGATGCGGGGTAATGCAGTCAATAAATTAGCTCACTAGAATGGGCTTGTTTCCAAAATATTATTGCGTAAATTATACTGAACCTGACCATATAGAAAGTTCCTGTCTTCGGCAAAGTTGTTCATTTGAATGAGACCTTTCTAATAGTGGATATTGTCGTTCAAAATTTGCACACTAAGAAGCATTAGTGAGCAAAATATTGTTTAGTTTGATTTCTTCTGCTCCTGAACATGTAGAAAGTTCCTGTCTTTGGTAAAATTCTTCATTTGAATGAGGCCTTTCTAATGGTGGAGTTTGTCGTTCAAAATTTGCTCACCAGGAAGCACTAGGGACGGGTACTGTTGTTCAAAATTTGCTCTGTAGAAGGCACTTAGTGGGAAAAATATGACGTTTACTCATTTCTACTGATCATGACCATATGGAAAGCTTTCGTATTTAGCAAAGTTGTTCAGATTAGTAAGAGGTTTCAGATGGCGAATAGTTTTGACCAACAATTTATCACTAGGTTGTGCTTGTGAGTAAAATACTTTTCATATCTAATAATCCTGACCACATAGAAGTTCCCGTCATCGGGAAAGTTGTTCATTTGAGACAGGCCTTTTAGATGCTGGGTAGTTTATTTCAAAAATTGATTGCTAAAGGGCGGTGGTGCGCATGCCTTTGTTTTGTCTCAATCCTAATGATCCTGACCATATGGAAAAAAAAATCCGGTTTCGGAAAATTTGTTTAGTTGAGTGAGACCAGATTCAGATTGTTTGATATTTCCTGTTTCCCGGTCCTGTTGCTAAAATCCAAACAAAAATATGCCTTTATGGAATTTCGAAGCTTGAGAAAAAGTATTAATACTAAAAAATTGGACATATTTCAGTCTTAGTTGCCAGTTTCTTCAACATGAGATTTTAAGAAACAATTTTTTTTATAAAATAAACTCTCTTACTATCCCTTAACGTTGACTTCATATCAGTTTGCACGATTCTAGAATCGTGTTTCAAACCTTCAACCAACTCATAGATAGATGCTCTGTTTGAATGAACTTCATCTATCGTTTATATTTAACTAGTCCCAGTAGGTCATTGGACAACTCGTCTTTGGAAAATTGATGGGGATCTTGTCAATTTTAGCAGATGTGTATCATTTTTGTTTATCGGAAGTCAATGAGCAAAGGAGATGACAGTTTTTTTGTGAACTAGAACCAGCCAATTGTTCCATCGTTCCAACCAAACAATTCATTGCTAAATATCAGGCAGTAGCGGTGCCGGTGATGAACTGGTAAGCGTGATTGTGCCTCACTCCAAAGTACCGGAGTTCAATCCCAGTCGGTGCCACCGGGATTTTTTGAGGCATAAATTCTCGGATCACGGAAGGGCTGTAAAGTCGCTCCATGAATCGATGGATCGATATGGTAGGGTCCAGGTGTGGGAGCTGTCTCCCTGGCGTCAGTAGCATACGGAAAACAAGATCGACGGAAAATAAATCAAGTAAAAAAATATATCAGGTAACTCTGCAGAATTTGATGTATACTTGTTATGAAGGCATACCGTAAGTGAATCTAATTTACTTTAAACGTGCGTCGTTCGTTTATTCGCTCCAAAATCATCTGATAAAATTAACAAAAATTTGGAAAATACCTCTGCTTGACAAAAAAAAAATCTCAAACCATTTTCAGACGTTAACAACCTTGCATCTTGGCGCCCTCTACTTCATTGACGAATCAAATAAGGCGTTGAAAGCTTCTAAGAAGAATTTTATTGAAAGGCAACTATATATTCTCCACACTTATTATAGGCTACCTTGACTCAATAATTATAGATTGATAATCTTAGGTTATAAATTCTCAACTTTCGGGAAATCCAGGGAATTTTGCAAAAAAATCCCAGGATTCGGAAGTCCGCCAACGCAAACCTACACAATGAACAGGGAAATTTTCCTCTACCCTATTGTGTTTTAGTTTTTCGAATGTAGGTTTCGGTTCGCGAGAAAATTGCCTATACAAGGTTTGTTTACAAAATTAAGTTGAGGCCTTTTCATTATTTGCGTCATTATGTATTTTTTACTATGCCCCGCCACTATAAGGCGGGACAAAGCAAACCGATCCAGCATAGCATAATTCTCCAAGTAGGAGGGACTTACAATGCTAATCTGAATGCATACATAGAGGTACCGTTTGATAATTTCTGTGCTTGGTACTGAAATCTGTATCCTGTGATAGGGAAATCACTTTCCCCCAAAACAGAAACACCCTGTTTTCTTATGCAACATGATAGATGATATGATATTTAGCGAATATGTTTTATTCAAACGGTAGATAAAAGATGCACCGTGATTTGGTTGCAGGGATTTGAAGCTACACTGTGCTAATCGCGAGATATTCGTTTTGACGTTGGACTTCGTCTGGGATTTCTATATGGGGGTACAATTGTGAAAATCAAAAATGGAACATGTAATAAAATTATGAAAGATTTTGAACATTTATAACTCAGCTGTCCCTGGACCAATTTTAATAATTTTATCACCAATCGATCAGATACCTATATTTCTACGTATCTGTAAATTTTAAAATTTTATTATTTTTCAAAATGTCTCTATTGAAAATTGCACGAATGACACCGATTGACTGTGAAAACTTCCATAATTATTTTTAAAATTCAGTTGAACTCTCTTTATATTTATAAAATAATTCACCTCAGAATTGTATTGAAATTTTATTCTTCTCTTAATTATTTTTAAATTTCGCTTTGAAATTTCTTTAAGATTATATTCGTTTCATGATGTACATCTAATTCCCTTTAAATAATTATCATTTGAAATTGTACCATCAAAATTCGATTCCCTCGGTATTTTTCACGGATCGCAATCGACTTGAAATTTTCCACAGAGTTTCTTAAAAATTCTACTCTGAATCTCAACTCACTCAAGTGACTTGGAGTGAAAGTCTATAAAATCTTTAAGAGTTCTTTGAAAAACTCCCTCTAATGCTCTGAAATATTTTGGAGTTATCCCTGATATTCATTTTTAAATCTTAAATCTTCTCAAAATTCCTTCGAAACAACAAATGAAGTCTATTCCAAAATCGTACTATTTTTCAAAAGCCCAAATTTTTTTTCTGAAAAATAGATTAAGTAAATTTTCCCGCGACTTCGAATTTCCGGCTTTTTCTCGATTCCTCGAATCACTGGTCATCCTGCTCATCCCACACCTGCTCCATAAAAATTCGATCGACTATCCACACATGAGACAGTGATGTATATCTTCGGATTCGAGCCCAACTCAAAATCTGTGAATTTCCACAATCAACGTTTGAAAATTTGGTTTCGAAAAACCTTCTGCTTTTATGTGTTAAGCCTCAATTTGATTAATCTTTTCATTGCCATTGGACTGAATTGAGTGTGTTTCATTCATTCCATCAAATATCCGATCCAAAAATAAACAGTTCAACGATTTTTACTGCTTTTTATTTAGTTGTGACCATATTGTATGAAAAACAACATGCGGTAGGACAACAAAATTGTGTATATATATAGTGTATCTTAAAATTGAGCTTATAGATGTCCTTCAACTTTAGAAAAAAAAACAGCTTTAAAAGCACAATTTAAAGATATACGTTTCTGAATTTCTGGATGTTGAATTATCAAAAAATTATCAATTATTGGTACAGTGTTGGGCTTATTTGGTTGCGTTTATTAAAAGTAAGAGCTATTTGAGAAAAACCACCTTTCCCTTGAAAAACCTTATTATCTTGATATATAATGAACTAAACCATGCTTGGCATGCACAGTTGTACACACCAACTGCTCATTTGGTAATAACTTTTCACTCAGATGTTGAAATTTATTTTTCTTTAAAGTAATTGATAGATTAGGCTCATAGTTTACTACAGATATGCGAAGATTAGGTTAAGCTTAACATTTGAATCAAGATGTGTAGATGTGAGATGTGTAGTGAGCATTTCTCACCTCATTTTAACAACGCAAAAACAAATACAGTTTACTACTAGCATTACAATCTACTTTTTTTTACATATCTATAACAAGCTTACACTCTATTCTATCTACTGCTTCAAATAGAACTATGTTCCGTCAACTGTGTGCAAAGTTATTGCAAATGAACAGTTCGTAACCAAAACTGTGTATGCCAAGCATGAACTAAACTTTATGAAATTTTGCTCATTTTTAGTCATAATAAATATCATTGGTATTCCACTAATTTTACTAAAATTCGTCCACAAGGTACAAAGTTGAAAATCGTGCGTTTTACTAAAATAAATCTTACTTCATACAGGTTATTTCAATCAAGTCCAAAACTAAAACGATAAATCAATAAACATCTGTTTAACCACCAGGCAAGATTTAAAAAATATATCTTTTCAGAGTGTTTCAAAAAATGTTCCACTAGGGTCAATTTTGCGATACACTGTATATATATATATATTAGACCTGTTCATTTTAAACGAAATGTTCGGAATGTAACGGGTCAACCGTGATTACTGTTCGTCATGTTAATTTGAACTTCTGTGCAAATTTTCAGCAAAATCGGTGATGATTTAGAGGTGCTTCAAGTTAATTTTATGTTTTTAAGGTAATTTACGGCTTACAATATTTGTATCTCGAGACTGAAACAACGAAAGCTGCTGTAACAACTTTCATAGCAAAGCTTAATGTGTTATCTACCAACTTTGTGGCCAAAGGTTGACTATTCGAAGTGATTTTATTGAATTTTGACTTAGTTTCATGCTCGAAGATATCTTAAAATGTGAAGAATTTTAAAGTATTTGTTCTGCGAATTTTCCACCCATATGATATAAAAATGTGTAGTGTACGGCATAATGTTCCTCATATTGTTCTAGAAGTTTCGTTCGAACATAGTTTTCGTGTATATTTCATAGATTGAGAGATAAAAATCAGAAAAGAGGCCGTTTTAGCTAAAATTCACAAGACAACAGAACCAATAAAAGTCAATTAGATTGACAGAACATAGTTGCATTGCTTTTCAATGACGACCGATGACTGTTTCATTGATATATGATTTTTTCATAAATATGAATCCTCAGTAGACGTGTTTTTTTATCAAAGGCAAGTGTCACTCGAGCCATTCAAATGTTCGTTATTTTATAAATTGCTGTTATGGTTCATAAGGGGACCTCAGATAGCCTAGTCGGTAAAGGCACGGTATTACCAAGCCGGAGGCGGCGGGTTCGATTCCCGGTCCGGTCGAGGGAATCTTTCGGGTTGGAAATTTTCTCGACTTCCCTGGGCATAGTGTATCATTGTACTTGTCACACAATATACAAATTCATGCATTGGTACTGACATCGGAAGCTCTCAATTAATAACTGTGGAAGTGCATCTAGAACACTAAGTTGACAGCACGCAATAAGCTAATATGCGAAAAGCAATAAGCTTGAAATGCGAAGAAGAAGAAGAAGAAGATATAAGGGTAAAGTACAGTACAGTAAAGTTTTTTTTTTTTTTTTTTTTAATTCTTTATTTAAGAGATTTTTAGCCTTAGGCTAGTTCATCTCTAAGTACAGTAAAGTGAATCAATCAATAAAACAATTTTTAGTTGGCAACTGCAAACAGGCCACTTGTCAGATGGCAGGAACCAATGCCGTGTAGATGATGGCAAATCATGAATAAAAAAAAAACACCAGGTAGCACATTCATTTTCCTAGTTAATTATCGGACATATACTAATCAATTGCATTATTTTTCGATTCAATATCGTTGATTATTATTAAGTTGGCGTTGCAGAGTGGTGGCAGAACTATTGAAGTCAAATCCGCTGGCGATTTCGTTAAACTGAAGTGTCATGAATCTGATTGGATCATGTTGTCCATAACGAGTGTGACGGTTACCTAAATGCAAGAAATGGCGTCGTCTCAAAGGTCGTTCTGGAACATATATATTCAATTCAGCGAGAATATCTGGGGCGTCAATATCGTTAGTCAACACCTTAGCCTCGAAAACAGCTTGCATACTCGATCTTCTTTTTCCAGGGTATCAATGCCCAGCAGCAAATTCGCGTTGGTTGCAAAAGTGTCCTAAACGCCAAATTCTACCAGTAACGTAATTTGGTATCTAACTATTTTTATGTCAATAGATAGAGAAATCAAATGTTCTACAAAGTTGTTAACTATTAAAAACTAGAAAACTGCATAGAACATTGTTTTCGTTTATCTCTTCTATATTTTAAGATATAAGCCATTTAAAAAAAAACAAAAGCCAAAAATTAGTTTTTCTTTCAAATTTTTTTTTAAACATCACTTTTTTGGCCTACTATGTTCAAAGCGATTGTAGTTAATATTAAAATACACATTTTCTCCAAAGATACCCCTACAAGTCTTCTGTCAAAAGTTATCGTCAGTTTTGTAGTATTTTAGCCGAAACTTTCAAGCGTAACATTTCAAAATGGCGCTAGTACAATCGATAGTGTTACATATCACTTTAAAAAGCATATCAAGAAGTAAATTTAAACAACTTTTGGTGAAGGTATTTTTTGTTGTTTTTAAATAAATCCTCTTTGAAAATAGGTGTTTTTATTCCATAAATCTACATTGTCCGGATTTCTTTCGAGTATTAAATAACCAGATCGATGATTTACAGTAAAAATTTATATTTAGGGGGAGGAGGGACATAGTGAACAGGTGGGGCATAGTGAGCATCCCGCAGTTTGGCTCTGGATCTCCAGCTGCATGAAACAAATCAATATGATATTGATCCTACCACCAATAAATTTGTTCCGAACGGCCGGAAGTCCAAGCTGGTGCATGGGATGCTCACTATGCCCCACCTGTTCCCTATGCCCCTCTTACCCCTACAACTTGTTATATGCTACTGACTAGACCAAAAGCAAAAAATAAATAAAAATAAAGCTAGTTTTCAAAAATTAACTGCTTGGCTTTACCAGGTAGTGCAGGATTGCCCAAAGACAAAGATGCACTATTGGTTAATGAAATCATAGGATCTGATGATAAAAGAAATCTGTTGAATACATCCGTAAAATTAACCTTTGTTGTTAAATTTTCGGGAGTGGAACTCGCGATATCTCCGGTTGCATTTATTCCTCGCCTCCTGAACCTCTTCGCTGCACATTCCAATTGGAAACACCGTGTATTTAATAATGCCATCCCCATGGACTAGCAACTTGTGCACATCGTATAAATTCTGGAATAAGACTCTAGTCTCTTCAGCATAAATTTCAAAAGAAAGAATACATCTTCGACTTACAGTTAATTACAGTAAGCAGAATATGAAATCGCTACAACAGATTTTCATTGAGACCGGTAATTTTGGTTGCAGCTTTCAATTCACGGAAAACTTCCAGGTGGTGTTTACGTCATAAGAATTTCCGCCACCAGGCATAGGCTCACTGATGCGTAATCCTGTTAAAAAGGACAAAAAATAGCTGGTTATATCCTACATCTTCAAAAACCAAATTTGTACTTGGCTGGATCATCAGAATCTGGATCGCTTCTGGAATCATTCAAACATTTGCCAGACCTTCTACAAAAGTAGTATGATTTCAATCATTTAAGACTTTTGTATCCATCATTGTGAACATCACTACACAAACAGATCGGTTCTCCAACTTTACTTCCACATTCATCAAATTTTGTATTTGCGTATTCATAAGCGAAACCTCCCGTTTTGTCAACTCGGACTCTTTTGTGAATATCAAGGAAAGGAACTAATGAGAACGCAAATAAATGGGAATCGCTGTATTCCTGTAACTGTTCATTCTCGTCCTCTTCGAAAAAAAAAAAAAACATTGTTTATATGTAGTGTGGTTGCTGCTCCCATCACAACCCCATTTGTAGATAAGTGTATACCCGTCGTATGGTACCACATTTTGATAAATCACTCTGCTCATAACGCTTTCAACCCGTTAACAGATTAACGGGGGTTCATGGTATAAATAATATTCTTGTTCATGTTAAAGACTTCAACAGTCTTGCTAGTGTTCCATTTTTGATGCTGTATGTATATACAAAATAGTGCATCATCGATCTAAATCTTTAATACTCGAAAGAAATCCGAACAATGAAGATTTATGGAATAAAAACCCTTATTTTCAAAGTGGATTTTTTTCAAAAACAACAAAAATTACCTTTACCAAAAGTTGCTAAAATGTACTTCTTGATATGGTTTTTAAAGTGATATGAAACTATCGATTGTACTTGCGCCATTTTGAAATGTTACGTTTGAAAGTTTGGACTAAAAGACTACAAAACTGACGATAACTTTTGACAGAAGACTTTTACTGGTATAGTGTTTTGGAGAAAATGTGTATTTTAATATTAACTACAATCGCTTTCAACATAGTAGGCCAAAAAAGTGATCTTTAAAAAAATATGACCGAAAAACTGATTTTTGGCTTTTGTTTTCTTAAATGGCTTATATCTCCAAATATAGAAGAGATAAATAAAAACAATGTTCTAAAAAGTTTTCTAGTTTTTAATAGTTAACAATTTTGTAGCACATTTAATTTCTCTATCTATTGAAATAAAAATAGATAGATACCAAATTACGATACTGAGCGGTTCCACGAACAAGTGGGAAATTTTTCCAGTTTTTATCGGTTTGTCCGATTGGTTTGGTGTCTTGAGCGAAGTTTTAGACAATTGTTGGTGTTATATGGAGAAAATATGCACGGTAAAAAAAAAGTTTGGTATTTGTGTTTTGAACTAAAATATAAATTTTCCCTTTAAAGTGACATGTCAATAATTTTTTTTATTTTCCTTATGTTATAGCTGACTAAAAATGCTATCTAGTGCACAGTAGGTTGTTCTGGAAAAAAATAGGTTACAATGAAAAAAATTGTTTTTTAAAATAATACAATTTTCAAAAAAGCTATTAAGAAAAGTCAAAAAAGTTTGTCACCCTAATTTTATAAAAGTACATCAAATTTGCAAACAAAAAGTACTTTGGTAACATTTTTCTAAGATGCACCGTTTAGAAGATATTACTGATTTAATATTGTTTTTTTTTTGATAACTTAATAAGTTTTGGCCCTTTTTGGATGTACTCCGTGTTTTTCCAGTTTCAAAAGTATTTTTTTCGGAAAGATTGGAAAATTTTGAGTTAAAATGACACTGATAACTTAAAGATTCGAGTGAAATTCTGTGCCTTAAAAGTGTTTTTTAAAAACAAGTTACAAAATCCCACTATCAGGAACAATGATTTCTTCAAATGATTTTTGGTGCGTTGTGCTGAAAACGTGTTAGATACAGGTAATCAGATACCAGTTAGCTGTACTACGTAGGTGGTGATTGTAAACATGGTCTTTGTTGGAACTAGTCCACCATGGCCACGCTGGCCATAACGAGGCTAGCTCCGTCGTTGACCGTTCCTTAATAATAAATAAAAAGAACGCAGTAGTCACCTTCCATCAAACTAGAGGGCTGCCGACTGATACCTCAATCAACAACCGCCGCACTCTTTATTCATTCCAGGTATATACAATTTAAAATCTTCTTCAATAACAATATACCTACGCCAGCAAATCTACCTCGCTCCAACTCTCCAAACTCGTACCTGAAGGTTCGACGATACCTGAGCGTTCAACTCTACCTATCTTCCAACAGTCTTTACCCAGCATTCTATGATTTCTACCCGTGAGCTGTATAATAATGTCTGACTCGGTTCTGAATTCATCCAGTATCTACTAGGGAAAACCAAACAGTAAATGCAGAAAGGTTGCTAGTAGCATAGTGATTATAGTAATTTCAGCTCATAATCCTGTGTTTTTGAACGAGATCCAGTGTTGTTTGATAACATAATAATTGTAAAGGAAAGTGTAACACGTTTTGGTGCAAAGGTAAGTTCTAAATACACATTTTAATTATATGTTTTGTGATATTTTCGTACAAAACTAACAATTGGAAAATATTTTCTATGTTACAGATTACAAAATGAGTAAAATAAGATGTATTCGCCCATTCAAAGACATTCAGTGTTCGAAAGAGCTGCGATATCTCACGGATGGTATCATCCAAAAACTAAAACAATTGGATTTTCCAAGGTATCCACACTGAACACCAAGGATTTTCGTGTTTGTTCGTCTTGCCGTCTACATATTGATTCAAGAGCTCACCTCACCCAAAACGAGGAACAAAGCGTAGCCGGCGGCTCAAGGATGCCAACTGTTCAGACCATACCTGATGTACCTGATTCGCAAAGCTATGAAAGTTTGGTCACGATACCATCAGAGTCAACGCTAAGCACAATTAAATCAAATGAAGACTTCACGATGCCTGTAGACGTCGAAATATTCAACCGAGGAATAGCAGCTATTCGTGTTTCGCCTATAGATTTAGGTAAGGTTAAAAATGTTCACTATCCTGAAAAAAGTGCGCTGAAATCGTCGAAGGTGTACGAAGAAATATTTTTAAATTAGACGCTAAAACAGAAAAAGCAAACGAGTTTGATGAAGTCATAGAAAATATGAAAATTAAATTTTTAAATTCAGCCACAAGGCAAGAAAAACTATCAATTTTATCATTGTTGCCAAAATCATGGTAAGTACAAAAAAATGTAGACGAATTTAAAACCAGCTTTGAGTAATGAAACAAAAGAACCGAAAAGGGCCAAAACTTATTAAGTTATCAAAAAAAAAAAACAATATTAAATCAGTAATATCTTCTAAACGGTGCATCTTAGAAAAATGTTACCAAAGTACTTTTTGTTTGCAAATTTGATATGCTTTCATAAAATTAGGGTGACAAACTTTTTTGACTTTTCTTAATAGCTTTTTTGAAAATTGTATTTTTTTAAAAAACAATTTTTTTAAAAAAACATTTTTTTTCATCGTAACCTATTTTTCTCCAGAACAACCTACTGTGCACTAGATAGCATTTTTAGTCAGCTATAACATAAGGATAATAAAAAAATTATTGACATGTCACTTTAAAGGGAAAATTTATATTTTAGTTCAAAACACAAATACCAAACTTTTTTTTTTACCGTGCATATTTTTTCCATATAACACCAACAATTGTCTAAAACTTCGCCCAAGACACCAAACCAATCGGACAAACCGTTTCCGAGATACAATTTTTTTAAAGATATCATGTGCATTTTTCATAGGCCCTTCTCATAAGTAAGGCTAGATTCAAAATGGCGAACCAAGTATGCAAAACGGCGTTTTTCTTCCCCAAAAACTTGTATGCAAGGTTTCATGCAAATCAAAAGAGATGAAAATTACTTGTTGCTTTAATGATATGGAACCGCTCTACTGGTAGAATTTGGCGTTTAGGACACTTTTGAAACCAACACGAATAGAGCTTATAAGAAAATGTTCAGAAGACATTAATACGCTATCTCTAATATTTTTCGAGTTATTAATTTATTCCACCTAATTTTGCTTGCACAGTGACAATGGCATGAAAATTATATTCTCGTTCAACACGCTTTCGATCCGTCATAAAGATGCAAAGCGTACATCTAATTACCAGAGTGTTATTTAAAAGTATTTTCAACTCCTTATAAGACAACCTGCACCTTTTCAGTTGTATTAATTTATGAGATGTCATAAAAAAGTGTTTTCAACTTTATAACAAACCTCCGAATACATCATAACAAACTGTCAATCACGGCGTGAAAAGACAGTCCGGCTCAATAGTGCCGTCAATGTTTACGTCAATCTGGAAGTTCAGAATCTCTTCAAGAACTTTATAAATTCAACTAAGATTTATTTTGTATACGACAAGTTTTATAGTGGTATTAACACAGTAAGATGCACGTTTAAATAACATTTAAAGATAAAAGCAAAAGAAAACTATTTTTTGAAAATGTTGAATGTAGGAAGTATGAAAAAAAAAAACATCTATAAACCTCATATATAACGTGGGATGTTCTCTGCATCACTTATAATAAATTTATATAACAAGCCGTTCTAATTATTTTTCAAACAGATGTTTTATGTGTTACTTGGGTATGGGCTACTACTTCAGATTCCAAAATAGAGCGTACTAGGGCACAGTAGAGGGACTTCAGGAAGAGAGGATCGCGAAATCCATCAGCAAGCTTAAAGATGAACCCGAGCTGCTTGTTAGTTTTTGCTAACACATCTTCACGGTTGGAAAGTGAGTTCACGGTCCAATATCACACCAAGATCCCTCACCTGATGCATTCGAGAGTTTGCCCAGATAGCTTGTAGTTGAAATATAACGGTTGACGCTTTCTTCTAAATGAGATCGTGTTGCATTTGGCTTTACACAAATCAAGATGATTACGCTTGCTCCAGTCCTCAAACAAATAACCGTTGCAGCTCCAAGCAGCCTTCAATACAAGTGATTACCATAAATATCTTAACGTCATCTGCATAGAATATTCGCTGTCCGAGTGGTAGAACAAATTTAACATCAATTATGAATAACGAGAAGAGAAGCGTTCCTAGATTACTTCCTTGCGGTACGCCGGAAGGAATGGAAAATTCATCTGAATATGAAGAGCCGATCCTTACTTTCACAGACCTTTCAGTCAGGTACGATCTAAACCAGTTTACTAGGTCGGAGGAAAGTACAAGTTTCTCAAGTTTTCCAAGTAGGATATCATGGTTCACTCGGTCGAATGCAGCTTTGAAATCTGTGTACACGGCATCTATTTGCGTACCAGCGTCCATCGAGCGTATGCAGAGTGAGTTTACTTCAGAGATTGTAGTGACGGATCGTTTCGGGAAGAATCCATGCTGATAACAGGATATGTAGTTCTTGCTAGCCTCAAAGAGAATATATTTAATGATAATCTCAAACACTTTCAACAAATTTGGACAAAGACGACCACCTAAGGAGTCTGTACAAACCCTAATGGATGGAGTTAAGCGCATGGTTGATTTTTTTTTCGCAAATTTCGAATAACTTTGTTTTGATTTCGTGAATTTTTAAATCATATCCCATGAATCTGAAATAAAGTTTTACTTACATACATTTTGATGTGTCCGGATTATTGTGGATACAGACCTTATTCTGCAGTGTGACATAGTGGCCATGATTTTTGTGCTCTTTTCTACGCGCCAGAAACACCAGTGTTGCCTGCTAAACAGTTGACTGAGTATAATCATAAAAAAATCAGTGACTTGAATTATTAATAATTTTTGTTCTTTACATTTTAATGAAGAGAGGTTTTGAGCAAAATTTGAACTGAGAAAATTTACTGCGAGCACAGCAATCTTTGTTTTTAATCAGAACAAAATGGTTATTTGTTAAATAGATATAAACAAAAACTTTGGTTTTTCCATAGTATTTCGATATAAAATTCAATTGGTTTGTACCAAGTGTCTTACTAAATGAGTTAATATTTTGGGAGGCTTATCAGAACCCGATTTGAAACCGTTTGAGCACTGTGGAACGAACATTTAAAAATTTGCATAAGTCTAATGCTCATACTAATGGTCAAAAGACATAGAACAATCAAATTTAAGCATATTATTTAATATCCCTAAATTGTCAATCAACTTGGCGTTAATGGGTTAAAGTATTAAAATGGTTACATTTTCTTTTGCCTCTCAATTGCACGAGCAAAAAAGTGCAGTTTTTCAATGTCGCCTTGTTATCATTTCAGCACAAATTCCGCGACACGCATCCCGCGTGTCTGAACTTAGGCTTACATTGAAGCGAGAACCTTCCCCAAGGTTCATCTTCGTTCTATTCTAAAACGCCGGTATCGTTTTCAGTCATAAGTAATTGTCATCGTTCGTCAGTCAGCTACTGGACGTTATAAGTGCTGTTTGTAGGATTTCTTTTTTCTCAATGTATTGCCCGGGAAATAGGTGTGTTATTTAAATCGATCTGATTGTTGAACTATTTGCTTTCCTGTTCCGTGAAGCCGGCATGCCAGCCACAGTAGAGCTCTTTTCCGGCATCTAGTTCAATTTCATCAACGGCATTTGTGAGTTTGTTTCTCCTTCCTTTAATTGCAATGGCCTTTGTGTGTTCCTACCTGCAGCAGGTTCCTAATTCTTCGGTTTTCGTTTTAAGAGTCCCATACATACCGACAGCAAACGGCTAAAGGGAATAAGATTGATGTGGTGGTGTTTTTGGGCAGTTACCGAAAGATTGGATCACCCACCGAAAATGGAAATTTATTCGGCGCAATCGCGTGTTTGTGATCCGAAAACGATCTCTGGTTGCTTCTGTCAGGGGCCGCTTGACACGTACCCACGGTTGGCAGTGCGCGGTGTTTAATGTGGACGGTTTCAAAGTGACGATTGCTTTCGGAGGAACAATATAAATCCCAACAAAATCCACCAAAAAAGTATCGCAGGTCTGCTTGGCAAAAGAAGTGCTGAGCCCCGCCGTGTGTTGATTTATCTAAATGCGATACCTTTATTTTCGATTCAATTTACAAGTAATTCCAGCCTACCGGTGCGTATCGCATCCGACTCGGAGGTTGTTGTTCTGCCGTGGCCTCCCCCGAACCGAATGGAATGAATCTGTAATTTAGATGTGTTTGTTTTCGGTGTTGGTTTGAGTAATGAGAGGTTTCAACTTATCAGCGATGGCTATCTGTAGCGTGAAATTTTCGAGCCTTCCCCGGGAGCCACACACGGCACGCACTTCTTCTGCTGTTTTTTGGTTGTTTCACGGCGTTTGTCCCATCAAGAGCAGTTAAAAGTGGTCCCTTGACGTGCCACCGTTGATGTTGCGTCGCACCACGCGTTTCGTGTGCGTGTTCCGTGGAACTCCCCCAGCCTGACCCACCCAAGGTAGAAGCGATCATCGATAACGATCTCAGGTGTTTACATTTGCTCGCATTACAAATTCAACATACAGTTGCACAAAATAAAAAAATGGTACACGTCCGTTGAGTCTGACCCATATTTGAGTTCGGTTTACTCAAACGTAGGTCACTCATAGACTGAATTAATTTTCACTGAAATATGAGTAAATGTCACTCATATATGAGTAAATGTCTCTCTAATATGAGTGAAATTTAGTCATATTTCTGTAAAAATTAACTCAGTCCGATCAAAGTAACCACCAGGCCCGTTGGAAGCCCGATAAGGGCCCCTTTTGCATTAGTGGGCTTGATGGTTACTTGGGAAGGGACCTACGTTTTAGCGAATTTGAACAAACGAAACTCAAATATGAGTCAGCTTCAACGACCGTGTATCGGACGCAGGCCGGAGCCAACCGAATTGGGTCCACCGGAGGAGGTGGAGGTACAGAAGTAATCTCGATGTTTACGACTTGGCGTTACACTTTTCGAGTGCCACGATTTTTGGGCGGGCAGCAAGATCTTTTCGCCCGTGAGAGCCGTGATAACGATTATTTTACTTTAATTTATCACCTTTACTCCCGTGCTAGTTGGTGGCCGGTAGTGGCATCCGCGGCAATATCAAGCGATACGGTTGAGTGCAGTAAGGTGCGTTTTTTCCTCTGGCTGACACAAATCACTTTGAACAATGGCACCTGGAAGAGCAGAATGAATGGTTCACGGAAATTTAACCTCTAATGGGTTTGCTGAAACTGGTGCGATATTCAAATACCGGTGAAACGATGGTGATGATGGAGGGTGATAAGGTGTGTGAGAGCTGATTTGATTTCAATAAAAGTGACATAGAATGGAGTATCGTTGAAGGATCACATTAGGAAATGCTGTAAATCCGTTAAACGTGCGATGAGACGAATAAGATATGGTAATAGGTTTGCAATGTTTTCGTTGTCGTGAGATTATTTAGGGATATTTTAAGTCTTGATATGTTCAGGGGAAGCTTATGGGGGTGGGTTGTTCCTTGTTTTACAAGGTTTAATATTTCTTCAATATATTGGAAAGGATTTTAAGTCATGCCTTTTTACGATATAGTAAATTTATCTTCTGGAGTATTTTTTTGTTAATTACTTTATTTGTACAGGCTCAATCGAATAAACTTTACAGAGCCAAGTTATCATTTTCTTTATACATTATAAATGTCTTAAATCTAAAATTAAAGGATTTGACCGATTACACGCGGTCTTCTCGAGGTTAGTGGATGACAATTGTTTGGGTCGGGATGAAGCGCCCATACTCCGTTGCGCATCCATGTTTCACTCCCGTGTTGAAGTTTCCAACGTAGAGCAACAACTCGCGTGGTCTTTCTTTCTCCGTAAAATGAAAGACAGTGCAATTCCATTTCTACTGTATGGAAAAAGCTCTTTGATGAATCAGTTATCCTGAGGTTGGAACTGTGCTCGTCCGCACCTAGCAAACCTCGGATAATCAACTCATCAGAACAACTTCCCCGATTCTTTATTCTTCGAAACCTTTTATACATGAATTTGTTACTTAAACTCTACACAATAGTTTTTCTCCAGTATGTACATATAAAGCGAGACAGATAGTTTTTCTCTTGGAAAGTCGGTGTCTGTTTTTTTAACAAGAATTAATGCTCCTCGCGGTAGGAACGGCTATGTAGGGTGCTTACTCACCAATGTTTACTTTGACCTTTCTCGAAGCACCTAGTTAAGCCAGCGCGCATCGCTGACGACGCGGTAGCAACTGTTTATAAACAACTGACCCTGGAAATGTGCAACATTGTCACTGCTGCTGTTAAGTTGTGTATTTTCTACTACCGTATGGGGGTCTATTACTGGTTAATTTCTTACTCAGATTGATAATGGATTTTGAGGCCTTTGCATCCCCTCTTACTTAACCAGCTTGAGAATAATATCGAAGAGATTCTTCTCAAGGATATGCGCTGGTATCTATTCTATATTGGCTATTTTTTTTTACTGGATCTTCTTACTATGGTTCTTACTCCTACTGTGCCTTTCTTAAGACCCTACTTTGTACTATTGATAAACATATTCAGTCGTTCATACTTTAATTAAATTTTGTCATTTGGTTAAATTTTGTCATTCATCTACGTTAACAAGTTTATCACGCGTTTTGCTGATATGAAAATTTGCCTAACTGACTTACGTTAATTATGCGTTTAGTTGAGTTATACCATTCTTGTTGCAATTGATATTTAATGTTAACATTCTATAGAATTATTACGAATACTTCACTATAAGGATTGATGTTAGAATTTGGGGTTGTTGTATCCCCCCTTACTTACTGAGCTTGAGAATCATTTTGCAAAAATTATTATCAATAAGCTTGAGTTGGTAATCTTCGATTTGAAAATTTCGTGCTTTCTTGTTGCCATATTTCTCCTAACCTTAGGGTGATCCTCAATTGTACCTTTCGTAAAAGCTCCTTCGTTTCTGCTCATTCATCCATGCGATTGATAGCTGTTCCTGACTCGTCATTTGGTTGATATCAAATATCAGGTGTGGGTGTATCTGCCATTCCCCGCCATCTATGATTCGTTGTTTGCCGCATTCAGGTTACTCTTCATCGTCTTTCATTTCTATGTCTTGTACTGATCGCATCTCGTCATTATGTATGTTTCTGTTGGAAACTTTTTTAGTGCTTATTAGAACTTCAACTTTCTCTATGGTGTAGTATGATTCCACATCTTCGATGATTTTCGTTATAAGATGTAAACTTGTTTTGGATTTTATCCACGACTGTTTTCTATCTGTGTTTATATATGCAGCTAGTCAATTTATTGTTTGTGCCATACCAGGCGTTAGTTTTGTACTTGATTGTGCTTCATTGCCATTTTTGAGTTTGATGTTTAATGATGTCATATCAAACGTTACGTTGTATGTTCTGTAGTTTTATGATGATGTTTGCGAAACCGTTGCTGAAGTGGTTTGTCTTTTTAGATGCTGTGTGATGAGCTTATGCCAAAGATTGCTCATCTATACAGTATAATGTGTTGATCAATTCTGTTATCCTCGATTAACCACTCGATTCCATCTTCCTGTTCCTTATACTTTTCCGATGATCCTACCCAACACCGTCAATCTTCAATCTTCCGCATGATTTGTCTTTCGATTGTCATCTAGCCATTGTGAATGTGACTCTTCCTTCGCTATTGACGGTCTCTTAGATTCGCCACCTGGTACATCCAAGGATATCCAAAATCGATTTTCCCTTTCTCACTGTATCACCAATAATTTTCTTTTAGATATTTTTTTTATCAATTTCTACCCTAAATCATTCATTAAACTATAACTTTGGTATATTCAAATTATTTTCTACTCATCTTTTGAATCAACTGTAATTATTATTTTTTTAACTGATTTTTTTTTTTATATCATTGACATGATATGATTAATAATATTGTTCGTTAGTTGCTTGCTGACCTTATTTTTTTCAATTTCATACTTTCATCTACACAATAAATAATCAGTATACTATCTATTTGCAGCAAACAAATTCACGATTAATTACTTTAACTGAACATTCTTATCTGATTGTCGATATTACACTTCTTGTTTTACTCTTAACTTTGTTCCTTTGTGTCATACTTCTTATTCTGATATCTTTCATCATGTTTTGCTAGTATTTTTATTTTATTACCCTACTTTTTCTCTTACTTCGTTTAACTCTTTTTGTTTGTAGTTGTAACTCACCAATTAATCAAGTCATCTGAATGGCTACGTCATGAAATTGCAGCAAGTACTCTCTTTCTCCTAATGAGGTTTTAAACGGCACGTATCTGTAATTCGATTCATTTATGCTCGGTTCCAGGTTCCTCTGGCCATACGTTTAACTTTTTTATTTAGTCAATTCAATTAATGTCTTGTAAGTGGCCAAATTGCTGCAAGTGCTCGTCTTCGCTAATTGAGTGGAAACGGTGGGTATCTGTAAGTAAACTTAAATTTCAGTTAGACTCATTCATAAATTCTCGTGCATTCTGGATTCCGAATGCCATTGTCCAGTTGTTCATCTCCACATCTGTAACGGTCTGTAAAAAATAAAACAGCCTTTAATAAATTGTCAACCATAACATCATTTACGACTCTGGGATCATTTACAGTATATTAATTCTGTGTTTTGACGGTATTTTCCGTTCAAAATTGTTTTGTATTCAATCTCGCTGTGAGATTCTAGTGCACAGTTAGTCCAAAGAGCTTTGTAGGTACAATCTTCTTGTCCACTTTGATCTTGTTTGTCATCGTTTTTTTTTTCATCATTGTCATAAGTATTATTTTTCAACGTGTTAATTTTTTTTTAATGAAATTATTGTATAAATCTGTAACTGTTTTTCAGTAATTTAACCCATATTGTGTGCTGTAATGTCAATCCTTAGCTCTTCGATCCATTCAAAATCGTACTGCAAAATAGTTTGCTCTTTTTGATGAATAAATTTGTTTTATAAGCTGAATCATTCAATTACTATATGCATTACATATAGGTCGAAATTTTTTGTATCTCTTTGAAATGTTTTCATCACTAATTATATTAGAAAATACTGTTTACTGTTATTAACTATATATGTTTTTACCTTTGTTTTCATTTTCTTGAAACTTTATCTGAAGCTTCGCTTTTATGTTTCCATCTCCATATATGCATGTTTTGAACATTTTGTTCAATCCCTTATTAATCCCAATTGAAATTAAATATATACTTTTTCTTTACAATTTTCAATTGTTTCTTATCATTCTGGTGATTCCATATATTCATTTTCAAATAACAATACTTAATTTTATATCTACATACCCCGGGGTCATTATCATTTAGTCAATAATATCCATTCGATTTTTATTCTTATTATTTGTTTATATTACTATTCAATTTAATCATCACCATATACATCATTCGTTCCGGGAACGTCTTCCCTTGTCTAACGCACTCTCTCACAAACATTCCATGTATCTCTCTTATACATTAGCTACAGTTTATAACTTCTTTTTTTTTCACTTCACTAATAGTTTTATTATTTGCTCGCAGTATTCTTTCCATTTTCATAGTCATCTCCTGGAGGAACATCCAAATTTTAATTGTTATTTTAATATGTGTGTCTCTCTATTCTTAATTATAATATAAATATTATGTACATAATAATCGATAAATAAATAATTATTTATCGGTACTGACGAATTTGTTCCGCGTACTTTTCATTGTTCATTGTATCGCTTTATACGATTGACATGGATTTTTTCTAATTTCTTCCCATTCTGTATTACCACGGTTTGTTCACTAGGAATTTCCATTACTGTGTATGGGCCACGCCACATACTCTGTAGTTTTTGTCCTACCCCCATAGGGTTTGATTGCACTAAAACTAAATCTCCCCACATTGGTTGCCATTGATTTGAATTTTTGTCATATTGAACCTTCCGCTTTTCTTTTGATATTTTCAAGTTTTCTCTTGCGTTATAATGAATGTTGCTCAAAATACTCTTCATTTCACCAACGTAATCATGATAGTCCATTGTGGAATTACCTTTTTTATAAATGGATGTGGGAATTTTTGCCTTTCGTCCATATAATAATTCAAATGGGGTGTAATTTGTTGAAGAGTTAATCGTTGTATTGTATTCAAAGTTGAAGTATGGTATTAATTGGTCCCATGTTCTTTGATTCCCTCCAACAAATTGTCTTAAATAGGTTTTTAACTCTCTGTTTGAACGTTCCACTAAATTCGCCTGTGGATGGTATGCACTTGTGTTGATTTTTTTAATTTTCAAAATTTTACATATGTTTTTCATGAGGTTACTCATGAAGTTCGCACCTTGATCGGTCACTATTTCTTTTGGACACCCGAATTTACAGATCACATTTTCGACAAAAGTTCTTGCTACTGTTTGTGCTTCCTGATTTTCCATACATGCAACAATTAAATATCTGGTTAAGTCATCTTGAACGACTAATCCGTATTTATTACCCCATTCCGATTCGGGTAAAACAACGATATCCATAAATAATTTTTCAAACGGCTCTGTAGCTGTTGTAGTAATTTTCATTGGAATTTTGTTGGACTTGCAAATTTTGTTTTTCTGACACGAATCGCATTTTCTTACATAATCTTCAATGTCTCGTCTCATATTTTTCCATGTAAAAAGAGATCCAACTCTCTTTCGCATACGTTTTGCTCCTACATGTCCACCTAGGGGTGCGTCATGAAATTCTCGTAAAATTGTTTCAATTTCTTCACCCTCTATTTGAATACGTTCAGAGTCTGCATTGTACAAAGAAATTTTCTTATCAAATTTCCATGATATGAATTGTATCATTTGTAATGGTAATAATATATGGACATGTTTTGCTTGCTTTAGATAGTCAGGACCTTCCATAAAGCTCCTATTGAGTTTCTTTAGGAAACTTTTACCATTGAGCAAAGAGTTATTTTTTCCCTCGATAATCAATCCTGCAATTTTTTCGTTTGGTATATTTATAATTCCATTTTTATCATAATCCTTCAATCCATGTGGTAGATTACACAGAGTTGAAATTTCCTTGTAGGCTGATCTACTATTTAATATAACAAATGTAGCATCTGCTGAGTCATTAGTTAATTGCCCTGAAATCATAAGTTCATCTGTGTTTACTAATGATTGTTCTACGCTTGCTTTGAAATCATTGTATAAATTGTGGTTATCATCTTTCTTTGTGGTGTTTCCATTGTCACTTATATCCATGTTAACTAATTCATTAAAAACTGAGTCCCTTTGAGGTTGGTCAGTTCTCAAATATTGGTCAGTGGAATCGCTTGATCGCTTGTTGTTTATTTTTGTTTGGGTTGTCTGCCTCTGCATTCTTTGCTGCTGTCGCGTAACGACTGCAACTACCTGCTCTTGTTCTACTGACGTATGTTGTTGATTCTTAATGTCTACGCTACCTTTTTTAACCTTACAACGTTGTAACCTTGATTGCCCCTGACAATAACTTGTTGGTTGAATCTGGTTGACGTTTTTGTTTTCCTTCGTGCATGGTAGCCTTGACAAAAAGTCTGCAACAATGTTCTCTTTCCCTTGTTTGTAGCGTATATCACATTTAAGACCTTGCAACTTAAGTCGCAGTCTTGTTAATGTGGGTGACGTTTCCTTTAACCGCCAAATTGAAATTAGAGGCCTGTGATCTGTGTAAACAATGAATTTTTGATCAAATATAAAATGTCTAAAATAGTCAACCGCCCAAACGATCGCTAATAATTCTTTCTCGATTGTGTGGTATCTACTTTCTGCACCTATTAATGCCCTGCTCGCAAAGGCGATCGGTCTATCGACAGTTTTCTCATTAGATAACACCGCTCCTATCGCGTAATTGCTAGCATCTGTGGTGATGACAAATGTATCCTCATAATTAGGCCTTACTAACAAAGGTTCAGATATAAGGCATGTTTTAAGCATTTCGAAAGCTTCCTCACATTCACGTGTCCATACAAATTTTACATTCTTCTTCAATAAATCGTTCAAAGGTTTCCTGTACTTTGCAATGTTTGGAATGAATTTTCCATAAAAATTAATTGTACCTAAAAATGATCGAACATCTTTCACTGTAGATGGACTTTTCATCAATTGTATACTTTCTACATTTTCTTTGGTTGGTTTGATACCATATTGATTTATTATATGACCAAGATATTTGATTTCTGTTTTCAAAATTTTGCATTTTACAGGTTCCAATTTTAAATTATGTCTGCGTAATCCTTGTAACACTTTATATAAGTTTTCATTATGTTCTTCGATTGTTCTTCCTGAAATGATGACATCATCCAGATAAACAACGGCTCGAACATCACCGATTTCGTATAGTACCGTATTCATTAATTTTTGAAAAGTTGATGGGCTATTCCTTAATCCCATAGGCATTCTTGTAAATTCAAAGTGTCCTTTTGGGGTTGAGAAGGCTGTTTTAGCGGCATCTTTTGGATCGATTGGGATTTGATAAAATCCTGATTTTAAATCCAATGTTGAAAAATATACACTATCTCCAAGATTATCCATGATTTCATTGATGAGTGGAATTGGATATACAAAAGGCTTAGTTATCAAATTTAAAGCCCTAAAGTCCACTACAATTCGATATTTCTTATTTCCAGCTGCATCCAAGTCCCTTTTTGGTATACACAAGACTGGTGCATTCCACGGGCTTTTACTTGGTCTGATGATACCTTGCCTATACATTTCTTCGATTTCTTCATTAATTTGCTTTTTTGTTGCTTCTGGGAATCTGTATTGCCGTTTATTAATGGGTACGTTCGTTGAAGTTTCTATTTCGTGCACTGCCGCATCTGTGTGGGTCAGTTTATCACCCTCAAGAAAAAACACATCACTAAAATTACTTAAAATTGATTCAATTGATTCTAAAGCGCTTCGTGATAAATGATCAAGTTCGATCTGTTCGAAGATTTTATTATATCGTTCGTGTCCTTGAAGCATTTTAATATTTTTGTATTTGACGATATCGTAGTCTATGTCAGCATTTAAATCCAACATTTCTCTGTCGTCATATTCACTTCCTTCTTCATTATATTCTTCATGATAAAAATCATTTTCCGACGGGTCATCTGTTTCCATTCCATTGAATGTATGGACTTGTGTAAAATCTTTACACTCGTCTTCCTTATAGTTTTTCTTGCAAGTGTCAAGCTCGAAAATAGCATATTCAAAATTTCTTCCAATTTGTGCTACATGTTTTTGAAGGAACTCTCCTCCGAGTATACATGGTACTAATAAATGTGTCATTAAATGAAATTTTGCTGGGAAAACTATGTTTCCTATGATTAAACCTATATTAACTGATCCCATTGTTTTTGTATTTCCTCCAATTCCTGCTATTGTTATAGTATCATTTGTATTTACTTGGTCTATTCTTAGCGATTTGACTGCTTCATATCTGAGCAGATTTACTGATGAACCTGTATCGAGTAAACATCTCAGCCTATATGCGGGGTTATTAGATGTAGGTATCTCGACAAAAAATAAGTTATCTCTAGAATAGATTTTTTTAAGTGCTATTTTATTTGATATTATATTATAAAGGGGTGATTCGCTGTTATTATATTGCTTATTTTTATTTTGTTTCCCCATTATTGCATGAAAATTAAATTCTATTTCATGACTATTTTTACTTGAGAGCTCCTTATTTCTCTCAATTATATTTTCATCCGCTGTGATTCCTACCATGTCCTTTTTAAAAACGTATGGTTCAATTTCCACATATCGTTTAATGTCTTTCACACTACTTTCTCTATGTATATAATCAATATATTTTTTATTGATAGGATGAGAGAAGCTTTTGAAGATTGCAAATCTGAAGCTCCCACCTATACTTTCGATATGATCTCTTGCGAATGCTGTGCCTATCGTGGCTGGTACAGCTAAATTATGAACTAAGTTAAATTTTATTGGTATGTTACTTCTGCCTATTTTTTAATTGACCCAAATGTCTCCAAATGATTCTTCTTCTTCTCCGTCTATCTCTGTATATGCCACACTAAGTGGGTTTATCAGTTTTGCTCCCACTTTCAATGCTATACTTTTGTGCATAAAATTTTCGGTTTTACTTGTGTTAAAATAGTATCTGCAAAAGAACTCCGGGTTTTCTGCTGTTGACATATACCAGTAGAAATCTCCGTTATTTCCACCGAACATTGGATATTTATGCTTTGTTGTAATGATTGGGTCAAATTTTATCCCAGCGTGAAAACATTGGGAATCTGTAACATGCGTCTTTCCATGATTCCGGAATTTTAGTTTTTGTCTTGTGTTGAAATTATCTCTGATACTGAAATTCTCTCTGCGGTTTTCGTCATTGTATCTATTGCTGTATTCACCTTGGTAATTTATGTTGTAGTTGCCGTTATCATTCCTGTTGTAATTGTCTGACCTATTCGGTGAATTATTGTTATTCATATTTCTGCTAAAATTATTATTTTCTTGGTATTCGTAACTCGTGCCCCTGTAACCATTTTGATTTCCATTGAACGGCCTTTGATTAGACCTAACGAAATTATTCGGAAAATCTCTATGAGGTCTGAATTTTCTATCAAACGAATTGTTTTGTTGATGTTTTCGTTCATACCGGTTAAAATATTTGGGTTGATTAACATGATTATCCCAATCATTTCGGTTCCTTTGTGATTTTGATTTTTCAGCGATGTGAATACACTGAAGTCTCTTTTCGATATCCTCAATTTGTTTTTCGTAGATACACTCTTCCTGTAAACATTTGACTAGTTCATTGAAGGTGTTATTTTTCTGTGATTTTGCCATATTTTTCAAGCTCCTATTTTTCAAACCTCCCAAAAAATGTATCCTCAAATGCCGTAGTGCATATGACTCTCTGCCTTTGGCATTATTTTCTTCATATTCATCCACGTGTTCTTTTAATGTTAATGCCCTATCTTTGTAATCTTGAAAGGATTCGTTTGGTCCTTGCTCCAAAGTTTCGATTTTCTGAAAAATTTCTTCCAGTTTAACATTTGTCCCAAATTCTCTTTCGAGATTGGTTCTCACTTCGGGCCATGTTTCCGCATAAATGCGTTTGAAATACCCTGATGCCGGATCTTTCAATTTCATCAAAATTACCTGAATTAAAGGTTCATGCGATTCTTCTACTGGCAATTTCTTAGCGAAGAAATCGCACTGGTATAAAAACAATCGTAATTCTGAGGCCGCGCCTCTGAACTCTGGAATACATTGAATAGCTCTTTCAGTTGGGAACTCTGCCATATTTGTTTGTTTTTCGAAGCAAACGAGTAAAAATGCGACTATTTCTCAGTCCCTTATTAAATTATGGTTATAGCTATTATTTTGCCTTTTCGCGAATTTAATTGGATAAAAAACGCTTTCAGCGTAAATTCAAGACAAATATTTTTTTTCATGTTTTGTGCTTTGTTAATCAAATTTGCCTGTTGGTCTTTTAAATTTGTTTAAACTAATTTAACGTTCCCTTAAAGCATCTTGCAAGAAATGTTGCTTACAAAGACGAAATGTATACTATTTATAATATTGTACGCGTAAAATATTTATAATACGGTAATGTATAAGAACTTTACACAATTTTTTTATTTTTTTTTTAACTGTGTACTCACCCTATCAGGAGCAGGATCAGGGTTATTCCTTGTTGAGTCTGCGATGAAGTTCCCAGATGAAGCGCCCAGATGAAGTCCCCATATCTTTATAGTTGACCAGATGTGCACCAATGTGCTGTACTCTTTATTAATCACTAGTTCACTTTTTCCTTTTTTTGTAATTTAATCAAAGTCACTTTTTGGTTTTTTAACACTTACTGATTTTAGTCAGTCGAAATTTTGGCGTTCCAACACTTGAAAATAGCGGTTTAGTTTCCGCTGTCACCAGATGAAGCGCCCATACTCCGTTGCGCATCCATATTTCACTCCCGTGTTGAAGTTTCCAACGTAGAGCAACAACTCGCGTGGTCTTTCTTTCTCCGTAAAATGAAAGACAGTGCAATTCCATTTCTACTGTATGGAAAAAGCTCTTTGATGAATCAGTTATCCTGAGGTTGGAACTGTGCTCGTCCGCACCTAGCAAACCTCGGATAACTCATCAGAACAACTGCCCCGATTCTTTATTCTTCGAAACCTTTTATACATGAATTTGTTACTTAAACTCTACACAATAGTTTTTCTCCAGTATGTACATATAAAGCGAGACAGATAGTTTTTCTCTTGGAAAGTCGGTGTCTGTTTTTTTAACAAGAATTAATGCTCCTCGCGGTAGGAACGGCTATGTAGGGTGCTTACTCACCAATGTTTACTTTGACCTTTCTCGAAGCACCTAGTTAAGCCAGCGCGCATCGCTGACGACGCGGTAGCAACTGTTTATAAACAACTGACCCTGGAAATGTGCAACATTGTCACTGCTGCTGTTAAGTTGTGTATTTTCTACTACCGTATGGGGGTCTATTACTGGTTAATTTCTTACTCAGATTGATAATGGATTTTGAGGCCTTTGCAGGGAGAGGGAAAAAGAGATCTGGAATAGGGTTTATGATTAAAAAAATTCACTATTTCTGAAACATATACTGAATCCTTTCGACGTTATATCAACTCTGTAATTATTATTACAGAAACATATAAAGGGTGTCCACGATGAAATTGCCACACACAAAATTGATTCGCAAAATTCGAGTTTTCATCCGATTGCCATCAAATTTTCAGGGATTGAGAAATAACTATTAAACTTCATTTTACCATTTTACTCGTATTTTATTTACAGTCCATACGCAAATGCCCGCACCTTGGCCTTAACCCCGGCCATAAGATTCTGCACAACCTGTGAATCAACCGTTTTTTGCATGTAAACCCATACTTTCTTCAGTTCCTCGACTGTCTTCACTACCTTAGGTCGTTTAAGAAGGTGCTGCTTCATAATCGCCCAGTACTTCTCAATGGGGCGGAGCTCCGGAGTGTTGGGAGGGTTGAACATTTTCGGCACGAAATTGACCTTATTGTCCGCATACCACTTCAGCACGTCCTTGGAGTAGTGGCATGAGGCCAAATCCGGCAAGAAGATTGTTGGGACGTTGTGGGCCTTCAGGAGAGGAAGCAGCCGCTTCTGGAGGCACTCTTTTATGTACACCTGTCCGTTCATCGTGTCCTGGGTCACGAAAGGTGCACTCCGCTTCCCGCACGTGCAGATGGCTTGCCAAACCAGGAATTTCTTCGCAAATTTGGACATCTTCTGAGTGCGGACATGCTCCGGAACGCTGAACTTATCCTTGGCCGTGAAAAACAGGTTGCCGGGGATCTGTTTGAAGTCGGCCTTCACATATGTTTCGTCGTCCATGATGCAGCATTCAACTTTCGTCAGCATGTTGAGGTACAACTTCCTGGCACGGGTTTTGGCGGACTTGTTCTGCTTCTCGTCGCAATTAGGGGCCTTTTGTACCTTGAACGTTCGAAGCCCAGCCTTAGTTTTGGCCTTCTGGACAAAACTTCGGCTTAGGTGCAGCTTCTTAGCCACATCCCTAACGGAGGCGTTCGGATTTCGGTTGAAGGCCCCAACTACGCGGTTGTGATTTTTGGTGTTGTACGGAATACTTTTTTCTTCACTTCTGGGCTTCCGATCGGTGGTCAACCGTTCCTCGAACCACTTAATCACTCGCGACACCGTGGAATTCGCGATTCCCAACGTTTTAGCGATGGAACGATGCGAGAGATCCTTGTTCTCGTGATGAATGCGCAAGATTTTATCACGCACGAGCTGTTCTTTCGACTCCATTTCCGCGAGTTTTGATCACAGAACTTTAAAACTTGCAGGATGTAAATAATGCACTATGAACTAAATCCACCCAAATTTTCATTAAATTCTACCCAACGGTTAAAAAGTTAGAGCAATTTCATAGTGTGGCAATTTCATCGTGGACACCCTTTAAAAAAAACCAAACACACACACAAAATACAAACTAAACACAAGGTTAATCAAACTAACAATCTATGGTTAATATTCTTAAAGAAAACATATATGAGTTCCATAAACTCCAGATCGCGTCTAGCCAAAATATCCTGAACTGGGACATTAGGTTGTCTACCTCGAGCCCGAAGGGAATATCTTCTGAAGTAGGGCGCTGTAAAATAACGTTTGCCACGATAAATATTTTAGTCTTACGATACCAGGAAAAGGTGAATATGGGAAACATTCCAATATTATTAAAATTGGGGCTTTGTTTTCAATGGCATAGCTTGTGGGGGGACGCTTGGGGGCCAGGCCATGTCCAGATTTATCTACACCCCAAGATTTTTTGATGATTTTTTTATGCACTCCGTAGTCCAGCAGGTTCGAGGTTGCTTTTTTATTTATTCCAAAGACTGTGTATATCATAATTCCAGAGAACTTCAAGATTAGGGCGTAATTGCTTTTGTAAACAAACATGCCAATCACCGATTTCTCACGAACTTAAGCTCAATCTTAAAAACTAATAACACATACAGGTAGAGGAATGATTTCTCCATCATTTGGTATAGTTTGTTTGTAATTTTGAGGTTTTATTTGCGAGAAATCGGCGATTGACGTGTTTGTTTACAAAAGCAATTACGCCCTAATCTTGAAGTTCTCTGGAATTATGATATACACAGTCTTTGGAATAAATAAAAAAGCAACCTCGAACCTGCTGTTTACAAAAGCAATTACGCCCAAATCTCAAATCACTCCGGAATTGTTACTTCTGATTCACAAGAAGCGGAATTGATATCACAGAGAACTAGATATTTGTCGCTTGGGATTAGCTTATCCATTTTTAATGTGCAAGCTCACCAATTCAAGCTATTTATAGATTAGCACCGGCGCCGGTCACATCCACACGATCTTTTGGAAACGGGGAGGACCCAATCAGCACACATGTTCTATAGCAGTTTATACCCGAGCAGAGAACGAAAACAAAATGAAAATAAAATTTGATATTTTGATATAAGCGTTCGTGATAACATATTTTGCCTACCGTGTGGTCAAGTTAACAGTAATCATAACAAAAAAATAGATCTAAATGGTATATGAAGGATGTTAAAATGATAACAAATCATGTTTTCTTGATAACAAATCTTTTTTTTTATTTATTTATTTGAGAGATTTTTAACCATAGGCTAGTTTATCTCTTAATATAACAAATCGATGTATGCGTTTTTATATTAGTAATTTCGTTAATAATAAACTAAATAAGTAATCAATATGTTATCATAACTATGATAGAAATAAAAATGAAATTTCTTATTATTTTGATATCATTATATAAAATTGAGTAATCTGAATGTTTTGAAATCTATTGGTTGATATCAAGATTCAAAATTAAAAAAAAAATTTTATCAATAAGTTTTTATATATTCAAAATAAAACAGACCTATATTTCAATCAGTTCTATGACTGAACGAAGTAGGCTGTGCCGGCGAACGGTCGTGTTTATTTTTGCAGTCAAGATTTTTTCTCGTGATTCTCCGTTCTGAAGTGCTTTTAATGAAGAACAATCCCTAGTTTAGTTTTCGTGAAGTGGATTTTAGTCTGAAATGTTAGTTTCTGCTAAATTGGAACACCTTTGGATACGGTTGTTTGTTCTCTGTTTTGTGGTGCGTTCGTGTTCATAGTTTTCGGCTGCATTTGCCGGACTAGCGCTGGCGCTCTGCCTCCCGGACGTTTATACGTGTGTGATTGGTAGTTTTCTCGCTTTCCGGGAAGTTTTAGAATAGAGAAAGAAAACGTGATTCAACATGTTTACAAGCATCAGAAGAAATGTCGCAATCTGCGTTATTTGATTTTCTCCCGGACCAGAAATTAGTGGCATCGCGAGTGATAATTTTTAATTTCAGTTTATTTACGCGCTGCAAGGTGCGTGAAAGAGTTCGGCACAATCGGTGTTGATGTTGGCTCACTGCTTAAACTTTTTTTTTGTGTGTTCGAAAGAAATTGATCGAAAGTGTACCAAAAGTGCTTCTGAACGTGTTTCGCAGTTGGGAGTGGTGAAGTTCGTAAATTCGCGGTTTATGTTCAGTGAAAATTCCGTATCACAAAATTGCTCAACGAGTTCCCTTTTTTTGCCGTTTGACGACGACGGGCATGCGAGAGAAAAATAAGCATCGGGAATGTACTCCGGCTGTATTGATTTGGTGAGTTCGTTCCAGTTGAAGATTGTTCTTATACATATCTCGATTGCATTTTCGAGGGGACGTCCGGAGAGCCTTGAGATTTAGGCGTTGTTGCTTTTGCGGGCAGACGAGTTGGTCGCCGGTAAGGTCCAGTAAGTGCTGCCAGCAGATGAATCAAGAGGTATTCGAAACAAAATTGGTAAGAAATGTCCATTCAAATCATTTTATTACAGTTAAACAAATTTCAAAACTATATGCGTGCCAGATTTGGAAATAATATTTTTTGAATCTGGAAGTGTGTTTATGATACCATTATCCATTTGATAAAGGTAGAGTGAACATGCGGGGCTTATTGTAAGTAAAAGTGACCTCGGAGTGGTCGTGAATTACCAGGCATTCTGAAATGGGTCACTGGAGCTGCAATAGAGCTAACACCTTCTAACTCCCGGACTAAACCTGCTTTAATTGAAGGGTAATAAAAAGCAGTTTTCTTCCATAATAACACTGCCGGACAGTGGGGGTTAGATTGTACACACACACACACACACACACACACACCTATATTTCAATCAGTTCTATCGACATCTATCAGCTTTTTTCAAATTCAATTGACAGGTAGATTAATATCAATAAATGTTGTAAAATATAACTTTAAAAATCATAATTGCCTTTGTGATGTTTATAAAGAAAACAGCAAGCATCCTGATTGACTTGCATGAAATGCTCTTTTTTTAAATACCAAATTTTGTTTTTAATTATATATTTTACAAATCTCAAAATAATATCAAAATATGAATTCAACCAAAATTAAAAAATAGTATATCAAAATATGTTATCAACATAATTTCAAGAACATAATTTGAAATCATTTTGATAGTATTTTGATATCCGACTTTGCTCGGGTATAATCTTTGTATGACTGGGTTTGGTTGTAAAGAAGTTTACTCAATATAAATCTATGAATTTGTGTTACTTGGGGATGATTAGTATGACAACCGTTGTTATATAGACTCTGTATTTACCTCTGCGCCTCTACGATTGCCATTGGAAGGAAAGTTGCGTTAGTGTGGTTCAGGTTATTTTTGATCTGGATTCACTGTGGTACACTACTAATGCGATGGGATGGGTTAAAGCAGATTTGTTTATTTAAATCTAATGGGCTTAACGGCGCCGGTGGTGTAGTGGTAAGCGTGATAACCTCTCACCCCAGCAGGCCTGGGTTCAATCCCAGTCGGCGCCGCCGGGATGTTCTGAGGTATAACATCTCTGATCACGCCTTCCTTCGGATGGGTAGTAAAGCCGTTGGTCCCCGGTTCATGAGTTGATGGGTCGATAGGTAGGGTCCAGGTGTGGGAGCTGCCTTCCTGGCACGTCGGTAGCATTGGTGCTCAGCACGGAAAACAAGATCGACGGAAAAAAACAAACCAAAGGAAAAAAAAATCTAATGGGCATAGAGAATTAGGCATAATGACAAATACAAGGAAATGGACGAGCCTGGGATTGAATTCCCGACCATCTGATCAGTAAGCAGAAACGGTAACAACTAAGCTACAAGCCTCGTCTGAAGCAGGCTCAAGGTTGCTTTTTAACAGCGATTCGTAAAAATTGTCCACAAGCAACGATTTTTTATTAATGTTCCAATGTTGACTACTTTCCTTAATGTTTTAAACTACAATTTAAAGAAATTATTTTAAATCGATATTTTTTCCTTTGTCGGGTATTTTTATCACTGCGACCATTTTTTCTGATCTATTGTGATATATTCCAAATTCTTTTTTAGCTATATTAAGATGCCGTATCATTATCCCAGCAAGGCATTACACTCCGAATAAAGTGCACTGCCGAGTTGTTCTCCAAATGTCAAAGGATTCTATCAGCCCCTTCTCAAAGAACTTACGCCTTTTATTGAAAATTGCTGGACAGTGGCATATCAAATGTTCCGAGTCTCCCTTTTCTATGCCACAGAAGCGATATATATCATCTTGATGTTTTCCAATCTGCCTTAAGTGATAACGGCTGTTATAAGACCTGTATATATGCTAAGATCTTTCTTAGAAAGTTCAAGGATTTTGTGGGTCACATAATTGTTTGGAATGGAAGCAATGGAAGAATTCTTCCAGTTTATATAAAATTTCTTGAATTTCAGCTTGAAACACAGTTGGTCATCTGCCCATAGGAACAGATATGTCTATACCTTAGCCAGTTACTCCTGCTAACACTTGATTGTACAATCTTGAACCATCTGTATAAAAAACAATCGATCCTGGACGAAGAACCGGACCACCAAATTGCCACGACGCCCAGGGTCAAATACTTGGAAAATTCTATTGAAATGTATCTTTCCTCCATCCAGTTGCTTCTTACTAGAGAGTTGATACTTATAATTTTTAGAATCCTAAGATGTCCTGTAAGGTCTCTCTCAAAGAGTTACACTGACCTTGTAATCCTTAGAGAACTCTTTTTCGGCTTCTAATTGTACAAATTGGTGCAATGGTAGCATATAAAGCAAAGCATCCAATGCCTTCGATGGTGTTCATTAGAGTGATGCAAAATTTGAAATTTTCACTCCACAATACTTAAACGATTCCAAATCGGATTCTGACTAACCTCTCAAAATTTGAACCCATTTGGTGAGAAACTGAGATGGCACAAACCATTTGAAGTTTGTATGGGAATTACTATGGTAAAACCAAGATTTTAGTTCATGTCTATCTAATAATTCACCATATCAGTCTGCTTCAAAAGCTTTCATCTGCACTTGTAGGAAATTTTCCCAGCTACAACTTTGTTGAAGACTACTTTTTGATTAAATACAAGGATCGAAAGTTATCAATGGTTCAATGCACTGATGTCTTATGATCATGCTCACTCAATTGCTCAGCAGGCAACATTGGTGTTTCTGAGGCGTTAAATAGGAAACAAAAATCATGGCTACTATGCCACACTGCAAAATACAGTGTTGCCTACATAGCAGCTGCTTGATCATGCCATAAGTTTACCAATCTCTTAAATAATTAATAACTTTTTCCTGTCTCGTTTTACATAGAAACGATCTTCAGCAGAGTTGTAGCTGAAAAATTTTTATATAAGAATGGCTATCGAACTGTTTCGCAGCTCAATATGGAAAAAGATTAGAAGGAAATGAACAAAAAGTTTAGATTTCCCATAGTAATTTACATGTAAACTTCAAATGGCTTGTGCAAAGTCTGTTTCTAACCAAATGAGTTGTAACTTTGGGAGGCTAATCAGGACCCGATTTGAAACCATTTAAGCACTGTGGAGCGAAAAAGTCAAAATTTGCATCAGTCTAGTGTACATCTCATTGCACCTGTTATTGAGAGAGTTGCTAACCTTTGGAGTTTTTCTAACTTTCTCTGAGTAACATACTCTTTTGTTTTTGGCCACCAGACCAATGCACCATAAGATATTTATATCGCTATTTAATTGACAGCCTAATAAAACGACTTCAGGTTCTACTAGTTGGCCTAGAGTTTATAACATGTGATACCTAGTGCACTGTGTCAGGTACGATACACATACTACTAGAAAATATCTTCATCAAGCTGGACGAAATGTCTTCATATGTATTCACCGCTATTTTTTTTAAACTTGCGAAGGGCTCCGAGGTGTGCAGATTTATAAAATGGAGTATTTACAGAACATTCGGGACGATAAGGGAATATCATTTAATTTCAGAGAAATTCTTAGTAGTTAGGAGAACTTCGTAAAAGTTTAGACAACGTTGTAGAACTTCTAGCAATATTGTAGACCTCCAGGATACTTCACATATCTTCAGGAAACTTTGTGAATGTTCAGAAAACTGTCTATAAACAAATTTTATACAAGTTCAGCTAGCTTCGTAGCTGCTCCCTGAACTTCAGTGAACTACGTAGATGTGCACAAAATGTTGTAGAAGTTCAGTGAACCAAGTCGAACTTCATTAAACCTTGTAGAAACCTGGTGAAATTATTTCAAGCTCAGGAATTTTTATTTATTCAGAGAACTTCGTAAAACTTCCGACATTTTCAAGGAATTCAGTAAACATCGCAGACGTTCAGGCAACTTATTAGAAATTCAGGGAGCTTTGCAGAGCTTCAGAGAAATTCGCATAAACACAGGGAACTTTGGAAAAGTTCAGAAAACATCATACAAGTTGGAATTTTATTCAAGATTGGGGATCTTCGTAGATGGTAAGGGAACATTGTTTAATTTCAGGGAACCATTTTTGATTAATGTTCGGGGACCTTCTTATAATTTCAAGGCACTTTAAGGAGCCTCATGAATAGTACAAGTTCAGGAAGTTTAAGGCGTTGATCTTCACGGAAAATCAGCGAGGAACGTAGATGTGCAGCATAAAGTCTGTTCCAGTTAGTATATGGTCGCTTCTTTTTAATTACTTTAGCGCCTCTAGTTGTAGAATTGTTTATTTTTGTTTATTAATTATTTGATAAGGCTCAAACGAATTAACTTTACAGAGCGGAGGATTCTTGGTTACTATACAATACATCTTAAAACTATAGTCAAAAGGTACAACACAAAAAACACTTTATCTTTCGCTATCCAAAAAGCCTCCTCCATCAGAACTAGAGCCGCTTCCAGTGGTTTCATTGTATGGCAGTTACGCCATCGGGGGGTAGAGCGCTTCCATTGCAGTGATGGACGCAAAACGTGGTCAGCACTCACACACTCATCACGAAACGGTTGCTTTCCAAAGTCGACGACGCATCGACCGAAAGAACTGCTGATGAAGAACAATGAGGAGGACCACACAATGGTTGCTGCCGAGAAAACAGACGATCGCGTGGCACACATCGAGAGTGGCCTGCTTTTGTCGACAGCCGAGTGAACACTGAAATTGTTTATTAAGTAGTGATAATTTCATCAGGATTCATATACTTGTTCAAAAGTTATCGAAGATGGAACGTGACGGACGTGAAATTTTGATGGACGATGAAACTTACGTGAAAATGGACTTTGAACAAATCCAGGGCCACAAATTTTACTTTGCTAAACGTAAGGGGGATGCTCCGAATAAATTCAAATTTGTCTTTGCAGATAAATTTGCTCCCAAGCTGATTGATGATTTGGCAAGGCATCTGCAGTTGCGGAAAGGAAACAAAGGTTTTCATCACTGGAGCGACTATGAATGGACAACTTTACAAGGAAGAGTGTCTCCAGAACATAATTTTGCCGTTCATTCAATCACACAAAGGTCCCGTAAAGTTCTGGCCTGACTTAGTCAGCTGCCATTACAGCCGCGATGTCATAGAATGGTATAAGCAGAATAATGTCGATTTTATTGAGAAAAGTATCAATCCACCAAAATGTCCAAATTTTCGTCCCATAGACAAAGTTGGGCAATTATCAAGCGCAAATTGAAGAAATGTGACAAAACAATCAAAGCACCATCTGATTTGGAGAAGTGGTGGAAAATGATGGTAGATGAGGTTTACAGTACAACTGTGCAAGACATGATGAGATGTATTTCGCGAAAAGTACTAAAATTTATCCGCAAAGCTGACGAATAATTTTTGTTGTATTTTGATACCTTTAGCGTTTTTATACTTTATTTCCCCTTGGAGAAATGACCTATTTTGTGCGGCCAAATTCTAAATGGAACAGTCTTTACTTTGTAGAAGTTTTGCGAATTATGTATCAATTCGAGAAACTGCATAAAACTTCATAAAAGTACAAGGTATTTTTAAAAAGTTCAGGAAATGTTGTAGGATATCAAACTATTTCGTAAAAGATACGGAAACTTCTAAGTACTACAAAAGCGCTTACCGTCTCTGAATGCGTTTGTAATAACGAAAGCAAAGCATACAATCCTAAACGAACCGAACGATGCCATTAACGTGAGTCTTCGTGAGTGACCTGTGTGCGAAGAGTATTCGTGCTGCCTTCCATTCACTCTCGTTCCATTCTCATCGTTCTTTACGAACTGGTGTATTCGGATAAGAGTGCAGGTCTCAATGAACGTTAACGGTGAGCCAGTTTAATACTCGCGGCGAGCACAACCATCCCATAAGGTATCCAGAATGGAAAGGTGTCAATTTGCTTTAGGACCACCTGTGGAAGATGTGCGGTCTGAAAATCTCCCGGAATACTCTGCCTCCGTGGCAAATTGTGTCTGCATTTTTTTTTTTACAGATGGTAATTTACCTAAAAGTTGATGAAGTTTTTGAGTAATTACCGAAAAATTAATGGTCAGTCAAAAACACCACTCTGAAACTTTCACCATTGAAAAGTAAGAAGTTTTCTTCCATGACAAAAATCATTTGACAAATTTTAATCACCCTGACTATGGATTTTCCTTATTTTTGTTGCTATTCTCCTATTCTGTGGAAATGTTCGTGGATATAATTTTTCTGATCATATTTTTTATGGATTTCTGAGATAACTTCTCTATATTTTTTTTATAAAACATTCATTCTGCGATGTTTGGATCATGAGTTATGAATTTTCAATGTCAATGTCTGGAAACTTCAACTAAAATTTTCGGGAAAATTAACCATCCCGAATTTTTTGAAATTTTTTTTTCGTACCCAAAACTATGAACTCTATCTGTAAGTAAAAAATTCGAAGACGTTTCAGCTCAGATACCACAGATTTCCACATGTGGCACTTAGCTTACCCGCCAAGTGTTCCTATTGGTGGTGAGTCAACCAGGTTAATTTCTAATGCTGATTTTGTTTGTTTGTTTTAAAGTTATTCCAACTAATACACCGTGTAGCAATACAGTGCAGTGCCTTTCTGTTTCTTGCAACACCTCATCAGCTAAATTTTTCCTCATATTGGTGCTGGTACTTTCTGGACAATTTATCGTAAAATATCAAGTAGAAAGGATCCTTTAAGAATGGTCTAGTGAGCTCAGAATATGAATAAGAATTTAACATTGGATGGATTTTCTTAAAAGTAAAAAAGCCGAAAATTATGCACTACCACTACATCCATCGTGAAAACGAATCAAGCAAATCGATTTTTTATCGACAAATGGGTATAGAACCTGTGACGAACTTTTTCTTTTATTATAGTCATTTCAACAGTCTTGGATCATTCGTAATTTGTGAGATTTTAATTTGTGACTTTAGTTCGAGAGCCATGAATCTCACTTTGCCGGGATCCTCTCTCAATTCCTTATTTTGTGAAGCTTGTTTCTCAAGACATTTTATTTATTTACCCTCCATGTACATCCAGAGAAAAAGTTACATTGCACATGCACTGCTAATATTTCCCTGGTTTAGTAATGCATTAACGAACCTGGCTCCCTTTCTGAAAATATTTTAGAATATACTTTGAAACCCATGCTCTTTTTCAGTGGCCTTATTGCACAGAGAGAAAGGCATGAGAAAGATTTGGAATTGCTGCTAGAATTAAACTGATTTACCGATAAGTCTGATGCGCGCAGAGGCTGACAAATTCTGATCATTACTATAACCGGTATAACCCCGTAACGTGGGTAGATCACCTTTTCGTGGTACGTTACGGGATGTAAGATCTACCACGGATTCCTAGTCCTGACTACTTCAAACTAGGGGAACAGGATTTTTCAGTAATCCAAGGAACACATCTTAGTCCTTGTTACTTTTTTATGCCTTGTTGATAGTGACAAGACTCGGCTTTGTCTACCGAGGATGATCTTGAAACAAGGGAAAAAAAATGAGTTAGTTGTCTTCATCTATGTGATTCCTAATCTTCTATTCGTTGTTCCCTAGTTCCTGACTACTTCAAACTAGGGGAACAGGATTTTTCAGTAATCCAAGGAACACATCTTAGTCCTTGTTACTTTTTATGCCTTGTTGATAGTGACAAGACTCGGCCTTGTCTACCGAGGATGATCTTGAAACAAGGGAAAAAAAATGAGTTAGTTGTCTTCATCTATGTGATTCCTAATCTTCTATTCGTTGTTCCCTAGTTTGAAGTGGTTAAGACTAGGGTTCTGATGCATGGTCATTATCGGTGTCATACCTTAATTTTGTTGCTAAGGAATCCAATCTTGACTGACAAAGGGGCGCGCCTTTGGAGGGTGTTTCAACACTCCGAAGGGTATAAATAGCGGGACCTTTCAATTAGAGTCGGATCCTTGCGATAAATGCAAGAGTGGCAACTGTAAAAAAATCGAATACTTCATCATTTCTCAATAGTGATGGAGTAATACGACATGCACTAAACTAAGGACACGGGATAGACTACAATAGATCAATTTACTGGTCGCAGTAGTGTTTGGTCCCGAACAGAGGAAAAAAAAAATAACCGGTATATGTTACCGACTGTTTAGTGTCACGCGGTTACCAATTTAGGCAATGAACCAACACCTTTCATTCAATATTACACATTGCAACCGCATATTTAATTGTGCCAAACGCGTTATAGATGTTGGTCAACAGTACCCAATGTTTTGAATCCGGAACTGTAGGAGCAAAGGCTAATGACGTATTTTTCCTTAATCAAAGTTATGTTCTCGCGCATACACCTGATCTATACCCACAGTATGTAGTGCGATTGCTGAATGATAAAAATGATTCTCTCCAGCGCAGCGTCAAGCGTCCACCTCAGTACATTGCATCGCCGTGAACACTCGTGGCGAGTGAAATCTTGCATTATTTGTGAAGATTATCTAGCAACGAATAGAAATCGAATTGAATGGACCCCACTATACTCGTCCAGTATCGAACAAGCGGATGAGTGACGATTGTTGTTTTGCCTAAAGCCGTAACTCAGCGAACGACGAGAGAATGTAAAAGAAGCGCAAAACCGAATTATTTAACATCATTCGTGGGAGATAAACTCTCGTGCACCAGAAGAGAGCTGCTCGTCTGTAGCACTACTTCAGTAACAGCGAGATGAATATAAAACGAATTTTGCTTCGCTGTGAGGATCAGCAACCTTGCTTCAAAAAAGCACAATGAAGTTTATAATTTCACATAAACGTAATTGAGAATCTTTCCCAATCATCTTTAAGATGGATGCTTAAGGTATAATTTGGTGCAATAAGGCCACTGGAAAAACGCATGGGTTTCGTAGAACATTAGAAAAGATTTTCATAAAGAGTACTGACAAAATCGGATCATTACTGTAGCTCTATTGGAGATCCAGCAACCCATTTCAGAATGTCTGGAAAGTCACGCTGATTCCGAGGTCACAATAAGCCCCACGTGTATGCAGCACCGATATCAAGTGGATATTGGTATTACATACACACTTTCAGGTTCGCAAATGTTCTTTTCAAACCTGGCACGTATTTAGTTTAATTTTGATATTTAATTTGTAAAGAATAATTGGACAGGTTTCACCACGTTCCGCTCGTCCGCCACCGTTGATTGTTTCTTTTGGAATCCCTTGTACTTTTTCTCTCTAACGCTTCGCATTTCTCCAGTCAGAATCACTGTTAGTAGACGAAATCGCTAAAGTCTCTTATGTTATATCCGATGTGTTCCACGATATTTCAACGTAATTCCTTTATCTTTGTATGATGATTTTGAGTTTCTTGTTGCGTCTTATAAAATTGTAACACCAGCGTGGAAAATGGACAGTGCCCAGCACCGGGTATTTTCTTAACGAGCATCACTTCATTGTCGTATCGCTTGTGCTCTATCTTGCTGCTCTCTTTTCAATTTTACTTTGTTGACTCCCTGGTACCGGAAAAGTTATAGATATTAGTTATTAGAGCAATTCTCTACTAATTCGCAAATCGGTTTATTTTTGTATCTTTTGATTAGGTTGAAATTTTGCAAAAACGTTCCACATGACCGACAATGCCATTTTGCATCTTCATATCACCATTTTGAATCCAGCCTTATTTTTGAAAAGGCCATATAGAAAAATATCAAGCTTATCTTCAGAAAATTTTTACTCGAAAACTGTTAGCCTGATCGGCTTGGTGTCTTGAGGAATATTACAGATAATGGATGAGATTATTTGAAAAAAAAAATATGCACTCTAAAAAAAACCAACTGTTTTTTAATTTCAAATAAAATCTTAAAAACAATTTTTCTCAAGACAGGATTTTAGTATTTTTATTTTTTGAAATGTTTTAGGGGACAAAAATGCCATCTATTGCACTATAATGACCATTGTCATCAATTACTCACACATGAAATCTGTCTTAACCAACCTGGCAGAGAGAACCAAAAAGTAGGGTGCTTATATTTATTTAAAGTTGTTCTAAAATTCCTAGAAACTTGTCAGAATATAATTGTTATACCTTTTCATAGATCTCAAATCACAACATTTACGACTATGTTTTTCGGGAATGCTCAAATGGGTTACAAATTAAAAATGGTATTGTAAATGCTTGCTGAGGCACCCGTTTACAGCACATTTTTTCATAGAGAGCCGCAATCACTGAACTAGAATCTAAACTTTTTTTTTGTAGCCATTTCCTCCAAACAAATGAAATCGTCGAAAGTGCGAACGAGGATCAAATCGGAATTTTATTGTCACATTTGCTTCCATTCAATTTCCAACTGCTGGCCTGCACTGTGCGCAGGGAATCGTAACAAACTTCACCCGACTTGGTGATATCAATCGGAAGAGGGACGCACAGTGATTAAGGATACAGCTGTCAAATTGGATTGTACAAGGTCTGATTAACATGCTGAATAATTAATGAAATCACGTTATTTTTTAATTTTATTTGTCTGTGCTTCGTGGCTCTATGCTGAGCCTGTCAACCGCTTCGTGGAATTTGAAAAATTTACATCGCATATCTCAACCCTTTGCTGTTGTTGTCGTCGTCGTCGTCGTCGACGACGAACAGTTGTTGACCCAGCCTGGGCTGTTGCTTTTTTGTTCGACCAAATCGTCAGTTACTGGCACTGTTTTTGGTAAATATTTAACCCGCGTAAAATGAAACTAATTTTTATTATTTCTAACAGCTTTTGAAATAGCCCATTAATTAAAAATGTATCTCCGTGGTCGTGACCGTGGAAGTGCTGCGCTTAGTGCTATATAAGAGTCCTAAACATGTTTCGCTATAGGCACGAGTAACGACGACGAGTCGGCCGGCATCGGTCTCCCCTTCGGGTGGGTAGCATTGGCTCGAGAACGAACGGAAGATAAGGTTCAATTCAATTATTTAATTATACCTTTATAAGCTCCTAATAGAAAAGTGAGCCCATTTGCGTACTGAAGCCTGGTGGTAAGTGAAACCGACACATGCTGTTTTACTACCGGAGTGGGAAAGTGTGGCCAGTGTCACAGATATCTCGCGTAACATGGGGTAAAGGACTTTTAAATTTTCGGTTCATTTAAAAAAAAATGCGTTTTAATAATCGTCAAACTTTGAGATTATGTTAATTAATGTGCAGGTTGTGGATGATATTTTTGACATTCGGCCTTCGCTCGGCCATTCGCACAGTTTTCATCACTAATATTCAGTATCGCCTCTTCTTTCGCTCTTTGGATCATCTAGGGTTGATAAATTGCATTGTGATATGACCAGCATGGTTGTTTCTGCTGTACGGAGAGTGGTCTTGGGAAATAACAGCCATCGTTTGTTTTGACGGTCCTCATACTATTGTCCACTCAAATGCACATCAACTGACCGGGTATAACAAGCAGTCCAGTATCGCATAGTTATCTTATTTGCAACAGGACGACTTATTAAACCTGTTATTTTGTTGTTGTTCTTCGTTTTACCTCATGAGGAGAACTAGCCTAGATATGTGGTATTTCTGAAACAAGTTAATTTTGTTCAAGTTTCATAAGGTTGGGGATTCGCCAACTTCGGTAATTTTTACCGAAATCTGAACAACTGAACTGTTCGGTAAAATTTATGCAATTCAATTCAATTGCTTTTCAGCTACTCTGAAACCAAATCTCCTCTAAAATGACAAGATTTGATCATTTTAGCAAGGTTGAACATGTATTGAAATTATTTTCAAATTCAATAGCCTTTAAAGTAAAGGTCAAAGTTTACCGAACGTTCAGCTGTTCTGATTTCGGTAAAATTTACCGACAACGAAAACAAAATCTTAGTGTGTGTCCCACTTTTCAACATGTTAGTTATCAACTTTACAAACCAAAATTTAGAATTTATTTTCCGCTCATCTAACAACACTTACCGTCCTTATAGAGACAAATGCTAGGTTCAGCTATGCCACACAGTTTGACACCCATCATGGGATAGTGTTTGTGTGTGACTATAGTGCTGATAGCATCGTTAAATGTGCCCCGATAAAAATAAAACCTGGACCTCGTAAACTCCATCATCAATACCAGAGAGCACCCCCGAAAAGCCGACGACGTTGAGAATTATAAACTTGTACAAAGCTAAATACCAGCCTGAGAAACCTCTCCGGTAACAGTTCGAACAATAATGTAGGTACCTACCCGGACACCACCACATCACCCCACCTCTTTCTCGCTGGATGAATGAAGAACTCTTTGGCAGTATGAAGCGGTTGTATAATAATATTATTAAACAAAATTTATGTTATTACCTTCATGTCCGTTCCGAGGCACCTCCGAACTGAAGGCCCCCTCGGGCAAATCTTGTGCAGTAGGCTTCAACATCGGAGAGCAAGCATATGGAAAAAGGTGTGACGAGCGAGCGAAGTGGGGTCTAATAAAAATGTAGGCCATTTATTTTGATAAAAGTTTCTCAAAAGACTCTTTAAGCCGCCATCAATGGTAAATTTTACATAATTTTGAAAAACACATGCAGATGCTTTCGACATAAATTGTCGGCCCGTCCCGACTCGGCCGGGTAGGGTATGTTCCGTTTTCCGGGTTTCGGGCCCTCTGGCGAAAACTTAAGCGCCTCTGCTATGCATATAGATATATTAACCAGCAGAGTTGGATCGTCTTCTGGCTCGCTTTCCGCCAAATGAATAATAAATAAGAGGATATGAGCTTTTCAGAACGCTCGGTGGAACACGCGGGTCGAAGTGTTATCGAAGCTCAGCTGTTTTAAATCATGTTGTTGCTTTCGTTGATTATCTCAATAATTACTTTGTTTATCAGTAGGAATAATTATTAGTAGTATTATATGTATTTCTTACGGACGGGAGCAAACGGAATGCGAAGCAGCACGTCTGACGACCGCCGAGTTGTTTCTCGAAAGGGCCAAATTTGTACTATTCGTCTGGTCTTCCACCATCCCCTTGGTCCGCAACCACCGGAAATTGCGTGATGCTTTAGCTAATTTTATAACTTTTTCTCCTCCAGAGAAGATACGATTTCGCATAATCGTGTGAGGCGTGGTAATTTATGAAAACGTTTGATACCTTGAGCAGCAGCAGTCGTCTTTGGTTCTCTGTCGGCTGTCATAATTTATGGGCTACCTGTTTTTACGGGACATGAATCTGCATCGTTGATCATTTTTGCGTGTACGGCTTAGTGCTAATTTAATGATGTAGCAATTAGCGCAAGTTGATATGCGGTTTATGGTCAAACTTAACATGTATGATTGCTGCTAGATAATGCTTATTATGCTGTTGGAGATCAGTGCGTTACAGAGTTTAGAGTGGCACTGTTTAAGCATGCATACTTTAAACTGAAACGTTAAGATCTTGATACTTTATTCAAGGAAGATTTAGTTCTCAACTGGTTTGACGACTTGTAGTTTCCTATCTGCGTGTGTTATAATTTTCCATGTCTATTAACTGGATTATCTGTCTCATTATTTGCTTTTCCCACTTCATTCGAAATGCATTTCGTGCATAATTTATGCACTTAAACTCATGGTAGCGGTACAGCATATTCATATGCTTAAACCGGTACTTCCAAAATCAATTAGCAAGCTGTTTGAGTATCAGAAAGAGGAAGATGGATCTGGAAATTTTGTCGGTAAGTGCATCAAAAATCCTTATTGCGAAACAACTGTTAGAAAGATATTGCGTTTTTTATCGTAAAAGTTTATGTTACACTGACTTCACAATTATGGATCAACTACAACCAATTATGGATCAGTCAGTCGAGCATGTCAATCAAAGGGACAGTGTACATAGAAAATGTAAAGTTTGGTTCAGTTAGACACCAGAAGTTCTATCTAGAAATCAGTTAGTCGTAAGAAAATGAGTATGTAGTCTTAATGAAGCTTTTTCTACTGTACTTTCATTTTAAAATAGGACAGTATTTTTCCACCCGTAAAATCGTAAATTTTCTTAAAAATTCACTTCTTTATCTGTTGTACTAGTGCACAGTGGTCCAGAATGCAGATTTAGGTGGAATGATATGTTTTGAGCCTGAAATTGAAACTTTAGACTAAAAGTTTCTTCTACAAAGTTGTTCCTTATAGTTAGGCCCTCATTTTTATGACAATGAATTCTAGGGTGGTTCCTATTATCATTAAAATCAAAAATCTAACTTTTTTGTTTGAATAAATTAAGGTATACATTCTTCAGCAAAGTTATAGCTGAGCTAATTTCAAGCAACTTTGTTGACTTTTCAAATGTTAATATCTCTGGTTGGGGCAAACAAAAAAAAAGTTTTTTTGCAGCATTTGAAAGGGCGTATGTTATTCTCAATAATATGAAAAAATTGGAGGTATGTTATTTTTTAAACTCGTATAAAATCAATTTGAACTTATTCACATTTTTTTACTATATTGGAGTATATCTTTTTTATTAGAAGAGATACAGGTAACAAATCCAGCTATAAAACATTCGTTTTAAAGAGTTTTAAAAGTCTCTACAATATGACTTTCATGATAAATTTCAAATAAAAAAGTTATTGGCAAAAGATGGATTTCATAGAACCACTCTAATGACAAATTTATATAAAATGTGCTAGTACATTTGTTTCAATATTTGGACATTTAATGTCTTCGAAGAAGTTTTTGTTCTTAAAAATTCCCTTCTTTTGGTGTTTGCAAACGTCAGGGTGGTCCTCAAATTAGGGAATTCTTAAAACTAACTTTTTTGTTTTACAAAATATAAACATGTGTTGTTTGAAAAAGTTGTAGTTAAGTTACTTGCAAGCAACTTTGTCGAAGAAAGTTTTTTTCTATCTCTTAACGTTCTCATTTTAGAGTAATTTTTCGGAGTTGACTTAGGGTGTTCCTGGAAAACATAGTTTTTTTAGCAATAACTTTTTTATTTGAAAATTCTCATGAAAGTTGTCTTCTAGAGACTTTTAAAACTCCTTAAAACGAATGTTTTATAACTGAATGTGTTGCCTGTATCTCTTCTAATAAAAAAGATATACTCAAATATAGTAACAAATATGAATAAATTCAAATGGATTTTATACGAGTTTAAAAAATAACATACTTCCAATTTTTTCATATTATTGAGAATAACATACGCCCTTTCAAATACTGCAAAAAAACTTTTTTTTTGTTTGCCCCAACGAAAGATATTAACATTTGAAAAGTGCATATTTTTAGTATAAAAACGTTAATAACTCTTGATCGGCGTAAGATATTGACAAGCTTTGTGCAGCAAATATTTGCGCCTTTTTAAGATCTAAAAGCTATCTAAAAACACCTTTGCTGAGAAATTCGTAATAAGAAAAATAGAGCAAAAAAACTGTTCTTTTAAGAGTCACACTAACTCAATTCAAGAAAATAGCTCTAAATCGGCCAATTCAAGAGATACAAAAAAGTTTTTTTTTCAACAAAGTTGCTTGAAATTAGCTCAGCTATAGCTTTGCTGAAGAATGTATACCTTAATTTATTCAAACAAAAAAGTTAGATTTTTGATTTTAATGATAATAGGAACCACCCTAGAATTCATTGGCATAAAAATGAGAGCCTAACTATAAGGAACAACTTTGTAGAAGAGACTTTTAGTCTAAAGTTTCAATTTCCGGCTCAAAACATATCATTCCACCTAAATCTGCATTCTGTACCACTGTGCAGTGGTCAACTTCTCATATTATTTTTATTTTGCTGGAAACCAGCGACCACGACGAGCAAACTGACATAACGTGAAAGTGACAGCTGTTTACTGTAAAATCAACTATATTTACTGAATATCCAACATAGCGGAGAGTGAATGATTTTGCTGGAAATACAGATATTCTTGATTATTTGTTTTTTATTTTTTATTATTATTTATATTACATCGGTGCAATCATCTTTTTTTTGTTTTTTCGTGTAAGGAAACGAAGATTTTTTTTGAAAAAAATCTATGAGATCCGCTTCATACACTTACGTAGAAGTCTTTAGGTAACAAATCTTATCCTTCACTTTTGTCAGATCATTTAAGTAGATCAAACTGTGATAAAAAGTGTGTTGACATAGTTAATAGTCAGACCGGCATTTATTTTAAGTGTTTCAAATGTGTATACTCATGACAATTTAAATGAAAAGTGTCACTGAATAGCTTAAACTTACGGTATTAGGAAGCTTTACAATTATTGAGATATTATTGCAAATTTTCCAAAGTTGTAAACGTGGAATGAAAATCGACATCGAAAATTAAACAAAATCGTACAAGGACTTTGTGTTACGAAATTCATATTTATATTAGTGGGTTTGTATCATCTTTTAGAAAAGCTGAAATAAAAAATACCTGGATTGGCACAATTACAAAATATATCTTGGTGTTCAAGTTATATTGCTATGAGTATAAACATTGCATTTTAGTGCACATGTGAATCTAAATTTTGTGAAAATTTCATACCGCGTAAAATTTGTTTGGAATTGCTTTCTAACATGAACTTTAGAGTGATAATTTATTAGCTAGATAATGGTCTTTAGAAGAGGTGTAGGTAGATAGTACCGTTAGAGTACGGCAGTATGAAAATTGAATAGAAGTTGAAAATGTTCGAAGGGTCATTAATGCGACAGTACAAAGTCAAACGCACACCTTTTGCCTATCCCGTACGATGTACGTGGAGATTTGAAGTATGTTTTCAAATCTACAGGCAAAAAGTGTGCGCCAGCCTTTGCTCATTACTGTCTGTGGCTGTGGAATCCAGCTTTCCATGCGCGGTAATGGCGGCCTGTTTGTATGAATAAATGTATCCTTCACTATGCTTTTTGACACTAATTGGAAGGCGTGTGTTGTTCCATTTTCTCCTGTTCCTGGGAGAGGGAAAGGGGGAGGGGTCAAAATCCGAACCTCCAGATGTCCAGTGTCAAAAATCACAGTGAAGGATACATTTATTCATACAAACAGGCCGCCATTACCGAGCATGGAAAGCTGGATAGTTCTAGCGACGTTTCATCACTACCTAAAGCCCCACGTACCGCTGCAAATATATTGTTTATTATTTTATCTATGCTTATAAATAGAGCTAAATGTGTGTATATTTTCTAACCAACAGTCCTTTTACGGTTTTTGCAGTACACACAGCGTTGTTTCATTTGATTTATATTTAATTTCCACTCATTTGAAATAAAATAAATACATCTTTTGGAACGTATAGATGCACTATTTCAAGTGAGTTTACGGTTAAGAAGTCTGTTATTAAAATAAATAAAAGCTTTTAAATTTAATCAACTTAAAGCTTAGAACAATAACTTCATGATTACCTCAGGATTCATATGTTTTCCACGATGATTTTTTTTAAAGCCAACAACTTCTTCAATTGAAAAATAAATAAATATTACGAAGGGGTGAGCGATAAAACTGGGCCTAATTTTTTAATCAACCAGAACTCACTTAGTGTGTGGTTGCCTTAATATATATCGGCAGCACTGCCGTTGCCCCTGTCACGCTTCGCCCATTGTTCCCACCTCATACATATACCTCGGTCATGGCACCCATCAGATCGCGCCCGACACTCGCTCCGGCAATCGACCCGATCGTGCAACACCGAGCTTCGGCCTCTTTCGTATTCCAGCTGCAGCAGAGGTAAGACGTGATTCCCAGACGCGGAGCGTGATGGCGGATTCCTCGGCACCGCGGAAGCCGGGTGGCGGATTCCTTGGCCCAGTGGAAGACACATTGGCGATCCGTGCCAGGCTGCTGAAATTTTCAGCAGAAAAACACGAATCTGTTATTAACGGTCGAGGAGTCAATCATCACGCAATAAAACTGAGTTTTGTAATCGAGTGGCAGGAGGATTTTTCATAGAAATGTTACGAGAATTGTGATAGTGCAAAAAAAAAAGTGAAAGAATATGGCTGCCGTACATGGTCTGAGTCGAGCCAGCCGTATCGAAATTGACGGGGGTTCATAAAACAAAATGGATGGTCAGATTAAGCGCAAGTGCATTATTTTCTTGGTTTTCGTTTGTATAAGGAGTGCTAGCATGAGTTTTCCCCTCTCAAAGAGATAAACGAAACATCTAAAAGTTGCGATCTAATTGCGAAAAGTAAATACCGCGAGTGCTAGTGCCGATGAGGAGATGCCGAACGGACTAGAGCGATGTGGTTCAATTGGAACGGGCGTGGATACTTCGGATTCGCGACGTTAGTGTGAAAAATTGTTGGAAACGACTCGAAATGCTAATGGAGGCATCTGGCAGCGGCTCGAGACGACCGCGTTTGTTTGACTGGGAAGCGGATCGGAACGACCGCGTTTAATGGAAATGGTAGCGGCTCGAGACGACCGCGTTTGGTGAATCTGGTAGCGGATCGAGACGACCGCGTTTGATTAATTAGATAGCGGATCGGAACGACCGCGTTTACTAGAAACGGCAGCGGCTCGGGACGACCGCGTTTGATTGATTTGGTAGCGGATCGGAACGACCGCGTTTAATGGAAATGGTAGCGGCTCGAGACGACCGCGTGTGACATGAATAGAAGCGGCTAGTGACAATCTGCTCATGAAAATTGCAAGGAAAGAATAGAAGTGAAATAAATCAGCAACAAGCATGCCTAAAACAATTTTTTTTTTAAATTATGATTAAAACTTCGGCCCTCGATTGAAGCTTTTGCCCAATCAATCAAGCATGAAATTTATACATGGTTTCGCACCTTTGTTTTCTCGGCATTTTTTTTTTCAGATAAAACAAAATGTCAGGAGGGAAGTATGTTCGTGCCCCCGAGTTCCAAAGCGATTCGGAAGAACTCGATGAGCATCTGTCGAGCGGATCAGACTGCGAAGGACTGGAAAAGAAGAGACACGATTCTGAAGGCTGTTATGAGAATGACAAAGCTGGGAATTCTTGCGTGGATGAACGAGAAGAAACGGAGGAGTCTATCTCTGAAATCGGTGGCGACGAAGGACCTGAAGGAGAACGTTCATATCAAGGCACCCAGAGGACTGAAAGCGCGGAGCTTCCGACAACGCGAATCGAAAATCAAGAATACTACCAAAAGATGGAGCAAATGGAGAACACGCTCAACCAGCTGGTGCAAGCTATGCGTTCCAATCAACCAATCAATGGACCCAATTTGCCCGCTGGTGAGGTTGACCACAGCTGGAACATCGGCAGTGAAATCCCGGGACCATCAACGAGCGTAGCCAGTATTCGCTGGGAAAGCATTCAACCGTTCCCTGATGATGTCCCAGCGAATGGAATGTGGCAGCAGTGGAATCGGTTCATAGATCGTTTCGAAATCGCTGCATCCCTCTCGAACATCAACGATCCGGTTAAGCGCGCCCAGACCTTGTTCTTGGCAATGGGAGAGAAGCTCCAAGGAATTGCTAGAGCTGCCAGACTCCGTCCGAGCTTGCGAGAACCGAACTGCTATGCCATTTTTGTGAAGAACATCGAGGATTATCTGCGTTCAATGGTGGACATAACAGCAGAGCACGAGGCATTTACGAACTTGAAGCAGGAGCCGGGCGAGCCAGCGCTGGCTTTCCATGCGCGATTGATGGAGAAGGTTCGCCTTTGCGGCTATAGTAGCATCGACCAGGATCGGTTCGTTCGGGCCCAACTGTTAAAAGGGATGAGGAATAAAGATTTGGTTAAGGCGGCCAGGACTTTCGGGTACGAAACCACTTTCATCGTACAATCTGCCACGCGCGAAGAAGCTTATGCGGCGGAAACGATGCAACCCGAAACTTCACAAGCGTTTGCGATGACACGGAACAAACAAGGTCCTTCTAACGAGAAGCAAGCGTGGAAACGGAAGAACGAGGCAACCGGTGATGAATGGACCCAGCGGAAGAAGCGAGATACAGATGAAAGCAGGAACCGTGGACTAGGACGTCGTTCACGTTGCCCAAAATGTAACCGGCTGTTTCACAAATTTAGATCGTGTCCGGCAATCAACAACAATTGTAACGCTTGTGGCAAGCGCGGCCACTTCGCGGTGGTTTGCCGGAAGAAAGTTGCTAACAACGTCCGGATTGATCGAAGCCACGCACATCCTGGTGCATCCTGGACAGACGAAGAAGAAGACAGAAAGGTAAATGAATGAGTTTTTCCGATGGTTTTTTTTTTAAATAATTTCTAACCAATGAAATATAAACTGTTCCTTTGCTCAAGCCATTGTTTTCCTTAATATCTCGTTTCCAGCACTTAAATACAATCTCTCTAACGGACGCATTAATCGATTGTCGGGTAGGATCTTCATATCCAATCCGTTTTCTGATAGACTCGGGGGCGGACGTCAATACCATTGGCGGTGATGACTGGAAACGATTAAAGCATGAGTTTCATTCAGGTAGAGCTAACCTTGAACCAATCCAACCATCCAAGGGCAGTGACTTGCGGTCTTATGCGTCGAGCAAATCCATTTCTGTTACATGCGCGTTCAGGGCTGACATTGAGGTAGAAGGATGCCACAAACCATTGATCAATGCTGAGTTTTTAGTCGTCGACAAAGGTACCCGTTCACTGTTGGGCCGATCCACCGCAAGCGATTTGAAGCTGCTCAAAGTTGGTGTAGACGTCAACAGCTTGGAGACATCGGAGCAGATTTCCAAATTTCCCAAAGTACCAGGTGTCCGCGTGAAATTCAGCGTTGATAAGACCGTACCTCCGACGAAAAACGCGTACTATAATGTACCTGCGGCTTATAGGGAAAGCGCAAGGGCCAGGCTCGCCGAGATGGAAAGCCGAGGCATAATTGAGCGCGTAACAACAGCTCCAGATTGGATTAGCGGCATGTCGGCGGTTGCCAAAGGTAAAGGTGACTTCCGCTTAGTTGTGAACATGCGGGCACCAAATCGAGCAATCAAGCGCGAATATTATCGCTTGCCGTTGCTCGATGAGATGAAGGTCAAACTCCACGGGGCAAAATATTTTTCAAAACTCGATTTGACCAACGCCTTTTATCATTTGGAGCTACACGAGACGTCGAGGGATCTAACAACATTCTTGTCGGAAAACGGTATGTTCCGGTTTACTCGTTTAATGTTCGGGGTCAACTGTGCCCCGGAGATCTTCCAGCGCGAGATGTCGAGAATCCTGGAAGGTGTGAAGAATATCATTGTGTACATTGATGATATTCTTATTTTCGCGGAGAACCTTGAAGAACTTCGTAAGACTACAGCTCAAGTTCTGAGGATCCTGAGAACGAACAATCTAACTGTGAATACCGATAAATGCGAATTCGATCGGACAAGAATAAAGTTCCTGGGGCACGAGCTCGACGAAAATGGTTTCAACATCGATGAGGCGAAGGTCAAAGATATTCGGCGATTCAGACAGCCAAGTACCATTTCCGAGCTCCGAAGTTTTCTGGGTCTGGCTTCCTTCCTAAGTCCGTACATTCAGGGTTTTGCTGATACTGCCAGGCCGCTATGGGCGCTCACCAGCTCCAATGTTTGGGCCTGGGGCGAGGAGCAAGCGAGGGCCTTTGAACAATTGAAAGACCAAATTGCCCATTGTACAACATCTCTTGGGTACTTCTCGGAAACGGACAGAACTGTTTTATACACAGACGCCTCACCGCATTCTCTAGGTGCTGTTCTGGTGCAGGATGACAACAGAAGACCTCCACGCGTTATAAGCTTCGCTTCGAAAGCCCTCACGACGACTGAAAAGAAGTACCCACAAAATCAACGTGAAGCTTTGGCTGCGGTGTGGGCAGTGGAGCACTTCGCCTATTTTTTACTGGGAAGGCCCTTCACACTCCGGACCGATGCACAGGGCTTCACGTTTATCTTAAACAGATTGCGTGAGGACTCCAAGCGAGCTTTAAACCGGGCAGATGGTTGGGCTCTTCGACTCAGCCCATATAATTTTGATGTGGAATATGTGCGAGGAAGGGAAAACATTGCGGATCCTTCGTCAAGGCTGTATGAAGGTGTCGATGGTCCTTTCGACGAGGATATTAGCCCTTGGGAAATCGCATCCCTTGAGGTGAACCAGACCGGATTCCTAACGGAAGATGAGATCAAACGCGCTACAGTGGTGGATACGCAACTTAAAGAGGTATACTGTTATTGTTGAATCGTAATCAATCCCGTTTTTTTTTTTTAATTTCGATCTTATAACCCAACAGGTGGTAGATGCCCTTGAAACGGGCATTTGGCCGAAACAACTGAGGAGATTTGAAGTACTAGGTGATGAATTGAGTGTACGTGAAGGAATTCTGGTTAAAACAGGTAGCACCGTCATACCAGAGAATCTACGTCAAAAAACGCTCGCGATAGCTCACGAGGGTCACCCATCGATCGCTAAATTCAAAAGCATACTAAGAGAACGCGTCTGGTGGCCCGGCATGGCGAAAGACGCCGAGGCATGGGTTAACTCGTGTGCGGTTTGTGCAACCAACGGAAGACCTGAAAAACCCACTCCCATGACACGAGTATTCGCTCCCGAGTCGGTGTGGGAAACAATCGCTCTAGATTTTAACGGACCCTATTCTCGGTTCAGCGGCGTCTCGATTCTGGTCATCGTAGACTACCGGTCCAGATACGTAATTGCCAAACCGGTGAAATCCACAAGTTTTGAGCATACGAGAAGCGTGTTGGACGAAGTTTTCGAGAGGGAAGGCTTTCCGAAAAATATGAAGTCGGACAATGGTCCACCTTTCAATGGGGAACAGTACAAGCAGTATTGCCTTGAACGCGGCATCAACGCCATCTTCTCCACACCATTGTATCCCCAGCAAAACGGCCTAGCGGAGAGTTGTATGAAGCTCGTTAATAAAGCGATGGCAGCTGCATCTTCAACTGGAACCAATTACAGAGAAGAATTGAATGCGGCGGTCCGTGCTTACAACGCTGCTGCACACTCCGTCACAGGGATACCACCAGAAGAAGTAATGACGGGACGGAAAATCAAACGTGGACTGCCTCTTCTATGCCGCGGGAAAGCTACGTTTGATGACGATCTACTTAACGCAAGGGACCGGGAATCAAAAATACAGGCTAAGAACCGGGAAGATGCTAAGCGAGGAGCACGTCAGTGTCGAGTTGAGCCAGGAGATACGGTGGTTGTAGAGCGTCAGGCTCGCGCAAAAGCGGAGTCGCGATTTGACCCTCGCAAGTATACTGTAATCGAAGAACGGAATGGTATGCTAGTTTTGAGCGATGAATGCGGACAAATCTTGAAAAGGCACGTGTCACAAACCAAGAAGGTTTACGAATGGAGGGACCCAAAGGAAATGATCAGCTCTGAAGAAATCGGTAACACTGATGCTGCAACAGGACAGAAAGCCGATTTGCAACCTGACGTAATTCAGCGCCCAACAAGAGAAAGACGGAAACCAGCCTACTTGAAGAATTATGCTCACGTGGTGGAAAAGGAAACGGTTTAAAACAATAATTGATTGGTTATTCTATTGGCTTCAAATCAGATGAAATACACAGTTAAATACAAACACTAGTAAAAAAAAAAAAAAAAAAAAAAAATTGCGTCGGCGTTTTTTTTTTTTTTCTTATCCCCAGGTTTTCTATTTTTTGAGAGGGAGGGAGATGTGTGGTTGCCTTAATATATATCGGCAGCACTGCCGTTGCCCCTGTCACGCTTCGCCCATTGTTCCCACCTCATACATATACCTCGGTCATGGCACCCATCAGATCGCGCCCGACACTCGCTCCGGCAATCGACCCGATCGTGCAACACCGAGCTTCGGCCTCTTTCGTATTCCAGCTGCAGCAGAGGTAAGACGTGATTCCCAGACGCGGAGCGTGATGGCGGATTCCTCGGCACCGCGGAAGCCGGGTGGCGGATTCCTTGGCCCAGTGGAAGACACACTTAGAATGGTGCATCTTAACTTCCCAAAGAGAAGATTGTATTTTTCTGCATATGATTGCAAATTGTATATTATTAAATAAAACAGAACAACGTTTTGTGTACTGAAAGATTATTTAATCGCTTAGTTTGTCAATATTAATACATAGTACTAAAAACAGTTCCATCACAAGTGGTGTGTTGTAATACGAGAAGCTCGTTTTCCTAGTGGTAAATTTTTTTGCTAACTGAGCAGAAGACCTTGGGTTCAATTCCATGCTCCTTTTGCTTTACATGATCGTTAGGACATCAATTTAGCTTATCGTTTACCAAAATGCATCCTGCTGCAAACCCAACTCTTTTATCCAAATGATTCCTCGTGGAAGTACAGAGGATTTATCCATAAAGGCGATTCCTTTCTTGACCTGCATTCGGACGTTGCTGGCGCTGGTATTGCCTAGTTTGAGATCACCAATTTTTACACATTGAGGATGAATGCTAGTCCCAAGCATCGTCTATTGGTTCTCTGTGTAATTAAACCTGATCTGGCAATAACGAAATGGCATCCGTTGGCGGTCAATCATGCTCATGCATGCATGCAAAGTAATAAAATAATATTTTAAAATTTCTGTCAAATTATTCATGAACTGACCAGGGTTAAAAAAACCAAGCCTTTGGGATTTTCCTTATTAAAGAATTGTGTAGATTTTTCTTCTTAAGTTTACTTAATTTTTTGGTTTCTGTTAGCTATGTAGGTTCCGATTCAACACATTGTAGTTTCATTTTTATACCTGTGATCTTGACTTTTTTGAGTACTTAAGGGGGTTAGATTTTGTTAAGTTTTTTAGTGGGAATGACACTGATGAAGACTGCACATTGTAGTCGAAATACGTATGGATACCGACGTATGGATACCAAAATTAATTAAGTGGAATTAAATGGAATATAGCCTTTTTTTTTGCTGTTTTATTTAAGCATTCCGCTAACAACCCAATTTCATTACTTCATGACCAGGGTTACTTTTTTAAAATAAATATGCTTCCGGATTCTAACTGGAACGTTAACACGATATTCAATATTATTATCAATTATAAATGACAGCATATGACTCTTGCGTTAGAATTATATGAACTATTATAAATTATAATGCCAATCCTTATATGACAAAACAACACATCGTTTCTGGGTCCTTCACTGAGAAAACCGTAATTGGTATACTTATAATTACTGTTCGTGCATCTGCACTTTGCAAAATGGACACCGATTAAAGTTATCATATAGTTTCCATTGTGAACGTTTAAGTTAATTTGATTTTGTGGTGCAATTTCCTATTATGTGATCACATGAAAGTTATGTGAAATTCACAGGATATGGAAGGAACCTTCTAAAGATCAGTGCACGAAACTTTAGTTAAGTCTCCTCGTCCCCCTTCCTCAAAAGCGAATTTTGACAGTCCTGCCGTGTTTGTTTTGGCTCCCATTTCTCTTTTACTCTCATGAAGAACGGCGAGCAGTGAGGTAAGCGATTCTTCTTTATTAATCATCATCAGTTTATCAAAATTATCATGAAAGGACAATTCTGAACCAGTGAATCAAAACAGGCGAACACATTTGAATCGTTTTTGAATTTTGTAAGTTTAAGGACGGAATTCAATCGTCAAACAATTGCTTTTACCGATTCACATTTCCTCGGGGCCACAATTCGTTCCTTTATTTAACGTTGGTCTCTGTAACGTCAGTCGTTGGCGTTGCTGTCCATGGTCCAGCAAACGAAAGTGCAGGAAGGCAGCTTGCACATCTGCGTAGGATATCGCACACATTTAAACACACATGGGCCGGGACCAACGGCTTTACTTCCCTCCCGAAGGAAGACGTGACCAGAGATTTTTATGCCTCAGAAAAATCTCACCAACATCGGCTGGGTTGAACCCAGACCCACTGGGGTGATAAAGCAGTCACGCTTACCACTACACCACCGGCGCCGGCTTTGACGATCTAGTTAATGTACCTACGAAGTTCAAAATGTATCTAAGTATGTGTTGCAGATAAACAACCACCAAACATAATATGCTTCTGGATGTTTAAATTAGTGCCGTTTTAAAAACGTGAAGTGGAAGGATTCCGTAAATCTTGTACTTAAGGATTTACGGTAATTCCCTGTAGCGTGTTTTTTCGTGTTACACTTCGTAATTTCGCATGTGAAAATAATAAGATTTCTGTGAATGCACGTAGCTGAAACTACTTCTTGTCGTTTGCTGCGGAGAAGCAAGCAATGTCTGTAATTTGCAGATGTATAAACCTCGTAGATCTTGAGTTGTGTGCTCTTGAAATTGCGAGGTGTGATGGAGAAATGGACTCTACCCTGGTGGGATCGCAATTCCCTGGTTCTTCTTCGCACGTGCGGTTGACTCGTCGTTTATCATAGAAGGTCTGGAATAGTAATCCTTTGTATAGAGATTCGTGGAAGCGGCCATTTTGAACCAATCGAACTGTCAAAATGTGAGCCAAACGAGTATTCTGATTAGAAAATATTCAGGAGGTTTCTTATTGAGTTGAAAAGTATTGTAATCGGAAGAAATAAATTCAAACAAAACGTTTAATTAACAGTAATACCAACCGGTGAACACTCGTGTTTATTTCAGTTACCATTGTATCATTATTTATGAACGGCCTTATATTTGAAATGACGTTTCACATTCATCTAGTGATGTCCGATTTTCATTCGAATAATCGTTTAATCGATTAACGAACCGAAAAGTAAACTATTTATAATCGGTTAGATCATACCGATATAAGCATTAGCATCTCCACAGGATCATCACCGATCGTTTCAAACATGTGCTGCACTCTCATTGGTGGAAAAATGGCAGCACAGCGAACAAAAAATAATCGATTAGTTGTTAATCGAGTAATTAAAAAATGGGACATCTCTGATTTTGGTGTGATTGTTTTGATAAAAATGAGCGCAAAATTTCATCTCTTCCGAGGGGGCAGCAAAACCACAAAATTACCTTGAATACGGGGGGTTCTCATTGGATGAAAGGGACCGTGAAAGAAGACACTAAAATAGAAAGTTTTTCTTCCGACAGTTTCATATTAGTATTCATCTTTGGTAATACGTATGTTAACATAAGAGAGTTTTAAGCATAATCAACAATCATGTAATAAATTCTGAATGGAAAGTTTTTATAGATTTCGGTTTATATTGCTGATTGCATCTGTAACTGGACAGCTAAAAAAAAAAAAAAAAAAAGTGTGATAAAAGTACTCGATTCCGTCAAATTGTTTTGGTGTCTTCGGAGCACTTATTGCTTGTATCATAAGAAATTAGTGAACCCAAGACACCAAGATGATTAGAAGAAAATTCGCACACCTTTTTCAATAAGTGAAAACGTGCTTATTTGTCCTATTTGGTATGAAGTGCGCAATAAGACTGGATGCAATATTTCTGATTTTTCAGCAATGTATCTCAATTCTTTAGCAAAATATAATTGCGTGTGCTCGAAGTGGTACTGGTACAAGTATTAAATTTTAAATAAATACTGCATAAAATCCACTAGGGAAAAATCCGAAGGTAGTCCGCAAAACTCCAGCCATTTTTTGTGAAGTTCAGCGTTTTTCGGACACTGAAACAAAAACTCAAATTGCTACTTCTACGACCGCGGTTATTGCAAAACCTGGCAAAAATAGTTCACCAGTTCACTGAGAATTCAAACAACGTAAACAAACAAACTCGTAGAGTAAGCAACGATAAAGTCACGCACAAAGCTGGAACATTTTACTCCACGGCAAGTGTTTGCAGCTTTTGTAAACAAAACAAATCACGTTGCCAAATCTTCTGATAATATTTCTGCGAATCTCTGTATATAAGATTACTAGTCTGGAACAGCTTGCTGGTGTTAGAAGCAAAATTGTTGTAAATAAACATTGCTGAGCCAGCGAATGACGACGTCACGGCAGCACAACATTCCATACTGCGAATGGCAGACGTGTCGTCACAGAAAACGGTTGTTTCGTGTAAAAAGATAAACATTGCGCTGAAATATGACCACCACTAAATATTACCACATTTCACTCATTCCAATAAGCCGGCTGGGCCAGACCTTGTATAGTTGAAATCGCGCTTGCCTGACGTGAAACTTCCTGTCTTCAGTGGAAATCCTTACGAATGGCTCAATTTCTACGATCTCTTCGTGTCGCTACTGTTTGCTTTGCTCAAGTTGTCCAACATACAGGGATTCCATCACGGTTCTTCTTTGGCTGGCTACACCCTGAAAAGTGATGAGTGCCTATCCCGTCGTTTGGAATTTACGAGTATAAAAAATCTGTGCGCTTGAAACAGTCCTACCTCGACGCCCTTTTCGAGGTACCTACGTTGAAACGCGACCTTCATTCGCCGGTGTAGAAGATTGAAGCCAACGTCAAAGTCCTGAAGCATTTTGGTAAGATCGACTTTTGGGACATCATCCTCATTCGAATGCTAAGTATCCGCTTGGATTCATCCACTCGACGAGACTTGGAGGAGTTTTCGACAACGCAGAATGCCATTGGGGCTAGCCAATATAACTTTGGTCGGAAAAGCATCTTCTGTTCCTCTCCCGTAGATCTAGATCGTAACCAAATTCGTTCAATTTTGACAAAATTGTTGGGGACCTCAATACAGCCATACACAATTGACCCACCTTTTTTCAGGCTATCAACTTTTTACTCTTGTAACATCACACATCCTACTAATGCACCTGTTTCAACCCAATTGGAATCCAATTTATTTTAGCTTAGAGTTAAGACAATAGAAATATTGTTATTTGTTTTATGATTTTGTCGATTTAATAAAACAACGCAGTTCCTTCAATCGTATGCCACGGAGCGAACTTTTGATCTGACGCTGCCCATGAGCTTCAGCACAGATTCCTTGGTGATAATTTTGGCACCTTTTGTCCAGTCTTTTTCAAATTTTTCGATTTAATTCGCTGCCTTAAAGTGTTTTCGTAGATAACCCTTGGAAAGGGTCCAACAAGTTTCGATTGACCGGACCTCCTGACAATTCGTAGGATTCATCCATTTGGCGCGTATTGCACATTGTTTGCTTTGTACCAAGCTACCGTGTCTTTCGAGTAGTGCATTCACACCAAATCGGACCAAAATAGTACTGGGCTATCATGTTAACGGATCATGGACCACAGACACCGATTCAAACACTCCCGAACGTAAATTTCAGTGTTCATCGTCTCCTTCGTCACAAATGGCTTGACAACTTGCCACACTCACAAATTGCTTGCCAAACCATGGCCTCATTACCAAATTTTTCGGTAAAAATTGACTGCGGCATATTCAATTTCCTGACCATCATCCTGAGTTGATGGGTCGATAGGTAGGGTTCAGGTGTAGGAGCTGCCTCCCTGGCGTCGGTAGCATTGGTGCTCAGCACGGAAAACAAGATCAACGGAAAAAAATCAAGGGAAAAAAACATGACATTTATAGGTAGAGCCAGGGATGCCAGATAGTTTTGCAAATTGTTTTTTCCAAGGCTTATGAATTGCCTGTATTTGTCTTTATCACGAATTTTGAATAGCAAGAGCGGGGAAATGAAAGGAGTTTGTGTGAGATTTATTTCAGAGCACATTGACTTTGAGTCAATATTGAGCTTTAAAAATTTTTCCGAATCTTCACGAAATTTCCTATGAATTTATGAAATCCTCTCAATTTTTGATCAGGTTTCCTGAATTTATGTTATGTTTTCAAAGAATTTTTGACGTACCTTGATTTCTTTAAGGTTATGTAGGCATTAGACTGATGCATGCTCCACGCAGTTAAGCAAATTTATTAAGAAACTGACTTGGCACAAACGTTATGAAGTTAATATGGAAATTACTATGGGAAAACCATTTTTTTTGTACATATCTATCTCAAAATTCATCATTTCACTCTGCTTTTAAAATGATAGCTGTGCTTGTAGGAAATTTTCTTATCTACAACTTTGATGGAGACCACGTTTCGATTTAATGTAAGAAACAACAGTTATTAATGATTAAAGTCACTAATGTCTTATAATTATGCTCAATCAACTGTGCAGCAGGTAACATTGCATACTGGGCAAAAAGTGACAAAACCGCGACTAAATTGAATATCTCGGCTGTCAAACGGTTTCAGTCAACATGTTATACATATTCTCAAAGGAAAAACTCTCCTGAATCTATTGGTGGTGGTCTCATTGGCCGGAGACTTTTGCGTTCCGAGATAGAGGGCCGGAATCAACCCGAGTTCCCGGTAATGTAGGAAATGCCACTATCTATCGACATAATTTTAGACTTTACTTAACGTATATTACTGGAAATTGATAGTACTAAGTATAAATGGTGTGAAGACACCATATACGCCCTCAGAAAAACTCTACTGGCCTAAAGGAGGATCCGGAACGACCGATAAAGTGGCCACATTATAAAAAATGTCCTAAAACCTTGCGATTTTTTCTATGTTGTTAAGAATCAAGAGATCAAAGCGTGTTTAACTTGGAATACATATTTTGGAATATGGTGACCATATCCAGGTTCACCGGATAATCTGGATTGACCGATAAAGTGGCCACATTATAAAAATTGTGCTAGAACCTTGCGATTTTTTCTATGTTGTTCAGAATCAAGAGATCAAAGCGTATTTAACTTGGAATACATATTTTGGAATATGAAACCAATGACCATTGAGACCACCACCAATAGATTCAAGAGAGTTTTTCCTTTGAGAATATGTATAACATGTTGACTGAAACCGTTAGGCAGCCGAGATATTCAACTTAGTCGCGCTTTTGTCATTCTTTGCCCACTGTGAATTGGTGCATCTGGTGCGTTCAATAGAGCACAAAATCATGGCTACTATGTCACATTGCAGAATACAGTGTTACCCACAAAACAGCTGCTTGATCATCCCATAAGATTATCATTATCAAGATTATTTTAACGTCTGGCTGACAAAACGATTTTCTGCAAAGTTGTAGTGTTCCCATAAGTATGACCGTGACTTCTTGGTCTCCGATTTGCTGTACTTCCTGTTCCTTGGAATACAATTTTCCCATTTTTAGAATTCGTAATAGTTGGTTAGTCTTGGCTAACGTATTAGTGACTATATAGTTGCGGTGCAGTTTCATGGGGGAGCTTTAGCTGAGCCGAAAAAACACACGAATAAAAAAATTCTTGAATTCTTCAAAGAAATTGGGCTGATTGATGAAATATGAAAAACCAAAAACACCGAACACGAGGCCAATTTGACTCACGCCTAATTTTTCAAAATGGTGTATTCGATATTTATTAATAAATCATAACATGAAAATGGCTAATCTAATCTAAATGATGTCTGAGACATAGTTGTAGCAAACTGGATTAATTTTTCAGAAAAAAATACACTCTGAAAAAATCCCCTATTAGCTTCGTCATAAATTAAATAAAAAGCTGTTTGAATGTTCAATAAAAAAGGAGTTTATCAAAAATGCTAGCTTTTATAAAAAGAACACAATGAACACTTAAAAATTGACCAAGTGCAGGATTCTTCCATGGTGGCCTGAATAAAAAACGTAAACTAATTCCTCGCTTAACGTCCACTAGTAGGAGTTTTTTTTATTGTTTTCGAGACATATTAAAATTAATACAACAAAGACGAAATTGCAAAAAAAGGCACTTAACGCAACTATTGCAAAATGGTCTACACTGATTGATGACAAATAAAATAAAAATAATGCGATGTAAATTGAATTCCATTAAATTGCATTAATTGCAATTATATTAGACAAACGCACATTTTATTGTTTTCCATATAATAAGTAAGAAGGGCCAGATCGCACCGTAGGTGGATTCATTCAGGTAACAAATTGCTTTTGCATAACTTGAAACTTTCCCTGAATTTGAAATTTGGTACACTACACTGGAAACTTTTTGCGTTGTGCTTACAGACCGTGTAAACTAAAGCTGGTGACACACCCCAGATTCTAACACTTAGAAACGTAAGTAAAAGTTTATTGCATTAAAATAAAATAATCAACACCCTCTCCCCAATCACGTAAACTTTCTGGATGCCATTGGAATTGAAAACTTTGCAAAGAATGGTAATTTATCTACGCACCCATCACCGTATTCTAAACGTCATGTTTAAAAAAAAGGATCGAACTCTATGAATCCATTTGAGAGTTCCGGAAAACACAGCGTCGAATTCAACGCTGATATCAAAACAGAAGAAAAAAAAATAGTATAACGCGTTCTTTCCTTTTTCTTTCTGGAATTCAAAAGAAAGTCATTAATAATCATTACAAAACCTTTTCTTATCCTTTAGGTAAATATCTACCTACTTCTCGCTGCCAATCCACGCCTAGGCAAACAGAAAGAAAAGCAACATCGTCGCGGAGGGGCAGGGCCGCACACGTTCGGCTCAATAATGGCAAATAACAAGGTGCCTTTACGTATTCCAAATGGTGCACGCTGATGTCTACACGAGGTTGAGGACCAAGACGACGACGACGACGACGACAGCAGCCGGCAGGCTGTTGGTGGCCGATGGCGCGGAACGACGAACCGTCAATTATGCCAGAAGTGTTCATTAATCATTTTGTAAATCAATTATGATTGTAGCGAATTGATAAAGCGAGAAAAAGTGAGTCTACTCGTGCGAGGGAAAAAAAGGAGCAAACAAATCAAAGGCTGAAATGAGAGCAGAGCGAGGAAAGAATATTCATCCGTAGTCGTCGTTGTCGTCGTAATATCCTGTACGAATGCCGTCGTTGTTGGGCAACGAAAAGAACCAACGCAACGGAAGGGAAACCGGTGCAGCTGGGAAAGGGATTCTTCGCGGGCAGAAGGGTTTCCCGGTCGCATTCCCGGTTACAATGGGTTAAAAGTTTATGAAATACTGCCTAACTAAGATTTATAGGAGGCTTTCCGAGCTGTCGAAAGGTAGGTGTTCTGTGTTGTGAAAGGTGAAATTGATGATCTGGACTGAATTAGGTACTGACTCAGAACGAGTTGGAGCCTCCCGAATGTCCAGTTAGTTAAAACGGAACACACTATGATGGTGGTGGTGGCGGGATCGATTAACCGATTTTTATTTTTGGGTTGGGAATTATCTACATTTGCCTGGACATAAAGAATCTTTGTCAATTCAAAATTGGTAAAGGGATTGAAAATTCTTAACAGTTGTGGAAGCGCTCATTGCCACGTTGAGAGCAGATGGTACGTTCCAGTTGGGACGTAATAGTCAAGAAAAAATAGATTAATTAGTCGTTACAGATGCATACTATTCTGCACTTGTGATTTGCAAGACATGAATAAGCGTTTCTCGTCGAAAGAAGGTGGTTAGTTCAGCGGATGCGTAATTGATCCTAATTTGGTATGGTGTTATGTATACCGATGGCCAGCACCATACTCAGCTGGTGGTAAAGTTGGTTGCAAACATAACAACCGTATACACTCACAAATCATCACCCACTAAAGTGTTTACAACAGCGCCGGTGGTGTAGTGGTAAGCGTGATTACCTCTCACCCCAGCAGGCCTGGGTTCAATCCCAGTCGGCGTCGCCGGGATGTTCTGAGGCATAACATCTCTGATCACGCCTTCCTTCGGATGGGAAGTAAAGCCGTTGGTCCCCGATTCATGAGTTGATGGGTCGATAGGTAGGGTCCAGGTGTGGGAGCTGCCTTCCTGGCACATCGGTAGCATTGGTGCTCAGCACGGAAAACAAGATCGACGGAAAAAACAAACCAAAGGAAAAAAAAAATAAATAAAGTGTTTACGTAATCTATGGATATCTCACATTTCTCTAAATTGAATTGATATTTTCCTATGTTTGAAAATGTTCCTTACGTTCCAAAAGACGTATGAAGTGGTTATACTCGATCATAAAATATTGACTGATAATAGCTGAGCTGAACTCCATAGTAGTTTTTTTACTTACTTAGTTAAGGGTCCTGTGCACCACCAGCGGTGCAAAGGGCCAACGTGAAAGATTTCCATCCTGGGCGGCTGCTCGCTTTTGCCTTGACCTGGGCCCAGGTCAGATTCCTATCGACTTGCTTCATTTCCTAATTAAGGCTCCGCCGCCATGAGCCCCTGGGTCTGCCTCTGCTGCGATGTCCTGCCGGATTCCAATCCAGCGCTTGCTTGCAGATTTTGTTTCCGCCCCGTCGAAGTGTGTGGCCGACCCACCTCCACTTTCGCTCTCGAATTTCTGTTGCTATCGGCTTTTGATGGCATCGACGATGGAGCTCGGCATTCGAGATCCAGTTGTGAGACCACCAGGCACGAATTATATACCGCAGGCATCGGTTGATGAAGACCTGCAGCTTTTGAGTGTTCTCCGCTGATACACACCACGTCTCGCTGGCATATAACAACACAGATTTCACGTTCGAGTTGAAAATTCGGATTTTGGTGCGTTGACTTATCTGGTTGGATCTCCATACGTTTCGTAAACTCGCAAAGGCAGCCCTAGCCTTCTTGATTCGTGCACCTATGTCACTCTTGGTCCCGCCGACCGACGCTATTTGGCTGCCAAGATATTGGAAACTTTCGACCTTCTCCACTGCTTGCCCCGCTACCGTAAAGTTAAGAGGGTTGCCCGTGTTGATATCCAACGATTTGGTCTTGTTGACGTTGATGGTGCGACCCGCCGCAGAGGAGCGTTCGGCTAGGTCATTGAGCTTACTCTGCATATCAGAGCGCCGTTGTGCTAGTGGAGGAACATCATCAGCCAAATCGAAGTCGTTGAGATGCTCCATGGTGATAGGCTGTCAAAGCAGCCCACGGTTTGGTAAACGGTCAATTGCACCTACCATGATCTCGTCGATTACGATGAGAAACAGTAGCGGTGATAGTATACATCCTTGTCTCACACCAGCGACTACCCGGATAGGGTCGGACAAGGCTCCGTTATGCAGAACTCTGCACGTGAAAGCCTCATATTGCGCTTTGATGAGGTTGACGATTTTATCCGGGACTCCCTTGCGTCTCAGGGCGCCCCACAGATTCTCATGATTGAGACGGTCGAAAGCTTTTTCGTAGTCAATGAATACCAAATAAAGGGACTCTTGGAATTCATTAACCTGCTCCAGGATGATGCGGAGCGTGACAATATGGTCCACACAAGATCTTCCGGCACGAAATCCTGCCTGCTGCCGTCGGAGAGTCGCGTCGATCTTCTCCTGTATCCGATTCAGGATAACTTTGCACAGAACTTTGAGAACAATACACAGTAACATGATGCCTCGCCAATTGTCGAACACAGTCAGATCCCCCTTTTTTGGGACCTTCACTAAGATGCCCTGCATCCAGTAGGCCGGAAAAGTCGCGGTGTCAAAGATATTACAGAATAGTTGATGCAACATTTGTGCGGATAGCATGGGGTCAGCTTTGAGCATCTCTGCTGATATGCGATCGACTCCTGGAGTCTTGTTGGATTTCATGCATCGGGTAGCTGCTTCATTCTCCTGCAGTGATGGGGTCTCGGAATTGACGCGAGTGATGCGCCGCACCCTAGGCGGATCATGCCGAGATGTTGATGGCTGGTTGGTTGTCGAAACTTGAAGAAGTTGTTCGAAGTGCTCAAACCAGCGTTTCAGCTGGTCAGTGGGGTCCGTAAGCAATTGTCCAGTCCTGTCCTTCACTGGCATCCTCGGGTTCATCCTTGCTCCACTCAGGCGTCGTGAGATATCGTAGAGGAGGCGTATATCGCCAGTGTTTGCGGCTTTCTCCCCTTCATCGACCAGGGAGTTCACCCTCGCTCGCTTGTCCCGTCTGCAAGAGCGCTTGACTTCCTTCTCTAGAGCCGAATACCGTTGACGGGCTTCGTTCTTGGCTCCTCTGGTTCTCACCCGCTCTATCGCGGCTTTTGCTTCTCTACGCTACTCAATCTTCCGCCAGGTTTCATCTGTGATCCACTCTTTCCTCTGGGTGCGCAGCTCACCCAAGTTGTTCTCGCTTGTTTCTATAAAGGCATTCTTGATGGCCGTCCATTGTTCTTCTACGCTGCCACCTTCTGGAACGTCCGCAGCTCGAGTCTCAAGTTCTTCAACAAAATACCTTTTTACCGCTGGATCTTCAAGTCGGCGTGTGTTGAACCGCCGCCCGAGTCTCTCCTCCCGTCGCTGGATCCGCGCCATGCGTAGGCGGATTTCACCGATAAGAAGGTGATGGTCAGACGCGATGTCGGCGCTGCGTTTATTCCGGACATCAAAAAGGCTCCGTCCCCATTTTCGGCTGATGCAGATGTGGTCGATCTGATTCTCGGTATGTCCATCACGGGAAACCCACGTGACTTTGTGCACTGGCCGATGGGGGAAGAGCGAGCCCCCGATCACCATGTCGTTATTGCCACAAAATTCTGCAAACAGCTCACCGTTCTCGCTCATTTTGCCGAGACCATGGCGTCCCATGACACGCTCATAGTCCGTGTTGTCGGAGCCGATCTTCGCATTGAAGTCGCCAGTGTAGATCTTGATGTCACCCTTTGGAACCTTATCCACGACGGCATTCAGTTGACTGTAAAAATTCTCCTTGTCCTGTAGCTCGGCAGCATCTGTTGGCGCATAACATTGGATTATGGTAAGGTTACGAAGCCGTGTTCTAAATCTGACAACGATTGTCCTCTCATTAACAGGCTCCCACTTGATAAGCGCAGCACTTGCCTGGACGCTAAGTAGGAGACCAACTCCACGATAGCGGGGAGCGTTTTCACCTCGAATACCAGAGTATAGTAGTACCTGTACCGACGGCAGTTTGTGTTCTCTAAAGTTTGGTCAACGAACTTCACTCAGTCCCAGGATTTCTAGCTTCATGTGTCGCGCCTCGTTGATGAGTTGTGCCAGTTTACCCTGCTGGGCTAACGTCCCGTTAAATCAGTTCGATGTCTTTCTCTGTTGGCTTCTGTCACAATTGTAAAGGTTTCAGAGACAGTAGGTGGTTGGCCTAAGGTCTCCTATCCGCCGTGATGGGGCTGCCATCTTAGGTGTAGCTTTCAGGGAAGAGCATTTCTTATTCAGCCGCTGGATGCCAGTCAGACGCTGTTTGAGCCGCACCTCCATGGTGAACAGACGCTCGGGTTGGCGAAGCATTTCCTCTATCACCGTGCTATGGTTACCGCGCCAGTGTTCGCGTAGCACCTCCTCACTCTGCTATTGTCGGATTGACAACATTGCCCAGGCTCCGCCAACCGGCTGTGTCCATGTTTCAGCTGGCAGTCTTTTGTGATCATATGACTCGTGGAGGCGTGAGGTAGGAACTTGTGAGGACCGGAGCTAGGTATATCGGTCCTTCCAGATTGTCACTCACCATTTTGTAGCCACATAATAATAGTTTGGAGAGTATTAAAAATCTTATTGATACAAATTCAATCCATGATGTGCGTGTTGTCAAGAGGCTTTCTTGTGTTTCATAGGTTCTTCAAGCTTTTCAGAAAATTGTTCAAGACATCGTTGAGCCTGTAGATTTTGAAGATCTCAAATCCAGAATATTTCGGAGAGTATTATATATTTTTTAATTATGCCATTCTATGATAAAGGTCTTAAGGTCTTACCTCCATAGTTTGGAGAGCATTAAATATATTATTGTTATCAGTCTATGATGAACATGTTATCATGAAGATTTACAAAGCTAGGAAAATGCGTTGAATACGTTGGGAACGTGCATATCAAACCACAATGAGTCTATAAATCATCAAGATCTTAACTCCAGGTCATCTTGGAGAACCCATAAAACTTCAGGAACTCAAAATGATGCTTAATGTTTAATTTAGGCACATGCTAGTACAAAATTTATCAAATAATGTAGAATAATCCAGACCATATTTTTGGCGACCTCCTTGGATATATGGATGCTGAAATGTATTCTCACCAACCAAAAAGTTAACTTGTATTACGGATTTTCTGATGGCTCGCTTTCCGAAGGTGGATTAATTAATAGTGTTTATACTCGTAGCCTGAGGCAGCTATTTCAACGTAAAATTTCCAGGTACCTCTTTACTACGAGATAAAAACACACTCATAATGATATTTAGGCCTTCATGCTCATAGAAAATTGATAGCTTTGTTATTCGAATCATACGAGAGACTTTCGTTTGTTATGGTCCTCTGGCAAACACCATCTTCAGAAAATGACATTACAATCATTTTTCCTAGCCCATTGACTTTAATCGTCACGAAACTGATGACAATTCCAATAAATATCATCCCGTGCTAATAACGTGGATCTTTCTCTAATTGAGCAATGGTTATTGGCCATGCTCCGAGCACGAGCACCTTTCTATTTTGCTCGTTCTGACGAAGCCACAGTCATATTCATAGTCATCTTTTATTAGATCTCGTACTTATATACATGTACGAACATCCCGGGATCCAGTCAATTCTCACGCTCGATAAAGCACAAACGGCAGGCAGTCCATTAAGACACACATCCTTTCATTGGTACCATTCAAGTAAATCGCTTTTCCTGGTTTTGCCACATCCGGGTCCTGGGCAGAGCTGTCTCCCTCATCCTTCCAATCACTCTTGCTGTTCAGAAGCGCACAACTAAGTGGAGATAATTTCCACTTCTTTGGAGACGAAAACACAGCAACACAGTTCTAATCCAAGTTCTGGGCCACTCTCTTCGCTTGGCTTGGCTTGGCTTGGCAAGTCCAATTGTTTGCAGTTGACAAATATCTTATAAAAGTAGATTAGCGACAACTGCCAGCCAACAGCGACGGATGGGCAAATGCGCGGGTGGACACTTCAACTAGTGCTGAACGACGACGCGACGGAGGAAAACGACTAGCGCTTTCCACTTATCCTGGCCTGGTCAGCGAAGTAAATGAAAGTGGAGAAAAAATTAAATATATTAAAAGACACAGACAGGCGAGAACTGGCACTGCGAGGATATTTTCCTACGGCGTAAAGACCCCGAAGGCAGGAGAGCCAGCTGTCCGGTAATAGGAAGATATCTCCACAATAGGAAAATACTCAACCAGCTCCGTGGAAAACTATTGTGTACTGCACACAAAACACACTAACTGCCAGGAAAACCATCGTCCTCGCCGTCTCCGTCGACCGTTGGCTTGAGCGGAAAAATAATTAAAATGGATAACGAACGTAAATAGCTGCAAATGAAAACGGGAAACGAATTAAACAATTAGGAACCAACGGAAGCGGAAATGGAGAGCAAATTAAATAGCAAAGAAATTTCCCTGATTTCGGGAGACGCGCCAGTAGATTGAAATGAGCTGCTGCTGTTGCTGCTGTTGGGTTGCAGTAAATTTTAAACATGATTATGGTTCATGGGAGCGGAGCACTCATCGAACTGGAAGAGGTGTAAATTTGCTATTTCGCTATTAAAACGAAGGGTTGAGAATCGGTTTGATGTTTTCAAACAGAAGCAAGTTTTCGTAGAATTACTCGGAGAAATAGAAATTGCTCCTCAGTCAGGTTGAAATCATTTTTCAAAGACGATAGAATCTGATAATTCATTGACAGTCATCAACAGAGCAAATAACATGCTTGGAATTATAAAACATTTTAGTCACAGTTTTCTGGACCCGTACCCGACAAAAATATTATACATTGCTTATGAAAGGTCAACACTGGAGTATTGTAGCATAGTTTGGTTACCTTTTTCAGTCAGGCATGAATCAGTACAAATGCAATTTTTATTGTTTACACTTCGTAGATTAGGTTGGACAAATTTTCCTCCTGGACAAGAGTACCATTAAGCTGGAGGTGGCGGGTTCAATTATCAGGCCAGTCCACAGTGCACACTGCAGTGGTTTAAAAGCGCTGAAATATGCGTTTTATTTTTCACGCGGAAACGGGATATTTAAGGCATACAGTGTCTTTGGGGAATTAAGTTCATTCTTTTGGACTTAACTTTTTCACGCTCAATGCAGCTAGAAGAGAAATGGGAAAAAGCATTTTTTTTACGTAGGACTACGTCTTCGATTTCTATATCGGGGTACACTTTGAGAAAACCGAAAATGGAACACGTAACAAATTAAGAAAGATTTTGAACGTTAATAACTCAGCTGCCGCTGGTCCAATTTCAATAATTTTATCACCAATTGATCAGAAATATGGCTACGCATCGATGCTTCCGAATGTTGATTTTCAACAAGAAACTATTGAAAAACTGGTAAATGTCCAGCATTGTCCAAAAGCGTCGAATTAAATAACAAATCCACCAATTACGTACATGCATATGCTGCTTCCCCAGCACAGTCGTCAGAGAGTAGTAAGTAGACGAAACACGTCGAAGTGGCATTCGCCTACGATCCTAGGGCGCGTACGAATAGGGAGGATGGAATTGCGTAATATTTTGCACACTCATCGCCATGTTCAGAACCACACGCTCCCAACAACCACACAAAATGCTCTCCAGAGTTGTAATCTTGTAACCAAACTTGGAAACAGGGGATACACTCAAAAAATATATCACATATGTAATGCATGAAATCCATGTGAATTTCACATAGCTTTCCAAAAAAAGTTGACGACAACCTAAAGAAATCGTTTATGGACTTTGTCGTTCAGTTTTTTCCTGGAAATTTTTGTTAAACAAACTAGAATTATTTAAAAAAGGTTTTTTCCCATACAATTTTAACCGCTTTACTACCAATCCCCAGTGAGCCAAAACATTCAAATTTGAAAGAGAAAATTCACTCTCACGATCTCAATATCTCAACATTTCATGTATTTTTATGACACTCTGTAACATTTGGTGGGGGAGGGAGGATTAACATTTGAAGTCCCTCGCATTTTGCATATCCTGCATAAAAAATACAGAAAAATTCCCTCCCTTTTAACAAGAAATCCTGCAAGAAAATACTATTTATCAAAAATTTCTAGGAAAAAAAGCTGAACGATAATGAATGATTTCTTTAGACTTATTTTGACCATAATATGCATCCAAAGCGTTCCATCCACTTTTCCAAATTTCTAACTTACTATCAATGGAACAGCGCCATCAATGAGAAAAAACAGCCTTGACTTAATGGTGAAAACTATTTCTGTAGTTCATTAAAAATTCTACTCTAACTCTTGGTGGCAAACAGAGAGAACCCCGCTAAAATTCCTATTCCTACACAAAACACAAGCTCCTGCTGCAGTTAACAAAAATATTTATTATATCATACCACCTAGTCCTTCGTCATCATTGCGTACAACCCCATTGGGCTGTCCCTTGTAGTTTTGTAAGTCGAGAAAGCAAAATTGCACAGCTTTGAATAGTATTAAAACAAGCATTTTTGCGCAAGACATCAACGCTCGATCTTTTACATATGGTTTAGATATGTATGATTTTTATATGGAAACTTAACGGCGCCGGTGGTGTAGTGGTAAGCGTGATTACCTCTCACCCCAGCAGGCCTGGGTTCAATCCCAGTCGGCGCCGCCGGGATGTTCTGTTCTGAGGCATAACCTCTCTGATCACGCCTTCCTTCGGATGGGAAGTAAAGCCGTTGGTCCCCGGTTCATGAGTTGATGAGTCGATAGGTAGGGTCCAGGTGTGGGAGCTGCCTTCCTGGCACGTCGGTAGCATTGGTGCTCAGCACGGAAAACAAGATCGACGGAAAAAACAAACCAAAGAAAAAAAAATATATGGAAACTTCTAAAAATCAATGTTTTACCAATGTTCTACACAGCTTTTTGAATTATAAAGGTACGCCATTTTGTCTTTGGAAGTAAGTTTCTATCTTCTATATTTGATGAGCTATTCATGGTTTTGACCCCAAACCGCACTTTGTCTAAGACCAACAACTCGAAGTAGGGCCATTCGTTTGCTATAAAAACTTGATTTCAGAAGCATGAAACCATTTGATGCTATGGTGATGTTGTGTACTTGTAAGTTACAAGGAGAGGTCGTTATTTATGTGTTTGATACATAAAAGCTGCCAATTTTGTTTTAGAGAGTCACAACCAGCAACTTAATGATTGGTGAATGTTCACTCTTCATGAAGATTTTAATTTTAATTTTATTATAGTGATTTCAAACCCTTAGCTGGTTCTAATTCCCTTAAGTTAAGGGAACATTTAATTTTCTTTATTTGCACATCGCATATTTTTGTATTTATATTTAACTTAGAACTTAGAGTTATTTGTTTTTCATTAGGAAAATCGGCTGGAGTAGATAATGTTAATGATAGAGTTATTCAAGATTGCTTTCATGTCATTGGCCACATCTTTCTGGACCTTATTAATAAATCATTGCAGAATGGACATGTTCCACAAATTTGGAAGGAATTCTTAGTGGTTCCTATTCAAAAAGTTGCTGGAACGATTAAAGTCGAAGAGTTTCGTCCCATCAACATGTTGCACACATTAGAGAAAATCTTAGAACTTGTTGTTAAAGGCCAGCTGTTGGAGTATTTGAATAGCAACTCTTTGTTGATACCAGAACAATCGGGATATCGGGAAGGTCATTCTTGTGAAACTGCATTGAATTTGGTGTTAGCAAAGTGGAAAGACAACATGGAGCGTAAAGATACGATTGTTGCTGTTTTTTTGGATCTGAAACGCGCTTTTGAAACAATTTCTAGGCGCTCACTGTTAAGTACAATCAAGCGCTTTGGAATTACGAGTACTGCATATAAATGGTTTGAAAGCTATTTGTCTGACAGAACTCAACGGACTGTTTTTGATGATTCTGTTTCCAGTCCCATCAGGAACAACCTTGGAGTGCCCCAGGGAAGTGTATTAGGGCCCCTTTTATTTATTATGTATATTAATGACTTGCGACGTGTTTTACGGTTTTGCGACATTAATCTTTTTGCAGATGATACTGTGTTATTCATTGCAGCTAAGGATTTAGAAGTTGCCGTCTCACACTTGAATGAAGATTTGCATTATCTAAGTAGATGGTTGAAGTGTAAGTAGTTGAAATTGAATGCAAGTAAAACTAAATTTATGGTAATTTCGCGGAATCGATTAAATGAGAACGTCTCTATTGTAATTGATGATGAGACTATTGATCGCGTTCAGGAGATTAAATATCTTGGCGTGATTATTGATGACAAACTTAAGTTCAACTCTCACATTGACAATGTCATCAAGAAAATTGCCAAGAAGTATGGAATTCTATTTCGATTGAAAAACAATTTAACTATAGCCAGTAAAATACAGCTATACAAATCAATCATCTCTCCTCATCAAGACCTTTGCCCAACACAAATATCGAGATTACAGCGCTTACAGGATAAAATAATGTGTTTGATTTTTAGATGTAATAGATTCACTTCCTCAACTTTGATGCTAGACGCCTTACAATGGTTGTCGGTGAAGCAAAGAATTGTATATTTGACTATGGTGTTCATTTTTAAAGTAGTTAACGGTTTGCTGCCTCGATATTTGTGTGATCGAATTGAAAGAGGAAGTGACTTTCATAGATATATAATACTAGAAACGCGGTTGAAATAAGAACACCACATTTCTTGACTTGTGCTTCACAGAATTCATTATTTTTTAAAGGAATAAATGTTTTCAATTCGATGTCTAGACACATTAAACGTGCAACAACATTAGCAGAATTTAAGAGACATTGCATTTCACACGTTAAAACTGTCTTTTGAACGGTTATCCAGTGATTTTTTTTTTTTTTGGCAAATTATGTATCTTGACGAAGGTATTTTTAACGGATTATTTTGTATGGATAGCTGTTATAACGACTTTTTAATAATTATTGTAGCACTGCAAAAACTATTTTGTTCGCCACAATGGTGATGATTGATTTTTGATATTTGATTTAATAGTAGTAGTAAAAAACAAATAGTTGTCTACAAAGGTTTGAGCCTCGCGCGCGTATTACGGATATAGAGGACTGAATTTAACATTTGAAAAAAAAATGCAATTTTGAAGCTTATTTGGAAGATACCTTGAGTTAGTAGTAAGTTTTTTTGGCCAATGTTGGGGGTTCGTGAGCATTCCTGACATTGCTGAAAATTATGATAGCATCAGATTGTGGGGTTGCTAGTGTAATAGGATGCTTTGTTGATTGTTCATTAACTCTTGATCGCTTGTAATACTTATGAATATTTTAGGTGGACAAAAATGCGAATTAAGAGGTGGACGCCTAAGCTTTTTCACATTTATATCGCTGTGAAGCAACTGTAAACTCTAGAGGGAAAATGTAACCACCTCGTTTTTTTGCTAACCTGGTTAAAATGTTTACATTTAATTATCTTAAAGATAAATCGTCCAGCTCAAACCTTTGTAGGGGTAAGAGGTGGGACCATCATCATCATCATCATATCCTCGAGATTTTTTTGAAAAACTACTCAGAATTGCTTTAGAGTTAGCTTTGGGATTTAATTAGATTTTATTTAACAACCGGTTTATTTCCAGATACATATGGTAGAGAAGTGTTTCAAGCAGTTGTGTGCTTATTTTTATTTATTATTATTTGCTACTGCTATTACTACCAAGGAAAAAGGTATAAACAGAGGAAAGAAAGCGGCGCCGGTGGTGCAGTGGTAAGTGTGAGAACCTCTCACCCCAGCAGGCCTGGGTTCAATCCCAGTCGGCACTGGCGGGATGTTCTGAGGCATAACATCTATGATCACGCCTTCCTTCTGAAAGGAAGAAAAGCCGTTATGCTTCCTTCTGTGAAGGCCCTCCTTGCAGCAATCATTTCCTTCGATGGATAATTTTCCAAACGAGGTCTGGGATTTGAGCACTGTTCTACAGTGGATTTTTCGAAGTTTTATTTCTAAATTAGACTCTTTTAAGTTTTTAGTTCATAATAATGATTGTGATGCATTTGCTCTTTGTGAAACTTGGCTCTTTTCAGATATAGATCTTCCTTTTTATGATTTTAACATTATTCGACTGGATCGTGAGGATTCGCGTAGAGGAGGGGTACTTTTGGGGATCAAAAAGTGCCATTATTTCTATAGAGTGAATCTTCCACAATTTACAGGTATTGAAGTTGTCGCATGTCAGGCTATTATTAAAGGTAAGACCCTTTGTATTGCTTCTGTTTATATCCCTCCTAGAGCCGTTGTTAATCGAAAACAACTTTCAGATATATGTTCAGTACTTCCTGCTCCACGGTACAGGCTGGGGGGAACTGTATGACGACAACCGTTCTTCTTTGATATATGACCTCTGCGACAGCTTCAATATGACAATTCTTAACAATGGAGAAGTAACACGTTTGGCTGGTCCATCCTCAAATGGAAGTAAATTAGACCTCACACTTTGCTCTAACTCATTATCGTTGAATTGCACGTGGAATGTGATCGAAGATCCCCACGGTAGTGATCACTTGCCGATCAAAGTTTCAGCTGCCAGAGGGTTCAATCCGTTGGAATCCGTTAACGTCACGTACGATCTTACCCGTAATATCGAATGGACAAAGTTCAAGAATGTGAAAGAAGATGCCCTGACGCCGGTAGAAGGGTTTCCACCGTTGGAGGAATATAACTTCTTCTCCAATCTTATCTTGGACAGCGCGCTTCAAGCTCAGACTTGGCCTGTTTCAGGAACGTCCTTCCGTAGGCATCCTCCTTCCCTTGGTGGGACCAGCAATGCACTGGGGTTTATCGTAAAAAGTTTGACGCGTTTAAGCTTTTCCGGAAACGTGGAACACCCGTACATTTCGAAGCGTACTCGGTTCTTGAACGCGAACTCAAGAGCCTCATCAAAGCCAAGAAATGCGGATACTGGCGGCAATTCGTGGACGGATTATCGCGCGAAACGTCGATGAATACGCTGTGGAACACGGCGCGAAGGATGCGTAACCGGTCTTCAAACAACGAGAGCGAGGAGTACTCGGATCGTTGGATTCTCGAGTTCGCACGAAAAGTATGTCCTGATTCTGTGCCGGCACAGATGATTCCTCGCGAAACGACGAATTTGGTAGACGAGATCAGCCAGCATTTTTCAATGCTGGAGCTCGCACTCGCGCTCCTTCGTGTGACAATTCGGCTCTGGGGGCTGATAGAATCAAGTTCGACTTGTTGAAGTACCTCCCAGACGTCGTTAAGAGGCGCATGTTGAACTTGTTTTTTCAGTTCCTGGAGCTCAATATTGTTCCAGATGATTGGAGGCGGATGAGAGTTATAGCCATTAAAAAACCTGGGAAACCCGCGCCAGATCATAACTTGTTTCGTCCCATCGCGATGTTATCGTGCATACGAAAATTGTTGGAGAAAATTATCCTTTTTCGCTTGGACAAATGGATTGAGATGACCACCTCCTTTCAGATACTCAATTGGGTTTCTGTAGGGGCAAGGGAACGAACGACTGTCTCGCGATGCTTTCCACAGAAATTCAGTTGGCTTTTGCTAAAAAAAGAGCAAATGGCTTCTGTCTTCTTGAATATTATGGGGGCTTTTGATTCAGTATTGGTTGCAGTCCTTTCAGACAAACTCCACGCTTGTGGCCTTTCTCCATTAATTAATAACTTGTTGTACAATTTGCTGTCAGAAAAACATATGAGCTTTTCTCAGGGAAACTCTACCACTTCTAGATTTAGTAACATGGGTCTCTCCCAGGGCTCATGTTTAAGTCCCCTTTTGTATTATTTCTACGGCAGAGAAATTGACAATTGTCAAAGTGACAATTGCACGTTGAGACAACTTGCAGGTGACGGCGTAGTGTCTATGATAGGGCCCAAAGGGGTCGACCTGCAAGGACCCTTACAGGCTACCTTAGATAATTTGTCTACTTGGGCTACTTGGACTAGCTAGGTATCGAATTATGCACGGAGAAAACTGAGTTGGTCGTTTTACTAGGAAGCATAGCCCAGCACAACCAAAGCTTCAACTTTTGGGTAAACCGATCACTCATTCCATGTCTTTCAAATATCTTGGGGTCTGGTTCGATTCCAAATGCACCTGGAGATCTCACATTGAGTATCTAAGACGAAAATGCCAACAAAGGATCAATTTTCTCCGAACAATTACCGGAACGTGGTGGGGAGCTCATCCGCAAGATCTTCTAACGTTGTACCGGACAACGATTTTATTGGTTTTAGAGTACGGTAGTTTTTTCTTCCAGTCAGCGGATAAAACACATATCATTAAACTGGAACGTATCCAGTATCGTTGTCTTCATATCGCGTTAGGATGCATGCACTCTCCTGGCAGCTGCTACCGGTGGGGCTCTGCTGGGGTCCTCAAAACAAAACAGAAAACACAAAAGATGACAGCAACATAGGACAGTAAGGCAAAATAAGTTCCCCTCTGGAACCGCAACCATCATTCAACTCCGCAAAATAAAAACTCTGTACCTTCTCTCCCTTTGGGAAACCCCCTTCTGGGGTTGGGCTGAAAGTCTTCTTAATAAAGATATATAAAAAAAAAAAAAAAAAAAAAAAAACTCATGCATTTCGTACACTTCAATTGGCGGACATGTTGCCACTCTCTGATCGGTTTTCGGAATTGTCCCTCAGGCTCCTCACCCGTTGTGAAGGTAATCGAAAACTTTGAAAAACTTCTTGAGCTAAACCCTCGAACTTGTTTCATGACTATGTACTACGTGTACATAACACAGGATGTCAGCCCTTCACAGCATAATCCTCATCGTGTATGCTTCTCCGACTTCGGCAATTCAGTTAGTTTTGATTTATTTATGATGCAAGAGATTCGAGGAATCCCAGAACATCATCGTTCCATGATTGTTCCGTCAATTTTTGCTACAAAGTTTGGCCAAGTTGATTCCGCAAGATCGTTCTTCACAGATGGATCTCCAATAGAGGCGTCCGCTGGTTTTGGTACTTATAAAGAATTTCATATCGAATGCTTCAAACTCCTTGTTCCGTTTATGTTGCTGAGCTGGCGGCAATACATTTTACGCTAGAAACTATCGCCTCACTTTCACCAGATCACTACTTTATTTTTACGGATAGTCTCAGTTCTGTCGAGCTATTCGCTCCATGGTACCTCCTGGTAAAGCACTCCTCGTATTTTCTCATGAAAATACGAGAGCTTCTAAGTGCTTTATTTTTAAGATCATTTATCATCACCTTTGCATGGGTCCCATCTCATTGCTCGATTCCGGGCAATGAGAAGGCGGACTCGCTTGCAAAGGTGGGCGCTATGGAAGGCGATATTTACGATCGACAAATCGCCTACGACAAATTTTTCTTCATTTATCGTCAACAGTCACTCGCCAGCTGGCAAAATAAATGGGGTGAAGGGAGTTTGGGACGATGGCTTTATTCGATCATTCCTAAGGTGTCGAAGTATCCTTGGTTTAAAGGTTTGGAGGTGGGTCGAGACGTCATTCGTGTGATGTCTCTCCTCATGTCCAATCACTATTCGCTAAGCGCTCACTTGTTCCGTGTTGGGCTGGGAGACAGTAATCTCTGTGAATGTGGACAAGGCTACCAGGACGCAGATCACATTATTTGGTCATGTGCTGAGCATCGTGGAGTCAGATCCGAGTTGTACGATTCCCTTCGGGTTCGAGGTAGACAACCTAATGTCCCAGTTCGGGATATTTTGGCTAGACGCGATCTGGAGTTTATGCAACTCATATATGTTTTTTTTTAAGAATATTAACCATAGATTGTATGTTTGATTAATCTTGTTTTTGTATCTTGTTTGGTTTTTTGTATATTTGTTTCTGTAATAATTGTATAATTACAGAGTTGATATAACATTGATAGGATTAAGTACATGTTTTAGAAATAGTGAAATTTTTGAATCATGAATCATATTCTAAATCTCCTTCTCCCTCTCTCGAAACATACAATTGTCATCCACTAACCTCGAGAAGACCGCGAGTAATCGGTCACATCCTTTAATTTTAGATTTAAGACATTTATAATGTATAACGAAAATGATAACTTGGCTCTGTGATGTTTATTCGATTGAGCCTGTCCAAATAAAGTTATTAACAAAAAAAAAGGGCATCCACTTTGATGAGATATCAAAAATATTTTTGTTGCTGTGTAGGAGCGTCTGAGGAGCTTAGGTCATGGTTACATACGTACTTGACCGGACGAACTCTTCGAGTACTACTAGGATCTTGTGTCTCCTCTACGTTTACCATTACCTCTCGAGTACCTCAAGGAAGTAACTTGGGTCCCCTTTTGTTTACGTTATTCTTCAACGATGTAGCAGCATTGTTGGCAGTAAAATTCAAGCTCATTTATTTTTTTTTTTTTATTAATTACTTTATTTGTACAGGCTCAATCGAATAAACTTTACAGAGCCGAGTTATCATTTTCGTTATACATTATTGATGTCTTATATTATATATAAGTTAAAGGAGCTGGACCGGATACTCGCGGTTGTCTCGAGGTTAGTGGAGATTTACAATTTTTTTGGATGGGAAAAGGGAGAGGGAGGTTTGAAATGTGGTTTTCGATACAAATATTTAATTAATCCTAAAACATGAACTTCATCTTCATCTTGAAAACAAACATTAAAAAAAAAAATCTACACGCACAATACACAAACTAAACACAAGGTTAATAAAACTTACAATCTAAGGTTAGTATTCTTAAAGTAAACATATATGAGTTTCATAAACTCCAGATCACGTCTAGCCAAAATATCCCGAACTGGAACATTAGGTTGTCTACCTCGAGCCCGAAGGGAATCGCACAGCTCAGATCTGACTCCACGATGCTCAGCACAAGACCAAAGGATGTGATCGGCGTCTTGGTAACCTTGTCCACATTCACAGAGATTGCTGTCTCCCAGCCCAACACGAAACAAGTGAGCGTTTAAAGCTCATTTATGCCGATGACCTTAAACTATACGTCACTAGTTCGAGGATTGTCATCGTCTTCAAGTTCTGCTAGATTTGTTTGCGGATCGGTGCCGTCGCAATAATGTCATCATCAGTATTAAAAAGTGTGCAGTAATGACATTCCCCCACTCTAAGAACCCGGTCATAGACGACTACCCCATTGATAACGTTTCGCTTCGCAGAGTAGAACGTATGCAGTCATCTTGGTGTTCTTTTGGACCTGAAGATGAACTTCAATCTGCACTATTTGTCGATCATCTCTAAGGAAAATCATCAACTGGGATTTATTTCGAAGATTGCACGATATTTCAAAGACCCTCACTGCTTGAAGGTACCGAATTGCTCTTTAGTTCGGCCCATACTTGAGAATGCAACTGTGGTCTGGTCTCCATACGAGTTAGTGTGGATTTTTCGAATAGAACGATGTTTGAGGTTGGCTTTGCGCAACCTGCCGTGTTGCGATCCAATGGACCTAGAGACACTGGAACACAGAAGAAAAATGCAAAATTTTTAAACGGCCGTGTGGGCTCTCCTCAATTGCTTTCTCAGTTAAACTTCCGTGTTCCTTAAATAGTGTTGCGGCAATCATCCTTACTACAACCAAGGTTTCATCGGACTGCATATGGGTACCCGATAATTCGGGCATTCATCGCTATGGAATCAGCATTTGAATTCGGTGAAACATCGATCCAATTTCGAAACCGATTGAGAAGACTGTGATTATTTGTGAACTCTGATTCTCTGCAGCTTTTTATATATTACCTAAGTTTTAATCATTAGGACAAACTACTGTCAGATGTATTACAATATATAAATCAATAAAGTAAATAAATGAACAAATAAATAAATAAATAAATAAATAAATGACATGAAAGATATGCAAGCTCGGAAAAAACTGGGGTAGCTCCGACCAGATTTTGATGTGAACATTATTTATTATCTCCTCTGACTATGTTTAGTTTCCCTTTAAATGCAATCCGTTTATCATCGCTCAAGCTATAAGTGACGTTTCACGTAGTCGCATACCTCGCTACTATTAAGCAAAATAAAATAAACATATTTCCATGATGATTGTTCTTCAGCGAGAGCAATCAACCGTCCAAAAAGGATACATTCCGAATTCCAGTAGTCGACAACCTATTACAGAGTTCATTGCCCACACCACACACCGCCTCCGCATGTCTGTGTCTGAGCAGACAGCTGATTATCCGAGTAAATGTAGCGTGAGCATGGCATTCCTGTTTCATCGTCCGCCGTCGTCTTCTCGTTGGAGCCACGCCGAAAGAAGCGGAAATAACCGCTGCACTCACAACAAAATACAGCTCAAGGGATGATTCATATGGATCGGTGCGATTTTTCTCCAGCGATTTGCCAGCGGGACGTTCTCCGGCACACGGTGAAGCGGATTAACCGTCGGTGTAGAATGCACAGGCAGACTGGCGAAAAAGGAAATATCTGCACATAAAGTTACATACCTCAGGACGAATGGACGGACCGGAGACGGGAACGGGGTCAGCTTCTGAAAGTGAAAAACACAACTACCTACTGGGCAAATGACACCTGGCTTCTTTCACCTGGGGGATTGTGTGTAAAACATACGAGTCGGTATCTCGTGCTAAGTAGTAATTTACATGTCAACCTTCTACGGCTGTTTACGGAGAAATGTTAAAAGCTTCGTTGTTTTCCATTTTTGGGACCGGACCGGGAGATAATTTAATCCGATTGGCGGACCGTTTCACCGTAAACAGAAAACAGAACTTTGCCACCTGGTGAGAGGGTAAAGTTTTATGCGATTAGTAATTGTAGCATGCGATATGGTTAATCTGAAATTATTTCTCATTAACATAAATTAAGCAATTTCCCAATTGTAATGCTGTGCCTGGCACCGACTGACCTGGTAAGATGGTAATGAACTCTTATTCCACAAGACCATCCTTGGATCGAATCTTCAGCTCTGTATTTCCGTTACGAAAGTTTCAAGGATTATTAATTTTTATAGTCACATCAGATCGTTATCGGATCAAAACAACCAATTTGATACCGTTTTGGTGCCGTATAATCATGGCATGCACAGATGAACCCGTGCCTCACCGGACCACACGGCCCATCCGACGACCCCAAATGCTTCTAATTACAGTGTTTATGTAAATTTATTGGTCATTTGAACCGAAACGGCAGACGGTGGAACGCGATCAATTGTTCGTTCCTTTAAGGCAAGCGGACAGCATGCATATACATACACAGGTAATCCGGAATCGATTCAATCTAAACCGTTCACCGGTGTGTGGCGATGGGATCCGTTTGTTTTGTACTGTTTTGGTGAAGGGAAAAACATCAACACCTTGTTTGAGGCATTTTTATATCGTCTCTGGTCTATCATCGGACGTTGCGGCTATGGAAAAGGAATTAACAAGAGACGTGGACTTGAAAAAAATAACAGTTTTATAACACACACGGATCGTTTAAATTATTGTACCACACCAACAAGCTTTTCGATCGCACCTGGTACAGGTGCTAGGAACAACTTATGGGAGCTGAAGAAAGAAGAGCGACCCGATTCGATCAGTATCTTCGAAATTCCGTGTGTCCTTTTCAATTCAGAAGAAGGGCAAAATGTGGAAACATAGTCTTTCAAATCTGCGGCCAATCATGTTATTTATTGAGTGAACATGTTGGTCAAGAATTTAACAGGACCTAATTGTCATGCTTAAACTCTCTAAGTTTATGTCTAACGCTGTTTCTTGGAAGTAATTCAACCAATTTGGCATGTAAAAATTAATAAGAACCTTTCGGAACGAGCTCATATATTTTGATTATATCGACGAACACCAGAATTAAAATTAAGTGGTACAACGTTGAGTGGTAAGCGTGTCTGTTTTTCCCGTCCCAGTGGGTCTGATTGAACTTAATCCCCGGCCGAGGTCGTTGGAATGTTTTGAGGCGTACAACTTCGGTAGATAAGTCCATCGAGGAGAACAGTTCTGGTCTGAATTACCTCCGAAAGGCAAACTATTTGTGTAATTTTACGTTGAATTATATGTAACAAAAGGACGGCATGATAAATTACGTATAATTAAGTATGTTCTGAAAATTACATTACGTTTTCATTTATTGTGTAAATTTAGATGAGTCTACAGTGCTGCTTAATAACTTTTCACTCAGTTGTTGAATTTTGTGTTTCTTTAAAGTAGTTGATAGATTAGGATCATAGTTTACTAAAGAAATGTAAAGAGTAGGTAAATCTTAACATTTGAATCAATGCCAATGATTTTTTACACGTAAAGTACGAGATGTGCAGCGAGCATTTCTCACTTCTTTTTTACAACGCAGAAACAAATACAGCTTATTAATAGAATTAAAATTTACTTGTTTTTACGTATCTATAACAAGCTTAAACTCTATTCTATCTACTGTGTTATTAGCAAATGAGCAGTTGGTGAGTACAACTGTGTATGCCAAGCATGATGGCCTCCACCAAAATGTTTTGACCTGCATCAAATGCTATGCTTTTTAGCAAATTTCTGTTACATTTATGGAAAATTAAATCGTTTATGATGAAAAAAAAAAAACATCGTGGAGTGAAGAGGACAGCAATGAAGTAATTGTGACTCTCCTAGAAAGTCAAAACGATGGGTTAGCTGTTGATGCATGGAGGATACTGCAGCACAACGTAAAAAATCAATATGTAGAACTAGTGTTCAATGTCGATGGAGGAACCTTGAACTCCATCAACAACAGTAGATTCATCCTTAATTTCTTGTTTGGAAAAGACCAACATATGAAAAAAGTTCCAAAAGAGAAATCTACATGATAATAGTGAAAGACCAATGATGGTCATAAGATCCGCGAAGACACTGGCGATGACAAGATGATCCTACGATCGTCAAATTGTCGAAATCCCAGGACCAAGTGGTGTCGAGAGCAATAAAACAAACCGTAATTCTCCTGGTCACCCAACAAATACAGTCAGTGACAAGAGAAAAGAAAAAAAAATACACCACAAAAACAAGGATCGAAGCCAAGATACAGAATCATAAGAATCCAAGCAGAAAATAATCCAAATAAGGGGAACCGCAAAAGCAATGTTGGGGTTTAACTAAATGCCCATGCAAGTGGCGAACAACAACAACTTCAACAAAAATAAAATCAAATTTGTTCAGGTGAACCTTCACCATGCGAAGGGAGCAACTGATGTACTTTGTAAAATGTTCACAGAGGGAAAACTGGACATTGTCCTTATCTAGGAGCCATGGACAAATAAAAGTAGGATATTAGAAGTTCATACAACAGTTTGTCAGTTAATTTACGATGAAGTGCAATTAGCTACAGTTTTAGTAAATGGAAGCGTAAATTTACTTCCTACTACAGAATTTATAAAAAGAGACATTGTTGCGGTCACGATGGAGGTTCTTTTACTACTTCTACAAATGAAACGTTAGAGTCAGAGTTGTGACCTATCACAATCACAATCGTCAAACAGCTGATAGTAGTAACACTTGGTAGATTCTATAACATTCCCCAGAATGAACCATTTCCCAGAAAACCATTCCCCAGAATGTACCATTCCCTAGAAAAGTATGCCATGTATTAGATTGACTATATTTGTTTATTCGCGGAGTGACTGGAATCTTCTTTCGAGTATACAAAAAGAAGACAAAAACTTTTTAATGGGTCAAGGGGTTTTAGGAGACCTTAATAGATCAAGGGGTTATCCCTTCTTTGAAAAGATAAGAAAAGGAAATAATTAATCCTTTGGATATAGATAAAGAAGGGAATATTCCCTTCTTTGAATATATAATAGAGAACATCATTAATTCGTTAAATATACACAGATAAAAATTCTGAATTTTAATTGTGATGTAAACATTCATCCACGTAAGCTTGTATTGCATTTCACGCAACTGAGCCACTTGTAAACAATGTTGTTTACAAAGATCCCAAGCAACCAAAAGTTCGGATAAAAGCCTTTTTTTTTGGCTTGATCAGCTATTCGAAGGATTATGAAGAGAATTCCATTGAGCTTACTTTTTAAGTAATTAACCGAACACATTCGGTGTTTAAGCTTCTAACATAAATATCCAAACATTAAAAAAGCGTCGTGAATTTGCTATGATTTCTTTCGTAAACGATATCGTATCACACCGAATTGATTCAATAGAACTATTGTCATCCTTAAATTTATATACACCATCTAGGCATTTACGAAATAGAAATATATTTGCTACAAATCGTCATCGTACGAATTATGCCAAATTTGGACCCTTGAACCAAATGATGGATACATATAATAAGCACTGCGATAACATTGACTTTACAATGACAAAAACCAAATTAAAGCAATATTTTAATTCGTCGCATAACGTCAACTAGAAGTAATGTTTTAACTTGTTCTTAAGACATATTATAAAAAATATAAACAAAGACAAAATTGTAAAAATAGCACTTAAGACAACAATTGTAAAACGGTCTACACTGATTGACGACAAATAAATAAATAAATAAAAGAATGCTGTTTCACTTTTAAAAAGAACTTGAAAGATCATAAAAAGTTCGTTTAACCGGTGGAAGGAATGCTATTCAGCCCAAAAAGAAAACTTGAATGAAATCAGCAATCCAAAATATAAAACAAATATATCTTTTATTTTGCTGCTTACCACGTTCTCTTCTAATTTATTATGAGCTACTGCGTCGTCGGAAGATAAATGTTTGAAATATGTTCAAATATTTAATTTTAATTACATGTTTTAAAATTACTTACCACAAGTCTCGAACTCGAGTAATCCTTTTTGAAACCGAGATACTTGCTCTATGTGAACGAAGTGGAATATCATATGATTTTACTCGATATGTTGATTTCATTCATAAACATGGTTTTCAGAGTAGCCAAATCTACTTTCAAGTTCCGTAAGAACTATTTTTGAACTTCGAAGTCTCTGATTAGTTCATTTAGAACCTTATCTGAACTTGAAGTTGCTAAAAAGTACATGCGAAACTTATTGTGAACTTGCACCTTGTGACATTTGACAGCTTGTTTTGTTTTCCGCAGAAGTTTTCAGTAAACTCGAAAAGTACGAAACAATTTGACTTAATTGTAGTAAATTTACCTGTTTTGAGACTTGTTTTATTCAGAAAATCATCAAGGTATGGTAGTGCAACCTCAATGAAATTTATTAAAATAAAATATATTTTTTACTTACAGAAATGCCATTCGCCGTAGTAGAAACATTGAACGGTCGAGGCTGTAAGGAGCTTTCGGTCGTTCCAGATCAATGGCTGCGGAAATCAAAAAGTGGACACATTTTGTTCTGCTCAAACGCAAACAGTGTCGCAGAACAATATAAATTGATCCGTGACGAAAAAAGCTGCTAGAAATTGACATTTCTAAAGTTGCTTACAAGTTCAAGTCAAGGTTCAAGTCGAACTTCCTTCGAACTTATCTAGAACTTTACGTGTACTTTAAAGTCTGAAAGAAGTTCAACATAGATTAATTGTGATCTTTCGCGCTGCTTAAAAGTACGGTTAGTATTAAGATTGAACTTTGTGTTAGAGGTTCGAAACAAGTTCTTTATTCACTTTTTGTGAACTTCACAGTTCAAATGAACGGGAACAAGAAACTTTTGTTGAACTTTCAAGGTTCCAATAAATATTGGCGGTACTTCAAAGAGCATTAAGTTCTGTTTGTACGTGTAGTGTCTTGTTAATTAGCAAGAAAGTTCCACGGAACTAAATTTGAACCAGATGTGAACTTTTGAGGTCGTTTCTCAAGTAAAATCCGAACTTTAGGTTACTTGGGATGGGCTTTTATATACAATATTTACTACATTGCATGAAATGTCGCAGAACTTTACATGATATATAATGTAAACTTATATGATATGTGACGCTCCATTTATGTGCATCATATTGAACAGAAATTTAGACTATTTTGTCGAACTATGTATGATGAAGAAAGGAATATTCCCTTCTTTGAAAATATAACAAATGGAAATAATTAATTCTTTGGATAAACGATAATTAATTAATTCTTTGGATGTATGATTAAGAAGGGAATATTCCCATCTTTCAATATATAAGGAAAATATATCATCAATAGCTTTTCGAAATGTACCGTATGCTTGATAATGTTTGCCCCATCGTACAAATAAGGTTCCCGTTTCACCTGTGCATACAATGCCTTGGTTTTCTTTGCATGCACGTAACCTGTAGCTCATACCGTAGTAGGCTGTGTATAAAAGAAAATGATTTACTTAGTTTGACAGACGCACCATGACGAAGTGGCAGCGTATTCGTGATTTTTCCCACGCGCAAATGTCGCAAAAAGACATTTCAATCGCCGTGGGAGTGTCCCGGTGGACCGTCAAAAGGGGTTTAGACCGAGAAAAGAAAGGACAACTATCCGCGAAGGTGGCCACAGGTCGTCCGAGGTCAGCTCGGGTTCCGAGGGTTATCGCTGCTATCAAAAGGAAGATTCGGGTGAATCCAGTGCGTTCAATAAGGAAAATGGCAAAGGAACATGGGATCAGTGACTGTAAGGCACGGAAGATTGCGGGGCGAAGTTGAGGGCACGAAAAAATAACTCACATGATTACCAACCGCATCCGGGAGCTACGAGTCGAACGATGCAAGAAAGTCTTGAACTTCCTTAAGCGAAAAAATCCGGTAATCCTGTTCACCGACGAGAGCATGTTTACCGTCGATCCCGTATCAAATTCCAGAACCGACCGCTATATTAGTTCTCTTCCGGTAAAAGACGTGGCCGACGAGCACAAGAACGTGTATCTGACCAAGCATCCTGCTAGAGTTATGGTGTTTGGATTGGTGGCTTCCGATGGCAAAAAAATGGACCCGGTGTTCATTCCAGAACACAACAAGGTCAACACGAAGGTCTACATCGGGATTTTAAGTAAGCATGTCTTCCGTGGATCAAAGAACAGTACGGTCCGAAGCCAAATGTTGTATTTCAACAAGATGGGGCTCCGTGCCACACCTCGAACCGCACTCAGAAGTGGTTGAAGGAACATCTTCCGTTCTAGGCGAAGGATATGTGGCCGCCATCCAGCCCCGATCTTAATCCGCTGGATTACTCAATATGGCGCGTCATGAAGGCCAAGGCCGGTTCTAAACGCCACCCGAGTACAGCAAGCCTCAGACAAACATTTACCCGTACCTGGAGAGAAATGGATCCAGACTACATTATTAGAACCTGCCGTGCATTCCGGAAGCGACAACAGCAATTGGTGTCGATGAAACCAGGACGGATATTCATGAAATATTAAATGAAACGACTGAGTTAGACAGAACAAAACTGAAAGAAAAATGTAATGGGCGTTTGACTACTTTGAACCTTTCAAGACACCAGGTAGGGATGGAATTTTTCCTGTACTACCTACTACAGAAGGGAACAGCGGTTTAAACTCCTATTCTAAAAAAAAGCTATTTCAAGTAAGCTTTATATTAATATACTAGCAGTGTGGTGGGTTATTTTTATCTCCAAGCCTTACAAAATGGATAAAACTTCACCAAGATCCTTCAGGTTAATCAGGTTTAAAATAATGAAAAAACAATAGATGAACAACAATACAGCACGCGATCGACTCAGGCGACAAGAGTGAGCTCCAGAACACCCAGGATCGGCTAGTTACCGGGTAATCAGAGGGTTTCGCGATACAAAAACGAAGAACTTTCACTTTCCTTTAAATGCATTTATTCGTTACTTTCTGAATTATGTGGTATTGTTCTGTGTTCATAATTTCGTGTAATACGTGTCGTGTAGCCTAATCGCGTTGTTCACTGTACCGGTACATACCGCTGCACAGAGGAATAACTGGAACAAAAACCTGGCCAAAATAAGAAAACAAGATTTTCTTGATTTTTCATGCTTCTTTATTTTTTTTATATATTTCAATATATGTAGCATAAAGTAACAACGGAATAAAAACGTTACATTTTGTTTACAAATTTTGAGACGTGTTCAAAAACTGAAGAAATTCGAAGCTTCTTGTTTTCCAAAAAGTAACCATGTAATAATTACGCCTACCAGATATAAAAAATTTGATCGAGAGACAAGTATTATAATAAAATAGGTACTTTGGGCTCTCTTCTAACAAGTTATGAGATAAAAACCTTTAAATTTAAATAATGTCTTATTTTGTCAACAATATGAAAAAAATGTATTTTTTATGTTTTTTTGTGCTGTTTCAGACTTGAAAATATCTTGCGCGATCAGATCATATAATCTATGGACGAATGAAAGTTCACGTTATTATGAACACATTGGCATTAGAATCTTGTCCGGAGTCGTCCGGATTGGCGATTGCGAGCCATTTGAAAATGGCATGTTTTGCATCATTTCGTGGCAAAATTTTATCCCTTTATAAGGTCATACTTCCAGAAAACTTCCGTAACACAACGGTTTTCTGTAGATACCTATGACAAACTTACCTAGTACTACTTCTTTAAATCTAGTACATCAATTGTGGTACTAGATTAAAATTACACTTCAGTAAACTACTCCCGGTTGATACCCATGGCCAGCATTATTGTACTAATCTAGTACCTCAATTGATGTACTAGCATAAAGGAGTGTAACGCTAGAAAAACCATGTGACATTAGTTTATCTTTATAATTTGTGTGTGTAGCAAGAGTGAGGTTTCTTTGCCTTGTAATTCAATGTTTATCACAGACCGTTTACCCCATAAAGTATTTCACTTTTGAGGTAGATACTGTAAATTTTGAAAATTAGCGAGTGCCATTTGGTTGTAATACTCTTAATTACACACACACACATTTACCCATTCGATTTTACATACACATAGGTTCGTTCAAGCTAAACTAGCAGAGCATCATATCTGGCGATAACGAATGAAAATAAAGCAGAATCTGTGCACGGTAACCGCAAACTACTCAATATTGAACACAAAGATTATAGCTTAACGAACGTAAGAAATCGCAAATTGTGTTATTAAAACTTTCGTTATTTTTTATTATTTTTTTATTACAGGGCAATGATTCTTGGATAGTTTCTTTACTCTTTTTTGTTAAATAATCCTTATATTAAGCAGAAGAATAAAAAAAAATCCTACTTTCAAAACCAATTACTTTTTTTATTCGTATGGATGATGAAAGGCCAGATATGCACTGCTAAGTAGACGGATTTTAAAAGTTAAAGTTAACAGAAGTCCTAAAACCTATTAATATTAAATATTTTAATATATATTAGCAGAAAATTGCTCAAAACAAGTGAATATAATTTTGGCCAGGTTTTTGTTCCAGTTACTCCTCTGTGCGCTGCTGCCGTTGATGGTGAATCGGGATGACAGGGACAGTGACGCCTGTGTGGCCGGAACTATCGCCAGATTGGCGAAGCGAGCGGATGACGGGCCAGCGGGCGTTGCTGGACGGTGGGATGGCAGGGGATGGCACAACATTTTCAAGGTTCTGAATATTAGCATTAGCATTAGCATCGAACAAGTTGCACAATATCGTAGGTGGTACGAATTCAAAACTATAAGAGCAAGACGGATTTCTGTAACTGGACAGATAGTAAGTAGGAAATAAATACTATCTCCCAGATAAAGAAACATCCCGCTCCAACAGTTAAGGATTGTCCTGGCCACGTCCTTACAACTGGTAGGGATAGGAAAGGTATGTTAGTCCAACATTTACTTACAATTCAAGGTTCTGAATATATACAATAAATGACACAAACCTATGAACTTGTGCCCAAACAGTTACAACATTGAAGATGCATTCGATAATTCATCTCACGATTCAATGACTACAGCTATGATGAAACGTGGTTTCGATTAAAGCATTGTAAATTGGATTAATGAGATGTTATCAAAAAGAGAAACCACTGATCAGTGTCAGAACAACCTCTATTGTAATTTTAAATAGTTGATGATTTTCTCGAAAAATAATAGGCCAAGGCTTCGAAATAATTGGCTTCGCAGATGATATAGTCATAATTTTACGAGGCCAATATGATTGTGTTATCGCAAACAGAATGTAAATTGACTTAAATTGTGTCTCATCATGGTGTGATAGGGAAGAATTGAACCTAAATTCTTCTGAATTGTGCCATTTACGGGAAGGAATTTTTTTTCATTGTACAACATAAGATTAAAAGACACATTTTTGGAACTTTCCAATGCCGTCAAATATCTAGGAGTAATCCTTGATAGTAATCTTAATTGCATCATGTATCTAAAGCAGGTAATAAACAAAGCTACTAATGCTCTGAGGATATCCAAAAGAAAATTCGGTAAACAGTGGGGACTGAAACCGAAAATGATCCATTGGATTTACTCGGCAATTGTGAAATCCAGGATTACTTGTGGTGCATTGGTCTGGTAGTCAAAAACAAAAGAGAGTGTTGCTCAGAGAAAGTTAGAAAAACTCCAAAAGTTAGCAACTCTCTCAATAACAGGTGCAATGAGAAGTACACCATCGAGGGATTTGGATACTTTGCTTTATCTGCTACCATTGCATCAACTTGTACAATTAGAAGCCAAAAAGAGCACTCTTTACATTACAAGGTCAGTGAAACTCTTTGAAAGAGACCTTACAGGGCATCTTAGGATTCTAAAAACTGTTAGTATCAACTCTCTAGTAAGGAACAACGAAGAAAAGATTGTACAATTTCAATCAACTTTTCAAGTATTTGACCCTGGGCGTAATTCATGGCAATTTGGAGGTCCGATTTTTCGTCCATTATCGATTTTTTTTGTATACAGATGGTTTAAGATTGAACAATTAAGTGGGATGAAGAGTAATTGTCCCAGGGATAGACATATCGGTTCCTATGGGCAAATGGCCAACTATGTTCCAAGCTGAAATCCAATCAATTTTAGAGTGTTCTATTATATGCTTGCGTAGAAACTATAAGAGTCCAAATGTATGCATAATATCCAACAGTCAAGCTGCTCTAAATGCCATAAAGTCGGCGACATGTACATCAAAACTTGTCTGGGAGTGTGTTCAATCACTTCAAAAACTGTCTTGTCATAATCAAGTCAACTTATATTGGGTTCTTGGTCATTGCGGGATTGACGGAAATGAAAGAGCTGATGCACTAGCAAGACTCGGATCTTCTCATAAGTTCATAGGGCCAGAGTCTTTTTGTGGCTTATTGGCTGCATCTTTTAGAATGGAGCTAAAAGCGTGCGAATCTTCAAAAGTGAAGGAAAACTGGAAGAACACTTCTATTGCTAGGCAGTCGAAGCGATTCATTAATCCAAACATTTCTGTGACCCACAAAATCATGGAACTTACTAAAAAAGATCTTAGCATATATACAGGTCTTATAACAGATCATTGTCCGAGCCGTTATCACTTGAAGCTGATTGGAAAACTTCAAGATGATGTATGTCGCTTCTGTGGCATAGAAAAAGAAGACTCGGAACATTTGCTATGCCACTGTCCGGCAATTTTCAATAAAAGGCGTAAGTTCTTCGACAAGGGGCTGATAGAACCCTTTGACATATGGAGAACAACTCCCAGTACGGCAGTGCACTTTGTTCGAAGCGTAATGCCTTGCTGGGATAATGCTATTAGTAAAACAATGGCGATCACTCCTAACAATAGTGATACGGCATCTTGACAGCTAAAAAAAAAAATGGAGAATATATCACAATAGATAAGAAAAATCCGCACTGAATTTCCTGATCGCTGTTCGCACGGCTTGCTCACTTCTTCTTCTTCTTCTTCTTCCTCGCATTTCAAGCTTATTGCGTATGGCATATTAGCTTATTGCGTGCTCTCAACTTAGTGTTCTAGATGCACTTCCACAGTTATTAATTGAGAGCTTTCGATGCCTAGACCATTTTTGCATTAGTATAATTGTGTGGCAAGTACAATCATACTCTATTGCCCAAAGAAGTCGAGAAATTTTCCAACCCGAAAAATTCCTAGACCGGACCGGGAATCGAACCCAGCCACCTCCAGCATGGGCTTGCTTTGTAGCTGTGCCTTTACCGACTGAGCTAAGGGAGCTCGGGAGCACGGCTTGCTCACTTAATCATTCTATTTTTGCCTACTTTCTTAGTGACCGGGTTCTGTGCACCATTTGTGCACAATTTTGAGAAATAATATTACTTCAATATTTAATCGATGGCATAATAAGACGTCTTCAGGCTCTACAAATTGGCCATGAGTCCAAGGATTTTTCTTTAACTTCTGAGAACTTCGTTAAACTTCAAGGACTTCTAAGAAGTTCAGGGAACATCGTAGAAATTGAGGAAACTTAGTAGAAGTTCAGGGAACTTCATAGATCTTCAGAAAAATTCGTAGAAACAAGGAACTTGGATAAATTCTGAAAACTGCCTAGAAATGGAAAATTTATTTAAGTTTGAGGAGCTTCGTAGAAGTCAAGGGAACATTATTTTATTTCAAGGATGCTCATTATAGATCGGCAACCTCTATTAAATTGCAGGGCGCTTTTTTAAGCCTCATGGACTTGAAATAGTTGTGGAAATTACGTACAATTCAAGAAATTTCGTTTGTGGAACTTCGCGGAAAATCAACGAGAAACGTAGACATGCAGCAAACTTTGTAGAAGTTTTGAGAATTTTGTAGCATTTTGAAAAGCTGCTTATAACTTTATGTAAGTTCACAGAATTTTGTAGAAGATCAAAAAATAGTTCAATGAACTTCTAGGAACTTCAGGGATCCTTGCTTCAATTTAAGAATCTTCGTTGCAGTTTGTCAGAAATCTTATCTCAAAAAAGCTGCATGAACTTCTTGAAGGTTTTGGGAACTTCGTTTAATTTTAAGGAGCTTTCCAGATGTTCTATAATATTTGCAAAGATGTTCAGAGATCTTCGTAGAATTACCAGCGATGGAACAAATATGGAATTTGGAATATTGGAGGATATTTTGTAAAACTTATGGCAGTTTTGTAGATGTTCAGGAAACGTTGCATAAGTTACAGGATATTCTTGACAGCAGGAAATATTCAAAAGATATCCATTTAGACGAAGATATTAGTAAATTTCTTTGGATATTTTTCCAAGAATTAAGGTTGATCAAGTTCTGAAGATCTCCAACTTTTTTTTAAATTCAAATTTTCTGTCAACACTGTAGGTTGTTCAGAAAGTATTCAAAATTTTCCAGCTAATTGAATCTGATGGAATCTTGAATGATGAATCTATATTTTATGGACATGATTGTACATGCTCTGTGGAGCGGTGATTCACAGTGGTGGAAAAAATAATAGGTGGGAGCATATATCAAACCACATGTTACTTTATTAAACCAATCCAAACGCCATCTCGGTGTGAGATTACATGTCTCATAGTCAATTGTTGAAAAAAAAAAGCTAGCTGTCAAAATCCAGCACAGTTTAGCCGCGAGAGAAGGTAAACAGTGAATTGCTTGATTTTTTAGTGGAAATAATAATAAGTGTAAATTGAAAACTGCAGCAAGAAGCAGTTGTTTTTTTTCTGAAGATTGCTCGGAAAGTAGTAAGCTAATGTTAATGAGCGAGCAGTTTTCAATTAAATGCTGATGATTTTATCGTTTCATTCAGATAATGGGCCGTGGTAAGCACTGCAACTCTGATAAGCGACGGTTTATCAAAGAGTTGCGTGATGAAGGTAAAACTTATAAAGAAATCGCAAAAACTGTCGGCTGCTCACAGAATATGGTAACCAATGCTCTAAAATACCAAAAATCACCAGAAACAAGAGCAAAAAAAACGGAAGACAAGCGCTAGAGATGACCAACTTATTCTTAAAATGGTAAAAAAGGATGCTTTTGCGACATCTACGGCTATCAAAAACGAGTTTCAATTGCAAGTCACAACTAGGACAATCCGAAACCGTTTAATTGATTGTCAGTATTGTGCTCATGCTGCCAGGAAAACTCCGTTCGTCTCAGAGAAAAATCGCAAAAAGAAACTCAGTTTTGCAAAACATTATTTGGAAAATCTCAAACAACTTGGAGGAAGTTTTTCCAGGAATGTTCTATGGAGTAACGAATCAAAGGCAAATCCATTCGGAGCAGACAGTAGACACTACGTAAGGCGTCACAGGAATAGCGAATACTTACCACAATTCGCGATAAAAACTGTCAAGCATAGTGCTGTCATTCACATGAAAATATTATGTATACCAACGTATTTCGTTTACACCTATTTTTTTCCACCACTGTAGCTATTTTTTCAAGAATTCCCCCTCCATAAATTAGATGAATTCCGGACATAAATTTCAACGAAGAGATGAAGATTTCTATATATACCTAATGTAGATGCCTTGACGCAATTTGATTGAATAGCATCTTTGCGAGTTTTTCTTTAACCGTAGTTTAACAAAATAAAAAAATGCAACAGGCCCCCGTAGGCCCCCTTCAGATACATTTTCGAGCTACGCCAATGGGCCCGTATGACGGGTTTTATAACTAGCCAGATTATAGACACTTCGCCGAGGAAGCGGAAACATGTCCGGGTGTGGCCAATGTGGTACTGGACGCTCAATATGACTACCAATGATCTTATTTTTGAATTCTCATGTGATTTAATGTGGTATGGGTAATTTACTGCCATTTCCATTGATAATCTCAATTTACACCAATACTCAAATGGGGTCGATTTACGGTGATGGAAAGTATCTTCCACGTCATTTCCTACTGTCATCACCAGCCTTATTTACTGCAAGAAGGCGCATAATCGCAAATCATACTCATAGCAGCATAAACACTAAAAATACTCTAGAAGTTATACGCCAAAGCCTTAGAGGTGTTGTTCAGTGGAATGGCACAAAAAAGAAGATAGCAAATAATATCCTCCGTCCCCGGAAATCCCGAAAATAAATTCGACCAAAGCATAACGCCAAAAAAAACATAAATAGATCATGATCGCATAAAAATGCTCACCAAATATTGTGCTGTGTTTCATGCAACCTTCTACTACAGCAAGGTTGTATAGTATCTGGCTGACCGAAAACGAAGGACGTGAAGTAAAGCAATAATTTATATCAATTTTTTGCGTGCTTTTATTATTTTTATGCATACAACATAACATAAATGCATGTCTTTTCCAGCATAAATATACTTATGCGAACACGGGCCAGCACATTTACTTTGTCGATTCGGTTGCGGGCATGTCTTCTCTGGCAAAAGGTTTGGGTGGCTGTTGGAGGGAAGCTCTGTTTTGAAGTTGAATGAATGAAGACGAACCGTTTCCTTTTCCTTCAAGAAGCGACCGGAACAAGGGTGATGAAAACAAACGAAACATGGTTTGCGCGTTGGACATGGTTGAAGGCGGTTTCGGAAAGTGATAATAGCCTTAACATTGTCAGATCTGATATGCATGAAAAACATGAGTAATTACTCACCGAAATCTGGATTCCTTTGCAGATATTAATATATTTATTTTGTTTTTCCTTTATTTGAGAGACTTTCAGCCGTGGGCTATATCTTTATAAAATTTTCTTCATCTCCAATGGTAACATGTAATTGATTTTTGACATTGAAGATTGTATTCAACCATGCCTAGAATGATAAAACCAAATCCACATGTTAGTGGTAAGTATTGTTCTCGAGACTAGCTTCTTCCTGTGCCTCCTTCAAAACGAGCCCACCATCGCCGTTCAAGAGGTTGCGACTCCTCATATGTAGGTGCAGTAACCCTTCCATATATGTGGTGGGTGCTGATTTACTGTAGATATCTAGTTTATGGTTGACACTAACAGTTACGCTTTATCAGTCGACGAGAGCAGACGTATCAATATTGTTCGGAAAAGTGAAGCTTCTATTCAGCCAGTCGTCGAGACTGTGCCAAGCAAACAAAACATTTCAACACAAAACAATGGCCATATCGCCATATCACATCACATCAAATGGACCACGAGTCAACACGTTGGTCATCGATTTGGGTACTGTGCCATCGAAACGGATCAACATGGATCTGATCGTCAGGTTTGTCCACCAAAACCTCAAGATCCAGTTCTCAACTGTGCAATCACTTCAACACAACACTGGAAAGTCATTGGTGTTCTTGGAATGTCGTTCGGAAGATCAAGCATTAGCGGCAGCGGACATAAACGATGGTAGACACGAGATCACGATCGAGAACATCAAATATGCTGTCACTGTGCACATGGAGGATGGCGCAACAACAGTCAGGATACACGATGTCTCCCCTCAATCGGAAAACACGGTAATCGAACAGGCGCTGCAGAAGTATGGTGATGTCATTTGGTTGAAGGAGGAAGAATGGACTGAACCAGCCATATTGAAGGGTATCAAAAATGGGGTCAGGGCTGTACGCATTAAGATGCACACCGAAATACCTTCGTACATCAACATTCGGGGAGAGGTTACATTGGTAACCTACAAAAATCAACAGCAGACATGTAGGCACTGCAATAGACCAGTACACTGGGGACGCAAATGTATGGAGGCAGGCTACATGGAGATGCAACTACACTCTGGAAAAAACGGGAACATCAGCGACCGGCTGAAGGCAGCTGGAGTTAATTACGCGAAAGCCCTAGCTACAGGGGGCCCATCAAGTCAACAGCCCAGTACAAGTACCGGTGCAGGTAATGGGGTTGAGCCATTGAGTCCTAATTTTACTAATCTGACGCAGCTAGTACGTTTGGGACAGAAATCTATCGCGAGCAAAATTCAGGTGACCCCGGATGTTAGACCGCCAGTCAAAACAAACACTCACACAAACACTAACATCACTAACAACGCTAACGCTTTCTCTGAAATCCAGCCATCGAGCAGCGTAGTAGTCTCAAAAAAGATTACAGCAGAAAAAACGGTGAGTGACCAAATGGACACGTCGACTCAACAACCGATAACAGAGACATCAGCAAAGGCTGCAGGGAACTCTTCAATACAACCAACAATTCCACTTAAAAATCCATACGCGGTACTCATCTCCGATGACGAGATGAATGAAAATGATAAGATACGAAGTAGGAGTGGCTCACCTTCTCATCAAAAGAAGCGTAGTCGTACAAGGAAAACCTCGAAATAAGTCGTGGAAGATGAATGTTTTATCATATAATATTGGGTCGATAAATATGAACGGAATTTCTAATAGAAATAAGCTAGATGCGCTCAGATCATTTATATTCCTAATGGAGCTTGACATTGTCATGCTCCAAGAAGTTACAGAACAAATTGAGATCAATGGCTTTGAAGCATTTTCAAACATTGATCATAGTAAAAGGGGAACCGAAATTTTGATAAAATCGCACATTAAAACATCACGCTTACAACGTAGTATAGACTCCAGAATTATAAGCATTCAAATAGACGACCATGCAACAATTTGCAACGTCTATGCACCTTCTGGCAGTGCACAAAAAGCAGAGAGAGAAAAGTTTTTTACAGATTCAGTTCAATATTATATAAACCATGGGTCAGGAAAATTAATTCTAGGGGGGGATTTTAACGCAGTCATCAGTAAAAAGGATGCAAATCATACATCTAACCATAGTCAATCGCTGAAATTTTTAGTACAATCTTTAAATCTCAGTGATGCGTGGGAAATCATGCATAAAACGCTGATAGACTATACGTTTGTAAGAAATGGGTCAGGTGCAAGATTAGATAAATTTTATGTGAGTGAGGAGCTAAAGAAGGACATTGTTGACATTAAATCAAACAGTTGCTGTTTTTCCGATCACAAAGCAATTATAATGAAGGTCAAGTTACCAAATTTAGGGAAACCTTTTGGGAAAAGTGTTTGGCGTTTGAATGAATCTGTCTTAACAGAAGAAATAATTGAGGAGTTCAGTATTAAATGGAACTGGTTGGTTAGACAAAAACGGCATTACGATTCGTGGTTTTCATGGTGGACTGAGTTCGCCAAAAGAAAAATAGTCTCGTTTTTTAAATGGAAAAACAGCATGCTCAAGAAACGCAACCATGACACAATGGAGTTTTTCTATTCTGCGTTAAATTTATTGCATAAAGAATCTGTAAACAATCCAAATTTACGTAGCGAAATTAATTTAGTCAAGGGAAAAATGCTGGCTTTACAAAAGGACATATCCAAAAGTTACTATGCACACTCAAAAACAATGATTGCGGGTGAAAACACAACGATTTTCCATGTAGGAGAACAAATGAAGCATAAAAGAAAAACGGAGATAAAATCATTAGAAATCAATGGAAATATTGAAACAAACCGTGAAAAAATAGAAACGGAAATACTTAAATTTTACCAAACTCTATATACTAGATCAGAAGTCTTAACAAACGATCATTTTGATCCGCAGAAGACTGTTGAGGAAAATTTGCCAGCTAATATAAATATGATGAATAGGGTTACGGAAGATGAGCTTTATAATGAAATTAAATCAAGTCAATCCAAGAAATCTCCGGGTGTGGATGGCTTACCGAAAGGTTTCTATCTGAAATGTTGGAATATTATTAGAACAGAGCTGGTTTATGTGGTAAACGATGTTTTAAACGGAAAGATGTCTAAAGAATTTGTGGAAGGAATAATTATTCTGATTCGTAAAAATGGAAGTCGCAATGATTTAAAAAACTACCGACCAATAACACTATTAAATTTTGATTATAAACTCGTTTCAAGAGTTCTAAAAAAGCGCTTGAGCAGTTTCAGTTCACAGTTAATGTCAAATACGCAAAGGTGTTCAAATCCACACAAAAACATTTTTGAGGTTACATGCTCATTAAGAGACAAAATTTTAGAAACACATTTAAAAAAGAAAACATCTGTATTGATATCGTTTGACCTAGAAAAAGCGTTTGACAGAGTCAGTCATCAGTTTCTAGAAAGAAACCTACAGAAAATGGGAATCAATATTGATTTTATTAGATTTATTCAAAAGATTAACGAATATACACAATCTAGATTATTGATAAATGGAAGTTTATCAAACTACATAAAAATTGGACGTTCTGTAAGACAAGGAGATCCCCTGTCTATGCTCCTTTTCTGCTTATATTTGGAACCCTTACTGCAGAAGCTTAAAAGTTGTTGTACAACGGAGTTAGATCTTTTATGTAGCTATGCAGATGACATAAGCATGATCCTGAATGATTTACGTAAACTACCGGAAATTAAACACATGTTCGATATGTTTGAAAAAGTATCAGGTGCGAAAGTAAACTTTTCGAAAACGAAAGCAATGATTGTTGGAATTGACAGAAGTTTGGATGTGCCAGAATGGATTCGTCTAGACGAAAAGATAAAAATTTTAGGTATATGGTATCACAATCACAGTAAATCAATGATTGAGTTGAATTGGGAAGGATTACTTCAAAACCTAAGATTTGTTTTATGGAACAACCAATTTCGAAATTTAAATCTAATACAAAAAGTTGTATATTTGAACACATATGCATCGTCAAAAATTTGGTATGTAGCCTCAACTGTTCCAATTGATAAGAAATCTATTGCAAAAATTAAAAACATGTATGGAAACTTTTTGTGGCATCGAATTTCATACAGGGTCGCTTTTGATCAACTTTGCCTCCCAAAAAGATTGGGAGGATTGGGATTGATTTCGCCTGAGCATAAATGTAAGGCATTATTAATTAATAGATATATTAGATTGAAGGCAATCGCACCATTTTTTCACACATTTACTGATAATTTAATGAATCCACCGAACATAAAACAAATACCACTAAATTCTCTTTACTTAAAAAAATTATGTTTAGAACTACCATACTTACACGAAAATTTAAAAGAAAACCCATCATCAATTAGCTTGTACAGCAACTATATAGCTCGACTACCAAAACCACACATAATGGTGAAGTTTTCACAATACAACTGGGGAAAAATATGGAAAAATATTTTTGATAGGAAGATTTCATCAGAATACCAAGTTTCATGGTATCTTCTTGTAAATGAGAAAATCTCATGTGCGGAACAACAATTCCGCTTTGGTAGAGCGGGCAGTAAAATGTGTGTTTATTGTCCTCAAGAGGTTGAGGATATTGAACACAGGTATGCTGGTTGCGAAAAAGTGCGAAATTGTTGGTGGTATTCTCTAACACAAATAAAATTAATCAACAGAACTCAAACTAGAAACATAGGATTCAATCAGTTTAAATTTCCGGAGTTGACTGTTTTGAGGACAAAAGAAAGGAGAAAAGTTGCAAAAATATTTCTTGAATATCTCAAATATGTACAGGATGGAGCTAGGGAGGATTTAGATGTAAACGAACTAACATTTCTCTTAACCTATATCTAATACTTCTCTTAAGATATAAATCATTTATAAAATTTTATGTAATATGTAAAACAACAAACAATCAGAAATAAACACGTTTTAAGAAAAAAAAAAAAAAAAAAAAAAAAATCAAACGCAAAAAAATCAGCGTCATCAGGTTGAAGGACAGCCAAGAAACAGCGGTGGGTGGACGGTACCACCCACCGTATAAATTTAGAGGTTACTGTATGTGCTCAAGATTTTGGACATACTGCTGTGTGCACCCGCTCGTTCGTTTTATCTCCTTCCTTCAATGCCGCACATCCACGTTTGCTTCGGCTTGCACCCATTGTTGCTGCCCTACTACAGTATCATTATTTATGAGGATCTGTAGAACATAACTGTAAAAAAAAACTCTTCATTTCTCTCCGGAGATTCTTTCGTCGGCTAGTTTTGGCCAGGACGAACAAGGACTATAACACGGCAGCAGCAGTGGGGTGAGTTCATGGCTTGGTTTCGCTAGAGTCTAGGTCTTCGCTACCGTCATCGTCGTCGTCGTTGCCGTCGTCGTTTTTACGACCGGCAATAAGCTGGATGGCTCGGGAACAAGCCTAGGTATTGGTCAAAAATGTATTAAAAATTATCAGCTAGATAAATGAAGGATGAGGCAGAAGAACAGGAAACGGTTGGTGTGGTGATCATCCTTATAGGGATCAGCCACTTGCTGAGTAAGTAGTACTCCTCCTGCTTTGATGGGTAATGGTCTCATCAACAACGGCGGGAGAGTTTATCGCCATAAACCGGAATAAACCGAAACCCCCAGAATGCCAACTTAACGCGAGGAAGGAATTTACCGTGGCTTCATCCGAAAAGAAAATGTAGGATTCCTTTACAGTTTTGAACAAAAAATGTAGGAATTCGTTAAATAATCACGCAATAAGTTCCCACCAATTTAATTGCTATAATCTCCACCAAAATATTTGGCTTAGAATATTTTGTTGTGGAAGCTTTGTGCTAGTCGCAACTGTCTGTTGTGCGAATTACCCTTACATATCTCATATGAAACAAATTCAGAGCATGTAAGAAACCGCATACTTACGTTTGATGTATGCATTGTTTGATTTGTGTGTTCCGTGGCCGTCAACGATGTTTTTGGTTTCATTGCGCTTTGTTGTCTCTGGAGTCATTTTGGGATATTTTTTTTACTCATCAAAAAAGTAAATAACTCGATAAGAAGAATAACGATTAAAAGCTGTTTATGGATGGCAATAAAACGTAACAATGTGTACAGTGGCCGTTTCACACTGATTTGATGAACGGGAATTGAATTTTATGTGTTACATTGGAATACTGAGCAAAAAAGGTACAGTTCATTGCTGCCGAAGAAAAGGTTTGCGCCAGAAAGATTTGAAACGTTGGCATAATTCTTACAGAGGACGTTTTGTTAAATGCCCATCGTTATTTCAGGTGACTGGAACTCCACGTTTGCTGTAGTTGCAATTTCAGTATTGTATGGTTTGTGGGAGCTGAAATGTGTGCTCTTGAAGTTTCAAGATCAGATTTACTCCATGAATAACTAGATCTTTAAACATTTTTTTTTTCTAATCAAAACTAAGTAGGCATAAAAATATTGATCTACATGCGTTCCTCTGATCAAAGTTGTACATGATAATGCATAAGGAAATTTGTGGATGTCGATACAGATTACTATTGCAATGCATTAAAACACTCGGAGAAAGCTACGCCCTAAAATGGATTTTTTTTTACAGAAATAATTGATCGACATGATTACTGATATGCTGAAAACTAACTCCATGTTTGATGCTATTCAAACTGGAGTTAAAATTACTAATAACATAGCCATGACTTTGAAATCCAGTGATTAATTGGAATGCTGGATCTGTTGAAAATAATGTCATTGTTCATATACGTATCAAATATCAATTTTTTTCTTCATTTGAAACCAAAGTTGTTGAAACTTTGGTAGTTTCTGTCGAAACAAAATTTGGACAACTTACGTTTATAGCTGCCAGCAAAATAATTGCTTTTAATGTAAAACACCGCTCATGGAATAATGCTCAAAGCAATTCCAGTGGTAATATTCTGTTTGATGATTTATGATCTGCAGGTTATTACACTATTCAATATTCAAACAGCCCAACATGCTTTTCTTCTGCAAGAAATCCCTCCACTATTGATTTGGTCTTAAATGATTCATGTCAACTTTGTAGCACATTGGTTAACCATGCTGATTTCGGTTCTGATCACCTTCCCGTAACTTTTGAAATATCCCACACGCAGAAAAATCTATCGTCAAAACAAAAATATTTGAGGTTAATTTAAACGTAAACTCAGTTTGTTCTGGCTACAAGAATAAAAAAGGCTTATTTCAAACGTATTTCATTTTTGAGGTCAATACAATCGATGTTTTAAATAAAAATAATGTTATTGTCGATTTCATTGCTCCTTAGACTGTCTGTCTTTTATTCAGAAACGTCAAAAGTATTTGATCTGGCAATGATTTTTACTAAATTCAGAATATGAATACAATTTATTACAGAATGGCTGATATAATTAATACTGTAAAACGTCGAAGAGCATCGGATAATACTATGTATCATGCCTTGGGTATTACTTTCTTGGATTGAACAGAGCTCAACTATCTTTTATTTACGGCAAGCACAAGACAACGATCTCGAACTGGATTCAAACTTACGAACGATGCGGAACTTTGGACAGGATACAGCATGATACTATTGCGTGGAAATTCAATTATGAGCAACGTCTGTGGCTAGTGGATCTATACAGACAACGTCCGTTGCTATACCTGGATGAAGCCAGAACTGCTTTTGAAGAGCATTTCAAAATTAGTATTTCTGCCTCATCCATTTGTCGGATTCTCCATAGTGAAGGCTTTACCTGGAAAAGGCTTGAGCGGCGAGCTATCCAAATAAGACAGGATGACATTTATAGATTTTGCTTCGAGCTTACCAATTTAAACTGGGGCTATCCACATTTATTGTTTTTAGACGAAGTATCTCTCGATAACCGGGGTATGCTGCGTACCCATGGATATGCTATAAAAGGTAAAAAGTTGATTTGTAAAGGAGAATTCATTCGCAAGGCTAGAGTTTCTTGTCTTTGCATGATAGGTCAGCATGGCATGCTTGAATGGGGACGTTCACCAGAATGATCTTCTTCCAACATTGCAAACAGTTCGCTCTTAGAAGCAAACATATTGAAACATACCCCGGTTATCACTCCATATGTATTCTTGATGGTGCCCGTATCCACTGCAATGACAAAATCGTGGGATATTTTCGTTCATTGGGTGTATTTCTGATCTTTCCACCAGCATATACACCTTTCTACAACCCGATCGAGATTGTGTGAATGCAACAACACTGCAAAGAGAATAATACTCAAGATCTGAAAATGTTGGTAGCTGAGGTTATGAAATCGTTTTCCAAATTCAGTATGACTAAACTATTCAGAAAATGCGAATACGTTCACGGAGGAAAGTTTGATCCAACTATAGCAGCTCCAGAAGAACTGATTGACATAACCTTGAAAGGAGATTGATAAAGTTTGTTTTATTTAACTGCTTATTTGTAAAAGTTGTTTCATTGAATGCTTGTTTAGCAGAAGAAAGAAACGATGAAATAAATGGCCGAATATAAATTGGTTAAACATGATCAACATCGTCAGCGTCGGTGATTTCCATGCTCAATGTCCGGCCCTGCTGATCTTCTAGAACATTAGCAGAAGACTCCATAGCACTTATGAGAGTTTCGCTCTGCTTGTCTCTTATCTCCAAAGCCTCCAGACGGTGTTTCACAATCTTCATCGTTTCGGCAACATTGTCAAAACTCGATTCCAGAATATCAAAAGCCTGACGAAGTGATGTGATCTCCTCATGAAAACTATCGTTAACACTGTGGGCTACGTTCAATTTTCTTCTTATTGCATTGATACGAGGTCCTTCTTTTGCCCGGAACAAATGAGATAAATGCTGGGGAGGATGGTCCATCATTGCTTGCCTTAGGTGAGCAGGAGCGTTCAAAATACTGTTGGCCCAGAACGACCAAGCCATTCCATGTCCGTCCAAATGTTCACCGTGAGTGCCTCTGAGATCATCAGATAGTTCAAACACAGCTTTAGTCATTGCTGCTCTGGATCTGTCCTTTTCAGCTGGATCAATCAACACATCCTTGACCGAATTCCAAACTACGCGACTACTTATGGAGAGCGAATACATATGCAAAAACAAAGAAATGTCTTTGTCTATCCAGCTTTGTAAAAGACTACTCTTTTCATCGCTCACTTTATCCAAAGTATAGTTTCGCCGGCCAGATTGGAATAGCACAAACTTCTGGAATTCACTCTCGATGGCTGACTCGTTGGAGCTCCATGATGGACTAGATGTCCCATCAGCGTTTGAAACGAAAATTACTTCACGAGCTAAATACTCCTTCGACAAATTCCAAACTTTGTGAATGAACTTGCTGTTGCTTCCTGCGGACAGCTCCCAGCGAGCAAAATAGGTTCCTGATGAATGTCCTTTGAATTGTCGCTTGTACACTAACAGTGAACGGAAAAATAAGCCATCACGGATGTTTGCTGCATTGCTCGCATCGGTGACGTTCAACTGATCTACGGGTAGCTGAGCCTCTACATTTTCCATCTCGTCCTCCAGTTCCTCCAAATCATAATCAACAAACGAGCCTTCAGCCGCTTCACTAGCGGGTTCGTTATCGCCTCCGTTGGAATTCTCGTTGATCATTGTCGTTGCTACAATCTTATTTGAATTATCATCATAAATTGATTTCATTTCTACTGTAAAACACTCACCAAACGAAAGTTCCTCGAAAACAACCTCCAGAATAAGCAGTAAACCAGCAGTGAGACTTCGAAAACAAAAATAAACATCTGCCAGTTCAGGCGGGAAATCCAACTACAGTTGGAACCATTTTTGTGATAACTATTTCGAACTGTTTTTATGAAAAATGTCGCTTTGCGTGTATTTACAAAAAGCAAAGAAAATGATATCGATATTTATTAACAAACTATTGATGAGAGGTTTGAAGTATTCGGAGGAAACTGTTAAGATGAGGAGACTGGTGTGAGAATATTTTGGTGTGACAAAATTATTTGACTATCAATCTATTGAGAGGAAAGATGCGCAATACGTTTATTTTAAAAATATTCGAGCGTGAAAATTTATTCATATATGTTTTTTTTTTCATTTTTAAAACAAACAAATTTATTTTTTTAAACTATTCTAGTATTTGAAATCGATAAAGAAATATAAAATGGATAGCATATAAATAGAAGAAAGGTCTGCAGACAGGACATATAAATTCCCGCTATTCGTCGGGGTCGATTAAGGGTGGTCTGTGTGTGGTGGTGTTCTAGTCCGGGTTCCAAAAGGCCTGTCGGGGTGAGTGTCCTGGGGTTACAGTTCAGTAGAATCGGTGAAATTTTGTGGGATTGGCGTCGTTTTGTCGTTTCTGACGGTGGTCCTCTTTCTACGTTCGGTGTCAGGAGAAGGAAGAGGATCCATAATGGATTCAGAATCCATTTCAAATTGTCGTTTTTCTTTCGACGTCTTGGGGAAGGGAGATCTGAGGATCGGCATCAGAAACAATTTCGGCTAAAAATCTCTTAAATTAAGATTAAAAAAAAAATCAAAAACAATGGAGTGGCGTTGATTTTGTGGGGTTGCGCCGGTTTTATCGAGCTGGAATTTTATTTGGACACTTACCTAGATAGGTTTCCGGATCCTGTTATTCAATTTCACGTCCATTTACTCGGTTTCACGGTTTGATATGACCTACCTTCATAGATGAGTTGCGAAGAATAACGAGTGTAAACAAAGTAGGACACGCTAAAACACATTTAACCTAATTCTATATTGTTGAAATAAAAATGCGTTTGAATTTAATCCAAACATACATATTTTTGTTTCAAACAACAAATCTTTGAATAACTCATATGTATATATTTTTGATTTTAATAAAAAAAATATATGGTTCCGTGCAAGAAATAATTTCTAATCCCAACAGCTCTACTTTCTATTACCATAGAGATTGGGAGCAATATCGAACATTTGCGGAATATAACTTTGATCCAAATATTCCTTTGCAAACCAAAGATGAAATTAATTATGCTCTTGAATCGGTTGATGCAAGAGCTACCTCAGTACCAAAATGTAAGGTTAAATTCGATTCAATAATAATAGACGATGATTTTCAGCTCTTGATCCGTCTGAAAAATGTCCGTAGGAGGCACTATCAAAGAACACGCGATGCTGCGATGAAAGTTATCTAGCGGGATTTGCAAAAACTAGTCCTATGGAGCATCAGGTTGCTCAGGATTATTTGAATATTTTCTCTCAGAAAAATATGTATGATAATTCCCGGGACTGATTTGGACGAAGTAAGATCTATAACTAAAAAAAATTGAAATAGGATAGCTCCAGGTGATGATGGAATTTTATATATCCTCATCAATAAACTCGATAAATTATTAACAGATGTTTGCATTTTGCATACTTTCCTGATAAATGAAAAGAGGTAAAAGTTGTTCCAATTTTGAAGCTGGACAAAATCCAACTGAAGCTTCTAGCTACCATCCAATAATCCAAGCAACATTTGCAACACCGTTCATGAAAAATAAATGAAATCCCAGTTGTTATAAAGTTATATGTTAATTGCTTTGAAAACATCTTTCAAATCCGTTGTATTGTTTTTTTGTGACGTATTCAACCTTTCTGACAGCGGTACCGGTGGTGCAGTGGTAAGCGTGATTGCCTCTCACCCCAGCAGGCCTGGGTTCAATCCCAGTCGGCGCCGCCGGGATGTTCTGAGGCATAACATCTCTGATCACGCCTTGCTTCTGAAGGGAAGTAAACCCGTTGGTCCCCGGTTTATGAGTTGATGGGTCGATAGGTAGGGTCCAGGTGTGGGAGCTGCCTCCCTGGTGTCGGTAGCATTGGTGCTCAGCACGGAAAACAAGATCGACGGACTCCTCAGAACCGGAACATACTTCGTCTTAGGATTAATCGAGATTCTAGACGGTTTAACCGAAAAATGGCGGAATCATTGAAAATCGACCCAAAGTTAGTGCGAACTATTCTACGCAAGGATTTAGGATTGCATTCTTACAAACTTTCGAAGAACCATTACCTATATGACAAGATGAAAAGGAATCGGTACCAAAAATCCAAGATTTTATTGAAGGATTTCGGCAATGGACGGCATCGCACGATTTTATTCACCGATGAGAAGATTTTCACTGTTGAGCAATACTACAACCACCAAAACGATCGCCAGCTATTGCCAAAGGGTTCTTCTAACCGTACGAATGTTGCCAGATCACATCATCCAGATTTGGTTATGGTTTTTGAGCGGGAATTACAGCTTTCGGTAAAACTCCCTTAAATTTATCGAAAAAGGCGTCAAAATCAACCAAATAGTCTACCAGAAGCTGCTAACGGACACTTTTGCACCTTGGGCACGTACGCATTTCGCTAATAACGATTGGACATTTCAAAAGGATTGGGCACCATCGCATGGAGCGAAAAAGACGCTGGAGCTTTGTAGCAAATTTTTTCCTAGATATTTGACAAAAGATGAATGGCCTTCAAACTATCCTGATTTAAATCCAATGGACTATTCCGTCTGGTCTATTCTTGAGTCCAGAGCCTGTACTAAGTCATACATATCTTAAGATCATCTGAAAGCAAGTTTGACAACAGTCTGGGATGCAATATCTGTGGAGGAACTAACGTCCATCATCGATAATTTCCCTTAGAACTTGAAGGCGTGTGTTCGAGTCAAAGGAGCACATTTTGAAAAATTGTTGTGAATATCATAAACTATGTTGGTGTACCTACATTTCCCATAAATATGTTGTAATTCAATACACAAGCAATAAAGTTACGACTAAATCATTAAACACGGATAATTATTCCACTCATGTTCAAAAAACTAACATACAGCAATTCTCTGTCAAATGAGCAAACGACTTGGAGCGCGTCCTTCCGATTTTGATATTTCCACAGATCAAGAGACCATTTTGACTCAAGACTAATTTTTGGAAAGGAAATAGGGGAATTTACGTATTCTCGGCAACCTAAGCAGCGACCATTTTTGTATAGCCTTTTTCTCTAAGGAACGCACACATATACAGTATTGGTTTGTTTACAGTCTTTTACTGCCAGTTGATCTAACAATTTCAGTCGAAAGAATTGTCAAAAACTTTTTTGAAACGCTTTTACAAAGCTCCAATATTCTCTAGTGAGAGCGACTATTGTGGGCAACCTCTTTTTATTCGGCAGCTTTTCTATTTGAGCTGCATGTTAAACAGCTGTGCTTTCATCGGCAACTCGAAGTCAGCAGCGTTTTGTAGTGCGTGTGTTTCATTTCAAGAAAACCCTGCTAGATTGCATTTTCTCAGTGGTAAAAATATAATAAAATTGAAGCTGAAAGCCTTAAGAATAGTTTGAATGCATTCAGCGAAGTGTTTTCTTAAGAAAATCCAGTTATATTAGCGTTTAATTTGGGTTGCCGACAGTAGTCTGTCATGCCGAAGCCGTCATTTCCCCGATATGTTTTCACATATGAATAAAAAAAATCTAACTCTTAAACCGTTTCTTGAATCAAAACTGTGTCTGAGAAGAAGTCGAGAGATTTTATTGGACTTTAAACAAGAAAATATACACAGCGACCTACTTTCAATGTTCTTCTTTTTCTTCGCATTTTAAGCTTATTGCTTATCGCATATTATCTTATTGCGTGCTCTCAACTTAGTGTTCTAGATGCATTTCTACGGTTATTAAAGGGGGGTTTCGATGCCTGTAACATTTTTGCATTAGTATAATTATTTGCCAAGTACAATCATACTCTATGCCCAGGGAAGTCTAGAAATTTTCCAACCCGAAGAATTCAAAGACCTGATCGGGAATCGAACCCAGCCACCTCCAGCATGGTCTTGAGTTGTATCTGCGTCTTTACCGACTGAGCTAAGGAAGGCCCTATTATCTGTCACATAGAAAATAATAATAAGTTTCCAGTTGACATCGTAGGTGCATGTCTCGATATGTTACTGAGAGTTTCAGCCACACCTACCAAGAAACACGGGCCACATCTTTAATGTCAGTTGCTTCCTTATCACCATCACCTCCCGTGTGTTGTGTACACGTCCTAACGATCCACGTATAAGTACCTAACATCGCTTTACTACTATCTGACATTTCGCTCCCTTTTACCGTTGAGCTCTGATATCGTTCGCCACTTCGCACTTTTGCGTTCACGTCCAATGCACGGTTCCGTGTTCTTCCGCACACTTCCGCACACTTCTGCACTCTCAGCGCTTTTTATTTATGGTACGAATGATTTTTATGACACATTTTTCGCACCAATCATTTTTATGTTTTCTACATCCTTTTTTATCTCACCCTGTCTCCCCTCTACCTCGCTCTCTCTCTCTCACGCTCTCATCTGCCTTGGCCAATACCCGAACCCAGAAGGATCCCCTCACGGTTGCTTTTTACGAACCGCTTGATATTTATTTCTTCCTTCCCTCTTTAATATCGTTGCTTATATTCGCCTTTCTCCTATTTTATTTCTTTCTTCCCCGTCGATCGCAATTGGGTCTGGGGATAAATTCCCGGGTTGCCGTATGCACGTCGTCGTCGTCGTCATCGTCTTGGTCTTACACCAGAGTATCTCTCTCGACTTGAGCATCTCATCTCAGTTGTGCTGATGACTGACCGGACCGGAGCTATAAGAGCTAAATGCTAGGGGATTCCTTCGTTCCGGTTTTTATGTTTGCTGAATTATGTGCATAAATATACAAGGATTAAGAATGCATGCCAACCCCACGCTGCCGCCATACCGTACCGGCGTTAGATGGCGGGGGGGGGGGGGGGGGGGGAGGTGGGAGTTGGAAGCCACACTAAAACCGGTTCGCAGTGTTGGTCAAGGATTTCTTCTGTGCTGAGGGCCTGGGTGTCCGTTTTCCGCACTGCAAGCAATGGAACCTGTTAAGTGATAAAAGCAACTTGAGGGAGCACTTTGCATTGATGGTAAGAATAGAAGTGCGTATTGAGGTTAGTTCGTAATTGGGTGGGTGTTTGAGGGTTTTATTTACGTTTACGAGATAGCTTCAGTAAATCGGATTGAGTACAGTTATATGCATATATGAGGTCTTCCAATAGCCTTTAGGGTTTAGGTTTGAGAAATTTTTCCTGTGCATTCTGCAACTGCAACTGTGGATCATCTTTTATTCCTAAATCCTAAGGCTGTATGTATGATTGTTTGTAAGCATTTTAATTAAATCTTGCATTTCGATTGAAACAATTTTGTGCTCATCTTCAATAGCACGTTTGTTGTACAACCGTTGGGCTTATTGTAATGTAACTGAATGCAGTCAGTTGCTGCAAATTGTGATTACCTAAACATGCAACTTGAGATGGTTCACAATCATCAGCCCGGAATAACAAGCACAAGAGATGTTCCTGTTTCAATACCGAACTCTACCCTCACCTGAATTCCATTTCCAATTAGCGACCACTATGATATTCACGTGAAACAAGGGCGTTGCCAGGTTTCTACTAAGGGGGGAGGAGGGGGGCAACAATTTTGTTTATGAAGAATTAGGTTAGACACCGATTAGCTGAACACCATTATACCGAACGCTATTATATCGTATGGATTACTAGGTGGATCGTCGTTTAACCGAAACAGAATTTTCAATCATACTTCGGCATACGTCATCGGTATTTTATGAATTTGTATACAAATACAACATGTTTATAAATAATGTATCCAGGGTGCCAGAACCTTTCAAAACTCTAGGGATTGTCTTCAAGTTACAAGTTTTTCTAGTCGTAGTAAAACTAAGTTAGTTTTAAGTCTTACAATCCTCTGATTTTCAGCTCCCGGATCTATTTAATTTCCCTTAAAACCTTCAACAACACATATATTTTTTTTTTAATTTTTCCAAGAATTTTCTTGGAAGTCTCATTCAAATGATTGATAAAGATGACGGGAATCATGCTCAATAACATTAGAAACGAAACCAGAATTAATAATTAACCAAGACTTTTAAAAGGACCATGACCTTACTATAATAGTCCTTTTAATGTTGTACATAAAATCAACACTAAATGCTTATCAGAAAATGTTACAATATTTTATGACTCCGTCAATTGAGCAAAGCAAAATGATAAAACATCTATAGTATCACTAATTTATTAAAATTTTCAATAAACGTATAATTATAAAGATGTGGTGCACGTTCAACACATTAAGATTTCTTAATTTATCGAAGACATTCCCAATTCCTTATCTCATTTCATCTTTTTTTATCTTTAACAACTTAAAAAATTATGTTTCTAATCTAATCTATTCTAACACCAACACAGCCAGTTCATGAAAGCATCCTGGAAAATCATAGATATACCCCCATCCTTTTTCTTGTCTATTTGGTATATTTTGTACATCAGAGATGCGCAAAATAGGGGAAATGACGGCTTCGGCATGACAGACTATTTTCGTCAACCCAAATTGAAACACTATTTTCACTGGATTTTCTTACGAAAACACTTCGCTGAATGCATGCGAGCGATTCTTTATGCTTTCAGCTTCAATTTGACTATATTTTTACCACTGAGAAAAAGCAATCTAGCAGGGTTTTCTTGAAATGAAACACACGCACTACAAATTGTAGCTGATTTCGAGTTGCCGATAATAGAACAGCAGATTTACATGCAGTTCAAATGGAACGGTTGCCGAAGAAAAACTGGTTGCCGACAATACTCGCTCTCACTAGAGAAGATTGGAGCTTTGTAAAAGCGTTTCAAAACAGTTTTTGACAATTCTTTCGACTGAAATTGTTAGAGCAGCTGGCAGCAAAAGATTGTAAACAAACCAATACTGCATATGTGTGCGTTCCTTAGAGAAAAAGGCTATAGAAAGAACGTCGCTGCTTAGGTTGCCGAGAATACGTAAATTCCCCTATATCAAAATGGCCAGGCATACTGTGCAGCGTTTAAGGGGTGTATAAAAACAACAACTTCAAGTTCCCAGACAGCAAGCCTCAAGCACTTCGTCGTCTGGCTATTATGGAAAAGAAGATGGACGTTGACCTGAAGTTTGCCGAGCAGCATTGTCAGAAGATCGATGATTACGTTGCAAAGGGCTATGCAAGGAAGCTGAAACCTGAAGAGCTAGCTGAAACACCAAATACTTGGTATCTGCCGCATTTTAGCGTTGTAAGTGCTAACAAATTTCGATTGGAATTCTGTGCAACGTGTACAGGACTGGGTAAATGCAAACGAGTATCCAGTGCAAGATTCCGAGCACCGTACTGAAAATATTCAGCCTGAAGTAGCAGGTAACGGTATGAACGAAGTTCTCAGTCAAGCATTCAAGGCTCTTCAAAGTCGACATGTAAGAGATTTACCGCCGTTTTCTGGAAACATTATGGACTGGCCAATTTTTGAAAACGAGTTCAAGACGTCCACCAGTGAGTGCAAGCTGACGGACAGACAGAATCTCAGGAGATTGAACATCGCATTGCAAGGTAAAGCTCGTAGAACTGTGGAGTCTCTGCTGTCTGCTCCAGAAAACGTTGGCCTGATAATGAAGATGCTGACATCAAATTTTGGACGCACCGAGTGGGTGGTGGCTAACAGAATGGAACTGCTCAGAAACCTGGATTCTGTCAAGGACGGTAATATTAAATCTTTCCGTTCATTCTTCAACACTGTTATCGGAACTGCGGTAGCGCTGAAAAATGTCAAGGCCGAAATGTATCTGATGAACTCTGAACTAATCTCCCATTTGGCCGACAAGCTACCTGTTTCAGCAAGCAAATGTGGGTGCGGCACAAGGCTTTGTTGCTAAAAGAGGACAAGATGGCCGATTTCGAAGCATTTTCGCGTTGGTTGGAGGATGAAATGAAAAACCAATTGGCAAGTATCAATCCCCATTTCTTTGGCAAAAAGGATCGCAAGGATCAGCAATTCGTGCCGGTCACAAAATCAAAGCCACCTGTTCTGAACGTCAACACTCGTGAAACAAACCAGAGAGGAAATTGTCCTTTATGCAACTCGTACGATCATTTCAGCCTGGCAAAGTGTGAGCAGTTTACTAAACTTTCCGTAGAGCAACGTCGATCTGCTGCGAGATCCTGCAACGTATGTTATGTGTGTTTGAAGCAAGACCATTCCCGTCATGACTGCCGATCTGATAGAACCTGTTCGGTGTGTGACAAGAATCACCATGAATTGGTACATTCGGATAAGGAATACAAGAAACCAGTACGCAAGTTCGAGAAGAAAACTACCGAAGATCTTTGCCATGTAAACGGTAGAAGCGTGAACACTCTTCTTCGTGTCGGAAAAGTTAGGATTCGTAGCAACGGTGCAGTCCAAGACGTATTTTCTCTGTTCGAAGAAGGATTTTCTCTGTCCATGATCGATGTGGAACTTGCTGAACAAATGGAATTACGCGGTCCAATATCTCCTGTAACGTACCGCTGGACGAATGGAATTTCGCATAAGGATGATAAGTCAATGCTACTGTCTCTCCAGATTGCTGGACCAAACAAACAAGTTAAGTGGTATGCAATGGACAACGTACGGACTATCAGCAACATCAACCTACCACGAGTAAGCATCGATTTTGAAAGGATTAAAAGATTGTATCCACTTCTGGATGAAGACAAACTGATCGCCATACAGAATGCTGCTCCGAAAATGCTGATCGGTTCCAACAACGCTGGTCTAATAGTCCCTTTGAAAACTGTGCAGTATTCAACAAGAGGTTTGCAATTGACGCGCTGTCATCTTGGTTGGACAATCCATGGTGAAATCGAACCTGCAACAGTGGATATTGCTGACCAATTTCACGTTTTCCTCTGCAGCAACGATCAGGACCTGGAACTGACAGAGCTGATTAAGGAGATTTACAAGGTTGAAGATTTTGGCATCAAACAGCAGGGTCCAAAGATGTCTGAAGAAGACGAGAGAGCTTTGGATATCATGAACCGGACACTGAAACGTTGTCGAGATCGGTTTGAGGTTGGTCAAGTGTATAAATACAACAACTTCACGTTCCCAGACAGCACTTCGTCGTCTGGCTATTATGGAAAAGAAGATGGACGCTGACCCGAAGTTTGCCGAGCAGTATTGTCAGAAGATCGATGATTACGTTGCAAAGGGCTATGCAAGGAAGCTGAAACCTGAAGAGCTAGCTGAAACACCAAATACTTGGTATCTGCCGCATTTTAGCGTTGTAAGTGCTAGCAAATTTCGATTGGTAATGGACGCCAAAGCCAAGTCTCATGGTTTCTCCTTGAATGATTTGTTGCTGAAAGGACCAGATTTCGTTCCATCTTTGACTGGAGTACTGATGAGAGGTAGGCAGAAAAAGGTCGCTTTCATGGCAGACATCAAAGAAATGTTTCACCAAGTGCTTATTCGATGGCTGGATCAAAACTCTCAGCGTTTCATCTGGCGTGGCATGGACCGTACTTCAGCTCCCGCAGTATACGTGATGGTGGCTATGATTTTCGGTGCTGTGTCATCTCCTTCGATTGCACAGATTATAAAGAATTTCAATGCGAAGGAACTAGAAGAGCGTTTTCCTGGAGTAGAACGTGCAATAGAGCGGTTCCACGAACAAATGGGAAATTTTTCCAGTTTTTATTTTTTGTATTTTTTGATTTGCATGAAACCTTGCATACAAGTTTTTGGGAAAGAAAAACGCCGTTTTGTATACTTGGTTCGTCATTTTGAATCTAGCCTTACTTATGAGAAGGGCCTATGAAAAATGCACATGATATCTTCAAAAAATTGTATCTTGGAAACGGTTTGTCCGATTGGTTTGGTGTCTTGGACGAAGTTTTAGACAATTGTTGGTGTTATATGGAGAAAATATGCACGGTAAAAAAAAAGTTTGGTATTTGTGTTTTGAACTAAAATATAAATTTTCCCTTTAAAGTGACATGTCAATAATTTTTTTATTATTCTTATGTTATAGCTGACTAAAAATGCTATCTAGTGCACAGTAGGTTGTTCTGGAGAAAAATAGGTTACAATGAAAAAAATGGTTTTTTAAAAAAATACAATTTTCAAAAAAGCTATTAAGAAAAGTCAAAAAAGTTTGTCACCCTAATTTTATGAAAGTACATCAAATTTGCAAACAAAAAGTACTTCGGTAACATTTTTCTAAGATGCACCGTTTAGAAGATATTACTGATTTAATATTGTTTTTTTTTTTTTTGATAACTTAATAAGTTTTGGCCCTTTTCGGATGTACTCCGTGTTTTTCCAGTTTCAAAAGTATTTTTTTCGGAAAGATTGGAAAATTTTGAGTTAAAATGACACTGACAGCTTAAAGATTCGAGTGAAATTCTCTGCCTTAAAAGTATTTTGAAAAACAAGTTACAAAATCCCACTATCAGGAACAATGATTTCTTCAAATGATTTTTGGTGCGTTGTGCTGAAAACGTGCTAACAAGTATTAGATACAGGTAATGAGATACCAGTTAGCTGTACTACGTACAGTTGGTGATTGTAAACATGGTCTTTGTTGGAACTAGTCCACCATGGCCACGCTGGCCATAACGAGGCTAGCTCCGTCGTTGACCGTTCCTTAATAATAAATAAAAAGAACGCAGTAGTCACCTTCCATCAAACTAGAGGGCTGCCGACTGATACCTCAATCAACAACCGCCGCACTCTTTATTCATTCCAGGTATATACAATTTACAATCTTCTTCAATAACAATATACCTACGCCAGCAAATCTACCTCGCTCCAACTCTCCATACTCGTACCTGAAGGTTCGACGATACCTGAGCGTTCAACTCTACCTATCTTCCAACAGTCTTTACCCAGCATTCTATGATTTCTACCCGTGAGTTGTATAATAATGTCTGACTCGGTTCTGAATTCATCCAGTATCTACTAGGGAAAACCAAACAGTAAATGCAGAAAGGTTGCTAGTAGCATAGTGATTATAGTAATTTCAGCTCATAATCCTGTGTTTTTGAACGAGATCCAGTGTTGTTTGACAACATAATAATTGTAAAGGAAAGTGTAACACGTTTTGGTGCAAAGGTAAGTTTTAAAAACACATTTTAATTATATGTTTTGTGATATTTTCGTACAAAACTAACAATTGGAAAATATTTTCTATGTTACAGATTACAAAATGAGTAAAATAAGATGTATTCGCCCATTCAAAGGCATTCAGTGTTCGAAAGAGCTGCGATATCTCACGGATGGTATCATCCAAAAACTAAAATCAATTGGATTTTCCAGGGTATCTACACTGAACACCAAGGATTTTCGTGTTTGTTCGTCTTGCCGTCTACATATTGATTCAAGAGCTCACCTTACCCAAAACGAGGAACAAAGCGTAGCCGGCGGCTCAAGGATGCCAACTGTTGAAAGTTTGGTCACGATACCATCAGAGTCAACGCTAAGCACAATTAAATCAAATGAAGACTTCACGATGCCTGTAGACGTCGAAATATTCAACCGAGGAATAGCAGCTGTTCGTGTTTCGCCTATAGATTTAGATAAGGTAAAAAAAGGAAATCTTTTTAAATTAGACGCTAAAACAGAAAAAGCAAACGAGTTTGATGAAGTCATAGAAAATATGAAAATTAAATTTTTAAATTCAGCCACAAGGCAAGAAAAACTATCAATTTTATCGTTGTTGCCAAAATCATGGTCAGTACAAAAAATTGTAGACGAATTTAAAACCAGTAGAAATATGGCATCAGATGCAAGAAAGGAAAGAGATAATGTATTTGATTCATCTCAAGGTTCAAGCTCTGGAAAAGCTTTGAGTAATGAAACAAAAGAATTTTATAAAAAAACAGGAATAAAATAAACTGATGATATCCAACATATAATGTTATTTTTTATTGCGCACAATCACCATCCCTGAAAAATAAGCTTAATTCGCTCTTTTGAATCTTGCTAATTGAGGAGCTTACATTTGCAGTCCTCAAAAAGGTGTATCTCGAAATCGAGTTGTCTCATCGGTTTGATGTCTGTGGCGATGTTCGGCAATAGAGAGAAAATATGCACAGTATAAACACATCCAGTTTAAATGGATTAAACTGTTAGGCGATATGCAAGAGTTGAATACACATTTTCAGCACAACGCACCAAAAATCACTTGAAGAAATCATTGTTCCTGATAGTGGGATTTTGTAACTTGTTTTTCAAAATACTTTTAAGGCAGAGAATTTCACTCGAATCTTTAAGCTGTCAGTGTCATTTTAACTCAAAATTTTTCAATCTTTCCGAAAAAAATACTTTTGAAACTGGAAAAACACGGACTACATCCGAAAAGGGCCAAAACTTATTAAGTTATCAAAAAAAAACAATATTAAATCAGTAATATCTTCTAAACTGTGCATCTTAGAAAAATGTTACCGAAGTACTTTTTGTTTGCAAATTTGATGTACTTTCATAAAATTAGGGTGACAAACTTTTTTGACTTTTCTTAATAGCTTTTTTGAAAATTGTATTTTTTTTAAAAAACCATTTTTTTCATTGTAACCTATTTTTCTCCAGAACAACCTACTGTGCACTAGATAGCATTTTTAGTCAGCTATAACATAAGAATAATAAAAAAATTATTGACATGTCACTTTAAAGGGAAAATTTATATTTTAGTTCAAAACACAAATACCAAACTTTTTTTTTTACCGTGCATATTTTCTCCATATAACACCAACAATTGTCTAAAACTTCGCCCAAGACACCAAACCAATCGGACAAACCGTTTCCGAGATACAATTTTTTGAAGATATCATGTGCATTTTTCATAGGCCCTTCTCATAAGTAAGGCTAGATTCAAAATGGCGAACCAAGTATGCAAAACGGCGTTTTTCTTCCCCAAAAACTTGTATGCAAGGTTTCATGCAAATCAAAAAAGATGAAAATTACTCGTTGCTTTAATGATATGGAACCGCTCAATAGTGAGACAGCACTATGTTGATGACTATTTTGATTCAACTGACACCGAAAAAGAAGCAATTGAACTAGCAAAGAATGTTATCAAGGCACACAAACAAGGCGGATTCAAACTGGTAAAATTTGTCTCCAACTCCAATGCAGTGCTGGGATCTCTTGATCCATCAATGAGAGCTGAACCGAGTGCGGATGTTCGTGTCCTCGGTCTACAATGGCATCTTGGTACCGATGAACTCGTTTTCCCCTTGGACTTTCCGAAGCTCGATATAGCTTTCCGTTCCGGAGTTGATATTCCTACGCTTGGTCAGTTACTACAATTCATGATGGGTATCTTTTACCCATTAAATGTACTTAGTCCAATCACATTCCATTTGAAGATATTGTTCCAAGATTTGTGGCGCCTGCAAGTTGACTGGGATGATAAAATACCTGATGGTCTGATTGCGAAATGGACTGAATGGCTTGAAGAAACTTCGAAGCTGACGGAGGTTCGAGTGCCAAGGAATTATTTTCCTGATGTTCCGTCATTTCACAGTGTTGAACACCATGCTTTTTCGGACGCAAGTGACAAAGCCTTTGCTAGCGTGATATACATGGTGCACCGATATTTGGACAAAAAACATGTTGCTTTAGTTGTGGCCAAGTCACGAGTGGCACCTCTCAAATCGCAAACTGTTCCCAGGCTAGAGTTGCAAGGATGCGTTCTGTCTAGTCAGATGATGAAGGTGGTACAAGAAGAACTAGAAGTAGAAGTGATATCAACTTTCTTGTACGAAGGAAAAACTGAACGCTTACGTAGGATCCCGAGTAGGAAAAATCAAAGAAAATGGACACAACACTAGAGTGTGGAATTGGATACCATCGCATTTGAACGTTGCTGACATCACTACAAAGTCCTCTAAGTTCGCAAACATCGCTGAATGGCTGAGTGATCCAGAGTTTTTGAAGCACAATCAAAGTGAATGACCAAACCAAGAATGTGTCACGATGTCATCAAACGAATCCGTGAACTATCATGTGGAAATCGAAGCTGAAGAAGAATTGGTCTGTCATCATGTTTGTGAAGAAGATGTTATGGATATGCCTGACATTAGCAGATTTTCGGTTTACAACCGTTTGATAAGATCAACAGCCTATTATCTGAAGATGAGAAAAATTCTTGGCATTCCAAAAAGGAACAAACCGAAGAATTTTTCGATCAACGTGCACGATATGGATGAAGCAAGAAACCTGTGGTATAAAATAGTACAGAAAGAAGCGTTCCATGATGATATCAACAGCTTAAGGACGACTGGCATTGTGAAAAAGTCAAGCCGATTGTTAGCTTACTCACCCGTTCTGGTTAACGGAATTATAAGCATGAAAGGTCGCATTCAAGACGAAAGTAAACCGTTCGATGTGAACAATCCCGTAATACTACCGGACAACCATCATTTCACCAACCTGCTGACCCAGACGTTCCACAATGCTAACGCTCATCAAGAATTAGAAACAGTTATCAACAACTTGAAACAACGGTACCGCATTTTGAAGAGTCGTTCCCAAGTAAAGAAATTTGCACAAGCATGTGTGAGATGCAGAGAGCTACGTGCCAAAACAAGCGTGGCACAGATGGGTAATCTACCACCAGAGCGAACGACCCCCTTTGTTTTTCCTTTTACTTCTACAGGAATCGACTATTTTGGGCCATTGATGGTGAAGGTTGGACGACGTGTCGAGAAGCGATGGGTTGTACTCTTCACGTGCATGTCAAGTCGAGCGGTACACCTGGAAGTGGTTTCGTCACTGGATACGAGCAGCTGTATAATGGCCATTCAATGTTTTATGGCAATTCGTGGTGTTCCTCAGAAAATCCTGACTGACAACGGGACGAGTTTCACAGGAGCCAATCAAGAACTGAAGAAGATGATAAAGGACCTTAACCAGCAGCAGATAGACGAAACACTGAGTGTAAGAGGCGTGGAATGGTCGTTTATACCTCCAGGTGCGCCACACTTTGGAGGATGCTGGGAGCGTTTAGTGCGTTCAGTGAAGACAGGACTGCGCGCTATGCTGAAGGAGAGACACCCTACCGATTTTGTTCTGAGAACAGGATTGTGTGAAGTAATGAACGTCGTCAACAATCGCCCTTTAACACATGTGTCGGATGATCCTCATGATCCTGAGCCGTTTACGCCTAATATGTTATTGCTTGGACGGAACAACCATATGCAGTACGATCACGATTTTGATGAGAGCAGTTTGATGACGAGGGCTGCCTACAAACAGAATCGATCCAACGATAGAAATGGAAAGACAATCGAAACTATTACGAGTATGCAGTAGGTGATTTGGTGATGATTATCGATGAGAACCTGCATCGTGGATGTTGGCCCAAAGGTATTATCGAAAAGGCTTACAAGGGACCCGACGGCAAAATTAGGACTGTGAAGATACGCACTTCAAGATCAACCTACCTCAGACCGATTACGAAGATTATTCTACTAAAGGCCAGTTTCGTCGCTGGCCCGGAGGATGTTGGAGATCAGTAAGCCATGAAGCGAGATCGGAGAATTTTTTTTATTGATCTTCAATTAACAATGGTTGTTAGGGGAATGAAAATTTTCTCCGATCTCGCTTAATGGCTTACTGATCTCCAACAAGGGGCAAGATGATTCCGAAACATTGGGCCTGTTTAAATCAAAGATTTAAACACGATGCTTCAGAATCCAATAAATGGATGAAACATGGACATCTCGTACCGTACGTTCTGTTGTTATAAATTATTGATCGTTGGGAGCCATCAAGTTAAATGATGCTCCATTTTTCTCGATTGGTTGTGACATGAGCACTAACTCTTGTCTTAGCAATGTATGGCTTATGGTTATAGCGCCATTACTCGCTTGCTGAAAAGAGAAAAATGGAATAAAAAGCCGTAGGAGAAAGGAAAAGGAGGAAGGAACCCTAGTTCTATCTTCCCTTGTGTAAAAACTAAAAAAACAGGTCTCTATCCGAGCAAAGTCTGAGATCAAATGGAAATCTAAATTTGATGTTGTGATTTCACTGATAATGATTACTCAGGCTGCTGTCGTTTTGGTCGTTTTAACGGTTAAAATATCAAAATTGAGAGCAAAAAATCTTCCTGTGATATCACATTGAAAACTATTTCTGCTATCAGTGAGAGCAAACTGAATACTAAATTTGATATCAATTTTTCCTGTTGATAACAAAACAAGTATTCAATTTGATGTTATGCTAAAGCAATGAAAACATAACAAGCAAAAACATATTTTTGAAGAGCAAATGTACAGCAAAATGAAAACAAAATTTGGTATCAAATTTGTGAATTGCGAAACTGAAATCAAATTATGATTTCAGTTTGATGTTGATATCAAAACTTGATTTCAATTTGCTGTCATGTTGATGCTGGACTTTGCTCGGGTAATCAATCTACAGGAAAAGTTTGCAAAAACTCACAATGACTCGCGAACTTTTCCTTTTGTGTGTTTCATAAAACCTCGCAAAATTTTCCAACGCTGAACACGAACAGGCGAGAGCTAGATTTCAGTAGTAATAGAACGAAAAAATATATTATACATTTAAGAACATATAAAAGGGAAGGGAAGGGAAGATCTCAGTCAGGTTCATTAATTTTGTACTCTTACTGGACTGCTGCACTACTGTTGAACCAAAGGCACTTCCAAGACTTTTCCTGGTTATTTCCAAACTAATTCAAACATTCTTCAGGCAAATAATGATAAAAAATTGAACTTTAAGGTACAAAACATTAAACGTCTAAAACCAGAAAAAAGCACTAGGACGACTATCTTGCCGAATGAACCAACTGGCAAATCTATGTTGGAACTTGGCCATACCCACTCGTTCCCAACCTTTGACAATAGTGAACTCGACATTTGATTTCTCATTAAAATACAGCACGAAAGCGGCTCTTCGAAATGATGTCTAAGATAAAGTTGTAGAACCAAAACAGGTGAATATATAAACAGGAACGAACTCACCAAATGAACGATGGTTTGCCCGTGAACTTAGAAGACTGTTGCATCTCCTAGTTCTAGCTCAACAATTCAAACCATTCCATTGGATCTTCAAAGAAACTCTTGCCCAATCCGCCTCCAATTCAATCAGAATCATTGGCCCAACTTGCCAATCGCCAAATAACAGTTCTGACGAAAAGGATGCTGATAAAAACTCTTTGAAATGCATTTTACCCGATCACTTGCACTTGCATATTGTTTCGGGCTCACTCTACACAGTGTGCCAAAATCAAACTTGGGCACACCCGGGCGCAGTCATTGGCGTTGTTTAACACCCATGGTTACAATTTTTATGATCTTTACAGTTACTGGCAACACTGAACTTTTTCTGCGTCTGCGCAGTGTACTGCAACTGCTGCCACATTATGATCAAATTATTTTCAAAACAACCGTGAATCCCCACCAAGTCTTGCCATGGATTCTCAAAATCGTTACACCCGTGAAAGCAGTCGCATCTCGCATTTCCTCCCAGACGAAGAACAGCTGACAGCGGTATCTTGACCTGACCGAGGCTTCCGGCCATGGCTACAAGAAGCATTGAAATCAGCCGCAGCCGAGGGAGCTGCATCACTAATTTGTGTAGCCGTGGCCGACGCTGGAAATCTCGGAAACATTCGCACTTGCGACGGGTGGCAGTCCTTGGTGGTGAATGCAGTCAGCAGCTCGGTCAGCAGCAGATCCTCGGACAGAATACGGGTGGGGTATTGAAGAAGTGGAGAATGCGATTTTTGCTGGCCTGGGAAGCGATTGTTCTTGGAGGCGCTGTAGACTTTGAAGCTGATCGAATTGTCCGGCATGGTGTACGGGTTGGTGGACTTTGACAAGTTGTTCTGCTTGGAAAATGCAATTTGAATTTTGCTACCATCATTTCCATTCATTCAATGTTGTTCAAGTGCTGGATGCTGCGTTCGACTGCGATGGCGTCTCCTATCTGGACCATGGCGGTACCCTCTTTGGTCTTCAGGAACTTCATCGTGACAACATTTCCATACAGATTGAACAGCTTATCGGTGTTGGCTGTGTTGTTATCGAGTCCGTAGACTATCATCACTGCGCCCTGTTGCTGTGCCGCTTGAATGAAGTTGGCTGGTCCGTTTCGGGTCAGCGGTGCGTCCTTCATCAGTCTGACGTGTGTTCCGGCCGGTGTTGGTTTCCAGTTTTCCGACGGATGATACTCGGGCGGTAAAAAATTCGGTACAAATTCGTTTCCTCCACCAGCTCCCAGAAGGGTTGGTTGACTAATGACTAATGATTAACGTAAGCAGTGCGTAGTCCCAACTGGAGTCCGTGTCGTTTTTGAAAACATTGAAAAACAAAACAAAAACAAGAGCTGTTAAAATAGCGGGTTGCCAAACAAGGCATTATTCACAAGCAATCAAAAGTCAGTTCAATGACTTCTTGGTACACTGATAAAAAAAAGTTGGCGCAAAACGAGTGTGTAAAGTGGCCGCCCCTTGTTCGGGCTAAAACGCGATGAAAAAATCAATGACAGAAAAAATTAAGCCTACATTTTGACACTCGAAAATGTTCACGTCTTTACAGAAGCAGAGCACACTTCGAACTCTTTAACAACTTACAAAATTATGTTTGAAAGTTTAGTCTTGGTAGAGATCTACCATTTTATTCGATAACTGTTGTTCAGTAATCATCATTAACTTGAACCTTCTTTTAGAAACATTTAATATATAATTTTTCTTAAAGTATGGGTTAGGAGTCGCAAAGTCGCAAAAATTGACAATTTTATTGACAAAAAAAAATTGCAATCGCAAAAATTGACAATTTTATTTTGTTTTCCACCCAATTGTCATATATATATATATATTCACAAGTAAAATTTCTGACACACTAGAAACAATTTTGATTCTATTTGTAATTCCCTTTAAACTTTCACCATCTACTGAATTTCTTGAAATTCACTCTACAGTATTGTTGGTATTCTCATGAAACTTCGCACTTTAGTTTATTCTATGTATAAAATACTCTTGTTACATTCATTTCAGTTCCTTTGGTGATTTCTTCAGATTTTCCTATAAGCATTTTTCAGAAACCCTTTGAAAATCACCTCCGACCTGCTATTAAAGTTTGCTAATAATTTCCTTGAAACTTTCCTCAGAATACTCCTGAAAATTTCCACAGAAGTTTGTTAAAATTCTTCTTTGAATGCTGCAAGGGTTCTCCTTAAAATTCCCCATCAAATGCCAGACTGTTGAAAAACAAGCTAATTATAAGAACTTTGAAAATATTTCAATATGTCAGATTCTTGGGAATATTTTAGAGTCAGAAAGAGGCATGGAAGAGAAAAAATTCAAAGTTTCTAATTGCAATTAAAGAACAAAATATTTTAAATTGTCAAATTAGAATAACAATGTCCAGTCCTTCAAGAAAAACCAAGAATCATGAGGATTATCGTAGTCTGTTATTATCAAGATAAAAAAATAGTTTACTAAAATAATTAATTTTACTTCAATCTGATTCGGACACTCAAAAAATTGTGGAAGTTAAACATAAAAAAAAGTTGACAAAAGCTAGTTAAACCAAAAATTTAAACTTTTTTCTAGATAGGGTTTTTGATGTAATTTCCGTCCTACTTAGCATAACGCGCACTTTACCTCTCTTTCCTGAACGAGTTTAAACTAAAAATGGAATTTTTCTGTCACAGATGACTTCTAAATTAATTCACCTTTCCAGACGTACCGTTGGATTTGATAAAAAGCCACAAGTTGTTGAGATATTGTTTAAAATCTAATACTGCTTCTTGATTCTAAATTCGTTCTACGAGTTTCAATTCCATCCTGACGCATTGAAACGCCATTAGATTTTCTTCGTCCTACGGATAAACGTAGAAAAAGGGGATTCGCAGGGAGCGCTTCTTTTGTTTTGAGAACAATGAGCGTAAATATTCATACAATGCGCTCTAACCGGGTTTATGTTGTAGCTAATGAACTAACGCATCGGAATAAACATATTATTGATTTGTGCACAGTGAAATCATTGCTATTATTGATCTTTTCTGATCGATAGAACGGAAATGGGCGATTACGACGAAGTAGCGCTCTACCCTACATGAAATCTAAAAAAGGATATTTTGCGGCTGAGTTAGGACCCCCCCTGGCTAAGCCTATGACGTGAAACGTAACTTCCGGAAACGGCTGCATCTATACGATGCAGCACGGTACAGTTAACAGCTAGTCGTAGTGTCTTCCTAACGGTGATGCGAAACGCTGCAAACCGAAAGACAGTGAGCCTTCGAGCGAGTGCGAACGCATCACATCCTTGTCGGAGCTGCCATACTGCTGCTTTTCTAGCAAATTGCACAATTCAAATTGGGATTTTTGGCAAAACCCATGCGAACGTGCCTAGAAAATGAACATATGCACGCTCGGCTCTAAATTCTTTTAACCAAAACGTGCATCCAAGTGTGTATAGTGGGACGCATGCTTGCACCATTTGCTACCAACGTGCTACAACAGAGAGCAAGAGCTGCCGGCTTCCGCAGCCTCCAGCTACCGACCGTGTGCTTCGTTCGCTTTATATGGATGCTTCGAAAAAGGACTAACTACGCTTGCTAGGTAGGAATAGGTATGCTGTTGCATTTTTTTTCTATTCTCAATTTGACTTCACAGCACATTCCCCGTAGTAGGTCTGCATAATACCGAGCCGATGGTGTTCCGGCTGAACAATAAATGAAAACTGCTAATTGCTTGCGATCCTGTTGGGTTCTAGCCGTATGGTTAAATTCATTCATAGCTATCTCGCTATACCCGTGTACCACCTGCAGCCATTTGTTCGAGCTGAGCTGGTCGGGAAGCAGCACAGTTAAGGCTACTGTGCACAGCATTTTATGCCAAGAACCGAAAACAGCTGACTCAAGCGTCAAATCCATTTAGCCCAGCAGCGAGGAGATAGCCTTACCGGAATGAATGGAAAAGCCTGCTGATATCCATATAGTGGCAACCAACCGCGTGCTGTTGGATCATTTCGTACATATGCACACCAACATGCTCTTTATGGCTGTTAATCGAAAGGTAAGGACGAGGAACAGTAGAACGGTGGCAATTATGAGGAGTCTCGAAAAGGAATTCACAATTTAGGGATAGTGCGTCTAGTGGATGTTGTTTACTAGCAGAACCCGTAATATTATTGCAAGGTAAGATAGAGATGCTGATTCATACTCTTACTAGACTACAGCTTAAGTTTGGTCAAATTGATTGAAATCGTGAGATGAAAAATATGAGAATGTGCAAACAATTATAGAGATTGATATGGGCTTAGGAGGGGTCGAACAATAGATTAACTTGTTTTGCTTGAAGATTTGTGTAGTCCATCTAACCCCCACCGGTCAGTAGTGGTAGTATGAAAGAAATTTACTAGCAACAATTCTTGATGTGACAATTCCAAGCAACTTTAGTCCGAGATCTGGGAAATGATACTACTTTACTGCAGATCCAGACACCCATTTCAGAATACCTGGTAATTCACGTCCGTTCATTAGTCATTTTCACAAACATTAAGCCCCGTTTGTAAGTACCACCGATATCATTTACTTATTTATTTAGACTACATACGCTGTTTACAATGTTTTTCTTACATGCTATGAATTATTTCTATTTCCTATTAGTCACGTTTTGACGTAGGACTACGTCTGTGATTTCTATATGAGGGTACACTTTGTGAAAACCGAAAATAGAACATGTAACTAAATTATGAACGATTTTGGACGTTAATAACTCAGTTTCCCCTTAACCGATTTCAATAATTTTTACACCAATCGATCAGAAATATTCCTACGCAATTTAAGATTTTATCATTTTTCAAAATGTCACTTTTGAAAATTGCACGAATGCTTTGATAGTTAAAATTATCACCGTTTGCTGGCAAATTACGATTTCCCTAACACAGATTTCAAAGTTGAATTGCATCCGGTCTCACCAAACGATATTTATTCAATCACCGCGTGGTGAGTGGTGGTGTTCTTCGGTATACAACGAACGGCTCCCCTCAGTTCGCATCATGCTCTTTTGCCGTGCGGATCTATTTGCTTTTTGCTGAAGGAAGTGTTCCTACTACCTAAAGCTGCAACAAATTTAAACAGCACTTTTCAGTGCTCAACCTGTAAATTTTTTTACCTTGTTCAACTCTTATTCCTCTTTGATCCTTGTTCGGACCCTAGCCGAGGTAATCCTTCTTAGATATCGATTTGGAAAATTCCTCTTCGGTCCTTCAGATTCTTATAGTAATCTGCTTGGAAGTCGATTTGGATAAAAAATTTACTGCCGCCATGGCGCCTAAACGCAAAAGAAAGGGGCAAACTCTTGATCCCCCTTCTGATAGAATTATTTTAAGTAATCAATTTGATTTGCTCACGGATTATGAGAATGATCCATCATCCAAGAAAAATTCTAGTAAACTTTCCCGGCTTAATGCCAAAAAGGAAAAGATTCCCCCTATTGTGATAACCACTTCCAATTTCCATGCTCTTCGCATGGAACTTTTGAATTTCGTGAAAGTTAAGTTTTCACTACAAATTGGACGTCGGGGTGAATGCCGTGTATTGGCTGAAACCTTGGACGGATTTAAATGTCTTCTCAAGTATCTTACTGAGAAGCAGCACAAATTTTTTTCTTACGACACCAAAACTGAACGTGTGTTTAAGGTTGTCATGAAAGGACTGCCAAGTGGGGAATCCCTGGATCAGATCAAAGATGAACTGGAAAGTAGAGATGAACCAACCTAAGGCTGAAAGTCTCGTTAATAAAGGAAAAAAAAAATGAACTGGAAAAATTACTTGGAGTTGTGCCACTCCAAGTAATCAAAATGAAAATGAAATCCCGTCCTGGCGATTCGCAAAACGGGATCTCCAATGATTTTTATTTAGTTCACTTCAAGTCTAGTGAACTAAACAACCTTAAGGCCTTAGAAAAAGCTAGCCTTATGATCCATGTCCGAGTGAAGTGGGAACAATTCAGGAAGACTCGATGAAATTTCCAAAACCTCACTCAGTGCCGTAAGTGCCAGGGATGGGGTCACGGAACTAAAAATTGCTACATGCCAGCTAAATACATGAATTGTGGTGATTCCTCTAACGCAAAGGACGACTATCCTGTGAAGGAAGATCCTAAGAAATTTAAATGTTCAAATTGTGGTGAAAACCACAAATCCAATTTTTGGGAATGTAAGACTCGCAAAGCGATCCTACAATCTCGTTCAAAGCGACAGGTAAGAAACGCTCCACGTTTCCGAACAGGTACAAATTACTCTGCTGTTAACAACGGTCAGCGAGGAACAAATTCTACATTCGTATCCGTAGGTACAAATATCACCACTGCTTCAAATGTTTCATCTGTACCTAGTCCCCTCGCTGTTAACAATGTTCAGCGAGTTAATTGATCCTTTAAATTTGTCGAACCTCTTAATTGAGCTACCTATGTTGCTATTGCACCGGTAGAAATCAAAATACTAACCAACGCAATTCTAACGGAAATTATGACAATTTTGACTTAGGAAGCATTACTGCCCCTAAAATAGAATTTTTACAGAAATCATTAATTGACATGATATGCTTAAATCTTACTCCATGTTTGATGCTATTCAAACTGGAGTAAAAATTGCAAATAATATTGTCATGACTTTAAAATTCAGTAATGGATTTTAAAGCATTAAATATTTTAAATTGGAATGCTCGATCTCTTAACGATAATGAAGACGAGCTATTTAACTTTTTGAGAGTTCATAACGTGCATATTGCCGTTAAAACTGACCATAAGGTTAAGAAGGACGCAACTTATTTCATTTATAGTAATGATCGTCTTGGACCCTGTGGTGGCATTGCCATCATTGTTCACAGATGAATCAAACATAAAATTCTTTCTTCATTTGAAACCAAAGTTTTTTAAAATTTGGGAGTTTCTGTTGAAACAAAATTTGTACAACTTACGTTTATAGCTGCCTATTTGCCATTCCAATGAGTAGGCCAGCAAAAGAATTTTCTCAAGGATGACCTTCAGAAACTTACCCGGCATAGGTCTAAATTCTTTATTATTGGGGATTTTAATGTAAACACCGCTCATGGAATGATGCTTAAAGCAATTCCAATGGTAAAATTTTGATCACAAATTTGGAAAAAGCTCAGAAACTTGCTAAGCAATTCGAGAGTTCCCATAATTTCAGTTTGGGTCTTACTAGTCCTGTTGAGAATCAGGTTGCTCGGGATTATATGAATATTTTCTCTCGGGAAAATATTTTTGATGATTCCTGGGGGACTGATTTGGACGAAGTAAGGTCTATAACTAAAAAAAATCATAATATGAAAGCTCCAGGTGATGATGGAATTTTCTATATCCTCATCAAAAAACTCCCAGAGAGCACTTTGTCTTTCTTGGTAAAAATATTTAACACATGTTTCCATTTGGCATACTTTCCTGATAAATAGAAAAATTGCAAAAGATGTTCCAATTTTGAAGCCGGATAAAAATCCTGCTGAAGCTTCTAGCTACCGTCCAATAAGTTTGCTTTCTTCAATAAGTAAACTTTTTGAAAAGATAATTTTAAATAGAATGATGCTTCACATCAATGCGAACTCAATTTTTGCAGATGAGCAGTTTGGATTTCGCCATGGGCATTCAACTACTCATCAACTCTTAAGAGTTACCAATTTACTTCGTTCAAACAAATCTGAAGGCCACTCAACTGGAGTTGCTCTTCTAGACATAGAAAAAGCATTCGACAGTGTTTGGCATGAAGGTTTGATTGCTAAATTGAAAAAAGTTTAATTTCCCACTCGATATGATGAAATTAGTTCAAAATTATTTAACTGACAGAACTCTGCAGGTAAATTATCAAAATTCCAAATCGACTACCTGTTAGAGCAGGAGTTCCTCAGGGTAGCATTCTTGGGCCTATATTGTATAACATTTTCACTTCGGACCGATTTGCCTCAGGGTTGCCACAAATCTTTGTTCGCTGATGACACAGGCATTTCCGCTAAAGGAAGAAGTCTTCGTGTTATTTGCAGCAGACTGCAGAAAAGTATAGATATTTTCTCTTCTTATTTACAAAAATGGAAGATATATCCCGACGCTTCCAAAACTCAACTTATAATGTTTCCACATAAGCCTAGAGTTTCCTTTTTGAACGGAGTTCCAATTTCCTGGTCAAACCAAGTGAAATATCTTGGATTAATACTTGACCAAAAATTAACTTTTAAAGACCACATTGAGGGCATTCAAGCCAAATGTAACAAATATATAAAATGTTTGTATCCTCTTATAAACAAGAAATTCAAACTTTGCCTGACGAGTAAACTTCTAATATTTAAACAAGTTTTTAGACCGGCCATGCTTTACGCTGTGCCAATATGGTCTAGTGGTTGCACAACCAGAAAAAAAGCACTTTAAAGGATTCAGAACAAAGTTCTGAAGATGATTTTGAAGTTGCCTCCCTGGTACAGTACTACCGAAGTACATAAAATTTCGAATGTTGAGACTTTAGAGCAAAAGTCCAACAAAATAATTAATAATTAATAGGCTAGCTTCAACCGCTGATCGTATTCAGTTCCAATCACCGTGGTGTCCGGTCGTCGACATCATCAACAGCAGCAGTGCGTTCGGTGCGTGGCGTTGAACATTGTTCTCCAGTACACAACGAAAGGCTGCCTGCAAGCAGCAAGTTGCAGCCCACATGAGCATCCATAGAAGGAGGAAGAAGGCGCACCGCTATTGATCCGAATTAGTAGCTCTTCGTGAGTCGCTGAAGCCATCTATGTCAAGCGCGTCATATTAAAGAGTATATACAGAGAGAACCCCGCTCAAATTCCTATTCCTATACAAAACACAAGCTCCTGCTGCAGTTAACAAATAAGATTTTTATAAAAGACCACGTAGTCCTACGTCATCATTGCGTACAACCCCTTGAAGTTTTTATTTGGTTGTGGACATAGTGATGCCAATTTCTTCGCAATTTATGTTATACAGGCGCATCATTCAATTGATGGAACCATTTTTGGCGTTATTTGTTCTGCATGTGTTTTCATAGAATCATTTTCGAGCTCTAGGAGGTCTAAAGGGCGCATACAAATTTAGTTGAGAGAGTTTTGCTGCAGATTCTATGCGATGAGAAATAATGTCATTGATAATGAAAAGAATTGCAAATTCACGTCGTTCCTTTAGTGTTTATAAATTGCTGAGCATGTAGCGTGCTTCATAAGATAGTAGAGAAAATGCAGTCCAATTTAGTCGCTGAAGAGTAAACATAAGAAATTGCTTTTGGACAGATGTAATGCGTTCTTAATGTATGGCAATATATGGGCTCCATACTATGTGGCAGTATTCCAGAATAGGTCTTACATATGTAGTGTACAGTAATTGTATAGTGTATGAGTCCTGAAAATTATAACTAAACCTCTAAATGAAGCCTAGCATGCTATTTGATTTGCTTTATGATAGTGTTACAATGGTCTACAAATGTAAGTTTGGTGTCCAGTATTACGCCTAAGTCCTTTACAATTTTGCATTTGTCTAATATTTCGTTTCTTAAATGTATGTTTATGTGTTATTTTTTTACGTTGAGCTGGTGTAGACTTTTGCTACTCCTGGTGTAGAATAGATTTATTTCATTCTGGAATATTTCTGCGTCGGAGGCATTTCTTATTTCTATGAAGAACTTCATGTCGTCTACATACACAAGTACTAAAATGTTCTTAAGTAGAAAGGAAATGTCGTTTACGTATAAAATAATAAAAAAAGAAGTGGGCCCAAATGAGATCCTTGGAGGATCCCAGAGGTGACTGGAATTCATACTTCCAGTTCTAAAGGAAGGCAGAGTTCTTCTGAAAGATTCTTCAGGAATACAGGTATTCCATCCGGTCCTGGTTCTTTAGATGCGTGCAAGTTTTTCAGTGCTTTGAGGATTTCTTGATGAGATAGTTGGTTGACAGATATGTCATTTGAAAATTCAGGGATGAATGCAAAGTAGTCATGGTCGCGGTCCTCTTCGAAGAATGCAGTGTATACTTCCTGGAAGAAATTTACAAAGAGATTGCAGATTTCTAAAGAGTTATTTTCTATATGTCTGTCAAAGCGCATTCGTGATGGAAGATGCTTCCAGCATTTATTTAGTAGTATTTTAAAAAAGCAATTTAAAACTGATTTATAATCTGAAAGAACTCACCAAATTCTACCCCCTAAAATAGCACCGCTTTGTTTTCTTGCGGTAATTTCATCAATGCTATCGCTTTTTTTTTACAACCGAACACGCCATCTTTACTCACACGCGGAGTTTTTCATTCGCATAGAATTTTTGCATAACACTGAGAAAATTTCCGAAATAAACGTCTGAAACCGAGCCTCATTGAAGGTGTGCAAAAAATCTCTTCCACTGAATAATTGATAATACCAGAAACTAGAGCGTGGCTAAAACTTCAGAAGTTTCTTTTGCTGTATTCCATTATTTGGTGAATTTTCTCGCTAGCTTGTTATTGTACCAGACTTATTTCTGACCGAACAGGATTCAATTTTAACAAATACCTTCTCGTAAGTCGGAAGATCAACAGAGGGGCTTTCGAACATTATAATTCATTTTCGAAGTGTCAAATTTAAGTGAAAATTCACCAAATGGAATGCAGCCCAAGAAACGAAAAAATACCCGACAAAACTCTTATTCGGGGGGAGGTGGAGCACCAAAACAAGCGAAAAGAAAAACCAACCGAAGCACAAATTGACTGACGCGACGCTACAGCATATCGATCAAAATTCTTGACTTAGGGTTTTCACAATAAATACAATATTAACTAAATGGAATTTCATTTCCACTTAGGGTTTTTGATCTAATATCTGTCCTACTAAGCACAACCCGCGCTTTACCTCTCGTTTCTGAACGAATTTAAACAAAAAATGGAATATTTTTGTCAAAGATGACTTCTTAATTTATTCACCTTTCCATACGTACCGTTGGATTTGATAAAGAGTACCAAATTGTTGAGATATTGTTTAAAATCTAAAACTGCTTCTTGATTCTAAATTCGTTCTACGAGTTTCTATTCCGTCCAAACGCATTGAAACGCCATCAGATTTTCTTCGTCTTACGGATAAACGTATAAAAATGGGATTCGCTAGGAGCGCTTCTTTTGTTTAGAGAACAATGAGCGTAAATATTCATACAATACGTTCTAAGAGGGTTTATGTTGTAGCTAACGAACTAACGCTTCGGAACAAACCTATTAATGATTTGTGAACGGTGCAATCATTGATATTATTGACCTTTTCTGATCGATAGAACAGAAATGGGCGATTACGACGAAGTAGCGCTCTACCCTATGCTCACACGAAAACGATTGTTGTTTTGGCTTGGTAAAGATTGAAAAATACGTGGGAAAACCACGAAATCAGCGACAACGAAAACAAAACCAACCGTTCACGGGCAGAGCCTACTACGTCCACTTGTTTTGCCTGCAATCTGGTGAATAATAATTATTTTTTTTCCTCAATTTGTTTTCCGTCGATCTGGTTTTCCGTTCTGAGCACCAATGATACCGACGCCAGGGCGGCAGCTCCCACACCTGGACCCTACCTATCGACCCATCAACTCATGAACCGGGTACCAACGGCTTTACTTCTCTTCCAAAGGAAGTCGTGATCAGAGATGTTATGCCGCAGAACATCCCGGCGGCGCCAACTGGGATTGAACCCAGGCCTGCTAGGGTGAGATGTTATCACGCTTACAAATAATAATTATGAATTAAATAAATAACTCAGAATAAATATTATGAATTGCAATGTAAGTTTATTGTTCGTTGCAGATATTTAAGGCAAACTATTTGTGATTTCCTAGTAATTACGAAGCACGCTAACAGACCGATAAGGGCCTTTTTTGAAATATAAGGTTAATATAAAGGACGACCACGAAATTATTGCAACACTTACAACTGGCTGTATCTAGGGGTATCCCACTCTAAACTTTGTATTTTTCCTAATATACATATAGAGATCTTAGTGATGGCTAAGATACCCAAAAATACTTAAAAATACTTAAGAAATTTCTAGCGTTAGTTTATGTGCTTGGTTGCTATGTCAATTCAATTTGCTTGTTTATCCAATGTCAGGCATTTTGTGATGATATTAGTTGATTTGTTAAACAATTAACATTCATTTGATTGAGAGCGTGAGCAGCTATAAGTGTCACAGACCATTTTCGGTGTAATCTGTTCACCATGTACCAGAAAGAATTAATTCTGTTAGGTATTGGAACCTTTTGTTGTTACTCGTTCGAGTTCCATCATTTGTATAACCAATCTAGTAGTGAATTTTGTTTTGTTCTTTTTCCATTCGGTTCTTGGCTGTGTGACTATGAGATTGCCTGATAAGAACATAATTGGAAGTACGAAACCATGTGACCATACTATCACCCATATTCTCGTTTACGTCCGGACATTGTTTTAAACGAGAATATGGACGGATTGCGCAAACGCAGGTCTCTTTGCTCTCCACCTTCTAAACGCAGAACATGTTTATTACAGTAGATAATAAACCATAAAGGCCACTGGTCACAGTACAAGCAACATAGTCAGAATTTTTTTTTAGTTTTCGGATAATTAAAACAAGTAAAACGTTGTGTTAAATGTGATATTAAAATTGCAATAATATTTCAAAATAAACATTATAGTAGTTTATTCAAAAGGATAGTTAAAAGGGTAAAAAGCTTCCGGTCAGAAACGAATCACGATCATTCCCATTCAACACCCGGTAGGTCGACAAACTTTTCTTCCTGCATTTGCTCAGGCCTGCAACTCGTTTTCACGGCTTCAGTTCCTCGATACTGCCAAAACAAAATCGTAGTCAGATGATTCGCTGCTAGGTAGGTCAACGGTAATTAACATGTTTAGAAATAAGGTGAATTCCGTCCTGAGCGATGTATCACGCGCGAGGCGAGATGTTGCGAAGGTATGAGAGAGAGAGAGAGTGCTATCGCAAATTTTGCCCCGGTCAGCTAATGCACGCTCATATCTGAATACACCAATACTCATCATCGCAGGATCTTTGTGCACCGAGAGGGTATATGTGAGCCAATACACACTTTGAGTTCAGTCGATCGGTAAACACCGTTAAACTTGTACTGAAAACATAATTCTTTGTAAGCAGCTCTTGAAGCATTTTAATATAAATTAAATAATACTAATTCATACACATAATAATCACATGAAAATACGGAGCTGTCCCATCGTGCCTTAGAAAAAAAAATACTGCATATCAATAATTCAACCGTATCAATAGTTATGAACAGGTTCAAGGACCGGTTGACATTGGGTCACAAGCATGGAGCAAGAAAGAAACCGGGAGCAGCATGTAGTAAGACAGAGGGAAAGGTGAAGGGTAATTTCACCCGAAATCCTAACATTTCAACATGTGATGTTACCAAAAAGGTCGGTGTTCCGCAAAGTTTCGTGCAGAAGGTCATGGCAAGAGCTGGATTACATGCATTCAAGGTTCAAAACTTCCCAAACCGCGATGAACGCCGGCAAACTATTGTCAAAACCCGCGCAAGGAAACTCTACGTGGAAATGTTGACCAGATACAGGTGCTGTGTTATGGATGATGAAACATACGTCAAAGCTGACTTCCAAAAAATATCAGAACAGGAGTTTTACACCGGAAAAGATAAGTTCCAAGTGGATGATCGCATCAAGGAAAAGAAAGTGTCGAAACTTCCATCAAAATACTTTATTTGGCAGGCTCTCTGCACCTGTGGAAAAAGAAGTAATGGAGCAATGGTGAAATTTACAAAAAATGAATGCCTCCAAAAACGTTTGCTGCCATTTCTGAGCCAGCAAAATCATTGTTTCGGACCGACTTAGCTTCATGTCACTATTACAAAAGCGTGCTGGAATGGTATGAGGCCAATTCGGTGCATTTTGCCCCAAGGACATAAATCCACGAACTGCCCGGAACTACGCCCTATCGAAACCAATTGAGCCATGATGAAGCTGTAACTCAGAAAGACTAAGGAGATAGTAAAGGATGCAAATGACATGTGGATTAAATGGATAAAAAATGAGAAAAGGTACCGGATACGACTGTACAAGCTCTTATGGGTGGTGTCAAGCAAAAGTGTCGGGAATTTTATCAAATAATCCCCAATAATTGATCCATTAAATGTATAGTGAGCTAAATATATGAATAGAACCACCCTTCAAATTTGGTTTTTATCTGATAAATACGTGAAATTTGAGAGCAAATTGCATGTGTTGCAATAATTTCGTGTTCGCCCTTCAAGGCTTCCAAGTTTTATATCAACCGTATATAAACTTTACATTGCTAAGACCACCCGCACCAATCTGCCTCTCGGTGAACAGCGGTTTGGTAAATTTGGCAGCATTATAGGAACCAACCCAAGCGTGGCTATTTATAAAATGTCACTTTGTTTTTCATTTTAAAATTTTTTAAAATAACTTGCAATGATGATATATGAATAAGTTCGAATCTGGGGCCAAAATGTAGACCCCAGGGACGGCGAAGTGGTGATCCGGAAGACCCGAAACGTCCGGAAAAATGGTCAATTCGTAAAATATAATTTAGGATGTTCACTCTGGTGGCCATGGGACCAACCTCCGGAAGATCCAGAACATCCGTAAAAGTGGTCAATTCGTAGAAAAGATCCTAGAGGCCATTCATACATGACGCAGCATATTTTTGTCCAATTTTTGAACCCCCGTAGCGTATTTTGCAATACATAATACATGGCCGGTCCCAACTTCTGCAGACGCCCCTTTGTCCTAAAATGCTACGTCATTTATGGATCGTCTCCAAGAGCTTCTTCCAGTTTCTTCTAAGTGTATTCTTAACCCGGAAAGGGTCATCTGTTTAGTTCATCTGAAGTTTATGACGACTTCTTTCGGAAGCTACTTTGACTTCATACGAAACCTTCTTCCAACAACCCTCAGAAGACTCATCAAACTTTATTTGGAAGTTTCTTCTGGCTTCCCCCTCTGTCGTGTCTCCCGACTTCCCCGGGTTTGTTTTCCAATTTTCCTGCTGTATTCCCTGACTATCACTTTAAAAATCACTGTATCACTGTAGATTGTCGGAAAAGCTCACGTTAGCGAATCAATCTACGCAAAATATTGTTTCATCTCTGGCACCTTTTTTTTAATACAGGGGGGAATCTGCTCCCAGATACCTGAGAAGATACCTCAGGGTGTGGGGATGGGAGAAGTAGCGCCCCCGACCCACTAAACCTTATCCTGTGCTCTTGGCCCTTTCCCTCCCTGGAACTGCCCGAAAGCATTACATCATGGGAGGGGGCCGGTTGCGCTATGACGCATCACACTAGTGGTGTGTCACAGACGTAACACTCGCTACTGCACAGTGAGCAGCTATGCAGGGCCCTCCTCTTATTGTTCGCTGTTAATTGTTCGCCTGAGTTCTAGAGCAGACGTGATAGCCAGCCAACTGTCCACGGCAGCACAGGACAGATGTGACCGCTTACCAGCTGCGTGTGCTTAGCACTCTAAGAACCCGGTGTCACTCCTGCCTTTGCACAACGAGGGTTTGTGCAGGGCTTATCGACCTCCTGGGACGAGCTGGATGGGGCTCCAGCGTCCTTACTCTGCTGTAGTTCGTTTAGCCGCAATATCTCTCCCTTGGGTTCGATAATTAACGTTTCCAGGGCACACCCCGAGGAGGCGAACTACTTCATGCCCCATCTAAATCCATCTACTCGCATCGCTCTCCAACTTTGTGCAGGAAATCTATAAAATCTTCATCAATCTTCTTTCTATCTACTAAGCGTGCGCGCATCTAACAACAGCAAAGCAAAGCCCTTTTACTGATGTACAGGATCTTCCGAAAGACCACCCTTGGGCGCTAGGACACAAATTTTGGTTTCGATTCAAATTCCATCATGTAGCATCACGTCCTCTGACGTAAGCATCATTGAGTGTTAAACAATCGATAGAACTATTTCCGCACATCGAAGGTACGTGAGCAAATCGGCGATCATCTCTTTTGCCAGTGGTGGCGGGGGGAGATACCCCTCAGCATCCCTCCCCAACGGGGGAGTTTGGTAAAGGAGATGATCAGCTCGATTCGTGCCTTCCTCAATATTGACCTTTGCTCGCTTTCTACTCTCTATGTACAATTTTCACACTGCCGTACTCTAACTCTTAAAGTATAGAGTTGATAATTCTATCAACTCTATACTTTAATCTCCTCATCTATCGAATAAAATTACCACTTTAACCACTTCTGATATCTGACGTTAAGCATCTTCAACTATATAAATCGTTAACTTTTAACGCATGGAGTAATACAAACATGATTAGTTAAAAGTAAAAAGTTTATATTTAGAACTCATCAATTGTATGCACAATTGGGGTTGCTCTTAAAAAGATTGGTCAAAATAAATGAAAACACTTTTTATTTCACCTTAATTCGGCTACAGAACTGTGGCTGAAAGTCGCTCTAATAAAAAAAATAAATACAAATCAATTTCTTCTCTCGATGAATTCTAGGAAAGACAAGCCCAAGCAAACCTACACAGCCATCAACCTTGTCTTGAATTCATAGAAATCATCGAGCTAAGTCTCAAGGTTAAAAGCAACGCAAATTATTTCAGTTATCGAAATGATCGCCTTGATGGAGCCGGGGGAGGTGTTGCCACCAGTGTTCATAGGCGTATCAAACATCAAATTCTTTCTTCATTTCAAACCAAAGTATTTGAAACTTTGGAAGTTTCTGTCGAAAGCAAATTTGGACAACTAACTTTTATAGCTGCCTATTTGCCATTCCAACGCGTAGTCCAACAAAATAATTTTCTCAAGGGTGACCTTCAGAAACTTACCCGGCATAGGTCTTAATTCATCATTATTGGTGACTTTAATGAAATAATGCAATTCCAATGACAATTAGTTTTCTGAAGGTTCTCCATTCAATATCTTAACAGCCCAACATGCTTTTCTTCAGCAAGAAATCTCTCAACTATTGATTTGGTCTTAACTGATTCATGTCAACTTTGTAGCCAATTGGTTACGCCATGCTGACTTCGGTTCTGATCACCTTCCAGTAACTTTTGAAATATCTCAACAAATAGTTTCAAATCCCAACAGCTCTACTTTCAATTACCATAGAACTGATTGGGAGCAATATCGAACATTAATGGAATGTAACTTTGATCCAAACATTACTTAGCAAACCAAACATGATATTAATAATGTTTTTGTATCTCTGACTACTTCTATAGTTGAAGCAAGAGCTGCCTCAGTACACAAATGGGAGGTTAAATTCGCTTCAATTATTGATCCGTCTAAAAAAATCTCCGTAGGAGGCAATATCAAAGAACACGTGATCTTGCCATGCAAGTTATTAAAAGCGATTTTGTGCTCTGAGGAACAAAAAAAATGAAAATATTTTTTTCTAAATTGATCCCGAGCTCCCAACTCATTTGGAACCTTTAAATTTTTTTTTAAAACATCAAAAGCTTAAAGAAGATGGTAAAATTTTGATCACACATTCGGAAAAGCTCAGAAAGTTGCTAAGCAATTCGAGAATTTCAATAATATCAGTTTGAGTCTTACTAGTCCTATTGAGAATCAGGTTAGTCTGGATTATCTGAATATTTATAAGTTGCTCCTGAAATCTCATGCTGGTACACGCTGATGCCCTGTTTAAATTAAGCTGGTTACTGTTTTGCATAGAATAGTTACTTTTTTATGCTAGCACACTACCGCTAACAAATCCGCACAGATATAAAAAAAAACACATAAGCAACGACGACGACAAGGATAAGCGGTTGCTGAAATTTATGCAAGAAGCCAACATACATCGAAGATTGTGACACGAGAAAAGAGCGAGAACAAACGAAGGAAAAGCGAAGAAAAACAGGAAGTGGGAAGATTATGAAAAGGAAACAGAAAAAGACAAAACAAATGAAACGTGGAGAAAAGACGGAACAAGATGACGAGGACAACGAAAGGAGGTAAAAAACGGAAGCTGACGAACGAAATGAAAATGCAGAAAATAATGAGAAGCCGGACAGGAAATAGAAGAAATCGGAGCGGAAATAGATGAAGACAGAGCAAAAGAAAAATAATGGAATAAATGGAACTGTGCGAAAATGTATGAAGAAAGTGAAAAAAACGCAAAGATGCGGATGAAGAAAGCGAACCAGAAGAATTATCGGAGAAGGAAAGATGAAGACATGGATTCACAGCGAAGCAAGACAATTACGAAAGAGGTGTAAATAAGAGAGAAGGAATTGAAGAATAGCACGCAAAAGATGACGAGAAGAGGATTATGAGGATGCAGATGAAGCGAAGTGGAACGGCAATTGGATGTGGCGGAGCAAACCAAAAAAAAAACATGACATATAGCAAAAACGGACGAAGGCTGCGGAGAAAACGAAGATGATGGAGAAAGAAGATGATGAAAAGAAGTAAATGTGAAATTGATAGAGCGGAAGAAGTGCAAGAGATGAAATGCAATCAACAAACAGACTATGAAACAGAAGGAGAGGAAACGAGCAAAGGATACAAAAGCTAAGTGAAAATTGAATTGTACTATAAACACTAACTTTCACACCCACACATTATTACATCAAACAGAATCACTGAAACAGACATGAAAGCATCCGCTGGACGTAAAATGTCTTAAATAAAGAACAACAACAACAACAACAACACATTATTTAAATTCCCATACACAATGATGACCTTAATTCGATGAAAATTGTGGCATCTTCAATCCCACTTCCCACATAAAGACGCCTAATTTCCTCGCATTAGATATCCTTGGAAAAGCGATGTCAAAATCGAACAAGATTTAATCAATTATTCCGTTTAAAGAGGACATTAAAAATACAGAAAACTATATGTCTGTGTAAGTCAAATTTCGAGCTCATTTATTCAACGACAAATGGATAGATGGTGAATTTATACACATTGGTCTCATTCTTCCATTAAAAACACCATCTCACTCGTATTGGAAACATCCGGGGGGAAGCAAAGCAATGAACCGTGTGTTGATAGCAATTTGGGGACATACTTAAATGACGTACACAATTTAAGACTCCTCTCCTCGCTGGTGGCGTACTTTCCTATACCATATCCATGACCGTCCATAACTTTTACAGACTACCCTCCCCTCGAGAGTTGACTCGTCATTTATGCATGGTCTCTTTGTGGTTGGAAAAGTTTTGAAATTGTTCCATCGAATGGCAGGTAGGTATATCACTGCTTCTGGAACCAGGACCAAATGTGGTATGCTCGGTTCGCGCAATCAGATGGAAGGAAAATTTTTCAAATTAAAAACACATTAACAGCGTTGCTCATAGAGTGCTTTCAGTGGTTGAGGTTATTTTTTGTTGATGATTTGTGTTTTTTAGTTCATAGCATTCAATTTGCAATATTCACCGCAGTTTAACTTGGAAAGCTCATTTGGCACAATGTACGGAACCGATTATTTACGCGATTTTAGTTTGCAACTGGATAAACTTTGAAAACAGTTAGTGCTGTTACTGAAGGTGCTTAAATGACCTTTAAACTTTAATAATATTAATATTCAGATACAAGAAATGTTTAACACACGAATCTCAGCTTAAAATTACTTTGATTGCCATCAGTAAATTCAAAAGATCCTAGCCGCAGACAGCAGCCACTGCAAAAAAGATCCACTCAAATGACCGCGGCTAATAAATTCAATTTGTTCTGGGTTGAAAAACAACTGCCTCACCGATTTTATTGTGTTGCTCACGACTGCCGATGGGTTTGGTCGAGAGGTAGCGACCGATGTCGGTTTCTTTCCGCCTAAGCCAGAATACACAAAGAAAAAAACAAAAACTTGAAGATAAATGCAGAACGGTCCAAACTGTCGGTAGTTTAAAAGATCAAATTAAATCATCAATTGCATGCGATGACAAAGCAAGATATCGGAATGCAGTCCACTCAGCAAGCGATAGATAGATGCTAAAATGAGTGCAACAATCTGCAAATGTCGAAAATCTGGTTTGGGTTTAAGGTGATTTCTTTTCCTTCCAAAGATGGCTGTCATGACGGCTGATATGCCCTATCACTTCAGTATCAGTATCCATGAGTTTTTTTTTATGTAGGACTACATCAAATGGGGACTATACTGGGGTACAAATCAAAAAAGTACGATGAAATAGTATCAGGTTTAAACGCGTACAACTTGGCCATTTATTGATGAGTTTCAATTCTTTTCACAAAATTTGTTTGGTATAAAGATTATAGTAATTTATTATTAGTAATCAATTGAAAATTGTTCAATCTTTTAGATCATAATCAACCAATCACGTGCTTGCTTGCTATGACTATTGAGATAACAGAGAGAGACGAGCCGATTATAAAAAGCTAACCTGTACACCAAGGTGGGAATGCTCTAAACAGATCTGATAGGACAAGGAACTTAAATAATAATTATAAAAAAGCTTTCTTGTGGATTGGGAACACGAAAGACTCTTTCCAGCAAACTGGGAAATCCCCAGACATCAAGGAGAGATTGAAAACGTTGGCTAGAAGTGTCGCGAGAGCAGTCAGGCAGTGTTTGAGGACTAACGACGGTACGCCATCTGGACCGGAACCCGTTGAAGTTTTTAGCTGCTTCCCGGATGAAATAACCATTTCGCTGGTGATAGAAAATGGATGGCTGGAGAAGGTTGAGGCACATACGTTACTAGACGCAGCAATTACATCCTGAGTGCTGAGTCGTTCGTCGTTGAAAACACTGCTGAATTGTATGCGAAACAAGTCGGCAATACCCTCGATAGAGTCCACTTCCACTACGCCGTTCGTCATACTTGAGGGTAGTCCGCTTTCCTTTCTTTGGGCATTCACATGGCGCCAAAAGTTCTTTGGATTTGATTTCAGACGACGCTGAAGCTAGTCTTGCTGTGCATGGTACAGTTGGTTGTTGAGTCGCATGTAATCCGTGTTCGCTTTAGAATAACATTTGCAACCTTCATGGCAAACATCAGCGAAAGAAAGCCATACAAAGACTTATCAAAATGGTACCATAAGTTTGCCATGCCTTGAGTAAACGAGGATCGATTAGTTAAAATTCACGAAAATATTTTAATGTAAAGCAAAATTAATTCATTTTAATGAGTAATTGTGATAATTTTTTTTTTCAATTCACTTATCTTGTGTTCCTCATTTGCTTCACCTTCTTTAAATGACCGTAGCATTTTTCTCCAGCTTAGTTTACCTTCTTTGATATTCATCCTGCTACATGTTTTCCTTCTTCAAATTATTCTTTCTTTCTTTGCTCCGTTATCTGCTTCACCTTCTTACCGCTACACCGGGTTTTGGCTGCTCCTTATCTCCGTTGCTCCTTCTTTTCTCTGCATTCTTCAAATTTTTCGGTACAGTCCAATTAGGCGTAAATATTAGTGGTTTGATCCTCAGAGCTTCCTAGACCATCTCGTAAGCTTGCTGTGCCAATGTCGTTCTCTTGTCGTAGTAGTAGTAGTAAGTAGTAAAATTATGTTTATTTCTGTTGATTATGATAGTACATTGATTTAACATTTTAATTGATTAGCCTACATGGCTCTTAATCTTTGTTTAATTTGATGTTTCTTATTTAAAATTTGCGTTTTCAACTAAATTACAGAATACCCCTTTGGGTGCCTTTTCGTTTGAATTGAAAAAAAGTTAAAATCTACCTAACTACGAGCATAACTTAACTTAACGTGCTAGATCATGATGATTTGATCTTAGACAGGTGTCTCTGAACCTTTCCAGGATGAATACTCTCCGTTCTTCTAATGTATGAATTCCAGCCAAGAGGTGGATCTCAGAATTTCTAGTCCGTGGGGGACTGTTTAGGACCATCGTAAAGATCTTGTTCTGGATCCTTTGGAGTTTAAGGTGATGGTATTTGTTGCAACCCTCCCAAATTGGCATCCCGTATCTATTACGGGAAGGATGATTTGTTTGTAGACAGCAAGCTTATTTTTTAGCGAAAGAGTATACCTCCAGTTGATGAGTGTTAGTTGACAGTGGAGTCGACACAGTGTTGGAATCCCAGCTGACGCGATGGTAGTTGCGTCGGGAAGCTTGGAAACGGTCCGTCGGTCCGAACTCAGCTCCTGGTGAGTCACAGGTTGCGAGATGTTGTCTCCCATGTTACTAACGAAGATGTCGAACGCCAGACCGGCTCAAGCGGGTGGGAGAGTCTGGCGCTATTATAGTGTAGTGAGCCTCTTGCAGGTCGTCGTTCAGGATTGTGCCGTTTTGGTTGCGTCGACTGTTGCCCCAAGCCTGGTGTTTGGCGTTCAGGTCACCAGCGATGATGTACTTCTCACGGCATCGAGTTAGTTTGATCATGTCTCTCCGTAGGTCTGCTGCCGACCCGTCCCTACAGTAGGCCGCAATGATGGTAATAGGGCCGACAGGAGTGGAGACTTCCACACCCACCGCTTCGATCATCTTCAGCTGGAACCTCGGTAGCAGTCGACAGCCAATATTTCTCCTTAATGCGATAGCCAATCCTCCACAGGAGCTGGTCTGGTCTAGCCTTACGAGCCAAAAATCGGGGAGGTGAACATTTATCTCCGGCTTCAGGTGTGTTTCGGTGATGACAGCGATGCCTATGCTATGTTCATTGAGAAAATCAACGAATTCAATGATTTTGCTCTTCAGCTACCAAGCGTTCTAGTTGGCTATTTTGATGGCTTCACGGTCCAACTGCACGAAGCTGTTCAGGTAGTGAAATAGGTGGTGCGCTAGATTATGATCACCTCAGTCACGAGGATCACTAGTTCGTCGCTTGTGAGTGGAGAATTTTCTTCTGACTCACCTGACTCAGCACGAGCGTACGATAATCCCGGGGCAGTAGAGTCATGGCTCGGCTGAACAGTGCCTGGGATCAGTGCTGCAAAATCTCGACAGTACACGGTGATATTGACAATTCTGCTTTGGTCACTCATTTTAGTTACCAGTCATAGTCAAGGCAAACCATGTCAATTGTCAATGACAATGGTGTCAGTGACGAACATGTGCAGATTTGTTTATTTGCTAAATTTGTAGCAACATTAAATGACTTGAGCAAAACAATTACATGGATCCATTTTAGTGAACAAGTATCTACGTCCTGAGCTACTTGGATAATAATAATGTGACACAGAATGTACTAAATTACACTTTTTGTTACCAGGTGAATCTTTGTCTTTGACGAAAAAATGAATGAGATTTTGACGAAGGTTTTTTTGAGGATCAAGTCTGTCAGTGACTATGTGACGAACAATTTTGTCAATATCGCACGAAAGTCTGTCAATGACAATGACAAATCTCAGCACTGCCTGGGATCCGCTTGATCTGATGTTGGATTCGCAACGGGGGGCGCTGGTTTAGTGGAAGCGGTGCTAGGTTCAGGACCATACGACGAGCCGGAAGTACAGGAAACGTGTTCTTGTTGACAATAGGAGGAGCACGATTATTGCGGTGGCGATCAGGTTGATTCCTCGTGGAAGCCTGTTGTCGGATCTGGATGAAGGCCACTCGCTTGGTACATCTCGTATCGCTGCCCAGATGGTTGGAATCACGCACTTAGGTTCAGCTGCTTCTTCTTTCTTGCAGGCGGTAGTATTGTGAGCCCCAGCACATTTACCACAACGAGCCTTCATGTGCCAATTCTTCGTACCGTGCCCAAATGCCAGACAATTAGTGCACTGTGTCACGTCACGGTGGCGAGGGCGATACTGCTCACACTGAATCACGATATTGAACAGCGCGTGAATCTGCCGCTGAGCAGCCACACTGGTGGAGTCCTTATCGAAGTGCACCAGGTACAACTGGTCCCGGAATGCACTCCAATTCTGCTTTAATCTCCGCAACAGGGAGATTTGGAAGACCACGGATCACCATTTTCAGTGGTTTTCTTCCAGGGACGTCGTGAGTGTAGAACTCAAACCGGTTCAGCTGAAGAAAAGTGCCAACAGCATTGTAGTCCGCCAGCGTCGAGCACAAGATTTTGATCCCCGTGCTGCACAGAGCTTGAACAGCGGATGGACTTGATTTTTAGCCAGCTCATTCCTGAGCAACACAAGTTCCTTCGTCGAGGTGAACAGTGGGGACACTTTTGCTGACCGATCAGCTTCGTTGTTCGCTGTTGTTTGCTGACCGATTAGCTGACGTTGTTTCCGTGGATTCCGGCGTGTCCAGTACCTAGAATGATGCAAAATTTTAATTTTTCTCTCCTAATCGGTCCAAGCCTCCCAACATTTCAACTTATTTAGTAAGAAACTGACTTGGCACAAACCATTTGAAATTTATATGGATATTACTAAGGGAAAACACATTTGTTGTCCTTATCTATCTCAAAATTCTCCAGATTGCTCTGATTTAAAAAATAATAGCTGTGCTTGTTGGAAACAGTTACAACATTGTTCACGACCACTTTTCGATCAAATGTAAGAAGCAAGAGCTATTATTGATTCAAGAATGCTGAATCAACTGTTCAGCAGACAACATTGGTGTTTGTGTAGCTTAGAATAGAGGACAAAATCATGGCTACTATGTCAAACTGCAGAATACAGTATTTCCCACATTATAGCTGGATGGTTTTGTCATATGATTATACATAAATCCCTTAAACAATTAATAACTATTTAATTTTTTGTTTGACTGCAAAGATATAGGTGCGAAAATTTCCTATACGAATAGCGATAGAACTTTTTAACTGTACAATATGAAAGAGGCTAGAAGACAATGAACAAAAAGCTTGGTTTTCCCATAGTAATTTCCATATAAACTTCAAATGGTTTGTGCCAAGTCTGTTTCTTACCTAATGACTTGAAACTTTGGGAGGCTAATCAGAACCCAAATCTGATGAAACCATTTGAGCACTGTAGAGCGAAAATTTCAAATTTTGCATAAGTCTAGTGTACAGGTATCCAGCAGAGACGGACTGATTTTTTTCGTGCTGTTTGCTCCACTTCCTGAATCCACGGTTGCTTAGATGTTCCCGGTTCTGTGTGACAGCTTGCAGGGTTTGTAAGTATTACAAATTCGTTAGGAACTGAATTTTGCAATATAAAAATTGAATTCACGTAAAGGCATTGAATGTCACCTAACGTCGAAATTTCGAAATTAATGTTTGTTTATTTTAGAATAACATTTATAATTCTACGATTTTGTAATTATGATTGAATTGAGCAACAAAACAAAAACATTCTCGTAGTCCTGTACAATCTTTGTGCTCTTAACTTTTTTTTTATAGAGCACAAATACAGACAAATAGACGTAACAATTCATTGTGTATCTTCGTTCACGCATTTAACGGTTGATTTGAATATTATCAGTTCCGCGAACTACTCGCCACAGCGCTGGCGTCGGATCACTTTGACGTTTCTATACATTCTGTAGAACTTTTATGCAATATTGTTGGAGAATTAACGAGCAAGCTTGTTTTCCGCAAGAAGCCCGAGAGATGTCGTTACTGAGGTCGTATGTTTTGAGATACTATGTTTTCAAGAAAAACTTTTACAAAGAGTTACGTCTGTTTGTCTGTGGTGATACCCTAAGAAAGCCTTAGCGTGAAACTTTAAAGGCACAAATGTCAGCTTCCACAAAACATACAAATTTGAAGTTGCTACTCCTTGTTTGCTGTGCTACTACAAACAGAGAGTAGTAATTTCAAATTTGTATGTTTTGTGAAAGCTGACATTTGTGCTTTTTAAGTTTCACGCTAAGGCTTCCTTAGAGTATCACCTTAATGTAACTCAAATCACGTAGCGGCTTGTGCTGGGGCTCTCCCGCAGAAGGACTGGGATTAATTCTTCAAAAACAGCTCCAATACTAATACTAATGCTGCTAAATCACAATACACGTTCATACCAACCTTTAGAAATAACTTCCATAAAAGTGCGAACAATATAAAATTGGTGTAGAGGGCAAAAACCTTTTTTTAAACTTATTTTCTAAAAGTTCCGTTCAAGTTCCGCCAGAAGCTGCTTAGAATGCTCTTCAATTATGATACCAGAACTTTCAAGTTCTCATAACGACTTAAAAATGAGGCTGCTTAGACTTCTACAGACCACCTTCAACCAAGCTGCTTAAGCTACAAATAGCCTTTTAACAGAACTTTTGGTTACTTGGGGTGCTCTTGAAATTACGAGGTGTAAATGAGGTAAATCAGAAATAAGGCTTCCACAACGATTCACCTTAATGGCTTGGTCAACAATGATGACAACGACATGTGATACAATAATCCTGCTGTTCTTAAAATTGAGTTAACGGTGTAGGTTTTAACGATATTGATTGTTGGTGTTGAACATTCGTATTAGTTTTATTGATATCCTCAAATCACATAGGATTAGACTGGGGCTTCCAGAATTTGAACGCTCTAGGATGCAAGATTATGAATAATTTCCAAAATAATGATCCTTAACGGGTTCTAGTTTATAAAAAAGTATCAGAATCTGATCTCTACAAAATGGGATCGATGAGTGGGAACCATAATACGTCAATTGGAGTAAAATATAAAATAATTAATAGGAAGCCTCAATAACACTACATGTAGTTTACAATATCCTTATTGGTCTGAATTGTAAAAAGTAGTAGGATTAAAAGGAAAAATCGACGAAAAAGGTATCCTTTCTGGTGTTAAATGTACATCCACAGTTTGTGGTTACTTTTATATGATAAAATCCTCTCCCATTCAAGCTGATGCATTTTTTTTTTGAAAGGGCCTAGTCTGTACAGGTACGGTATCACCAAACCGGAGGCGGCGAGTTCGAAATCATTCAGGTTGGATATTTTCTCGACTACTCTGAGTATAGAATATCATTGTGCTTGCCACACAATATACAAATTCATGCATTAATTGTTGGCATAGACCGAGACGGTTTTATGACAGGTGTGCAGGAACTCACGGTCTCCCAGTGTTGGTGAGTTCTTTGCCGTTAATGTTCACGAAAAGTTCACTATTTTGCTATACAGAAATTCAAAACAAAATTTTTTATCTGCTGATTTGGACTGTTTTGGACCTGTTTCATACCACCGGAAAGTGTATGCTGGTCACAAATGCCGTGCCAAACTGATTTCCTACGCAATTAATCTAGCTTTGATGAGAATTTCGCTAATAAACACGAGGAGCATTTCTTATAGCAAAACTTGCCATAACAAAATGGGCTATTCATTTTAGTAAACAAACTAACACTTCTTCCGACTGTGGCACCTATGTATTAGGCGCCGAGGGCATAGACAGATCGCAATTAATAACTGTGGAAATGCATCTAGAACACTGAGTTGAGAACCGGCAAAACGCTCGCTATAGAATCGTTAAAAGCTTAGAATAAAAAGAAATGTTATTTGGGTTGTTGATGTGTACGATCATTGCCGGTGGGGCTGATAGACGTTTTCTTCTCTTACTTTGGTGTTTTTGGTGATTTCATCTGTTCTATTTTGCTAGCGCTAGTGTACTAGCACTGTACTAAAAAGTAGACAGCATAATGTAAACAGGGCGTCAGCAACTACCAGCATGAGATTTCAGGTACAACTGAAATTCGTGCTAGTTGGTCGAGCTGGCTGTACTAGTGAACTACCATTTGTGTAAACAGCCCATAGAACTAATAAAGCAAGTTGCTATTACAGGTCCCCCTTTTACAGGAATTAACCTAGTATAAGAAATTTAAAGCCCCACCGCGAATAAGTCATTACCCTTTCATTTATTGCAGGTAAATAATTTAACACTCGTCTAGGTTGACCACTCGGTATGGTGCAAAATGGCACTAATGTATGCACCCCCGTAATTATTGCAAAATTCATCAGCCGGAAAGGTTCAAGAACCTGTCACTTGAAGTGTAACTTAAGAAGTATAACCAGTCAGTGCACTGGCTCCAGGAATCCTCCTTCCTTCGAATAACACAAACACAACGCATTCAAGTGTCTCCCACCACCACTCTGCCGAAGGTCACTCCGTCCACCCACCTGCGTATCGCTGTCTGCTACTGCATAGTATATGGATGGATTGTCACGCCGCTGCCGCCGCCGCCGTTGAGCAGCTCAATGAGTAGCAATGAACCTTTCAGGAATAAATATGTATCAAAAGTAATATAAAAAAAATGCAATTATAAACATTCACATAATTTACGAAGATTGATGGCACAGAACCAAAGCGGCTATGGGTAAAATACCGCCCGACGAAAGCCTGGAGACCACCGACCGGGCGAGGTTGCTACTGCATCTGCAAAAAAAAAAACAACGATAACAAAAAAGTGCAACTGAAATTGCACTCAGTTTGGCACGACAAAACAGTCCACACGGGGGTGGCATTGGAAGAGGTGTAATGTAGATTGAGAAGAGGAAAATAAAAATGTTTCGCACAGTAACGACCATCAGCGGGTCGTAGAGTAGACATACGGGAGGAACAGAGACGTATTACAAGAACTGTTCTGAGCAGCTCAAATGGATAGAAAATTACAAATTCCATCTGTCTTCATCTCTTGTCGTTATTTTGTGCTACTGTGTTACGAACGGTTATTATGCCGGCTGCCGAGGAGTCCGTCCTCCTTTGAAGCAAAGCCGAATGTGTACCAAACTTGGGCAGGGCCATTAGGATGGGAAATATCAACCGAATGGTGATAAAACAAATCGTCATGAAGATCTTTTATCCATACAGAAGAGTGTAGCGTGTAAACTATAGAATAGCAAGGGACACGGCTGATCTAAAGGTGATGGCACCTAATAAGTACCTGATGAGCTGCAGACCGGTTTTTCCTTCCTACGTCGAACAAATTGTGGATCTTATGGAGTTTGGAATATTATCCTGGTAGTAAATCAGCTGGAACTGCGGCATCATAAGCCATACCCCTTCGGTAGAAATAGTTAACGATGGCACCATGGCACCATGTTACACCATGGTGATTAGTAACCTTCTACCTTCTTCGTTGTCTCAATTACGACTCAACTGGATCTATAAACCTCAATGTTCTTTAAGTTCAATCGCAGTTGTTGATTAAATAAACAATCAAACTACAGTTGGTTGGGTGCTTTCTATGGATGTACCATTTTTGCATTAGTATATTGTGTGGCAAGCACAGCAATACTCTTTTTCCAGAGAAGTCTCGAAGTTTTTTAACGCGAAACATTCCTTGACTGGACTAGTAATTTAATCCAGTAGACACCAGGAAAGAAGCTTATCCTTATAAAGAGGACCATCTATTGGCTTAAACAAATAGTTCATAACTCATCCGTATGGACAGCGCTAAAATCTAACTTCTAACTACTCTGACATTGTGGCGAGCTGCAGTCTTCGGAAAAGTTGTGTATTTTGGAAAAAAAAACAAACAACTCTTCAGAAGACAGATTTATACCTTTCTGTTGCTGAATGTTTGACAAAACAATCCAAAATTGGTGAAGAAATGGTGAAATTACAGACTCTTTGAATGCATTTTCCTTCAAACTACAGTCATGGAACTCACTAACGACATCTCGCGAGCTATTCGTGGAAATAAAGCTTGCTTGCCACGTATCAAACAATGTTGCACACAAGTTCGATAGAATGTACAGAAACGTCATAGTGATCGCTGTGGTTGGGGATTCGCATAACTAATAATATTTAAAATGAACGTGAAATGCGTTTACGATGATTGAGGATAAAGAGATATGTGTGTTTGTATGTGGTGGAATGATAAAAAAAAAATTGTTTCGATATTTTCATGTGAGTTTGATAAGGTATAACTTGGATTTAACCACAACATATGCAGCAACTGTTGTCACCAACTAGAAGGTAAGAATTCAGGATATCACCCTCAATTAGTTTGAAGTCAAATATGTGGGAATATTGTGACTTTTAAATAGTTGTTTTTGCAAAGAAATAACTAGGGTGGGTGAGCCAATAGCGGAGGAACTAAGACAATTCATTTATTAAAAAATAAACAATTGATATGCATATAATGTATATACGTCAATATAAAGCTTTAAAAAAATTTTCTTAAAAAAATACATTTTCATTAAATTATGAGCATACATCGAAAACTCATCCTTCCAGTAGATTAGTAGTTGCTTACTTTGGTTCCTATAATGCATCGGTTTGTAATGGATTCCACTATTATAGGAACACTTACGTTACTTTGGCCCGCGATCGGTTGGCATTTAAAGGAGCTGTCACGATTTTTAGTTTTTTTTTTCTCGATTAAGTGATTTTCCGGCATTGACAAACGTTATCAGTAGTGGGTTTGGTACAGCTGTTCGGTTGATGTAGTGTTTAGGGGGCGTTGATTCGGTCGTTTGTTTGTTTAGTGGAAAATAGAGTAGCGTTTTTGTTTAGGAGAGGCAGAGTGTTGACGTTGTGAAGTCCGGTCCGGTTGTGAAGTGCGGTATCGAAGTTGTAGAATAACAGTGGGGAGTGAAAGCTATACTCCCAAGCAATACAACTTGTCATAAAAGCGCTTAAAATACTGATATATGTAATAAATATGAGTGTTCAATTAGTTTGAAAATACTTCATTTCATACTTTTATACATGCCGGCGCCGGTGGTGTAGTGGTAAGCGTGACTGCTTTCTAACACCCCGATGGGTCTGGGTTCAATCACAGCCGAGATTGGTGGAATTTTTCTGAGGCATTAAAATTTCTGGTCACGTCTTCCTTCGGAAGGGAAGTAAAGCCGTTGGTTGAATGGGTGCGATATCTTACGCAGGTGTGGAAGCTGCCTTCCTGCACATTCGAATGCCGTCAATGGATGGCAATCGATGTCCGTCGGTGATTGACACTAGATTGCGGAACAGAGACCGACGTTGGAAAGAACAAGAAGATACTTTTATACATGAGCATGAGCATGATTAACCACCCACGGTTGCTACTCTGTTATTGCCAGATCAGCCACAGGGAACCAATAGACGATGCTTGGCACTAGCAATCATCCTCAATGTGTAAAAACTGATGATCTCAAACTAGACAATACCAGCGCCGGCCACGCCCAAGCAAAGGTCAAGAAAGCAATGGGTAGAAATGTGTTGACGTTACACTCGCTTTGATGGAAGCCAAGAACACCTCTGCACTTCCACGACGAATCACTGGGATGTTGGGGGGTGTGTGAAAGATTGTTTTTTCGACACCCGTTGTTACGAGAGACTGAGTATACCTCTGCAGTTCCACGGTTGTCTCGGGCAGGACGTTTTTGTTAGTGGAAAGAGTGAATTAGATCTGGATTCATATTGGAAGGTGATGCGATCTTTTAAAGCCTGGTAAGCAAATGACGCGACCCTATCAACTCAGTAATAGGGCCTTGGTTTCTAACCCACGATCTTCTGCTCAGTAAGCAAAAACGGTTGCTCTAAGGCCCTTAAATCACAACAAACTACGACCGACTATCGTCCATTATCGATTACAAGAAGATATTAAAATTAAATGACATCCCCGAAAGCAGTTCACAATGTCTTCCGAACGGGGTCAAGCGTACGTCACATATACCAAACATATTTTTTTACTTTTCCGAATCGTTTTGCCGAGTACTATTATTACAAACAACGACCAACTTAACAAAAAGCTATTCAAATGAAGTGACGTCCTCGAAAACAGTTAGCAATGTTTTTCAAACTGGATCACGCAAACACCCTTTTCGTAATTGCAAACTCAACATACGCATTTGATTGCAACAACCAAACCAAGGTTGCAAAGACTCATTTCAGCTAAAACAATGTTTTTCTAAATTATGAAATAATTAGATGCCATGATCAAATTTTGAATTGGAAGGATTCAAGAAGAGGTTGCAAAGAATGTGTTTGACATATTAAACCTGTTTATTTCACTTCATGAGAGTCACAATCAGCGATTTTTCACAAACTCACTCACTCACTCACTCACTCACTCAGCGATCAGCAAATCGCTGATTGTGACTCATAGAAAGCTAAATTTACAGGTTTTATGTTTCCAACGCATACTTTGTAACCTCTTCTTGTAAGTTACAAGTAAAACATGCCATCATACCATCTTTTGGTTTTATTATTCCGAAAAACATTATTTTAGCTGAAATGAGTCTTTGCAACCTTGAACCAAACTACACACGACGTGTCAAAATCGCATTGACTCTCGCTGTTTCGAAGATGAACTGTAATTCCACAGACAAACAGACATAACACTCGCAAGTTGTTCATCGAACAAGCATTTAACGGTCAATTCAAAAGTATCGTAGTTGGTAGTACCGCCACCTGTGGCGCGCATAGTCAATTCCCTTGCGTTTGACGTTTACACACTACCGCCATCTGTTCAGCGTACTACCCACCACAGTGTACTCAACAGATGGCGGTAATGTTTTAGCGACGATGTTTTTCATTGAGAAATATTCAATGTGTTATGTCTGTTTGTCTGTGGTAATTCCTTAACCTTTCCTGTATCGCTGAGTGGAAGAGTCTGCATCCGATGAATCATGTGATGGAAGGCGGCCATTTTTTGCTGAGACGAATGGTGGAAAGTAAAGGGGATAACTCGTTTGGTGCTTGTTGGTTTCCTGTAAACTTCGTATTCAAACGAATAAAATGATAAGAAATCCCTGATGACTAGAAGATCGAGCAATGCGAGTTTTCCGTCTTTTTCTACCTCGTGAGTGAATTTTATATCCTTGAGAATTATGTTGATCTCACCAAAAATTTGTAGAAGGCTTCCCGAGAACTGCGCTGAAGATATCGTCGACAAACCTCCACCAACGGTTTGGTAATAGTCCTTTCTCCTTCAGGATTGCCTCCAAGTTAGCGGTAAAAAGTTCACATAGGAAGGGGGATAGGGGATTTCCCTTTGGGGTTCTTTTCGTTTGCTTGTAGAAGCTACCTCGAAAAAAGAGTAGTTCGACAGTGAGCATGCATAAGGGCGTATACGCGATGATCGATTCTCTTCATCGTTTTTCTCTTTGCATTGCTACAGCTAAGCGAAACAATTTTGTAGAATTTGTTCAATGTAGAGTTGTAATAGGTTGTATTGGCTTATAAAAGCAACAAAAAACGCACCGACAAACGTTAAATCTAGCGAGTTATTAAGAAAAGAGAAAATCTATGAAGAGAATCGATCATCGCGTATACGCCCTTATGAATGCTCACTGTCGAGTTCTCTTCCATACAAAGACGGGTCAGCTTATGGTACGTCCGAACCTTGTTTCTCCATGCTGCATCCCATCGTTGTGTTAGTAACCAGTCCTCCAAATGGTTGATCGCTTCCTTGACCGGTACGCTGGGAAAAAGAGCTGTGACGTCGAAATATATCATAATCTTGTCCTCGTTGATGTCTCCTGAAGATTGTAGTTTCTGGGTGAACTCCTGGGTTCGGCATACCCTGGAACTCCCTGACTAGCCACTTCACTAGTTTGTGGGTGCGGGAACCAACACGATCTCGCGCATTTCATTCCCCGGTTTGTGGACTTTGGGGAGACCTTTGATCATGGGTAGAATGTGATTGGATTCCCGTAAACGGCCTGCTCCATCTCCTATTATTAATTTACACTCCTTCAGTGTTTTCTCCATGTGTTTCACTATGGGGTCTACTCGAAGATGTCTATACGGTCCGTTGTTAATCTTCGTTGTAATCTGATTGTCGTAATCGTCCTTGATAACGACCGCGTTGCCCTTGTCTGCTTTCACATAGTATACTGCTTTACTTTTCAACTCCGTTACAATCCGAATTTCCTTTTCGTTGTTGCGACTTTGTTCCTGTCCGTTCTTGATTATGTTCGGTGTGATAGTCCTGACCGTATTCTGTGATGATGTTGGCAGTGTATTGGTAATCGCTGTCTCCACGTCAATGATGATCTGCTCCACGTCTGGCTTGGTTGTAACCGCGTTTCCTAGCCCCTTGATGAGGTGTGTCAATTATTCTTCCGTGAAAGCGGTCGTCGATCGATTGACAACCAACCCATCAATGGAGTGAACCCTCGGTGTCGTGGTGATGGTGGTTCGTATTTGCTCACCGTTCGGTGTGTCATCCGTTTCCGTTAAGACTCGTGTCGTAGTTTTTTTCTTTTCTTTATTACCGTGATTTTTAGCCGTAGGCTAGATCATCACGTTATACAGCAGATGGTCAGGCTAGATCCTGCCTAAAAAATAGGTTTCAATTTGGCATTAACGTGACTTAGCTATGATTACCCAAAGAATGAGACAGACAACATTTTAAAAACTTAATGTAAAGTGAGGATTAGATCGGGGCTGTGGTGAGGACTGGATGCGCGAATAAGGTAGAGCGCCACCGAAGGGGACAGTGCCCGGTCCGGTGGAGAAACCCCGACGACAGAAAAAATAGAAACGTGAGGAACACACGATCAGTGCAGCCACCGACGGGGGGTTAGATTTAATCATACAAGTGGGCTTCCTTCAGAAAGGCGATCAGCGCAGCCAACGTCGTAACCAAGCAGATTACTGACGTTCTCCGGGCGTCCATCTTGATTGCGTAGCTTCTGGAAATCCGGGCAGACACACAGCACGTGTTCCACCGAGGTGATGATGCTGCAAATTGAACAGACCTTGCGGAAAGGTGTCCCACCGATATTACAGGAAATCCTCGCATGGCCGGTCCGGAGTGTTGAGATAATCCGCTGGTCCTTGTACTTTTGGCTGTCTAGTCAGGAGCGTACGGTTTCCTTGATCTTCCTCAGGAAAGTGGTCCGCGAGTGGAACCATCTCTGCTGCCAGGCTTCCATAATAGTATTCACAATCCAACGCCTGACGTCTAGGAGGGGTACGTTCCTGGTGTAGCGGGACGGGATGCACCAGATCCCGCCAGTCTGTCCGCAGCCTCGTTTCCGGGAATACCGCAGTGTCCGGGGATCCACGTAAAGACGGTTGAAGGTGGGGCGTACCGTGTAATGGCTTGTATCCAGGGGTAGCTCGGGGCTTCGGCTTCCAGTGCTTGGATGACGCTGTGTGAGTCAGTTAACACGAGGATCGGTTGATCTGCCGGAGTGATGGCTGCGTCTAGAATAGCTGCAGCTTCAGCGGAAAAGACGGAACACTCCTCCGGTAGACTTTGACCCGTTGCAGTGTTCGGTCCTGCCAATCCGAGTCCAACTCCAGCCCGTGACCGCGATTCGTCCGTAAAGTGATGAATGTGCCCAGGATAAACCGACTTGAGAAGCTCTGCAACAGAACGTCTTAAAGCTACAGAGTTATCTCCGGCTTGGAATCCACTCTTAATTTTGACGACGTTTGATCGCCAACTCTTCTCTCATCCACCGGGGGAGGTCACGGTTGGCTGCACTGCGGAGGGCTCTGTTCCCCTCGTTGAGGAGAAAGACCCTTTTGTTCCCGGATGTCTTAGCAGCGAGGGCAGCGGCTTTCGTAGCATGGCCGCAGCAGATCGATATCGGAAAGGGTTGATTCCAATTTCCACACATGCGGCGTCTGCAGGCGTGGAAGGGAGAAGCCCGGATACGATGCGTACGTAGGTATTGTATACCGGAGCGAGCATGTGGTTGAGCTTCTCGGTGGCTGAGAAGGTTATTTCGAGGCCGTAGAAATGTCGACTGTTGATAATAGCCCGAGCGACACGAAGGCGGATCTTACGGTTGCTGGAGCGATGCGGGCGGGAGATTGTCCTTACTATGTTGATGCGGCTACGACAGTTTTCTTTCACCATCCTGAAGTGCTGGGTACGATCCAGTACTACCCCCAGAACACGCACTATTTTCTTGAGTGGAATCGGATGATCTTGGATGGTGATCGGTGGTCCTCGAATCAAATGGCCCGAGTGACAAATACACTCTTCGGCGCGGAAAGCTGGAAACCAACCGATAGCGCCCACTTGCTGACGGCGAAGACTACTGCTTGAGCTATGTTCCTGGTCCGCTTAGTCGTTCGTCCCGTTACGACGATGAGTATGTCGTCGGCATAAACGATTACGTGCACGTTCTTTGGCAATCGGCTGAATACCCCGTTCATTGCCACCAGGAATAGCGTTACCGCTATGACGGATCCCGGGGGCACTTCAGTTTCCTCGGGGAACGGATCAGAGCGAGTGTTCCCGACAGTCACCTGGAAGGTACGATCAAGGAAGAAATTCCGTACAAAATGTGTGATGTGACCTTCCAGGCCCCAGCCGATGAGCTGCCTGATGACACCAGGTGTCCATGTCCTGTTGAACGCCTTTGAAATATCAAGGGACTCCGCATGGTGACCGTTGTCCTGGGCTTCCTGAAGTACTTTCCCGAGGGCTGCAAAGTAAGTGGAGGAGCCGTGTCCTTGCCGTGGTGCCAGTGGTGTTGAGTACTTGACACTGATGAATTCTGCAAGTAGTAGACGAAATACGCGTATCTGTCAAAAGATAAGCAATTATAACGGAATTTAAAGGAAAAATACCAACACACTCAAAGCTCTTCATACTCTAAATGATGTTTGTTCATATTTATGCACGAACTGTTGCGAGAACCACCCATCGTCCATACCCCAAAAATGGATGACTGCGGTCAATGAGAGAAAACACAGACAAATCGCAGAAAGTTTCTATTGGACTCTTTTTTTTTGTTGCTGTCGGGAACAAAAAATCACTGTGACCAGTAATTTGATCTAAGATAGACGAAGGAAGTAATTTGATCTATTGTATCCCATGTCCTTAGTTTAAACGGCGCCGGTGGTGTAGTGGTAAGCGTGATTACCTCTCACCCCAGCAGGCCTGGGTTCAATCCCAGTCGGCGCCGCCGGGATGTTCTGAGGCATAACATCTCTGATCACGCCTTCCTTCGGATGGGAAGTAAAGCCGTTGGTCCCCGGTTCATGAGTTGATGGGTCGATAGGTAGGGTCCAGGTGTGGGAGCTGCCTTCCTGGCACGTCGGTAGCATTGGTGCTCAGCACGGAAAACAAGATCGACGGAAAAAACAAAAAAAAAAAAAAAGGATGTCCTTAGTTTAGTGCATGTCGTATTACTCCATCACTATTGAGAAATGATGAATAATTTGGTTTTAATACAGTTGTCATTCTTGCCTTCATCGCAGTCATCGATTCTAATTGAAAGGTTCCGCTATTTATACCCTTCGAATAGTGAGAGCACCCTCCAAAGGAGCGCCCTTTTGTCAGTCAAAATTGGATTGCTTAGCAACAAAAATAAACAATGACACCGATAATGACCATGAATCAGAACCCTAGTCTTAACCACTTCAAACTATGGAACAAAGAATAGAAGATTAGAAACAATATATATGACCACTAACTAATCAACCTATCCGTTTCAAACTAGGGAACAATTAATAGAAGATTAGGAATCACTAAGACTAAGGACTCATTTTTTTTGTTTGTTTCAAGATCATCCTCGGTGGACAAAGCCGAGTCTGGTAATTATCGACAAGGCATAAAAAGTAGCAATGACAAAGATGTGTTTCTTTGATTATTGGAAAATCCTGTTCCACTAGTTTGAAGTTGACACGACTAAGCATCTGTGGTAGATCTCAAATCCCGTAACGTACCACGAAAAGGTGATCTACCTACGTTACGGGAATCTATTGACAATTCCATTGCTGAAACATTGTTCCTCTGAACTAGTATTTTGATGCAGCATCAATCGATTCTACCACGCTAAAATAAATGGCATGGTGGCGCGAACGATTTTCTGGCGATGTTTTTTTTTCATCGGCATCTTTTCCTTCTTGGGGTCTAGCGAGCAATATTTTGTTCCGAACATCTTACCCTCAGACAAACCACATTATATGTACACAACCGACGGCGACGGCAGCGGGAATGGTGGTCGACCGACAACCACGACCGCCAACAAGCAGCAATGTAGCAAATGAGTAGATTTTTGCTTCGGAAATTTATGATCACATTCCGTCAAAACATGCGATCCCGGTTGCCAAGTGTTTACTGGCTAAAATACCAATCTACCACCACCACCACCGTCAGAAGGGAAGGTCCTATTCGGAGCCGTAGAACTGTCCCGTAGACCAAGAGGCAGCAACACCTTCAATTAGCTGCATGGCTGGTATCCAGACGACGACGACGACGATGGAAACTATACAACGAAAACAAAGTGGACCATGGATGGGTGAGCAAAAGCTTGGAATTTTACGGTAACAGCTGGTGTTGACTACGCGCCAGTGTGCGATGTCTGGGAGATCCCCAACGGTCTCAAAGGATTATAATTGTTTGGACGAGAATTTCAGCGTCACGATGGGTGTAAATTTCTTACCGAACGCCATCCGAACACCCCACGCCAGGAAGGTAAAGAATGTAATTGCCCTGTGTGGGGGGAAGAACGGTGCTTGGAATGGAAGACGGTCTTCAAGGTGGCAAAGTTAATGAACTCGCTGGTTCGCTACCGCCAGAATGATTGATGTTGATTTTGATCGGAGCAGCTCGTTCAATGGAACAATTATCCACCGAATCACAACACACTTTCATCGGCAAACAAGTTCTAGCCAAACATCCGGTAAATTGTAATTTCAACCATATCTGAAATTATAATTTTCCAAATGTCCTATCGTGCAAACTACCCGTCGAAATATGACAAACATATATGTATGCTACTTCCCGGTTGGCCAACAAGTCAGCCAGCTTGCAATAGGATGCACCCACGCATTGACAGCAGGGAGCTATTTGCTGCAATTTCCCAGGATAATGTTTGTTTGACTCCGCCGCGGTGCCCTGTGCCAGGATTTTCTCCTTGCTGGCCCACACAGTCGAAAGCAGATTGTGATGTTGTTTGTCAGTTACACACGTTTTGGAATAATAATCAAAAACTAGCCAGCAGTGAAAATTCGTGCAAATAGACAAATGCACGGCTGCGTGCTTGTTCTGGGAATAGTTTTTTTTTTTTCGAGAATGGACAATAAATGGAACAGATGGAATGTGATGAGGATTCATTCTGGCTAAGTGGGACGTGATGGTTTTGAAATGGTAATGGAGGTGTGTTGCTGTATTTTTCTACTATACTCTGGTTTTGTTGACAGGGAAGTACAGAGTTAGGAACCGGGCAAATATTTGCTTCATTGACGGACGAATGTTGTATACGGAATGGATGCAATTTATTTGCACCATCAAAGTAGTGATAATAATTGGAAAAAGTTGTACGCTGCAACATAAACAAGCGGTTGTTGGATGGGCTTTCCTTGAGAGTAAACAAAGTATGTTTTTTGAATAGAAATTCACAGCGTTCGATGCGGGGATTCATATCAGAATAAATGTTTTACGTGAACCGATGTAATGATTTGCCTGTTCAAATCAAATTGTTCTCCCTAGAAAATCTACCAATCTTGATTACTTTAATGTGATTACTTCACTAGCGAAATAAACACCCCCTCACCCCGATTTAGAGCCTTGAGGTGAATATAGAATAGTCTTTTTATTGAATGCACAGAATAGGAATGGATTTTAGTGATTTTTGCTATAGACAACCTTTTGTTAAATCTTTTTGCATGAAAAATATCGAAGACATGTTTTTATATTCAAAATCCTTGATGACAATTTTGTGTAGAAGTTTCAAGTTGCAGAGAAATGTGTTTTCTTTTAAATCGTGGAGATTTTTTAAATCACATTTTTAGTATTTAATTCATTATAACAAGCACCCCATGGAATGATTGCAGCCGAAGGAAATCAATTGTGAGCTTCTGTACAGCTAAATTATTTTGAATATTAATTAAATTTTACAATTTTATTTACATATTTTGATTTACCCACCTTCCCAATGAATTTCCCCCAAATTTTCTTCCGACTTCTCTGGAAGTTAACTTGTTCCTGATGTCAAATTCAACTACTCCAGGAAGTGTCATCCGTCTTATCCAAAATCTCTGCCTCCAAGTTTCTCTAATTTCTTCTGAATTTCTTCAGGAGATTCTTCTAAGTGCCTCCGGAAAGTTCTTCTGATTTCCTTTGAAATATTCTTCAGACAATCCTTGAAAGTTTTCATGATAGTTTATTTTTTCTATTCCTCTTAAAACAATGTTAAGGCCACTCCTGGACATGTGTTCCAGTTCTCTTGGAATGTTTACCTTAACTTTCTGTTGCCTGTCCGCGGTAGTGTGTCCCAGTTGGATATGAAGGTTTTTTTGCGAATTCCACTGAAAGAGTCGTGCAACTTCTCCTGAATGGTAATCCAGGTTTTCTATGAATGCTGATGAATGTGGGCGTCTTAATGAAATACCTGTGTAAAGAGATAGAGAAAGAGGAGAGAGAGAGAGAGAGAGAGAGAGAGAGAGAGAGAGAGAGAGAGAGAGAGAGAGAGAGAGAGAGAGAGAGAGAGAGAGAGAGAGAGAGAGAGAGAGAGAGAGAGAGAGAGAGAGAGAGAGAGAGAGAGAGAGAGAGAGAGGAGAGAGAGAGAGAGAGAGAAAGAGAGAGAGAGAGAGAGAGAGAGAGAGAGAGAGAGAGAGGAGAGAGAGAGAGAGAGAGAGAGAGAGAGAGAAGAGAGAGAGAGAGAGAGAGAGAGAGAGAGAGAGAGAGAGAGAGAGAGAGAGAGAGAGAGAAGAGAGAGAGAGAGGAGAGAGAGAGAGAGAGAGAGAGAGAGAGAGAGAGAGAGAGAGAGAGAGAGAGAGAGAGAGAGAGAGAGAGAGAGAGAGAGAGAGAGAGAGAAAGATTAGTAATTTCCATTTAATTCCACTACCTTATTTGATTATCCTTGACAGATACGCGTATTTCGTCTACAATGTGCAGACTTCTTCAGTGTCTTGTACTAATACTCGACTATGCTGTCTTTTACTTTGGTTTTTTATGCTTGATTTGGAAGTTTCTGCTGACTGACATTGGCCAAATCTAACGATTTATCTTGGAAGCTCCTTCCGAGTTCCCCCAGAAGTCCTGCTGATATGTCCAGGAAATGTTTGCCGATTTCTTCTGGAACCTTCTCTAAACTTTTCTAAAAGTTTTTTCCGACCTGTCCCGGAAATTTCTTCCTTCTTGGATGATGCCGAGAGTCTGTCAGCATCTTCTGGAAGTTTCATCTAACTTTCTGCGGATGTTTTTTTTCCGGACTGAGTGGTTGGAAAACTCCAATTTATTTTAATTTATTGGTAGTTCTTCACAGAGTTAATTTCCCGGACCCAAGTAACACACATGTTCTATAACAACCTTCATATGACTGGTTTTGGTTGTAAAGCAGTTTACTCAACTATAAATCTATAAATCTGTGTTACTTGTGGAATGTTTACAATTTACAGTCTTTTGCGGAAGAAATGTATATTTAGCTTGTTTTTAACTGTCTCCACTCTAAATCGAAATAGCTTCGATTGCATTTGGTGGAATTAGTTCATAATTTATTGCCAGGACCTATAAAAATAAGCTTTTATTTTAATTATGTCATTTTTAACAAACGCCCAAGACCTGCGGAGTTGGGCCTAGACATGTACACAGGTGTGCAAGGTGTACACATGGACGAGGAACAGGAGATTCCTTCCTCTCTGGATTTCCTCAATCGGTATGACGCAGGGGCATCGGATGACTTCCTACCCCAAGCGGAAGCCATACATTGGTAGGTATTATTGTTTCAGTCTTCCTTCCTGCTATAGGCCAGTGCTCAAACTTGTCTTGATACACGACTCATCATCATTTGCACGAACCCTGTTCCCACTTGTTTGGCTGCCAAATTCCATTTCCGCTTGAAATCCTTCAGGTCAATTGCAGTTTCACCCTTTTTCTCACTATTACCAGTATTCCTCAATTGGCCTTAGTTCCGGAGTATAGGTCAGATTTATCGCCTTGGGAACCATTGTAAAGCCATTTCCGATGTTCCAAGTTCGGTAGCTTACCAGAAAAGGCAATTCATATCATGCTGCTTCAGAAGAGGCAGTAGTCTCTTCCGTAGGCACTCTTCATCTTCTCTGTTCCGCAATCTAGTGCCAATCACCAACGAACATCGATTGTCATCCATTGATGGCAATCGAATGTGCAGGAAGGCAGCTTGCTTACACACTGTGCACCCATTCAAACACACATGGGCCGGGACCAACGGCTTTACTTCCCTTCCGAAGAAAGACGTGACCAGAGATTTTTATGCCTCAGAAAAATCCCACCGACCTCGGCTGGGATTGAACCAAGACCCATTGGGGTGAGAAAGCAGTCACGCTTACCACTACACCACCGGCGTCGGCCCGTAGGCACACTAAGTAACGAAAGTTTCGCGTTTCAGCCCACAACTGCAGATTGCTTACTAGACAAGGAACTTTTTGGGGAATTTCGACTTCTTTTTGATTTTAAATTCTTCCAGGGCACTCTTCCGGTCAACCGAGGTATAACATTCCTGATCAGGAATTTGATTGAAAACTGCCAGGATTGGACAAATAGGGATTTTCGTTTCGAGCATGTAGGATCGAATCGTGACGTGTTTGCTCTGGTGAAGCCATGATGTAAACAAATAAACTTATCCTGACAACCAATGCCTACTGCGATTCTATACACTCTTAGCTTGATTCAGCAGAAATTTTCAAAAAATGCCAATGTCAGTGTTTTTAATGTGTCCGGATTTTTTTTTGTATTAAACCTTTATCCCCAAAGATATAATGTGTTATTTGTGTGATTTTGATATTTTTTCAATGATCCTGAATCTTTGATTTGTTTTTCGAGCTCATGATTTTAAAAAAGTATTTCATGAATTCATCTCTGAATGTCCCTTCTCACACAGTGATGTTGGTTTTCAGTTTAGTTTCATATTTAACTTTCAAAATTTAGCCTAATGACGAATTTGGCCTTATGGCATTCAGCAAAATGGCAGTCAACCTTATAACATTCAACCTAATGGCCCTACACTTTTTTTATATTTAGAATAATCAATGTTTCTTGGCTCCGTCAAGTTTTTTTTACTTGTCAAATAAACGAATGAAATAAAAACAATTGCCTTGGGTGATGTCGACCTTTTAACCCCTTTGTCTGTACCTTGAAGACAGTTTGAACCACCAGGCCACTTTGAAAGGCTGTAACTTTTTTATTTGTCGATGAATTTCACTAATTCTTTCGTGACTAAAGCCCGATTCAAAGTAAATTTGGACACATTCAAGTGATCATAACTCAAGAATTAAACAACATACACGATCAAAACGTCAAAAAAAGTGTATTCATTCAGCTTTCAAACGATAAATATATAACAAGTTATTACATTTCACCGTTTCGAACGAACTGTCGCGCTTTACTTGTGATCGATGCCATCATGATCTGCACAGTCGCTGGTGACACTGTACCGGCGAACTTATTCCACTTTAAACGCATTAGTTGTGCATTTGTCACTTCTTTACAGCATCCTCGAAGTTTTCGCTTTTCAATTGTCCAATATTTTTCGATCGGTCTGAACTCAGGGCAATTCGAAGGATTAATCACTTTGGCGACGAAATTAAAGTTGTTTGCAGCATACCATTCTAGTACCTCCTTAGAGTAGTGGCAGCTGGCTAGATCCAGCCAAAACATAACGTTGGTCTTGTGTTGTCGAATGAAGGGTAAAATTTGTTTTTTCATACACTCTTTAGTGTAAACCTTCGACGTCATTGCGTGAGATGTGATGAAAACCTTGGTTTTAAGGCCACAACTGTAGATTCCTTGCCAAATCATTAGTTTCCGAGCAAACTTATCAGCAAACAAAAATTTATACTTGGAAGGGACATCCCCACGACCAGTTAAGAGGTAAAATTTGTGTCCGGAGATTTGTTTATAATCCATTTTGACATATGTTTCGCCATCCATTAAAATACAGCCATCAAATTTCGTCAAAACTCGTTCGTATAGTAATCATGCTCGCTTTTTGCCCACTAAATTTTATTTCAGGGAGCGATTCGGATGTTTCCTGGCACAAAAAGACTTATATCCTTCTCTTGAAAGGATGTTACGCACGGGGGAAAAGTTGGAATCGTATTTCTTTGCCAAATCACGTATGGAGACACCTGGGTCGCTTTTCACGTACCTCAACACCTTTCTCCTCAGCTGTTTGTGCCTAGTGCCACTTTTATGATAGATGCGCTGTGCTCTACCCACATTCAGAGTATCTTTGTAACGTTTGACTACAAGACTCACCGTTGACTTTGAGAATTTTAACACTTTTGCTATTTTTGAGGCAGACCACGAAGGGCAGATTTTTATGCACAACTAATTTTCTTTTCTCAAGTTCCATGATCCGTAATTTCGGGATGCGTCAATCAATCGAAAAAAACTTTTCACCAATTTCTTCGTCAATGAAACATCAACAAATGCCTGTCAAACGTTTTTTGTTCCAACCACTAGGGGCGTGGTGGCTTATTAAACCGTGCGTCCAGATTTACTTTGAATCGAGCTTTAGGTGTGCACAGGTATTACTATATAAAACCTGATCAAAAATCTTAAAAAAAATTATTGAATACAGTTTTTTTTTAATGTTTACGTTGTCTGTTTCCTAGGATCAATTTGACCCCAAATTTTATTTGCCGTATTTTTACCGAGATTTCAATAGATTTCTGAAATTTCAAATGTATGCCAAAGTAGTTTTAGTAAAAATTATCAAACTTTTTTTGAAGGAGTGTTAAAATATACCTGTGAAGCGGCATATTTTTATGATAGAGATGTTTATATCACGAGATCCCTGTCGTGACCGGACCGAGGTTTCCAGCCCCGGCCACGGCTACACGAATTAGCAATGCAGCTGCCACGGGTGCGGCTGCTTCTGCCATCTTCTGCTGCTGCTGAATTTACTGCTGCTGCTGCTGTTTCTGTTGCTGCTGTTTCTGCTGTTGCTGTTTCTGTTGCTGCTGTTTCTGTTGCTGGTGGTGGTCCGTCACCTCCAAAATTCGTTACAAGAATGACCTCAACCAGCTTAGGTTCTTCATACTTATACCTGCTAACCTATCAAAATTCTCTAACCAATGAGATTCCGTTTACATACGGACTATCACGCTTCACGCTCACTCGATTCTACTCATTATTTATTCAACACTAACTCTATCTACTACATTCTTCCCCTCTTCTACTCTCTTTAATTAAGGAAGGGGGGCATTATATCCACCCATTGTGGGGAATTTCATCTATCCTCTCAGAGATATTTCATCCATCAGGTCATAATTATTTTCAAACTTGCCACACTGATATTTATTTCAAATTTATCAATATCTGTTATCATTATTCATCAAAATGACTACCTATTTCAATATGATCATTGAAATCAGTTTCACCAATTTCAACCTCGTACATGAATATTACAGTTCTATTCAAGATTGCGATGAGCTAATTATCCATTAGGTCATGGATATTTATCCATTAGGTCATGGAAAATTTCTTCAGTTTACTTTTCCATCCATCATGTTGTATCAATTCTTATTTACCATCAATCAGGTCATGGTAATACTTATGGACGGTTACACTATACTATCTATTTTGCCTTGAAGTCGCTTCGTAAAATAATACATATTTTGCCTCGGAGACCTTTCACTCCGGAAATTTTCAAGAATCCTTATTATTATTATTTTAAGCATAGTTTACCATCCTTCATGTCATCGTAAATTTCTTCAGTTTACATTTCCATCCATCATGTCGTATCAATTCTTATTTACCATCTATCAGGTCATGGTAATTCTTATTTACCATCCATCAGGTCATGTTAATTCTTATTTACCATCCATCAGGTCATGGTAATTCGTATTTACCATCCATCAAGTCATGGTACTTCTTATTTACCATCCATCAGGTCATGGTAATTCTTATTTATCATCAATCAGGTTATGGTAATACTAATTTACCTTCCACTATAATATCTTTCTTGTCTTGAATTTTCTCTTTTCGTAAAATAATACATATTTTGCCTCGGAGACTTTTCACTCCGGAAATTTTCAAGAATCCTTATTATTATTATTTTAAGCATAGTTTACCATCCTTCATGTCATCGTAAATTTCTTCAGTTTACATTTCCATCCATCATGTCGTATCAATTCTTATTTACCATCTATCAGGTCATGGTAATTCTTATTTACCATCCATCAGGTCATGTTAATTCTTATTTACCATCCATCAGGTCATGGTAATTCGTATTTACCATCCATCAAGTCATGGTACTTCTTATTTACCATCCATCAGGTCATGGTAATTCTTATTTATCATCAATCAGGTTATGGTAATACTAATTTACCTTCCACTATAATATCTTTCTTGTCTTGAATTTTCTCGTTTCGTAAAATAATACATATTTTGCCTCGGAGACTTTTCACTCCGGAAATTTTCAAGAATCCTTATTATTATTATTTTAAGCATAGTTTACCATCCTTCATGTCATCGTAAATTTCTTCAGTTTACATTTCCATCCATCATGTCGTATCAATTCTTATTTACCATCGATCAGGTCATGGTAATTCTTATTTACCATCCATCAGGTCATGGTAATTCTTATTTACCATCCATCAGGTCATGGTAATTCTTATTTACCATCCATCAGGTCATGGTAATTCTTATTTACCATCCATCAGGTCATGGTAAGCATGCTGCGAAAATTTTCTAAGTTTTTTTTTATTATTTCACTATAGGTACTCACTTTTACACTATATGCTGCTACCGTCTGCGCCATTGTCGTGACCGGACCGAGGTTTCCAGCCCCGGCCACGGCTACGCGAATTAGCGATGCAGCTGCCACGGGTGCGGCTGCTTCTGCTGCTGCTGCTGCTGTTTCTGTTGCTGCTGTTTCTGTTGCTGGTGGTGGTCCGTCACCTCCAAAATTCGTTACAAGAATGACCTCAACGAGTTAGTTTAAATGATCTTTATTTTAGTTTAACTTGGACGATTACCATATAAATTTTTACTAAGTGATTTAATTGCTTTCTTCATCTTTATCTTCATCTTCATCATTCATTTATGACCTCAACGAGCTTAGGTTCTTCATACTTATACCTGCTAACCTATCAAAATTCTCTAACCAATGAGATTCCGTTTACATACGGACTATCACGCTTCACGCTCACTCGATTCTACTCATTATTTATTCAACACTAACTCTATCTACTACAATCCCAACCATATAGGATGTTGCTTCCTTCTGCAAAGATGTTCAAATTTAGAAGGTTTTCAAATCCATGGAAAGTTTATGACATACTGTACATACTCACTAGATGGCGCTAAGACGAAAATGATCAAGTTGAAATTATAAAACGCTATCTACCGATCCTGCTCATATGGATGGTTAAGCAAAGTTGGTCGGATGGACAAGACCTATTCTGAGGGAAATAGTTTAGTTCAGAATTCACTCACCAGGCAATATTCATTCTGAATCGTTTGCCCTCAGATGGACTGGATATAAGGTTTCTGTCTTTAGTAAAGTTGTTGAGATGGACAAGACCTTTTTTGTGGTCCAGGTGGCGCTCGTGTCACATTACTTTTGCATTGTTTGCCTCGCACTTAATTTTTTTGCCGAATCTCGGAAATTTTTGCCGAGATTTGCACAGCCGAGTGCTCGGCAATCTGTTTTACTGAGATCTGAGCAAAACATTCGTTTGGTTGCTGATTCTCGGGAAAAGCTTTGCTGAATCTCAGCAATCAACGTCATGTTTGCTGAGATCTCAGGAATATTAATTGCCAAGCACTCGGCTGTGTGAATCTTGGCAAAAAACTGCCGAGATTTGGCAAAAAAAAAAACTAAGTGTGCTTAATTTTACATCTTGACTAGATAGAAGGCTCCCGTCTTCGGTAAAATTGTTCAGATAGACTAGATCTATTCTGCTGTAAACAGTTTAGCTCAGAATTTACTCATCAGTTCGCACTTTTTCTACACGATGTTGCGATTTTTTTGGTTTCAATTGAAAGCTTGCCTAGATAGAAGATTTCTGTTTTCGGCAAAGTTTTTAAGATTATCTAATGTTGGGGGGTGACCCCGGCGTAGTGGTTAGCATCCATACCTCTCACGCCAAAGTCACGAGTTCAAATCTCACCCCCGGACAAGTCACGAATGACCCAAGAGTGTTAAAGTGACTATAATAAAAATAAAAAAGATCATCTAACACAATTATGTGCTAATAATCATAGTTTATAGTTAACTCCTCAGGGATCGCTAGAGAGTCACCTTTGTTTGTATTTTTTGTTACTTTTATTTACTCCATGATAAACAGACATAACTCTCGGAAGTTTTTCATCGAACAAGCATTTAACGGTCAATTTAAAAGTATCATAGTTGGGAGTACCCAATGAGGTACAGAGAGAGGTGAAGCAGATCGTGAAATATGGTTGTATTAGTAATCCAAAAAATCAACGTAAATGCAAGTAGTGACGTCACTAATTGCTTGTATCGTACATGAGTTTTACTCACACAACTTAACCGATTGCTTCACCTCGGTAATCCAGCTCATTGGGTAGTACCGGCACCGTTTGACGTTTACACACTTCCGCCACCCACAAACCGACATGAATGACATAGAAAAAAACAGCAAAAATTTTGACCAAAGCACACTACTGAAATCTGGCTCCGTGTTCGCGGGAAATATTTAGCTAATTCATGAACCCGCATTGAAAAGTTATGAATTGGTTTGTGTCTGATCTATTCTGGACAAATTATTGTTATCTAGATAAAAAATCATATGGTTTTGACAGTTCGGATCACTCCACATTTAAATCGGCCGTTTACGATTTTTGGGCATATGTCAGAATTAAGTGTCATGTCGGTTTGTCGGTGCTACCGTCATCTGTTCAGCGTACTACCCACCACAGTGTACTCAAAAGATGATGGTAATGTTTTACAGTGAGAAATATTCAATGTGTTATGTCTGTTTGTCGGTGTCCATACTATAAACTTCAAACATGTATATGTGGTAGCAAGGAACCAATAAAACTCCATACGAAACAAAGCGAAAGCGTTTTCGAAAAAAAGTTAAGAAATGTTGTGACATTTTTGCCACGCTAGAGTTTGGATTGTTTTGGTTTTACTACAAATCTGTATTGATTAAAGTACTGATTAGGGAAAACAATTCAAAATATAGGTCCTATTCTTAGGAACCTCTCTTAACTCAGTCGTTTAAGATGCAGCTATAAAGTAAGATTATGCTGGAAGCAGCTTGGTTCGATTCCCTGTCTGGTTTAGGCTTTTTCCAGGATGCAACATTTATCGACTTCCCTGCACATAGAGTATGATTGTACTTGCAACAAACTTAAACTAATGCAAATATGGGACAGGATTAGAAAGATCTCAATTACCAACTGTGGGGGTGCATGTAGAATAGTTGAGAGCTGGCATAAAGATCAAGTAGAGACATCATAAAAATCCAAAGAAGTAGGAGGTCTTGTTTGTCTTAACAAATTTTCCTGAGACGGACAAACCATTCAAAATGAATATCACGCCAGCGCTGCCTGGTGAGTTCTTTCTGAGCTAAACTCTTTACCATAAAATAGGTCTTGTTCGTCTGAAAAACGTTGCCAAAGACAGGAACCTTCTATAAAGCTACACACTTTGAAAAAAAAAAAACATGTACATTCAGGTGCTCTGAAACTGACATATACGAGCGTCAAATTTGGACTTAAAATTGAGTCATAATAGACGCGAAATTCAGCTCAATCAAGCGTACTTTTCGTCGAGTAACGAACTTTTCACTCTCGGAACACTTAATTTTACATGACACGTTTGTTTACATCTCATTCTTTATGTCAACGATGGATTCCGTCACGTGTACAATTAGGTATTTTTAAGTGTGTAAGATGGTAAGTAAAGGCCAACAGTTCAAAATGAATGTCACACAAGAGCCGCCCAATGTACGATTTCTGAACTACACTCATTGCCTTGGGATAGAACCTACTATCTAGTACATATGTTAGGTTAGAGCATTCAATTCAAAATGAATGTCACACTAGCGCTGCCTTGTGAGTGAATTCTGAACTAAACTCATTGCCTCAGGATAGGCCTTGCCCATCTGGACAACTTTAGTCAAGACGGGAACCATTCATATAGGCAGATTATGTAGGTAGCGCTATATAATGTGTATTTTAGAAATCGCAATTTGATCGTTTTCATCTTAGCGCCATCTAGTGAGTAAATTTTGTCATAAAATATCAATAGTTTTGAAAACTTTCTATTCCTGAACATCTTTGCAAAAGGAAGGATGGTTGGGATCTCGTGATATAAGCATCTAATATCAAAATATACCACTTCATGTATTTTTGCAATGACCCCTCCCGACGACGAGTGATCCACCATTTTGAAATAAGTCTGATTATTTTAGCTGAAAATAAATGAAATTTACTTTACATAACATTTGAAATTTAAAAAATCCGTTGAACTTTTGCGGAGTTATGACAATTTGAAATTGGGGTCAAATTGACCTTGGTAGACTGATAGATAAATAGTGTAGATTTTCCATCATTAGCACAATATTTGCAGAAAATTTTATTTTGATGAAATAATGAAATTGGGTTGTTAGCGGAATGTTTAAATAAAACAGCAAAAAAGGGTTATCTTCCATTTAACGGCACTTAAATAAATACGTATCCATGACAGAAACGTATTTCGACTACAATGTGCAGTCTTCATCAGTGTCATTCCCACTAAAGACTTATCAAAAACCTAACCCCCTTAAGTACTCATCCCCTAGGTAAAAATGTCAAGATCACAGGTATAAAAATGAAACTACAATGTGTAGAATCGGAACCTACCTAACTAATAATAACCAAAGGTTCTAGTAATGTAAAGGAGAAAAATCTATTAAAATCTCTAATTAGCAATAAATCCCAAATGGTACCCATCATAATGAATTGGGTTGTTAGCGGAATGTTTAAATAAAACAAAAAAAAAAATGTTATCTTGAAATTTTTACCTAGGGGATGAGTACTTAAGGGGGTTAAGTTTTTGATAAGTCTTTAGTGGGATTGACACATTGTACATTGTAGTCGAGATACGTATCTGTCATGGGTACCAAAATTATTTAAGTGGTATTAAATGGAAGAGCACCCTTTTTTGCTGTTTTATTTATTTTTATATTTATCGCATCAAAATGTTGGTCAAAATGTTTAATGTATTCGGCTAAATTATATTATTCTAAATTTCCGTACATGTAAAAGGTCCGTTTATCAATCGTCCCAGCTCCAGTACTCAAAATTCCCTTGGTACGAATTGATTTCAGTATCGAATGGAAATTGCTACATCTGGGGCAGCACTTTATTTATTTTTAACTTGTTATTCAAAAAGCATTATCTTTCCCGATTCTAAAAACTAGAACCAACGTTCCAACTTTATCGCAATTGAAATGCTTCACACTCCTGCCTACACGCTGTCTGGCGCACCAAGGTAAACTTTAACCTGTATTCTGTTAACTACAAGTGTTCCATCATATTTACTTTAGCTATTTGTTCGACAAAACTTCTTCATCTCACTCTTTCCAGGAAATAACTTAGTCATAACATTCCCAGGTAGTACTTGTGAAGAACTGACCTTCTTCCCCGCTGCTGTCGAAGAAGAAGAAGTGCACTTTTCCGATCCCATCCTCGGTGAGGACACCCTTCGAAACCGTTAGCTGCATCGTTCAGGATAGCTCTCATTTCTCGTTTATTTATCCATCGTATAGTTGAACCCATCAACGCTTGCAGGAGAAACTGCTCTCCGTTGCTGCTTTTGAAGGATCTGAGCTGAGTTTCCTTCAAGTCACTTTTTATTTCATTGCGAGCAAAGTGGATCTCTGGCATCGACTCCCTCCTGGATACAAACTGTGCACTTGTAATTTTAAAAACAAGGATAAGAGCTTTATACTTTCCACTGCTGTGTATTCTTGGTGCACGTGTGTAGGAGTGAATTTCCGTGGGAGCAGGTGCGGCAGGTGTTGAGAACGGTACGATGAAACCTGGTTAGCTTTTGTGCAATACCCAAGGAGAGCAACACGGAGCGCATTACGAGGTGATTCGTCAATGCTGGCGGTGAGTGAGTTGATGGATTTGTTCCGAAGAAAGTTTGCAGAGTAGATAAGGATGTTGGAGGGAATCTTGGTGTAACTTCCTCGAAATCGTCAAACATAACAGGTATTTTGCAATTTTATTTCAAACATTCCCCCCCGTTTGAGTTTCCATCATAACTTGAGTAAGGTGGATAGATTTTTCATCGGAGGCAGGGAAGCAAAAGTGAGTGTATTCATTTTTATCATCTAAACAATTGAAGCTAGGAGTGCTTTTATACTGAACTGCAACACCTCGTTTCGATCTTTTTGCATCTCAATGTACACAACGCACACACACATACAAGCATATCCAATGCACATGCATCAGCATCGTTCTTCTCCGGTCAGAGAACGCCGAAGATGATGATGCCAACGACGACGACGCTGACTACCAGTGCTAGTGGATATGATGAGGACGACGATGATAATGATGTTGGAGGCAAGCACCTATGAAGAAGCATTTCGAAAAGTTGAGAACACTTTTCTTCTCCTGGCTACTCAGCAGTGTGTTTGAAGTTCTATTAAGGGTAGAGTATGCTCCAAGCCATCATCCTCCTGAGTGGGCTATTGAATTAGTGCATCTCCGTTTCAAAACTGTCCAGCAGTGTGATTGAAAAGTTTATGATTATTTGCTGAATTGAAACAACCAGCCTAGGAAAATGGTTGATACTATTGGAAAAATCATCAACTTATTCCATTACCTCTGTTAGCTCATTCCATCGCAGCCGGAAAATTGAGGACATACCTTACCCCAGCAACAATGGCATCCAGCGGTGGAATCGACCAAAGTTGGTGTGTATTAATTTTAATTGGAAAATTTATTTGGGGAGAATTTCCCTGTCAATTTTATGCAAATTGAGCACGTAGACGATTTTCATATTATCGTTACAACTGGGAATCCGGGAGGTGAAGCAATATGAGATGATAGCATTTCACCCCTCCCATCCGGTCCACCACAGAAATGGGATACCTTTGAGTACTCCCACCGTTCTCGGTGGAAAAGAATGAATGCGGTTGATATGCGCCCTCAATTACGATCGCTGCTGGCGTCATCATCATCGTTCGTATCTCCCTGCTTGGACACGTTGCTCTGTCCGTTGAGCGGATGCAACCTCACTTTTCCGGAATACTGAGATTGTGGGGACGAGATTAAAATGTTTCTTTTCTGTTTTTTTTTGCGACGATTCGTTCGCTTTTCCACAGCTTGGTGAGTTTTCTTGCTTCGTCAAGTTCCGGTAATCTCAGCTCAGCTCACGGGTAAAATGTGAGTATGCAGTGACCGACCGACCGGTGCAAAAGGATGGCAGTAATGGAAGGATAGTATCATTACTGAAATTTACCTAGGGCATTTTTTCGTCTGTTGAGCAGTTCCACGCCAGCTGACGAATCGATTTTATTTTTCCCTCTCCGAATTCCATGAAGCAATGGCAATGATCCACGTTTGTGCCGGAGCACAACCATTTTGACACAGGTTTTTGACGTAGGACTACGTCTTTGATTTCTATATGGGGGTACACTTTGTGAAAACCGAAAATGGAACATGCAACAAATTAAGAAAGATTTTGAACGTTAATAACTCAGCTGCCACTGGTCCAATTTCAATAATTTTATCACCAATAGATCAAAAATATGGCTACGCATCGAAAACAATGCTTCCGAATGTTGATTTTCAGCAAGAAACTATTGAAAAACTGGTAAATGTCCAGCATTGACCAAAAGCGTCGAATTAACTAACAAATCCACCAATTACCTACATGCATATGCTGCTTCCCCAGCACAGTCATCAGAGAGTAGTAAGTAGTTGAAACAAGTCAAAGAGGCATTCGCCTCCGATCCTCGGGTGCGTGCGAATAGGGAGGATGGAATTGCGTAATATTTTGCACACTCATCGCCATATTCAGAACCAAACGCAAATTCTTCGAGATAACCACCATCCGTCGTCTGGCTCGCCGTGGCGGTGTCTGACGTATTTCCGGTCTGATTTACGAGGTGTGCTGAAGGTGTTCCTGAAAAATGAGATCCGTGATGCTGTCACTTACACTAAACACGCCAAGCGTAAGCGGCTATGGATGTCATCTACGTTTTGAAGTGACAGAGACGCACTCTGTTTGGTTTCGAAGGTTATATCATCACCAACTTTGGCAACAAAACGGCTCTTTTCAGGGCCACCAAGCTTATTACAGTAAAGAGTAGGAATAGAATTCATCTGCCTGTTTGTCCATTTTCAGAACCAACGATCACACAAAATGCTCATGTAATCAAATTGGAAGCAGGGGTACAAATTATTTTGATCAACCTTGATCAACTTTGAATCGCCACTGCCGGATATTTTCGATGGAAGAAGCAACAATCTAGCATCTAATTCGACGAAGACGGCAGGAAACATTTGTGAAGCCGAGTTATTTACGAAAGAGAGTGTCGATCAATGTAGATAGGACCTATTGAAAAGTGACGCGAGATTTGTTTTCCCACACCTGGACCCTACATATCGACCCATCAACTCATGAACAGGGGACCAACGGCTTTACTTCTCGAAGAAAGGCGTGATCAACGGCGCCGGTGGTATAGTGGTAAGCGTGATTACCTCTCACCCCAGCAGGCCTGGGTTCAATCCCAGTCAGCGCCGCCGGGATGTTCTGAGGCATAACATCTCTGATCACGCCTTCCTTCGGATGGGAAGTAAAGCCGTTGGTCCCCGGTTCATGAGTTGATGGGTCGATAGGTAGGGTCCAGGTGTAGGAGCTGCCTTCCTGGCACGTCGGTAGCATTGGTGCTCAGCACGGAAAACAAGATCGACGGAAAAAACAAACCAAAGGAAAAAAAAAAGGCGTGATCAGAGATGTTGTACCTCAGAAAATGCCGCTGGCGCCGACTGAGATTCGACCCTGGCCTGCTGGGGTGAGAGGCAATCACGCTAACCACTGGCGCCGATATCTTTCAAGGTGATATCACGGCGAATGATAACGACCCAAATTTGAGTTTAGTTATCTCAGAAATAAGAAATAAAGTGCAGGAACTCAGCGATGAGTAAATTTGCCTCATGTTTTTCCATGATTTTCCAGGGAAAAATTCCCGAATTCGAGAAGTAAAGATTGGATTCACTCAGTCTATTGGTACTACTCGGAAAATTTTCGTCAATTTCCTCATTTTCTGGCAGATTTTTTTTTTGGTTTTCCACAGGAAACCATGAGACAAATTTACTCGTCGCTGAGTTCCTGCACTTTTGGAGATTATGAGTGAACTAAACTCAAATTTGGGTCGTTCTCATTCGCCGTGTACGCAAAAGGAAAAGAGCCAGTGTCGCTACTTGATTTCAAACTACTCATAATGGGAGGAGTCTTTGTAGCTTTTATACCACTTGGTTGCACATCATTCTGCTTTAACCTGAAAAGATATAAAAGAGCGCTGATGTATGGCATTAGCTCATTTTCGCTTCGGACGGCGTGGTGTACAGCAATAGCAGCAGTAGGAAGGTGGTGGCTAGTGACTGGTCGTGGCAAAGGAAGAAAAGGTTTAGGTTATTGATAATTGATCAATTAAAAGAACTAACTGCTCTTCACATTTATTCCGTCTACTAGCGGTCCTACGTCAAGCTTCCGTTCGTGCCCCTAGACACAGACTCTTCTACTTTTTTTTTCAAAATGTCGTGTTGGAATGACATTTGAGACAAAGTTGTAGGAAACTGGTTTGTCTTCTTTCCTACAAATATGTCATATTGTGTTTTAAATGTAGAAAATCGTTTTCTATGCACAAAATGTTTTACGGTAATGTTTGAAGTTTTTTTTTTTTTTTAAATTCTTTATTTAAGAGATTTTTAGCCTTAGGCTAGTTCATCTCTAGAATGTTTGAAGTGTCCATTTTGTGTATTTCACAAAAGTTAGCATAATTGATAAACTTTCAAATATTTTTCTTATTCATATTTTGGACACTTAAGGCATGAGCTGCAGAAAACGGACTTATAATTTATAATAATACAATATTTGGTGTCTTTTCTTCGAAACACTGCTTAAGGTGATACTCTAAGGAAACCTTAGCGTGAAACTTGAAAGTCACAAATATCAGCTTCCACAAAACATACAAATTTGAAATTGCTACTCCTTGTTTGCTCTGCTACGACAAACAGAGAGTAGCAATTTCAAATTTGTATGTTTTGTGTAAGCTGACATTGGTGCCTTTGAAGTTTCACGCTAATGCTTCCTTAGAGTATCACCTTAAATATCCTTAAATTGAGCTATCGTAAATGATGTTTAAAGTAAATAGCACAACTTTTCGCAAAAAGTGTTACCTAAGACTAGCAAGATTTAAACTTCGGACACTTGTCTTTGAGGAGATTGAAATTTCGAACACTTAATGTAATGTATGGTTTTAAGCTCCGTACGATAACAATCACCACACTGTAACTGGAAAGTACCCCTTAATGGGTTCAATTTCATCCATTTTGAAGTAAAGTAGGTTAACCCATTTAATGGATAAAATAATTACCCAGTAATGGGTAACTAATACCCATAAATGTGTAACTGACCCATAAAGATATTCGTTGAAAAATTACAGGAAATCTGTGAAAAATCACCGAACTGTTTACCGAACGTTAAGCTGTTGAGATTTCGATAACATTTCACAGATTTCGAAAAAAATAATCTTAGTGTGTACATTATATTTGAATTCCCATTTAATGCCTATTAATCTTACGAAATTGTCAAATGAATTAATAAAACTGTCATGTCCGAAACATGAACCACATTTTTCACAGTGAAAAAATTTGATTCATATTCCTTCTCCGTGCAGTTCGTGCGTAGTAGTGAGTGACCGCGGCGAATCGGTTCACTACCACTAGCCACCACACGGTTGGCTGCATCCGCAGTTTCATGCTGTTCGCTGACATTCTCGCCCACCCTTAAGTTGCCGGGAAAACTACTGAAAATAAGGAAAGAAAAGAATTCCACTCGACGCACTGGACCACCGATTCAATTTTGACCTGAGGTTTGGTTTTGATCTGGTGACGGTAGGTAACACAATTTTCCTACCAGTCGTTTCATCGCACCGGTTGATGTCCGTACTGTAACGACGCGAGTGACTCCATCGTCACCTTGGTATGGGTGTTTTTTTTTAAACAAATTACTTTATTTGTACAGGCTCAATCGAATAAACTTTACAGAGCCGAGTTATCATTTTCGTAATAAATTATTAAGGCCTTATATTTAAAGTTAAAGGAACTGGACCGACTACTCGCGGTTGTCTCCGAGGGGGCGAAACATCTAAATCTTAATTCTAGATGCTCAAAAAATCTCACACTAGCGAATCAATCTTCGAAAAATCATCTTTCATTTCTCGCATCTACTTGCAGCGTGCTTCATCTTTTTGCAGGAAATCTTCAAAATTGACATAAATCTTCCTTCTATCTACTCAGCGTGCGTGCAGCTAGCGACAGCAAAATACAATCTTTTCTGCATCGTAGATAGAGTCGTCCTCCTCGGTTGTCTCAAGGTTAGTGGAGATTTACATTTTTTTATGGGAAAAGGGAGAAGTAGGTTTGAAATATGGTTTACTATACAAATATTTAATTAATTCTAAAACATGAACTTATTTCTATTTATCTTGAAAACAAATATTAAAAACAAAAAAAACCACACGTACAAAATACATACTAAACACACGGTTAATCAAACTTACAATCTAAGGACAATATTCTTAAAGCAAACATATAGGAGTTTCATAAACTCCAGATCACGTCTAGCCATAGTATTCCAAACTGGAACATTCGGTTGTCAACCTCGAGCCCGAAGGGAATCGTACAGCTCAGATCTGACTCCACGATGCTCAGCACAATACCAAATAATGTGATCGGCGTTTTGGTAACCTTATCCACATTCACAGAGACTGCTATCGCCCAACCCAACACGGAACAAGTGAGCGCTTACCGAATATTGATTGGACATGCAGCGAGACATCAGACGTTATGAAGTCTCGACTCACCTCCAACCCCTTGAAGCAAGGACTCTTCGACACCTTAGGGATGATCGAGTACAGCCATCGTCCCAATCTCCCTTCACTCCACTTAACAACAACCAACTCTCCGTGGAGAATTCAATACCTAGCTGAATAGCTCAAGTAGACCAACTGTCTAAGGTATCCTGTAAGGGTCCTTGCAGGTCGACCCCTTTGGGCCCTGTGACAGACACTACGCCATCATCTGCAAGTTGTCTCAACGTGCAGTTGTCACTAAGACAATTATCAATTTCTCTCACGTAGAAATTATACAAAAGGGGCCTTAAACATGAGCCCTGGGGGAGACTCATGTAGTTAAACCATGAAGCTGTAGAGTTTACATGAGAAAAGCTCATATGTTGCTCTGACAGTAAATTGTACAAAAAGTTATTGATTAATGGAGAAATGCCACAAGCATGAAGTTTGTCTGTAAGGACTTCAACCGATACTGAATCAAAAGCCCCCTTAATATCTAAGAAGACAGAAGCCATTTGCTCTTTTTTTGCAAAAGCCAACTGATTTTCTGTGGAAAGCATCGCGAAACAGTCGTCCGTTCCCTTGCCCCTACGGAAACCAAATTGAGTATCTGAGAGGAGGTGGTTCATCTCAACCCATTTGTCCAAGCGAAAAAGGATCATTTTCTCCAACAATTTTCGAATGCACGACAAAATCGCGATGGGTCGGTACGAGTTGAAATCTGACGCGGGTTTGCCAGGCTTTTAAATGGCTATAATTCTCACTTGCCTGCAATCATCCGGGACAATATTGAGCTCCAGGAACTGACAAAACAAGTTCAACATGCGCCTCTTAGCGACGTCTGGGAGGTTCTTCAACAAGTTGAACTTGATCCTATCAGCCTCCAGAGCCGAATTGCGACACGAAAGGAGCATGAGAGAAAGTTCCAGCATTGTAAAAGGTTGGCTGATTTCGTTTTTTGAATTCGTCGTTTCGCGAGGAATCATCTGTGCCGGCACGGAATCATAACATACTTTTCGCGCGAACTTGAGAATCCAACGATCCGAGGTTTCCTCGCTGTCGTTGTTTGAAGACCAGTTACGCATCCTTAGCGCTGCGTTCCAAAGCGTATTCATCGACGTATCGCGCGATGATCCGTCCACGAATTGCCACCCGTATTCGCGTTTCTTGGCTTTGATGAGGCTCTTGAGTTCACGTTCAAGAGCCGAGTAGGCTTCGAAATGCTCGGGTGTCCCACCAAGAGGATGGAAGTTTCCTGCAAAAATACGTTCCTGGAACCGGCCGAGTTTGAGTTTGAATCGCGCTGTCCAAGATCAGATTGTATAAGAAGCTACATTCCTCCAACGGTGGAAGCCCTTCTACCGACGTTTAGAGCTTCATCGATCACATTCTTGAAATTTGTTAACGGGTTCCGACGGACTGAACTCACTGGCAATCGAAATTTTGATGGGCAAGTGATCACTACCGAGGGGATCCTGGATTACAGTCCACGTGCAATCCAACGATAATGAATTAGAGCAAAGTGTGAGGTCTAACCTGCTACCATTAGAGGATGGTCCAGCCAAACGTGTTACTTCTCCATTGTTATCACAGTTGTCGTATAAGGGTGCAGAAGTTATCAAAGTAAAACCGTTGTAATCATACAGTTTCCTCCAGCCTGCACCATGGGAATTAAAATATCCCATAATCAATCGTGGAGTAGGAATAACTAAACCGATATCTGAAAGTTGTTTTCGGTTAACCGAAACTCGGAGAGGAATATACACAGAAGTAATACAAGCAATGCAGAGTAAAATAATGCGTTTGATTTTGAGATGTCATAGATTCACTTCCTCAACTTTGATCCTAGATGCTTTAAAATGGTTGTCGGTGAAGCAAAGAATTGTATATTTGACTATGGTGTTCATTTTTAAAGTAGGTAACGGTTTGCTGCCTCGATATTTGTGTGATCGAATTGAAAGGGGAAGTGATATTCATAGATATAATACTAGAATCGTGGATTAAATAAGAACACCACATTTCTTGACCTGTACTTCACAAAATTCATTATAATTTAAAGGATGAACACGAAAAAGTCGGACACGAAAATCTTGTTGACATTTAAAAATGAGATTTATTTTTCATAGTTCAATGTAACAGCAAGTATGTATTTTGCTTAATGTAAGACCATTGTTTCAGTCTTTAACTTTGTTCACTTTAGGGACTTCTTTCAACGCGGAGTATATAAAATAATAACACTAGTCTCTTGTTCTGAGTTCTAGTAAAAACTAAACAGATGTTTATTGAAAGGCCTTTTTGTATGTAAACATTCGAACAGTTTATATTTCAACTACAAAGGATAACTGCATTGATTCTGTTCATCCAATTAATTCTATTCAAACCATCCTAATGATGGGTTCGGAACAGTTGGTCGAATACGACCGCACTCCTACACAGTCTTCCTTCTTATCATAGACCATTGCTCGAACTTTTCGTCGTACACGGCCATCTTTTGCACGGGCCCTGTTCCCACTTGTTTGGTTGAAAAATCCATTCCCGCTTGAAATCCTTCACGTTAATTGCAGTTCCACTCTTTTTCTTCAGTATGCGCTTCACAATTACCAGTATTCCTCAATTGGCCTTAGTTCCGGTGTATTGGCCGGATTCATCTCATAGGGAACCACTGTAACGCCATTTTCGCTGTACTACTGTTTGGTGGAATTTGAGTATTGGCAGCTTGCCAAGTCTGGCTAGAATAGGCAATTCACCTCATGCTGCTCCAGAAAAGGCAGTATTCTCTTCCGCAGGCACTTTTCCTGGTAAATTTGCTAGTTAATGGTCCCAAAAGTAATGAAAATTTCGCTTTTCAGCCCACAACTGCAGATTGCTTGCCAGAGAAGGAATTTCGACTTCTTTTTAATTTTACATTCGTCTGGAGCACTCTTCCGGTTAACCAAGTTATAAAATTCCTGCCCAAGAATTTGATCGAAAACGGCAAGGAGCGGATAGACTGGGACTTTAGTTTTGAGCGTGCAGGATCGAATCGCGACGTGCCTGCTCCGGTGAAGCCATGATGTAAACAAATGAACTTATTCGACATCCAATGCCTACTGTGATTTTTTACACCCTTAGCTTGATTCAGTGAAGTTTTGTAAATTTTACTCAAAAAATGCCTTAATACCCGGATTTTTTTTTGTGTTTAACCTTAAAGGGGGGACACCTGTTGAGATATAGGAAAAAGGCTACTTTTTGTTATGTTTTAATTAAAAAAAATGTGGTTCCGAGAAAAGGGCTGCTAACAGCGGAAAATTTAGTATTTTGGGCTGAAAATATTCGAAACTAAAGCGAAAATGTTTCTATGTAACGTACTGAAAACCCGAAGTGATTGCATTTATTCTAATGTTATAATTTTTTTTATAAAAAACCCTTTTTGTGGAGATCTCAACAGGTGTCCCACCTTAAAGGAATATATGTTTTCAATTCGATGCCTAGATACAATAAATGTGCAACTACACTTACAGAAACTAAGAGAAATTATATTTCATACGTTAAAGCTGTCTTTAGAACAGTTGTTAAATTAATTTATTTTTATTAATTGGCAAATTACGTATCTTAACGAAGTTTGTAACAGATTTGTTTTTTTATGAATAGCTGTCATAACGACTTTTTATAATTTTTATGAACTATTTTGTTCGTTGATGTTTGATTTTAATAAGTTAGCTAATAGCTAATTAGTTTTTTTTAGTAGTCTATAAAGTTTTAAGCCTTGCGCGCGTATGGTGGATGTAGAGGATTGAATTTAACGTTTGATAAAAAAAAAAACTACAAGGAACAGCCCTATGGGGTTGTATGCAATGGTGACGTAGGACTAAGTGGTCTTATATAATAAATCTTATTTGTTAACTGCAGTGTTTTGTTCAAGAATAGGAATTTGAGTGGGGTTCTCTCTGTTCATACTCTTCAGTATGACGTGCTTGACATAGATGGCCCACAGCGACTCACGAAGAGCTACTGATTCCGATCAATAGCGGTGTGACTTCTTCCTCCTTCTATGAATGCTCATGTGGGCTGCAGCTCGCCTTTCGGCATGTGCTGGCAACCTTTCGTGATGTACTGGAGAACACCACCACTCATCATGCGTTTGGTGAGACCGGATAGAATTCAACTTTGAAATCTGTGTTAGGAAATTGCTTTTCGCAGGCAATCGGTGATAATTTTAATGATCATAGCAACAGTTGCACATTCGTGCAATTTTCAATAGTGACATTTTGAAAAATGATAAAGTCTTAATATCGATTGGCGTATTCAGAATTAAAATCCATCATTTCTGGATCAAAATCAGACCGCTTGACTTTGGTTTTTGAAATTGCACCCCCAATGTTGCCTTCAAGAACATGGTATGTTAGATTTAAACATATATAGATAGAGCTGGAATAAGGCGTAACGGATTTTGTAAAAAATGACTTCTCTCGATGATTTTTAGGAATTCAAGGCACACCCACGTGAACCAACATTACCGTCTGGTAGGGGAAGTCTTACCCTACCTGATGGTGATGTTGATTTGCATGGGCGAGCCTTGACTTTAAAGACATCATCGAAAGAAGTCATTATTTATAAAAGCTGTTACGCCCTAATTCCAGCTCTATCTTGATATGGGAACTGACATCCAGTTAATGTCCTTGACAAATGTCCAAAAAATACTATTTTACAAATTAATGGTGGTCCTGAAAATGACCGTTTTGTCGTGATGGTTGAGTAATGCTGAGCTATTATGGTGTTCAACACAGATTAGGCTGGTTAGCTGTATGTTATTTGGAATGAGGGTGACGCGCTTAGCATAGTTGGCCCACAGCAACCCTCGAAGAGCTACTGATGCTTACTGCTTACAGGCAGCCTTTCGTTGTGTACTGGAGAACAATGTTCAACGTCACGTGCCGAAAGCACTGCTGCTGCTGATGCCGACGACCGGACACCACCACACACGGTGATGGGAACTGAATCCGATCAGCGGTTGAGGCCAGCCTTGATAGCTAGCTGCTTTCGGGAAGCTTTTCTTTGTGTACCGGAGAACACCACCACTCACCACGCGGTGATTGAATATACATCGTTTGGTAAGACCGGATTGAATTCAACTTTGAAATCTGTGTTAGGGAAATTGCTTTTCGCAGGCAATCGGTGATAATTTTAATTATCATAGCAACAGTTGCACATTCGTGCACTTGACATTCGCCCTTTTGAACTGCAATGGCTTCATTTCGGTGTTATTGGGCCCAAGTATTGTCGTATCTGCGTGAAAAACACAGAAACTTTTTTAAGCGGTGTTAAATTCGCACGTCCTGGGAAATGTGTTTCATATCATTGTTCCAGTATAGATTCAAAAGCCTTCTCAGAAGTAATCATTTTAGAACTGGCGTCAAAATCTGAGCACCCGGGTGCACCCCAAAAAAATCCAATCCTTCGTGGAAGAGCTAAACTAAGCATCATTGCTGTAAAATTTAGCTTCGTTTTCCTTTCCATTTGCCTGGCACGTCGTAATGCTACTGATCCGGAAAAGAACCTGCATCGCAACCAACTTGGTCCTTTCTTATGTTCAAGTGAAACCTTCAGCTCTCGGAGTATTTTCAAGTGTTAGTACTTTTCCAAAGGGAAACGAAAATCATTTCAGTCAGTTCAAGTTGGGGTTGAGGAAATGAAAATGCTGCTCCATCGAATCGTCGCTCTCGACTGCCCTGCAACTCGGCATAGATCTCGACTGTGTGATGTTGGATTTGTAGGTACATATAAATTCGTTATAATCTCAGCTCAAGGATCTTCCCACTTGGTAGATTGAACTTACACGTGGTTGCATTAAGGAGATGCTGGAAACAGTTCCCTTGGCGGTGAATGGTTTAAAATTTAATCCTTACACCGGACAGCACGATGATATGGCAAAGCTGTTAAAAAAGAAGCAATTTTAAATATGCATGATATGGACGACAACGACGGCGATCAACGGTGAGTGGAGCTTTTTTCCGCTCGGCAAAATATGGGAACGAAATGTGAAACAAAATCATGTTTAATCTGTGGTACCTCGGGCGACAAAACTGTCCACTCTCGTTTTGTTCAAGTGGGTGTGTTTGAGGGAAATGGGATGACCCTTTTCGGAAATGTCCGATTTTATCAGTATTATGGAAAAAGTTTCATCTAGCTGTGAAAAGAATGTTGATTCAGATGGTTTGCTTCCTGCACTTTTAGCTTGGTTGCTTTTCGTTTACAACAAATGCAGCTTTCATGGTATCAGGTTTTTTCGTTTTTGTTTTTAATCAAAATCCTTTGACACTAATTAAACTTTTTGTCTTCAACAACTCTTTGCATGACGTAAACTTCCAAGAAAATCGCTTTATGTGAACAAATCTCATTCACTCAAGCAATCCTTGACAAAAGTCGTCGTATTAAAAGTGCAATTCCTTTCGAATGACATGAGTCATGCATTTAGCGGTATATTAACTAATTGCCCTCAACTAATTCATGCATAACTCGATAGCGTGAAGTTGGCCAAGTTTAATTACACGGCCCCCAAAGAGAGGCTTTTTTCTCATTCTTCTTCACAGTGAACCACACGTCAAGACATGATTACTCTTGAGCAAGAGGAGAAAGAAACATTTTTTCCCTTGTCCGCCAAGGAGAGATCGGTTCAACATCGAAACAACCTGTTCAAATTAAAAATGAATCATCACTAAACTGATTCATCATTCCCCGCAGATGTTATTCACACCATCGACAACAACAACATCAACAACGGCAACGGTAACTCTTTCGTAGGCTACAGCCGTTACCTGACTCTTCTTCGTCTTAAGCAAATCGCATCCATTCGAGGACTCAATTGCCTTTTCCCAGCTGATAATGGGCCTGTCATGTCATACTAGTGCTAATTGTGCGATTGTGGTTTCACATTGCCACAGTGATAAATTTCCAAATGTATCGCACAACTCGGAGTAATACGATTTAACGAGTTGATTTTAACCGTGTTCGCAGTAAATCGTTACAATAAAGAACTGTACGCATAACTGCTTCGATATCTGATCATCGCGTGTGCATTTACAAGAGACAGTGCCAGTGCGCGTTGGAGCAAGTGTGCTGCGCAACCGACCATTTGATAGACTACGGCTGAGAGATGACTCATGATGGCGAGTGTCGGGTCTAGGGGCTTGCACAGAGAGATGAGTGAATAGTTTCGGTTTTACATGAGTCATGGATTAATATTAGCGTTTGTTTTGCTTTTTTTATAACTATCTCCATTTCTACCGAGCCGTTGATGGTGGATAGCACAATAACTGCACAATGGTATATGTATTTAAGGCGCCACTAGCTGGACGACGCCGTTGTGTTATGTTCCGGTGGGTTGATTTTTATTTATGCTTAGATGACAAAACAAATGGGAAAATGAGTCGCCTGTTTTTTTTTTTTTTGCAAAATGACCAAAATGTTTGAAAGCTCTCTTGTGTTGAGGTGTGACGAAGACACGATTTTACATTCCTCGTAAGACATTTAATATTCGATGCTATCACTAATTACCACTAAGGCTCATCGGAGCCGAACTTCTAGCTAGAAGAGTGATGTGATGCAAAATTTGAAATTTTCGCTCCACAATACTTAAACGATTCCAAATCGGATCCTGACTGACCTCTCAAAATTTGAACCCATTTGGTGAGAAACTGAGATGGCACAAACCATTTGAAGTTTGTATAGGAATTACTATGGTAAAACCAAGATTTTTGTTCATCTAGTAATTCACCATATCGGTCTACTTCAAAAGCTTTCAACTGTACTTGAAGACCACTTTTTGATTAAATGCAAGGATCGAAAGTTATCAATGGTTCAATGCGCTGATGTCTTATGATCATGCTCAATCAACTGCTCAGCAGGAAAAATTGGTGTTTCTGGGGCGTTGAATAGGACACAAAAATCATGGCTACTATGTCACACTGCAAAATACAGTGTTGCCTACAAAGCAGCTGCTTGATCATGTCAAAAGTTTACCAATCTCTTAAATAATTAATAACCATTTTCCTGTCTCGTTTTACATAGAAACAATCTCGAGCAAAGTTGTAGCTGAGAAAATTTTCTATAAGAATAGTTATCGAACTGTTTCCCAGCTCAATATGGAAAAATACAATACAAAAAGTTGAGATTTCCCATAGTAATTTACATGTAGACTTCAAATGGCTTGTGCGAAGTCTGTTTCTAACCAAATGAGTTGTAACTTTGAGAGGCTAATCAGGACCCGATTTGAAACCATTTAAGCACTGTGGAGCGAAAAAGTCAAATTTTGCATCAGTCTAATGGCCATTGACCATTGTATACAGTGTGAGGAAAATATAAATAATTAAAGGGTTGTGTCCTAGCCACGACCGCAGTATGACGTAGAACCACACATTGGGGGGGGGGGTAGGAGAGGTATTTGAAGGGGGGTTAGGGAAGGTTGTTGATGAGTGGGGAGGGTTAGGAAAGGTTGTTGATGAGTAGGAGGCGGGGTTAGGAAAGGTTGTTGATGAGTGGGGGGGGGGGGGTAGGAAAGGTTGTTCAGGGGGGGGGGGGGGAGAGATTGTTGTGAAGGAGGCAGGGGGAGAGGTTGTTGTAAAAGGGGGAGGTTTACATCATTATTTTTCCTCATGGTGGTCACGCCGTGATCCACCTTTAGCCGCTGATTTGGTCCTGTTTACTGCAGGACCAAGTACCACGCCGTCCGAAGCGACAATGAGCAATCGCATGACAGCAGCGCTGTTTTATATCTTTTCAGGTTCAGGATTTCCCGCCGTTTTTTATGAATGGGGCGGAGCAAAAAGTTTCTTTTGCGCAGAATATGTAAAAAAGGATGGACTTTGGATATTAATATAATTGCATATACACTGGAGTCGCTTTTTACGCGGGTGATACGTCCCGCGTAAAAAAAAACCGCGTAAAAAAAACCGCGTAAATTCCGGAATCCGCGTAAAAAAAACCGCGTGAATTCCGAAATCCGCGTAAAAAAAACCGCGTAAAAAAAGACCGTGTAAGAAAAACCCGCGTAAAAAGCGATATACCGCGTCAATTCTGAAATCCGCGTAAAAAAAAAACCAAAATCCGCGTAAAAAAAAACCACGTAAATTCCGGAATCCGCGTAAAAAAAAACCGCGTAGATTCCGAAATCCGCGTAAAAAAAAAACCGTATAAAAAAAACCGCGTAAAAAGCGACTCCAGTGTATAGAGGTACCAGATATGTTTTACAGTCATTTGTTGGTAATTAATCGAGTGTATGTCTCCTATTAAGCAATATTTTTTTGAAAATGTTGGCTCTGCATGTAAAAAATTAATTATTCATACATCATTAGGGTTTGCTTAAAATTTATTTCCCGAAAAAAAATGACCGTCAAAGTCCATGTCTTTTTCGGGTTATTGTTAAGGGGGAGGGGGAGGGGTTTGTTAAGCGGGAGGGGGTTTTACATGCACGTTTTTTCAAGTTTCATTCCTCATTGTGGTGGACACGCCGTGATGCATCTTTAGCCGCTGACCTAGTGCCACGCCGTCCGAAGCGGTAATGAGCAGAGGCATGAGAGCAGCGCTGATTTATATCTTTTCAGGTTCAAGCAGAATGATGTGCAACCAAGTGGTATTCGTTTATGATGACTGGGTTTGGGAAAAAGGCTTATTTCATGAAATCAGTGATAAAATTATCATTTGTACAGTTTCAAAAGTTTAATTACAAAAAAAATGGAAAAATATTTATTTCAACAGGTTTGTAATGTAATATCCTATCGATTGGCGTATTTGGATTTTAATTTCATCTATAAATGACAAAGTTACAAGCGTTCAAAACCTAACACTCCTTCACCACACATATTTTTTGATTTGCACCCCAGTATAGTTGACAAAGACGTAGTTCTACGTCAAAAAATCAAATCTCACCAATTCTCAAGATCACGCTTGATTTTCGTAGACAAAAATCAACAAGATAACTACTGCGGTTGATTTTGCAAGCTGTGATATCGCAGCTCGGAATATTAAGCTAACAAAACTCACCAGCTGCAAATCTCAACAAACTGTGTTGAGATTGAGTTTAATGATTTTTGCTTTACAACCCAACGCAACCGTAACTTCCATAACGGCTGGCTAAAATCACTTCGTGTCTGCCATCAGTGAACAGTAAAAAGAGATAGCAAACTATACTCTCTCTTTCTAAGAAAACGATGTGCAACGGAATCATTTTTGTGTCTAGTCAATTCTCCGCTTGATTTTTGCGAATTTCAAATAAGCAATCCCGGTCAAGTAGCTGGAGCTGACTGTGGTTGTGACGGGACTTATTAGCAGATCCTTCAGAAATTCAACGTCTGATTGGCCATGAATGCTCACTGTCGAAATGGTTATCTCAGGAAGCTTCACCTAATGTCGTTTTCGTTTTTTTTTTCACGGAATGGCTTCACCAGAACTGCACCACCATACTGCTAAATTATTCAAGATGTAGGTATTTGGTGCACGTTTGAATTGGCAATGACACGGGATAGTACATAATTTGTCAATGACTCAGGAAAGGAAATAAATAAATCTAGCTTTAAGGATCAAATGGGCCTAACTGCGATTATCGATTCTATTGATCGATTTTCTCTTTACATTATACTCAAAAAAGTCCACATGCCTGATGGAAGTGTGTAAACACTTGATTTTTCATATGCGCAACCACATTTATTTTAAGTGTATTTCACCATGGTTCAATATGTTCTACACGTTGATTTTTAGTGTTTGAAACTTTGAAATGTTGATAATCTTTCCCTATCGATTTAAGTGTTTTGCTCATTGAATGACACTGCTGTTCAAAACAAATGAATTTGAAGTGTTTTGCATTTCAATGCGATGTGAATTGCTTGTTCTGCAAGGTAAACATCGAAAACATGAGTTGTGACTTTATCCTTATCAACCAGCCTCATATATGAGAACAACCGTGGCCCATTGAGATCGAACGGAGACAACGGCAGCAGCACACCCCAACAGTCCAGGATCAATTCTCAAATCAGACCCATTAAAAAAAGGCATGTGTATAAGCTCTACCCTCTGGCAGCTTTGTTTATATATTTGTCGATTCAATTTTGAAGTCGGTAAAGTACAACATTGAACTATGATGTGCAAAGCTATTGATATCACCATGTGAAGCATATGGACTCCAAGCGTGTCACAATTCGAACCAATAGTGTGAGGCTTGGTTCACAGTTAAAAATTCACACATGAAATGGATGTGTTTCACAAGTGCTCAATTTAAGTGTGAGACACATAATGATGACATATGGAATTTTTGGAGTGTGCTACAGTCAAGTGAACCAATTTCAGTGTGGCGCGTCATGAAGGCTAATGCCTTTGCCAAACGCCACTCCAGTACACCAAGCCTCAGACAAACATTGGGTCGAGCCTGGAGAGATATGGATCCGGACTATAGGTATTATCAGAACCTGACCAGCATTCCGAAAGCGTGTTGAAGCCGTAATTATGGCAAATGGAAATTCTATCGATGATTATCATAGGTTTAAGTTCTTACAAACATATCCCTTTTGAATAAATAATTTGTTTCCACACCGAAATTTTTCAGAATTTTGTTTGTTTTCACAGTTATCACAGTTATCACGTATTCGGTTAGCAATAGCAACATTAAAAGCACCGAGACATGTTAATCCAGTCAAGATCCTGCTGGTTGTATTGCAGTTCAAGAAGATATAAATCGTTTTCTAGCCTGGTGCGGCGACAACGGCATGCGAGTCAACAGCAAAATATGCTAAGTAATATCCTTCACTCGCTGCAATAGTGTTACTCTTCATCCATACTACATGGGACCGGATTCCCTAGAACGTGTAAACTTAATCTGCGATCTAGGCGTTACGATCGATTCCAGGTTAACGTTTTGTGAACACATAAGCATAATAACTGCTAAAGCATACACTGTGCTTGGTTTCATTCGTCGTCCAGCTTCTGGTTTCACCGATGTATACTGCCTCACCTGTGTGCAGCACCAGCAAAAATTTCTGCCTTCTAAAGATCTAAAAGTTATTTGAGGACACCATTGCTGAGAAATTCAAAATAAGAAAACTAGAGCAAAACAACTGTTTTTTTTAGAGCCACCCTGACTCAATTCAAGAAAATAGCTATAAATCGGCCAAAACAGTTGTTTTGAAATTAGCTCAGCTATAACTTTGCAGAAGAATGTATACCTTAATTTATTCAAACAAAAGAGTTAGATTTTTGGTTTTAATGATAGTAGGAACCACCCTAAAATTCATTGTCATAAACATGAGGGCCTAACTATAAGGAACAACTTTGTAGAAAAGGCTTTTAGTGTAAAGTTTCAATTTCAGGCTCAAAACATATTATTCCACCTAAATCTGCATGGACCACTGTGCACTGGCAAACATTTCAAAGTGAGGCCGCCTACCGTTTTTGAGATATGCCCGAAAAACTAACGAGACCCGATCTTTCCTAAGGTTACTCGTACCCCAGCCGGCACCGTGGGCTGCAGACCAAAAATCGAGAAAACGTTAAAATTGTCGAAAAACCAACAATGACCACGGCACGAGGAGATTTGGGGCCTCCCTTAGCTCAGTCGGTAAAGGCGCAGCTACAAAGCAAGACCATGCTGGAGATGGCTGGGTTCAATTCTCGGTCCGGTCTAGGAATTTTTCGGGTTGGAAAATTTCTCGACTTCCCTGGGCATAGAAGTATGATTGGACTTGCCACACAATTATACCAATGCAAAAATGGTACAGGCATCGAAAGCTCTCAATTAATAACTGTGGAAGTGCATCTATAGAACACTAAGTTGAGAGCACGCAATAGGCTAATATGCGATATGCAATAAGCTTGAAATGCGAAGAAGAAAAAGAAGAAGACGAGGAGATATCCACAGTAAGTTATCTCAGTCATCACCATCAATATCAAATCAAACCAGTCCCACATTACCTCTGGTGGGTTGGACGATCTTGTTTAATGAAATCGAATGGATCACAATTGCAATCAGCTAATCGCTAATGGCAATGCCACCACGGTGACGGTAGCTGTGATGAATCATAACCTTACGGCAGATGGCCAACAGTGAAGTCAGCATTGTTATAGCGTTTTATTCTTTCGATTCCATACCAGTGCGAGGCTGCTATGACACCCTCTGGCGGGATCTACTCTTTGTTGATTTTACCTGGGTACGAAGTGATCTCTTTTTGCTATGAAAATACGATGCTGACGTTTATGGTTGGCACTTTTACCATTCAATGCATGTGAACCTAATACATTATCTCAAACATTTGAATCAGGTTAGTGTTTTGAGGGTATTTTCCATCAATACCACAAAACTCCAATGTCTGATGGTGAAGCTTAAAACCTACCCACTGACAGCGAATAAAATGGATAATAAATGTACCCGCGTTCGCGCTTTTTCCGTATCTGTCTGTCGTTTTGCCACCGGGCTTTCTGTGCTGTTGTGCTACCGGCCATCACGGCACTTAATTGAAATATTCAAGGACAAGGTCCATCAAGGATAATTAAAAATTCTCTCTCGCAGCGCGATTGGTAAAGGAAGTGATGGATAATATGGTGCTTACAAAAGGGTTTACCGCGGCGCAAGCTGCAGCCGACAACAATGATGGCGATGATGAACAAGGCTTTGTTTGGCAGCAGCAGTAGCCATCATACGCCATGTAGCACGATAGGATACAATACCGTGTTGTGAAGTGCAGTAGCGATCATCTTTGAAAGTGTCATTTTGCGCGCTCGTTGGGCAATGACTCCATTCAAAGGTGTTAGAGGGTGATTATCAATAGGAGATGCATTGACGAGATAATTTGTCGCTTCCCATCAGGAGGGGTGATTGACAGTTATTGAAGTGCAGTACGTTAGTGTAAATGGGAAGTACCCACATGAATCTATTGAAAAGAGCTGATGTGAAATATCGATATGATCCGACGTCAGTTGACTGGTTTTTTTTTTATAAGTTTACGAAAGAAGAACTTACACATTAAAGCTAATGATTAAATGAATAAGCTAGAATCCTAAACAGAAAATCATCTCTCCTTTTAAATTAATTCCTCTGAGTCCTGTATTATTTAGGGTCATTTATCAAACTAACTACATCTTTTTATTGTGGCTATTATCGGAACGCAAATGCACTCTAATTGACTCAAAAAGCAGTAATCAGATCGGTATACTGTACTGCCAGGATCGACTTTGTTGAGTCATCATAATCGCGCAGTGAGCTCAAATTAACGAGTTCTATATTATTGTGCATATGACTTGCTGAAGTACCGTCGGCCGGTTTCTCCTACATCCACTCCACTTTGACTCCGTCATCGTGATTTCAATCAATTAAACGCTTGCGCACGCCTCTTTCAAGAGAGCACCTCTACAATTTAGAGCATTAATTTGCGATGAAAATCTAAGTCAGTGCTGCTTTGATTGCCGTCAGCAGGGGATAGGAATCACACTTGACACGCATCTGAGTGGGATTCAGCTATGTCGGTGTGGGAGGCAAGCACAAATTTTTATTCCAAAATCACCAGCTGATCAGTTCTGTTGCTAGCAAATAGGAAAGAATATGATTTCCTTAATCTTGAAGCGCTGAAAATGGCAAAATATAATACATTTAGTCAAGAATTTGGTCACCTTTTAGCAAATTATTAACTGAGTTAATAACAGTTCCATATGTGGAAATAGTATACGAGCACTTTAAAAACAGGGCTGTGGAATTGGACTTGGAGTCATAGTCGGACGCATTTTTGAGCATAAAGAGTCGGAGTCGAAGTCGGAGGTGAAGAAAAAGTACCGACTCCGACATTGCATTTTGATTGTCTATAATTTCAAGAATATTACCGAAATATTAAATTTACTGGAATGTCTGGCCTTATCTACTCATATGGGTTTCTAAAATGGTTCACGGATCCATTTATGGAAGTTCTGAGTAGTTTATTCATAATATTATGACTATAAACACAAAACACGCAATAGTTCTGTAAGGTCTTGACATTTAATTTGTCGAGATATCAAAGGTTTTGGTCATTTCTGGATGTGTTATCGGGGTGTCCGGCCATAGGCCGAATGCTCATTAGCCTAGTCGTAAATACATGTTGACGAGCTTTCTAACACAGTTTTGTTTTTAAGATTTCAAACACTTAGATATTTGTACTGACTATTTTGACGTGCCAAAATCTTTGACATTTATCCATGTCCGCAATATTTGAGAATAAAACAACCTTAGGCTTGCAGATTTTTCTTAATTCAGTATCATACAATTTGCTAAACATTAAATCTGAAGAATTGTTAGTTTATTAAACTTTTAAAATCATGAATGCGTTTTTCTTATTGCGCAGGCGATCCCGCCTCAGGCTGAAAGTCTGCCTAGTACTCTAGAAAATCATCTGCAGAACCCTCATTGAATTTAATCTGCAATGCTTTTCAAATTATTAATAATGTTACTTAGAAATGTCCTGCAGATTGCTCCGGAAAATTCACTTGCATTTTCTTTGATTTCTTCTGAAATTCCTATGGAATTTTTCAAGGAATTTCTTTTCAGTTTCGCTCAGTACTCCCATAAATTCTTTGAAATGCTCTTAACAACTACCTAGGAGTCCTCCTCTAAATTCTCTAAAAAATATCTTTAGAACATGATTGCAATTATTTGAAGTGTATTTTTTTTTTTGGAAAATAAATTATTTTTACCCATAACTTTGGCCCAGACGTTTTCGTGTTATGATTTGTGTGTGTATTCCCTCTAACCCCCACTGGCCGGCAGTGTTATTATGGAAGAACGCTCTCTACAATGTCGCATTTATGGTCATTGTAGATAGCTTTAGTCCGGGAGTTAGAAAGTGATAGCTCTATTTCAGATCCACACACTATTTTTATATCGCTGGAAAACAGCAAAATTTTGCTGGATTTTGCCGAGCTGTAAAACCAGCAATTCTTCCAGCAAAATATTTTTGCTGAACGACCAGCAAATTGACCCTACAGAAAAGTGACAGCTGTTTACTGGAAATTCAGCAACACGTACTGGATATCCAGCAAATTAGAGTGGCAATGATGTTGCTGAAAGACCAGTTATTTGATACAAAACAATTGAATTGGAATTGGTTTTCAAACTGATATAATTTTATTTGGTATTTGATTACACGCATGAACATTTCACGTATCAATCGCATTGATTATTCACTTTTAGGCGTTGAATTAATTTCAAAGTGATTCATAATTTTATTGGATTTATCGACGGTTTTTAAACTCATTTGATGTTCAACCCGGCAATATTTGCAGCGAGCTTTGCAGCTACAGATATACAAAGAATCGGTGTAATCCATATAAATATAGAGTTCACTATACATTTTCGAATATTCTAATTATATTTTACCTGTAATTCATGATTAGTTGCTCTCTTCAACAGAAAAACAGAATACGCGGGAGAGTGAACGGTGATGATTTTGACGTCTCATACAAGTTACCGAGCATCCAGCAAAATATCTCAAACTACTGAACATGCAGCAAGATATAGTTTTGCTGGAAGTCATTCAGCAATGTGTTTTGCTGGAACTCGATCCCAAAATTTGGTGTGCAGCAACCCATTTCAGAATGTCTGGAGAGTTACTTTCACTTACAATAAGCCCCACATGTATACATCACCGTTATCAAATGGATATTGGTATTACATACACGCTTCCAGGTTCGAAAATATGCTTTTCAAACCTGGCACGTAGGGGAAATGTCTCTAATGTTGGCCTATGGATCTAAGATTGGACCCATCGCTAAATATCTGCTATTTATCAATTTTATCTAGATGAACGCGTTGTTGGGACGTTACTAATGGATATTTTTGATTGCTATTGAAAATTTAGTCGATTGCTGAATTAATGTATGGGCCCAAATTAGGGACACTTAGGCCGACATTACCTGCATTTCCCCTATTTAGTTTATGTTTTTTTTTTAATTGTAAAATGTATTTGGACTGGTCTCACCATGTTAATTTGATCCTCCAATATATAGGTTCCGTAATTTTGATTTTCTCTAAGCTTTGCATCTCATTTCGTGATGCACCTTTGTTGTAATACTGCCTTTAACGAACACAAATTTTCTTGCATTACCATGGTCATCTGGGAGGAGGTTCGCATCTAGTGCTTTCGCCAAGAATAGTTCGCGGCAACCAACTGCCACCCGTCTAGTCTTGGGCGTATCCAGCGATGCATTTTTCATATTGCTCGCAATCTCCGACACCGGTGAGAGACCAGCAGCCGAGCACTTTTGCAAGCGAAAAACTAGCTGATTCGCGGCAACGTCGGCCACCGAATCACCAACAAAACTCGCGACGGACACATTATTATCAATACGTTCCCGGGATAATTCACCAACCGGACCGATCTCTCAATAGAACTACACGCCGAAAGTGTACAATCCGAACTCGGAGAATCGGGCCCCTGGGAGGCAATGAAAATCGGCACTGAACAATGGAACTGAAGCTGTGTCTTATATTTTGGAGGTTACATTCCAGGTCAACCGAGTCACTCAAGGCAAACTCAGACAAAACACGATATATATCGACACGCAAGAATTATGTTTGTTGGTCAAGGGTTCTACCAATTGATTTAAAAAATATAATTTGAAAGTTGTGTCAAACTGCATTAAAAGTTGTGACAAATGCCAATACAAATGTTATCAAATTTGTATAAAAAATTCATTCTCTTTTATCTAAGCTATAACAGTACACACTTAGAACAAAATAATTTTTCACGTGACAGAATTCATCTTTCTAAGAAAAGATGAGACGTAAACAAACATGTTATGTAAAATAAGGAGACTAAACAATTCGTTACTCAGGGTTCACTTGGCTGTCGACAGAAGCTAACCACTCTCGATGTGTGTCACGCGATCGTCTGTTTACTCAGCAGCAACCATTGTGTGGTCCTCCTCATTGTTCTTCATCAGCAGTTATTTCGGTCGATGCGACTTTGGAAAGCAATCGTTTCGTGATGAATGTGTGAGTGCTGACCACGTTTTGCGTCCATTGCTGCAATGGAAGCGCTCTGACCCCCGTTGGCAAATCAGCCATTGTGTACATCAAATCACGATAGCAAACCCACGTGAATGTTATAATGTCATTACAATGAACCTGAGGACACTTCCCACCGACTTATCCATGATCTCTGGACATTATTTTGAGCTATTTTAAGCTTGGCTAAAATATCCCATAGAGCTCAACATATTTAATTACTTTAGCAATCTCCAGTGAATATAACAATGCTATGATCCTTAAGAGAATGGTCACCTTCCAGGATCTGATCCAGATTTTCCAGAAGTTATACCATGCCAATGGTTCTGGCTTAAATATTCCATAGAGTGTGGCACCTCAAATCACTATAGGAAAGTCAAGTGAAAATTCCAATTCCAATTAAATATGATCCCAGGACACTTGCATCGTCCGGGATCTGATCCACAGTTTTCCGGAAGTAATTTTGGACTTATGGTCCTGGCTAAAATATTCCATAGCCTAGTACGTTTGTAGCGAAGCGGTCGTGGTAACTTCTATGCGACTTATATCAATCGTATACAGGCTGGTTCAACATTTAGAGATTGAAATGTGCTACTTGGGTTGAGTGTTTTACATATCGCTTTCAAGACCGGAATTTTGACTAGTTTCACCTATTCTATAAGCTAGGATTCCAATCTCCCTGAGAGGGTTAATTTATATTTTTAAGGCCTTTTGGTTATTTTGTAAATTTATTGCATTTATTCTACTCGGATTTGAAGAGGTTTACAATCTAAAATGACGAACGATTAAGTATGAAATCACATTCTTTCTGGTAATTGAAGGTAAAGGAAGAGAGATTTGAATTAAAGTGTGCTAAGTTAGTATGTAGTATTTCTGAAATATACTGATATCAAAAAATCATGCAAGCGTTCAATCGCTATGATCATTTTTAAAAGTGACAGTTATTTCGAATCTCCCTCTACAATTGTTTTAGCTTTTAGTTTTATATTTATCCAATGCCTGTGCTTTGAATTTTGTTAAAAATTTAATTCATATAGCTAAAGAGGAATTCAATGAAGCTTATTAGCCAACATAGTTAAGCATATAGCTATGGGGCATGGAGCAACTTTAACGACGTCTAATTGCCCACTAGAGAAGTTGCTTCAGAGGAAGTTATTTATTTATTTGAGAGGGAAAAAACCCACTTCAGAAGGACCAACCTTGTCCCTCCTCAAGTGGGCGGAAAACCTCTTCTTTTCGTGTCAACAGATAACATAAAATCCTACAGATACAAATGATATGATATGATAGTGGTTTACCACCCATTGTAGCACGGAAACTAAGTCCGACAGCAGTGCGCTCTCTTTTCTGTTTGTCTTGATCAAGCTTAATAACCTCTGATCGTCCTCAATATGTCGCTGTATGAAGGGCCAAACACGGATTGTGTAGATCGATAGGCAAAGTCGCCTATACGCATCTACGGAACAAAAAAGAATCTCCTTCCAGCAACTTGATCAGCCAATTGGTTAAAAAGACAAGCCCCCAAACAGGAAGATACCCCAATGAATGGGGGAGAAGAGCCCGCCCTTTATCCACGAAATGTTATCAACAGGGAGTTGGCATTCCCACTCTCCCCGTCCAAATCGGTTCAATCGGGTGCCCTGTTGGACCGTCCCTTCCCTTTTATATATTTCAATGTATATACGAGTTGATTGTTATGATTATTGTCAAAAATACTTACATTTCGATGAAGATCGTGCTCCTTATTTTACCTTTTTTTTTGTGATGCTCATTATCACAGAAACCATCCTTGAATCGTAGATCAGGTCTATCATTAATACACTCGTTCCGAGAAAGGGCTTATGGTCATTTTCTTCTTCTTCAGGTTCGCCACCCGGAATGAAGGCTTGGTGCGGTTAGTAATATCAAACAGTGTTACATGCAAACGAAAAAGAGATACAACCAGGATTAGTTTTTTAAAGTAATAGTCATCTGAATACCCAACTAACCATACACACGGCGCCTGCACGGTAATGTGGGCCGTCAGAATGGTTCATCGGTTGCGAAGTGAAGTGCTTCTCAAACTGAAGTGATACAGTTCTCAATTTTTCAACGTTATCCTAACGTAAACTTAATATTATCACCCATATGCCCGTCCACCACACAAAATCAAATAAAAACGTTTCTGTATGACAAACACGTCCAGACATAAACGAGAATATGGGTGCATATCTTCACTGTAGCAACTACGGGTAATCATCGAAAGTACTTGTATTTTACTCAGGCACTTTTGAGCAAACTGCAATCACTCTCTCATACTCGAAATGTGCCACGACCAAAGTGGCACAACGACGGCCTATACGTAATCTGACCAAAGCGCAGGGATAAAATCCTACAGATACAAATATACTTAAACTAATTCAGGAAACATTAATATTTACTTAACACTCTTGGGTCTTTCGTGACTTGTCGGGGGGTGAGATTTGAACTCGGGACTTTGGCGTGAGAGGTATGGATTTTAAACACTACACCGGGGTCATCCCCAGAATAAATACTTAAGGCTAGCACCGAAAGCATTGAAGTCAAAAAAAAGTTATAACATCAACGAGAAGTTGTAGGCTCAACAAGTTACATCGACTTTCATAATTAGGGAGGTTAACAGGGTTTCTCCAGGGTAGCCAACGAAGAACATAGCGATCAAATCTCTTCTGTATGGACTCAAGTCGATTCGTGGCATTGTTGTAAAAGGGCGCTCAAACTACTAAACAGTATTCCAGTGTCAAACGGACTAGTGAGCAATGAAGCGTTTTTAAGCACGAAATGTCTCTGAAAACTTTAGCAAAGCGAAAAATAAAGCCAAGCTAAGAAGATGCATCCTCTCTTCACATATGACACATGCTCCTTGAAGGTTAGTTGACAATCTAACATGACTCCTAAGCAGCGAATCCAAACACATAAAGCAACCAACAATGCAGACAAAACGGTTGCTACGACTACCATGACAAACTCGCTGTGCAACAAAGCTCGATCGGAGTGGTAGAAAGATAATGATATATTACTTGCCTGCTTTGTTGCAATATACATGGATGAGGACATAGCTTGATCTGAATCGAGAAAAGACATAACAACAAAATTCCCATTAACACACGTGTATCATCTTCGGCTTTACTTCGTGAAGCAGCTTGCCAACAATTTGCTCGTTTCCTTCTACCGCCCCGAGTAAGCTGTGTCGCACGGGCTGCTTGACATGAAAAAAATGAAGAAAATTATATCATTATTGTTTTCTAGTTCTGACATGCGTTATCATTCGGTCCGTTGATCGCTTGTCATTTTGTCATTTGAAGATAAATATGTTTGATTCCTTGCTCCTAAGTCTTTGACTGTAGTCTTCCGATTAAGTGTCTGATCATGAAGGCTGTATGTAAAGCAGGTGGGTGATTCTGCAGAAAGTGATGATGAAACATTTGTAAGCATTCAATACCATCCTATTCTTGTGACACCAAGTAGCAAGAACGTCCAGCTGTTGTTCAAGGAAAACTGAATCACTACGATCCTTTACGACAAAATAAAGTTTAAAATCATCCCCATAAAAGAGCTTCGCACACCTAATTCAAAAGGAAATGTCATTCAAATACAGCAGAAACACAAACGGGCCAAGATGACTAGCTTAGGGTACACCAGAAGAGACCGGAAACGACTGAGAAATACGGTCACATATGTTCACTGACATTTGACGACCGATGAGGCAAGAACGAAGCCTATTAAAAAGGGGACCATGGAAGCTTAATCGCTCTACCCAAGTAACATTTTACGTTTTTATGAAATACTACTAGGCTGCTATAAAACAACATTCATAAAACCCTGGTCAAGACGGCTTTGCCTTTATTACATCCGCCAAAACCTCATTAAGACTAGAATCTGTCTAGTTGGCCCACCCGAAGAAGGTTTTGAAGGGAATATTTTCGAAGATTGGTTTGCTGCAAAAAGGTTATACGACGAAAGCATTGAAAACCATTTGACATCCTTATCAAAACTACCATAAGAGTCAATTGGTATCAATACTTGTGCCATTTGCTTTTGACGCTTGCTAACCGCACTGAAAATAAAGCATGAATCAAGATAAGAAGGGATACATAAATATTATCAGATCTTGCCAAATTAATTGTTCAAAAATTAATCTTTCACTAAACTTCTTGAAATTACTCATCTAATGTGAAAGAATTTACAATATTATCAAAGCAGTTCTTATTTTGTGGTCTATTTTTAGGAGACAGATTAAATCTAATGTGAAACAACGTATAGTTATGTTTTATATCAATCATTGCGTCCAGTCGAGATAATTTAATGATTTCCGGAATCTCTATTGGTGCTCATCGCTGAATTTATGATTTTAAAGTTATGTTCAAGTGATTTGAAAAACGAAAATAATAGAATCAGAAAACAAATGTAATAATAGCAATATGGCGGTCGCATAAAATTTGATTTTCCATAGGCCGGTTGTGAAAAGGTTATTTTGCTTTCATGAAATCGCTTACAAATACAAATCGTATTAATATAATGTGCAGTCTGAATTGTAATTATCTGAGGCCATTTTGCTTGATCTTATTCCGTTTAGTTTTATAGCGGCATTAATGGTGCCTGGAAAAAGTTAAACGTAAAAATTTGTTTACATTTCTATAGTTTTGATGAGCGATCATTGCACCGAGCTTCTACTCCTGCATTGGATCAACAAGTTGCGTGGCATCCTCGATAAAGGCGATTATCATCCATTGGAAGCAGTTAATCAGGAAGTGTATATGCATAACTTGGAACAGGTGGATGTTCAATTGTTCCCAAAAAGTTTCCCTTCTTCCGGATGATCCGAGGTAATTAATATGCGCTTGCATGGATTTTTTGGAACAGTTTACCCTTTCACCGAATCAAGCTATGGTTAGGAAGGCAGTCAGTTTCCAGCTGACTGACAGCATCTGAAGTTTCCTGTCGGCAGTCCCAGTTTGGCACTGATGCATGTTATTCGAATCATCATCGAGACGCGATTTCTGAAGAAGGTTAGTCTGCGTTTATTCAGATCGCCATTGACAATATTTAGGGTATTCCCATCAATTTTAAGCGTCTTATTTGACGGCTTCCAGTGCTTCGTGAACCGCATTCACTCACTCTTCTCAGTCAGCTGTTCTGTTATTGTTGACCGGTTCAGTCAGAGCCGCTGGGCCTCCCAGGAAGTTCTGGAATTGGAGTCCTTTTCCTTTCCGTCGAAAGCATCGCTACAAGTATTCCTCCTACTATCGCTAATATTATTATTTAACTGTCCTTTGGCATTGCCTTGTGATTCTTCGTTTAAAAGCTCCAATCGATTTATTTTTTCTCTGTCTCAAGGCGGATCCATATTTTTAGTTTAATTTGTAAACAGTAGGAATTTTTGTGATACATTTCATTGACACCAAAAAGCAGCAATACATGCTATTTGTTCCCGTTTGAAACGAAAGGTTTTATAATTGATTTTATAATGATAAAATACCTTTGTGGAGTATTTTGTCGTGGCATCAATAAAAAATACCGAGCAGGTTTATGATTGACTACCTGAACAGTTTTGTGCAGGGATAGAGTGCTGTTTTAAATTCATTTTTAAAACCAGACCCATTTTGACTTTATCGTCAGACTTTAAAAGGTTTTTAAAACAGCAAACTGCTGAACTACTGACCAAGAATGTGTTGCATTCTTAAATGCTGTATTTAAACTAAAAAGATTGCTTATTGCCATTATAAAACAACAATAAATCAGTGTGAAAGCCGAAAGGCTGCTAAATTGTTACTTGGGTAATTTGGCAACAGCAATCTTGTGAATCATTTTATGAAACGCAGCAGAGAGATCCGTGTAGATAGCATCAACTTATTCGCCTTTTTCAAGCTCGCGAATTATAAAAGATGTGTATTGCACGAGATTTGATGCAGTGGATCTCTTCTGCATAAATAAATCCATGTTGTTCGGAGGTAACGCGATACCATCTACGTTAGACATTTCTCAATCCCCGTTGAACATCGTGGAAGGCAGACCCGATTCCTTCCGTGCATCTTCCACGTGATTCCAGAAGCTCTTAGGATTAGTTTTGAGCTTATTTTACAGTTGACGCTGGTGGTCTAGGTAGTGTTGCTTGTTAAGCTGCGTATACTGCTTGTTAATGCGTCTGTATTTCTTTCTCGATACGTCAGTTCTCAGTTTGCATTTTTTTTTCTCAATACAGCCTGTTTAGATGATTTAAGACGTTTCAAACGAGGGTAGGACCATGGAGGGTGATGATGGTATGATTGGAGTTTTCTTCGGTACGAACTGATCGATTACATAAACAACAATATTCGTAAAAATAGTCGAGGAAGCTTTTACGTCACGATCACGCAGTTCTTCATCCCAAAATATGCTCTCGAAAAAGGCAGTTGTTTCATTGAAGTCAGCCTTCTAGTAGTCATATGAAATGGTATCCATAGGGTAACGAAATGAAGATGCCTGGCTCAATTTCAATGATATCTACAGAGGTGGATAATGCCTACAACGCTTAACTAGTTGCTCAGGCGCCTCTTAAATTGAGCAACCCTACGGCTAAGAAAACATAAAACATGCAATCTATGATTCTCACTGGAAACACTATTTAGTTGCAGGTGATCAGCAGTACTGTAGCTGTAGCTGTCCAGAAGAGTTGCTGCCAAAGGTGCAATGTTCAAGCAACTGGATTGAGGATGGAGGAATCCGGCGTCATTCAAGGACCATTTGATAAACGATAGATTGAACTCATCAATTACGAGAATGTCGTCATTTGCATTCATCTTGGATATGATCTAAATGAGAGAGTTTAAGTGTTGATTTTTAACTAAGTTGTATGAACAATTTCTTAAAACACATGTTACACTAACAATTAGAGTAACTCAAAATTGAGCTGAATTTGACTGAACCTTGCAAAAAGTGGGATTGCTCAGTGAATGAGTAAACATTTCCTCAATTTTCCAAGACAATCTTCTTGAATATGAGGAAAACCGAGAGATATTTCAATCAGTCTATTAGTATACTCCAGACTGAGTAAAATTTCATATGCTCAATTTCTCAAGTTTTTATGTAATCAACGATCGTATTTTTTAAAATTATCAACAACATTGCGGTATTTGCTCGGATGTATTTTTTATCATCCAACTTCCACATAGCTGGTCCTATCTCAATCATTGAGAATATGATGGATGTTCCAAAAAGTACCCAGTTCCCACAATTAGGAAATTGCTTATCATGAACGCTCACCCGTTCGAACATATTTCATTTAATTATCTCGCTCAAATGATAAAATTTGTCGAAAACAATCGCCAAGCCAGTCCATCTTGCCTTTTCCACACTGGGGGATGGGCGCTCATGCAGCACGGTCACACAATGGTGGTAAATCATAAGCTGTCATCGATTCGATTGCTTGCCTCTGCCAGTTTAGTGCTCCGAAGCCCGACTCGTTTCCACGACGTAGGAAAAAAAGAAGAACATCACCAAATTGGCACATTAACCTCCTGTCACAGGATAATCCATAACTTTATTTTCCAGATTTTATCTATACTGCTTTTTGTACCTTTTGCTGCCTGGATCCCGAAACGTATGCTGCAAAAAAAAAAAAATGTATGCGATGTCGTTGATTCCTCATCGTGTTGGTCCCTTTTGACTCCCATGTTTGGGTCAAGTCGGAGAATTAAACGAAGAAAAACTCGGATTTCGCCCTTCAGACAGCGTGATCATCGAGCGCCTCAAGGTACACAAATTTGCAGCATCCTGATTCAATATAGAGAGGAAAAATTTTATGTTACTACACACGTAGCGCATCGGTCACCTTACGGGAAGGAAGTACGGGGGAAAAGCACGGAAATTTGGCCCTTCCGGATAACATGTGCAGGTTTGAATTGGACTTGTCGTAATACAGCAATTTCCGTTTTGGAAGAAACGTGTCTGTATGTGTGAGTGAGTGTGTTTGTGTGTGTGCGTGCAGATAGACGGGAAGAAGCAGAGCATCATTCAGCGATGGTCCGAAGCCGGAAGTGAAAAGGTGCAGAGACTTGCAGAAAAGTGTATGATTTATAATGCAACCAATTATTAGTTTTGGCAAACAGCTCATGGGGAAAATCGGGTGGATTGTTGTTGGCTCTCGTTTTCCGGTGATGTTGCATTACCGGGAATTGGCTGGTGCGATGTCCGAAGGAAGATTTATTGAAAATTTTCCATTTCTTGAGCGGGTTGGTTTCGGTATATAAATGCAGTAGAAGAGCACGCCGTTCGATGTCTTAAATGCATGTGAACTGATGCTGGTGGACAATGGAATTATTTTGTGTGTGTCAGGTTTGAATTTATAATGACATAGGGACCCGACAGAAAATGTCGTAAATCTTGCTTGGAGATACTTGCAGGAAAAATAGTTTTCAGAGACTATGTACAATTTAATATTGGTGGAACCATCGGAACGTATTCTCGCTATTCACAAACCTTCTTTTTACATCATGAAGATTATAGGTTCGCTGTCTTGTAAGGTATTTATAATTCTACAGCTCACATTAAGACAACAATTCTGGAAACAGCCTTGATTAGTCTCTTGAAAAATTACATATCGGTATACCAGGAGATACCCACAACAGACAGTAGCACAAATTGAAGACGTTTTGATTGTAGAAAGGCAGCTATCATGGCGCAAACATCGATCGAACCACACCTTGTAATGTTAAAAGTGCACAAATGCCTTTCCGTTGTCATCAAAGTTCGGTTCTAACACCCGTCACCGGAAATGCCAACAAAGGATCAATTTTCTCTGTACAATTACCGGAAAGTGTTTGGGAGATCTTCTGACATTGTAACGGACATCGGTTTATCGGTTTTAGAGTACGGAAGTTTTTGCTTCCAGTCGGCGGCTAAAACGCACATCATCAAACTGAAACGTATCCAGTATCGCTGTCTTTGCGTTAGGATGCATGCCCTCGACTCATACGATGAGTCTTGAAGTGTTGGCGGGCATGTTGCCACTATCGGATCGGTTTTCGGAATTGTCCCTCAGGCTCCTCACACGTTGTGAAGTTATGAACCCACTGGTAATCGAAAACTTTGAGAAGCTTCTTGAGCTAAACCCTCAAGCTCGTTTTATGTCATTGTACTACGTGTACATAACACAGGATGTCAGTCCTTCACAGCGTAATCCTCATCATGAATGCTTCTCCAACTTCAGCAATTCAGTTAGTTTTGATTTATCTATGACGCAAGAGATTCGCGGAATCCCAGAACATCATCGTTCCATGATTTTTCCGTCAATTTTCGCTGCAAAGTTTGGCCAAGTTGATTTCGCATGATCGTTCTTCACAGATGGATCTCTAATAGAGGCATCCGCTGGTTTTGGTACTTATAACGAATTTCATAGCGCCTCTCGAATGCTTTAAGCTCCTTGTTCCGTATACATATGTTGCAGAGCTGGCGGTAATACATTATACGCTAGAAAGTATCGCCTCACTTTCACCAGATCACTACTTTATTTTTACGGATAGTCTCAGTTCTGTCGCGGCTATTCGCTCCATGAGGCCAGTAAAGCACTCCTCGTATTTTTTTCATGAAAATACGAGAGCTTCTAAGTGTTTTATCTTTAAGATCTTTTGTCATCACCTTTGCATGGGTCCCATCTCATTGCTCGAATCCAGGCGGACTCGCTTGGGCGCTATGGAAGGCGATATTTCCGATCGACAAATCGCCTACAACGAACTTTCCTTCATTTATCGTAAACATTCACTCGCCAGCTGGCAACATAAATGGAGTAAAGGGAGTTTGGGACGATGGCAATATCCGATCATCCCTAAGGTGTCGAAGTATCCTTGGTTTAAAGGGTTGGTGGTGGGTCGAGACTTCATTCGTGTGATGTCTCACCTTATATCCAATCACTATTCGGTAAGCGCTCACTTGTTCCGTGTTGGGCTGGGGGACAGTAATCTCTGTGAATGTGGACAAGGTTACCAAGACGCAGATCACATTATTTGGTCATGTGCTGAGCACAGTTGAGTCAGATCTGAGTAGTAAGGTTCGTTTCAGGCTCGAGGTAGACCACCTAATGTCCCAATTCGGGATATTTTTGATAGACGTGATCTGGAGTTTATGCAACTCATATATGTTTTCTTTAAGAATATTAACCATAGATTGTAAGTTTCTTATGTTACACGAAGTTTATTGTACTTAACCATCGAGATTTCGGTCACGGCCGAGAACCGATTAGTCAGATCATTAGTAATTTGCAATACATTCAAAGGTTTTTTTTTGGGCTGAAAGTAGACAACCCATGGGCCAGTCGAGTCTTCTGGGTAGGCTCGTGATCGGGGGCTTTTCTGTCCCTGTCCATTGCCAGACTGAGATGACCTACCAGGGATGGCATCATCTGATTTCTGGGATGACAAACGTTTGCGACCCTACTTCTCATCGGGTGACAAACTGGAAGTGTCTGCCGATAAAACGTCCATGTCGAACGTTTACACAGCAGCAGCGGACCGATATGCAGCGTGGATGATCTTCGATCCGCGTGTGCGGGCGGTCTTCGTTGGTGTGTGCTTGGTTGACGCTCGGCACTCAGCTGTACCGACAATGATGAATGAACGATGTAAAGGGTGTCCACGATGAAATTGCCACACACAAAATTGATTCGCAAAATTCGAGTTTTCATCCGATTGCCATCAAATTTTCAGGGATTGAGAAATAACTATTAAACTTCATTTTACCATTTTACTCGTATTTTATTTACAGTCCATACACAAATGCCCGCACCTTGGCCTTAACCCCGGCCATAAGATTCTGCACAACCTGTGAATCAACCGTTTTTTGCATGTAAACCCATACTTTCTTCAGTTCCTCGACTGTCTTCACTACCTTAGGTCGTTTAAGAAAGTGCTGCTTCATAATCGCCCAGTACTTCTCGATGGGGCGGAGCTCCGGAGTGTTGGGAGGGTTGAACATTTTCGGCACGAAATTGACCTTATTGTCCGCATACCACTTCAGCACGTCCTTGGAGTAGTGGCATGAGGCCAAATCCGGCCAGAAGATTGTTGGGACGTTCAGGAGAGGAAGCAGCCGCTTCTGGAGGCACTCTTTTATGTACACCTGTCCGTTCATCGTGTCCTGGGTCACGAAAGGTGCACTCCGCTTCCCGCACGTGCAGATGGCTTGCCAAACCAGGAATTTCTTCGCAAATTTGGACATCTTCTGAGTGCGGACATGCTCCGGAACGCTGAACTTATCCTTGGCCGTGAAAAACAGGTTGCCGGAGATCTGTTTGAAGTCGGCCTTCACATATGTTTCGTCGTCCATGATGCAGCATTCAACTTTCGTCAGCATGTTGAGGTACAACTTCCTGGCACGGGTTTTGGCGGACTTGTTCTGCTTCTCGTCGCGATTAGGGGCCTTTTGTACCTTGAACGTTCGAAGCCCAGCCTTAGTTTTGGCCTTCTGGACAAAACTTCGGCTTAGGTGCAGCTTCTTAGCCACATCCCTAACGGAGGCGTTCGGATTTCGGTTGAAGGCCCCAACTACGCGGTTGTGATTTTTGGTGTTGTACGGAATACTTTTTCCTTCACTTCTGGGCTTCCGATCGGTGGTCAACCGTTCCTCGAACCGCTTAATCACTCGCGACACCGTGGAATTCGCGACTCCCAACGTTTTAGCGATGGAACGATGCGAGAGATCCTTGTTCTCGTGATGAATGCGCAAGATTTTATCACGCACGAGCTGTTCTTTCGACTCCATTTCCGCGAGTTTTGATCACAGGACTTTAAAACTTGCAGGATGTAAATAATGCACTATGAACTAAATCCAACCAAATTTTCATTAAATTCTACCCAACGGTTAAAAAGTTAGAGCAATTTCATAGTGTGGTAATTTCATCGTGGACACCCTTTAGATGTAAAGACGGGTGCTCACACTCGATGATGATGATACGTGAGCGGGTATGCGTGACCACGCAACGATAATGCTCTAATTGGTTTTCGAATGCCAATCGAACCAATTATTCTTTTCTTCCGATTATGCCGAAAACCACACTTTCTTCTCAAAAAAAAAACTCACTTTCCGATTAATTTACCGGAAACTATGTCAGGAATCCCTGAGCGAGAAAAAAAAAACTGATAATATACTCGCGCGAATAACGAGGAAACTTCCAAAACAACGGAGCGCGAAACAAGTCGACCGTTCTTCTTGCTAGGTTGCAGTTCAACAGTGGTTGAGTGATAAGCTTGATTACTTTCTCACTCCAGAGTCTCGGGGTTCAATTCCAGTCGAGGTCATTGGGGTTTTTCTGACGCGAAATAATCTCTGGTCACATCTTCAAACTCATCTCAATTACAAATACGATTATTGGATTTATGAAATCATTAAGTATTATGATCATATTTTTTATTTATAAGCTACTTGTATGTATTTGACACATAAGAGCTGTCAATTTTACTTCCTGAGAGTCACGATTTTATAAAGTTTCAATCACTAACTCAGAGATCATAAAGTCGCTGATTATGACTCTTAGAAATCAAGACTCAAAGGTTTTCTGTGTCAAACACAAACTGTGCAACCTCTTCATGTAACTTGCAGAGATGAATACATAATCATTTCATTATTCCAAAAAACATGCTTGGAAGCGAAATGAGCATGATCGCTGAGTGAGTGAGTGAAAAACGAAAAAATTGCTGATAGCTACTCTCCGGAAGCAAAATCGACAGGTTTTTGGTGTCAAGCACATTTATTTTGTATCTTACAAATCAAAAATATGACCATAACATCTAATGATTTCATAATACGATGATCATTTATTTATGCGAAATTAGTATTTGCAACCTTGCCTGCCAATCTTCTTCAACTTTGCTTGATATTTCGCTGATATTTATCTTCTTTAACTAATCATGTTCGTACTACTCCATGCGTGAAGTTAACGATTTACATAAGTGGAGATGCTGAACGTCAAATATGAGACTTATAATGGTAATTTTATACGATTGATGAGGAGATGAAAGTATAGAACCAGATTCGTGCCTTCCTCAAAATTGAGCTTTGCTCGCTTTCTACTCTCTATTATGGTGAGAATCTTCGTAAAATCAACAAAACAATCTACGGCAAACAACAACAAACGAAGCAAACACACCAATCAACTTTCCTACACGACCTGGATCAACTTACTCTTGACGACACTTCGGAAGATCCTATCAATCGTTCAAGGTCTTGCGAAGAGACGTCATTCTTCGAGGTACTCGACGAAATCAGCTCCACAATTGCTCAACCAACGGAAAAGTTCGTGATCGGTTCCAACAAGCGGGTGCGGATACTGCCAAGCCAACCGTCCTCAAGTTCCGGACCTGCTGGCAATAATGCATCTCGTTTGAATGGTTCAACGCAATCCACTCCAACTCATGAACCGAAACCTTTGACCGTCGACAATCCGGCTCCCCTCATCAACATCGATCCCCATGACGAAGGCAATGGGTCTCGCATCGACTCTGCAGTAGATAGCACAAGGTCCCGCATACAACCTGGCAGCAATACCAGACCGAGCATCACATCCCTGCGAATCGCAAAGAAAGACCAGAATGTGAACGACATGGTTTCTTTCTACGTGACTCCCTTCGCACCAGAACAAAATGAGAATGACTTGAAGCAGCATGTCCAGGACATCTCTAATGTTGATTCGTCTCAACTCAAAATCATCAAGCTAGTTCCCCGAGGAAAGAGTATGGAAGACCTTTCATTTGTCTCTTTCAAAGTGACCGTTTGCAAAGCAGTATCGGGAGTAGTCGGCGATCCGTGGTATTGGCCTGATGGAATAACAGTCCGCATGTTTCAGCCGAACCAAAAAAATGGACCCTCTGCCCGTCTTCACAAATCATCATAGACCACTCTTTCATCCCAGGACGCATCGTAACAAGCTCTAAGGAAGACCCTCATCCGTCTGACACAGTCGTGCTGCATCCTGAGTCCAACGACCAGCGTCAAAGTCGTCCTGGCCCTGTGTTCAGCTCTGGAGGCGGGGTCTTCCAAGCTGCCCTCTCAGGCAAGTACCATTCCGACATGAACAATTCGTACGTTGAAAATCTTCAATCCCGCAGCTTCAATACCTCCAGTTCAGCACAACGCAGCAATGCGAGCCTAGCGGACAACTGTCATCATCCAACACTCCCAAGAGCCGTGATAACGAGCTCCAATGTTACCAAACAACATCCGGGACGCCTACTTTTCAGTACATTGGAGGACCCCGAGCCCCCCATCACAGTCGAGCACATCCAGCCATCGTTCAGCAGTCGTCCCGGCCCTGTGTTTGGGTCAGGTGAAGGGGTCCTCCAGCCTGCACTGTCAGGCAAGTATCCACTTCTCTCAACTTGTTCCCTGCATAATGGTTCTCCGAGTTTCAGCGAACGTGCAGCATGTGACAATGACGTGATTGCTAGTATTGACGACGATACCCATTCAACCGATCAGTTTACATCCATCTACTACCAAAACGTAAGAGGCCTGCGTACCAAAACGAACGAGCTGCGATTGCTTCTATCGAGCTGCGACTACGATGTTATCGTGCTAACAGAGACTTGGCTGCGACAAGACATAAAGGATGGAGAACTGTCGTCAAATTATGCAATTTTCAGATGCGATCGTAGTGAACTTACGAGCCAACTATCGAGGGGTGGTGGTGTACTAATCGCCGTCAAAACGAGTCATCAGTGCTGCGCAGTATCAGTGGCCGACTGTGAGCAGCTTGAGCAGACCGTTGTGCGGTTACAACTAAAAAACCGTTCGGTATACGTCTTTGGAATATACCTTCGACCAAATTCCAGTCCTGAAATGTACTCTGCTCACGCCGACGCAATCCGAAAGGTTTGCGATAAACTTCAAGACGATGACGTTGTTCTAGCGTTAGGCGACTATAATCTTCCCGGACTCTGCTGGCGCTTCGATGGCGATATCAATGGTCATTTACCATCAAACGCCTCAACAGAACAAGAACTTGCGCTTACCGAGCCGATATTTGCATGGGGTCTGGTTCAGATCAACTCTTTAGTGAACGTCAATGGCAGGACTCTCGATCTTGCATTCGCTAACGCTCCGGACTATATTGAGCTAATTGACCCTCCAGTTCCGCTCCTGAAAATTGACCCCCATCACAAGCCATTTCTCCTACGACTCGATACTCATTACACTACGAGGAATCACGCCAGCGCTCAAATGGGTGTAACCTATCTAGACTTCAGAAGATGTGACGTAAACCTAGTGAATAACGAACTTTCGGCTGTTGATTGGCTCTCACTGTTGAATCGACCCTCGATAGACGAAACTGTGTCCGTTTTCTATGATAAACTGCACAGGATCTTTGACAAGGTTGTTCCTCGCCGTCACTGCACTTCCAACGCGGTAAACAGAAAACCCTGGTGGACAGGGGAATTACGTCAACAACGCAACAGGCTTCGTAAGGCTCGTAATCGTTTTTTCAGTGTGAGATCAGACGAGAACAAGAACAACCTCCGTAACATCGAAAGCAGCTACAACGAACTCCTTGCATCGACCTATGAAGCATACGTCAACAATCTCCAGTCAAACTTGAAGCAGAACCCCGCATCGTTCTGGAAGTTCGTCAGGGACAGCAAAGCAAACAAACGCATTCCCTGCATTGTCGAATATGAAGGAGTGACAGCTGCAACACCTAGTGAATCTGCAACTCTATTCGCTGACTTTCTCAAAAGTGTGTTCAGTACTTCTCCACCGATTCCTCTTCCCGGAAGTTTCCAGCGAGTGCCATCGTACGACGTGAACCTGCCTACTGTATGTATCTCTCCAGAGGAGGTACTGAAATTATTGAACGACCTGGATGTTTCGAAGGGAGCAGGTGTAGACGGATTGCCTCCTTCCATTATCAAAGCTTGTGCATTAAAACTAGTGACGCCCATAACCTTGATATTTAACCAATCGCTATCAAAAGGTGAATTTCCAACCATGTGGAAAACTGCTAAAATGGTGCCAATCCACAAAACTGGCAATCTAAATCGAGTAGAAAATTACAGAGGCATTTCGATACTTTGCTGCCTCGGTAAGGTTTTCGAGAAACTGGTGCACCAGTTTTTGTACAATGCATCTAGACCGTTAATATGCGAGTTCCAGCATGGTTTCGTGGAACGGCGATCAACAACGACCAAACACTCTGTTCCACGAAGTCGAGGCTCGTAGTCAGGTTGACTCAGTCTACGTGGACTTCTCTAAAGCATTTGACACCGTACCACACATCCATATCACTGAGAAACTTCTGCACATGGGCCTCCCGATTTGGATCATTGAGTGGCTCAAATCTTATCTAACAAATCGCAAAGCTTTTGTTCAAATCGAGACTGAAGAGTCATCAGTTTTCGACGTAACCTCTGGAGTACCTCAAGGAAGTGTGCTAGGACCACTTATTTTCATTCTGTACATCAATGACCTTGGTCTCCGCTTATCGTCTGGCAAATCTTTCTTCGCAGACGATTTTAAACTATTCAGGGTAATTGCATCGGTCTTGGACTGTGCTGCCATACAAAACGACATTGACGAATTGTTGAAATGGTGCGAAGAGAACGGGATGAACGTTAACATAAAAAAATGTAAAGCGATTTCATTCACACGTTGCCGCACTGTGTTGAAATACAGCTATAAGATCGGGCCCTCTACCCTTGAACGTGTAGATTCTATTCGTGACTTAGGTGTTATATTGGACAGCAAACTGAGATTCAACGAACAAATCTCTACAACAGCTGCAAAGGCCTTTGCTATCCTAGGATACATTCGACGCCATGCAGCCTTCATCACCGACGCTTATGCTTTGAAGGCGTTATTTTGCTCATTGGTACGAAGCATACTTGAATACGCCGCACCTGTTTGGACACCGTATCAATCTACACTAGCCAGCAAATTATAACGAGTTCAGAAATACTTCGTTCGGTTTGCTCTCCGCCACCTACCATGGAACAATGAAACACACCTGCCTCCATATACCTCACGCTGCTTATTACTTGACTTGGAAACGCTGTCTGCCAGACGCCTGAAATTGCAGCGTATCTTCATCTTCGACATTCTTACGGATCGCATCGACTGCCCTGCGCTGCGTCAGCTTGTCAACTTCAACGCTCCATCTCGTTCACTTCGAACTCACGCTGCGCTTTACGTACCTCATCACAGAACAAGCTATGGACATAACAACCCTCTGAGTACCTGTATACGTGCTTTCAACACTGTTTATGATCAGTTTGACTTTAACATTAGCAAAAATGTGTTTAGTACTAGAATTAGAAATTTAGATTAAGTTGCAGTCTGAACGAGTATATCGAAGACGAAGGAATAAATAAATAAATAAATAAATAAATAAATATACAATTTTCACACTGCCATACTCTAGCATAACTATCATCTCTTTACTTTCATCTCCTCATCCATCGTATAAAATAACCACTTTAAGTCTGATACCCCACGTTAAGCATTTCCAACTATGATATTTATCGATTGGAAGGAATTGGGATCACTGGGTGGATTTAGGTCCTTTTCGACGAAATCCACACCATTATGCCTGAATCACTGTAGCACCTGCCAAATGTAGTGACTCCTTGCCAAAGCTGGCCTTAATTTCAAGGGTCCTTTGTGTAACTTCATAAAGGGCAGAATTAATGATTCCTGGCACTTCTTTTTATGAACTATTGAGTCCATCATCGTCTTATTTAAATCTGGTTTTTTCATCCTCAGCTGCAAATGCCAAATGTGTAAATTTATCGGTAAACACGAACTTAGGGTCATCTGCCGTGACCAGATAGAGCGTTTGTCCAGGAAGCTTTTTAAAATACATCTTCACGTCATCCATATGTGCATGATTGTACAAAATCAACCTTGTGCATGATTGTACAAAATCAATTTTCATTTCTCGTCTTCCATCTGGCGTAACTTTTTTTAATCAGCACGTATCGTGATGAAACTACCATTACTGCAAAAGGACCGCTTCAAAATAGCAAAGTTTCACTATGGTCGCTGCTATAACATATATTCTGAGTCTAGATTTCAACTGGATAATGATTTATTTAAGGTATTTTTTGCAATTTTATTATAACCATAATTCGAATCATTTGAAGCGTTTAGCTGAGTTTTTTTAATTTAAAGCAAACGGTAAATGAATATACACAGCAAAAAAATAATTTTGATATCACGTCAAAGTGGATGCACTACAATCATGTCGAAAATATGGTGTAATATTACTTGCTAAAAAGGACAAAATTATCATTAATACAATGCATGAACTGACATTACGGTGCTTTTACTGCATTTGTTTATTTATGTAGTCATAAAAATTACATGAAATTTTCGACATGATTGTAGTGCATCCACTTTGATGTGATATCAAAATTATTTTTTTGCTGTGTACGCGTATTTCCAGGCACAGTAGAACTTTAATTGACCACGTTTATTTCAATTTTGATTCCATTTGTTCAGTTACGGATACTGATTTGAAAATAACCGATCATGAGACTTTAGTGATTAATGTCTTAGACCATGTTAACGATAACGATAATTTTGTAAAATTGAAGTGCTGGAGGAAATATTCGAAGCAAACTGTTTCAAATTTTGTTGAGAGAAGCCTGGATTTTCCATTCGCGGCCGGTAACTTAGATGAATCTATAGCTGTTCTTGATAACGCTTTGAAAACGTGTACCAATCAACTAGTTGAGCAAAGGTTTGTTTCTTTGAAAAACTCGAACAGCTGGTACAATTTGGATCTTTTGCGTATTAAACGGAAAAGGGACAAATTGTACAAAAAGTTTTGTAGATCTAATAATGACAATCATTGGACTAGGTACACAATCGCGCGTAATAAGTATTCACAATCGATAAAGAAAACTCGTTGTGAATATGTTCAAAGGAAGATTGATCAGCATCAAAACAACAGCAAAGAGTTATGGAAAATTTTGAAATCTTTATTAAAACCTAGTAATTGCAAACCGCGGTCCATAACTTTTAATGGCACATTAGAACAGTCAGAACAAGTAATTGCATCTAAGTTTAATGATTATTTCGTAGACAGTGTTTCATTGATTAATCAATCTATTGAATTGGTCGATGAACCTGACGAAATAAAACAGCCAGTTAATAGTAGTTGCAGATTTGAAGTTTTTCACCCAATTACATTAGATGAACTTAGAGTTATTTGTTTTTCATTAGGAAAATCGGCTGGAGTAGATAATGTTAATGCTAGAGTTATTCAAGATTGCTTTCATGTCATTGGCCACATCTTTCTGGACCTTATTAATAAATCATTGCAGAATGGACATGTGCCTCAAATTTGGAAGGAATCCTTAGTGATTCCTATTCAAAAAGTTGCTGGAACGATTAAAGCCGAAGAGTTTCGTCCCATCAACATGTTGCACACATTAGAGAAAATCTTAGAACTTGTTGTTAAAGGCCAGCTGTTGGAGTATTTGAATAGCAACTCTTTGTTGATACCAGAACAATCGGGATATCGGGAAGGTCATTCTTGTAAAACTGCATTGAATTTGGTGTTAGCAAAGTGGAAAGACAACTTGGAGCGTAAAGATACGATTGTTGCTGTTTTTTGGATCTGAAACGGGCTTTTGAAACAATTTCTAGGCCCTTACTGTTAAGTACAATCAAGCGCTTTGGAATTACGAGTACTGCATATAAATGGTTTGAAAGCTGTTTGTCTGACAGAACTCAACGGACTGTTTTTAATGATTCTGTTTTCAGTCCCATGGGGAACAACCTTGGAGTGCCCCAGGGAAGTGTATTAGGGCCCCTTTTATTTATTATGTATATTATAACTTGCTACGTGTTTTGCGGTTTTGCGACATTAACCTTTTTGCAGACGATACTGTGTTATTCATTGCAGCTAAAGATTTAGAAGTTGCCGTCTCACACTTGAATGAAAATTTGAAGTATCTAAGTAGATGGTTGAAGTGTAAGCAGTTGAAATTGAATACAAGTAAAACTAAATTTATGGTAATTTCGTGGAATCGATTAAATGAGAACGTCTCTGTTGTAATTGATGATGGGACTATTGATCGCGTTCAGGAGATTAAATATCTTGGCGTGATTATTGATGACAAACTTAAGTTCAACTCTCACATTGAAAATGCCATCAAGAAAATTGCCAAGAAGTATGGAATTCTATGTCGATTGAAAAACGATTTAAGTATTGCCAGTAAAATACAGCTATACAAATCAATCATCTCTCCTCATCTAGACTTTTGCCCATCCATTTTATTTCTGTCCAATGCAACACAAATATCGAGATTACAGCGCTTGCAGAATAAAATATTGCGTTTGATTTTGAGATGTAATAGATTCACTTCCTCAACTTTGATGCTAGACGCCTTACAATGGTTGTCGGTGAAGCAATGAATTGTATATTTGACTATGGTGTTCATTTTTAAAGTAGTTAACGGTTTGCTGCCTCGATATTTGTGTGATCGAATTGAAAGAGGAAGTGACTATCATAGATATAATACTAGAAACGCGGATTATTATTATTATTTAGCTTTATTAAGGAGGCTTTCAGCCTTGGGCTGGTTCGCCTCCAAAAAGAGAAACGCGGATGAAATAAGAACACCACATTTCTTGACTTGTGCTTCACAGAATTCATTATTTTTTAAAGGAATAAATGTTTTCAATTCGATGCCTAGACACATTAAACGTTTAACAACATTAGCAGAATTTAAGAGACATGCATTTCACACGTTAAAACTGTCTTTTGAACGGTTATCCAGTGATTTTTTTTTATGAATTGACAAATTATGTATCTTGGCGAAGTTATTTTTAACGGATTACTTTGTATGGATAGCTGTTATAACGACTTTTTAATAATTATTTTAGCACTGCAAAAAACTATTTTGTTCGCCACAATGGTGATGATGGATTTTTGATATTTGATTTAATAGTAGTAGTGAAAAACAAATAGTAGTCTACAAAGGTTTGAGCCTCGCGCGCGTATTACGGATATAGAGGACTGAATTTAACATTTGATTAAAAAAAAAATGCAATTTTGAAGCTTATTTGGAAGATACCTTGAGTTAGTAGTAAGTTTTCTGGCAAATGTTGGGGGTTCGTGAGCATTCCTGACATTGCTGAAAATTATGATAGCATCAGATTGCAGGGTTACTAGTGTAATAGGATGCTTTGTTGATTGTTCATTAACTCTTGATTGCTTATAATACTTATGAATATTTTAGGTGGACAAAAAAGGCGAACTAAGAGGTGGACGCCTGAGCTTTTTAACATTTATATCGCTGTGAAGCAACTGTAAACTCTAGAGGGAATTTATATCTGTAACTGAAACCAGTTCGATTTTGTTTGCCAACCTGGTTAAAATGTCATATTTAATTATCTTAAAGATAAATCGTCCAGCTCAAACCTTTGTAGGGGGTAAGAGGTGGGACCATCATCATATATTATGGCGGTTCTTGGTGGTAATTTCTAACTATCTAAACCATCATCCTTGCAAATTTTAAGTAATTTTGAATATCTGTTTAAAAGTTACAGCTGTTTATGTATGTGCCATTTTCCACAAATGCACCCTATAGTATGGTCTCTAATGAAATGTTCATACATTTCTGAAAATTAAGATATGCCACATGTTTGGTTTTGTTGAGATCAGAAATTGACCACTCCTCCCAGAGCCTCCGGAACCTTCATCTTCTTTTGGCTTTATTAAATCCCTACTGGAACTTACTGCTCTCAACGTTGTGTCGTTTGAGCATTTGTACAGTTGTTTGTTTTTTTCTTAACCATATACCATTTTAGCATAAGTTTGTGTGTGTTTTAAGGACAAAATTATGAAATGGACAAAAGATCGAAAGAAATTTCGAGCACTTTAAGTTGGAGACTTTATTTTGTTCATTCATGCAAGCGATAAGTTTCATATGGGACCTTATAGTCATGAAGTTGAATAAGAGTTCTCGTCCTTTAAAAGTTGTAAGCTAGAAAACCTAATAACGAAAAACTTGGATCCCCGAGCAGGAGGAAATAACTAATGAATACCTAATTCTGACCTGATACCAAAATTTGGTATTGACCAGTATGACATGAGAGGTAAAATACCAAAGAATAATACCAAAAAACTATATGCAAAATACTTTGTCCATAGCAAAAAATTATATTTGGATACCAAAAGAATACCTGTGTGGTATTGTTTTGGTATTGCATTATCATAATTTGGTATTGACATAGTATTGTGGGAACAATTTTATGTATTTTACCTCTTATGTCAGGCTCATCCATACCAAGTTCCTGCTCGGTTCTAGCTCTCCCGAACAGGAACGAATATCTCGATACCTAAAATTGGTATGGATGAGCCTGACATAAGAGGTAAAATACCAAACAATAATACCAAAAAAAGGTTCTCACAATACCATTCCAATACCAAATTATGATAATGCAATACCAAAACAATACCACTCAGGTATTCTTTTGGTATCCAAATATCTATTTTTGGTATTTACAAAGTATATTGCATGTAATTTTTTTGGTATTATTCTTTGATATTTTACCCCTTATGTCATGCTGGTCAATACCAAATTTTGGTAACAGATCAGACTTAGGTATGCATTAGTTATTTTCTCCTGCTCGGGCTGCTCTAGCTCCATAACTCACCGAGTTATTAAGCTTAGCCTGTGTAGCCATTTGGTGATTTTTCCCTTAAATTTTACGCTTCGAAAATAAATTACAATGTTTGAAAATCCCTCTGTTGTTGATCGTCCTATCTTCGAGAAGGTACAGTAATAAGTCTGGTACAGTAGCAGGTTTATTTAGAACATTTCCATCTGTAAAATTTAAGTGAAAATTCACCAAATGTAACAGCCTTAGAATCCAACAATTTAATTCAGTCCCCATACTAACCATACTGCCAATTCAGTGCGAAACGGACTCTGAACGGAAAATACGAGAAATATTTAACAGTGTATCCGTTCGCTGCTTCGCATCGACTCTGCAATAACACAACAGCACTGTGTCTGTCGTAGGCATATCTACTACTCACGAGTGGGCCTACTTACGAATGTTGTTGTCGTCAACACACAGCTATAGAACAGAGACGGCGAGACTCGACCAGCAAACAGCTGAGATTCTCTGTTGAATTCAAGCGGCCTACGCTGTCGATGCTGTTCTTGTTGTGGTTGATGATGTTGCTGCAAAACTTCTGCATTTCAAAAGGGTGAAACTGCCTGTTAAAACATTGATTTCAACCACTGATTTCTCGTGAATTAAAGCTCACACATGCAAAGTAAGAATGTTTTCTCTACTAGCTGGCATAATTAGTTTACTGGAGTGAGCTTTTAATCACGAAAAATTGGTGATTGTAGTCATCAATTACGAACGCAGTTTCACCCTAATGAAATGTTGGAATTGGCTTGTTTCTCCGTCGTGATCGTCGTCATTCGTAGCAAGCAAGAAGGGGGTTTTCCGTGCGCGCTAAACATAATCGTGAGAGTGATGACGAACTACGACGCACTTCTGGTGGGGGTGTGGAAGCGCAACGGCGAAAAGGTGCAGAGAGGACTAGATTTTTTTTACTCGTTCACGGCCAATGAGAGTAACTCAAAATTGAGTCGAATGTGACTCAAGATTGCAAACAAGTGAAGTTACTCAATGGATGAGTACAATTTCCACGATTTTCCAGGAAAAACTTCTTGAATATGAGGAAAATCGAGAGGTATTTCACTCAGCCTATTAGTATACCCCTGGACTAGTAAAATGTTATCAGGCAGTTTTTCACGAAAAAGTGAGGAAATGTTTCCTCACTCGCTGAGTAACTCGCTTTTTTGTAATTGTGAGTCGAATTCGACTTAATTTTGATTTACTCTCATCTGCCGTGAGCGAGCAAAGAAAATCTACTCCTCTCTGCACCGGTAAAGCGTTTAGAATATACGTTTTGAAGAAATTTCCGATACGCAGAAAAATGGCGCAATTGTTGTGAAGCTTTGGTCTGCCATGCCACGTGATTAATGGTAATTATTTATTTGATACGAATGTTGTTTTTGTGGACATGTAGGTGATTCAGTTTCTCGCTAAACGTAATAAGATGATGGCATTGCAGTATTTTGAAAATTTAAAAACTATTAAGAATATTTCTGAAACCATCAGGTATGTTCAAGATGTCTCGGTTGAGCATGGGCATGATTGACCTCCCGTGGTTGCAACTCTTTTTACTTACTTACTTAAGAATCCTGTGCACCACCAGCGGTGCAAAGGGCCAACGTGAAAGACTTCCATCCTGGGCGGCTGCTCGCTTTTGCCTTGCCAGGTCAGATTCCTATCGACTTGCTTAATTTCCTTATTGAGGCTCCGCCGCCATGAGCCCCTGGGTCTGCCTCTGCTGCGATGTCCTGCCGGATTCCAATCCAGCGCTTGCTTGCAGATTTCGAAGTGTGTGGCCGACCCACCTCCACTTTCGCTCTTGAATTTCTGTTGCTATCGGCTTCTGATGACATCGACGATGGAGCTCGGCATTCGAGATCCAGTTGTGAGGCCACCAGGCACGAATTATATACCGCAGGCATCGGTTGATGAAGACCTGCAGCTTTTGAGTGTTCTCCGCTGATACACACCACGTCTCGCTGGCGTATAACAACACAGATTTCACGTTCAAGTTGAAAATTTGGATTTTGGTGCGTTGACTTATCTGGTTGGATCTCCATACGTTTCGTAAACTCGCAAAGGCAGCCCTAGCCTTATTGATTCGTGCACCTATGTCGCTCTTGGTCCCGCCGTCCGACGCTATTTGGCTGCCAAATATATTGGAAACTTTCGACCTTCTCCACTGCTTGCCCCGCTACCGTAAAATTGGAAGGGTTGCCCGTGTTGATATCCAACGATTTGGTCTCGTTGACGTTGATGGTGAGACCCGCCGCAGAGGAGCGTTCGGCTAGGTCATTGAGCTTACTCTGCATATCAGAGCGCCGTTGTGCTAGTAGAACAACATCATCAGCCAAATCGAAGTCGTTGAGATCAGGGTTGCTTCCACTCACTTGCTATAAAAAAATATTTTTCTGAATTATGCAATCACTATCTGATATAATGATTGGTTGTACTTGTAAGTAACAAGAAGAGGGTGTAAATTATGTGTTTGATTCATAAAACCTGTCAATTTTGCTTTCAGGGCGTCACAATCAGCGATCTTATGATTCGTGAGCGTTCACTCAGAGTGAGCGCTCACGAGTCGTAAAATCGCTGATTGTTACGCACTAAAGGCAATATTGACAGATTTCATGTGTCAAACACATACTTCACGAGCTCTTCTTGTAGCTTACACATTCTATTTATCATTATACCATCTCATGATTTCATAATTAAGAAAAACATTTTTTTATAGCGAGTGAGTGGAAGTAACCCTGGTTGAGATGCTCCATGGTGATAGCACAGACAAACAAACAGTTTTTCTTGAAAACATAGTATCTCAAAACATAGGTCCTCAGTAACGACATCTCTCTGGCTTCTCGTGGAAAACAAGCTTGCTCGCTAACTCGCAAACAATATTGCATAAAAGTTCTATAGAATGTATAGAAACGTCAAAGTTATCCGATGCCAGCGCTGCGGCGAGTAGTTCGCGGAACTGATAATATTCAAATCAACCGTTAAATACGTGTACGAAGATACACAATGAAGTGTTACGTCTGTTTGTCTGTGGTGATAGGCTGCCAAAGCAGCCCACGGTTCTGTACACGGTCAATTGCACCTACCATGATCTCGTCGATTACGATGAGAAACAGTAGCGGTGATAGTATACATCCTTTTCTCACACCAGCGACTACCCGGATAGGGTCGGACAAGGCTCCGTTATGCAGAACTCTGCACGTGAAAGCCTCATACTGCGCTTCGATAAGGTTGACGATTTTATCCGGGACTCCCTTGCGTCTCAGGGCGCCCCACAGATTCTCGTGATTGAGACGGTCGAAAGCTTTTTCGTAGTCAATGAATACCAAATAAAGGGACTCTTGGAATTCATTGACCTTCTCCAGGATGATGCGGAGCGTGACAATATGGTCCACACAAGATCTTCCGGCACGGAATCCTGCTTGCTGCCGTCGGAGAGGCGCGTCGATCTTCTCCTGTATCCGATTCAGAATAACTTTGCACAGAATTTTGAGAACAATACACAGTAACATGATGCCTCGCCAATTGTCGCCCACAGTCAGATCCCCCTTCTTTGGGACCTTCACTAAGATGCCCTGCATCCAGTCGGCCGGAAAAGTCACGGAGTCCCAGATATTACAGAATAGTTGATGCAACATTTGTGCGGATAGCATGGGGTCAGCTTTGAGTATCTCTGCTGATATGCGATCAACCCCTGGAGCCTTGTTGGATTTCATGCTTCGGATAGCCTCTTCAATCTCCTGCAGTGATGGGACCTCGGAATTGAAGTTTGCAGCTCTGCTATTGACAAATCAGCTGTAATCACACAGAGAACCAACAGATGATGCGTGGGACTAACATGCATTCATAACGTGTAAAAATTGGTGTTGTCAAATTTTATAATAAGCAATTAAGATTAATGAGAAATCCTCTGCACTTCCACAATAAGCTACTGAGATGTTGGATAAAAGGTTTGGGTTTGCCGCTGAGTGTGTTTTGGCAAACGGTACGCTGTATTAAAGTGATGCGTTCATGATAGGAGAGATAGCCACAAATTAATCTAGAATTTGAAGGGGCCTGAAATTAAACCGGTCGCTCTAAGTCCACCGAGCACCTTATTTCACATCACACCACCTATGATCGAGATGTTGTGGGCAAATTAGCTGAGCGGATCAGAACCGTCCAGTTCCAGCCTATTCTTTTGAACAGCTCTTTAGCTCACATTGAAATTATAGAAGTTTTGACACAAATTTAAAGTCGGAAATTAAATAAGTGGCTGTAGTGCTTAAATCTCAATTAGGTTCATTCATAGTTCAGAAAGAGTTTGAACAATGTTTAGAATCTTGAAAAATGACTAAAGTTTGCTTAAAGATTTTTTTTAAATCTCAAAATTCTACAATCTTGATTTTTTCAAGCGATTTGTATCTTTTCTACAAGTCTGAAAATTTCCTGGGTTTGCTAAAATGGCTTGTTTACCTATTTGAAAAAAAAAATATAGATTATTAACCATCGTAACTATCACAATGTGACATGGTTAATTAAACAAAAAGAAAGGGAAATAAATATCCCTTCCAACGAGAAATTAGAACATCTGAACATCAGAAGTTCATTCAAAAGATTCCAAGTCCATTCGAAGAAAAGATAATAATATTATATATAACGAAAAATACGATTAGGATTTTATGCTCAAAGATGGAATTCAAGCTGCTCAAAAGAAAGAAACGATTATTTATCAGATTAAAAAAATAATAAAATATTGATCAACTTCAGCCTAAACGCCCATTTTGGAAATATAGAGCATAAAAAATCTAATAAATCCATTGTTTCAGAGTAAACAAGTCAATTATGCGTTTGGTATGATACTTAAGTTCAAAAGCTATCGAACAAAATCAATGAGAACGCGTGATATGAATGTTCACACCAATTTTTCTCAAAAACAAAAGAAGTGCTCCGACCGAATCAAGTTTTATCGTCATCCGATAGGCCGAAGTGAATTCAATGGCGTTTGAATGGCATTTCAATGCATTAGACTTAATTTAGAATCCGTAGGCTGATATTTAATAGATATAGATATTTATTTAATATCTCAACAATTTGTTTCTTTTTATCAAATCTTACGGTACGTACGGAAAGGTCAATAAATTTAGAAGTCATTTGCAGTCAAACCTTTCCATTTTGTGAAAAAAAAATCCTCTCGAAAAATATAGGCAAAAGGCAGGTTGTACTTAGTAGGCCCAAAATGAGATCTAAGCCAGAAATTTCCCTTATTTGAAAAATCTGTTTGTTTAAAACAAAATTTGTAATCTGTATAAACAGATATATGTATCAAAATATTGAACGTATGACGTATGACTACAGATAAATCTGTATATGAGGCATCACTGACTGAATTGTGAAGAATCAAGCGAAAAAAAGTGGACGGTTGTGTCCAAAGCACGACCGCATTGTTGACGTAGCACTACGAGATTATTTTGCTGTTCCATTCAATTATATATAAATGACAAAATAAATGATAGAGAAATTTAATTGAATATTCGAAACCCTTGATATTCTTCATGGATGTCCCTAGAAACTTTCATTAGAATTCACTTGAAATTATCTTTCTTATTCCCTCAGAATTTAATACTTTCGGAATGTCTTTGAAGTTCTGATAAGAACTCTTTTTACATTCTTCTCGGAATTAATTTAGAATATTCATTAGAAATTTACCTGTTATTCTCTTTACAATCGCTACGTAGTTTTACACAGAACCACCTATAAATTCTTCTTTGAACTTAAACAATTGACTTTTCGTTGTAGTCAAAACACTTTAGAAATACTTCCTAAAACTTCATTGGAATCTTACATACCTTATTATCTCTAGAATTCATTCTAAAATTTCCTCTAAATTCCTTTGGAATTTTTATCAAAATTATCGAATAAGTTCTTCAAAGGGATTGTATCCGGAAAATCTAGTAGTTGAGAAGATTATTATTATCCAAAGAGAGAACGAAGTATATTTTTCGCGGTTCATCATCGAAATTCACGGACTTCTCCCGGTGATTTAGAACTCCCGGCTTTTTCCCGATTTCCAGGTTCACTGGTTACTCTGTATCTAGTATACAATAGGTTTTATCCGTCTGAATAACATTACTAAAGATAGTAATCTCCTATCTAGTCGAAACACAGAAAACGAACCTAACTCAGAGAGTGAGTACCTTTAGCTCATTCGTAAGGATACATTTCTAAAAGCGTTGGTCACTCAGCACATGATTAACCTAAGTAAAAATGACTCACTCTCTGAATAAGATTCGTTTTCAGTGAATGTAGTCTGCTTAAGCAAGCCTATTGAATCAAATGTTATTAGCGCTGCATGATGAGTGAATTCTGAACTAAGAAGCCAATCATGCGATAGGTAATGTCCATCCGAATAACTTCACTGAATACAGAAATCTGCTTTCTGGCTGTGCTGTCAAATTAAACATAGAATTTTATGCAAATTTCACACTGAGCTTGACTATCCAATATCGAATTTCTAGCCGAGATGGCAAGCTAAATACATTGAAAACGAATATTAATCAGATAATGAGTCTCTTTTACTGATTCGTATGGAGAGTTGTCATCATAAACAGCTCCCAGTGAATCATTCGGGTCGATGATTTAGATCCGGAGCTGAGCTGTGAGATGGCGAGCTGCATTTCACTTATCGGTTATTTGCTTTTGTGCGGATATTTGCTTTTGATGCGGAACAGGAATGAGACTCCTTGTGAGAAGAGCAAGTAAGTATGATTTAACTTTAATGAAAACGATTAATTTAATACTTTTCCACGGTCATGAGGCATTGAACAGCAAAAAAAAAAAACTAATATCGATGAACGTAATTCAAGCTGATATATCAAATATTGATGTGCTTGCCAAAACAAGATGAAAGATTACCAACCGGTGGAAACTAACGATTTAAAATTGGTTCACTACTTTTTTTTTTTGCTCACACTGAGAGCCTCCTGGTAGTGGTTGCTCACACTGAGAGCCCCCTGGTAGTGGACTCCTCGATAATATTTTTTTTTAACGTTACAAAAGAAAACATATAGACATATAAATATAACATTACTAATTTTAAAGGTGTGTGATGCAAAATAACAATCATTAACAAGGTTAGGATGTTCCCAGTGGAACAAAGTTCCTTTGAAGGGATCCTCAACTCTTAAACAATTCAATTAATTAATATATACAATTTAATATCTTAAGCTTAGCGTAAAGAGTGTAAATTTTATAATTATAAATCGATAGTTGACACGAATTTATATCAAGAACTCGTTGATTTTGGATTTGTAGTATCGCTTTAAACTGGTTTTGAAAAATTGTCGGTTGTTTAAGTTTTTCAAACATTCCGGAAGTGCATTGTACAGAGATGGACCATAAAAAGAAATTCGTATTTGACCGAGGCATGTGAATGCTCTCGAGCGTATTAGGTTATTCGCATACCGAGTGTTATGATCATGATTTGTGATTGGTAAAATGAGGTTACGATGCATGTTGGGATTTTTTAGCGAATCATATATAAACAAACAAGTTTGTAACTTGCACAAACCGCGTAACGGGAGAATACTGTGCGAATTATTTGCGTAGAGTTGAAGAGTGGAAAACAATTGTGGAAGGTGATAGATGATTTTTATGCACCTATTTTGCAATACTTGCAAGTTTTTTAGTTTATCCTTGCAAGCAGATGAGAATGAATACAGCCATGATAAAAAGTTAGAAGTGCGTTCCTAGGTACAAATTTACTAACACGATACATTAGGCCACATAGAGATGATACTTTGCGTTGTACATGTTCTATATGATCCCCCTAAGAGAGCGTAGGATCTAGTACCAAGCCCAAATATTTAAAACTTGATACTTTCTCTATTACGTTAGACCCAATTGACGGACTGTTGTGTTGAGAAATTTTTTTCCTCGGTGAGTGGAACACCATATATTTAGTCTTTGATAAGTTTAACGAAAGTAAGTTAGTATCAAAGTATCTCATGAGTACCTGTAAATCATCGTTTATGCAGGAAACGATAGATGCAGTATCCTGATTTGGGTAAAAAAGTGCTGTATCGTCAGCAAATAATTTAGCTATTCCCTTAAGAGGTAAATTTCCTATATCGTTTATATAGATAAGAAATAAGAGAGGCCCGATATTACCACCTTGTGGAACCACTATATTTACTGATCGGAGAGAGCTCTGTGCTTCTTTATATACCACAAACTGTTTCCTATCACTCAAATAACTACGTATAATGTCATTAGCCAATCCACGTATCCCATAGCTTTCTAATTTTTTCAGTAAAATATTGTGATTCAGGGTATCAAATGCTTTTTTTAGGTCAATAAAGAGGCCTCCTACGATACATTTATTATCAATTTTATTCAGTAAAAAATCAACTAGCTCGACTATTGCTGTTGAAGTACTACATCCTTTCCGAAACCCGTATTGAAATTTATACAAAACATTAAATTTGTTCAAGAAATTGACAAGTCTATTTACTAGCAATTTTTCGAAAAGTTTATTTATTACAGACAGTGTGGAAATAGGACGATAATTACAAGGATCAGACACATCGCCGGCTTTAAAAATAGGCACCACTCTTGCTACTTTGAGACAATCTGGATACTTCCCTTGTCTCAGTATACAATTGAAAAGTCGAGTAAAATTTTTTGCAAACTCATTGAGGTTATGTTTGATGATACTTGCTGGAAGATTATCAGGGCCACAGCTTTTTTTTAGTATTTAGATTATTAATCAAGGAAGAAACCTCAATTACATCAGTAGGTTTGAGAAAAATAGTATGCTCTAGGTGACTTACAGTACTCAAAGGATTTAAGTTATTTTTTCGAATACTACTAGCAAGATTAGCTCCAATGTTTGAGAACAATTGGTTAAACATTTCACAAATTTCTGAACAACTTGATGTTTTATGTCCATCATATTGAAGTTCAATATTTGAAGCATGTTTTTTCCTTCCCAATATTCTATTTAAGTTTTTCCAAACATTTCTTTCAGATGATCATTATAAGGATTTTTCTTTACTTTTTTCAAATATTTGTTTTTAAGTTTTATCCATTGCCACGTATGATAGTTAAGCCAAGGACAATGTTTAGTTTTAAGATTCACTCGTTCAGTTATCGACTTGGTGCATTGTGCTAATATAAGCCGTTTTTATAGCGATAATGGATTCATTGACATCTTCGTAGCAAACGAAACCATTTAAAAAACCAGTAAAGAGTTGATTAAGTTTGTAGTTATCTACAATTTTTTTTGTTAACACGACATGTTCTTTTGGATTGCTTATTCTGAAGGATGAAACAATTACTTGACTAGCCCCAAGCAAATCGATTGACGTACCCCATTCTAGTCGAAATTCTAGTACTACTCTTTGTTTGTTTTAATTCGCTATGAAAGTTTGACAGATAAAATAAGGGGTTCGTGGATTTTCCTCTGTTTCGAGGGTTGCATCGATTAGCTTGGGACCGAAGATAGAACCAGAGCTGAGCCAAAAAGTTGAGCACATTTCTTCGGGACCTTCTAGTCTTAGAGTTACCTCTATGATATTAAATCCATGATTTGTTCGGTAAAACCATAGAGGTAACTCTAAGACCAGAATGTCCCGAAGAAACGTGCTCAACATTTTGGCTCAGCTCTGGTACTATCTTCGGTCCCAAGCTAATCGATGCACCCTTCGAAACATAGGAAAATCTTTGAACCCCTCATTTTATCTGTCAAACTTTCATAGCGAATCAAAACAAACATAGTGTAGTACTAGAATTTCGACTGGAATGGGGTACGTTAATCGATTTGTTTGAGACCAATAGGCTAGTCAAGTGGTGAGCCAATTTAAGATCGTTAGTTTCCACGGGTTGGTAAAACTGTGTGTATCGTGCAATGTAATATTTCACAATTGATGGAATTAACCTGTTTGCATCAGTTTTAATTTAACATTGAACAACTTTTTTTGCTGCGTACAACAAAGGACATGGACATCACCAAAAATCGGTCATGGTCACAATGATTATGATCCGAACAAAGAGGGAATACAAAATCAAACGCGACGACCACCCAACACCACAAAAAACCCGTGCAAACTACGATCATCCAAACCCGGAGACAACAAGCTGCGAAAAAGCACTTAGAACTTCATTGAATTCTTATTTTAAGCATTGTTTATTGTTTCGAATTGGTCCTTACGTAAGATGTGAGCAAAACTGCCTCCATATTTTTTTTTTTTAATTTGTTTCAGATTTTTTGAAACAAGTTGCACTGAATCTGGTCACAATAAGAGATTAAAGGATCAAAACTACAACACAACGAAATTGAATTAGTCAAGAGCCAAGCCTGCTTACTCGATCGCGATCACGGCACCTTATTTTCTCCCTATAAACGAATTACGTTTCAATATGAATCAAAGTCTACCTCTTCACACCTTGTAAACGTCAACCGTCACACGCAATTGAAGTCATCCCGCCGAGTAACAGAAGGGAATCGTTAACAATGTTAATAAGGATAGTAATCTCCAACAGCTATTACCGTGGATTAAATCCTGATCATGAATGCCACGCTGCTTTAAGGTCGATGTCTGTGTTAATCAATACGTATACAAAAAAAAAAAAACATTTGGCAGATCCTCCATTCATGGTCGCTACTTAAAGTTACTCCGGATCAGAATATTAATAACTTGAACAAACTCTCCAAATCAATCCATGATCAGAGCTGGTAAATATCACGGCCGACCTGTGACAATGAGAGAACACTCATGAGAACAATTTTTATGCGGTTTTGACATTAAAATTTCTAACTGAATAAGATGAATTTAAGCATGGAACCATATGTAATTGGTAGAGTGAATATATTATTGAGATTTCCTCGGTGCAAGTAACTTTAATAACAATAAATGAGCTAGTAATTACGATGATAACAACACTGTCACATGAGTGTTCACTCGGCTGTCGACAGAAGCAGACCACTCTCAATGTGTGTCACGCAATCGTCTGTTTACTCGGCAGCAACCATTGTGTGGTCCTCCTCATTGGTCTTCATCAGCAGTTCTTTCGATCGATGCGACTTTGGAAAGCAACCGTTGCGTGATGAATGTGTGAGTGCTGACCACGTTTTGCGTCCATTGCTGCAATGGAAGCGCTCTGCTCCCCGTTGGCGAATCTGCCATAAAATGAAACCACTGGAAGCGGCTCCCGTTCTGGTGGAGGAGGCTTTTCGGATAGCGGAAGATAAAGTGCTTATTGTGTTGTACCTTTTGACTATAGTTTTAAGATGTATTGTTTAGTGAACAAGAATCTTCTGCTCTGTAAAGTTAATTCAGTTGAGCCTTATCAAATAAATTAATAAACAAAAAAATAAGAACACTGTCACGTTCTGTCATTACACAAAGTTCAATGAGATTTTGATGAAAATCTCTATCATCGTTTTCTTATCCGATGATAGTGACAAAAGTATCTCTGTAAATATCGCGTGAGATTTTCCATTGAAAATTACATGTGGCAGCCCTGTCCATAATAGATGTCCAATTTATTCGTGACTGGCCCTATCATCACCACTCCCGGTAATTCACACCAATCCACAATCACACCAAATTTAAAAGTAATAATTCATTAACTTAATTTAGAAGATATTAAAATTTCTATCTTTTGCATCTTTTGAGTTATACACCTTAAGGTGTGTAGTTGCAGAGATCTAAATGTTTTATATCAACCGATAGAGAGTACATTTTCTTCACGAAGTTGTAGAAAATCTTATTTCAGGCAACTTTGCAGCAGGCATTAAGTTGCCATGAACTCAATTTATTGAGAAAATTGAGGTAGTTTGACAGTTGCACAATACAAACAGTTTTTATTGCTTTTCTACATTTTCATCATTTTGAAGATGAATGCCTCAGTATTGTCTCAATATATCTTCCATAGAGATCTGCGATTTCTCGTCAAAGTTTCTCAGATATCTGCATGGTTATGCCGGAGCCACGGCTGATCTTGGGAGATTTTAACTCTCACGGTACAGGGTGGGGGGAACTGTACGTCGACAACCGCTCAACCTTGATATACGACATGTCTACATCTTCAAAATGACAATTCTGAACACAGGGGAAGCAACACGAGTAGCACACGAGTAGCACGGAAGTTTTTTTTGCTGAGCACCAATGCTACGTATCTGAAAATAAAATTTAGTTCATTCAACGAACGCGCTCGTTTGTGCTACGAATCTATTCGCTGTTATCTGCAACGAAATAGGTTCGTACTTTGTAAGAATCTAGTTTCGTTTAGATTCCCAAAATCGTTTACTTCGTAATATTCGTGTATTTTACGAAGCGTCGTCAGGCTCACTACGATTGATTCATAAGATAGGTACGAATTATTCGTGCGAAAAAATGCATGGACTGTAAATAATACGAAGCATTCGTATACTGCCAAAACAATATCGTTCATTGTACGAAAATAAAGTCAAAGGGAAATGAAAATATCTTAAAAAATAAAAATAAATAATGTTCAGAAGTCAAAGTAAAAAGTTTATTGACATTAATTAGCACAGGAGCACTCGCAGAAAATTCGAAATCATCATCTTTCTCTTGAACCAAGAAGTTGAATTCAGTCGCATGTCAGGCAGCATCTCTGGCTTATAGTGCGATCGTAGCATGTCCATGAAGTTTTGAAAACGACAACGGAATCCAAAACCCTTATGTGCTGCGGCAGCATGTGGCATATTCCAGGATCTTTAAAAAATATCCCAACCTGATTATATCGATGGTGTGGCCTAGGGGAATCATGTAGTCACGAAAAGGATGCAGTCCAGGTTGCGATACAGGTAGTATTGGCTGACCTTTACAAGCTGAACCAGCGCAATATACATGCCAAAACACACGAGCCGAATCGACCGCTTTTCCGTCTAAGGAAAGATCTTCAGGCTGTCGATGAGATAGGGTATGTAGAAGGCGATTAGTTGCAAATATAAATGTTAAAACTATGATAAATCACTCACGCCAGATTACTGATGCCGGGTAACGGCCAGCTCTTGTGACGAGATTCTCCGTTTGAGAAATTCCACTTGTACTTTGTACTTTTCCATGATGCTCATTACATTGTTGGAGATGCGCTATTTTTTCGTCGTCAGAAACTGCAGATCCTCGTCAAACCGGAGATCGAGCCATCAAAGTTCACCGTTACCGTCCGACATAATAGTACCAAATGAATCACGAAAAGTTTTCGCCACAAATAACACAATCTCACAAATAAATTTGTTTGCCATTGCCATCGTTGTATATAAACATTAATACCAAAAACAAATTCATGCAACACAAAAACGAATGGTTTCGCAATATTTACGAATAACGTAGCTATGATAGATAGTGCGCACGAATGTTTTTCGTAGGATTACGAAAAGTTCCGTAGTGTATACGAATACTTCGAATGATTTTTGTAGGCAAGCCTTACGTCAATACGAAATTCAGTTCTTGTATTTTGCGAATTATGCGTAATGTTGTCGTTGTAACTAACAACATGCAATACGAATATTTCGTACAATTAACGAAAAAGATGTTTTATGTACGAAACCCGTTTCTACGAAATAATCGTGGACTAATTAACGAATAAATATTTTCAGTGTACGCCAAGGAGGCAGCTTCCACACCTGGACCCTACCTATCGACCCATCAACTCATGAACCGGGGACCAACGGCTTTACTTTCCTTCCGAGGGTAGGCGTGATTTGAGATGTTATGCCTCAGAACAACCCGGCGGCGCCGACTAGAATTGAACCCCAGCCTGCTGGGGTGAGAGGTAATCACGCTAGCACGGAAGTTGAAAATCATTGAAAAGCTCCGGACAAAGATTTTGTTTGTATGATGTCAGAATAAGAAATCCTTTAATATAATAAACAATGAAACAGCTCACATTACGGAGATCTAAGATTTCGTATTCCATCTTTTAAATTTCACATCGCTACTTACATAAAATTACAAAGCCACTCAAATGTGGATGCAAAGTGTGACAGTGTATGATAAGAAAACTTTTTCATTCAGAAGTGCTTTCACACAACATTAGCAATGCCATCAATCACCCAATCACCGTTCATTCCGGATACCGCGCTTCATCTCCCATTACTCATCGCTGGCTGATCGCCCCATAATCGAACCTCATCTCCCACCGAATAAACGCACGTGCAATTAATTACCCTTGACCAACGAGGAAAACCAACTGCGTCTTCCGTCACTCACATGGGGCAACCCAATCGACGACGACGACGACGACATCACAGTACCTAGTATAAAAAATAGCCTTTTTCATGAAAATTCCTACCCACTCGCCAAACAAAAGACATATTCATCAAACGCACACTTACGACTCGGGCGGCAGTGCCAATTCCGCTTAGCATGGGAGGGAAAATTTTGATTAATCATCATGAACGCGGCTCGGGCGATTAGCGAAAGTAACCAGACGAACACAAAGTCGAAAGAAGGAAATGATGTGCGCTCGCCGCAAGTGGTGTCCCCGAGCAACAGCGCGCAAGTGTTTATGGGCCCCCCTGCCGGGATCATTTGCGGGACCAATCTTTCGTCGACAAAGACTCTGCCTAGTGGAAAACAAGACGAAAACCAACCAGAAAAAAAACACCCATCAAATCAAAGCGGACTGAAAATTTCCCCCTCGCTTTCCTTCCACAGTAGGCGTGTATTGATTCGGATCGGATGCGGTTGCGTTTACAGTCACACACATACAAACAGAATTGAGAATTGTAACGAACAAGCGTACAGTCTCAGTTTACTTGTTTACAGATGAAGTGTTTTGGGTAAACAAAATGCGTAATAGTGCACTTCACTCTTTGCTTGGAAACGGGACGGAGCAGACGTAGTAGGTACACGAACTTTGGTATAGAATCAGGAAAATCACAACTCGGGCACACTGGGTCGAACAATTGTCCGTACACATCAAGCTGAACTCAAAATGAATAAGCGTGTGTTTTCTCTAATATGGTTAATATCATATCAGGCATAACATTTGATAACGGCACAAAAGCATTTGTAAACAAACTTTCTAAGGCCCTTTACACGCGATTAAAAGTACGCCCACGCAAACCAATAACATCATCAGATAGGGGCAACTATCACCTTTCCGAAAGTGGTATTGGTTTGCGTGGGCGTACTTTGGGTCGCGTGTAAAGGGCCTTAGAAAGTTTGTTTACAAATGCTTTTGCAATAATCAGTTTCGGCTTGGCAGTCTAGCAATCACTCAATCAGAACAAATCAATTTTGTAATTTGTCCCTACGTTTCGGCTAATACAAATCCAACACAATACAAATGCTTTTGTTCCGTTATCAAATGTTATGCCTGATATGGTCAGCGATAAGATGAAGATGTATGCCAAACAATAAAATTTTATTCAACTATGAGTTTAAAAATTTCTCCGGGTAATAAAACCAATAGTTGGGGAGATATTTTGGAAAACACCATAATAATCAATGAATTTAAGTATCAGACAGTTACCACCATACGAGAGTTGTCTTCATGAGCATTGTAATGGTTCAATATGGGTCATTGCGCGCAAACGTGAAATTGACCGCTTCCGATTTGTACCGAAATTTGGAGGAGATGTTCATTTTGGTCCAACTTTTATGAATCAAAATTTCTAATTAATTATTATTTTTGTGCAGTGTTGCCAAATATTTTATATTTGCGTTTAAAAACCAGCAACGGAATTTTCTACGAATGAGAATATTTCCATTTCCATTCTGAGAGCACAATCGTGTTTTCCATTGTTTTACCTTTGTTGCTACCGTAATTTACGTATTAAATTCGGATTTCACACGTCTTGCCGTCTGTTTCCCAAGTAACATTTTAAGTTTTATGAAATACTACAAAGCAACTATTAAACAACATTCATAAAACCCTGGTCAAGGCTATTTTGTCATCAATGAATCCACCAAAACCTCATGAAGGCTAGAATATGTCCAGTTGGCCCACCCTGGAGAAGGTTCTGAAGGGTGTATTCTCGAAGCTCTTCAAGATTGATTTACTGCAAAAAGTTGCATGACGAATGCATTGAGAACCATTTGAAAACTACAATGAAAGCTATTGAGCAACAATAAAAACCTCTTCCGAGCCATTTCCCCTAACCGCATGCTAAATCCACTAGGAAAGTATCAATCAAGATAGAAAAGGATTTAGGAATCCGATCTTATCAAAATAATAAAAATAAAAAATGATGGTATAAAAATCTTGTTGAACATCCAAATTTATTACAATAGTACTCATTAAGTGGCCTTGTTTTAAGTGCCTTATTATTTGTTATGTGAAATGTACGTTAAAACATCGAAAAAAAAATCCGCCCTCGTTAAACGTCGATTTGACTAAATATTTTATATTGAAAAAAAAAAAAATTCTTCAGATCGAGCTTTGCCGAGATTTTTTTGTACGATTTTCGCATTTAAATGTTTGCTCGTTGCTAAATTTACCAAAATATAGTTATATCCAAAGAAAATTGGATTGAAGACTGTAAAAAAACAAGCAAACTAATTGTAACATGGCGGTGGCATCAAAGTTGATTTTCATGGGTCATTTGTGAAAATGTTGTTTTGCTTTCAAGAAATGCTTAACAAATTCATAAGGCTGAATTGTATTTATCTAAAGCCATTTTTCTTGATCCTAACCCGTTCAGATTTATGTCAGCATTTATGGAGGCAAAGTTGCCTGCAAATCGTGAAACGTCAAAGTTTGTTTTTCCAGGGTTCTTCCAGGCGGTTTTCTCCCGATGGATTGTGAGCAGTTTCTCAGATAGTTTGCGATATTGTTTTGCAACATTTCGCATTTCGAACAGCTGGAAGCGCAATCATCTCCGAAAAAGATCCCCTTCTTCCGGATGGTTACAGAAGTGCACCATCCAACGATGCAGGGATGTACGCTTGAATGAAATTTTCGAAGAGTTGATTCTTTCGCCGAATAAAATCGCTGACTATGGATCGGAGACCAGCTAATCTCCGCTAACTAACAGTTTCAGTGGTTTGCTGTCAGTTGTTATTTCGATTGTCATCTATTCGTACGATCTGGAGAAGTCTGGTATGTTTTTAAACTTTCGACAATGTTTTATGAATTCGAGAGCCACGCTCACTTTACTCTTCTCCGCCAAATGATCAGTCGTTGATGGTGTGCTGGTTCTTCTAAAGAAGTAAATTTTGCTGAAATCGGCTTGAATTTTTCATCCTACTTCTTTTATCCTTCGAGATTTCCTTGTCATAAATTTGACTTTTATTAACTATGAGGAACCATCCTTTAAGCTCAATTTGTAAACAGAGTAATTGGGGTGCTTACGCTGCACTTTAATAGCCTAAAAGCAACAATAAATGCTTTTAGATCTAATGCAAAACCTAATGGTTTTATGATTGCTTTTATAATGATAGAACACGTTTAGAATGTTTTTTTATCAAGGCATTAATAAACAATTTCTTAGGTCGTTTATGCTTGAATTACAGAACAGTTTTAAGGAGGGATTGATAACTGGTTTAAATTTATTTTTAAAACAAGACAGTTTTTGAATTTCTTGACAGAATATAAAAGGTTTTTAAAACAGCAAAGAGGTGAATTACTAAGCAGGAATGTTTTACACTTTGAAATGCTGTATTTAAACTAAATGGATTGTTCACTGCCGTTATAAAACCATCATAAATCAGAGTGGATGCCAAATCTCACCTGTATAAAACATTCCCAATCGATAGATCGCTACTCGATCTGGCTCGACAGAATCAAATTGAATATGAAAAATCGACCTGGAAAGATGAAATTTGCTGATGTCTGTGTGTGCGTCTGTGGACGCGTTTCATATACACACTAAATAGGAATATCTAAAAGTCGGTTAACATTACTGTTAATTGTACAAAATTACATATACCGACATTATCGGTAAACTTCGATTACCTAAAATTATGTACTGGTGGAGGAGAAACGTAAACGTTAAAAATTACCTACTTTTAGATTTAACTTTTTACCGAAAAAAACCGAGATTACGATAATCTTTGCCAGGTCATTTTAGAAAATGAAAAATAAACATTAAAATTGTATGGAGTATTAGTTGTAAAATGTTGTGCTCCATGTTTGATTTTCTCAAATTCTTCTGAACAAACAAATTTCAACTTTATCTTATCATTTAGCAGATTCAAAGAATATTGATTTCGCTAGCTGCTGCTAGCTGAAAACTTTTAGATGGCTCCATCTGTATTTCTCTATTTGCAATCGTGTCCATATGTTTTATCAACTTTATTGAATTTTGTTACAGTATTTATTTGTATGTTTAGTAGATTTGCCTAGAGTATCCTTTATTTTTGATATTACGCTAGTCAAATCTTGAAATATCCAGTTGACTGTTCAACTTACAAACTGTAATCAATCAGCTTGTGGGTTGTTAAAGCGGCTTGTTTACCGATTTGACAAATAAAAATATAAAATCATAGTACCTGTCACCATGTGATATTGTTAATTAAAGAATTAGAATGAAAAACTAACATTCCTTCTAACGAACAATCAGAAATCAGAACAGCATCAGAAGTCCGTTAAAATTTAACGAAGATAATAAAATAAAAAGTGAAAAATTGGTACCGTACCTATTCAAAAGGAAGAAAGGCTTATTTATGGATATTAATAAACATAATTCAGAGTTAAACATATATTTCAGTTATTTGAAAAATCTGAATAATCTATATATTAAAAAAAAACAAATCTGTGATCTGTATATACAGATATCTGCGAGGATATCTGTATCAAAATGTTGGAAAAATCTGTATCATAACAGATTAATTTGTATATGTTACATCACTGAGACGACGACGAAAACACCCACATCGACCGGAGGAAAGGCTTCCCGCAATAGGCAGTATAACTAGGCCGCCGTCATCCGGTCGGCATCGACTTGCACAGGTGTGGCCACAATTTGAAAAAAAACAACAGGTCCACCAATTCAAAAACGGTAAGAGTTAAGAACTGAATGATCAACATATTTGTTCCGTCCACTAGCGGTCCTTCGTCAAGCTTCCGTTCGTGCCCCTAGACACAGACCCTTCATTTTTTTTTTATATCTTGCTGAGACTGCTTTTTGCAGTTGAAAGAGTGTGCTGCTCTCACATTCTCTTTCGTTATCCGGTATGACCTCGATCACGTGTGATCTATTGTTTGGTTGGTGCGATGAGCCAGGCTTTTGTTCGCGCGACTGTGGTATGTTCTTAAAATAATAAAAACCATAATCAAGTTCAACCATGCAGTGTTTGAGCTTGACAATTAACAGACTAAAGTGAATGATCGGGAAAGGTGATTGAAGGTTTTTTACTCTAATTTATTTTCCAATGGACTCTTTTTCGCAAGCGTGTACCAAACACCGACGCCAGGAAGGCAACTCAAGATATCGAACTCATCAAAACATGTGCTGCGGCTTCACTTCCATTCCGATGGAAGACGTGACCAGAGATTTTTCGCCTCAGAAAATTCCAACGATCTCGGTTGGGATTGAACCTACTGGGGTGAGAAACCTATGTAGATATTGTGCAGCAGATAGGATTGGCTGAAGGAGTAATTTATGTTGGTTTGTTAGTGATAGTTGTACGGTGTCAGAATCCGTGGTCGTGGGGAATGTTTCGGGGTCCATCTGCTCAATGCAGAATGTATACATTTTATATTGGTTGGGCGGGTTCTGGGTCCTTTTCCGGGATCTTCTCGCAATACCCTCCCGGGTGAGAATCACCCATCACGCAGCTGCAACCACACACGTCCTATGAGGTCGATGATCACCATCCGAAAGAGGACGAATGTCGTTGTCGCTAGTTGAGCTGCTATTTGGGTGCGAGAGGATGAACTCCCGTTCTTATGACAGTTCACCGAGGGGTTAGACAATGGATGTTAGTATATATCAAACAGCAATTAATAATTAACCGGTACAGTCATGTGTACATCTCACAGTAGCCCATACATACATTATTTTGAATGTTTTTTGCAAGAGGCACGCAATACCCAGAACCAGTGCTCCGGATTTTTTTTTTCCTTTATTTAACGTCGGTCTCTGTTCCGCAATCACCGACGGACATCGATTGCCATCCATTGACGGCAACCGAATGTGCAGGAAGGCAGCTTCCACACCTGCGTAGTATATCGCATCCATTCACAACACACATGGGCCGGGACCAACGGCTTTACTTCCCTTCCGAAGGAAGACGTGACCAGAGATTTTCCCTAGCAGCACACATGTCACTGAACAATTGTGGTTACTTGTGTGTCACTTATTCCAGTCACAATCAAGTTGCAGCAGCTTATTTCGATCGAAGTGTGCTGCTTGGGTTTATGCCTCAGAAAAATCCCACCCACCTCGGCTGGGGATTGAACCCAGACCCAGTGGGGTGTTAGAAAGCAGTCACGCTTATCACTTCACCACCGGCGCTGGCTAGTGCTCCGGATTTAAAGTCCATCCAAAAGTAATTAATGTAAATAATGCATTTAGAAGTAGTAATGAATGTAATGTTAATTATATTGACGATTTTAACATAATTACTAGTACTCAAAATGTAGTTAATGGCTCTAAAATAAAGTTAATTGTGAAATTACGGCTGTAATTAATCGATTTAAAAGGTGATTCAGTTTCAGTGATAAAATGTCACTGTAATTAAATGGTTTTGTGCAGTGTTTTTTTATACTTGGCTTCTGATCCGGCCAAAAACTTCCATAGTTTGGCAAGGATTCGATTGCCCGATTCTGAATTGCCACCAAAACCGAAGTTCATGTGGATCTTCTCTACAAGCAGTTCAATTACTGGTACAAACAGCCAATCAAGTGCAACGGAAGATCGACCGTATGAAACTCAGCGAGTGCACCTATAAGCTATACATCTCAAGCCACCAAACCCACGACGACCCATCGTTAGGTGGTTAACTCCATTTTGTAAACAAACCTTGTAAGGCCATTTTTTCGTGAACCGAAGTCCGCAAAGGCAAACTAACATCATGAACAGGTAGGGGAAATTCTCCTCTACCCGATTGTGGTTTAGGTTTGCAAATGTAGGTTTCGGTTCGCGAGAAAATAGCCTTACAAGGTTTGTTTACAAAATGGAGTTGAGGCCATTTCAATTGCTGGTCTTGATATCTCTGATATGCTGCAATCATGTAAATAATTTTTCAGGATGCTTTCTCGTACTGGCTGCATTTGTATTTGAGGAGACTAGATTAGGCAAAAAAATAGATTTAAAAAGTATCAGGGTGTAATTGTAGTACTTAAAACTGTAATTAATGGAATTAATTTAATTACAGCTCTTTCCTGCGTTGGAATTACAGGTTATTCCGTGCCCCTCGTATGTTTGTCAATGTTTTTTGAAGTTTAGAGCCTGTTCATTCCGGGAGGCGTGGAAAATGTAGGATTGATAGCTTTTATTTAAGTGATTTCGACATCTCATGATTGCAAAAATGATGCAATTTTTCAGCTGAAACTTAAACTCATTCATAAGCTCCAGCTGAAAAATATTCTAATTAATTTATTATAATTTAAATAGGTTCCTCTTACCATCTGGCGAGATAACCTCGATCGCACGGTATCTAATGTGTGGTTGTTGCGGATGGCTGTATGTGATGAGGTAAGTTTTGACGTAGACTACGTCTTACGGGAAGGTACAGGAGGTAAATCAAAAATCTTAAATTGCGACCGTCACGAAGCAGTGTTAAGTTTAGAACGCTTTTCACCTTGTCATTTATATTTGAAATTAAATTCCAAATACACCATTCGATAGGAAATTACTCTACGAATCTGCTGAAAAAAATACTTAATAAATATTCCAATTTTAAAATTTAAAGTAAATATCTTTGATTGACATGGATCAGCCTGACATAAGAGGTAAAATACCAAAGAATAGTGCCAAAAAAAAAATGCATGCCGAATACTTATTAAATAATAAACATTGATATTTGGATACCAAAAGAATACCTGTGTGGAATTATTATAATATTGCATTCGCTGAATATGGTATTGGAATGATGTTGCTGGAACATTTATTTTTTGGTATTTTACCTCTCATGTCAAGCTAATCCATACTTGTTGCTGCTCGGGTTGTAATTATGTAAACTGGGGCAGCCCAAGCAACATTCTTGGTTTTATTGTGGTATTCAGTCCATTATATGCCTTAAAACCTCTACAAAAGGCACGGCTCAAAGTCTCTCTTATAAAGGAAAAAAACCTCTACAAAACGATGATAAATCCATCATTGTTATTAAGAAGGTGTACTAGTTATGGCTATACGTTTATAATATGATGTGTACCAATTATGGCCAATCAAATTCCCATATGCCATCATTGGAACACAACATGATAGGAATGTATAGCCATAACTGTAGATGAACACACACACACTTAGAAATGCCTAGTTTTACATGATACGTAAATCAGTTTAAACTTAAATCATGGAACGTAAACAAACATGTCATGTAAAATTAAGTGATCCGAAACCGAAACATACGCAACTGCACAGTAAAAAAATAATTTTGATATCACATCAAATTGGATGCACTTTAATCGTGTCAAAAATATGGTGTAATATTACTTGCAAGAAAGGACAAAATTATCATTAATACAGTGCATGAACTGGCATTACGCTGCTTTTACTGCATTTGTTTATTTTTGCGGCCAAAAAAATTACATTAGATTTTCGACATGATTGAAGTGCATCCTCTTAGATTTAATATTAAAATTTATTTTTTGCTGTATGGACAAAAGGTGCGTTTGATTGAATCTAACTTTTTGTTTCTTTCCACTGATTCTTATGCGCGCTTGTTTATGTCGGTCTAAGGGCACCGAAATTTACATGACCTTTTCGTAGTGTGCAGGTATTTTGAAGTGATTTGTTAAAAAATATCGGTTTTCAATGAAATTGCAATGCTTTGCATCTTGCAGCAAAAATAATATCCCAAGTAACCAAAAGTTCTGATAAAAGGCTATTTATGGCTTAAGCAGTTTGGTTGAAGGTGGTCTATAGAATTCTAAGCAGCCTCATTTTTTAGTCGTTATAAGAACTTGAAAGTTCCGGTACCATAATTGAAGAGCATTCTAAGCAGCCTCTGGTGGAACTTGAACGGAAATTTTAGAAAATAAATTAAAAAAGTATAATGAGAGAGAGAAGGATTAGTATTTTCCATTTAATTCCACTACTTTATTTGCTTATCCTTGACAGATACGCGTATTTCGTCTACAATGTGCAGACTTCTTCAGTGTCTTGTACTAATAGTCGAGTATTAGTACAAGACACTGAAGAAGTCTGCACATTGTAGACGAAATACGCGTATCTGTCAAGGATAAGCAAATAAAGTAGTGGAATTAAATGGAAAATACTAATCCTTCTCTCTCTCATTATACAGGTATTCCACTAAGACGCCCACATTCATCAGGATTCAAATTAAAAAAGGTTTTTGTCCTCTACACCAATTCTATATTTAGTTCGCACTTTTATGAAAGTTATTTCTAAGGGCAGGTATTAATGTGTATTGATTTATCAGCATTAGTAGTAGTAATGGAGCTGTTTGAAGAATCAAACCCAGTCCTTCTGCGTGAGAGTTTCAGCACGAACCGCTACGTCATCTGAAATATATTAAAGTGAGCTGTTGTTCCGCTTATTGTTGGAGTTTTCTGAGCCAGCTGACTGACTTGAATACGAAACACAATACCTTGATGAATTTTAAATTCGTGTTTTCCCGCATGGTATTCCATCACACTTATGGCGCAGTGGTTAGCAATCGTAGATCACATGCCGAATCCAGGAAATAACTTTTTTTTTTTTTTAGATAGAATGTTGCACAAATATAAGAATTATGATTTATTTGGGTCACTGATCATTTCATATTTTCGTACATTAAATTTTGTTACAAATAAAGACTTGTGCGGATTGCTTCATTTGGCTTGAAAGTTCTGTTGGAACTTTATTTGAACTTTATGGAACTTGAAAGTTCTGTCAGAACTTTATTCGAACTTCATGGAACTTGAAGGTTCGGTCGGAACTTTATTTGAACTTTATGGAACTTGGAAGTGATTTTAATCGTTGAATGCGGAACTTTTTGTTAAAGGGTGTCCACGATGAAATTGCCACACTATGAAATTGCTCTAACTTTTTAACCGTTGGGTAGAATTTAATGAAAATTTGGGTGGATTTATTTCATAGTGCATTATTTACATCCTACAAGTTTTAAAGCCCTGTGATCAAAACTCGCGGAAATGGAGTCGAAAGAACAGCTCGTGCGTGATAAAATCTTGCGCATTCATCACGAGAACAAGGATCTCTCGCATCGTTCCATCGCTAAAACGTTGGGAATCGCGAATTCCACGGTGTCGCGAGTGATTAAGCGGTTCGAGGAACGGTTGACCACCGATCGGAAGCCCAGAAGTGAAGGAAACAGTATTCCGTACAACACCAAAAATCACAACCGCGTAGTTGGGGCCTTCAACCGAAATCCGAACGCCTTCGTTAGGGATGTGGCTAAGAAGCTGCACCTAAGCCGAAGTTTTGTCCAGAAGGCCAAAACTAAGGCTGGGCTTCGAACGTTCAAGGTACAAAAGGCCCCTAATCGCGACGAGAAGCAGAACAAGTCCGCCAAAACCCGTGCCAGGAAGTTGTACCTCAACATGCTGACGAAAGTTGAATGCTGCATCATGGACGACGAAACATATGTGAAGGCCGACTTCAAACAGATCCCCGGCAACCTGTTTTTCACGGCCAAGGATAAGTTCAGCGTTCCGGAGCATGTCCGCACTCAGAAGATGTCCAAATTTGCGAAGAAATTCCTGGTTTGGCAAGCCATCTGCACGTGCGGGAAGCGGAGTGCACCTTTCGTGACCCAGGACACGATGAACGGACAGGTGTACATAAAAGAGTGCCTCCAGAAGCGGCTGCTTCCTCTCCTGAAGGCCCACAACGTCCCAACAATCTTCTGGCCGGATTTGGCCTCATGCCACTGCTCCAAGGACGTGCTGAAGTGGTATGCGGACAATAAGGTCAATTTCGTGCCGAAAATGTTCAACCCTCCCAACACTCCGGAGCTCCGCCCCATCGAGAAGTACTGGGCGATTATGAAGCAGCACCTTCTTAAACGACCTAAGGTAGTGAAGACAGTCGAGGAACTGAAAAAAGTATGGGTTTACATGCAAAAAACGGTTGATTCACAGGTTGTGCAGAATCTTATGGTCGGGGTTAAGGCCAAGGTGCGGGCATTTGCGTATGGACTGTAAATAAAATACGAGTAAAATGGTAAAATGAAGTTTAATAGTTATTTCTCAATCCCTGAAAATTTGATGGCAATCGGATGAAAACTCGAATTTTGCGAATCAATTTTGTGTGTGGCAATTTCATCGTGGACACCCTTTACTTGGGATTGGTCCGGTTTGGACAGTTCAAATTGTTTTTAAAACGTTTTCGTCTATCGTCAGACCCAGTTTTACAATTAAAAAGGCAGTTTGAGCTTAATAACATTAATTTTTGCGCATCTCAGATTGTTTTGTAAAATTTTATTCCGTTATGTTAAATCTTAAAACATAGCTCATCATTGTCAAGTGGGAATTACTGTTTCAATTATCGCTAAATTGCTAAACGTTGTACGCGATTTCAAAAAAACGCTGTGCTGTAACGCCTGCACCGACAATTGTTCGATTCAGTGTACTGAGAACACTCGTGACCCAGCTAAGGAGCAACTGTGACAGAAGGGGAGAAGCCGACAAACAGAAACAGTAGGTAGGTAGCACTAGCAACAATAACAACATAGTGCGAGAACATGATTGCAAACCGCAGTAGCAAATATCTGGCGTTCGGTTGGCTAGGGAGAACACGATTGCACGATGGTGTCATTGCGTACTACGACGCGAAACAGCTTTGATTATCAGTATTGTTAGCAGATCGGGGAAAGTGATTTTGTTTTGACAATTTAAACATAAAAAGTCTCACATGAGGTATTGTAAAAAAAAGTCGAGTTCAGTTGCACGTGTTCCTGCCTCGTAGGTCCAGTATCATTTGACGTGTACCGTAGAATGTACGCCTTAGGCACGTCTCAACTCAACCGGGTGCATTCGTATGGCAGTGGCACATCCCACCAGACATCAGCAGCAGCAGTACATACCTACCGGCTGAACTTATCTTGGACGTGACAAATTGGTTTCTTTTTCTTTGCTGTTACATTACTCCACATGTGTCAGCAAATCGCATTTACTACCGCCAACTATTACATAACTTTTCAAATTCAAGCTCGAGTGCAACTCCGCATTACCAGTCAGCGGTCATGATCTGTCCCTGCAATTACCACCTGCCTTTTGTGAAATAAAAAAAAGTATATCATGTACCCGAATGCTTTAATTCACTATTCACGGAAAATACTATTCAAATTCAGAAAACCAACCAACCAACCGACCGACCGACCAACTTCGGACCAGACTGACCGGCTTCCATTTGTAATGAGCCCCAGTGCCAATTAGTGCGAATTCAAAGAAAATGATAATCAGAACTAATAATTTACTCCGCGAGCTCTGCCTACCGACCGTCGCTATGTCTCTCCATGCTCTCCGTATTGTATGTCACCGCAGCGGTTTCACTGCTGCCCATCGCCCACATAGGTGGTACCTAGAAACACATGGGCAGACGACGACATACTGACGACGGACGTGCAAATGCATTCTGCGTCATTTTGGGTCGAGTACGGTCCAGTCTATACGGTCTAGTCGACGATCGGTATGACATCAATTCCGATACGATGACGTTAATGGAAATGCTTTCGATGGGGATGAGGTGCCTTCGGTGGCATGCTGGTACCTAGATTGCGATGGGGTATGTAACGAAACGTGACGGTGAAATGACGGATTTGATGATGGAACTCAATGCATTAAACATTAAGAAACAAGACGAAAACAGCGAATAAACTGTCATGTGAATCTGGGAACCATTCTCAAGCATTTTCACGCACTCACAATCACAACGCCAAAAAATCATTTCAACTCAAAACTCATCAAAACTGATCAAACGTCCATTGATGGCCTTCACATGAATGCTTTGTTAGTTTTCCAACAGATAATGTAATACTAACATTAAGAACAATGAATATCGTCAAAATATAATCATTGCGTAGAACCGAAAAACTCATCGGTGTTATTGCGCAGTTGAATTTTGCACGGCAACACTTATAGGCGAATAAACTCGCGCATGAAATTTAAGTTTTAAAGTTTTTCTCAAAAACTAATCATACTAATGTAAACTTGTAATCATAAAAGTAATAGAAGATTGTTTTTCCTTGATTTGTTTTCCGTCGATCTTGTTTTCCGTGCTGAGCACCAATGCTACTGACGCCAGGGAGCCAGCTCCCACACCTGGACCCTACCTATCAACCCATCACATCAACTCATGAACCGGAGACCAACGGCTTTACTTCCCTTATGCCTCAGAACATCCCGGCGACGCCGACTGGGATTGAACCCAGGCCTGCTGGGGTAAGAGGTTATCACGCTTACCACTACACCATGGGCGCCGATAAGTAAAAGAAGATAAATCACTATAATGCATACGTCACATACATTGGGTTGATTTTCTGTTAAGCGAGAATTCAATGTTGTTCTCGATTTTGTCTACCACCGATTGTGCCAGTTTTTTCCCAATTTTGTTAGCCTGCTGATTTCACCATATTTGTCAGGTTTTCGAACATGAATTCTCAAACTTTTCGCTCTAAATGAGATAAATAACATCGGCAATTGAAAGGGACGATGCATCAGCTATGTTGCTGGTTGCTCACGGATTTACTGGTTTGCTGAATTCGAAGATATGAGACTTATTTTGCTCCAGATCTTCTGCCTGTTTTGGCTCTTCATTTACCACCTGCTGATCATCCCTCACAAGTTTCAAAATATCTTCATCTGTAGCTTAGCTTAGTCTGACTGCACGTATCGATAGTTGCACTCCGTGATTGATCTGAACCAGTGAAATTGTACAAAGAATCAACTGAATGGGGCTTGGTAGTAACCTGCCATTCTCAGTGTACATGTTCCAGTGACTCCTACCTTTAAAGATCAATAACGTCACCGGCCACGTCCTTGCAATCAGGTGGGAGAGGGAAGGAATGTTAGTGTGTGACTTTTGTTGTTTTGGGACCGTGTTTACCTCTGCATCCCACAAAAGTCACAGGAAGGAGGTTTTGTTAGTGGGTTAGGTTCGTTGGATCAGGATTCACCTTGATAAGTGATGCGATCTTTTGTTTTGTGTAGTTATTTATAAGTGTTTTCGATTTATGCTCTAAACAGCCGGCTGTCTAGAGATGTAGATCATTATTAGATGTGTGTATACCGATTTAAACCAACAATAAGGATACTGTTGGGGTCCCTCACAAAGTGTGATGATGGTTTATTTTATTTTATCAATGACCAAAATAATTAATTATAAGCGGTTTGAACCGGTTTCAAAATATCTTCATCTGTATGAGCTTTACTAGCATATCGTTCTTCCACATGATTATTGCTCCGTCCCATTAGCTGCACCAACGGAATTTCGTCTTCATGAAGAAATTTTAATCCAACCAATAGTCCAATTTTCATCCATGATTCCTGAAAGCGTCGTGTAATTCAGCCCAGGCTTCATGTAGCATAGCATAGCATAGCATAGCATATGCGATTGTACAAATCGTGGGTGGCTATATAATGGTCAACTAATACGTTTTGCAGAAAATATCGAGTGTTGACGCAGAAAATATCACTTGGGATTAGTGATTTTCCCCACACGAAAATAAAATCTACAATAGAAGCATCGCATTATACACCTGGCCACATCCTTACAATCGCAGGGGAAGGGAGGGAAAGTTAATCCAACATCTACTTAAGAAGGTGCAGGGAACCCATACTACCTTCATAGGTGTCACAGGAAGGAAAGAGTTGTGTTAGTGGGAGGGTGAATGATTTGGCAACTCTATTCGTCAATATAGAGCATTTGATAAATCAGTGACAAAAAATAAAATATAAATAGATAAAATGGAAAGATCTCACCCGATTGGCCTAGAGACTTTGCAGCGTCATGTTTTCAGAAATGTTTTATTTAATTTTCCTTGAACCACCGCAATCACTGATAACGCTCTTCTAGCTCGTACGTACAAAAGAACGCACTCCACGCATAATCAAGGTCATGTATTTTCGGACTGTTTTCTTTAACACCACACAAAGAAGTTGCTCATCGCAGCAACAGACAAATATATCAGCGTGATAGAGGTTGTACGGGGCAACAAAGAAAAACGCAAGACCACACCAAGCACCATTGCATAAGCAACAAGAGATCAAAAAAAAAAAAAAAAAAAAAAAAAAAAAAAAAAAAAAAAAAAAAAAAAAAATCGCGCACGGTATTCAAAACTTTTAAATGCGATCACCAGTTCACCTCCAGTCACTCGAGAACAAAACGCATGCGAAAAGGTTTTCAGCAGCAAAAAAAAAGCACAGAAGAAACAAAACACATCCGTTTCGGTCGCTGGTTCAATCAGCACTCTGCTTTCTCCTTGGCCTCGTGTAATTCAGCCCAGGCTTCATGTACCCAAAAACAGACTTCTTTTAACGAGATCTGATTCAAACTTTCATCGGTTTTGTTATCCTTGTCTTCCCGAGCAGGAGAAAATAACTAACGAATACCTAATTCTGATCTTGATACAAAAATTTGGTATTGACCAGCATGACATAAGAGGTAAAATACCAAAGAATAATACTAACAAAATACATGGAAAATACTTTGTAACTACCAAAAATTGATATTTAGATACCACAAGAATACATGGGTGGTATTATTTTGGTATTGCATTATCATAATTTGGTATTGGAATGTTATTGTGGGAACATTTTTTTTGGTATTATTTTTTGGTATTTTACCTCTTATGTCAGGCTCATCCATACCAATTTAAGGTATCGAGATATTCGTTCCTGCTAGGGTTAGCCCATCACATGAAGCATGCGCTTTTCTCGGTACCGTAGTTTAATATTTTGACAAACAGAATCGAGCTGGTTGCAATTACAAATATAAATTCCCTGTTAAGTATGCTATAGGCATCAACCAAAAACATTCAGATGTGTAACGAGTTATCAAGAGACTAAGTATAATCCTCGACAATACTTACATTTACACGTGACCTGGGATTTACACGTATATACTTCCACAGTGCCATAGGACTATATCCAGGGAAATGACTCCCAGCCAGTGCACAAAACAGTCAGGTTCAATGAGTCATTTTCATATGAATATGAGCAGCCATCATCATTCACTGCCTCATGAGAGTATGAATATAATGATTGATAAGTAAACAAGTCACTGACTTCAGAGCACTCAGTCATTAGCTTAGTCAGCACGTTTATTCTTCCGTGATGGTACCCAATCCTTGTTCTGAGTGACTGAGCATATATTTTCTATGTAAAAATGCCTGAATTACATGCTCTGTGAGCGAATGCAAGCACTGTGAGTCGCCTGTTCGTGAGTGACTGAATGTTTTTGTTGGCTCTTTTATTGCCTTGGACAGAGCTATGGATTGAATAGTGCAGTGCTTTCACACTCAGTCCAAGCAGTCAATAATTTTGGGCTCTGCTTCCAGCCATTTATACTTGCGCGAGACTCAAATCTTTGTATACTACTCAAAGTTATTTTTTACTACAATATAAAAAAAAAACTGAAAATCCAGAATCACCATCGTGGCGAACAATGTAGTTTTTTGTATATGCTACACAAATTACTAAAATGTCTTTATGATAGTGTCCATACTAGACCTGTTTATTTTAAACGAAATGTTCGGAATGTAACGGGTCAACCGTGATTACTGTTCGTCATGTTAATTTGAACTTTTGTTTACAATTAAAATGAACAGGTCTAGTCCATACACAATAATCCGTTAGAATTAGTTAGTTAGTTATCTTTCACAGTTCGAAAAAGTAGTGTAAATTTCTGTTCAATATGATGCACATAAATGGAGCGTCATATATCATATACGTTTACATTATATATCATGTAAAGCTTTGACAAAATTCATGCACTGTAGCAAATATTGTATACAAAATCCCATCTTTGTAAACAACATTGTTTACAAGTTGCTCGGTTGCGTGAGATACTAGACAAGTTAACGTGAATGAATGTTTACATCACAATTAAAATTCAGAATTTTTATCTGTGTTATTAAGGAGACTTTCAGCCGAACGTTGGTTCGTCTCCGAGGAATCCGTTGGAAATAACTTCGTCAAGATACATTATTTATCAATTCATAAAAATATAACTGCTCAATAAACAGCTATTACATGTGAAATGCAGCATCTCTTAATTTCTGTAAGTGTACACAGATACAAAATTCTGAATTTTAATTGTGATGTAAACTAAAAATACTCAGAGGGAGAGATAGGCGGAGAAAACAAAATACAATTCGGCAGCATGGATTTGTACCTACATTATCTTGGAACCCTTGCTAGAAGGCAGCATTTTACACACAGATAAAAATTCTGAATTTTAATAGTGATGTAAACATTCATTCACGTAAACTTGTATTTCATTTTACGCAACCGAGCCACTTGTAAACAATGTTGTTTCCAACAATGGGCTTTTGTATACAATATTTGCTGCATTGCATAAAATGTCTCAGAACTTTACATGATATATAATGTAAACTTATATGCTATGTGACGCTCCATTTATGTGCATCATACTCAACAGAAATTAACACTACTTTTTTGAACTGTGCATGACTTTTATTTTTGATTCAATTTACGTGCAAAATAATAATTGTTTGCATCGCAATATTTTGCACATTTCTTGGTGCCATTAATTAACCAACTCAGATCAATTAATCAAAAGAGTTAGAATATTGTTTTTGATTCCAAAAACTATTTGAATTTGAGAAGCACACGAAACATAAGGGTGATTTAATGTCTGTTTGATTGCAGTACTCTCAAATATAATCTAGTAAGAATAAGAAATCCTCGGAACAATTCTAATTGGAATGTTCGATTGGCTCAGATTTTGGCAGTTCATTTGGCTCAAAACATTCTCTTCGCCCATATCTCCCTCTGAGTATTTCTAATGTAAACATTCATTCACGTAAACTTGTATTTCATCTCACGCAAACGAGCAACTTGTAAACAATGTTGTTTTACAAAGATGAGATTTTGCATACGATATTTGCTACATTGCATGAAATGTGTCAGAACTTTACATGATATATAATTTAAACGTATATGATATGTGACGCTCCATTTATGTGCATCATATTGAACAGAAATTTACACTACTTTTACGAACTGTGTAGTTGCACACTTGATGTGTCTAGGCATCGAATTGAAAACATTTATACGTTTGAAAAATAATGAGTGTTGTGAAGCATTATTCAAAAGATGTGGTGTTCTTACTTCATCCACGTTTCTAGTGCTATATTTATTTCAATCTGATCACACAAATATCGAGACAGAAAACCGTTGATTACTTGATAAATGGAAACTATAGTTCAATACACAATTCTTTGCTTCACTGACAGCCATTGCTAAGCACCCTGCATAAAAGTAGAGGAAGTGAAACTTTTACATCTTAAAATCAAACGCATTAATTTATTCTGCAAACATTATGGAAGAGCGCTACTTCGTCGTAATCGCCCATTTCCGTTCTATCGAGCAGTAATCATCAATAATATCGATGATTTACCATGCACAAAACATTAATACGTTCGATCCGATCCGTTAGTTCATAAGCCACAACATGCAGCGCATTGTATGAATATTTACACTCATTGTTCTCAAAACAAAAGAAGCGCTCCTAGCGAATCCACTTTTTCTACCATCATCCGTAGGACGAAGAAAATCTAGTGGCATTTCAATGCGTTAGGACGGAGTTGAAACTCGTAGGACGAATTTAGAATGAAGAAGCAGTGTTTGATTTTTAATAATATCTCATCATTGATTGACTCTTTATCAAATCCAATGATACGTATGGAAAGGTGAATAAATTTAAAAGTTATCTTTGATGAAAACATTTCATGTTTTGTTGAAACTCTTTCAAAAAAGAGAGGTAAAGTGCGGGATGTGCTTAGTAGGACGGAAATTAGATCAAAAACTCTAATATTGATATTTGTGTTTCATTGGCCAACAATAGAATGGCCGGGCAAAAGTCCAGATGAGGGGAGATGATTGATTTGTATAACTGTATTCCACTACCAATAGTTAAATCGTTTCTCAAGTGACATCGAAATTCATACTTTCTGGCAATTTTCTTGATGAAATTGTCAATGTGAGAATTGAAATTGAGTTTGTCATCAATAATCACACCAAGTTATTTAATTTCCTGATCGCGATCAATTGTCTCATCATCAATAACAGTAGAGACAGCATCATCTACACGATTTCACGAAAGTATTATGAATTTAGTTTCACTCATGTTCAATTTCAATTGTTTATACTTCAACCATTTACTTAGATAACGCAAATATTCATTCAAGCGTGATACGGCTTCTTCTAACTATTTAACTGTAATGAATAACGCTGCTTCATCTGCAAAAAGGTTAATGTCGGAAAACCGTAAAACTCGTCACATGTCATTAATATGCATAATAAATAAAAGGGGTTCTAATACACTTCCTTGAGCCACTTCAAGGTCATTGCCAGCGGGACTGGAAATAAATTCATTAAAAACAGTCATTTGTGTTCTGTCAGACAAATAGCTTTCAAGCCATTTGTATGCAGAACCCAGAACTCCAAAGCGTTTGATTGTTCTCAACAGTAAGGGTCGAGAGATTGCAAAGCGCGTTTTAGATCCAAAAACACAGCAACAATCGTATCTTAACGCTCCAAATTTTCTTTATATTTAGTTAATACTAAGTTTAACGCGGTTTCACAAGTATGACCATCCCGGTATCGCGATTTTTCCGGTATCAACAAACAGTTACTTTTTAAATATTCTAACAGCTGGCAACAAGTTCTAAAATTTTCTCTTATGTGTGCAACATGTTGATGGGATGAAATTTCGGCTTTAATCGTCCCCAGCAACTTTTTGTGTAGGAACAACATAAGATTCTTTCCAAATTTGCGGCACGTGCCTAGATTACAATGATTGATTTATAAGGTCCAGCAGAGTGTGTCGAATGACATGCAAGCAATCTTGAATAACTCTAGCATTAACATTATCTACTCCAGCCGTTTTTCCTAAAGAAACGCACATATTTTTAAGTTCATCTAATGTAATTGGGTAAAAACCATCAAATCCCCAGTTACTATTAATCGGCTGTTTTATTTCGTCCGGTTCATCGACCAGTTCAATAGATTGATTGATCAGTGGAGCGCTCTCCACGAAATAATTATTACATTTAAAAGCTATTACTTGATCTGACTGTTCTAATACACACTCAATCTAGCTCGGTAAAATCTCCAACAGCCGATTACCTCGGCATTTACTTTTGCTGATATCTCTGCAAAATATCTGTTTGTTAGCTGATATCTCAAGAAAATATTATTTTTAGCTGAGTCACGGCAATTGTTTTACTAAATCTCAGCTACAAAAAATAATTGCAGAACTGCTCGGCTGTTGAAATCTTGGCGAAAAAATTAAAGTGTGTTTACCATCAGAAGTTTTGGACCGCGATTTACAATTACTAGGCTTCATCAAAGATTTAAATTTTTTTCATAACTCTTGGCTGTTGTTTTGATGCTGATACATTTTCCTCTAAATAAATTCACATAAAATTACCGAAGTTGGTAATCATTTCTAAGTGTGTACTTTTTGTGTCACTAAACAATATTCCTCTGCATTTTTTTTTTAACTTCCTTATTCCATACCATACTTTGAAGTTTTGAGCCCAATGCTGCGAAAATTTTAATATTTCTGGAACATTGCAACCTTCAGCTATCGCATAATAATCATCGTCGTAGACACTGTTTTGTTCAGGCGGCTTTTATTGTGGAACCTAATATCCCATAACCCATATCTTTTGCTATGCTAACATTTATCACTCAAATCATTGCTTTCTATTGTATTGTATGAGTATGTAACCAGCGTATAATAATTGTATAATAATCGCAGTAAACCGTGATCCACTTAGTGATGGAAAAAAAACTCTTCTGCGTATTACAGCGCTCCTTGTGGACGTTTGCGGAATCTATTGACGTCTTTTTTTTGACAACATGGTTGGACCGACAGCCTATATTTCACTTACAAACACCTTCCAGAACTTCGAGTTCAGCAGTTCTAGCATTAACCGTGGCACATGTGATGCGACTGATGAGGTGTCGCGTTTGTTTCTCGCTCGCATCTTATCTTCACGTGTCTCTTTCTCGATCGTCACACCCCAAGCAACAATTTTGGTTTTATGAAGGTTCTGTAGACCATGATTTAGACTTGTAGAATGCTATAAAACTGAAAATGTCACTTGGGACGTTCTTTCGTTACAAAGCGAGACGGTTTGTTGAGAGTCTCGGCAGCACATTTGAGTACACGCGAGAATAATTTAACACTGCTTCATGGTGTACTCGACTAGACTAACAACTTACAATAGGTCATCTGAATAGTTTTTTTTTTGTCGTGTAACACCGTGTAACTTTTGCTTGAGGGAACATTTCTTTGATGTCTCCACTGACTGCTACCGGATATTGTCGAGAACGAGATAAACTGAAATGAGGCGGTTCGAGAATATCTAACCAAGGCTGAATTCAACGACATTTGATCAACTTTTCCGTTTCATCTGTCAAGGTACCAAGTTTGTCTAGCATCGTCCTTGGCCAATACATCTTCCGTCGCTCGATGTGCATACCATTTTTTCTACTCCATTACTCCATTGGATGTTCTTCTTGAGATCCCTGAGAAGCGGATCCGTTCCATTCGTTTCTTCAAATACTCTTATCGTCGGTGGGCCATTGAGTAGCTGATGGGCAACTCTACGTTATCGGTTCTTAACATAAGGCCCATCTCAAAGTGATCACCATCTTTTGTCGTCGTCTACTCCATAATATTGCTCTTTTTTCTTCTACGAGCCTTAGCTCACCTGGATGATTCACTCTACGACGGACAAACCTTTCTTCTGCTTCTCATTTGCAAACGGGATAGCGGTAGGTACTGATCTGATGTTTAGCCTGGATTAATGCTTCCGTACACGTAACACCCCAATAGAGTTTTTGCAGCTACGACGCCACTTGATATTCTGAGGAACTGCTAGCTGTAGGAGGCCCACCAGAAGCTTGCTTCTTACCGGGTTATTTTTAAGGTGAGAATATGTCCTCTTTAAGCGTACGGTTTGTGATGGTTCCCGTTGCACCTCCTCACTTTGCTTTTGTTGGATTGACAACATAACTCACGTTACGCCATTCAGCTGTGTCCATTTTCAGCTGATAGTCTTTTTCGCTCATATGACTAGGCGATAGGTATCGATTTAAATTGATAACACAATGGAAATTCTCTAGCCGCTGATGATGACTCGGACGCAAATTTCCCAATATTTATCGTCATCCAAGAGAGTTGCAGAGACACACATGCAAGCCACGTGCAATGAACTCCTATGAAGCCCACCACATTAGTAATACGTATTACCACCTCTCACCTGCCGGTCCAACAACATGCAACACTTGGTTTTCCCGCACTGGAAAATTATCTGCTTAAAAATGTATGAACAACAACGAACAGTACACAAAATTCATCCCTTTTCAGTCGACCACCTCCCACCCAAGCCTGAGGTACAATTCGCGAACAACCAACAGCCGTCTGTGGAAAATTTTGCAATGGAGACTTAGTCATCCTACACGGCTGATAAAACCAACACAAATTTTAGTTTCGTTCACACAAATTCGCGAAAGAGTTTCCTCATATTCGAGCAGACGTTTGAACTAAAGCGAGGACAGTTTTACTCAGTCCATGAGTAAACCAAGTTTTCGCAAAGAGGAAAGCCACCCAATTTTGAGTCAATCTTATTGGCCGTGTACCTACAGCTACAACTATTATTTGCTATGCAGCTCCTCATGCTTGCGACATGGCTCGGGTGGAAATTCTGATTGAAATGATTCCGACTTGTCGATTTCAACTGAAATTCATCATGGTTAATAGCCACTGGCTACCGATGGAATTCTCTCTGTTGCGCCGGTTCTGTCTGCCTGTCAGTCAGTAGCAGTCTATTCAAACGCAAAAGTACGATGCCACAGGGAAAACCGCACCGAAATTAAAAGATCCGTATCGCTAATTGCAGATTCTACTTTCTAGGTAGGTATCATATTATTTTTTTTACATCTCTTTCTCTCACTCCCGTGCCTAGCATTGAATATGATAGGGTTACTTTGTCCAGCAGCATTGGATCTATTCATTTGCAAAAACAAATTGCAGCTTCGTTTGAAATGGAAAACTTTTCAATTCAATGTCGATTGATGACCAGTGGTGGTGCTTGTTTGGCGAAACTATATACTGTATTATGTTACATTAGAATAAACGCTACTGTAGTTGTGATACGTGAAAAGCGTTAGGTTCCTATAGTTGTGTATCGAAACACATGATATCCGGAGAACTTTGAGATTTGGGCGTAATTGCATTTGTAAACAAACATGTCAATCGCTGATTTCTCGCGAATAAAGGAACAATCTCGTGAACAAACTATACCAAATGATAGAGGAACCATTCATCTACCTCCTTGTCTAGTTAGTTTTTGAGATTGAGCTTTAATTCGCGAGAAATCGTCAAATGAAATGTTTGTTTACAGAAGCAATTACGCCCTAATCTCGAAGTTCTCCTGATATACAACTATAGGAACCTAACGATTCCAGCGTACCGCAACTAGCCTATAATTATTGCATTCAATGGATCATTCCTACCCCAAATGTCGTTATTTGTCGTATGCCATCAAGCTGAACATTGCCATAGGTCCTAAGTAACGTTGATCGATTCTTTTCGTCGACTTTCTCTTTCGTCAATAATATAAGAACATAACCGATTCTTGTTGTGTTTGTCGTATTAAATGCTAGATAAAAGCTTCTTTTATCGATCTGTGTGCTGAAAATGCCTGAGAATGTCTTAACATGGCTGTGAGGAAACAAAGAGAAAGTCGACGCAGAGAATCTGTCAATGTTACTTAGGACCTAATGCAATGTTCAACTTGACATTTGCAGATTCTTTTTTATTGTTAACAAATTCAAGCTGATCAATGCATTAGGTCCTAAAGTATAATTAACAGATTCTCTTCGTGGATTTTCTCTTAACCACGGCAACACACTTAGAAAAAATTATGTAAATTTAGGTGCTCTGAGACTGACATATACGAGCGTCAAAGTTGACATAAAATTGTGTCATAATAGACGCGAGATTCAGCTCAATCAAACGTACTTTTCGTCGAGTAACGAACATTCGAGTCTCGGAGCACTTAATTTTACATGACATGTTTGTTTACGTCTCTTCCTTTATGTCAAACATGGATTCCGTCACGTGTAAAATTAGGTATTTCTATGTGTGTATGTAAACAGATTTCGTTCTAGTTTTGCTGCTTAGTTTGATAAACAATTTTCTTATGGACACAGCAAAAAATAAATTTTAATATTACATCCAAGATGATGCACTTCAATCATGGGAAAAATATCATGTATTTTTTATGACCAAAACAATAAACAAATGCAGTAAAAGCAGCGTAATGTCAGTAAATGCACTTTATTAATGATAATTTTGTCCTATTTGGAAAGTAATATTACACCATATTTTCGACACGATTGAAGTGCATCCACTTTGATGTGATATTAAAATTATTTTTTTGCTGTGTAGCATCCAAAACGTCTAGAATCGATCAATGCAGACAGGACCTCCTGACATTGTCGTAACTAGAAAAAAAAAATCTGAAGGGGCCCAGTGTGGCCTGCGGCTATTTGTTATTTTATTTTCATGTTGGATACATTTCCACTTCGTCTTTTATGGTGAAGCTTATTATTATTTTAATGGTGACACAGTAAATTTTATTGTATTTATTTCAAAACAATGCTCAACGGCGCCGGTGGTGTAGTGGTAAGCGTGATTACCTCTCACCTTAGCAGGCCTGCACAGCAAAAAAATAATTTTGATATCACATCAAAGTGGATGCACTACAATCATGTCGAAAATTTCATGTAATTTTTATGACAACATAAATAAACAAATGCAGTAAAAGCAGCGTAATGTCAGTTCATGCATTGTATTAATGATAATTTTGTCCTTTTCAGCAAGTAATATTACAGCATATTTTCGACATGATTGTAGTGCATCCACTTTGACGTGATATCAAAATTATTTTTTTGCTGTGTGGGTTCAATCCCAGTCGGCGCCGCCGGGATGTTCTGAGGCATAACATCTCTGATCACGCCTTCCTTCGGATGGGAAGTAAAGCCGTTGGTCCCCGGTTCATGAGTTGATGGGTCGATATGTAGGGTCCAGGTGTGGGAGCTGCCTTCCTGGCACGTCGGTAGCATTGGTGCTCAGCACGGAAAACAAGATCGACGGAAAAAACAAACCAAAGGAAAAAAAAAAAAAAAAACAATGCTTGGGGAAGCCTTAAAAGCATACTGATTTCGAACAAGCAATGATCGTTTATTCGAGCTTTTTGTAATGAAATTACTTATCGTCTGGATCTCATTAGGATTTTACAGATCTTAAATTTTAGAAATTTCTCATGTTAGATAATTTTCAAGGTAAGATAATTCCGTCAATTTTATAACTAGATTTTTTAAATCATCTATATTTAATCATCAATTAAATCTAAGATATTTGTACTAATATTAAATTCTAGGTCTTCAAATTTAATTTTTTTTGGAATTTATGGCTTTGAAATATGGCAATGTGCACATTGAATTAATACATTTATGACATAGGAAAATATTCAAAACATATGTCAATAAACAATTCTTAAAATTCTGAAGTGAAAAAAAATATAATGAGATCCCAAACCCAATTTTTTTTTCAAGATATTGTAATTAAAAAATAGAGATGTCTGATACAGATTACAAGTATAAATTCTTCGAATTCAAATGTAAATAAAAGATCGCGCAATTTGATTTCGTTTCCTTTGTTTGTTTTCCGTTGATCTTGCTTTCCGTGCTGAGTACCAATGCTACCGAAGCCAAGAAGGCAGCTCTCAAACCTGGACCCTACCTCTCCGACCCATCAACTCATGAACCGGCTACCAACTCCCTTCCGAAGGAAAGCGTGATCAGAGATTTAAGCCTCAGAAACTCCCGGCGGCGCCGACTAGGATTGAACCCAGGCCCTTTGGCGTGAGAGGGTATCACGTTTATAATTTTAATTCTAAGATAAATTGCAGTAATTTCACAAACATTCTAGTACATGAATGTTATTAAAACAATTAAAATTTTCAATAATTATACTATACATATGCCTGAAAAATATTCGACCGGTTTTTTTTCCAATGCAGAAAATTTAAAAAAAATAACTAAAAGTTTCGAGCTCATGGACCAGCTTTGAATCTGCCGGAATTTAAAATAAATTTGTAATTAAAGGTCTTGGGAAACATGCCTTGATTCTGAGACTTACATCATTTTTCGAGGGGAAAACTCTTAGAGATTAAGATTTTAAAACTTCGGAGAATCATTAATCTCAATGATAGAAGAATCATGAAAAAAAAACAGAGTACAATTCAATTTTCTTCAGATTTTTAAGACACCTACTGGATACTTAATGTCCAGATTATAATTTTAAATGAAAAATGAAGATTATAAAGCATTTATAATTTCAATGCCTCGGACTAACTAACGGAACTAAATATAAATTAATTCTAACCGCAAGGAATAAACTCCAAACTTGTATGATTGTGTCTCTGTTTGAAACTAGATACGATTTTAATTTCTTATTACAAACGCTTATTGGGTTAATTCAATATAATTTTAGAACTGACAAACTTAAGATGCATCAGGCATGCGACAAGGATTCACCACTGAACAACACAGATTATCTTATCTGGGCAAAGACAACTCGATGTCAGCGTGCAACGTTGCATCCAACATCCAGACAGAGTGGGACATGCAAGGATCATGACTGTGAAAAAGAAAGTCGGTAAACTTTTTGAAAATTCAAGAAATATATAACCTAACTGGTGTGCGGAGGCCTCTTAGTCTCCGCCGTTGGAGGAGTCCTGGTTCTCCTCGGCCAGTGAAGCAAATTTGTTTGGGATCGGTAGTATGCATCCGTTCAAAATTGCTCGGTGATAGCTACCATCATTGGTTCCTACTGTCACGACTTGAACATTCCCAACTGTTCCTGCGTGAATTTTGGATACACGCGCCAATGGACACTTGAGCGGCGAACGATTCTCCTCCTTCAGGACTACTATTGTCCCAACAGCAATGTTGTCTCTTAGTTTGGTCCACTTCGTTAAATTGTATACGTCTGACAGGTATTATGTAGACCGCTTCTTCCTTATCCCGTGCTTGAGCTGGTGTATTCGTTGCCATTATGAAAGACGATTCTCTGGAACTGCATCCAGGCAAGGTTTCAGAAGAACATTTCCTCATCGTTGAATCAGATCTCCTACCACTTGTGATGCACCATACCCGAGCAGGAGAAAATAACTAATGAATACCTAATTTTGATCATAACATACTAACATATTCTGCAAGAAAATACTATTTAACAAAAATTTCTAGGAAAAAACTGAACGATAATGAATGCTTTCTTTTGACTTATTTTGATCATAATATGCATCCAAAGCGTTCCATCCACTTTTCCAAATTTCTAACTTACTATCAATGGAACAGTGCAATGAGGAAAAATAGCCATGACTTAATGGTGAAAACTATTTTTGTAGTTCTTTAAAAATTCTACTCTAACTCTTTTCTTAAATGAACTTGGTGGCCCTAAAAAGGGCCAGTTTTGTAAGATTTTCGACGGGGAAATTAAGCGCGTTCACCACGGATACGACGAGCCAGCTGGATGTCCTTTGGCATGATTGTGACACGCTTGGCGTGGATGGCACACATGTTGGTATCTTCGAACAGACCGACCAGATAAGCCTCGCTAGCTTCCTGTAGAACCATAACAGCTGAGCTCTGGAAGCGCAGATCGGTCTTGAAGTCCTGGCAATTTCACGGACCAGACGCTGGAAAGGCAACTTGCAGATCAGCAGTTCAGTCGATTTTTGATAACGACGAATCTCACGCAGGGCGACGGTGCCTGGCCGGTAACGATGAGGCTTTTTTACTCCTCCGGTGGCTAGAGCGCTTTTGCGAGTGGCCTTCGTTGCCAACTGCTTGCGAGGAGCCTTACCTCCAGTGGACTTGCGAGCGGTCTGCTTGGTGCGAGCCATTTTTCCTTAGGTGTGGATTCGATGAAAGCAAACTGTGGAATAAAAGATAAACACGACTTCCATTCTGTTTTATAACATGCGTTTGCTGTGTTCAACCAATCAGAAACGATGATAGAACAAGAATACAACAACTAACAAGAAGAATTTAACCGAGTAGGTATAAAAAAGCCGAAATTTGGAATTTTTGTTTCAGGGTGGAATTCTTTACCCACGATATTCCCGGTGAGAAGCCGTTCAAGGTCGTCATCAGGGGTCGACCCGAAGTTTATCGAATCAGAAATCAGGGACCGGTACAAGCTGGCCCCAAGTGTCGTGTATCGAATGACAAGAAGAGACGAGAATGTGAAGGCGTATCCGGATAGCCTTTTCCTCGTACACATCCAGAAGGGAACAGTGACGCTCAACGCACGCCATCCGGTCCATCAATTCCATCATCGTCCGCTGGGAGCCATAGCGTGGCGGCCATCGCGATGTGACTCAGTGACAGCGGTGTCTGAACTTCGGACACGGTACCCGCAACTGCAACATTAAGCCACGCTGCGGAAATTGCGCTCAAGACCATGCCACCTCCGAATGTGCTGCGGATGAAGCTGTGGCGTCCAAATGCGCCAACTGTGGTGGTGCTCACCAAGGATCTGACAAGCAGTGCCCTAAACGCGAGGATTTCAAGCGCATCCGAAAACAGGCGTCCACCAACAATCAATCAGGACGAAGGAAGGATAAGGCTCCGGTTTTCAGGGCGGAGGACTTTCCGCCTCTTCATGGACAAGCGAATCCAAGGGTGCGATCCGCCCCCCTTCAAGAAACATCTGGATCTTCTGCCGGACTAAGCTCTCCATCCCCCCTGGATTCTGGAGACAACCAACAGCTCAATCAAATAATCCCGATCTGTTCTCAGCCGATGAATTGATGGAGATTTTCATCAACATGACCGGTGCTCTACGTAAGTGCCGCAATAATTCCGAACAGATCCAAGTGCTCGGTAAGTTCATCGTCCAATATGGTGTCTAAACCGCTAACAATCGCTACCTGGAACGCTTGCTCTGTAAAATCAAAAAAGATTGAGCTTGCCGACTTCCTCCGCAAGCACAGCATCGACGTGGGCCTACTAACCGAGAACCATCTAAAGTTCCGCGACAGCTTCTGGTTGTCTGACCACGGCTTGATCGCACCAGATCAAGGGGGGGTGGTGTTGCGGTCATCGTCAGAAAGGGAATCAAGTTATGCACTCTGCCCCACGTCCGCACTTCTATCATCGAGGCCGTTAGTGTGGAGGTGGAATCACCAACTGGAAACGTCCGGTTTATCGCTGTTTACTGCCCACGCCAGTGCACCGCCAACAATGAACTAGGAATCCAATTCAAGAACGACCTGACCGCCATCACCCGTACTAGCTCCCGATTCATCGTTGGGGGCGACCTGAATGCCCGCCATGAAGCTTGGCGGAACTACCAGCGGAACCGGAATGGATGTCTACTGTTCGACCACGCACAACATGGACTGTACACTGTGCAATTTCCGGACGAACCAACATTCATCTCCCCGGCGGGAAATCCCTCCACCCTGGACTTTTTCCTGTCAAACATCGGACTACCCAAGCCGGAGGCGCACAACGATCTCAGCTCCGACCACCAACCGGTGGTGACTGAAGTCGGTGTCAACGTAGTTCCTGCTAGAAGCTGCCTGCGTAAAGACTACCACCATGTCAACTGGATGCAGTACGGACGAATGGTGGACAGCAACATCGATGAAAATCCACTGCTCGACACTGTAGCTGACATCGAACGGGCGTTGCAAGGACTCGACAAGTTCCTGTGAGGAGTAAGTTTGTTGCTATTGATTCCCACACCCAATTACTTATTCGGTCGGACTGGAGATCTGGGCGAAAAACGTGAAATGGCCGATCTGAACAGGCAGATTGCTTCCAGAATGGACTCACTCCGAAGTGAAAGTTTCGGGTGTGTTGTCCAGAATCTGGAAGGCCACTCCAGACCATTCTGGAAGGTAGCCAAGGTCCTGAAAAATCATACCAAACCCGTTCCACCTCTCAAAGTCGAAAATGATGACGATCGGTTTTTAATCACCCCACATGTCGCTTCATCGCATTTGCTTGTCTCGACTATCCAAAGTCCGCTCGATGATCAGGTTGCGCAATGCGTTCAAAACCTAGATGCCTCCCCTTGTGTCGTGCCTCCGGCGGATATGATTACAGTACAACAGATTTGCTCAGCGCTGAAATACACCAAGAACATGAAGGCTCCCGGGTTTGACGGTATATTCAACTTGATCTTGAAGAGACTCAGCATGAAAGTGTAGTCTTCTAACCGCTATCTTCAACAGATGTTTGGAGCTGCACTACTTTCCAAGCATCTGGAAAATAGCAAAAATCATACCAATCCGCAAACCCGGTAAGGATCCAACATTGCCTTCAAGCTACAGACCAATCAACCTCCTTTCAGCGCTGAGCAAATTGTTAGAGAAACTCATTCTCAATCGTTTGCTCAAGTTTGTCGAGGAAAATAACATTCTCCTTCCGGAACAGTTTGGATTCAGAAAGGGGCACTCCACCAATCACCAGCTAGTACAGGTGATAAATAACATCCGAAGTAACAAGGTTGTATCCAAGTCCACAGCCATGGCATTGTTAGACGTTAAGGGAGCGTTTGACAAAGTCTAGTACGATGGGATTGTATATAAGCTTTGTAACTTCAATTTTCCATTACATCTGGTTAAAATCACCCGTAACTACCTCCAGCAAAGGTCGTTTAAGGTATCGTTGAATGGTTGTCTTTCAGACACGTTTTCCATCCCAGCAGGAGTTCCGCAAGGCAGTCTACTGGACCTCTTGCTTTACAACATTTACACTTCCGAAATTCCTCCCCTTGGAGACGGTTGCGTGTTTTTCCTGTTCGCGGATGATACCACAATAGCCGTCAAACGAAGGATGCCTCGCGAAATAACGAACAAACTTCAACGATGCCTTAACGCCTTTACTGATTATGCCACCACGTGGAAAATCAAAATCAATGCCTCCAAAACACAAGCGATCATGTTCCTCCATCGACAATCGCCCAAACTGAAACCGGCTCTATCTTGTACTGTAATCATGGATAGCACAAGGGTTGAGTGGTCTGCTGAAGTTACCTATCTCGGGATGATGTTCGATGAAAAGCTCCTCTTCCGTTCGCATGTAGAGAAAACCGTAATCAAGTGTTCTGCCTTGGTTAGGTGTCTGTATCCGCTGATTTGCCGCAGATCCCGCCTCTCAAGGGTAAACAAACTGGCTGTCTACAAACAAATCATAGCACCTGCGATCCTCTACGCAGCTCCGATGTGGGAATCATGTGCACAGACTCACAGGAACAAAATCCAAATCACTCAGAATAGAGTGCTGAGGATGGTTCTTGATCGTCCTTTCGACACTAGAATAACAAATTTACATGAAGAGGCAGGCATTGCCAAAATAGATTCCAGAATTAACGAAATTAAGACTAAATTTGCACAAAAATGTATTTTACCAGAATATGCTTTGATAAGCAATTTGTATATAGTAGATTAGGTGTATATAGTAGTAGTAGGTTAGTTGTAATTGTAAATAGTAGTTATAAGTAGTCTCCTTTTTCAAAACAGGCCAGACTAGGAACTGTAGTTAATAGTAATTAAAATTTCAAAATAACTTAAGTTGAAAAGACACATCTGTGTCACTTGATAAGTAGTACATGTAAACCACACAAATACAAGAAATAAAGATCATTTAAAGTAAAAAAAAAAGAAGGAATTTTTGTTCACTTTCGTTTCAACCTGCGTGATAACATTCAAGGCATCATTAAAACCTGCCATCCGTCCTCTGGCTGGTCGTGGTGGAGTCAAGCGAATTTCCGGGCTTATTTACGAGGAAACCAGAGGCGTGTTGAAGGTGTTTTTGGAGAACGTTTTTCGAGACGCTGTTACTTACACAGAACACGTTAAGAGGAAGACCGTCACCGCAATGGATGTCGTTTACGCTCTGAAGCGACAGGGACGGTTTTGGAGGATAAATTAACATCATCGACTCAAACAAAAACCGGCCCTTTTCAGGGCCACCAAATGAATTAAAAAGGCGTTTTTGATTAACTTTCTTGTCGGGATTTGAAAGGTGGTAGGGATGTGATCGAATGATGATTTTTTTCAGCTTAAGGTTGTTAGATTTAACCTAAGTTGGTCGTTACTGTTATGAGATCTACCACTACTTATCCAGTACTGACAATCATTTGCATTCATTTGTTGTGCTGGGGTAAGTAGTGCGTTTCCAGTGATATTCCAGATCGAAATATAAGAGAATCAACAAAAACCGCCTGGGTTGTACGCGCCTTGGTTAATCTGAGGGCAATCATAGTCATACTAAAGAGAATAAATAAACGCTAAAATTCCTATTCCTACACAAAACACAAGCTCCTGCTGCAGTTAACAAAAATATTTATTATATCATACCACGTAGTCCTACGTCATCATTGCGTACAACCCCATTGGGCTGTCCCTTGTAGTTTTTCCAACTCTCTTACCGTATGCGTGATAATGTTTGCACCATCGTACAATTAAGGTTCCCGTTTCACCTGTGCATACAAATGGTGAAAGTGCATACAAAGGATGAAATGGGATTTTACAGTGTTCACCACAAGGCGAACTTCACACCATTCGATTCCTTGGATAATTGTACAATAGTAAAGTGCATAAAGTTCAATATTTTGTCCGTCAAATTCTGCTTTCCGTGTGTTTAATCTTGTTTTTATAGGCCGAGGGGAAATCGGGTAATATGGATCACTTCCTGACGTCTGATCGAAGTAAAAGTAGCTCCATTCAACTCCCCAGCTCTTTTTACAAGGATAAAGTTTACATTGGTTCAATCTAAGCGCACCAAGCTCAGTTTCTGGCTTATAATCACATTTTTCTTCCAATATTAGGGGTAAATCGGGCAAAACGGACCACTTCCTGAAGTCAACCCTAAACGGGACCATCACCAATCGATTCTCCGATTTTTTTCACATAAGATAGGCTATTTCGCAGAACTCCTACCGTGCGCCGTTTAATTATGTGCGATTTTGGGTCGATTTTTCCCCACTGTGCAATGCTTTGGTTTTCTTTGGATGCACGTAACCTACAGCTCATACCGTAGTAGCAGGGGGTGGAAACTAACGATTTTAAATTGATTCACTGCTTGAGTAGCCTATTGGTCCCAAGTACTTCTATGGCGTACCCCATTCTAGTTGAAATTCTATTACTACACTATGTTTGTTTTGATTCGCTATGAAAGTTTGACAGATAACATCAGGAGTGTGTGGATTCATGCAGAACATGCAGGGGTGAGTGAAATAGCTTGGGACTGCTTGGGACCGTTGTTCTGGTACTGAGTGAGCCAAAAATAATAATGATTTTCTTCGGGACCCAGTGGTCTTAGAGTTTCCTCTATGGTAGTAGGCTCTGTATAAAAGAAAATGATTTACTTGGTTTGACAGTTGAACCATGACGAAGTGGCAGCGTATTCGTGATTTTTCCCACGCCCAAATGTCGCAAAAAGACATGTCAATCGCCGTGGGAGTGTCACGGTGGACCGTCAAAAGGGTTTTAGACCGAGAAAAGAAAGGACAACTATCCGCGAAGGTGGCCACAGGTCGTCCGAGATCAGCTCGGGTTCCGAGGGTTATCGCTGCTATCAAAAGGAAGATTCGGGTGAATCCAGTGCGTTCAATAAGGAAAATGGCAAAAGAACACGGGATCAATGACTTTACGGTACGGAAGATCGTAAAGGAAGATTGCGGGGCGAAGTCGAGGGTACGGAAAAAAACTCATATGATTACCAACCGCATCCGGAAGCTACGAGTCGAACGATGCAAGAAAATCTTGAACTTCCTTAAGCGAAAAAATCCGGTAATCCTGTTCACCGACGAGAGCATGTTTACCGTCGATCCCGCATCAAATGCCAAAACCGACCGGTATTTTAGTTCTCTTCCGGTAAATGTCGTGGCCGACGAGCACAAGAACGTGTATCTGACCAAGCATCCTGCTAGCGTTATGGTGTTTGGATTGGTGGCTTCCGATGGCAAAAAAAATGGACCCGGTGTTCATTCCAGAACACAACAAGGTCAACACGGAGGTCTACATCGGGATTTTAAGTAAGTATGTTCTTCCGTGGATCAAAGAACAGTATAGTCCGAAGCCAAATGTTGTATTTCAACAAGATGGGGCTCCGTGCCACACCTCGAACCGCACTCAGAAGTGGTTGAAGGAACATCTTCCGTTCTAGGCGAAGGATATGTGGCCGCCATCCAGCCCCGATCTTAATCCGCTGGATTACTCAATATGGTGCGTCATGAAGGCCAAGGCCTGTTCTAAACGCCACAGCAAGCCTCAGACAAACATTGACCCGTACCTGGAGAAAAATGGATCCAGACTACATTATTAGAACCTGCCGTGCATTCCGGAAGCGTGTGGAGGCCGTAATTGCAGCATGTGGAAACTCGATCGATGATTAACATGGTTTAAGACTCTGAGAAACATCTCCCCTCTGAATAAATGAAAAAAAACTTGAAAACGAAATTTTTGAGATTTTTTTTGACATTGCTCAATGGTGCAAACATTATCACGCATACGGTAATTCTACGATTACTTATGGTAAGACTCTTATCATCTACATATATTCTTACACATCTGGAAGTTCCTTGAAGTTTAACGATGATCCTAAAACTTCCAAGAAGTTCATTGAGCTTTTACGAAGTAAGATCTCTGGCAAACTGCAACGAAGTTATCTAATCTGAAGCGAGGGTCCCTGCAGATCTAAGAAGTAAGCTGGCTTACTTTTGATCTTCTACAAAATTCGCTGCACTTATATGATGTTTTATGCAGCTTCTCAAAATGCTATGAAATTTCTAAAACTTCTACAAAGTTCTACGGTTCTCGTTGATTTTCCGCGTATAGAATTTCTTGAACTTGTACAGAATTTCCGGAACTATTCCAAGCTCATGAGACTTTAATCATGTATCCTGAAATCATATGAACATCCCCGAACAATTATGAAGTTCGCTGAAATTAAATAATTTTTACCTTCTACGAAAATCCCAAAACTTAAATAGAGGTCCCACCGAGAGGGCGACTCTATCTACTGTGCAGGAAAGATTTTGTTTTGCTGTGGCTAGCTGCGCGCACGCTGTGTAGATAGAAAGAAGATTGATGACGATTCTGAAGATTTCCCGCAAAAAGATGATGTGCGATACAAGAGGATGTAAAAAATGATGTGAGATTTTTCGAGCATCTAAAATTGAAGATGTGTCGCCTACCGCGGTTCCCACTTCTACGCAGTTTTCTGAACCATTAAAAAACTCCCTAAGTTTTTACAAATTTTTACCATGTTCATTATGAAGCTTAGGTATAGGAGTGCTTCAAGTTTTATAGCCTTAAAACATAATTGTATGTTTTATTCTGGTTTAATTCTTCAGTTATAAGTAGTGATACAGTATCACCTTGCAGCTACCGTTTAAACTATGAAGTCTGATGCTATAATAAAACAATGATAAAATAAGAATAACTCTTCCAAGCATTTAGATTGTTACATGGGTTTGGCACTCTCGCTTGCTACGCGAATGCCTCTTGAAATGTTCATCTAGAATTAAATACACTAAAACCTTGAAATCATCGCCATCTTTGTACAGTCAACTTTCCACAACTTGATGTCCGAAAACTCGATAAATATTGAATCATGTTATGTCTGTCACACATTTTGTATGGGATTGTTATTCTAAAACTCGACTATTCTATAACACGATGGTCCCTTAAATATCGCGTAGTAGAGAGTTCACTATATTTCTTACTAATGATTTGTTGAATCTGGGAAGAACAATTGTCATTACATTTAAAGTTATGAAATTTCTGCAAAATCAAAAATGCTCGGCAAATGTTTAGTCGGACCTTGAGTCGGACGCGATAAGTTTATTATTACATACCATAGCACTTTTAGAAACTAATTATAATTTACTTCGACGAATAAAAGAAGACTTTCTAAACGACTGCCGATTCAAAACTGTGCGATCTCCTTGCCAAGTTCTAAGTTTTCACAAATAAAATACCGTGCCACAGTACACTCTCGGTCGTTCCAGTGCCAATTCCAGCCGTGTGTCGGAATATACCGTACCTCCACGCAGTGCTCCACCTTACCGGCATTGTCCGGCTGCTTATCCTTCCAATTGGTATACTGCACCCGGTGGCCGGTTGCGTGCCAATGGAAGAATGATTCCTGTGCCAGGTCACTGGCACCGATCCAAATCTCGGTCGTCACGTTGTTGAACTTATCTGTTGATTTGATCATCTCCACCACCTTTGATTGGGCGTCCGCGTCGGGAACTATGGCCAATCGCATTCCCACGTAGCTACAATATTCGCTCGCTTTGTACCAGTTCGCCTAAAACGAGCAATGCTTGTTCCAGTAAGGACAGTTTATGTAAACAATGCAATAAAATCTACTCACCGTGAAATTTGGAATGAAATACTTTGAATTAAGTACACATTTTACCTGCTGACCAGAGCTGTACAAGACGGCAATGGAGAGGACGATTAAGATCACTTTTTGCATCCTTACTGTTCGAGTGTACGAGTGAAAATGAGCTTGATCCAAACCGGAATTCTCTTTATGGACATCAGCTCCTAAGGTCAGTGACCAGTGTTCGACAGGATTGTGCGGATTAATCGCTTAGCTTGCTGAGAGCGGCTAACACGAGTTCCTATGCCTTGTTCAACGGGACTATAAGCAAGCAGGCATGATAAGAAGGCTTCAATCATTTCGTTTGCTTTGGCATGCTTCGGTATAACAATGAGCTGTTTGTACATCCCCGGAATGAGATGATGATTACCTAACACGATCCTCTCTCCGGTTCAATTGATTGGTAAAAAAAAAATATTTTTATGATTTGGCATTGAGCTTGGCCTGGGGACTTTTTTAAATCCCAAGAGGTTCATCCCCGAAAGCTGTTTTAGGTATTTCAGTTAGACCCAGACAGGAAAACATTCTAAATTTTACTGCTGATGTTAACAACCATGCATGCATGTAAACTTTCTTTTCACGTAAACCAACATCTTGTAAGAAATGTTGCTTACAAAGATTGATGGTCATACAAAGTTTGGAATATTACTTAAAATGTTTCATAAATTGACAACAATCAATGTGCCTAAGACTGATACAAAATTTGAAATTTTCGCTCCACAGTTTTCAAATGGTTCCAAGTTAGGTTCTTATAAACCTCCCAAAATTTAAACTCATTTACAAAGAAACTGATTTGGCACAAACCATAAGAAGTTTACATGGAAATTACTATGGGAGAACTATTTTTTTGTTCATATCTATTTAACAATTCACCATATCGCTCTGCATTTAGAAATTATATCTGTGTTTACAGACAATTTTCTCAACTACAACTTTGTTTTCGATAAAATGTAGGAAACAAAAGTTATTCATAATTCAAGTCACGAATGTCTTATAATTATGCTCAATCAACCAAGGCAACATTGGTGTATCTAGCGCGTAGAACAGAGCTCAGAAATCATGGCTACTCAGAGATGCCAGATTTTTTTCTATGCAATTCCGTAGACTTATTCAAATCTACGGATTTCTACGGATTTTTTTTTAGTTTCAAGGTGATATTTTACGTAAAATGATAAATCGATGAAAGGATTTTTGAAAAACTGCTAGGGACAGCCCTCTGGGGTTGTACGCAATGGTGACGTCGGACTACGTGCTCTTATATAATAAATGTTATTTGTTAACTGTAGCAGGACTTGTGTTTTGTGTAGGAATAGAAATTTGAGCAGGATTCTCTCTGTTTATTCTCTTTAGTATGACTATGATTGCCATGAAGCTTTTGATATGAATTTTAGTTGGGACATGTTCAGAAATATAACTCTTTTTTCAAAAATCTTGGTGACCCTGAAAAGGGCCGTTGGTAGTACAGGTATGAATACCATGCTACTGTTGCACCTGTAGTTTTTGGCATACTTTCACTGGTTGATTCTCGGGGATCCTTGTTCAGCCATAGCAAGATGTGCGTGTGAGGACTTCCACGGTGCTGAAATTCAATCGTGTCAATCAACTTGTTGAAGTACACACAGCACGTGACTGGATCATGATTGACCATAGTTGCTCTTTGTAGTGCAGTCAAGTTGTTGTTGCTAATACTGTACTGAATTCGGTATTGATTTGAGGAAGGATAGATTTCGCTCAATGCACTGCTCCATGAATAAGGTGGTCCTTAAGGTTGACACGTGTAATGTTTGCGGTCCCCGTGCACGTAAAAGTGCATTGCAAGCCTTAGGAAACTCTAAGGCGAAGAACTTTCATTGTCATATATAACAAATGTTGTGGTTTGGCCACACGTTTGTCTTGACGACGAGTTTCACTGGATGCCATCATGAGATACATTAAAGAGCCTGAATTTATAAAGAGACGACATCTTATTCATTTGACAGGTCTTCTGCTCGATTGGAATGACTTTTCCTATGACTTGACAGATAATCGATTGTTCCAATTTTGACATGTCTCTTTATAATTCAGACTCTTTAAAATATGTCACCCGAACCCCTGGCATGAATTTCCGTAGATGGCCAAAACATATGGCAGGAAAAGCTATCTCTTCGCCGAGCTCGTTATATATTAATGACAGAGGAACCCTGTTTTGCACGGGAGCGAGCGGTCTCCAGGCATTTGTTCTCATTCCAAAGGAGGTTTTCCTGTTGCCCAATCAGCAATTCTGTCTCATTATCCACGACAATGGTCTCCAGCTCAATTTGAGGATCCACTGCAGGGGTTTCAAGATCATCTATGGTGATCTGATCAATTCTGATCCCGCAGCGGTACAGTAGTGTCGTAATCTTATAAGAAAGCCACGATTTAACCGAAGTTTCCTTTATGAAGCCGACGACTGCTTTTTGATGAACACGTTCAAGGCCTGATCATCATCGAGCAGACGGGGAAGAGAACGTCGTCTCTCTTACACAACGCAAACGGTAGAACAACATTCGAGCAAAAAGAAAATTATCAAATAATCATCATATGACATATGTGATTTCGTTCTAATTCCTCAATTTGGTGTAAATTAGACCATTTTTGATCAGAAATGTTATTACTAAGCCATCGATGCTTGCTATTTTCAGAATTCACACAAGCACAACATCAGCAGCTCTTATTATGAGAAAAACTAAAATACATACATTCGTGACGGCCTTCGGCAACAGTGTCGTATGACAGAGCCTGTCGTATGACATTTTAGTTTGGTAAATTGGAGGCGAACCAGCCCCAGGCTGAAAGCCTCCCTAATAAAGATAAATCAATCAACCAATTTTAGTTTGGTACTGTAATTTGAAAGCTTTTTTTGCAAGTGTCGGAAGTAAAGGCAGTCGATTATCATAGAAAATGTGTCAACTACGGTGACCGCTTACAATACTGGTCTCGACACGACTTTTATTCGCCTTCACACGGCACCGTCGAAAATTTTTCCCTTCAAGCAAAGATTGACAGTATATTATGAGAACTTTCGGCGGAGTGAAGAGATAGTACGAAGGCCGCCATGTTTCAGGCACAGTCTGACGTTTGCTTACGGGATATTTCATATGAGGGAAGAGCTACAGAGTCGCAGAAAACGGTCGACAAGTTGCAGGGGTGTATTTTACTTTATGCTTCTTTCCCTTCAGAATCAGATTATACTCTAGATTGTAAAATTCGATTCTGAAGGGAGACGTACACTGAAGAAAAAATCCGTAGAAACTGTACCGAATTCCGTAGATTTTGCCTACGGATCCGTATTTCCGCAAAAAATTGTAAAATCCGTAGATCTACGGAGATTTCCGTAGATCTGGCATCTCTACTATGTTACACTGCAGAATACAGTGTTGTCCATAAAACAGTTGCTTGATCATGTCATTTTTCCATAGTAATTTCCATAAAAACTTCAAATGGTTTGTGCCAAGTCAGCTTCTTATCAAATAAGATCAAATTTTGGGAGACGATCAGGACTCGATTTGGAACGGTTTGAGCAGTGCTGAGCGAAAATTTCTAAATTTGCATCAGTTTAATGTGCACCATTGTAACATAAATATAACCAGCTTTTTATAACTGTGCATCATCATAGTGCAAAGGGGTTGCATATAACAACCACATAAGATTCCTCAAACTTATAAAGCGTTCTTGAAACTGTTATACCTTTTTAAAAATAACAAAATAACACAATAATTCTAATATTGAAGGTGTCAAAATAGAAGTTATATCAGAATAATTCTGGCAATAATGATTTCTTATCAATATGAGGCAGGACTCAAAACGAATAAACGTTTTATCTGTGGGATCGTTTACCTCGTCAAATTCAACATAACATAATGAACGTAAAATTAGACTAAATAGGTATACAATTCCGCGGATGCAACGTATATTCGTTACAGGCCTGTCCATGAGTAATAAGCTCCACAGAATGATTTTTAGACGCAGGCATTTCGATCTACATGCGCTCTTTTCATCCAGGCTGCACCAAACTGCTTAAGGGAAACTGGGTTGAGTACTTGGCACTGATGAAGTATGCAAGTAGTAAACGAAATACAGCGAAATTAAAAGGAAAAAACCTACAAGGGACAGCCCTATAGGGTTGTACGCAATGGTGCCGTAGGACTACATGGACTTATATAATAAATCTTATCTGTTAACTGCAGCAAGAGCTTGTGTTTTGTGTAGGAATAGGAATTTGAGCGGGGTTCTCTCTGTGTGAACTCTTTAGTATGACGCGCTCGACAGAGATGACCCACAGCGACTCACGAAGAGCTACTGATTCCGATCGATAGCGATGCGGCTTCTTCCTCCTTCTATGGATGCTCAAGTGGGCTGCAGCTTACTGCTTGCAGGCAGCCTTTTGTTGTGTACTGGAGAACAATGTTCAACGCCACGTACCGAAAGCACTGCTGCTGATGCCAACGACCGGACACCACCACACACGGTGATTGGAACTCAATCCGATTAGCGATTGAGGGCAGCCTTGATAGGTAGCTGCTTGCGGGGAGCCTTTCGTTGTGTACTGGATTTTTTTTTTTGTCTTTATTAGAGAGATTTTTAGCCGTTGGATAGTTCATCTCAATGAGTTGTGCAATGGAGAACACCATCACTCACCAAGCGGTGGTTGAATAAACACTGTTTGGTGAGACCGGATGCAATTCAAATTTGAAATCTGTGTTAGGGAAATAGCTTTTCGCAGGCAATTGGTGATAATTTGAACTATTATAGCAACAGTTGCACATTCGTGCAATTTTCAATAGTAACATTTTGAAAAATGATTAAGTCTTAAATTTAACAGATGCGTAGAAATATTTCTGATGGATTGGTGATAAAATTATTGAAATTGATCCAGCGGCAGCTGAGTTATTAACGTTCAAAATCTTTCATAATTTTGTTGCATGTTCAATTTTTGGTTTTCACAAAGTGTACCCCCATAAAGAAATCACAGACGTAGTCCTACGTCAAAAATCAACATACACAAAAAGCTCTGCTCAAAAGAATTTTTGAACGCCAATCTAGATTACAATGCGCTCATATGAGCAAAATATCGCTGCAAACATAAAGCATCGACAATATTATGTCAGAATCAATCATCGCCCTTAAATGTGGAATGGAAACATTACATTCAAAAACAAACGTTTGAAACAATAAATAAAGGATTGTCTTGTGAAATTTTCTATGCTCATCAAACATAAACTACCCAACAAACATTGGCAGCAGAATAATAGTTTATTCAGGCAAGGATTGATTAACATTGCGAGGATTGAAAGTAAATTCCGAGCATTTTAGAGAAGTTTCATCAACAGGCTTCTGGAACATTGGGGAAGTTCAGAAAACTTCAGCTACTTCAGGAACTTCTGAGAAGTTTCGGAAAATTCAAGGTGGTCTTATGAATTTCAGAGAAGATGCAGGAAGTTCCCACAAGTTCTGATAATTTCAGGGGTATCTTAAGAATTTAAATAAAGTTCAGATAACTTCACATAAGTCCAGCGAACTTGAGGAAAATTATAGGAACCTATAGGAACAAAAGTTCCAAGAGTTTCAGGAAGCTTACATATTTTTAGGGCAGTTCTGATAACTTGGAAGAAATTTCGAGAAGTTAAGGAAAGTTCAGACTTTTGGTGTGGACAAAAGACTTCTAAGGATGAGTTGAGAGTTAAAAAAAACTTCAGCAATACATCAGTAATTAGTAACCAGTTGGCTTCAATACTATTTTTTTTTTTAATGATTTGTTGCTGTGTTGGGAAATTCACGTTTTTTAGAATTAAGTCTGAAGGCATACACAAGAGTGACAAGAGGTTTATGCCGCTGCAACACGATTACAATAACGTTGCTTAAGGGAGGAAAAATTATTGCTCACAATCTCCTACAAAAATGGTAGCGATAAATGCAAAAGGGAATTATTGGTATTTCCGTAATATTAAGATCTATGGCATGTTCTTTGTTTGTTTGTTTGTTTGTTTGTCTGTTTGTTTTTTTTTTTATTCAGGGGGGAATCTGCTCCCAGACACCTGCGAAGATAACTCAGGGTGTGGGGATGGGAGAAGTAGCACTCCCGACCCACTAAACCTTACCCTGTGCTCTAGGCCCTTGTCCTCCCCGGAACCGCCCGAAAGCATTCCGTCATGGGAGGGGGCCGGTTGCGCTATGGCGCATCACTAAGTGTTGTGTCAGACGTGACACTCGCTACTGCACAGTGAGCAGCTGTGCAGGGCCTTCCTCTTGTTGATCGCTGTTAGTTGTTCGCCTGAGTTCTAGAGCAGACGTGATAGCCAGCCAACTGTCCAGGGTCAAACAGGACAGATGTGACCGCTTACCAGCTGCGTGTGCTAAGCGCTCTAAGAACCCGGTGTCACTCCTGCCTTTGCACAACAAGGGTTTGTGCAGGGCTTATCAACCTCCTGGGACGAGCTGGATGGGGTTCCAGCGTCCTTACTCTGCTGTAGTTCGTTTAGCCGCAATATCTCTCCCTTGGGTTCGATAATTAACGTTTCCAGGGCACACCACGAGGAGGCGAACTACTTCATGCCCCTTGTAAGGGGCCTTGGGACATTTATCCGTATAGGTGCAGTGTAATGGTCGTTATTGCAACAGCATGTAGTAAACAAGCTACTTTCTGTTAAAATTTTTTGTTGGCGGGAACGCTAAGAAAATGTTTACATTTTAATTTGAAAAATCTTCTATCGATCCCTTCATAGAATATGACAAAGTCAAGATGCCTTACATATTTGTTTTATTTTTATAAAAAAAAACTGTTGAGTATATCCTTAGTTCTAAAGGTAAACCTTAGTGGCTTTTACATTCCATAGCGCTACCTACTGAACACATTTGAATTTAACTGTCTTTCACCATCTAGATTTTGTCCAATCAGACAACTCTGCGGAAAATGGTAACGTGGTCTCGATATTTTTTTTTTCAAACTTACATATCTCGTTTGGGTGACACATTGTTTTTGAGCAAGTAAAATCGTATGCATGACAGTCCGCTCTGTACTGGAGTTCTTCAACTATCTCAGAGTATCTCAGAATCAAAAGATAAAGCGTAGTGTCCTCGTTCCAAATTTTTTGTTCACACCTAGAATGTAAATGAACTTGCATTGGTGACACACTTTTGTGCTTCTCTAATGTAACGAAAAAAGTAAGATTCGCAATATTATTTAAGACGTCACCACCAGTCATCAAACATTAGTCGCGTTGTTTTCTACCTTCGTCAGTCGTGCTGACTTTTTGCATCGTACCTTCCTACGTATTATTGTCTATAATGACAAAAATCGTAATGCGACGCAAGTTAAATACTTTTGCATGGTTTTTGGCTGCTTAATCACAAATATTTGAAGGGAACAATCTAATGCGCAGTTGTCTCTCCCATCAGAAGTTTTATTGAAATCCATTTGGATGTAATTATGTGTCAACCAAATCATTTGCTTATCAGTGAAATATTAAACACTATTGACGCTGGATCCACTCTATAGCAAGCGCAAATTATTAGTTTCGATTTCAATGAATTCCGTTCTTCTATCCAGAGCCAGAGCTCCTCACAGGCTGCCATCCACACAACAATGTTGATTGAAAACGAAGAAATGGGGATCATATTTATTATCAGCACTCTTGCAGGCAAAAGTGTTTACAAGTCACCACCACCGCGCTCTCCGTGTATGCATAAGCTGCCTTCGGAAACGTGACAGCTGACGGGAGAATGCATTCACCTAAAGGGGCATTCCGAGAAATCTGTCGCCGTAAAATGAGGACAAATTAATTCGAATGCAAACGAGAGTCGTGGTGTTTTGATAATTTGATGCATTAAATGCACATTGACTACGTCTATCGAACAGTCATCAATAACTGACCTTAATAATAAATTTCCAATGCGATAATAAAACGCCAAAGTTAGCGAAAAAATGTTTTACGCTTCGCTTACTGATTCATAGGTCGGTTGGTCGTACGGTCGCCGCCTTCGTTGTCTTCGTTGCTTGGTGCTTCAAGGAGTAGTAGCAGTGAGTGGCCCACTTCTAGCAGACGAATATGAGATCCCCCTGACCCGGTGTGGTGGTGGTATCGAGAGGGAAAGATAATGTGACATGGATTCTCTTGAAAAGTTGAAAAATAAAACTATCTATCATTTGATATACTACGTGGTCGTGTCCATACACACATACGCACGCGGAGCTGCCCTACCCCAACTTTTCTTGCGGTAATCGGATGATCTACGCTGAAGTTCAGAAGTGTTCCAATTGCATCATATTCGTAATTTATTGCGTCGTTTGGCCACCGACAATGGGACTTCGAGAATTGATTACGCAGCTTTTAGAAACTTTTTCCTGGGAAGAATCATGCATCACAAGTACGAATTTATTTCAGAAACCGTTGACTGCCGTTTTAATCATCTTAAGTAATCAATTACTTTCTTGTTTTGACGTATCCGTATTTAATTTCCAGCCAGTCGTTTACACCGCTGAATTAATCACGACCGACTGCGTTCGCAGTTTTGCAGGTCACTCCGCTTCGTTTGTAGTACAGAAATGAGCCGACAGTTATACATTTCCAGGAACATGCCACGCCCCTCGGGGGTTGCGGTGATAGTAACAATTCCCACTACTACGTCGATGAAGATGGTTATGGGGATCTCACTCGGTGGCGAGACTCAAGTGGCAGAATTCAACGGAAGTTGCGGCGTCTTCTCTGGGCACGATTGGTGTGATTTCAAATGCACGGTTTTCTCACTCTCACTTATCTATAATTAATGATAGACTTGGAGTGCATTGTAATTTGATATCTCGTTTTTTTTTCTGTCTGAACGCCGTCTAGAACAAGATGATATTTGAGCACGGGTAAGAAAATTTTCTTGTATTTTTGGATGTGTGTCCCCCCCCCCCCTCACACAGAAAAAAAATTCTTAATTTTAACTATCGCGTAAAATCTCCCTTCGTTTAATTTAGAGCTATACACACCAAATTTTGTAATCGAGTTCCAGCAAAACAAGTAGCTGAATGGCTTCCAGCGAAACTATGTCTGGCTGCATGTTCAGTAATTTGAGATATTTTGCTGGATGCTCAGTAAATTGTATGAAACGTCAAAATCATCACCGTTCACTCACCCGCGAATTCTGTTTTTCTATTGAATAGAGCAACTAATCATGAATTACAGGTCAAATATAAATAGAATTTTCGCAAATATATAGTGAACTCAATATTTATACGGATAACACCGATTCGCTGTATATCTGTAACTGCAAAGTTCGCTGCAAAGATTGCCGGGTTGAAGATTTAATGAGTTTAAAAACCGTCGATAAATCCAACGAAATTAAAAATCACTTTGAAATTAATTCAACGCCTAAAAGTGAATAATCAATGTGATTGATATGTGAAATGTTCATGCGTGTACAATAACAAACACAATTGAGTTTTATATCAGTTTGAAAACCAATTCCAATTCAATTGTTTTGTATCAAATAACTGGTCTTTCAGCAATATCATTGCCACTCAAATAAGCTGGATATCCAGTACGTGTTGCTGAATTTCCAGTAAACAGCTGTCACTTTTATGTAGGGTCAATTTGCTGGTCGTTCAGCAAAAATATTTTGCTGGAAGAATTGCTGGTTTTACAGCTCGGAAAAATCCAGCAATATTTTGGTGGTTTCCAGCGATATAAAAATAGTGTGTACATGGCATACACACCAAATTTAAATCACTGAAAATCAACAAATTTTTGCTGATTTTCCAGGAACTGCGGAATAATGTTGCTGAAACTTCCTGCAATTCGATCTTCTGTCAATATAACAATATTCTCAGGAATCTCAATAAATATTTATTTAGTTTTTGCTGAAGCTGCAGATGCAGCAGATGAAAAAATGACAGCGTTGAACTGATTTTCCAGTAAGTAACAGTGAAATATTACTGAAACAACAGTAAATTTTTTGAATTGCGATTTTACTAATACTTTAGTTTTATATTGCTGAGCGAGTAGCAAAACTTTTTTATTTCCTTATACTTTCAATGTTATTATTAAAACGCATTTAGAAGTACGATAAAACACATAGTAATTTCATTAATAAATTATACAGGGTAGCCATAACTGTTTTTAAAATCAACTTGTCATCAATGTTCCATGTGTGCTTCACATGTATTTAGTTTAATTTTGATATATATTTTTTTTAATAATTGTAAAGCTCTCACCATATTCTGCTCTTCCGTCGTCGTTGATTGCTTCTTTTGGAATCCCTTGGACTTTTGCTCTAACGCTTCGTATTTCATTCCGTGCTTCACCAGCAATTTCCTTCCGTAGATCGTCCTTGGTTGGTTCTAATATGATTCCGCCTTTTTTGGTCGGTTTCATTGAATTGAAATGAATTGCCATGGTGATCTGGGACGAGGCTCACGTCCAAAGTCGCTGTTCCACCGAGCGCTCCGTGTGCAAAAAGAGAATGAAAGAAATACGAAAGGGTTTAGTTTCAAGAAGTGACAGTTTCATCAGATTCCCCAACTAACCATAATTAAGCAAATTAAGAATATGCAAGCTATATTGCGACTATATGGTTACTTGGGTACTCATATGGCTGTCAGAATGGTTCATCGGTTGCAAAGTGAAATATTTCTGAAAGTGATGCGTTATATTTCTTAATGTTTTGATTTTATCCTAACGTTACCTCCATGTTATTTCACAGACAAGCAGACACAACACATTGAGCATTTATCATTGTAAACCCTACCGCCATCTGTCATATATACTTTGATGGGCAATACACTCAACAGATGGTTGTAGTGTGTAAACGTCAAACGCTAGGGAATTGATTATGTGCACCACAAGTGGCGGTACTACCAACTAAGAAGTTTTCCACCTCAGTTCACTTGTTCAAAAATTGTGATTCGGGATCCAGTTCAGTCCAGTGGACACAATTTGGAAATTCTAAAAATAATAATACGGTTCACGGTAGAAGATCAATGCCAACTTGTTTTTTTTTTGGTCGTCAGTTCCTGGAAAATAAAGTCCATTTTTTCCCCGACAATTAAATTAATAAAAAAAAAATGTGTGCGAAGTGCCTGGAAACGTGGCAACGAAAAAAATGTCAACAGTTGAAATTTTCTGTCAGAATCAGTAAAACAGACAAATGTCAGAGCATTTGCTGACAGATTTCGCAAATCCTGTCTAAACACACAAACACTATCTGATAGCTAATACTAATTTGCAGCAAAGATTTATTTTACTGAACCCATTTCAGCAAACTGTTTTGCTGGAATTCAAAATCGAAATTTGGTGGGTATCACACCAAATTTTAGATTTAGATTTCAGTAAAACGGATTGCTGGATCATGATCAGCAAAACAATGCTTTACTGAACGACAGCAAACGATATGTTTTACCGAAAAATACAGCTAACATAAACGGTTTACTGGGCACCCAGTAATGAACTGTCAAACAGCTAGCGTCACAGTCGCAAGTACGTACGCACCACCGTCTACATCGGAGGAGGAGGAGGAGGAGGAGGAGGAGGAGGAGGAGGAGGAGGAGGAGAAAATAATTAAAATTATGTTGGTAAATACACTGGTAATATCTAATATAAAATATATGGCAAAGAGTCTGGTGATCTTGTTGGTGATTCTATATCATTTGTGTATTTGTATCAACAATCTTCTTCAGAAGCTGCATGCTCTTTGTAACAAAAATCGATTTACTGAGTCTATTCAGCAAATTACTGCTAAATAACAAAATTTGGGATTGCTGCAAAAATCAGTAAAAATGAAATCTGAAATCTTTATTGATTTTCAGTAAAATGTTGTCATTTTGACAGAAGTTGGAATTGCTGGAAGATACAGCAGCATTATTTTCTGGAAAGTTTGCTGATCTTTCATCAAGTCTAAAATCAGCAAAATTTTACTTATTTTCAGCTATACAAATTTGGTGTGTAAACATCGAAATCGTTTACAAACTTACATACATTATTGCTAATTTATGCGATATTGCGCTTAAATTTACACGAAATATCGTGTCAATTTATGCCAAATAGGGTTAACTACCCCATTTCCGGCCTATTAAGCACAACTCGCACTTAGTCTGTCTTAATCTAGCGCAGTTTAGCACCAAACGGAATGTTATTATTACCTTTCCGTACGTACCGTGAGATTTGATAAAAAGAAACCAATCGTTGAGATATTGTCAAAAGTCTAACACTGCTTCTTGACGCCAAACTCGGCCTACGGATTTTAAACTCGGCCTAATGCATTGAAACGCCATTGGAAGGCCAATGAATTCACTTCGGCCTATCGGATAAAGATAAAAATTGATTCGTTCGGAGCGCTTCTTTTGTTTTTGGGAATAATGGGTGCAAACCTTCATATCACGCGTTCTCATTGACTTCGTTCGGTAGCTTATTAACTAAAGTATCGTACCAAACGCATAATTGACTTGCTAACTCTGAACTCATGGATTTATTTGAAATTTTCTGCTTGATAGGCCCAAAATTGGCGATTAGGCCGAAGTAGTTCGCTACCCTATAGCGTTAATTTTATGTGCGCTTTATCTCGCAGAAATTTACATGAATTTTTCGAACGGTGCAATGATTTGTGTTTCATACCCCTCCTGATGCTCCTCATGCTAGACCTTTACTGTTAACGCCCCTTATTGTTTCATACACATTAGGAAAAAAAAAAAAAAATCAAAATTCCATAAACATTACACACGCATTTCTTGTGAAGTATCAGTAATCTGAACAAAAAATCCAAGTAAAAACTTGATTTATTTTCTAATTTTTATGCAAAAGCAAATTCGTCGGAGGAATTAAACATGATGATTTTTTTTTTTAATTACAACAAGCAACAGGGTGCTAGGGGTATTTTATCAAAATTGGTTTTTTTTTTACTTTGATTATACTCATGAAACAAAAGGCGCTTGGACATTGGAAGTGTGTTTTTAAATATCTCTGATGCAACAGGGGTCTTTGATTAAATTTGATATTTTATACTTTGATGACATGCATGCTTCTGGATGGCGTTAGAATGTTTCATGGAATAAGAATAGTCAGTTTGCAACTGGAGGCGCTTGAAGTCTTTATTTTAATGTTATGTCATACTATGATAATAAAGATTGTACTCGAAAAAAAATGCAACACTTTGTTTTGTGTATAACTTTTCATTGCATGGGTAAAAATTGATGAAACTTCGAGTAAAACTAGTTTAGAGTGTAATGTTTACATGTGCAAAATCTCGTCACAATCTGTCAAGTGGTTATTGAGATGGCTTCCAGTGCTTCGACAAAAAAATATGGGAGCGGTCGTGGAAAATCCAGGCCGGTCCCACAGGTGGATCGCGAACCAGTTTGGAATCGACAATTCGACCGTGTCCTGTGTGGTAAAATCGTTCAAGAAGCAGCTAGCTGGCAGCAGAAGAAAAGCGAAGACGACTGACCCCGTGAACGCAAGGAAGGTGACCCAAGCAACACCAATTGTTTCTCAGCGAGTAACAACAACCTTAGTGTGACTAATAGACGGTCTAAATTAAGGACAACGCACCGCATATAAAACTTCATTGTACCTTAAAAAACACAGAAGGTGGAGTCTCCTTGCAACTTATGTTTGTGGCATAAGGTGTTGCAAATAAGGTGTATGTAACATGATATATTAATGACACAAGTTGTAAATGAGGTTTTAACTGACTTAACTGCAATGTTTCGCTGAAATATTTAAAACAGTACTGTGATGTTTTCGAGTACATATAAATGACTTTCATGTTAACCACATAAATGTACTGGATATTTTTGTGAGAGAATGCGGGAAAAGTATACTGATGTTTTTATTTAGACTGCAAAATCAGAGATGACAATGGTAGAAAAAGTCATTTGAATAGAAGTATGAAATTAATTACTTTAAAATATTGATAACTAGTCCGTTTTTTTTTCAAACGCATCTAGTTTTATGGTGAAATTACACATTTTGCTTCGATTAAATATACACGCCTCCAAAAACTTACAAATTAATGCCACAAATTTGCAACATAAAAATATGTCGAAATAAAAAATTGATTTCTAAAAAAATATATTTATATTTAAACTATTGGAAACATTACAGCTGTAATAAGTATTTCATGTTTGTATATTAATAGGGTGTGAAACATAAATAAATTGAAAAATAAGTAGATTATGTTTATTTCTGGTGGATTACATATGGCTGCCAGTCTTACCAACAGCATTCCAATTGTGTACATTGCAGGTCAACATGTTCAGTACAACCATATATGTGCGGTTGTGTTTTCGAATGTGATTAATTTTTGGTTTCATTCTAACCGAACGAAATTAGCATGATGATGAGTTCTTAAAACTCAAAATTATGTTTAAAAAAAGTAAGAATCAATGGGATGGTCAGTGGGATGGTCAGTGGTCACTCTACCCAGGCAAATTTTCGGCTCTCTAAGGCAAGCCAGCACTCTGTTGTGAGTCGATCACCGACAAGATATTCTGACATGCTGGTAGATGCTACACCCGTAGCCGAAAACCTCAATTCTAATTAGCTTAGTTAATTTTAAATAAATACTTTACAAGTAACAATCAAGGCCTAATAGGTGATCAGCTTTTTAAACCAAATAAGCGTTTTTTATGCAGTACCGAGACATCCTATTAATTTTAATTTTTTAGCTCCTGAAAGTTTATTGAACGCAAAAATGCTTAAAAACTAATTTGAAGAAGTTTTTTATGCATCTCTTTAAATTTAATTTTTTTTAAATGAAATAAATGTTATAATTTTTTTATCAATCTCAAAAATGAATCAATCAATAAACAAATAAATAAATGAAATAAAAACAAATGAATAAAGCCTGTAAACCAATTGGAATTAATGACTTAAACTCGCAAACCCCCACTGTCTATCACTGAAAAAAGCTAAAGCTTTCATAATTTCGTCATTTTTGAACAGAATATTTTTATCTATCCATTACAATAGAACCGCAAACTCCTCAAGTTTTGATTAGCATTGCAGTATTTAAAAAAAAATCTTTTGATTCTGATAATATTATGAACTGAAATTAACCACTTTGTCAAGCAGTTTTGGCTTGACTTTCTACCAGCGATTTCACAAAACTGGACCAAATAATTTATATATTTTTATGAGATATACAAATTTTAGCTACTTTTCTCGAGGTTCTAGAAGAAAAAATATTAAAATAATGTTTTATTTCAAAGTTCGAGTTTTGACATTGAGGGTTTGAAAATCAAGCGAAAGTTTACCGGTTCGATTTTTTTACGGTGCGTTTTGATTTTCCTAATAGGAAGCCATCCACAAATTATGGTAAGGTTTTTGAATGATAATTAAATCCCCCTCACATCCTTGTAAGACTCTGTAAAATTTGCAGTTCACAACCCTGTCCCGAAAGTCTTGCTAAAATTTTAAAATTTTCCGAAGATCATTAGATATCGATTTGGGTAAATTTTTACATGCATTTGCGCACTTAATGTATTTGGAGGTGTTTTGGCATAATAAATTGTATGTATGAAAATGTCAACCCCCCTCTCCCCCTATTCCGTTACTTAATTTGTGGACGATCCCTAATGTTGGAAAAGATATAAATAATCCAAGAAAATCATTTCAAAGATTTCATAGAAAATTAGCATTTAACAATACGCTTTCAATCTCATCGAAGAAAGTAGGATTCCCAACAAAACCGAAAGGTTGATTTTCTGCGGCTTTTGAGTCCATCTTTGTGCGATGATGTCTGAAAAAAATGTATTTACCCGTCAATATTCTCTAAAAATTGAGAAAACTTGAGCGGTTACGCATTCCGAAGACGGTCGTTGAAGAACAGTTGTGGGACGCGTATGACTCCCAGAAACAAGAAACAAAAATTCAACTCCAAATAAATAAACCAGCTAGCTGCTGGGTATCATCAATTTCTGGTCAATACATAAATCCTTGCTTTTTGACCCCTTGGTCTATCATAATATTAGTATCCAATAATTAGTGAATGGGATCGATATTTCAACGCTTAGAGCCCTTAGGATTCAAACTCCCAGTTTATTGCACGAGAAGACTTCTTTTCATAATCATCTATTAATCATTCACTGATCTTTTTGAAAATAGCTTATAATTATAAAGCAAAGATTTCTATCGAAATTTTGACAAAATACAAATAAAAGCCTTCACCTTAACAACATTACACCATAAGAAAATAGAGTCAACCAAAATGGAGAACTTAATATTGTTCTTTAATGTCCTGCACCGATAACACATCAAAACGCCCTCTCATAACCATTAACAAGTGTAAAATTGTGAATTGATTTAATTTTTTAATGTTTGGAATATTTGTGAACATTCTCCACTGTAGCAACATAATTTCGGCCGGTAGCGTACGGTTCATCAAATGTGTTAATTAGTACGTTACAATAATGTAGCTATTTTTCAAGACATCATGAAAAGTTTACAACAAGTATTTTTTACGTTGCAGATGAGTGCACATTAAAATAAATGATTCATATTGAACTGCAACAACACTGCAACGATTTGTCAACATAACTGCACCATTACGTATTATCGATGGTATCCATGTTCCAGTTATGTTGAAAATAGGTAGCAAATGCGTAGTTTGAACAATCATACAATTTGTTGAGTATGTGCGTGCTTTAAACGTCACTTGTCAGTAGTAATGTGACATCGAGTGGTAGCGACATCGGTGCAGCTCCTCCGTCAGCAGCCATCAGGTATCGAAATTATGAGCCACTAGTTCTGGCAATCCACCCGCTATTTGGTGCCGTTTCCAACTCGCCAGCAGTTCCGGCAGATACGAGCTCCGTCTCTAACGGATCCTCAACGGCCACATCTCCGTTCGGCGGTATCAACATATTTGGTCCCTAGCTCACTCAGTTGGTTGCAAAACGAAGTTTGAAAACTTATAGATTCATACGCTTAATTGGAGCAAGATTGCAAATAGGTTCTTCAACACATCTTGGTTCGTCAACTTTTTAGTAACATTTCGAAACAGTTGCTCAATAGGTACAAAAACATGTAGTTCACACTCTGTTGCACCAAAGTTATAGGAAACATAATGTTTTATGGAACTCTCATTCAACAAACACAACACAAGTTAGATTTGTTGCTCAAGTGTTTCATACAATATCACGTAGCATACAACTTCATACCAATTTGAGTGTAACATGTTTGCTCCTCCCATTTGAGGCATGATTTGACAGGTCCTCCAAGCAGTACATTGAAACAGTTGAGTTTCATTATTGTGACCTAAAGTAAATGAAGCAACAAAGTTGAAACTTTGTCGTATCAAGATGTATTTCCTGTACCATTTAAGGGATTTCTGGGCAACTTAAATAAAAAATAAAAGAATTGTGATGTTTTCTGTGTTGCTTGGGGAGGGATTACTTCAAGCGCAATCCGAACCATTCGATTCGGGACGTGGCCAAGAAGGTCAATTCTTCCGTCTGGTTCGTCCAGCAGCGACGAATGAAGCGGGCCGGACTTCATGTTTTCAAGGTAAGGAAGGCACCTAACCGAACCGATAAACAGAATACGGTGGCCAAATCCCGCGTCAGGTAGCTGAACCGCGAGTGGTTGGTGCAGTAGAAATTCATCGTAATGGACGACGAGACGTACATTTATGCGAACGCCAAGCAGATCCCCGGCCTGGAGTTTTTCGTCGGCAGCTCCCGCCTGGATGTTTTATTTATTTATTTCGTCAAGCCAGTGTAGACTGCATAAAATAATTATTACAATGTTTACTTACATACTATGCATTAATTCTATTCTGTTTTAGCTTAGTTTTTATTTGCTGCTTGGACATAGTGATGTCGATAGTTCCGCAATGCAAATTATACAGGCGCATCATTCCATTGATTGGGCTATTTTTTGCATAGATTGTTCTGTACAATTTTTCAGAAAATAAATTCAGTGTTCTAAGATATCGACAAGGTGCGCAAAAGTTTAACTGTGCGAGAATTTCTACCGAAGCTATGCGCATTGAAATAATGTCGTTGATGAAGAAAAGCATTGCAAATTGGCGGCGCTCCTTAAGTGTTTGTATATTGATGGGCATACAGCGCGCTTCATAAGATGGTAATGGAAATGCAGTCGAATTCAATTTACGTACAACATATAAAAGGAATTGTTTTTGGACAGATTCTATGCGTTCTTCGTGTATGGAAATGTATGGATTCCATACTAGGTTGTAGTATTCCAGAATTGGCCTTACATATGTGGTATATAATAGCTTAGGTGGGTCTAGTTTGCCTAATGATATTTCAATATGCGGTGTATGAATTTTTCTGCTCAATGCTATTGCAGTACATTTTTTTACGTTCAGCTGAAGTAGACTTTTACTACACCAGGTGTGGAATATATTGATTTCATTCTGGAATTCTTCTGCATCGCTAGAATTACTTATTTCCATGAAGAGCTTCTTGTCGTCTGCATATACAAGCAGTTTTATTTTTTAAGTATGTAGGAAATGTCGTTTATGTACAAAATAAATGGAAGTGGGCCTTAATGAGAACCCTGGGGTACCCAGAGAGCTGACTGAAATTGGTTCTGAAAGTTTATTTTGAAAGCGGACTTTTTTTTAATAATTATTATAGTCACTTTAACACTCTTGGGTCATTCGTGACTTGTCCGGGGGTGAGATTCGAACTCGTGACTTTTGCGTGAGAGGTAAGAATGTTAACCACTACGCCGGGGTCGCCCCCTAAGTGGCCTACTTGTTTACGATGTGTTAGGTATGATTGAAGCCAATTCAAAAGTCCAGGCTCCATTCCTATTTTCTGCAATTTTAGAATTAATAATGGTATGTCGATGCGGTCAAATGCTTTACTGAAGTCGATGTATAGCGCATCAACGTGCCTGCCACTTTCCAACGCTTTGAGAATGAAAGATACATATTCCAGAAGATTAGAGGTAGTTGAGCGACCTTTAAAAAAGCCGTGCTGTTTACTTTTAATTAGATTTTTCACCTGCTGAAAAATATTGCCGTTTACGATTGATTCGAAAAGTTTTGGAATGCAAGAAATAATAGCAGTTCCACGATAATTTCGAATGTCTGATTTTGCACCTGATTTGAAAATAGGTACCAAATAAGATGATTTCCAAATGTCAGGGAATTTTCCATTTTTCAGAGACTTGTTGAAAAGACGCTCTAGAGGAAATGCGAGCTCTTCAGAAAGGTTTTTCAAAAATATGGGTGCGATGCCGTCCAGACCCTTTCGACGCGTTTAAGTTTTTTAGTGCATTGAGGACTTCATGTTGAGAAAGTTGGTTGACAGAGATGTTTTTTTAGAAATTTCAGGAATGAATGCAAAGAAATCGTGGTCACGATCTTCTTCGGAAAATGTGGTGTATATACTTTTTGAAAGAAATTTGCAAAGAGATTGCAAATTTCAGAAGAATTCTCACCTACATTTGCATCCAAATTCATTCGCGAAGGAAAATTGCTACTTTTTAATTTCGTGTTTACATAATTAAAAAAGTTCTTAGGACATGACTTGACTTCATTTTTGACTTTGCAGTTAAAGTCCTCATATGCAGAGTTGATGGCTGTATTTATTTGGTTGCATAAGTGGTAGTTTTGCAAATTGGTTTCCGGCACTTCCTCGTATTCCCAGTCGCTGGAGGAAGAAGAATTTTGTACGAAGATTGAGTATTCAATTGATGTGTGAAACACTTCATTTTTCCATAAAGGTGCTAATGATGTATACACACAGAAGTCTTCAGTACAATTTGTAAATAAAAGGTCTAAATATGAGTTTTGTTAATTTTTACATGGTTTATTTGATTCAAAATAAGATATTTTATCGAATAATATTTGTACTGGGAGTAAAAATGATTCATTTTCAATGTCTGTAATAAAGACTGTGTTTCGTTGATTTAAGTCGCCATAAACGGAAGAAGATGGTCGACAAATTTGCCAAGAAGTACTTACTGTGGCATCAACGGTCAAATAACTACTGACCGTCCTCCGGTCCCACGAAGGTGACACTCTGTTTTGGCTGGATCTGGCATCGTGTCATTACGCAAAACCGGTGATGGAGTGGTACGAAGCCAACGATGTTGTGTTTGTGCCGAAGGAGGCAAATCCACCGAACTCCCCAAAACTTCGCCCTATAGAAAAATTCAGGGTGATTTTGAAGGGCAAGTTCCGGAAAACAGGGAAGGTCTTCAAAAACGACAAGGATTTAAAAAAAGAGTGGATGAAAGTGTGCAAAAAAGATGGTGCAAGTGTTGCACAGGATTTGATGGATAGCGTTAAGTCTGTAGGGTTTTAGCATGGGATTTTTCAGTTCAAATATCAATCGTCTTCCCAGAACGCACTCACGTTCACACGCACCGTGTTCCTCGATGGTTGCACTACTTCTCCCTCCCGTCTCTCGCTCAGCCGAACATTCAGCTCAGTTCGTTAAACGCTCGTCAAGTTAAATCAAGATAAATACATAACCAAGGTTTATACACTTTGTCTCAAATCATACATCCCACCCCTTCTTTATTTAATCAAACGATTATTTGACATTAATATGTCACAAAGTCTTTAAGCAACTTTGATTCTGCCCTAATCCTTTTAGATGCTCTAACTACCTTTTCTATCAAACCACTCTCAATCGGAAGTGGTGCTGTTGATTCTTCCACCCTTTCTACATGCTACATGCATTTGAATGAATTGCTGGGCCTAATCTGCAGTTTCGATCTTTGCAGGTATGACTTTCAAATGGGCTGCACTTCTTCTTCTTCTTCTTCTTTCCTTTATTTAACGTCGGTCTCTGTCCCGCAATCTAGTGCCAATCACCGACGGACATCGATTGCCATCCATTGACGAATGTGCAGGAAGGCAGCTTCCACACCTGCGTAGGATATCGCACCCATTCAACACACATGGGCCAGGACCAACGGCTTTACTTCCCTTCCGAAGGAAGACGTGACCAGAGATTTTTATGCCTCAGAATAATCCCACCGACCTCGGCTGGGATTGAACCCAGACCCATCGGGGTGTTAGAAAGCAGTCACGCTTACCACTACACCACCGGCGCCGGCTGGCTGCACTTCTTCTGTATTGTTTAACAGATTCATTCGAGCAAATAACTACCTCAGTACCCTTCTTCTGGACTACAGTAAATTCTTCCGGGGCAAATTGTGAGCTCAATTTATTGTCCTTCTACATTCGTTTTGCAAGCACATAACCACCGACCTCAATAGAATTAGGCTTTGCTCTTCGTCGAATATCCGCATACTCTTTCCCCTTTTCTTGTTTCAATCTGTTACGATCCCTTACATTTCCAGAATCCATTGTTGACACTGGAACATAGGGTAGCTTTGTTCGCATTTTACGGCCAAACATCAATTCCGCTGGTACCTTTCCAGTTGTTGTGTGACTTGATGAGTGGTACATCATCAGATATTTGCGTAATTCCTGTCTCCAATCCTGACCAAGTTCTTGAGCTATGCGTAAGCGCTTTAAAATGGATCGGGTTTGTCGTTCCACCTCTCCATTCATCTGTGGCCAGTAAGGAATAGTGCTCACTTGGTGACGTGAATACTATAATTATCACAAAAAATTCGAAACTCTTCCGATGAAAACTGCGGTTCGTTGTCAGCTCGAAGGATTTCAGGTATCCCATAGCGAGAAAAGATCATCAAATGCTCACAAATTGTAGCTGATGCAGGAATTTCCTGCATCTCTACTAACTCAAGATATCTGCTATAGTAATCCACACAAACCAGCAAATTCTCTCCATTTGGTAGTGGACCAAGAAAATCCACAGCAATGTGTTCCCAAACTCGACTCGGGAGCTCTTTCCGCATCATTGATTCCGGTGCACTAGGTAATGATACCAAGGAACATCCTCGACAAGTCTTCACAAATCGCTCTACATTCAAGTCCATTTTAGGCCACCAAACGTTCCCCCGAAGATGAGTTTTCATAATATTTAGCTTATTGGGCACCACAATCTTATCACCCCGCAACAGAACATCGTTGACCATACACAACTCTGATGTAATTATTTTTTATGCCAGTGGTATGTTATCAATCCTATCTAACCTCATTGCTTCACCTATCTCCGTGATCTCTGGGTCGCCTTGACTCATCTTCTCTATCTTCTCCCATTTTGGAGCCATCTTCTTAGCAGCAGCTGTTACTATTTCGTTTACTACTAATTCATGATACGGAGGAAAAGGATTTGGCCTTTCTTAGCTCAGTCGGTAAAGGCGCAGCTACAAAGCAAGACCATGCTGGAAGTGGCTGGGTTCGAATCTTGGTCCGGTCTAGGTATTTTTCGGGTTTAAAAGTTCTCAACTTCCCAGGACATAGAATATGATTGTACTTGCCACACAATTAGACTAATGCAAAAATGGTACAGGCATCGAAAGCTCTCAATTAATAACTTTGAAAGTGCATCTAGAACACTAAGCTAAGAGCACGCAATAAGCTAATATGCGATAAGCAATAAGCTTAAAATGTGAGGAAGAATAACGAAGGTGCTTCATTGGTTATGGAGTGTTAGGTTGTCTCACTTGCTTGATATGGGAAAGATTGTGTTAGGAACCGAGAACAACAATTGAAATTCATCTCACATGAAGTATATCGGAACCAAATATGGGCTGCTATTCAACAAGATCGCACAAAAAACACTAATGTATCTTTCATCAGACTGTCAGAAATTAAAATTTGCAGCTTCAATACTACATAGATTAGTACTTGGCTACCTGGGAATGATGTAATATGTGCAATGCATGTTACGGTTTATTTGAAACATTTTAAAGCCTATTAAATTGAATTGCTTTTATATAAATAATGAAAACCTACGAACTATGTGAAAGAAGCAAACACAATTTTCATCGCTTTTTACAAGTGAATAAAACGTATAACTCTCTAAACTGTTTGTCCAAATTAGCTGCTAACAATCTCATCCAAAAGATCGAATCCATAATCCTACAACCGATGCAATCAATTATAATCAAACAATTATGAGCACACTTCTAATCCAGCCCACGTTGTTGCAGGCAGGTCAGACGCAAAACTCCGATCATCATAAGTCGTTTTTATGGATTTTCCAGAAATTATTAGACATTTCACGAAATTTACGACTCGGTCTCACCCATAGCAATAATCTCTCTCCGGGCAACAAATCACTCCCGAAACGCATACCAACTCACATTCAGCCCAGCACTATCCCTGCCCCGAGTTCTATACGGTCAAAAGCAAACACGTTCGACGAAATGCCACCTCGACCCTCCACTGTCCTTCCCCTATTGCACCATTCCGGTTGTGTCTACAGCAGTATGGCCATAATTATAAACTCCCAGATAGTTTACAGAATCCTCTGGGTTTCGTATCTCTGTTTACAAACTAATCTGGGCTATGGCGCAACCCACACAGAACCGGCTCTATCAGCCATCTCAACTCTGAACCCAACAGTGGAGAAAGCAGCGACACAGAAAGATAGACAGACGTGACAGAGATAGAGAGAAATAGAGAGAGACAGAGGCATAACCAAGGGTCAAACTCATCTTCGGTCGAACAAACAAATATCCACTTGTCCGACATAAACAAGCAAAATTGAGACAAAACCCCCTTTCCATGGGGCTTGCCCATGGTTAATAGAATGGCATCGCAACTTGTGTGAAGGACTCACCGGGATGGGACGTTCCAGTTTCTTGAAAAACAAAAATAAAAAATATTCAAATTCCCAACAAGGACTCGAGCGGGAGGTGAAAAACCATCACATGAAACAATTTTCGAGAACCACTCCAGACCAGACGACGGGGGCTTCCGAAAGATGCATCATCATCTGCCATACAGAAGAGTGAAAGGGAAGAAGTTTCCAAAAAAAAAATCAGTAGAACGACTAAAATGAATGAAGAGGAATAGGTATAGGTACCTACATACCGACGGGAAAGAAATATAAAAAAGTCTCAAAGTTTGGAACACTTTGTATGTTTTCCACTTCATCACCCAGCTGACACGGTCGATCAAACTGACTCAAAATTGAATCGAGTTGACTCAACTTAGCCAAAAGTGGATTTACTCAAAAATAACTACGTGAAAATGAACTAATATGAAACTTTCAAAAGATGGCGCTTTTAATATTGAGCAACTTTGTAGAACATTGCATCGCTTTAGAAATCAAAACAAAGGCGCTAGAGGTTTTGGCCACGCAAATGGCTCCGCTGCCTCACTGTGCGTCGGTAGCATTGGTGCTCAGCACGGAAAACAAGATCGACGGCAAACAAATCAAGGAAAAAAAAAAATAATGAATAAGGAAAATCGAAACAGGTTTCAATCAGTCTATAAGTATACTCCTACTGATTAAAATTGTCATTTAGAACTTTGTCATCACTTTTGAGTAAATCCCCTCGACTCATTTTTGAGTCGGTATGGTTGACCGTGTACCCGTTCGTGTGCTTGTTCGCTATACATGATTGTTGGATGAGCATCTCCTTTCCTAGTGATTTGCGGGAATGATTGCGAATGGTGTGTCCTTACACTCATTTGCATCCCGTCTCCACTCCGCCGGTTGGATGTTTGGAAAATATGTTGCAAAGTTACGTGCCAGGTCGTTGCGTTTCGTATAATGATGAACACGGTGGTCAAGTGGTTTCACTTTCCGAACTGCGACTGCTCTTTGAATTACGGAACTTTTCCCCATGAATTGGAGAACCTTTTCAAAATATCAAAAAATGGAAATATGCAAAATTAGTTTAAATCCTGGTTGAAAACAACATAGGAATCAATGTATAGGGGAAATTCATTTTGACATTCTCCTTATTTTCTTTTTAAAGTGTCGGTCATAATGAGGGTGTGTCATCCTGTTGAGGAGAGGAGATGGTTTGTCAAATCAAATCAAAAGAGTCTGATTCACTGTTTGCTGTAAAATATATCTGACAGCGGGCCCTATTAAGTTTGTTCGAGTATTCAAGCCTACTTCATCTCACCGAGCGTTTTCTACCATGGAAGTGCGATCCAAACTGCATCTGACTGGCATCCAGTGGCGTAATATTGTGCTTTTAGATAAAACATTATCTGCATGGCACTGAATAAATGACTTCCGATATGGCTGGTAGCCAAGCTTGCAAATGCTCAATTCAGCAAAATTGCTTTTGTCTGAATTATGGAACTATGATATATAATAAAAATTATTATTATTATTACATGTAAGGTGCAAGAAGAGGAGGTCAAGTTTGTGTATGACACATAAAACCTGTAAATTTTTCTTTCAGAGAGTTACAATTAGCGATTGTAACTGTAATGAGCAATCGCGATGAGTGAGCAATCAGCGATCAGAAAATCATTACTTTTTTAGTTGGGATGTACCGAGTGAAACAAAGTATCTCTAACGGGATCCCCTTAACTCATAATGGATTAAAATAATACTTCAAATCTCTGCGTACATTGTACGAGTTAGGCAAAGAAGTGTGCGTTTGAATTGTACTGTCGCATTAATGGCCCTTCGCTCATTTTCAACTTCTATTCAATGTTCATACTGCCGTACTCTACGGAACTATCTACACAGGAGTGGAACTTCAAATCAGAAAGTGGCTCCACTGGTCATTTGCGAACACTAGCGCACCTAGCGGTAGAAGGCATCTTCGGCCTGCAGTTAAGATAGGCAGCATGCTATGATAGTGTGAGTGCACATAGAAAGCCTATGTGGAACGCTACCACATCACATCGCTCGTTGAGCAGAAAAACGAGCACTTTTTGATTCACCGATTTGTTTGCACTTCCCCTTCTGTTCTGTGCTATCTACCTACCCTTTTGTAAGACCAAGCTAATAAATTATCACACTAAAGCTTCATGTCAGATAGCATTTCAAACTAGCTCTGATAGATGTACAATTTAATATAATATAATTAGTGTAAAAGAGTGTAAATTTTAAAATTATGAACTGATAAGGACTGTACTCGAAAAAAATGCACCAGACAAAAATGTTCGCCAAAAATTTATTTTATGTCGGATTTTCTTAAAACGTTCAGAGAATGAACTAATACATATGGATTATGTTTCGGCATAATTACTTTATTCAATTTCCTTTCCATCGCTGAAAGCCCGCACCTTTCCCTTAAGACCCCTCATTACATTTTGTGCAATGGTGGAGTCGACCTTTTTGGTCACTTTGATTCTTTCTTCAACTCCAGCTCGTTCTTAAACACCTTGGATGATTTTCGAACTTTGGCCTTCATTATGACCCAAAATCTTTCCACCAGACGAATCTCTGGTGAATTTGGGGGGTTGGCGGTTTTTTGGACAAAAACAACGTTATTGTCTCTGTACCAATCCAACGTCGATCGCGCGTAATGGCATGATGCCATTTCGGCCAAAATAATTTTTCGCTTCCGTGGGACCGCAGGAAGGGCAACAGACGCTTCTGGAGGCACTCGGTGCGGTAAATTTCACTGTTGATGGTACCCATTGTGATGCACGGTTTACTCAGTTTACCGCATTGGCATATGGCCTGCCAGAGCAAGTATTTTTTGGCGAATTTGTCCACTTTCTTCTTCCTTATGTCTTCCGGAACATCAAACCGTGATTTGGCAACGTAGAACTCCAGCCCCGGTATCTGCTTTGCGTCTGCGTCATCATCGATAAAACACACATCGGTTTCGTTAACCACTCTCGATACAGCTACCTTGCGCGGGATTTGGCCGCCGTGTTTTGTTCATCAGGCAGGTTCGGTGCCTTCTGGACCTTGAATACACGAAGCCCAGCTCGTTTCATGGTTTGCTGAACCAACCAGGTGGAACACTTTGCCTTCAGAGCGGCGTCGCGAATCAAAAGGTTCGGATTACGCTTGAAATAATCCAACACCTTCCGGGCCTTCACAGGGTCGGCTGTCTTCGATTTTCTTCCACTTCCAGCCCGCCCCTTGGTCGTGTGGGACTCCTTAAACGATTTTACCACCCGAGACACAGTTGTATGGTTGATTCCCAGTTGTCTTCCGATCCATCTCATTGTCGCAGTCGGATTTTCCATGACGGCGCGAAAAATTCTTCGGCGATTTTCTTCTTGTTTCGATGATATCTCAATAACCACTGAACTGATTGATATGATTTTGCACATGTAAACAATTCACTCCAAACTAGTTATACCCAGTTTTTCACCAATTTTTACCCACGGATAAAAAAGTTACACACGGATAAAAATTGTGCATTTTTTTCGAGTGCAAGCCTTAGTTGACGCGAATCTATACCAAAAACTGGGTTATTTTTGATTTGTAGTGTAAAACATAAAATCGTTAACTTCACCGAAAGCTCTGTATAATAAAACCTTGCCCAACTGAAGGATGACAATGATGTATACTATTAACGCTACTGTTCCTCATCGTAATCGACGAGTAGTTGGTAGGTGCAATTTACCATGTGCCAATCTATGAACTGCTGTGGCAGCCTGTCACAATGGAGCATCTTTAAGACTTAGATGTGACTGATTAGGTTACTTTACTAGCCCAACGGCACTCTGATGCGCAAAGTAAGCCCGACGACTTAGCCGAACACTCTTCTGTTCCGGGTTTCTTACTCAATGCCAACAAGACCAAATCGTTTGATGTCAACATGAACATTCTTTCCAACTTAACGGAAGCAGCGCAAGAATTGGAGAAAGTCGAAAGTTTTCAATATCTTCACAGTCAGATAGCAACCGGCAATGGGACTAAAATCTGGAAAATCTGGTCCAATTGTTGCACGAATCAAGAAGGTCTGGGTGTGTTTACGAAATATCTTGGGTACAAGTAAGATTATTAAACGCATCTATATCTAGATAATAGATCACTTCATTCGAGCAGTTTAAAATTTCGTTTACTACCACTCGAGCTTTCCGAGGAGCAGTGATGGCACAATCCTCACTCAAATGATTTTGTTTCGCTCTCAAGGGCTCCCAATATCACGCGAGATACTGGAATAAAATATCAAGCATAATATTGATTTAACAAGCTCCTTTGATATTGCGAGACAATTCAGAACATGTAAAATTGTAGCTACGAGTTTACCACCACAATGATTCCGTAGCACATCGTATTCTTATAAAGAGAAAGCATAGCTTGCTATCTCTCTTTACTCTTCACAGATGACAGACACGAAGTTACTGCTACCAGCAGTGATGGATGTTTCGGTGCGTGTTCGGGTGTACATAAAAAATCTTGAAGCTCAAACTCACCACAGTTTGGTGAGAATTGTAGCTGGTGAGTTTTGTTAGCATGATATCAGAGCAACCGTATCACAGCTTCTAATATCATCCGATATTGTCTGCTTGTTGATTTTTGTTTACGATACTCAAATGAGATTATTCTCATTGGTGAGATTTGATTTTTTCATATATTCCCAACACTGCCGAGGAGCAATATTTTGAAAAAAAAAAGAATTATTGTAGAAGATCGAAAATATAGGGTCTTATTTATGCTAAGCCTAAAAAATCAAGAATTTATTGCTTCGTTTTCCTCAAATCGCTGGTAGAAGGTCGTTTCAAAACTGCTCGAAAGTTTGATTAATTCAAACGTGAAATCTATTCTGTTGTACGCCAGCGAAATAATTAGTGAAGTTTCAAAAGCTTCAGGTCTTCATTAACCGATGTCTGTGGTATATAGTTTGTACTTGGTGGCCTCACAACTGGATCTCGAACGTAGTTGTCATCAGAAGCCGATATGAACAGACATTCGAGAACGGAAGTAAAGCTGAGTTGGTCACACACTACGACGCTCTGTGGTCCAAAACGGCAAAAAGTGGAACTTTATTCCTAGAGCCTAGCCTTTACATTTTAGCCATATAGTGTCTTGGGAAAAAATGTTTGTGTGAATATCTTCCATAATATAAAATTGTCAAAAATTAGTCATGTCTTGCGATGCAAAAAAATAAAAACACTAACTTTTTTCTTTGAGGATATAGGGGAACGATGTCTTTAGCAAAGTTGTAGACAATGTAAAAACAAGCAACTTCACTCAAGACGTCAAAATTCTAAATCCTGTATTTTCATAGTAATGGAGTTTTTTCTATGGAAGTTCCCTTAAATTAAGGGGTTACGCCACCCTAGGATTTTCAAAAAATCGATTTTTTTTTACATTAATAGGTACTCTGAAGTGTCAAGAATAAGGGACAATTGGTTCCATGTCGAACAAATTAAAATTCCGAAAGTTATAAGCGAAATTACAAAACTTTGCATCACGCACCTGAACGCTCAAACTTCAACTGCGTTTTTTTATCGATACAACATTTCTCTCCGCGGCCCACACGATAGCATCTGCAATTTTGACTCAATTTGATCTAGACTTTGACGATTCCATTCTCTGGTTAATTATCTTACGAACTTTTTAATTGATCAAAAAATGCAATTGTGGTAAACAATTTTAGAAACAAATTTCAGGCGAAAAAACTGATTTTTTGCAAAAACAAGTCCCATTTGCGTAAAATTCAAAAAATTTTCATCTCCGTATGTACTTCTCTAGGTATTCTTATATAAAATAAGAAAAACCACTCGTTTTTGTTCTAGGTTCATATTTACGACGAAGAAAGTGTGGGCCGCGTAACACTACACGGGAAGCAGTGCCAGGAACTCGCAGTGCTGCCAACTGCCACACATGGTTTCCCCTTATAAAAAAATACTGTAAGCACCCTTAATTATGTGTACTATAAGCCCATATAAGTTAATTTAGTATGTGACTTTATTAAATAACAAAAAAAAATTATTGAAGTTGGTGCATTTTTCTGTATTCTAGGGTGGCGTAGCCCCTTAAGTTTTTCATACTTTACTTCTTTAAATTTAATTTTTCAAGTATATAATATTCTAGACAACTATTAAAACAACCAAAACACACGTTTTTGCTGAAGATCATGAATCATTATAATAAATCCTTGTAAAATTATAACAAATTTTAACACTAAACCAACTTTTTTCTTGAAGCTTAGCTCAAGTTCTGTAAAATTGAGAAGGTTTCATTTGTTGCTCTTTTCCCAAATTTGAGTACGCTAACCTTATTATTTCATGGTTTTTCATATATTTTTCACTTCTTTTTAGGTTTTTTATACATATTTTTTTGCCTTTTATATTTGAAGTATATCATGTTCTAAAGAACCTAAAAACAGTAAAAACACATGTATTTGTAGAACACCGTTAGTCTCTACAATAATGCCTTGCAAAGTTATAGCATTATTTATTTTGCTTTATATTTTTTTGTTTATATGAGAGAATGTGGCAATGGGAACACAACATCATCTAGCCTTCTTGAAGCCCAAGTACTAAAAAGCTATGCAGATTCAACTTCACCCTCCCCTCCTCCTATTTGAGTGTGACAACTTAACGCTTTTAATTTTTTTTTTGTTTTTATGGAAAACTTAATGTATTGAACATTTGCTGCAATAAAATTATAGCTCAAAACTAATACACCATGTACTTACGCAAATAGCATAATCAGTTTCTCCCTTTGTCCACGACACATACACCTGTATACACCTGCACCACCGCAATAAAGTATTTAAAAATTATTTAAGAAACATTCTACAAGACATCAAACTGCTACACTAAATAGTTTCGTCGCAAATGGCCATGTCCCTCTTTTTTGATTTCGCCCCACTGTGCTCCAGTGCCACATAGGGCCAATGTGAAAGAATTCCATTCTAGGCGGCGGCTGCTTTTAAGTGCCTTAACCTGGGCTCAGGCAAATTTCGGCAAACTTTCCAAATTTCTACATTGAGGCTCCGTCATCATAAAACGCTGTAATGTTCTGCCGACTACAAATTCAGCGCTTACTTTCAGATTTTGTTTTCACCCCGTCGCACTGTTGCTTTATTGCGTAAGGGGGGTATACACTACGATAAAAATAATAACTTTTGTATGTTTTATTAAAATTGATAATTCTCTATGGAAACATTGTAGATGAAGTCATTTTAAGTAAATTTTTTTTCCAAGATGTCAATTTTACATCTCTCAAGTGGACGAAGTTATAGGGCGAACATAAAGTAAAAACGGTAGTACCCCCTTAAACATCATTTTTTACCGTTTTTGTCGTTTAAATTTTCCATTTTTTTTTTCAATGTTCTACAAAGCTGTAAGTGTTCTAAAACTGCACATTTTTGTTACAAAAAACATATCGATAAGATTTAAGTCCCTTCTTATAATTATATAACGCTCTCTGTAAGGGGGTGTATCTTGCAGGATAGCAAGTATAAGTTAGCGGCGCCGGTGGTGTGGTGGTGAGCGTGATTGTCTCTCACCCTAGCAGGCCTGGGTTTAATCCCAGTTGGCGCCGCCGGGATGTTCTTAGGCATAACATCTCTGATCACGCCTTCCTTCGCAAGGGAAGTAAAGCCGTTGGTCTCCGGTTCATGAGTTGATGGGTTGATAGGCAGGATCCAGGTGTGGGAGCTGCCTCCCTGGCGTCAGTAGCATTGGTGCTCAGCACGGAACATAAGATCGACGGAAAACATATCAAGGAAAACAAAAACAGGTATAAGCAGCTAATCTGAACGTTATTTTCTTCAGCATCTTCTTCTCTACTGTTACATATACAATTCATAGGGGGATCCAAGGGGATGCCTAATGAATTTTCAAATAAAGTATCTCAATGTTTTGTTACGTTTTGCTACTTTCATGACCATTTTTCCAAATGTTTACATTAGAGTGGGTTCCCCACAGCTCTTTCAATGATAATCCCCAACAACTGGGTAAAAGGTTACTCGATCCGATTCGTACGTTCCTCAAAATTGTCCTTTTGTTCGCTTTCTTCTTTCTATATTCAATAGAATTGAACTGGATACAGACACTAGAATTTTTTTATTTCATTAGAATTCTAGTAATTTTTCATAATACCAGTGTTTTTTAAGATGTACACCAGTAATTTTTGATAATACCAGTGTTTTTTTAAGATGTGGAATTCAGTGATAATTCCAAGCAATTTCTTATAAAAATTCTACAGTAATTCTGAAAATAATTCATACCCTGCTCTTTGGCTCAGTGAGGGTTAGGGCGCGTTCTACCAGGTTGATCGAAGCAGATTTCATGTGTGAGTAAGTGATGACACTGAAATTCACTTTAAAATGTGCGTTTCATATTTCACCACATGTAGTTCCAAAGAGCCTGAATGAAATGTGGAGCTTGTGAAGATCATTTGAAGATACAATATGACGGAAAATTGATACTTAATGTATAAAACACAAGATAATGCTAACAGATATTAATTAGGTTAATATTTAAAAATTAATTAGAAGTGAAAAAGTTGAATGTCGTGTCGAAATATTTCAAAACGTGTTGAATTTAACTGTTCCCTCATCTCCCACTCATTGAACTACTCTGAGCGGCCATCGCGTTGTGGTTATATCACAGCATTTCTAATAATGCATATATGCATATCTTTTTCAGTACCATAGAGTCAACAAAGGAAAAGTGAAAAGAGAGCAGCAAAATGGAGCACATGCGATACGACAATGGAGTGATACTCGTTTAACGAAAATACCGAAAAACCCGGTGATGGGAACAGTCTATTTTCCGCGCTAATGTTACAGTATTATAAGACGCAACTAGAGACTCAAGGTCATCATAGATAATGGACTTATGTCAAAACGTCATGGAACTCATCAGAAATAACTAATAGTCAATGTGACTGGAGAAATATGAATTGTTAGAGACATAAAGTACAAGGGATTAAAAAATAAGCAACCAAAGGTGGTGGAAGAGCAGAATCTGGTAAGTACTGTCCAATTATTTGTTACAAATTAAATATTAAAGTAAATACGTGCCAGGTTTGGAACCGAACCTAGAAGTGTGTATGTAATGCCAATATCTATTTGATAACGCTGCATTAAAACTGTCTTTTGAACAGTTATCCAATGATTTATTTTATGAATTGACAAACTATGTATCTTGACGAAAATATCTCTAACGGATTATTTTATATGGATAGCTGTCATAACGACTTTTTTTTTAAATTATTGTAGCACTGCAAAAACTATTTCTGTTCGCCTCGATGATGATGATGGATTTTTAATATTTGATTTAATAGTAGATTAATTTAAAAAGTAGAAGGGTCTGTGTCTAGGACCACGAACGGACGCTTGACGTAGGACCGCTAGTGGACGAAATAAATGTGAAGAGCATTTAGTTCTTTTAATTGATCAATTATCTATTATCTCAACTCTTTCCGTTTTTTAATTGTAGGCGTACCAAATGTGTAGTATTTTTTTTTTCAAAGAGAAAGTTGATTAAGATAATCAATCAAAATCACTTGCACCCCTGCTTCCAACCCAAGTAACATTTTAAGTTTTATGAAATACTACAAAGCAACTATAAAACAAATTCATAAAACTCTGGTCAAGGCTATTTTGTCATTAATGCATCCACCATAACCTCATTAAGACTAGAATATGTCTAGTTGGCCCACCCTGGAGAAGGTTCTGAAGGGTGTATTCTCGAAGCTCTTCAAGATTGATTTACTGCAAAAGGTTGTATGACGAACGCGTTGAGCACCATTTGAAAGCTACAATAAAAGCTATTTAGCAACAATAAAAACCCTTTCCGAGCCGTTTCCCCTAGCCGCATGCTAGGAAAGCATTAATCAAGATAGAAAAGGATTTATGAATCTGATCTTTTCAAAATAATTAAAATAGAAACTGATAATACAAAAATCTTGTTGAATATCCAAATTTATTACAATAGTTCTCATTAAGTGGCCTAGTTTTAAGTGCCATATCAAATTTTATGTGAAATGTACGTGAAAACATCGAAAAAATTAAGTCCACCCTCGTAAAACGTCGATTTGACCAATTATTTAAAATTGTAAAAAAAATATATTCTTCAGATCGAGCTTGGCCGAGATTTGTTTTTATTATTTTCGCATTTAAATGTTTGCTCATTGCTAAATTTACCAAAATATAGTTATATCTAAGGAAATGTTGATTGAAAATTGAAGATTGTAAAAAACAAGCTAACTAATTGTAACATGGCGGTGGCATAAAAGTTGATTTTCATGGGTCATTTGTGAAAAAGTTGTTTTGCTTTCAAGAATTCTTTAACAAATTCATAAGGTTTTAAAATGGCTTTTATGAAGAAAACTTGCAGGCTGAATTGTATTTATCTAAAGCCATTTTGCTTGATCCTAACCCGTGCAGATTTATGGCAGCATTTATGGAGGTAAAGTTGCCTGCAAAAAGTTAAACGTCAAAATTTGTTTATCTTTCGATAGTTGCGCTGTGAGATCCAGGATTCTTCCAGGCGGTTTTCTCCCGATGGATTGGGAGCAGTTACTAGCTTTTCGAACAGCTGGAAGCGCAATCGTTCCCGAAAAAGATCCCCTTCTTCCGCTTGGTTACAGAAGTGCACCATCCAATGATGCAGAGATGTACGGTTGAATGAAATTTTCGAAGAGTCTTTCGCCGAATAAAATCGCTGCGCTGGATCGGAAACCAGCTGATCTACGCTAACTAACAGATTCAGTGGTTTGCTGTCGGTTGTTATTTCGATTGTCATCGCATGATCTGGAGAAGGCTGGTATGTTTTTCAATTTTAGACAATGTTTTATGAGTTCGAGGGCCCCGCTCACTTTACTCTTGTCCGACAGATGGTCAGTCGTTGGTGGTGTGCTGGTTCTTCTAAAGAAGTAAATTTATCTGAAATTGAGTTGATTTTTTCATCCTACTTCATCTATCCTTCGAGATTTCCTTGTCATTAATTTGGCATTTATTAACTATGAGGAATTATCTTTTAAGCTCAATTTGTAAACAAAGTAATTGGGGAGTTAATGATGCACTTTAAAAAGGCTAAAAAGCAACACTAAAGGCTTTTTTCTCTAATGCAAAACCTAATTGTTTTATAGTTGCTTTTATAATGATAGAACACGTTTATAAAGTATTTCATCATGACCAGGGCTGGCAAATGTCATTTTCAATGAAAAATCTCACGCGATATTTACATAAATACTTCTGTCACTATCATTGGATGAGAAAACGATGATAGAGATTTTCTTTAAAATCTCATCGAATTTTTTGTCATGACAGAACGTGACAGTGTTGTAATCATCGTAATTACTAGCTCATTTAATGCTATTAAAGTTACTTGTACCGAGGAAATCTTAATAATATATTCACTCTACCGATTACATACGGCTGTTTTCTCGAATTCATCCAAATCAGTTAGAAATGTTGATGTCAAAACAGCATAAGAATTATTCTCATGAGTGCTTGATCATTGAAAAATGACAAGAAAGCTAATGATAGGTAGTTTCGTCTTGTGATGGTGAGAGGACCTGTTTTCTCATCGTCACATGACGGCCGTGATATTTACCAGCTCTGATCATGACATTAATAAACAATTGCTAATGACGTTTATGCATGAATTACAGTACAGCTTTAAGGAGGGATTGATAACTGTTTTAAATTTATTTTTAAAAGAAGGCAGTTTTTGACTTTCTTGCCAGACTATGAAAGGTTTTTTAAAACAACAAAAAGCTGAATTTCTAAGCAGGAATGTTTTACACTTTAAAATGCTATATTTAAACTAAATGGATTGTTCGTTGCCGTTATAAAACCATCATAAATCAGAGTGGATGCTAAATGGTTACTGAATTGTTACTTGGGAAGTTTGGTTACAAGATTACAACTCTGGAGAGCATTTTGTGTGGTCGTTGGAGGCTTGTGGTTCTAAATATGAACAAACAAGCACAGATAAATTCTATTCCAACTCTTTACTGAGGTATGCTTGATGGTCCTAAAAAGGGCCGTTTTATTGAAGAGGACATCCATGGCCACTTACGCTTGGCGTGCTTAGTGTAGGTGACAGCATCACGGGCCTCATTTTCAAGGAACACCTTAAGCACACCTCGTAGATCGGACCGGAGATACGTTTGACACCACCACGGCGAGCCAGACGACCGATGGCGGTTATCTCGAAGAACTGCGATGACGCTTGGCACCTCCTTTACAAGACCTTTTCCTCCTTTACCAGACCTTTTCCTCCTTTGCCACGACCAGTCAATTGTTGCTTGTTAGGTGTGAAGGAGTGGACTAGCCACCACCTTCCTACTGCTGCTATTGCTGTTCACCACGCCGTCCAAAGCGAAAATGAGGTAATGCAATACAGCAGCGCTCTTTTATATCTTTTCAGGTTAAACCAGAATGATGTGCAACCAAGTGGTATAAAAGCTACAAAGACTCCTCCCATTATTAGTAGTTTGCTCTCAAGTAGCGACACTAGTTCTTTTATTTTTGCGCACACGGCGAATGAGAACGACCCAAATTTGAGTTTAATTCACTCATAATCGCCAAAAGGGCAGGAACTCAGCGATGAGTAAATTTGTCTCATGGTTTCCTGTGGAAAACTTAAAAAATCTGCCAGAAAATGAGGAAATTGACGAAAATTTTATTCAGTCTCGGAGTAGTACAAATAGACTGAGTGAATCCAATCTTGACTTTTCTCAAATTCGGGAATTTTTCCCTGAAAAATCCTGGAAAAATCTCGGAAAACATGACGCAAATTTACTCATCGCTGAGTTCCTGCACTTTATTTCTTATTTCTGAGATAACTAAACTCAAATTTTGGTCGATCTCATTCACCGTGATATCACCTTGAAAGATATCGGTGCCGGTGGTTAGCTTGATTACCTCTCAACCCAGCAGGCCTGGGTCCAATCTCAGTCGGCGCCACCGGCATGTTCTAAGCCATAACATCTCTGATCACGCCTTCTCTCGGGAAATAAAGCCGTTGATCCCCGGTTGAGTTGATGGGTCGATAGGTAGGGTCCAGGTGTGGGAGCTGCCTCCCTGACGTCGGTAGCATTCAAGCTCAGTACGGAAAACAAATCTCGCGTCACTTTTCAATAGGTCCTATCTACATTGATCGATTCTCTTCATCGACACTCTCTTTCGTAAATAACTCGGCTTCACAAATGTTTCCTGCCGTCTTCGTCGAATTAGATGCTAGATTGTTGCTTCTTCCATCGAAAATATCCGGCCGTGGCGATTCAAAGTTGATCAAAATAATTTGTACCCCTGCTTCCAGTTTGATTACATGAGCATTTTGTGCGGTCATTGGTTCTGAATATGGACAAACAGGCAGCTGAATTCTATTCCTACTCTTTACTGTAATAAGCTTGGTGGCCCTGAAAAGAGCCGTTTTGTTGCCAAAGTTGGTGATGATTCAACCTCCGAAACCAAACAGAGTGCGTCTCTGTCACTTCAAAACGTAAAGAACATCCATGGCCGCTTACGCTTGGCGTGTTTAGTGTAGGTGACAGCATCACGGATCTCATTTTTCAGGAACACCTTCAGCACACCTCGTAAATCAGATCGGAGATACGTCAGACACCACCATGGCGAGCCAGACGACGGATGGTGGTTATCTCGAAGAATTTGCGTTTGGTTCTGAATATGGCGATGAGTGTGCAAAATATTACGCAATTCCATCCTCACTATTGCCACTTCGACTTGTTTCGTCTACTTACTACTCTCTGACGACTGTGCTGGGGAAGCAGCATATGCATGTAGGTTATTGGTGGATTTGTTAGTTAATTCGACGCTTTTGGCCAATATTGGACATTTACCAGTTTTTCAATAGTTTTTTGTTGAAAATCAACATTTGGAGGCATTTTTATCGATGCGTAGCCATATTTTTGATCGATTGGTGATAACATTGTTGAAATTGGACCAGGGGCAGCTGAGTTATTAACGTTCAAAATCTTTCTTAATTTGTTACATGTTCCATTTTCGGTTTTCACAAAGTGTACTCCCATATAGAAATCAAAGACGTAGCCCTACGTAAAAAAAAAGTAGTCTACAAAGGTTTGAGCCTCGCGCGTGTATAACGGATATAGAGGACTGAATTTAACATTAAAAAAAAAAAAATGCAATTTTGTTGCTTATTTGGAAGATACCTTGAGTTAGTAGTCAGTTTTCTGGCAAATGTTGGGGGCTCGTGAGCATTCCTGACATTGCTAAAAATAATGATAGCATCAGATTGCGGGGTTGCTAGTGTAATAGGATGCTGTGTTGATTGTTCATTAACTCTTGATTGCTTGTAATACTTATGAATATTTTAGGTGGACAAAAAGGCGAACTAAGAGGTGGGCGCCTGAGCTTTTCCACATTTATATAGCTGTGAAGCAACTGTAAACTCTAGAGGGAATTTATGTATGTAACTGTAACCAGTTCGATTTTGTTTGCTAACCTGGTTAAAATGTCATATTTAATTATCTTAAAGATAAATCGTCCAGCTCAAATCTTTGTAGGGGTAAGAGGTGGGACCATCATCATCATCATACATTTATTGTATGTGAAAGTGACCTCGGAATGGACGTGAATTACTTGGCACTCAGAAATGGGTTGCTGGATGTCCAGTAGAGCTATCACATTCTAACTCCCGGACTAAATATGTTTTCAATTGTCGTCTCAAGGATAATTGTGACCATAGTACTTCCATAACACAATTCTGAAAAGAATTCATAGGATTGGAATTGAGAGGAGAATTCCTTGTACATTCTAAGGAGAATTCCAAGCTTGTTTTAGTAGAATTGCAGCATAGCTCTGAGTGTTGAGAGTCAAAATAGAGTTTTAAAGAGAAATTGTAGGGAATTCTGAGTATAATTCGAATGAAACGCTCATAAGAAATACAATTTTATTTCAAGAGCAGGAAATCTGAGAAGAACTGAACGAAAATTCGAGAGAATGTTTCAAAGAGATTCAGGAAATAAAAATCAAGAATATATGGAGAATAATTTTAAGCAAGTTATAAACGGAAATAATTCCAAACTCTACCTAGGGTATGTAGGGAATGCGAAAGAGAATAATAAAAAATTCTGGTTCAAACTGCTTAACAGTTTTGAGGTGGCTTCAAAGACATTTCTGAGAAAAATGCTAAGGTTGTTTTGAAGGCTGAACCAAGGAAATTCTATTAAGAATATCAAAGGAATTATGATAAAACAAGTGCAGTGTCGTGAATAGTTTGACGGAATGATGAAGTTTTAGAGTGATTTTTAAAAGTTCTCTTTAGTGGCGCCGGTGGTGTAGTGGTAAGCGTGATTGCTTCTCGCCCCAGTAGGCCTGGGTTCAATCCCAGTCGGCGCCGCCGGGATGTTCGGAAGGGTTCATGAGTTGATGGGTCGATAGGTTGGATCCAGGTGTGGGAACTGCCCCCTGGCGTCGGTAGCATTGGTGCTCAGCACGGAAAACAAGATCGACGGAAAACAAATCATGGAAAAAAAAAGAAAATGTCCTGACAATGCTGCACACGTGTTTCATCTTCGGTTTTCTTCGTGAAGCAGCTTGCCAACAATTTTGTCGTTTCCTTCTACCGACCCGAGCGAGCTTTGTCACAGGGGCTGTTTGTCATGAAAAAAGGAAAAAGAAACTTTTCATTTCTGACAAAGCGTTTATTGTTCGGCTCGTGGATCGCTTGTCATTTTGTCATTTGAAGATATTTTTGATTCCTTGACCAAGCTAAAACATTGCATGATCGAACGTGTGTGCGGTATCTATTCTGTTAGGTAGTTCTGGTTTAAATCCGAGAAACTCCCCTTTAATTTTCTCCATCCGGGCCTACTCACTCAATGAAAAGTCAAAAGGAATGCCGCGTACAAGGTCCAACAGCGATGTATAAGCATGATATCAGTATCGCTTTTCCAATTACATGGAAGTTTCCCAAGCTCATCAATGACGTCATTACATAATCCATGCGTATCTGATAACAGCTTAAAAATGTAACTAACTGACCGGCCGCTTACCCTTCCCACCACTGACGACGATCGAGCATTTTGCTATGGCTTATACTATCAAGATCCAACATTCCACTAGTCAGCCCTACTTGCATACAGGTGTTTAATGGGTATATTTAATACAATACATCCACTCAACCATGCACCGTCTGCTATGCGATCAGCTGTTTTTGCATTAATCGACCCCGCGAAGAGATGTTTAAAATGGAAGTATGAACAGACAGTACATTCCTCAAATACGGCGAAACATCAAAACTCATTAAGTTAATCGGCGTTTACAAATTCCCGAAATAAAGCAATAACAATAACAATAATACAGGCGAAACACACCGCGTTGCATCTTATCTCGTAAACACTTCTGAGAAGATCATTAAATCAAGTTGAGCCGTGTGGCGTACCTCACACGTCGTCATCATCGTCGTCGACGACGGCTAACAAATTGTCGTTGAGGTACCTGTGAAACGTACCCTCGAAAAAAAAGGTGGGAGTGTTTCGGATAGTTACAGTCACTGCAAGGTAAATTCGACAACAGGATGATTCACCTCATGACGCGGAGTATGCGCTGCACATGCTTGGCTGTCTAGATCCAGAGAACGGTGCAGATTACCAAGCCCGATCGCATAAATCATCGTACCGCTCAGCGGCTCATTTGCATTTAATTTGACCGCGGAAATTTCAACGATTGCACACCAGGCAGAAAGTACTGGCTTGATTCATTCGGGAAGCGACGCGTTGAGCTGTGAATTCCGGCTTGAAAATGTTAATCCGCTGGTTCTGATTGTAAGCATCGGCTAAGTTTTGAAACGCCGTTGTCGATCTAACGCGAAGCGGACTGGAACCTGACTGTCTACTATGAGATGCACGTTGCCGCCGGGTTATGTTTGTTTCCTTCACGCACGAACTGCGTCTTTGCCCTCTCGGTCGACGATCGTTTGTTAAAAATTTGACAGATAAGAAATTCTAGTAATGCGAATTGATAGGCAAAATAAAGTGCCCACCCCATCATTTTTTGAATTTCTCTCATTTATTTGGTTCAAATTAAAGTAAATACACTGTAGTATTTTTTATATCTTATTCTTTATATTCTTTTTAAGTTTCACTTATAGAATACCAGATAAAAAGAAGAGACTGACTCGAAGAAAAAAAAAATCAAAATGGGTGTAAAAAAGAACAGTGACAAAAAAAAGTGCCCACTGCATTTTAACTCCAGAAAACATAAAATAAAGTAAAAGAATACCAGCCTAATAGTTAATGTGTCCTCCTTTGGCCTTCAGGACCAGCTGCAGGCGCTTCGGCATGCTCTCCACTAGATTCTTCAGGTGCTGTGGATCTAGTTCTTCCCAGGCGCGCTCCAGGGCTTCAAAATAGTTATTTTTATTGGTAACACCAGTTTTGTCAACCCTGGCATCGAGAATCGCCCACAAATTCTCGATGGGGTTGAGGTCCGGGCTTTGTGGAGGCCATTCCAGTGGTTTAATTCGACATGACCGGAAGAAAGACTTAGTCTTCTTGGCAGTATGCTTCGGATCGTTGTCCTGCTGGAATACGAATTTCTCCTCAAGGCCCGTCTGGATCAGCGAAACTTCCAGATTTTCCCGCAGGATGTCGATGTAGGAATCTGCCGTCATTATCCCGTCGATTTTCACCAGGCTTCCCACTCCACCCCACGAAAAGCACCCCCAGACCATCACATTTCCTCCTCCATGCTTCACCGTGCCTTGTATGTGGCGCTCCTGAAGCTCCTCACCCGATCTACACCACACACGAACCCGTCGCTTCCGGTTGAACAGTTCGAATTTTGATTCGTCCGTCCAGAGAACCGTTTTCCAGAACTCTAGGGGCTTATCAGCATGCTCCTTAGCAAACTTAAGCCGTTTGACTTTGTTTGCCTTGCTGATAAATGGGCGCTTCCGAGCAACTTTGCTGTTCAACCCCTGTGCTACGAGACGGCGACGAACAGTTCGACTGGAAACTGTTAGCTGAAGAGCCTCCTGGATCTCGCGGACAGTTACCTTCGGGTTCTTCTTCACTTCACGCATGATCTTGGTGTCCGTTCTCGCATCCGTTTTGCGCATCCTGCCTCTGCCAGGGCGATCCACCACTGATCCGAACGATTTCATTTTCTGCAGAATTTTCCCGACCGCTGTTTTGCTGATATTGTACTTCCTAGCGACAGACCGGTGCGATTCACCGTTTTGCACATCACGAACAACCAATTTTCGGATACACACGGGAATTGCTTTCGAAATCACTACGTCCTCCATTTTTTTCAACTGATTCAAATGCGATCACGTGTACAAATGCACCAGTTCCACCCGTTTGCTTCAATACATGTCAAACTTTCAAAACAAAAACAATCGAGGGGTTTTCCGATGGAAACTTATCGAAAACATACCGATTTTTGAAGTGGGCACTTTTTTTTGTCACTGTTTTCTTTTTCAATCCAAATTGATTTTCTTTTACTTCAAGTAAAACTTTATATTTTCAGTATTCCATAGGTGTAACTTTAAAAGAATAATAAAGGTAAGACATCGAAACAGACTACGGTGTGTTTATTTGAATTTGAACCAAATAAATGAGAGAAATTTCAAAAATGATGGGGTGGGCACTTTATTTTGCCTATCAGTGTAAAATCAACACGTTAAATGATCACTACTTATCACTTGATGTCGGCTCATCAGTCGGAGCGCTTGAAGAGATTGGCAAAAACCAAATCGTAAAACAATAACTTCCAAGCACGAGCCGGTGATGCTCGAGTTATTCGCACTTCACGCGGAATCATTCGGTCGCAATCACTAGCGGAAGGGGCGGATAGACGGACGTAACCGATTATAGCGGGTGTTGGTTGGCTTGCATAACCATGAGGTTCATGTACATTACATGTAATTATATAAATATTTGGAATGTTCACAGGAATTTGAAACGCACACACTTCCCACTTTGATAGGGAGCAGCTTGAAGTACATATGAAGCTGAGGCAATAGTTTTTTAACGATTCACATATTTTGCTAAAGAAAAACTTCAAACATAGAGCAACTGCATGGCAAGGTGTGGAAGAATGCTAGTTTCAGACAGGTGAAGCGTGCTCTATCGTTGTGTCTGGTGAGGATGGAATAATTGAGTCTACATTTGCAGCGGGAGTTTTCTTAGGAAATAATCAACGTCTCACCCAAGTGTGGGCATTGGGATGGTTTTAAATTATCGTTTTTGCACCATATGGCGCGATTGATTCCTTACCAGGTCCCGTTAATCTTCCCAAAATTTGAGCTTATTTGGTTTAATCTCACTAGTGCAGTGCGGTCTATTTAATCAGGTTTAAATGGAAAAACTGTACTCTTGGTTCATATCGATTTAGCTTTTCACCTCATTGCTTTGTGGGTAAGCAATGCACTTTACCATGTATTGGCCCAGTGCAATTTGCCGGTATATAAACTGTCCAATCAAAATTTCACACTGGGATTTTTTCCTTGATTTGTTATTCGTCGATCTTGTTTTCCGAACTGAGTACCAATCCTACCGACGGACGCTAGGAAGGCTTTAAGGCTGGCGCACAATGCATAAGTTTCCGCGCACAATGCATAAGTTTTTTTTTTTGACAGATATGGGCTGAAAACTTATCCATTGTGCGTCGGCCTTTACTTCCCTTCCTAAGAAAGGCGTGATCAGAGATTTTATGCCTCAGAAAATCTCGGCGGCGCCGACTGGGATTGAGCCCAGGCCTTTTGGGGTGAGAGGCAATCACGCTTACCACCACACCACCGGCGTCGCTATTACACACTGTGATGAACAAAAGGTGATAACCGATTGGTGGTGGTTAGGTTTTTTCAGTTTTTTTCAAATATCATGTTTTAAAATGGTGGTTTCTATTATGATAGAAGTTATGAATTAGTGGAGTACTCCACCATTTTAGGTCAAGTTTTGTCAGGAATATGATTTTTTGGCCAGAATGATAAATTAATATAAAAAAATAAGGGTTGCGTCCTAAGCACGACCGCATTATTGACGTAGGACTACGAGATTGTTTTTTTTTTCTTAATAATTTATTTAATTATTACAAAACTATTGATGCATACATTTTATTCCTTAATAAACAAACATTCAATTCAAAGTTTTGAAATAGGGGACATTCAATATCCTTAATTGAATTAAATTTTCAGGTACCTACTGTTTAATGTTTATTCACAGTAATTGTAGTGAAAATTCACGGTGGCCTGCCGATGCCTGCCTTTGAAACAACATTTTTTTTATGAAAAAATATGGTTTTTTTTTCGCCTATTTGTGTGATCGTGGTTAAGGTTTACTCAAAGAGACCCCATCGTATTCCTCATTAACCCTCCGTTACTCGCGCCAACTTTTGTAACACGAGTACTTGCGCGTTGTACTTTGTACAACAGTGTGAGTGTTCCATTGCCATTTTGCAGCCGAACTACCAATCGATATGAAACCAACTAAAATTTTATCACAGTTAACCTCCAAAAAATGCGGATAATAGAGATAATGTGAATGGACACCGCGTAAATGGTGTCCGTACTACGTGGGATTTGACTTAATTGGTTACAACATGGAAAATCTCGAGATCCTGACCAGATATAAAGTTACTGTTCTGGGAAAAGTTATTCTAGAGATCATAACCTTTTTGCTGGTGGAGAGTAGTTCAGAGCTTTCTCACTACGTAGCGCTAGAATACATGTTCAATTATCGCATGTGATATATCTCGAGATCATGATCAGATAGGAAGTTACTGTGGTCGACAAAGCTGTTGATGAGATCAAAGCCTATTTCTTGGTGCACCATAGTTCAAAATTTTCGCAATACGCGGCGCTAGTATACACGTGAAATTTTCATATAAAATATCTCGAGATTTTGACCAGATCGAAAGTTACTGTCTTCGGCAATGTTTTTCAGGAAGTCAAGATATTTTCGGTGGTGGAGTAGTTTAGAAAATTCTCACTACGTGGCTCTAGTATATACGTGCAATTTTCGCATATACAATAGCTCGAGATCCTGATCAGATATAAAGTTACTGTCTTCGGCAAAATTGTTCAGGGGGTCAAGTTTGTTTTGGCTGGTGGACAGTAGTTCAAATTTCCTCACTACGCGGTGCTAGTACACACGTGAAATTCTCATATAAAATATCTCAAAATCCTGACCAGATAGAAAGCTACTGTCTTAAGCAAAGCTGTTCAGGAGATCATAGCCTTTTTGCTGGTGAACAGTAGTTTAGAATCTTCTCAATAGGTAGTGCTCGTATAAATGTTAAGTTCTTGCATGTGATACACCACTAGATCCTGACCAGATAGAGAGTAAATGCCTTTGGCAAAGTTGTTCAGGAAGTCAAGATCTTTTCGTTGGTGGACAGTTGTTTAGAATTTTTTCACTACTTGGTGCTAGTATATACATCCAATTCTCGCATATAGAATAGCTCGAGATCCTGAGCAGATAGAAAGCTACTGTTTTCGGCAAACTTGTTCAGGGATTCAAGACTTTTTGGCTGGTGGACAGTAGCCCAGAATTTTCTCACCATGTGGCGCTAGTAAACGTGTACAATTCTCGCGTATGCTGTAGCTCAAGAACAGGTAGAAAATTACTGTCTTCGAAAAAGTTGTTCATGAGTTCAATGCCTATTGCTTGGTGCACAATGGTTCAGAATTTTCACACTACGTGGCGTTAGTATACGCGCCAAACTCTCGCATATAAAATATCACGCGATCTCGACCAAATAGAATGTAACTGTCTTCTGCAAAGTTGTTCAGGGGACCAAGGCCTTTTGGATGGTGGACAGAAATTCAATTTGTTTCACATCATTGCGCTTGTATACTCGTCCAATTATCGCATTAGATATATTTCGAGACCTGCTAAACTGTCATCGGCAAATGTCCAGGAGATCAAAACTTTTTCGTTGGTCGACAGTACAGAATTTTCTCACTACGCGGCGCTAAGATATACGTGAAATCTTCGCATATATAATATCTCGAGATACTGTTGTTGTTTATTAATTTATTTGATAAGGCTCAACCGAATTAACTTTACAGAGCCGAGGATTCTTGGTCACTATACAATACATTTTAAAACTATAGTCAAAAGGTACAACACAATAAACACTTTATCTTCCGCTATCCAAAAAGCCTCCTCCATCAGAACTTGAGCCGCTTTCAGTAGTTTCATTGTATGGCGAATTGTTGTACGCCAACGAGGGCAGCAATGGACGCAAAACGTGGTCAGCACTCACACACTCATCACGAAACGGTTGCTTTCCAAAGTCGACGACGCATCGACCGAAAGAACTGCTGAACAATGAAGACCACACAATGGTTGCTGCCGAGAAAACAGACGATCGCGTAGCACACATTGAGAGTGGCCTGCTTTTGTCGACAGCCGAGTGAACACTGAATCTCGAGATACTGAACAGTTAGAAATTTACTGTTTTTGGCAAAGCTGTTAAGGAGATAATGATCTTTTGGCTGATGGACAGATGTTCAGAAATTTATCAAAACATGGCGGAAAATTCTCGCGTATCAAATATCATAAAATTAAAATACAACGTACATCAGCCTAAGTGGGATAAGACAAATGTATTCTGGATTTCTTTAACTGATGAAGATTTTCATGCAGATATGTATCCACAAAATTGGGGTGAGTCGTTCCACTTGTATACCTCTGATAAATTAGTGGTAACACGTATCTCAGATGAAAAACATTATCTTAAAAGATCAATATCGCTGAAACATCCACCAAACTAATGTTTAGAGTCTCCTTTTCATTTTAATCTACTTTTAAAATGTCTTATCGAAGGGTCTAGAACAAAAAGAAATCCCTGTATTTACGTGTACAGTGTGCACGGACAACGAGACTAACTCAGAGATTGCGGCACTTTTGCTCAGTTGAATGGAGAAATTTATAAAACCGTACACTCCCGATCATAAGTTTAAGGGCACCCCCTAAAAACGTTCAATTTTCGTTCTTTTTAGAACATTAGATTTTGAATAGAAATACGAAGAGGCAAATTGCTCAATATCATTTTCAAATTTTGTATACTAAAGGTTCTCCCAATGTAACACTGTTGTTTTTTTTTAATTTACTCTGAAGAATCATGATTGATTTTTTCAGAATTGACTTGAAAAACAAAAATTGAAATTGAAAATATTAATAGAACCCTTATGCTATACCATTCATACCATTCAAATAACCTAAGGAGATCAAAAATTGGACGTAAAATGAGAGAGCTTTGAACAAACCACATTTGCATATTCACCATCCGGAAGAACTTTGCCGCATGTACAACTTTGACGATGACAGTTATTGCTTAACCTTAAGCTAGAGCATATACAAATATGTTACATGCACACGTGCTCCGCACACAGAAAATATTCTGAACTATTTACTGTTCACCAGCAAAACCGCTTTGATCTCCTAAACAACTTTGCCGAAGACAGTAATTTTCTAGCTGTTCTCGAGCTGTAGCATATATGAGGATTGTACGTGTATACTAGTGCAGTGCAGTGAGAAAATTCTGAACTACTGTTCACCAGCCAAAAGACCTTGACCTCCTGAACAACTTTGCCGAAGACAGTAAATTTCTATTTGGTCAGGAACTCGAGATATTTTATACGTGAAAATTTCACGTCTATTCTAGCGCTGCGTAGTGGGAAAATTCTGAAGAATTGTGTACCAAAAAATAATTTTTAACCTCCTGAACAACTTTGTTCAAGACAGTAACTTTCTATCTCGTCAGGATCACAAGATATATCACAGGCGAGAATTTCACATTTCACAAGCGCTACGTAAATTTTGAACAACTGTCCACGAGCAAAAATTTGTGATATCCTGAACAACTTTGCCGACGACAGTAATTTTCTATCTGGTCAAAAACTTGAGATATTGTATATGTAAGAATTTCACATGCATACTAGCACCATGAAATGAGACAATTCTGAACTACTGTTCACCAGCCAAAAGATCTTGACCTCGCAGACAGTAACTTTCTATCTGATCAGGATCTCGAGATATAGCATATGCGAGAAGTGTACATGTATACTAACGCCACGTGGTGAGAAAATTCTTAACTACTGTTTACCAGCCAAAAAGTCTTGACCCCCTAAACAACTTTGCCGAAGACAGCAACTTTCTAGCTGCTCAAGATCTCGAGCTATTGAATATGCGAGAAAGACACGCATATACTAGCGCCGCATAGTGAGAAAATTTAGAACTATTGTCATCCAACAAAAGATCTTGACTTCCTGAAAAACTTTGCCCAGAACATTTGCTTTCTATCTGGCCAGGATCTAGAGATATTTTATATGGAAGAGTTTCACATGTATAGTAGCGCCGCAAAGAGAGAAAACTCTGAACTAAAGGGTGATACGGTCAAAATTTGGTCAAGGGAAAACGCGTGTAAATCGGTCAAATCGTTTATTTAAAAAATCAAATTAAATTTCTTTTTCAAGTTCAATTAGTATAAAATTCAGGAAAAATATTCAGTTAGGCTTCCGCTTTTCCAAATCCGAATCGCCGGGCCTTACGCTTGACCCCTGCCATCAGATTTTGTACAGCCACCTTGTCCACCTTCTTCGCCGCAGAAAGCCAGTTTGCCTTGAACTGCTGCTCACCCTTAGCAGTTTTTTTGGTCTTCTTTAGGTTCCGCTTGACAATAGCCCAGTATTTCTCAATTGGGCAGAGCTCTGGCGTGTTGGGAGGGTTCTTGTCCTTGGGAACCACCTGCACGTTGTTGGCGGCGTACCACTCCATGGCCTTTTTACCGTAATGGCAAGATGCCAAATCCGGCCAAAACAGTACGGAACAACCGTGTTTCTTCAGGAAAGGCAGCAGACGTTTATTCAAACACTCTTTCACGTAAATTTCTTGGTTGAAAATGCTGATTTTTAAGCCACAGGTACAGATGGCTTGCCAAACCAGATATTTCTTTGCGAACTTTGACAGTTTCATGTGCTTGAAAACATCTGCTACCTTTCCCCTTCCTTTTGCCGTATAAAACTCCTGTCCCGGAAGCTGCTTGTAGTCGGCTTTGACGTAGGATTCGTCGTCCATTACCACGCAGTCAAACTTCGTCATCATCGTCGTGTACAGCCTCTGGGATCGCGCTTTGGCCGTCGTATTTTGTTTATCATCGTGATTTGGAGTCACTACCTTCTTGTAAGTCGATAGTCCGGCTCGTTTTTTGGCTCGATGCACGGTTGTAGACGATACACCCAGCTTATTTGCGGCATCTCGGAGAGAGAGGTTAGGGTTTCGCTTGAAACTACCGGCAACTCTCTTTGTCGTCTCAGCGGCTTCCGGTTTTCGATTTCCCCCTGATCCAGACTTCCTGGCTGTCGACAAACGTTCCCCAAACACTTTAATTACATTTGTAACGGTTGATTTGGCAACTTTTAGCGATTTTGCCAACTTTGCGTGCGAGTAGCTCGGATTTTCGCGATGCGCGAGCAAAATTTTGATACGCTGCTCTTCTTGCTTGGACGGCATTTTGACAACTGAAGAGTGAATTCCAAAATCAAAATAGGAGCAACATTCTACACACACACACCTTCAAAATGAGGGGTGTTCAGGTTTTTTAAATGCAAAATTGAAAGAAATACGTCAAGTTGATATTGACCAAATTTTGACCGTATCACCCTTTACTGTCCACCTGCGAAAAAGCCTTGACCTCCTGAACAACTATGCCGAAGACAGTATCTTTCTATCTGGTTGGGAACTCGAGATATTTTATATGAGAACTTCACGTTTATGCTAGCGTCGCGTAGTGGGCAAATACTGAACTATTGAGCACCAAGCAATAGACTTTGACCTCCTGAAAAACTTTGTGAAAGACAGTAGCTTTCTATCTGGTCAGGATCTCGAGGTATATCACATGCGAAATTTCACATATATACTAGCGCTACGTAGTGAGCAAATTCTGAACTACTGTCCGCCAGCGACAAGACTATGAGCTCCTGAACAACTTTGTCGGAGACAGTAACTTTCTATCTGGTCAGGACCTCGATATATTCCATGTTGTAATCAATGAAGTCAAATCCCACGTAGTATGGTCACAGTTTACACGGTTTCCATTTCCATTTTCCCAATTATCTGCATTTTTAGGTGTTTACTGTAATCAAAGTTTAGTTTGTTTCGATCAAAACAAGTTTTTTTTTTAAGGAATACTCGTTGGTTTCAGATCGACTGGTAATTCAGCAACAAAATGGCAATGGAAAACTCATGTGTGTTGTACAAAGTACAACTGTTGGTTCAACAGCGCGAGTAACGGAGGGTTAAGACAAGATGTCAGATGAGGCCAAAAGAAAATAAACAAACATTTTTGCATTCTAAAATAACGCCTTTGGAACCATTGTCCATGTGCATCAGGGATAGTACCACTTTACCCAGTTATTCATAAATCTATAGCTCGCTTAGTTTGAACCCCTTAATTACCAGAATTGTATATGAAGCTCAGAAAATTGTGCAAATTGCAATTGTGTGTGTATTTTATTTTTTTCAATTTAAAGACTCGTCACACAAATTCAAAATACATCAACCAGCACAGCCAACGCAACCGAGCAGACAGGAGCCGAACCGTAACCGTAACGCTTCCTTGCCGTTGAATGTGTGCGAGCCGGATTAAAAGTGTTTGAATCCGGTGCACATTCGAGCAGCCCAACTTGGTCCCCCGGCGGGTGAGAATGGATGCAGCACATTCGATAAAATCGGGTACTCGTTCCTCTCATGGATAAAAAATCCTGCTCAAGCGATGCTGTTGCTGTTCATAAATGTTCCTACTGTGATGCACCGACTTCTTCTTCTTCTTCTTCTTTGGGCGCTATTAGGTCCCAACTGGGACTATACGCCAGCCCTCAACTTAGTGTTTTAGATGTAATTCTACAGTTGTCAATTAAGAGCTGTACATTTTTCCATTAGTATAATTGTGTGGTAAGTACAGTCAAACTCTATGCCCAGGAAAGTCGAGGAATTTAAAATTCCTAGACCGGAATCGAACCCAGGCGCCTGTGCCTTTACCGACTGAGCTAAGGGAGGCCCCGTGATGCACCGACATCGAAATAATTAGTCGAACATGGGGATAGTCGTCGTCGTCGTCGTCGTCAAGTGCGTGCAACAATGTGCCCTCTTTTGGGCTTCCTAATCCCATTTCGAGAGCCACCTAGCGAGTCGATTCGATCGTATCGTGTTTTGATGGAGAGCTACATATCAGCTCGTTCGCCTTATCTTATTCCAGGTAAGGATGACTCGGTTTTCGGTGGTGCACCTAAATCACCCCATCCGTAACATTGGTTGCATCCGAGCGGAGAAATTTGAGGTAGGTACAAAATCGATTATAGTGTACAACACACATATAGCCTAATCTCGTTCCACCCAATAGCTGTTTTGTGCTGACGAGATGGACGACGGTCTTGTGTGGTGTGTGGACGGTTGTTGTGTTTGGGTTCTACGTTAGAATCCGGCGGTCATCGTGCACCAGATATGGGATGCATTCCTGGATGCACCTTGCTTCGTCACCAGGCTCTGCCGCATCTACTCGCTCGTTTTGTTAGAACGAACGGATGCACCGTGAACCAAAAGTTGTGTTCAGACGCGGACCGGTGTGTGTGTGTGTGTGTATGCATGGCTGGGTTGTGCAAGCAGCAGCAGCAGTGTTTTCTATTTCGGTATGTGTTCAATATTTATAAATCCTCTGAAGGCTGGAGGACTCGTCAATGGGTCTGTCTGATTCATGCTCGGTTGAGAGTTGGTTAATATTCGAATGCTGGATTATATGCTGTGTTGAAGCATCTATTTCACAGGAATGAGCGCATTCTAGTGCACTCTTTTAACGCTTGAGAGTTGAGTAGGAATTTTGAGAGTTTGTGTGGAACAAATGATCAATAAATGATTTGCCTAACACTGAATACGTAGAGTTAGAGGCGTAGTTGTACTGTATGCTATCGTGATGATAACGAATCAACCTCAGCGGCGCCGGTGGTGTAGTGATAAGCGTGATTACCTCTCACCCCAGCAGGCCTGGGTTCAATCCCAGTCGGCACCGCCGGGATGTTCTGAGGCATAACATCTCTGATCACGCCTTACTTCGGAAGGGAAGTAAAGCCGTTGGTCCCCGGTTCATGAGTTTATGGGTCGATAGGTAGGATCCAGGTGTGGGAGCTGCCTCCCTAGCGCGTTGGTAGAATTGGTGCTCAGCACGGAAAACAAGATCGACGGAAAACAAATCAAAGAAAAAAAAACGAATCAACCGGCTAAAGTTGTATCTTCAAAGGTGATACTGTTCTAAAGTTTTGGTTTGTATACTGATGTTAACGGCTTTCTCAGTCACAAAAAAAAATCAAACGATTTTAATTTAATCTGCCCGACGATCTATCATAATTTCGTTACATGTTCCATTTTTGGTGTGATGATGTGATGTGATGTGAATGGAACCCACCATCAGTGCAAGGATTACCAATGTCTGCAGATATTTTACCGGTTGTAAAGTTCTGCGTGATGGTTTGTTGCAGCAGGGTGAATCAGCTTTTTTGAAGGCCTTTGGAAGACAAAATGACCAGATGGCCATCTGTAATCACGTGACAAGGGACTGGCAAATCCACGAACCCTCGTCCAGCCAACAAATCCTTTGATTCCCTTAGGCCGCCCCCCCCTTAGCCCAGCATATAATATAATGTTTTAAAATATATGATTTACAGTAAGGGGCAGTTAATAAACAACGTAGACTTTTTATTCTGGCACATATCTACGGTCCATACAAATTTTCAAAAAAAAATTGTATGGACGATTAACTACGCGGGGGAGGGGGGTCTTAAACCTCTAAAAATTGGTCTACGTAGTTTATGAACAGCCCCTAATGTTAAAATGTTGTCAACCACTCTGCATCCGAATTTTAATTATTTTAGATAAACAATTCCTATTATTTTAACTATATTTCATTGATAAGATTAATTCTTATTGTTTTGTTTGGGTGCTTAAAGTTCATGTTTTCTCACGGAATTAGTACTATTTAAAAAAAAGATTATCAAGGAGGGGTTAACGAAATGGGTTATTTATGTATTATTATACATGGCAGTCAAAGTTACGAAGTGCAATTTCCATGTAAATATTTGATAAATAATAAGCAAATTTATTCATATTTTTTCAAGTTACAATCTGTTCCAATAAAGCTTGCATGTTTTGTTATATAAGCGAAAAATATATCAATTCAAAAAGCAGACCTTTAACTTGAACTATGGGCGATTGAATTTCAGGATGGGACTGATATGCGATTATTTTGCTTGAGCTTGAGTTTGAGCTTGAGCTTGATTGACCGCCCACGGTTGCTACTCTGTTATTGCCAGATCAGCTGTAATTACACAGAGAACCAATAGACGATGCTTGGGACTAGCAATCATCCTCAATGTGTAAAAACTGGTGATCTTAAATTAGGCGATACCAGCGCCGGCCGCGCCCAAACACAGGTCAAGAAAGGAATGGGAAGGATTGTGTTGACATGACACTCGCTTTGATGGAAGCCGAGAACACCTCTGCACTTCCACGAGGAATCACTGGGATGTTGGATAAGAGGGTTGGGTTTGCAGCAGGGTTCGTTTTGGTAAACGATAAGCTGAATTGATGTCCTAACGATCATATAACGCGAAGGAGCTTTGGACTCTTCTGCTCAATAAGCAAAAACGTTTGCCACTAGGCAGACGAGCACCTTTTTAATCACCGAGTTGCTGTTATTACCATGTAGTCATGTTAACAAATAAAACGATTGACGAATCTTGAATGTGGATGGGCCTGAGATTAGACTCATGATGTTCTGCTCAGTAAGCAAAAACGGTTGCTCTAAGGCCACCGAGCCCCTCATATCACATAATACCGTTGCTCAAATTTTTGTATCCATTCAAACCCGGAACCAACGACAACAACGAGTTTCGCAAAATAAACGATACACAAGCGATTTTACGATAAATCTCTTTGATATGTAAGGACCTGGGACCGCGTTTTTCTGCTCAGTAAGCAGGCCACTGTAACCGACGATCTTTCAAATCCGAAAACTAAAAACTACGAAAAAGTACTTAGGCCTTCATTAAGTTCCCCTTTCACGCGACGTACAATGTTTCAATTTGCTCTTTACGTATTGTTCAGGCTAGGCCCTTTTCAAAAGTTACGCAAGAAATACGCACAATCGTCGCCTACCTCGCAAAACTGGTTCCAAACAAAGGCATAAGCAACGATGGATATGCGATTATTTTGCTTGATGGGACAAACTAACCTGATGTTGTTTTCACATTTTTCATGATCAAAGTCCATAGCTTTATCACATAATATGAAAGTAGAAGGCTATTGATAGTGGATAGCATTGTTATCTAAAAATTGACGAAAATCCATGTGGGACTGATATGCGATTATAGGTAGTATTTGTACTCAAAACAGAATTATTTCAATTAATGTACGTGTACCAACGAACTTACCTTTTGATGACAACAACTTATCGAACCTCGTGTACCTAATAATAACGAATTAATTTTCCTATGTTCCAGTCATTTGACAAATCTAGTAACAGTCTATTAATGGGCGTTCATTTCCAAGGTGTGGGCAGTAGCGTTTATGTCCTTATCTTCCAATAACAGCTGATTTGCGAAACTTGACTTTTGCAGATCGAACATGTTGATTGTTCCTTTCTGAAGTCGTATAATTTCTACCTTGTCGGTTACTTGAGTAGTTATCAACTTGCAGAAGTTTAAGTTTGAACAAGAAGAACTAAACTGTTATACACGATTTGCACAACAGCCAACGGATATGTAAGCAGCTCTGCGGGACCTTATACCTGGAAATAAGAAAAACGACTCGTGAGTTATCTGTTGGGTTGATGCAGCCATCAAAGCGTTTGATAATTGCAAGACAGCTTTAGCAGAAGCAACACTTTTGTACTACCCGGACACTACGCTTGGGCTGATGGCTGAGGGCCTCGAACACGGGAGCTGCACTGCAATAATTGGCAAACGGATCGTGGTAACCTTTTTTTCTGAGAAATTCAATATGCAGCACAACGAGGCTATTCAACAATCGGAATGGACCTAATGGCATCAAGATGGCTGTTCGATATTTCCGGTACATGCTTGAAGGATGTGAGTTTACCATCTTTGCAAACCACAACCCGTTGACACACGCACTTACGTCGAATTCATCCCACCGATTCTTGCATGTTCCATTTTTGGTTTTCGCAAAGTGAGCCCCTATATACATCACGTCAAAACTTGTCAAGAAATGCAGAACAAGCCTTAACATATTTTAGGTCACCTCCTTGTGTGGAGATTCTCCATAGTGCATTGATGAGATATGGATATCAGTGACCGAGAATTTTAGTTATTTTAGTTCAAATTAGAAAATTATTTCCGGGATCACGAAAATCGGAAATCCCGGTAAATATCGTGTCATTTGAAATTTGTCCGAAGCAAATTATATCATTTCCGAATTTTAGTTCGTCTTCTTTTTGGGTTTTTTCATTCCTTCCGGAAATTATGCATTTTAACAGTTAAACAGTTCAGATATTGAGCATTTTAATTAATTTCTTTATTTTATTAATTGAGAGTAATTCAGGCCTTTTATGGTGGTTCTTCATAGTTGCTCCACGAGGATCAACATGCGCTTGATTACATAATTAAATTTTTGGATGCCCATTTATTACTGAGCAAAATTTATCTACAAACATCTAATATAACGTAGATAGTATTATTTGTTGTTTAAGTGTTTGAATTGTAACCTCTACCGAGTTTCCAACCTGAAATTCAATGTTTTAGTGGGAGTTTTGCAAATATACCATATTACAAAATTGTTCGTAAATATAAATCACGTGCAAGTTATGTTTTGGTCTATATAATTTAAAAAAAATAAACGATTCAAGTAATTACTAAGGTTTTCATGGGATTTTCATATTATTTTAGTAAAGTAGTGCATCGTGACCACGATTTTGAATCTGCACCTACTGAGCTGTATAAGCCTAGCTTCCCCAAGGATCGGCCTCTTTTTTCCTGGGAAAGCAACAAGTAAAGTTCGGTTATTTTTACCTAAAGTTTTTTTTTTCTAAAAAGTATTCCTAAACGTTAAGGAGATAGTCTCGCACGTTAGTAGGACAGTTAGAGCTAGTGGCTAATTACAAAGGAGCTTCGTACTCGCTAGGCCAAAGTGTTCAGTGTCCCCAAACCACGTGGTAGAAGATCACCGTTGAAGTAAATCCGTGGTTCAGAGATCCGAACAGGTCCGTCCGTCACCATACGGACCTCTTCCACGCTTAATCAATTACGGCTAGAAATCAGACATACGGAGTCTCTGGTTCCTTCCACGGGATCTGTCTAACGTACCCATCACTTTTGGCAAGCAGTGCTGGAACACCCGTTTCGGCAAAAGGTGCTGAAATCCCCGTCCGGCATTGGAGCTGTAATTCGCAGCAGCAACGGTCAAAGGATTTGGCCACGGTTCATCGAGAGCAGCAGCGACGGCAGAAGAGTGAGTCAAAGTTTATCTTCTTTTCATACACCCTTCTGGTTATAACAAAACCCACTTGAAGTCAACCTAGAATCTTTAAATTTTGAGTCGCGTTCATTACTTTCATGCACTGAACTTGATTACAGGTTTGGTGAGTTTTTCCTAGCTACGGTGTGCCGACCCTGAGAGGCGTGAAAAGAGGTGTGCTAGCTAGCCGTTAGTTACAGAATATATTAATTTGTTTGCACAGAATTAAGGCAAAAATGGACAGTGAAAGTAACAAACGACAGAAAGAATCTCATCTTATACAGCTTAAGGATTAATGCTCTGAACGAATATTACAGCAAAGATGCCAAACTTAGTTACCCTAAATGCCAATCCTCACTTGCCCTAAATGCCAAGTCTAAATTATCTTTATTAGGGAGGCTTTCAGCCTTGGGCTGGTTCGCCAAGTCTAAATTGCTAAAGAGAAGTTAGTGCATTTCTCATATTTTCTACGATGTTTTTTTTTGCTCAAGCACAGTCCTATTGTTGTCGCTTTAATGTTGGTTGAGTTGTAAGTCTTCTTAATATGTTGCCTTCGATTTTAGAAAAATTGAATGAAATTGCTATGAGAAAATACTTAAGCAATAATTTTGTTAGGTTTTGCATCATGAAAATGAATACATTAAATGTTGTACTCATAAATTTGACCTTTTCATCGTGCTTTTTCAATAGAATGAAAGCTATTTCATTATTGTGTTTCATTGGTTTTAAATAAATAACACGAAAATAATTTTTGTTCGTTATTAAATCAAAACATTACTGAAAAGATCGAAGTAGGCCGCGCTGCGAATATGACGTGTTTAGCTGCGTTTTTTTCGTTCTTATAAAATGATAAACTTTTACAATTTCGGTTTAAAAAAGTGGTGTTCAAAAGTACATTAATTGTCAATTATCAAATGTTTCCATTTCCGCTGCATTAGGTATCGTTTGTTCCAAAAACGCGTTGCAACACTCAGTTAAATTCATTTGCCTTTTCGTTGTTCTATTGGACGTAATGACTTTTCATTACGATGACTGCCAGTTTGTGCTGCAGCAGTAAATTTGTATGAAAATTAATCAGTTTTATTCCGTATTTCGAAGCAGTGTAACATTCCGGTGCAGCAGAAGTAGGACAACAGTGCACCGTTGAAGAACCGAGTGGAAGTTAGTGTAATTTTGCGATATTTGACTGAATAACCGATCACAAAAAAGTGCCACAGCAGATGAATGTGCTGAGAATTTCATTGTGTTTTTGGTGCTCCACATCGGGGCTGGTGACTCTCATTTAGAAGCATCTAGGGGGGCAATTTGTGGGGTTAGGAAGTTGGATATATTGTGGTGGCGAAACGACTTTTTTCTGAAGTTTCTTGTCGGTTGTGTAGTGGGGATATTTTCTCAGAAGACTGCAATAGTAGCTAGTTTGTGGTTGGGACTTGGTGTAAACATAGTTAGTGCTGGTACGCTTACGGTTGAGAAAGAGGTGTTTTTGTTTTGTTTTGTTTCTGTTTCTCTTCGTTTTCGCAGTACATAGTAGTTTCTAGTGAAAGAAATGATCGCCATCACATCACTAAACATAACCACGAGCAATGACGAGGAACTGCATCCCAAACTCCATGATAAACAAGGAGTGGATGCATCCAACGAAACACTTTTAAGCGCAAAAGAATCATTACCAACATAGGAGAAAATTCGGTAAGATCCTTCCATTGCATTATTTTATGATTCTTCAATACTGTACAAATATTTACACATTACACACAACTACATATAGTAACTCGGAGCGTTTGTTACGGTATGTCCACGCATCCTTCCACCCCTGTAGGTTGAAGAAATGTTCCCATTCATTTCCAAAAATCATCTTTGCGGCAAATACAACGCAGTAGGCTTGGCCATATTGATGTTTATATCATATCTCAGATATGCTGTAGACATCAATTAGACAAGAAAAATGATTAGACCTCATCTAACCTAATCATTTTCCAGGATGCTTTCTCGTAATGGCTGCGTTTGTATTAGATTAGATAAGATTAGATTATTAAATCAAAACATTACTGTAGTTAAATTTCCAAATTAAGTCAGCTCTCTATTTAAGCCAGCAAATTAAATACAATATTGGCAAAACACAATGTCAACAATCAAGTGGGCTCCAAAGATTAATTCATCGTTAAAAATATTTTATCAAGTAAAATTCCAATCCCTCCATCCCAATCGTCCATCCGGTCAGCATCGCGCTACCGTCGATTACTCATGCATTTCCGCGCACCGACAGCGCCGGCCGAGACGTGCCGTACACGTTCCTTGTATTTATACTATCACCGGTCTCCTTCCGCCCGGAACAGTGAACTTCTTCAATGTCATATGATGCATTCCAGACGAGCCAGGCAGCAGCAGCAGCAGCAGCAGCAGCACAAAATACACACACTCAGCTTGCTGACTGACTGACTACGCTGGCTGGCTACACAGAATATTACCCATGCACGTAGTATAGGACGTCTCGCAGTCGCGGAAAAATTGATTGTGTAAACACAGTCAGCATTATAGTTGAACGTTCCCTTTCCCATCGGAAGGTGCCCATTCATACACATATCTACTATTAGTCGCCGCATTTGCACTGTGAACCGTGTTTACTCAGGTGGCCATTCTGATGGATCTGGATCTGTGCTGCTGGACCTTTGTAGATACTATCTACTAAAGGGCACAGTGCACTCGACCGTCGAATACCAAGCCGAACGCAGGAATATCAATCGTCCAAGCAAGACCTGATGGGCCACGGTGCAGGCCAATATGATGAAACAAAACATGTAATCCATGTCAGATGTGACTGGCCTGCAGGGTCTTGGCTCGGATGAGTGCTTGTGCACTTAATCAAGTAGATATTTTCTTTGCTCAGGGTTTCACTTTTTGCCGGAACACTACTGGCAAAAGGCGGTTGACTCAATTACGAAATTAGACTGCCATTTATGATCCTCCTCGGTAGACGGTGATTTGAATCGACATAAAAATTAGTCATTGCCGATCCATGCTTGTCCATTTCCCAACGAGGCGGGGGCTGGAAGTCGAATTCAAGTCGAGACGGGAGTCATCCCATATGCATGGCCATTGGGTGAGTGTTTTTTTTTTTTTGGCTTGGCTTCTTGATTGTGTGTGCGTGTGTTTTAGAGAGGTCATATTTTGCACAGCGCCACAAATGACGGATAGCAGCTGGTCATTCAACTTGCCATTTCGCAATAATTTGTGGAGCAAAGTACACAGCCAAGATAGATAACGTGGACTCGGTGGGACAAATAATGTACATGTCGCTGCAAACTGGTAACGCAATCAAGTTCGTATGCTGCGATGTTCGTGAATAGTTTTTTGTTTAGAGGGGGTGAATTATGACTTGATTTGATGGGAAAGTTATGGGTGATTCGTATATTGGAGGAGATAGTTTTCCAACATGTTTACATAATAGAGAATCCGTTTTATTTGATTTTTAATAATGGGCTCTTGTTAAGATAAACTGATCACCATATGGAGGTTATGGACGAAGGCAATATAAAAGTACTTGTAGTCGACTCTCGATGGTTTGAAAATATTACCCCGGAAATTATTTTAAAAATATGAATGCACATTTTTTGGGACCAATAACCACTTTGGATAGCGGCGCCGGTGGTGAAGTGGTAAGCGTGATTACCTCTCACCCCAGCAGGCCTGGGTTCAATCCCAGTCGGCGCCACCGGGATGTTCTGAGGCATAGCATCTCTGATCACGCCTTCCTTCGGAGGGGAAGTAAAGCCGTTGGTCCCCGGTTCTTGAGTTGATGGGTCGATAGGTAGGGTCCAGGTGTGGGAGGCGTCGGTAGCATTGGTGCTCAGCACGGAAAACAAGATCGACGGAAAACAAATCAAGGAAAAAAAAACCACTTTGGATAAAGTCCCTCACAAAAAACAAAGCAAGAACACTAACAACCTTATTTGCGTGATGATTTTTTTTTTGCATTTTTCTACATTGTTTTTTCTTTTCAAATGGCGTCAGGCACGATTAAAAGTAAACATGACAAATATTACGTTGATCTCAAATCAGTAGGATGAATCACTTCGGGAATTGAAAGATTCTCTATCAGATTTGTTTGCCTGGTCTGTACTTGATCTCGTAATTATACTCTTCTAAGTCAAGTCTCCATCTAATAAGTTTACTATTTGGAGTCTTGAAATTTAAACCATATGTTAGTGGTTGGTGGCCTGTGCATAACACAAATATTCTGCCAAAAATGTGGAGAGAATTTCTTCTGATTTAGTGAAAGTAAGTGACGGAAACGGTCTAGGTTTGTCGTTACTAATCGTACCTTGAGAAAAAACTGCACCGATTACATCATTTGAAGCATCGGTCGTTGCCCGGATGTTATTTGCTAATGAGGTCAAAATTTTGTTTGGTGTTTGTCTCCTGATATAGTCCAGTGTGATTGTTTAATATCCGCTGATTCACTGGCGTTCCTAACAGCCTATTGGTCGATGGCTTTTGCTGATGTGGTTCAAAAGATGTTTGCGGGATGCCTGTTGGTTGATTGTCGTTACCAACTGGAACTATGGCGATGATTAGGTTGGTAACTTAGTTATTAAAAAAAATCTTAAACAAAATTGCTTGAATGCTCCATAAGTTTTATTTTATGATACATTCATTAAAACAGTAACCAGCTTGAGCTTGAGTTTGAGCTTGATTGACCGCCCACGGTTGCTACTCTGTTATTGCCAGATCAGCTGTAATTACACAGAGAACCAATAGACGATGCTTGGGACTAGCAATCATCCTCAATGTGTAAAAACTGGTGATCTTAAATTAGGCAATACCAGCGCCGGCCGCGCCCGAACACAGGTCAAGAAAGGAATGGGAAGGATTGTGTTGACATGACACTCGCTTTGATGGAAGCCGAGAACACCTCTGCACTTCCACGAGGAATCACTGGGATGTTGGATAAGAGGGTTGGGTTTGCAGCAGGGTTCGTTTTGGTAAACGATGAGCTGAATTGATGTCCTAACGATCATATAACGCGAATGTGCTTGGGACTATACCCACGGTCTTCTGTTCAGTAAGCAAAAACGTTTGCCACTAGGCGAACGAGCTCCTTTTTAATCATCGAGTTGCTATTATTACCATGTAATTGTATTAACAAATAAAACGATTGACGAATCTTGAATGTGGATGGGCCTGAGATTAGACTCATGATGTTCTGCTCAGTAAGCAAAAACGGTTGCTCTAAGGCCACCGAGCCCCTCATATCACATAATACCGTTACCGTAACCCGGAACCAACGACAACAACAAGTTTCGCAAAATACACGATACACAAGCGATTTTACCATAAATCTCTTTGATATGTAAGGACTTGGGACCGCGTTTTTCTGCTCAGTAAGCAGGCCACTGTAACCGACAATCTTTCAAATCCGAAAACTAAAAGCTACGAAGAAGTACTTAGGTCTTCATTAAGTTCCACTTTCACGCGACGCACACTGGGGCAGATCAGTGATTTTCTCGGAAAAAATTAATAACTTTTGAACAAAGCATCCAATCAGAATACTGTCTTCGGTAAAGTTGTTTGTATTAGTTAAGCGCTTCTTTTGAATAAATTAATTGGTTCGCAACTTGGTCGTAGAGATGGCGCGCGAATCTAACTTTTGAATAAAGCATCCTAGACGAATGGTGTTTTCAACAAAGTTTTTTATCTATTAAAATGAAGGAAAGTTGCAGAAGACATAAAACTTCCATAACCTTTAGTTTCGGAGATATATGGTGTATTGAAAAATATGATGCCAAAATTCTTATTTGTTATTTTTTTGTACATTTTCATATGTTTGCTCTGGTTTCTGCATTTATTCCAACGAAAACAAACTAGGTGCACATTTTCATTGCACTATTTGTGGAATTTATAGTGGTTTTAGTGAAATATTCTCGAAAAACATTATATTTTGCCTCTATTTTAGGTGGGTGGGATTCTCGAAAGGGCAGCTAAGGGCAGCTGGACTTTGTCTCTTTTGCTAGCTCATGTCATTGTCTAACATATACCAGAAAACTGAAGACATGATATTCGATGATTTTTTTTAATTTCACCTTTTGTAAACCGTTACAAGTATCTCTACTAATAAGGAAACCTGTCAGTTATGTATAATTTTTATTCGTTAAACTTTTTAAATTGCAGAAGCAGTAATGGTTTAAAGATTAAACTATCACTTAAGTTGAAGTATTTAGAAATCAGTTGTCCTTAATTGTCACTATTTGTTAAATGAATCCGGTGGTTGTAATAATGCCAATACCTCGCTATTTTTTTTATTAATTGGGCTGAATTTTTCTTTGGTTTTTTTCGCAGATTTGTAATTAATGGATCTGGTTGTAAAAATAGTTTGATGTGCTTGTGTGATCTATTATCTTAACTAAAATTAATTTGAGACACCACTAAACGAAATGCATGTTGAGCATATGGCATAGAATAAACAACTGTTGAAAATTTACATTGAAGGTGAATCCATTATAGCAACTTTGTGGATTATTGCTCAACACCGGAAATTGATTGTTGAACTGAGACGAGAAAAAAATTTACTCTTATGGATACCAACTACTGAAACATTGACGCACATTAATAATTCTCGATTACTTTTTTGAAGAGATGTATCAGCTTTGTAAACAATGCATTTGATCGTCGGTTTGGCGTAACTGGTAGCTCGCTCACGTATACTAACACTACCATCAGATAGGGGAAAGTTTCTCCTGCATGATAGTGGTGTTAGTATGCGTGAATGAGCTACCAGTTACACCAAACCGACGATCAAATGCATTGTTTACAAAAGCTGATACGTCTCTTCGAAAAAGTAATCGATAATTGTACGTTGTACACGATCACGTTGGCACGGCAGCACACAGCTTGTACGATGATGTCACATATACAACTTTACCTGGGTAATGCAGCTGATTACGTATACATGGTGGAAAGGGACGGATAATCGTGTAGTAAGCAGAGAGTCAAAAGCAGATGATAGTACCAAAAACATGGCCGCCAGCCAGGCCCCTGGTTCGCTGGCAGCTCATAATAAGTAAACAATCTCAAAATTCAGCACAGTATTTAAAAATGGTGACATGTCAAAAATTTATATAATGTTTTTCATTATGTGAAACAGTTCATTTCAATGTAAAGGATGTTTATATCGGTATACCTAAAGTGAAATTTAAAAAAATCATCGAATATCATGTCTTCAGTTTTCTGGTATATGTTAGACAATGACATGAGCTAGCAAAAGAGACAAAGTCCAGCTGCCCTTAGCTGCCCTTTCGAGAATCCCACCCACCTAAAATAGAGGCAAAATATAATGTTTTTCGAGAATATTTCACTAAAACCACTATAAATTCCACAAATAGTTCAATGAAAATTCGCACCTAGTTTGTTTTCGTTGGAATAAATGCAGAAACCAGAGCAAACATATGAAAATATACAAAAACATTACAAATAAGAATTTTGGCATCATATTTTTCAATACACCCTATATCTCCGAAACTAAAGGTTATGGAAGTTTTATGTCTTCTGCAACTTTCCTTCATTTTAATAGATAAAAAACTTTGTTGAAAACACCATACGTCTAGGATGCTTTATTCAAAAGTTAGATTCGCGCGCCATCTCTACGACCAAGTTGCGAACTAATTAATTTATTCAAAAGAAGCGCTTAACTAATACAAACAACTTTACCGAAGACAGTATTCTGATTGGATGCTTTGTTCAAAAGTTATTAATTTTTTCCGAGAAAATCACTGATCTGCCCCAGTGTGCGACGTTCAATGTTTCAATTTGCTCTTTACGCATTGTTCAGGCTATAATGTAATTACAATACCAACAGTTAATGAAAACACTATATTCAAGATATGATTCGTCGAGTTTATACAACTCAGTGTTTCAATTCGGGTAAACTATCTATCAAACAATTACAAAATCAACCTCAAAATTACAATTATATGCCAATCACAGACAGGCATACATAACACTCGTAAGTTGTTAATCGGTCAATCATCCAACAGTCAATTTAAAAGTATCTTAGTTGGTCACCTTTGACACGCATAGCACAAACGTAGTGACAGACGGAGCGGCTCGAAAACTTTGGTGACTAACCTTCTATTGCAATTTTTCAGTGTACCACATGGCAACACCACTACTACTGGATTGTACCACATGGCAACACTACTATTGAATTGAACTAGCATTTTCACCAAATGTACTAGAATATTTTGGTTCTATCTCTTTCACTCTACTCAAAACTGAAATGCATAAAAAAATGACAAAATGATACGCACTCTTTGCACACTGTCAAAGAATCATTGTACACAAAATCAACTTTGTTCAAATCAAAACAAAAAAAAAACTAACCCATCTGGTGGATGATGGCACAAGCTTCAAAGAAAATTCTAATACAGTGAACCACATTATTTAAATGGATTTCTTCACCAGTAAGTCGTCTGTCACTTCGTTTGTGCGCATAGTCAATTCCCTTACGTTTGACGTTTACACACTACCGCCATCTATTCATCGTACTACCCACCACAGTGTAGTCAACAGATGGTGGTAATGTTTTAGCAACGATGTTTTACAGTAAGAAATATTCAATGTGTTATGTCTGTTTGTCTGTGTGCCAATACTACGATTCTGATATAAACAACTTTGAAGATAACAAAAGCAACTGTAGAATGAAACCTGACAAATTATCGTCAATCCTCTCATTCTTGGGCAGGGCGTTTTGCAAAAGGGTTCGTTTTTGGTGTCAAACTATTGCCTTGTGCAATTCTAAGCGATGTACCAGAGAAAATCGCCTCCAAACTCCAAAAACACATGCTCGTTCCCGTTTAAGACGCATACAAACTCTTGCAAACAAATATAATTCTATTCAAATCATACAGTCAGCAAGCAAGAGAGGCTGCTGTGACTGAAATCCGAATGAATCTTGATTTTTATTACCACCATGTGGCCTCTTATGCACGTGAATTGATATCTTCCAGTTGTTCAACTGCAGAAAAGGTTGAACGCTATTTAGACAAGTTGCAGACCGCTGGATTCTGGGGAGGCGCAGAGTCGATTGTTGCCCTGTCTAATCACTACAGAGTAATTTTCATCGTACATCAGGATGATTCTAAAATCGAATTCACCCCCACTAATTCCGAAAACGCCGATCTTCCTCAATATAATTTGTTTTATCGTGGATCCGGGCCTGTTAAGACCCATTATGACAGCATTCTCTGCATACGCCCAAGTGGAACAACACAGGATGTTAACAGCTTGGAGACATTCCATGTACCAAACCTTCCATCTGGAGCACAAGTGAAGTTATTTGGTAGTGGTCCTAATGCACTTCTATATTCCGTTGTACATCAGCTCTCCGGTACTATTCCCTCCAATGTCACGATTAATCTTTTCCGTTGTTTAGTCGCCGATGAAATTGAAAGCCAACCTCTAAGCTTTCTTGCTGCTTGCGGGGTCCCTTATGATTCCTCTGAAGATGTATCTCGTTTCGCATTTCATCTAAGAATCGGACGCCATGACGGGGGTCTTGTTCCTCTTGTAGTATTGCCGGCCGTACTCCGTATAACGATTTTCATACATAGTTTGCGTCAGGGTACCTTGCGGTACGCTGCTTCGGTGGGGACCTCCCACTCGTCGATTCATATTCTTGAGGATACAGGGCCGTCATCTATCGTTTATGGCAGTGTTTTAAATATGGAACCAGCACCGTCACGTCCAGCTGTTCACCAGCGTAGTCTTCCGGATCCAATGATGGTTGCACTAAAGGTGGCCAGAAAGGAGCAAACAGATTCTCAAATGACAGAGCACCCCATTATTACAATCGATCCAAAACAAGGTCTTCGCTTAGCATCCTTGAATGTCAATGGATGCCGAGGCTTGGAGAAACGCGAAACCATCGATGCTTTACTGATGTCGCAACGTGTGCATATAGCCGTATTGCAAGAGGTGAATCTACAGTGTCAGTGCGTTATAACTTCTAACTTCCGATGGCAAATGAGTGGACCAGCAAATAGTAGAAAGAGGGGCCTAGCAATCTTGATTCGTCATGGAGTCCACGCAGTTTTTCAAAAGAGTATCCTTTCCGGGTCTAACATTCAGCATGCAGAAATTTCGTATAAGGTATCCTTTTTTATGTTTTGCTTGTTTTCATATATTAATTATAATATTTCCTTATGTAGATGGATGGATCTCTGCATAGATTGGATCTAATAAACGTGCACGGGCCTAACCGAGGAGCCGATAAATTTTTCAGCAAACTCGGAACTGTTGTTAAACATCTGAAAGACACGCAATACCTTCTCCTAGCAGGCGACTTCAACAGTCATTTGTCGTGTATTCGTTTGGATTCAGATGAGGCTCTACTTATAGGGAAGTACGCTGGTCACGAACATTTTAACGAGAATGGCTTGCAGATGCGACTATTTCTTCGTCTACATGAATTGGCAGTGCGTTCTACTCAGCTCAATTCTAATGCAAGTTTTCGATGGACGTGGTCCAATGGAATCCACCGCAGTCAGGTAGATCATCTGCTAACCTCCCTTCGATCCGGTTTGTTTCTTAGGCGTCTACAATGCATGTTGCCAAATACTATATTCATTAAAACAGTAACCAACCGATTTTGTCAAACCCCTTTTTGAACATAATTTTACATGTTCTACGAAACCCATACGTTTTTTCAGTAGTATTATTATGTTGTAGAATATCTCTTTGTTATTTTACAGATTTTTTACATAAATTGGTACTAGACCGGTACGCCATGCCAGATCTTTGAAATCGAATCAGCCGGTTTCAGTTGTTGAAAACGGATTTTATCAAACTCATTCCCAATCTGGTTTGGCAACTCACTAGGTAACTCGCCTTCAATATGATTGATCCCCCTTGTTTGCTGTTCAAATTTTCGTCTTGTTCTAGTTGGGTTGCTACCAAAAACCATTTTCATTGGGTCATTATCCGACATTGTTACGATGTACCCAATTTTTCGCATCCGATAAAAAAAAATAACTTTCAAACCTGCTGCAATGCAATTTAATGATTCAATTCTTTTCTACAGTGATTCTACAATTTCCAAGATTTCAAAATTGGTTTAAAATTTTTAGAAGTGAGACCAAATCAGAAACGATTCAGGAAAATCTTAATTGAGGTGACATTTTTCAAAGCAGTTTCAAAACTGAGTCGAATAACAACTAATAAGTCAACATTTTTCTAACTGAGTCCAAACATTTCTGTTATGTTATTCAATCCATCTTAAAGTTTTCAAAGCTTTTCTGAAGTGATCCAACATATCCCGAACCTAAGCTTTAAATAATTGGTTTCGCATTTTCTGGAGTGAGGCCACATTAGCTGATTCAATCTCATTCCTACATGAATCCAAGGTTTCCTGCATTGATGAAACTTTTTCCGAACTGAATCAAATCTTTGACCAAACGGGTTTGACATTTTCCTAAGTGAGCTCCAATTTTTGTTAACTGCTGTGGCATTTGGCAAGGATATAATCTTGTTTAGGTCATCTAGCTTTCCTTAAAATGTGTTCAAAGTTTTCCGAAGTGAACCGACACTTTTTTGAGCTTAAATTTTCTAAACGGAGTCCAACTTTTTCAGAAGCGGTTCAATACCTTCCTTAGGGAGTCCAAACTTTTCTCTTGAGTTATTGAATTATATGTAATGTTAGTCTTAGCTTTCCTGAAGTGATTTAACTAACATTTAACATATATTTCGCTCCACTAGACCCCTTCCTAGCTCTTGTGCGATTCATATCCTTTGAAAATTAGGCTGAGATTTTGAAGAATGGACCTTCGTGTGTTCATAGCTGATAGTAGAATTTTTTAAACAAGCACAATCTTTGAGAAAACTGGGCTTACATCCACAAAAGTACGTATTTTTATAGAAATTTGGGTTTCAATATCAGCCAAGTTGAATTTTGACTCCGTCCTTTGAAAAACAAGCTTGGATTCTATAGAATAGACCTCTGTGAGTTCATACGTGATGGTAGATTTTTTTAAGCCAGGTTGGATTTCGGTTCTGTCGTTTGAAATTTGTGCTCTGATTTTATAGAATGGAACGCGCTGAATCCGTACGTGAAGGACCAACCTGCTTAATGTTCACAAAAGTAGGTATTTTCATAGAACTTTGATTGTTCTGCCATGCCGAACTGAATTTTGGCTCCTATCTTTGAAAAATAGGCTTGTACTTTATAGAAGAGAACTTGATGAATCCATACGTGAGGGTTGAATTTCTCAATTTTTGGGAAAACGCAGTTTAAATTAACAAAAGTACGTATTTTCATAGAAACTTTGATTTTCTGTTGCCAAGTTAGATTTCAGCTCCAATATTTGAAAAATAGACTTGGAATGGACCTTGCTGAATCCATACTCAAGGTTTAAATTTTTGAATTTTTGTGAAAACATAGCTTAAATTCTCAATAATACGTATTTTGATGGAAGTTCAGGTTTCCTATTCAGGATTTCGGATTTCCTAGGATTAGATTTTATAGGCTCGACCTTGCAGAATCCATACGTGATGGTAAATTTTTGGAAGCATGCGCATTTTTTTTTTAGAAAACTGGTTTTTAATTCTCAAAAGTACGTGCTCTCTTAGAAATTTGTGTTTCCTGGTTAGCCAAGTTGAATTTCGGTGTCTTCATTTGAAAATAGAATTTAATTTAACAAATTGCTGAATCCATACGTATTTTCATAGAAATTTGGTTTTTCGGTTCTGGCAAATTGCATTTCGGCTCATATCTTTAAAAAATAAGCTGATATTTTATTGGATGGACTTTGCTGAATCCATACGTTAAGGTTGAAACAGGTTTGTAATTCAAAAAGTATATTTTTAGAAACTTGGGTTTCCTTTTCTGCTAAGTTGGATTTTGATACCGTCCTTTGAAAGTGATTTCCTTGTTGAATTCATACGTGTTGATTATTTTCTTAAGTACACACATAGCCATGTTTAAATTGACAAAAGTACGTATTTTTGTTAAAATTTGGTATTTATGTTCAGCCAAGATGGATTTTGGCTCCTTCCTCTGAATATTAGGCTTGTATTTTGTTGAATAGACCTTTCTGAATCCATACGTCTAGTTAGATTTTTTGAAGCACGTGCAAATATTGAGAAAACTGAGTTTAGATTCACAAAGTAGGTATTTTTTCATATCAATTAGGGTTTCGTGTTCTGCCATGTTATATTTGAATAAGGAGGAACTATTGAAATAAGAACGTTTTTTTTATAAGAACTATTACGTTAGTGGTATTCCAGTTGATGGTATACCCGGAATTTATCAAAACCCAAAAATCATACTTAGGCGCAAAATGTCTTGTTGATAACCCGATTGTTGCGCATAATAAAGTCAACATTTGTGGCTTCTGTTATGCATTATTGTCGAAAATCACGGCTTCAAAGTAGTATAAAACTATAGCGAAGGCTAAGAAGTAATGTAAATGCTTGAAATATACGGTTTCATAGAAAGGCCTAGGTGGTGTAGTGGTAAGCGTGATTACCTCTCACTCCAGCAGGCCTGGGTTCAATCCCAGTCGGCGCCGCCGGGATGTTCTGAGGTATAACATTTCTGATCACGCCTTCCTTCGGAAGGGAAGTAAAGCCGTCGGTCCTCGGTTCATGAGTTGATGGGTCGATAGGTGGTAGGGTCCAGGTTCGGGAGCTGCCTCCTTGGCGTCGGTAGCATTGGTGCTCAGCACGGAAAACAAGATCCTCCAACAACAAACTAAAGGAAAAAAAAGTTGGAAGGGTTGTATACTAGATACGACCGCAGGGTTGGCGTTGGATAACGTCTGTTATGTGTTGTACTTAATTGTGTATATTATATTTTAGGAATATTCCTTAATAACTCTTTTGCGAAAGTTTGGTGGCCCTGAAAAGGGCCGTTTTGTTGGACTGATGTTGTTGACAATGATGGAACGGGTGACCTTGTTGGACGCTTATATAGTAGAACAGAAAATATCAGAGGTGTCAGATACTCGCCTCTGATGTCTCGGTTGGAGAAAGTATAAGAATATAAAAAAATCAATCGATTTTCACCATCTTTAGACAATGGTTTACTTTTAACCATTTTTCAATAGTTTACACAATTAAATCAATAGTTTAGAAACAATCAGCAAATTGCTAGAAATATTTCCAATCGATTGATGCCATTATCTCGTAAATCTATCGAGAGACGGTTGAGTTATTATCGTTCAAAATCTTTTAATTTTTCGTAACGCATCCAAAATGACTGTTTTCAATTTTGTACCCCCGTATGTTGCCGAAAGACGTTATCCAACGTCAAAAAATACAGTTTTAGGATCACCGATGTGTCACTAATGCGTTTTAAGAATTTGCAAAGGTTATCCAGCATTCTTCCTAAAAAATTAACTTAAAACAGCTTTTAAAGCACTATTTAGAACTAAAAGCAGCTTGCATCTTGAAGTTCTCAATATGTTACAGATTGGTGTAAAGTAGATACAGTTAACTCTCCATGCCTCGATATTGAAGGGACCATCTAGGTATAGAATTATAGACTTATGGAATTAACAAACTAATTTTTTTTATTAGCCTCTGTTATTTAAAGAACAGTGCCGGAATACTCCATTCACTGGAACATCTGGCCTCATAATTACTCATATGAATTCAAAAAATGGTTCAAGGATGCATTTATGAAAGTTATGAGTAGTTTAATGTATAATATTTATACATTATACACAAAACACGCAGTAGGGCTGCCAGTTCTTGAAATTTAATTTGTCAAGATATTAAAAGTTCAGGTTATTTCAGGATGTGGAACTATCGCCTTGAGGGTGTCCGGTCATTAGGCCGAATATTTTCAATTGATTTAATAACATACATTATTAGACGTCTAATAAATAAGCGGCGCCGGTGGTGTAGTGGTAAGCGTGATTACCTCTCACTCCAGCAGGCCTGGGTTCAATCCCAGTCGGCGCCGCCGGGATGTTCTGAGGCATAACATCTCTGATCACGCCTTCCTTCAGAAGGGAAGTAAAGCCGTTGGTACCCAGTTCATGAGTTGATGGGTCCATAGGTAGTAGACTGATGCAAAATTTGAAAATTTCGCTCCACAGTGCTCAAACGGTTTCAAATCAGGTCCTGATTAGCCTCCCAAAATTTAAACTCATTTGGTAAGAAACTGACTTGGCACAAACTATTTAAAGTTTATATGGAAATTACTATGGGAAATCCAAACTTTTTGTTCATTGTCTTATACCCATTTTGCATATTACTTTTTCGATAATTTCTATAACTATTCTTACGGGAATTTTTCTAAGCTATGACTTTGCGGAATATCGTTTTTCAGCCAAATGCCAAATTAAATTGTTATTAATTGTTTAAGAGATTGATAATCTTATGGCAAGATTAAGCAACTGTATTGTGGGCAACACTGTATTCTGCAGTGTGACATAGTAGCCATGATTTTTGTCCTCTATTCTACGCGCCAGAAACACCAATGTTGGCTGCTGAACAGTTGAATGAGCTTAATCATAAGACATCAGTGACTTGAATCATTAATAACTTTTGTTCCTTACATTTGATTGAAAAGTAGTTTTCAACAAAGTTGTAGCTGAGAAAATTAGCTACAATCACTGTTATAATTTTTAAAAGCATAGTGATGTGGTGAATTGGTAGATAAATATGAACAAAAACATAAGTTTTCCCATAGTAATTCCCATATAAACTTGAAATGGTTTGTGCCAAGGCAGTTTCTTACTAAAGTAGTTCAGATTTTGGGAGGCTAATAAGGACCTAATTTGGAACCGTTTAAGCACTGTGGAGCGAAAATTTCAAATTTTGCATCAGTCTAATAGGTAGGGTCCAAGTGTGGGAGCTGCCTTCCTGGCGTCGGCAGCAAGGGAAAAAAATCAAAGGATACACTCAGAGTTCCTCTTGCACATCTTTCTGATATTTTTTTTATAATTTGCTCCATTATATTCTTGAACATTCTCTGCAGAAAACTTTTTGAATTAAATCTGCAATGCTCTTTAAATAATTAATAATTGATGCAGCATCACCTAGGAATTCCCCGGAGATTTCTCCGGAAAATTCACTTGGAGTTCTCCTTAGCAATCACTTTGTATTCTCTAGGAATTTCTTTTTAGTTTTGCTCAGAACTCCTAACAATTCTTTGAAATGCTCCTCACAATTCCCTTGAAGCTGTCCTTTGAATAATCTGAAAATTATCATCAGATTATGATTATAATTCCCTTGAAATTCGTTGGAATTATCCTCGCAATTCAATTTCCATTGAATTACGTCGGAATTACCATGAACTGAACCTTGAGAAAAAACTGTCCAACGAGGTGCTTATTTAAGTGCTCCATTGAAAAGCAGAATATTTCGATACACACTTAGAAATAACTAACTTTACACGCGACGGAAATTGTCTTTGATATAAAAAATGAGACGTAAACAAACATGTCATGTAATATTAAGTGCTCCGAGACTGAAAACTTCGTTCCTCGACGAAAAGTACGATTGATGACTCAAATTTACGTCAAAATTGACGCTCGTATATGTCTTTCTCAGAGCACCTAAGTTTACATGAATTTTTCTAAGTGTCTACACTCATAACATGAAAAGGGTTAATTTGATTATATTCTATTATATACACTTAGTAATAAGTAATTTGTAAATAGTAATCGCCCAATTTGGATTGTTTTTCATACGAATGAAAACAAATTACAATAGACAATGGAGTTAGAGGTAGTCTTTTTAATACGGGACAGTCATAAGTTTTTTTAAGTTTCACTAAAAGAAGATTTTTCAAAATAGATAACTTGTACTCTTAAAAAAATACTTATGGCAAAACAACCTGAAGGCAGAACTTTCAAAAATTCTACATTTAAAAAAAATTATATGAATTGTGCAATTTGAAACATTGTTAGTAGTTCACACAATACCTGACCTTAAATTTTATATAAAAAAATATATTCTTTTAAAAAATATGCAATTTTAGATTTAATAAGTCTTTGTTTTATTTTAATTTATTTTACAAAAATAAACATTTTGTTTTTTTTTCGGGTATATTTTTTCTAGTCAGGCACAGGCACTCCTTCACAACTTTGCCCAAAACACCTTTTCGATCAAACAAATCGGTCTGGAGATATGTTATTCCTGTATTTATACGTGTTAATTTTACATAAGTCGTTTTCAGAAATTAGTACGGCGTACGAAACTAAGGAAAGAAATGTTTTAAATGGCATGATGGGCAGTAACAAACAATTGTGTAAAATTACAAGTAATTCTAAAACCTTCGATCCAAAACGATTTGCGAGTCGGCGTGGCTGCTCAGCAATAAAGTGCTAATACTATGGGTCTCTACAAAATCGAAAAAAATAAAATAAATCGCGTAATCGAGTGAACATTATTTTGAAAAATGTGTCAGACTTCATTTTCACTTTAGGTCCGGAATGATTTTGTCACAAAAATAGTGGACAATCTGTTCATACGTTCTCATCAACTCATCACCTATGAAAAATGTGTTGTTCACGAACAACATGGACATGAAAAGGTTAATTGGTGGAATAATCGTTCAAACTTCATATCAAAATAACAAGAGGCGTGTGTGGTCAAATTAATTCAAATGTCATGGAATATAACGCTACATGCAACTCCGTTTCGGTGTTCCCCTGATTTTTCTTTTTCAACGACGCAATCAATATCTTCAGGTGTGCGTTAAATTCCATCAAGACCCTGCACAGCTGGACGCATACCTTTAGAAAATGAACCTTCTAATTGCTCCGCTTTACTATGCATTGCCTTTGCTTGATCAAAAACTGTACCTATACATCACTAGCAAGCCTCATTCATCCAATCGAGCGATATTTTGCTGAATTATTTAATTTCTATCAATCATTTAATAAACTAATTTGATGCCCCATTGTAACGCACAACGCACACCATTAGCAAGCACTCACGCACGATAAATTCGGGAGTCCAACGATTCTTCCATAAATCATTGAGGTGTTTAACACGCAAAAAATAATTCCACCCTCCTGCGCTCATTCCGGTCTTGGGTGATTATATTTTTTTCAAGCCTGTCGAGACTTGTCAGTACTGAATCTATGATGTCTCGAGGAGAAGCCTAACATCGTAGTGCAATGAAGAAGAAACGAACAGACAAAAAAAAAATCGTTTCAGAATTGTTTCTACACACGTAATGTAAAGCGAACTTCGTTCGTAGCCAGCCCAGCAACGGACAGAAGAAACTTGTTTTATTTTATTTACTCGCGCTCCGCTAACGACGACGAGCGGCAGCGAAGCAGGATGACGAAGCGAGAAACGAAGCGCGGCGGGCATAGAGAATCATGCAGGAAACTAACAAAAAAAGCGACAAAAAATAAAACACCAAAACCAAAACGAAATAAGCAAAAAAATAAGCGCACAGAACAGCAACAACAACAGAAACATAAAAGAAGACGAAAAACCATAACAAAACCCGCAAGAGAGGTACACCCGCACCAACACCGAGACGAGTCGATCAGATGTTTTGTATTTTTATTTGCAGATGCAGACTCTCCCAACATGGCGCAGCAGATGGGGTGCCGTTTTGCCTACCCACAAACGGGTTTGTATGCGAGGGAAAGTGGTGAAGTAGTGCCGAGAGTTGTTGCCGATCGATTTTGTGTGTCACACAGCAACAGGAGTGATGCTGTGTTAGTGTGGTAGTGCAGCAGCAGCAGCAGTTGCGTTCGTTCCGAGAGCGAGTGACGATAAAGTGCACTTTTCGGTAGAGCGTGTGCGTGAGATAAATTGTGCAACTGTTCGTGTGTGGTGGAATTCGGTACATACAGGTATGCGTTTGAAAACATATTTCAGTGGAAAGTATTGGGATTGGGGGGGAAACTTCTGTGGCTGGCAGGTGCTGCCATCTATGCGTGTTTGTAGTAAGTTTGATAGTAGAATTTCAACGCGATTACAATATACTCTTCAATCTCATTTATAATCCTTTCCCTGCCTAAACATAATCCTGCAACATTACCTGTTACCTCCGTGGTCCAAACCAAATCCATCAAATTCACTTCTTCAATCAAATACATCGCTTTCCCTAATAAAAATAACCATAAGAAAGAGCTTAACGACGTGTTTGGGATATCATCCAAACCATTTGTGGGATAGTTCTACCATCCGGATTACCATTCGTTTATAGTATTTGTTTACTAGGGTTTTCCTCGACCAACAGACAAACCGAAAGTCGAATTGCATAATCATCAAATTTTGGAAGAGTCGAATTTCTATTGAAAAATTGTTTTCATCATTTTATCAGCATGACGAAATTTGAATTAAATTTAAAATGCATTTCACATTGGAAATTTTTAACACCTTACTGCACTACTGGTGGATGTATAACTGTCCCATATGAATAGGCAAATGCATAGAACATGGGACTGTTATGCGTTCACCGGCAGTGCACTGAGTATGAAATTTCATTTCTGCGTTGATAAGCGTGTAAATCCTCTCATACGCCTACACTTCATTTAAGTCTATGTGTTATCAGCAAAGCGTTTGCAACGATGGTCGTTCCAGGAACTGACATGGTTGGGTGACACTGATAATCGTGACATAATACTATTAATCGCGTGCACTGTGACTAATGTCTTGCTAAGCGCATATTTGGAAGTTCTCTTGCAGGATGGAATTTGCTGGAATGTGTTTTGCATGCGTTCCGTTCTTATTCATATCAACCAGTAACGCTGGAAGATCACCTAGTAGTAGGCAGTGTCAAGACTCAGGGAAGTAGTTACAATACCTGTTGAATTGTGAAGTTAATTTAAATCAAATTTAAAATCAAAAATAAAATATCTTGAAAGAAGGCATACTTTTGGATAAGCTTCACTGGAAAAGCTTGCTCCGCGCCTGTCTACTATAATGCAAGGTAAAAGTGATTGTTGATGATATTTCTTAATGAATTCGGTCGCAAGTTGCGTTTCAAATAGACTTGTGCCTAATCGTATTTTATAAGCGGCGCCGGTGGTGTAGTGGTAAGCGTGATTATCTCTCATTCCAGCAAGCCTGGAGACATAACAACTCTGATCACGCCTTTCTTCGGAAGGGAAGTAAATCCGTTAGTCCCCGGTTCATGAGTTTATGGGTCGATAGGTAGGGTCCAGATGTGGGAGCTGCCTCCCTGGCGTCGGTAGCGTTGGTGCTCAGCACGGAAAGCAAGATCGATGAAAAAATAAAACAGTACGCGTGTGGGAATAAGAAGGAAAGTTGTTTCATAGATTTCTTGCTTACATAGAATTTTGCTGATTATATTGTGTTGTGATTTAAAGAGTTCGATGGAGGTTTTAAGGTGGTTGGTTTTGTATTAGGAAGAGGCCATGTTCACTGTTTATGTGTTTTTATGTGGTTGTGTATATGTTTTCCGTAAGGTTGAGTTTGTGCTGCCATGGTGATTGTATTTGGTGAGCTTGTTTTAGTTAAAAACAATCCGCAAATCGTCACTAAGATGTATCAGTTGGAACGTGGGACGTTTCGGAATGTTTAATAGGGTGCACGCTTGATCCAGTTTGGGATACATTATTGACTGCTTTTGAGAACGTTATTTAATTTGAACAGCTTAACCAGGAATTAAATAGGTCATAGCTTGTGTGTCAGTGTAATTGTGTGGCAAGTAGGATCATTATGCCCAGTGAAGTCAAGAAATTTTTCAACCCGAAAAATTCCTAGACTGGACGGGAAATCGAACACAGCCGCCATCAGCATGGTCTTGCTTTGTAGTTGCGCCTTAATTGACTGAACTTAGGAAGGCCCCCACCTCCATTATTATTCGTATGAGTGAATTATCACACCACAGTAAGCGTCCAATTGTTGATCGTAAGTTTTCATATTTTTATAATGTAATCACATCAACCTCTATATAATTATCCTGAAAACGAATTCGAATGTAAGGACTGGACTGGCATGTTTAAATTCAATCTATTCTTTGAATGTATCACTGGAACATAATTGAAATTCCCTTAATATGTTCCATGAAATTTTGTTGTGATCATCCTCAGAATTCACAATAACCTGGAGATGATCCTCAGTAAGAAATCCTTTAGAATTATTCGCAGTATTTCCAAAGAATTCTTTGCAGAATGCCCTTTAACATTTACTCCTTCCCTTGAAATTTAACTCACTTTAAAAGTTTTTTTTAAAGAATTCTACAAATTCCATAGATTTCTCATTTAAAATGTTTTGACATCCAGATAGAATCCAGACAGAATCCTCCGGCAAATTATTTCCGAGTTCCTTTGAAGTGTTCCAAAAATTATTTTCATCTTTAATTGTAATCATTTAATTAATTGCCAGTGGTGGCGGAGGGGAATATCCCTCACCCCCCCCCCCTCGCCAACGGGGGAGTTTGGTAAAGAGAGATGATCAAACCGATTTGTACCTCCCTAAAGTTGTCCTTGTTCGCTTTCTACTCTCTATATGCAATCTTCACACTGCCGTACTCTGACGGAACTATCAATTCCATACTTTCATCTCCTCATCTATCGTATAAAAATAACCACTTTAGCCTGTTATTTGAAATTACCATCTTCAACTATGTAATCATCCATTAAGCATACTGCTGAAGTATTCTCCGAAAATTTCCATGGAATTATACTCCCGGATTCTTTTCTCCCTGATTCAAAACAATCAATTTACGAATGTTATGAAAGAGTACTCGTACTCCAGGCTGGGAATATTAGGTGCACAATCTTTAACATTTCTCGATGAACATTTCAAATGATCCTATCTGCTTTGATCGATTCTTTTCATCGACTTTCTCTTTTCATAACCACTGCTATGCAAAAAGATTTCGCGCTAATTCTACCACATAGTTTGATAAAGAAGGTTCTTATTTAGCGTCCAAAACGTTAAATACAACAGGGAAAGGTTTTGCAGCTGAGTTATTGGCGAATTGAATCAATGCAGAAAGGACCTTTTTGAAGTGTTTATCTAGATTTAATTAGTTAGGAGGGGTAACTTTCTTTTAACTTTAGCACAGATTCAAAAATATTGATAAATGAAAATGAGTGTTTAAATACCATCGAATAAATGTTAAGTAGCCATTTTGAGTATCCGGCCCAACTCCTACTAGACATAGAATAAGTGAATTTTGTTACAAACAAAGAACAATGAATTATCGGCTCAGTAAAGCTAACGCGATTGAGCCTAACAAATAAACGAACTAGATAAAAAAAAGTAGCCATTTGGAGTGAACAAAAATTTTGACAGTTAGGGGTGACCCAAATCATCCATCCCGGGTATCACAGATTCATGCTACGCTCTTGATAACAACCATTAAAAAATATAATAAAATATTTGAGTTTAATAGTAGGTTCAGACTACAAAGTTATAACATGTTATAAAGGTTGTCAAAAAATTGCAACACAGAAACCACCATCAAGATAGCGCTATAACATGTTATAACTTGTTGTCTGAACAAGGCATGAAAAATATAATTTAACCACCGACAAACAGACATAACACTCGCAAGTTGTTCATCGAACAAGCATTTATCGGTCAATTTAAAGGTATTTTAGTTGTAGCGCACATAGTCCATTCCCTTGCGTTTGATTTTTTCACACTACTGCCATCTTTTCAGCTTACTACCCGAGCAAAGTCCAGCATCAAAATGACAGCAAATTGAAATCAAGTTTTGATATCAACATCAAACTGAAATCATAATTTGATTTCAGTTAACACATTGACAAATTTGATACCAAATGTTGTTTTCACTTTGCTGTACATTTGCTCTTTAAAAATATGTTGTTACGGGTTTGTTTTCATTGCCTTAGCATAATATCAAATTGAATACTTGTTTTGTTATCAACAGGAAAAATTGATAGCAAATTTGGTTTTCAGTTTGCTCTCACTGATAGCAGAAATAGTTTTCAATGTGATGTCACAGGAAGATATGTTTGCTCTCAATTTTGATATTTTAACCGTTAAAACGACCAAAACGACAACAACCTGAGTAATCATTATCAGCGAAATCACAACATCAAATTTAGATTTCAATTCGATCTCAGACTTTGCTCGGGTACCCACCAAAGTGTATTCAAAAGATGGTGGTTATGTTTTAGCGACGATGTTTTACAGTGAGAAATATTCAATATGTTATGCCTGTTTGTCTGTGATTTAACTATCTTAAACCATTATATTGACTTTTGGAAAACATGGATTATGTGCGCGACGGGATACCCGGGCTCCCATTTGAATAACACGGTGTAGATAATGCAAAAACCTCGCGAACATAAGGGTTAATTTTCTAGGACTTCAACCCTGCATGAAGCACATATCTCCAAAATCTTGATATTTCGGTTCTCCATGTTCCATTTTTTTTTTAATTTAATTTGGATATTCTCCATACAAAACTTTACAGATCTGCATTATTTCACAACTAGCAAAAACTGATATGAAGTGTTGGTATATTCAGATAAACATATAATTGTTTTAAAACATTATTAGAGAGATTTTTAACCGGTGGCTAGTTCATCTCTAAGATAAACATATCAGAAGCAAATTTAAAGAGGAGCTTTCTAGACAGAGGAGAGCAAATTTTGGACCCTAAGAATTATTTTCCAATTCGTTGAATTCATCCGGCAGTTCTCTTTCAACTCTTCGTGGTTCTCAATATCGGTTAAATAAAATACCCTATGCAACCCTGCAAGTTCCTGAGAGTTGACATGACGTGGCATTTACTTATGAATGGTCCTGAAATCTGGCTCAGAATTCTCTTGAACATCTCCTAAAATTTTCATTAAAGTTGTTCGCAACAGCGAATTAGTTTCGAGACGATCTTGCGCCGCCGCTGGTCACCCTATATGTTCTCGTTTTACCGACCGTCCACGCTTCAGCAGCAGTGAATTTTTCCCTTCGTTCCCCCTCATCCTTTCTATCTTTTTTTGACGTAGGACTACGTCTGTGATTTCTATTAGGGGGTACACTTTGTGAAAACCAAAAATGGAACATGTAACAAAATTATGAAAGATTTTGAACGTTAATAACTAAGCGGCCCCTAGACCAATTTCAATAATGTTATCACCAATCGGTCATAAATATTTCCACGAACCTGTTAAATTTAAGAATTTATCATTATTTTTCGAAGTGTCACTGTTGAAAATTGCATGAATGTGCAACTGTTTCTATGATAATTAAAATTTCTACCGATTACCAGCGAAAAGCGATTTCCCTAACACAAATGTCAAAGTTGAATTCCATCCTGTCTCACCAAACGGTGTTTATTCAATCACCGCGTGGTGAGTGGTGGTGTTCTCCAATACACAACGAAAGGCTGCCTGCAAGCAGCAAGCTGCAGCCCACATATGCATACATAGAAGGAAAAAGAAGTCGCACCGCTATTGATCGGAATCAGTAGCTCTTTGTGAGTTGCTGTGGGCCATCTATGCCAAGCGCGTCATACTAAAGAGTATAAACAGAGAGAACCCCGCTCAAGTTCCTATTCCTACACAAAACCCAAGTTCCTGATGCAGTTAACAAATAAGATTTATTAATATTATATAAGACCACGTAGTCCTAAGTCACCATTGCGTACAACCCCATGGGCTGTCCCTTGTAGTTTTTTACTAATGTGGTGTCTACATCCCTACTAATTTGCTAGTGCTACTTAGTGTACTAGAACCCCATATGACCTGTTTACATATGTACTGGTTCATAATGCTGATTAACCAAAATTGGTGTAATACGATCAAGTTTGCGCCAGAAATTGGTGCAACCATGTTAACCAGCACCGAAAAACTGTTTACATCATACTAATAACCATGGGTTTACGAGCGACAGGCTCACTAGCTCGTGAATCTTCATAAGTGTAAACATCTCAATCAGCGTTGCCAGAATGTTTTAAAGGTTATCGGTATCAAAGGTTTTAAAAAATCGGTATATATCGGTATTTACTATTTTAATTATTTTATATTTTTGGCGGTTTTGAAAGCGAAAATTTAAACTTTTGGACTATGATCGGAAAATTCCGGGAGAAAACTCTGGGGTATGTTTGAATTAGTTTCTGGAGGAAGCTGAAAACAAGAGCCAGAGAAAAAAGCTCTCCTGGAGGAAATTTTAGGAAGGTTCTGAGAGAAGTCGGAAAACATCCACGGAACTTCCAAGACATAAATTGAGAAACTTCTGGCGAAAATTCAAACTAACCTTCGGAAAAAAAAAATCGGATTTCACATTCAAAGGAAAGCAAAAAAGTTTCGAAAATCGGAAATAAATTCCAGAAGTAGCCATTTCCAGGGGAAGCCAGAGGAAGCTCGGAAAAACCTTCCAATAGAAGTAAAAAAAACCAACTGGACAAAATTCCAGAACTAGACGAAAAAAAATTCTGGGAGAAGTTAAATTGAGCTTCCTGGAGAAGACGGAAGAAACTTCCTGGAGACACTGGCAGAAACTTCCTAAAGTAGATTGGGAAAAAATCAGGAGGAAGTCGGAAGCCAGAGCGCAAACGGAACAGTCGAAAGAAACAAGGACATAATTCCGGAAGAAAGAGCTCTTGGGGGATGTTCTAAATATCCGAAAAAAATTCCAAATGGTCATAAAAGATCCCTGAAGACCCTGCAATGCCCCTGAAGTTTGTACTTGTACTTAGCAATATTCCATATTTCTTTGGACTGTTTTGGAGTACTCTGATAATCTTTGAAATACTTGGAACTTCCCCTTATTATAATGAGACTACCGGAATATCTCTTATCAACTTTGAAGGTTTCTAGACTTTCTTGAAGAATACGAAATTTCTTAAGCATTCTTACAATTTTCTGGAATTTATTGTATCATCAGCATTGAAGTTGTCTGATCTTCCCGATTTTTCCTATTTTTGAAAGTTATCGACAGTGACGTTTCTTACATTTGCATAAGGGATGGTCCATTAATTATGTCACGCAAATTTGGCCCATTTTCAACCCCTTGGTCACAGTTTTCAAAACCCCCCTCCCCCTAAATATGTGACATAATTAATGGACGACCCCTAAGCCCCTCGGAACAATGCTGAAGTTTTCGGCAATTGCCTGAGTTTCTCGGAAGTCCTTTAAAATTTCAGCGATTTCCTTGAAATTTATTGATCTGTTCTGATTGTCTTGATGTTCTTGGAGCTTCCTAAAGTTCTCTCAATTCTCCTGAAACTAATGGAACTGTCCTGAAAACCATTAAATTTTCCCGAAGTTCTTTGGACTTGTTCACTGGAGTTCGCTGGACCGAGTTTTAGAATTTTAACAGAAGTTACATTCTTTAATTTTTCGAAACTTACTCAAAAGTCTGGACTTTTCTGAAGTTTCAGAACTTTTTAAAAGTTCCTGCAGCTAGTGTGGATCCGCAATCAAAATCATCCTTGAAGAAGCATCCTTGAAGTTCTGTGAAGAATCATTCAAGCGAAGACTGAAGAAGCTTCCAAGGGATGTCGAAATAAGTTTCCGAGAGGAATCTTAAATAGAAAATTCCAGGGGAAAGTTGGAAGAAAATCCAGGAAGTTAAATAATGTTTAAAAAGTATTTCCTGATTCCCCCGGAATTACCAGAAAGAACCGTCGACTATTTATCGATTCATGGGTAGCCAAAAACGGTGGGGAAACATTAATCGAGGGAGTATACGTAAGACATTTTTGAAGATGATCTTTTTTAGAATTTTAAAGACTCAAAAAAATTTAGATATTCAAAAAGATACAACCCTCACACAAAAACATTGATTTTGATTAATTAAAAAAATCGGTATAAATCGGTATAACACCTCAAAAATCGGTATTCTGAGGAACTTTATCTGTATATCGGTATATAGTTCGGAAATCGGTATAAATACCGTTAAATCGGTATGTCTGGCAACGCTGATCTCAATAGCCCCTAGATAGCTGCGGGCAAACGGCTTCCATACTAACACTAAACAATGACAACAACCAATCACAATCAAGCTTGTATTTTGTAGTACATTTTACTTTCCTTTTTGCGCTGCACAGTAACAGGCAATCAGAAATGGCTGATGTAACATTCCAATGTATGACAGCAGAGTCCGCACCAAAAACTTTTTCAGTTTTGCTTGAATCCTGGAGAAATAAACAACCATTGAACAAGTGAATAAATCTAGGTTTCCAAGTATAATTGAATAGAAGAAACGACTTCCAGATTGACTGTTCCACCTGATTGGTTTTTGGATTCGTGAGCTTGCTGTTCATGTCGCCAGAGTTCTGCTCTGAGATGGTGTTGCTAGTCTTCGAAGAGATAATTTTGTTCGGAGTTCTTTTCACCAGTAGAACTAGTTCCCACTTCGTTCGGGGAGCAGCAATACGTTCCATCGCTTGTCGTTGGCTGTGGGCCAACAAGGCATAGTTTGCGTTCATCGTTGGCAGTGGCCAACAATCAGTCATCGTCGTTCCGTCGCTTTCGTTGGCAGTGAGCCTACAAGAAATTTCATGTTTGTTCGCGTCTGTTGACTGTGCCCAACCGAAGATCTGGTCAACATTATCTTCAGGATTATCTTGGAACACTCTTGCATGTTCTTCTGGAATTCGTCTCAGAATTCTTTTGAAAGTCTTCGCAGAATTACACAGGAATTTCTTTTCAACTATCTTTAGAACTCACTTAAAATACTCCTGAATTTCTTTGCAACTCTCCTAAAAATTTGTTCCCTCTCCATTATTTATTTAGAGCTATCTTCAGAGTTCGATTCTCTTAAATTTCTGCATAGCTTTCCTTTAGTGTATCATAATTCATAATGTACTTTCAAGAATTTGTGAAAAATTATTTTCAGAAGACCATTGACTTCCTCTTAAAAGTTACCTGGAATGTTAATGATAATGTAAAACCAATTTTTAGAATTTCGAGGTGTTCAAGATATGAATATGAAGAGATTTTCGAGTTTTTTTTCCCTTGATTTGTTTTCCATCGATCTTGTTTTACGTGCTGAGCACCAATCAAACCGACGCCAGGGAGGCAGCTCTCACACCTGGACCCTATTTATCGACCCAATAATTCATGAACCGGGGAACAACGGCTTTACTTCCCTTCCCAAGGAAGGCGTGATCAGAGATGTTATGTCTCAGAACATGCACGTGGCGCCGACTTGAACTGAACTCAGGCCTGTTGGGGTGAGAGGTAATCACGCTTGCCATTATACCACTGGCGCCACAGTTTTCGAGTGTTTTGATTTATTTGCTTTTAATTCCGTTATAATTGCTTATCTTTTGACGAGAGATAATCTATTATAACGGAATTAAAGGGAAATAAATCTATTATAACGGAATTAAAGTGCTTCATAATTCCGTTAAGAGGTTCGAAAGAAGTAAAAAATCGGTATCTCTAAAAAAAATCAAAAACCCTAAAATCACCATAATCATAATCTGAAAATTCAATCTCTGTCTTTCCACATTTCAATCTAATAAACCATTCAGTTCGGTTGTTTCGGTAGGTGGCATTGGGGAAATTTGGGGCAGCTGCTCAAAATAAAAAAAAAATCAGATTTAGAAAACATTAGAAATCACGAAGTTGATAAAATTTTCTGAATTTAGAGATTTCTTATATTTGTTACAGTCTAATGGTAAGCTCCAACCGGTATAATCCTCGTATTAAATCCCGATCAAGTAAGTCCAGCTGCTTTGATGCCGATATCAGAGTTTATTAACTCGAATCTACGCAATCATTTTGCATATCATTCGAACAGGGACGGTTTTTGAAGGTAATCCGAGTTGGAGCTTACTGCCATTAGGGTTTACCAAAACATCAAATTTCGAAAGTTTTCCAACATATTTGAAAGTTTAGAACATTGATTTGGTGTTTAAATATACTTTAACGATTTGAGTTAACTCCTTATTTTAACTTCAGTTATTTTTTTTTTCAAATTTATTAGTTTAATTTATTTTTTATTGTCAATCGCCAGATTCGAATGTTGTGTGACAAAAGGAAAATTATGCCTTTGTTCCGACCTAATATATTAATCAGTATCTTCGTCTACCCTAGCAAAGTAAAGTCACGCACATCTTGAACCGTTCTTCTTCATCCCCTCGAACGGTACTCGCACGCCTATCTACCTCCGTTCGCACACACTGTTGCGCCCGTCAAACGGAGCACATATGTTTCACTCTCCCACACTGGTACAAACAGCGATCAACAACAAGAACAACGGTATAGAACCAGTTGCAAGTGCATCATAGATGCACCTTGTTCTTCCCCACACCCGTACGTTCGGCTCAATCCGCACGCAGAGTGTAGCTCGGAAAGGTGGATGAAGAGTATGGTGCTTGTTGATACCTTACCACGCAACGAGAGAGAATCCCCTAGGAGAGGAGAGCTTGTCGTCATATCCGTCAGATCTCACTGCACATGAAGAGAGAAAACGTGTCCAAGAGTGTGAGAGCGAAAGAGAAAAAGCGAGAGTGTGGTTGGTTTTTCGCATTAGCAGCGCCCGGTGGGTGGTGTTTTGGTTGGGGGTGGCTGGGTACGAGTGAGGTGGTGCAGCATAAAACAAGGGTAAGGTCTCTCAGCAACCAGCTGATCGCGTCGTGAGTGGCGCAAACACTACCCGCTCAGCGTCACTCTTCCTCGATGTGGTGAATATGTAGGTTTGCGGTTTGCTTGTGCCACTATTATATCGTGCGGGAAGGATTCTCGAGTGAGGTGAATTTATGTGCTCTGCTTGCTGGGAGCGTGCGAGAGAGTGTGTAGTGTGTGTTTGGGCGAGAACCGACAGACTCTCTTTGGCTCTGAGTGCTCGTGGTACCTACCAACAAATGCTTTCGAGCTCAGTATGGTTTCGTCAACAACCAACAGTTCAGTCACAAAGCAACAGTAAACAAGTTCGGACGGAAAAATAGGATTTTAGTTTTGAGAATCAGAAACATTAAGACAGTCCTCTCTTCTAGACTCTGTGTATAAGTAGAACACTTCACAGGAGGTGTAGGTCCAATGGAAGAGGAAACATAATTTGTTCGAGGTGTGAAACAGACAAAACATGAAATTTTGACGATTATCGAAGAAGCAAGGAAGTGGAAAGGATATTTTTGAAAGCGGTGACAATGTGTGACTTAGTAAAGTGTTTTCATCCACAATTGGTGCAACCTCGGTCTCCAGCCAACACTTAGCCGCTGGACTGAAAAATCGCGTCCAACTTCCGGAAGTTGTTGATCGCAGATCCTGGTGAAACATTGAGTTTCGGAAAGTTTGATCTTACGAGTGCTAGTGAGTGAAAATGGTTTGAAATTTTTCCAAACTCGTGAAATTCGATTTATTTTATCGAAAGGATTTCGTCCTTACAGAGTGGACGAATTTGAACAAATGTGGAAATCTCGCCAATCCCAATCACAACAACTATTGGCTAAGTGAATGAAAAACTAAATTTTCCTTGGTCTCAGCTGAGCATGGCAAACAAGTAGAGCAAAAAATACGTAGCGCCTAACGAGAAACTCCACGCAGATAGTGTAAACAGATACGCACATTTTTTTTCGATAGAAGACTTTTGCGATTTTTGCTCCAAGTGATGTTGGTACAATAAAGAAAGTGTCGGTTCATTAGGAATTCTGAATCTGGAACATGATTGTTAATTGGCATCGGTGGAAATTGTTATAGGTGTTTTGAAGTTCCTAGCGAGCTTTCGAGGAAGAAGTAAGAAAATTTGCAATAAATCGGAAGAGCTAAGTGAAATGCAACGACCTTAAAGTTTACACAAGTGAGGCACGGGATGACAGGCAAAAGCTGTCAGTGAGCGAAGGAAGCGCGTAAATTAAAACGAATGATAAGAAATTAAATCATTTTTGTGCTGAATAAACAACTTTAGTTTTTGCCATCAAAGAGCGAAACAAAAAATTGCTGCCCACCCCAAGAAGAAGCAATCAAAGAAGAAAAAAAAAACACAAAAAACCGCCCGCATAAAAGGTGGAGAATTAAATCGTGTAATAACAAGGTGGCCGGCAGAGAAGTATATAATCTAATGTCATTGGACTTGTAAATCAAATTATTTACGTTTGTATTTACGAATCTGGTGCTGACCGTATTCTCGCCTCTCGAAATAAAAGAAGAAGAATACAGAAATACACACAACCGAGAATATAGCGAAAAAGTGAATGCAACGCAAGTGATTGTGTTTATGAGAAGTGCAGCTGCAGGCAAGCGAGCGAGTGTGTTGATAAGTGTCTAAAAAAAGATTTTTTTGCTCTCGCCTATCCTCCCTCTCACAACTTACCGTGCACATTAAGAGCAGAGCGCAACCCAAAAAAAAAAGGTGCAAATGCAGGGGGAAGGAAGATTCGTGCTGAAAAATTTGAAATATTCCCAAAACACGTAAATTCCGCTGACGCGTTCGTGAGACAAACGACCGACGACCCCAGTCGCGCGGTTGATGTCAAAAAGAAAAATTATCCCAGCAAGTGAGTGAGTGAACAAGTGGAAAACGGAAGCAATTTTCGAAACAAGTGAAAAAGTCGCGAAGAATTGCACCAAATATGGTCCCGCAGCATAATCACGACCTGCAGCTGATAGTGGCCCAAAGCGAGATGATGGATAGCGGTACGATTCAGATTCCGATTGCCAGCAACAACAACAATTCCGGGGTACCAGCGTTGGCCTCGCTGCTGGTGGACACGGCAGGACTTGAGCAATCGATAGTGAACGGTCAAACGGTGACGATGGTTCAGCAACAGCAGCAGCAGCAGCACCAGATGATCCCACCGGTGATGTTTGGGTCCCAAATGGTGGACAAGAACTCCAGCACACCCTACACCGATGCAACACAGGTGAGTGACCTGATGCTAGGGGAGAAAAAAAAAATGCAATTCGAGAGCAATGATGAACCGTACTGACTGTGTGTACTCAAGTGTTGTTTGCGATAAGGCTTATCGTCCCGCTGGAATGGGAATTCGAGGAGGAAAGGAACCAGCCGAGGTTGGGGGTGGGGTTGGGTTGGTTCGACAATTATCTCTCTCCGTTGTTGTTTTCTGCTCCTTTTCGGGATGGCTATAAAGTGAAATGTGCGCTGTGACATCAATATGTGACAAATTTTATTGGCACTGGTAATAAAATGTAAATAATGATGAGTTGATGAACCTGACACGACGACGACGACGACGACGACGGGTCGAACGGTGCGATGTGGAGGAACTGGAACATTCGATTTTAGAATTTTGCACCGGAAAATGATGGCTCGCTGGAATTGCGTATTAGGATGACCTACATTCGGTGGTAATCCGAATGGTCGAAATCGCGAGTCACGTTATGAGCATGGGGGAAGCTTATCAAAGTTTGCCGGAAATTCATGATTTTCTACGCAGTGAATTATGAAAATCCGAAGGATAGATTTAAGAACTTTTAAAATTTCCGTTCTATTCGTTTGAATAATAAGTTCAGGGGGAACATGATAATGTTTGATATGGAACGTCTTCAATACCAACAGCCTACTTTTTCACGATGTTGGTTTCTAGTAAGACTGAGGTTGGAATTTGGAAGGTGATTTCAGTGAAATAATGATGGTTGTTTTTTTTTTTGAAATGGTGACTGCAAATTAGAATTGTGATTCAAAAGTGGATTTAAGAAGTTATTCATCATGGCCAAGAAGCATCGATTTACATTTTTGGAACATGTTGATCGTCTGTTTCAATTGGGTTCTGTGTTGATTGATTTGTGAAAAAAATTCTTAAATTAAAAAAACTGTTTGGTGGAGATTTAGAGTACTACATTGATATTTCACCACTTTATTAAAAATAAGATTTGAACAATTAAGTTATTTTCTCTTCTTGATATTTTGAAATAAATTTGAGTGAATCTGTTTTTACTAACTACACACTAAGAAATAACTACTTTTAAACGAGACGTAATCCATATTGGACGTAAATAATGAAACGTAAACAAACAGTTCATGTAAAATTAAGTGATCTCAAACCAAAGCATAAGCAACTAGACGAAGAGAACGTTTGATTGAATTGATTTTCTCGATTTTTTTCAACTGATTCTTGTGTTAAAAAGGCCGCTTACATGTGTCGGTCTCAGGGAACTGAAATTTACATGAATTTTTCGTAGTGTGTAGATTCCCATTAAATTTGGAAATTTTTCAACAATTTTATGTATGCTTGCGATTGTTAAAAAATCCAGATAAATTAGTCGCTGCGGGTTCTGTGCAAGCAATATATTGATTGTCAGATTTTCGAACATTTTTGGTAGTAGACCACACACTTAGAAAAATTGATGTAAATTAAGGTGCTCTGAGACTGGCATATACGAGTGTCCATTTTGACATAACATTGAGTCTTAATAGACGCGAAATTCAGCCCAATCAAACGTACTTTCGAACTTTTCAGTCTCGGAGCACTTAATTTTACATGAAATGTTTGTTTACGTCGCATCCTTTATGTCAAAGATGGATTCCGTCACGTGTAATATTAGGTATTTCTAAGTGTGCATGCATAAATTTATTTATTTTTTCATCTTTGACATACAAGATGAAACGTAAACAAACATGTCAAGTAATATTTTGTGCTCCAAAAGTTCGTTGCTCGACGAAAAGTACGTTTGGTTAAGCTACTTCCACGTCTGTTTTGACTCAAATTTATTTCAAAATTGACGCTCGTAGATGTCACTCTCAGAGCACCTAAATTTACATGATTTTTTCTTTGTGTGCATGTCATTTCTACACTCAGCCGGAAAATGTAGCAGTCACTTACGTTTTATATAAAAAAAAACTAATCTGTAAGGAAGCATGCCATGAACAGAATATTCTGGTCGGTGGAGTTGGTGAAAAATATTACGACTTTAACTCTGACTCCGATTCCCCGAATAAGACTCAGAATCCTCAAAAATATGTCGACCATTTTTGACTCTGACTCCAAAACATAGAGTTCGTTAGTGCTTAGTTCCGGAAATAGACTTTTCTATCAATTTGGCACAACGTATCACTATGGGATGCAATGTGCGTGGACTTTTCCTGTTTGGAATAAGCGAAGAAGAGTTAAGCATGACTGAAATTTGATCGTCTACAGCAGAATTCAAGCAGTTTCACTCACTGAGCACACCATAGTTCCTAGGGAAAAATATCGAGCTCCTCATCGAAGACAATTGTACACAGATCCTGGGACGAAGTGGAACATTCAACTTTTGACATTGACTATCAATTTTTTTTCGATTTCCAGACTTCAAAGCATTTGTATGATTGTGAAGCCTGAAATAATTTTTTTTTGTTTATTAATTTATTTGATAAGGCTCAACCGAATTAACTTTACAGAGCCGAGGATTCTTGATCACTATACAATACATCTTAAAACTATAGTCAAAAGGTACAACACAATAAACACTTTATCTTCCGCTATTCAAAAAGCCTCCTCCATCAGAACTGGAGCCGCTTCCAGTAGTTTCATTGTATGGCAAATTGTTGTACGCCAACGAGGGTCAGAGTGCGTCCATAGCAGCAATGGATGCAAAACGTGGTCAGCACTCACACACTCATCACGAAACGGTTGCTTTCCAAAGTCGACGACGCATCGACCGAAAGAACTGCTGATGAAGAACAATGAGGAGGACCACACAATGGTTGCTGCCGAGAAAACAGACGATCGCGTAGCACACATCGAGAGTGGCCTGCTTTTGTCGACAGCCGAGTGAACACTGGAGCCTGAAATAATGTGAATAATTTTTATTAAAAAAACGCGTTAATTCGGTCTTTAGAAACAAATTAAAAATACTAGGTTAAAAAATCGAATCTTCGAGTATGACAAATTTTGAGAGGATTTTAGACTTTCACTATGTTCAACCCTTTATCTGTACCTCTAAAATAAGCCAAGTTCATTCAAAAAATCCATCAAAACGAAAAAAAAAATAACGGATAACTTTAAATATGTCTCAACTAAGAGGCAGGCATATCAAGAAGAATTTACCATACAAAAATGTCAGACAAAAAATCGATATGATGAATAATCAAGATTGAAAAAATGCCTGGAGTTAAATTGAACCCAAGATACAGTCAAAGGATTAAGGTTTAGTAATCACCAACGAAATAAAAAAAAACTGGTTTTAGACGAATTATTAAGACTATGGATACGAAAAAAAAAACATCAAAATTCCAGGCATAGAGAAAAACGGAAACGTTCTACCTTAAAGCGATGTCCAAAGTCGTGCACTCAAACAAATTTTGAAGATCCCCCCTTGGATTTTTGTTTTGATTCTGAGCTTACAAAAATTGGAAAAATCTACGACGTTTTTTTTACGAGTTTTCAGAAATCGATGAATTTCCGGGTTCCTTGGATGTCAAGGAGGATAATTAATTTGAGAAATTTTAAAGACCTCAAAAATGCATTTACTTTCAACATTACGAGCTAAGGAGTTTTAGCATTCATGCATTATTCTACATTTGAATAACAATTGCTCAATCAATGATTTTTTTTATAGAACCGAGACTTGGAAAAGCAATTGAAATTTAAAGGCCCCGAATTTTATATTTTATATTTATGGGCATCTATATTTTAAAGAAATTTTTCGCTCGTTGATATTTTTATGAAAAATATTACAAGGTCCATAATTTAAATGTATTTCTTTTCTTTTTTTATTAAAGTCCATTTAACAATCTTGGGTCATTCGTGACTTGTCCGGGGTGAGATTTGAACTTGTGACTTTGGCGTGAGAAGTATGGATGTTAACCACTGCGCCGGGGTCGTCCCCAAATTTTTTTTTAAAGGTATCACTTACCGGACATGAAGATATTGGGGTATGAACATGCGTTTTATTTTTCATAGTTCAATGTAGCAGCTTACATATTATGCTTTTTTGGTAGACCAGTCTTCCTTCTTACCATAGGTTATTACTAGAACTTTGTACACGGCCCATCAACTCTTGCACTAGTCCTGTTCCCACTTGTTTGGCTGCCAAATTCTGTTTCTGCTTGAAATCCTTGAGTTCAATTGCAGGTCCACCCTTTTTTCTTCAGTATGTGCTTCACAATTGACCAGTATTCCTAAATTTACCTTAGTTTTGGAGTATAGGCTGGATAGATCTCCATGGGAATCACTGTGACGCCATTTTCCCTGTACCACTGTTTGATGGAATTTTAGTAGTGGCAGCTTGCCAAGTCCAGCCAGAATAGGCAATTCACTTCATGCTGCTCCAGAAAAAGCAGTAAATTTGGTAGTTCATGGTCCCAGAAGTAACGAAGGTTTCGCTTTTCAGCTCACAACTCCAGGGTGGCTTGCCAGACAAGGAACTTTTTGTGGCATCGTCCTCCGTGTTAGATTATCAAAAGATCTAAAGGCTCAATCGTGTTAGCTTTACCTATAAATAAAAAAGCCTGCAACAAATCTTCTATTCCATTGAAGGTCCCTGGGGTGTAATGCACTTCTGGGGCAAAACGACCGTTTACTGTTTTAAATTTTCACTTTTGTATAGATCAGTTTTGCAGCATTACAATTTCAGCATTGCATCTAGAAATGCAACCTGATAAGCTCACTAGAACATTTTTGGGAAGTCATTTCAAACGTCAATCATTTGCCTTATTTATTTTAATTTGTGTTTTTTTTTTACATTTATTTATATTGACAAAAATTTCAATGCAATCGTAATTTTTCAAATAGACGTATCTGCTTTTGTAAACAATCACTTCAATCGACGTTTTGTCTTCACTGCTAACAAACACCATCATTAGGTAAGGGAATCTTTCCCCTACTAGCTGGTGTTGTTAGGTTTTGATTCTTTACAAAATTAGATACGTCGATTTGAATAGTTACGCTTGACATTTTCTGAATTGCATAACAGCTTTTCATATTTGCGAATATATCAATACAGTGGGGATCAAATTTTGACATCACGACTCTTTTGACTCTTGACACTCAGCACTTAAAAACCTCAAACTCTATTCAATATTTGTCTTAGACTTTCCAGTTAATTGTGATGCTTTGGACGAGCTGATGAGGCTTGGTAGCTTGGTGGATGCCGTTTCTGCTTACTGAGCCGAAGGTCGGGAGTTTAATCCCAGGCCCCTTCCTTGCAATCATTCACTGTGCCTTATTCTATCCCCACTAAAAGAAAACAGTCCGTTGCTTTTACTGATCGCATCACTTACCACAGTGAATCCTAATCTAAAAATAACCCAACCCACTGGCACAACTATCCTTCCAGTGGCAATTGTGGAGATGCAATAGTCTCTAGGAACAACGATTGTTGAACTAATCATTCTTCCCCTCCGCAAAGATCGTAAGGCCCGGACCGGCGTTGGCACTGATCTATGAATAGAATAAATCAGTGAACTTGTACATTGAAGATGGCAATCTTATCCCAAGCTCCTATATGAGACGCATGACCGTAAAGATTAATGTCTCATTAATAATTAAAAAATCCCAAGCTCAATCTATGTTCTCTGTTTCCTCATGGTTCTCTGTAAAATTTCACTGGTTTCTGATCAGTAATGGAGTAGCAACTACGATGTGCACGATATTTAAAAAAATGTGAACCTTTGGACGTTATCATAGAATAGGTTTTTTTTTTTTTTTTTCTTTTGGTTTGTTTTTTTCCGTCGATCTTGTTTTCCGTGCTGAGCACCAATGCTACCGACGTGCCAGGAAGGCAGCTCCCACACCTGGACCCTACCTATCGACCCATCAACTCATGAACCGGGGACCAACGGCTTTACTTCCCATCCGAAGGGCGTGATCAGAGATGTTATGCCTCAGAACATCCCGGCGGCGCCGACTGGTATTGAACCCAGGCCTGCTGGGGTGAGAGGTAATCACGCTTACCACTACACCACCGGTGCCGTTGAGAATAGGTTTGAATTTATTAAAAATTGTGGAAGGTCTTAAAGTCAAAAATTGTGTGTTGCCAAATCAAAAAAATACAGCATACATCCGAAAGCCGCAAATATAGGTTAAATGGGTCACTACTAAGACAGCAGCATTTTTCCTGGGTCAGATTTGGTTCTGCGTTTAAATTCTTCAAAATTTATTTTAGCTACCTTGAAAATTCACTCAAAATTCTTTAAAGGATTTTATTGAAATATGCTCAAGCATTTCCTTTAGAATCATTTCCTTTCACAAAGTTCATTCTAGGAGTCTTCTCAAGTCAGTTTGAGATTCTCTCTGGGAGTTTCACTTCATTACAATTATCTGCAGATCAATAAAAAAAATTAAATTCATCCCTAGATTTTTATTTTATTTTAAAGCTCTTTTTTCTAAGAATTCTTAGAATCTTCCTTCCGTAATTATTTTTAAAATTTGATTGAATTATGCATGGAATTCCCAATCAATTCAACTCAGAATTGTCTTGAAATTGGGTTCAAAATTATCTTGCTCTAAATTCATCTGAAGATATGCTTGGAAATTTCCTTAAAATTCACTAGAATTTTCTTTCATGATTCCCTAGGAATTATTCTCGGAATACCCTTTAAATTATTCAAAGAATCCCTCTGGAATTGTTCCCTCAAGATCAGTGCTGAAAATATCAATATCAATGATATTATATTTGAATTTCACAAGCCATTTGATCTCAGTATCTGTTCACACAGTTAGAATATCAATGTCATTCGCCTCGATGTCAGTTCGCAAATTACATTGCCATCGTAAAGGGACCACTGATATTCAAAGCTCTGCCAAAGCTCTCCATTTTTGTCAGCTGCTTGAGTACCGATCTTCATAAAAATCATTAGTTATATTAAAACAATGCAATGGTTGCACAAAAAAAGTAGTAGTATTCATATGGATAGTAATGTCAAAGCCTTACCGCCTGATATTATGCTTCTACGAATAACAGTGTCAGGAGTGAAGTTCAGTGCTAGACCAATATCCTACGTCAATTGGGTTGTTTAACTTCGAAAAATATACCAATTTTTAAACATCATCTTCGCTTTCTGAGCACAACCATATTTTTATCGATCCTGTAGACATTCATTTCGATTTTTAAATACAGATTTAAATTTTTGATCGTTGACACTAAATATATTCGTTGGTAGCTCACTCCCATACAAAGTCCCACCAAGGGGCGCTTGGTTTGCTAATTTAGTCGTACTTATTTTGGATTTCAGTTCCATTCTTAATGCAGATAACGATCATCAATACCCCTAAACAACCCAATTGACATTGTTGACAGCACGCAGCACTGCTCAAAATTCAATGCTCTTAATATTTTTCACGGATCCTGGAATCATCTTCACAATCGTCTTGGATTTTTCCACAGTGCTACTTAAACATTCTACTCTGAACTCACACAGTTGACTTGGAGTTAAAGTCTTTAAGTTCTTTCTAAAACTCCTTTTAATTTTCTCTGAAAAACCATGGTGTCATCCATGAAATTCATTTGTTGTTTATTAATTTATTTGATAAGACTCAACCGAATTAACTTTACAGAGCCGATGATTCTTGTTCACTATGCAATACATCTTAAAACTATAGTCAAAAGCTATTCAATAAGTCTCCTCCACCAGAATGGGAGCCGCTTCCAGCGCTTTCATAGTATGGCAGATTCGCCAACGGGGGTCAGAGCGCTTCCATTGCAGACGCAAAACGTGGTCATCACTCACACACTCATCACGAAACGGTTGCTTTCCAAAGTCGACGACGCATCGACTGAAAGAACTGCTGATGAAGAACAATGAGGAGGACCACACAATGGTTGCTGCCGAGTAAACAGACGATCGCATGACGCACATTGAAAGTGGTATGCTTCTGTCGACAGCTGAGTGAACACTGCAATGAAATTCATTCTAAAATCTGTTTCAAATTTTCCAAATAAAAATTTAAAATTATCTTACTATCAGCGTCACGCACACACACGACGTGTGTTATCTGCTGCTAGCTTCCTTGTCCATTCCAAACGACAGAATCGTCCAAAATTGTTTGAATGTATTTTACAATGCTCCAAATTTCTCAGGTAAGTGTGACTATAATCTACGGCAGCCTCTTTTTCTTCGACAACCTTTGCATTTGAACTGCGTGTCAACATTCGGGTAAAATGTGTAACGGCAAACTTGCAATGTTTGAAAAAAATCATAGCTCTGCCAATTATTGACGAATTTCAAATCTATTGGCGCCATTTGACACTACATACTTGAAAGCTTTATTCGGTATCCATAGATACAAAATCTTTTGATAAATTGCTATGCAATGGCTTTTCATACATTGCTAATGTTCCGTTTCACATTTTGCCGGAGGCACCGTGTTTGGAGTGTTAACCAACTGTTCTCTTTTAGGCAACTCTTAATCAGCTGATTTTTGTAGTGCATTTCATTTAATAAAAATATGGCATATCAGGATTGCTCAGTCCCGAGCAGGAGAAAAAACTAATGAATATCTAATTCTGACCTGATATCAAAATTGGGTATTGACAAGCATGACATAAGAGGTAAAATACCAAAGAATAATACAATGGCTTGAATCATTGATAAATTTAGTTCATTATATTTTATGGAAAAGCGGTCTTCAACAAAGTTGTAGCTTAGAAAATTTCCTTCAAGCACAGCTATCACTTTTTAAAGCATAGTAAAATGGGGAACTTTGAGATAGATACGAACAACAAACAAGTTTTCCCATAGTTTTTCCATATTAACTTCATAAGGTTTGTGTCAAGTCAGTTTCTTAATAAATTAGTTCAAACTTTGGGAGGCTAATCAGGATCCAATTTGAAACCGTTTGAGCATCGTGGAGCGAAAAATTCAAATTATGCATCAGTATATTGGTCACCCTATAATAGAGGTGTCAATAATTGGTCCATCATTTCATTGACCTGCCTTTCGTGCGTACTTTTGCCGCCCGCGTACTGTTGCCCTGCTTTACTCTACATCAGTTGTTATTTTTAAAAGTAATGTGATATTTTCTACTGCATGTCTGAACGAGGTTCATAAATATTGAAACAAATGGAAAGCTGATCTGTGGACTAAGCGATTCATTTGAAATGATAATCGTAGAAACGGTCTTCGAAATTTCCTAAATAGATAAGAAAATGCCATTAGCCTCACCGTAAATTCAAAAGAAAATATGCAATAACCGGCTACCAACCCCTCCCACCCCCTTCCTCATGAGTGGACAGACATTCACACTATTGTTTAATCATTTGCAGGGACCGTAGACGCTCGCCAACTCAGCTCTCCCTACATTCTACGTAGTTTATGAATAGTCCCTAGTTGCATAACATACTATGGGAATTTTGTAATCTTGTGATTAAAATGTGTTAGCAAATACCGTCAGTAAGTAATTGCAACCTATCACATTTTCAAAGACATAGCGCTGTTCACATTTGAATGTGATTCAATGGATGTACAACGAGATCGATGATCTCAATCGACTAAATATTAGCTAGCTAACCGTTAAAGAATGCCTGATAGCAACATTTCCAAGCAATGAAAATATATTTCTGTACGATACTAAATACATGATGGTTCCCATCATTTCTGCCAAAAAGTAAATTCCTTTCACAACAAAGGTAGTCCAACCTCACCTAAATTATGCTCCATTAAATCCACACTTCCCGCATTTCACGTCAACCAGCACCAAAAAGGTGATGCCAAAAGAATAAAATCAAAATTCGCACTCCCATGATAATTGCTCCAACCGCCGCCGGTCTCCACTTTAAATAGTGTTATACGAATCAAAAAACAGCACGATCTCCAATTAAGATGGGATTAGTCGCCTGGCTTCAAATGCTCGAGCAACATGCGAAAAAGGCCTACAAGCCAAACGCAAACAATGCCGTTGAACGTCGATTGCTAACGAATGACAACACGCCCACGCAAACTAACTATACAATCTGATGGAACTTCCTCGAGCATCTGGCTGGTGTCGGTTTGTCTGAATGAATCCTTATCCGCGAGAAATCGATGTTCAAAGTAATTGTCTACATTTGGCCGACAGGCCCGTTTCACATGTTGCTCTAGCATTGATCGCAATTCTAGACGGGCAAGGCAAGACGCGGAAAAACCATTTCCAACCTATCACGGCATCAATCATCGGGGTCCTAAATTCGGTCCGAAATCACCACGACACCACTATTCTACTGTTTTTTTTTTCGTTTCCATCTTTGCCTTCCCCGTTCCGGTTGCGAAGGCTAGGGCATTTGCCGCCGTAGATTCATCGAACAATTAGCACCTTAAAAAATGTGGAGCTTAGTTGACCACCGACAAGAGACTACCGGTTGAAGTATTTTCGCTGTCATAACTCTTTTGGCGAAATAGGCGCGGCGCGGTCAACCAAACCGGCCGGTGGTGCCACGTGCCTTCGGATTGTCTCGGAGTGCTTTTATTAATAATTCATTGCGATGTTTCATGAAAGTTGGAAGATCTACTACTTAGTGCGCTTAATGGTTTTGATAGATGATGTTGGTCTTAAAATCTATTTAAAAGCGACGACCGAGGACTTTGCGTCTGGGGGGAATAGTGCAAGTGCAGCAATGCGAGGGAGCTGACAAAACTCCAAGGCCAAACTCGGTACGTCTCTCCTCAGATTGTATGGAAATTTATGTTTAATCTAGAAGATATAAATTATGGCGCAAAGATGGGGTCGGTCGTGCACCAGCGGAAGAATCCGAGAAACGGAGAAAAAGAAATCAGTACGTGAACTGTTCGGGAAGTTAAATTTATGTTTTACCATTCTTCTTCGGGCTCCTTTTCCCAAGGAGCCGGTCGTCTCCAGCAGCTGTGAGACGGGGGAGTTTCCCAAGGTTCTCTCCATCGTCGTCGTCGTCGTCGTCGTCGTCGTCGTTTTCCTTTTTTGATTTATTCCAACGATATGCTACTGCCGTCGGTTTCCTTGGTATACGTTTTTTTTCAGGAAGTGCCCCGTCCCTTGCTTGTGATGTTCAATTGGTAGGGGAGGGGGGGGGGGCTTGAGGTGTAGCACAAAAGGTACAACTTTGTTAATTAGACCGGTTTTCTCCGTACAACAACGGAAAGATTCGATCCGTCCTCGTCGTCGTCGTCTTTTTCGTTGGAAAAGCTCTCGTGGGACCGAAGTGAATTTGCTGTGAATACTCGCACAGAGCGTCTTAGAGTTAGGATAATGTGGCAGTCGTTTGGTAGCCGACTAAAGAAGGAGAAGGTGTGATGTGATGTGTGGCAATTGGCGCGCGGTCGGTGGAGGTGGTGGTCGTTTGCCAAAAAAGATTGATGGCGCTCAGAAACGAAAATATGCGTGACACGAGCCAAGTACGACAGGAACTTTTTCTTCGGGTATAAACGGTTTATCGACACCTTTGAGGAAGGTGGAAGAGATGGTAGGTAGGGGGGAACAGTTGATTGGCTTGCGGGATGATGTACGCGTGCAGTGAGTGTATTGCTTTTGCCTTACGAAAGTCGTGGGTTTCTGGGAAATTCTCGGGATGGGTATTTTTGGGTGGCGGTTGGCAAGGTGTAATGTTTACCTTTGATCAAAGATGGATGGTGGCTAATTTTTGCCACCGAGTTGTGACGGAAAGGCATCAGTGTCAATGGGCTGTGACATAATCAATTGTCTGTTTTCCCATCTGCATTGGATTCTGTTTTTCAGATTAATAAAATATGTTTGGCCAGTCGTGAGATGTCTTAACTAAGTGTTTCTTGAGACATTATGTCGTTGTAAAATGTTAGTGGTAAAAAACTGATTCAGAATCGCACTTTTTTCGTACCGCTGGTTTTAAATCGTCCTAAAATGCCAAAACCTAAGCCATAAAATGGATTGAATGGGTACCTACAGCAGCCATTCAAACAATTTGAGGGCTCTGTTTTGGTAGATTTGGAACTGTTTACACTTCTTTTTCTTACTGGATTTGACGCTCTTATACGAGCTCTTGCCTGCTATCAACTCCGACAGTTACTAATTGAGAACTTTCTATGCCAACCAATGCGTGGATTTATATATTGTGCAGCAAGTGCAATGTTAAAGACTCTATGTCCAGGGATGTCGAGAAAAGTTCCAACCCGAAAGATTTTCTACGCCACGGAAAGATGTATTCCGATGTGTGGATATAATACGAGTCTTACGATCTTCAGGAGCGCCTTCTGGCTTCTTGGCTTCGCCGGTGACATTGAAATCATGGCATGGAACTTTGAGACAATGCCGGAATCGAATGTCAGACTGAAGGCTGAAAGCTGAATCGAATTGAACTTGTCATGAATGCATCGAAGACTAAATACATGAGAGGAAGAGCTTCAAGAGAAGATAATGTTAGCCTCCCACCACGAGTTCGGATTGAAGGCGATGAAATAAAGGTGGTGGACGAGTTCGTGTATTTGGGATCGCTAGTGACTGCCGTATTGAAGATGTCTTGTGGCAGTGAATCGTGCTCACTTTGGACTCTGAAGGACGCTCCGGTCGAATAAAGTTTGGAACCGCACGAATTTTATTATTTCCAAAACACTGATTAGACAAGTAGTCCTGTTGGACCACGAGAACTGGACACGACATCAACGTGCCCTTGGGGTATTTTTGAACGAAAGGTGTTGCGTACCTTCTACAAAGGAGGGCAGATGGAAGATGGAACACGGGTAGAAACAAGACGGCAATACGATGGAAATGGTTCTCGAAAACGACCCGACGGGAGCTAGATGAACAGACGCAAAGCGGGCAAGGTGGATCGACCAGCAAGTAGGCGATCTACGAAGCTTTCGTTGGTTACTTGCAGCTTTGGATTAAATGAAATGCCCAAATAACATTTCTGTTTTCATGAGGGTTCTGTAGTTCATGATTTAGACTTTTAGAATGCTTTAAAACCTCTATAAAACTGGCAATGTTGCTTTGGTGGAGAAGACTTCTTGACAGGCCAGGGCGTCAAATTATTACTTATCGCACTAAATTCAAAGCAGAATATGTTTCAGACTGAATGTTGGGAACGCATTTTTTGGTTAAAGGTCCTTTAACCAAATGTCATTTGTCCAAATGTCATTTGTCCAAATGTCATTTGTCCAAATGTCATTTGTCCAAATGTCATTTGACCGACTGTCATTTTATCGAATGTAACTTTACCGAATGTCGTTTGACTGCAGTGTTGGTAAAATATTTAAAAAATCAAACCTCATCAATGCCCAAAATCACGCTTGATTTTCGCTGACAAAAATCAACAAGCAAGCAACTGCGGTTGATATTTCAGGCTATGGTATCGAAGCTACGAATATCAAGCTAAAAAAACTCTCGAACTACAATTCTATCCAAACCGTGGTGAGTTTGAGCTTAATGATTTTTGCTTTACGTGCGAGCGTTACCCAAAACTGCCGTCACTGCTGGCAGCAGTAACTTCGTGTCTGCCATCTATGACGAGTAAAGAGAGAAGAGTGAAATTGCTCTTTCTAAGAAAACGATGTGCAACGGAATTATTTTTGTGTCGAGTCTATTCTCAGCTTCATTTTTACACGTTGTGAATAGTCGCGCAATATCAAAGGAGTTTGTAAAATCAATATCAAGCATGATATTTTGCGTCAATATCACGCGTGATATTGAGAGCGTATGAGAGCGGAACTGTGTAACTGAATGTCATTTGATCGAATTTAATACGACCGATAGTCATTCGGCCGAATGTGACATTTGGCCGAACGCAGTATGGCCGAATTACGATTAGTTTCGAAAGAATGCGATCAGCACCGTACACAGCAAGTGGCGCCCAAAAAGTCCTTAGAGTCGGAAAATGGCTTGGATTTGATTTGAAAAGATTTTTTAACTTAACAACGAGCTTGAAAATAAATTACGGCAACCATGACGCATTTCTGTTCGAAAAGTATGATTTCCAAACTTTCATTAAGAAGCTGAACTACCACTGCCGGCTTTATAAAACTCCAACATGGCTTTATGAAACTCCTCAAACTCATATGAGGCTAGCAAATACTCTTGCCAAGTGAGTTTAGGTAGCCCTCACATATTTGCCAAAGTTTCAACGTAGTTCCCATAATTTATCTAAGGAAACTTTCAGAAATGTTCTGAGATTTACAATGAAGGTCTGTGAACCATAGACAAGTTTAGCGAACATCAGGGAACTGCAGTAAACCTTAGGAAAGTTATACTAACTTAAAATACGTTCACCCTAGCAGGAGAAAACAGCTAATGAATACCTAATTCTGATCTGAAACCAAAATTTGGTGTTGATCAGCATGACAAAAAAGGTTAAATACCAATGAATAATACCAAAAAATTACATGCAAAATACTTTGCGAAATTTGGTATTGGAATGGTATTATTGAATCAGGCTCATCCATACCAATTTAAGGTATCGAGATATTCGTTCCTGTTCGGGCAGCGCAGCTTTGTGAACTTCAGTGAAGATTTTCGAATTTAAGCAAAGTATTGCGAACATCAGGAAAAATCAGCGAACTTTAGGGGCATTTTGCAAGCATCCGGAAAGTTTTGCGAACTCCAGGAAAGTTAGGCGATCTTCAAAGAGGTTCTGATAATTCTAGAGAACTGCTTCAAACTTTGGGGACGTTCTGCATTTTTTTTATCGGCGAGTTCTTGGAGCTTAAGCGATACTCTGAACTTAATAGCATTCGGAATAATGGCAGTCGACCTAATGGCAGTTGATCTTATGGCAGTTGGCCTGATGACCCATCATCCCATTACACTACAACACGTTATTTTGATTTTTTTTTCCAATCATCGGAGTTACTTTAAACTTCAATGAACGGTCAAGGATCTAGAAATAGTGCTTTAATTAATTAATTAATTTAGCTTTATTTAGGAGGCTTTCACGAATAGTGCTTTAGTTGTCTTTGCCCTAAAACAACGCCTTGAATTTATGTCCACTGCTTTGAACCGAAAAGAAGAAATCATTGATTAGAACACAACGTAGGGTCGCATTCTAGTCAAGAAATCCCAAATTGTCAAATTGCATTAAGCTTGGGATATGGAATCATAAAGTTTATCCATTTTTCAATTTCAAATTTCAAATCAGGAATCTAGTAATGTTCTAAAATGGATGAACCATTTGGTCAAATGGCCGGAAACCAAACACCAATACAATACAAAACATCATTGTCTACCTTTTCCAATCTTCAGGTAATTTTCAGTGAAAAGTCAACGATCTTGAAATAGTGCTTTCAATTGCCTTTGCCGGCGTAAAAGACGTAGTTGATGTCCACTGCTTTGAGCTGGTGCCGAAGAGAAGAAAGCATAATCCAAAACACAACGTAGGGCCATATCTTGGCCGAAACATCTCGAAGTCCCGAATCGTAAAATTCCACTCAACAATCATTGGAAGCAGAATAAAAAGCTTCCCAATAAACACTGGAAGCGGAATAAGAGCTTATTGAGGCAAAATTATGCTTTTTCAGCTAAAACATAGATTATCCAGGTCTTAGTCAGCACAAATTATTTGATGGGTTACTCTGGAAAAAATACTCTTCTTCAGCTAAAAATGGCTTATTAAACCTTAAATCAGCTCAAAATTGTTAGTTGGGCACTAAGGTACCTATTTGATAGTATTTTTCCGAATAGAAATTAAAAATATATCAAAAAACAACATTTTAAAAGTTTTGCCGCTAGATGGCGTTAAAAATGTCCCAAATAAAACCGAACTCATCATAATTATAGAAAATTACATGCTCAAAATTTTTGTCCAAAATTGGCAGACGATCCGAGACGAGCTTTTCAGCTATTAGCATTTTATTGACTGATAAAAAAAGGAAAATGAAAATTCAGTCATTCATTGCTCAATATTTATTCAGGATCAGATTGGGTCATCTGCAACGCCACCTAGCGAAAAAATCATGACAATTGTGTTTCTCTATACATTTTAAACATCAACTCGGAAAAAATAGCTTCAAATGGGTAAACGTTGACCGATTTGGCTCAAGTTTTGAACAAAGCCTCAAGCTTACGTGGGTAACAAGTAATTTTGAGACGAAGAGGGAAGATCATATTTTAGTCACCTTAATTCATAAGTTAGAAAAATTAGATTTTTTATGTATAAAAATCGAATTAAATTTAAAAAAATCGAAAAATTATATGTTTCAAAAGCTCTGACTTTTTGCTTTCCAAAATCGATGAAAAGTCAAAAATTGGTTGCGATTTTGTTGAGTTACTCTTGAATATATGGGATCACTTACCCAATTTTTTTAACAATAACTTTAAATTTTGAGGGTGTTAAACAATTTCAAATGTGATTTCATGGTGTACTCGACTAGACCAATAACCTACAATAGGTCACTTCAAAAGTTCATTATATTTTATTAATATTTGCAATACTGTTTAACAAGCCGCTAACACTCCTGTAACACTTATGAAAGATCGTAGAGTTCTCTGAATCTCTCTCAAGTGAGTTTTTGACTAACAATCCTTACCCAACCCCAACAGTTGCAAGGACGTATCCAGGTCAGTTCTCGATTGTTGGAGAAGGTAACGCTTCCGTTAAAGAGGCCTAGATCAACCCCAATTTCGGTGAATATGGTAACGAATTGAGGTGGCACTACTTTCATACAATGGTCTAGAACTTGCACCTCCTACGAATGTGTGCAAATTGCATAATGCGAATGCGAAGTAGTTCTAAAAGCACGTTGAATATTTCAATGATGAAAATAAATTGAGCTCTGCCTGCCTGCCTGTCTACACTCTATTTGAATTATTTCTAGCATTTAAATTGACAAATCATCCATCCGAATAAGATTCCTTTGACAGTTCTCGTTTTTGTAAAATACTTCCGATTGAACTTGAGAATCAGCAAGATTGCTGGAATTTTCTTTTCCCTAGTTCTGACGGATGACTGGTCTGTTTCTCTTTGAAAAGTGTCCAGAATTCCATCGGACCCTGCCCTTATATATTTGACCCCAAACATATGTATGAAATAAATCTCCTACAAATCATTCAAACTTTGTCTGGAAGTTGCACCGCTCAATTCGCGATTTCAAACCGAGCACAGCAAATCCTCAATCTACTCCTGATTCAACCAACAGCCCATCAAAACAGCTGTTGAATCCACCTGTTAAAAATGACCTGAACCAGAACCCTTCAATCACATCAAATCATCCGATCAGACCAGACCAGAAGCGTGCCCATACGATAAGAATCGAGGAAGTCAGCCTGGCAGCAGCAGCAGTTCCGCAGTGCACTGCAGTATAGGAAAAACAACCCTTATTGCACCAATATCAATCGGATCTCTGCGCACCCTTGCCGCCCGCGCATACTTCCGGACTCACATATCCCAATTATGTAAGTGCATGCGAATAGCATGTTGCAGGTACGGACCAGTTCGCTTATCAGTTCATACACATTACCTTCCCTTCCACCACCACCGCACACGCGCATACACACAACTAATTGAAATGCTTCTATAAACTGCTCGGTGCAAAACTCATCGCGTAATATGGTTTATATTTACATACTTTACACCTACCCCGCACCTCGCACCCTACCGCGTCAGCAGCAGCAACTATAGCTTGTGATTTAATCTCTTCGATGTTTTATTTTTGCTTAACCAGCAGCACCCTCCGACAGCAGACTCTTCTGATGTATATCGTTGCAGTCAGTCAGTCAGTCAGTCAGTCAACCAGTCAGCTATTCGGTGGATGCACATTTTCAAAAACTTTAGCTGCACCATCAACTAATGCACCTACTAAGTAGGAGTAGTACTACGGCAAATGCAAATCAAACCCGCCGAAGAAGAAGCAGAAGAACTCGTTCCGTTTCTTTGCCTCCAGCAGCAGCAGCAGCAGGGGCGATACTCGTTTTTGTTTATCGATAAATTTTACACCCCCTACTTCTTGGCGTTTGCCTTGTGGCCATTCTGCTGAGCCCAGCAGAAAACCGTCGCGGGTTGTATGCATAGGTATAGGTAGATACGTGGAAATATTTGTATAGTTTTGTAACAAGAAGCAAATAAACAACCGGCAGCAGTAGCAGCAGCAACAGGGCTCGGAAGTGCAGGCTGAACCGAACCAAGTCGCCGTCGTCGGAGTTAGCCTGAGGTAATTTCAGGAAATGAAAATAAAAGATAAACTGACATTGAAATAACTCATTGATATTGCAACCGCTATGAGCGAATGCTAGTTGCAAGTTCAGCGGCTCCGTGCGGCAATCCTCCAATAAGGCGGCTGACATTGAACGAGGGTATGCACACGCTTCATTTAGTTTACTTTTTTTTTCTGCTGCTACTCTACTATGCGTATCTACCTTGACGAGCTTCGGGTACGAATGGGGCAAAGGGTATCAACTTCAGTGCAGGTGCGTGTGATTATGCACTCGTTCACACACGGGCGCAAACATTAGTAGTTAGACAAAACGACTCCATCAAGCAGCGTCGTCGTCGTCGTCGTCGTCGAAGTCGTCGGTGGAAGCAGGTCTGTAAGTCATACTGCTGATAACCGAGGCACTTATCGAGGAAACTCACACGTGCAGCCGCCACATGCATGGACCGACGGTCGTCGTTGTCGTCGTCGTCGGTTGAATGATGTAATGAAGAGTATTTCATGGTGCCTGGAGAGACCTTGCCGCCACCATTAGCTGCTTGGTTGATCATCACACGTGTGATACTAACCAGAAATCCATCAAATCAAACGAAACACGATCGTATGCGATTCCTTCCTGACAGACAGGCCACTTGGGAGATCTGGAACTGCCACTCGCAGAATCTACGTATTTACAAATGGAGCTGACCTAGTTATTTTTTAAATTTGTTTCGCTCCACAAGGGCCTTATCGCATCGCGTTTGCAGAGCTGCATAAGTATTTATTTACTATTTGTGATAAACTGAAGCACCCCGCAAATAAACAAGGAAGTGCAGTCTCGTTCGCGGAGCTCCATAGGGGCTCATCGCCAAAGCAAAGAGCAAATGGTGTGACATTGAACGTGTGTAATCCACCAGCACCACCGGTTTACTCGAGATAGTGGAAGTGTGGCAGCAACAACAACAACAACAACAACAAAAAACGAAACTGCTCTTCGGTTGTCTGGAATGCCTGATCGCATGTTTCCCGGGAATAGTTTAGCTGGATTTCGAATGTTTTTAAGGTAGCGAATCGCAATCTAAGGGCTGTGAGCGAACAGTCTACTGGAATTCACCGTATTTTCGGGAGAAATTAGCAGTGTTTTGCCTTTATATGCACCTACCGGTGATCTATTGCCCTACTATGCCATGAAAGATATGGTTGATCGTCATGGATATTACCTTAATCTAACCCATTTTGTCGTTATTTGAGGAAATAAAATAGCAACTTTAAATACTACTACTTGCTATCCTCTATGTGAAAGGATGGATGAATTAATTCAAGGTGACAGGATAACGTTGAAAAGGCAGCGGAGACACACTAACTAAACTGCGGCGCACAGTGGGACGAAATAAAAAAAAATGGGACATGGCCATTTGCGACAAAACTATTGAGTGTAGCATTTTGATGTTTTCTAGAATGTTTGTTCAATGTAGTACTTTATTTGAGTGGTGAACATTTTTGATTAATGGACGTATAGACTAGAATTCCAAAATGGGTTTCACAAGAAACCTAAAGCGGGATTTACTTGAATCCCAAAAGGGGATTCATTAGTATCCCAAAACGAGATTCACTCGAATCCCAAAACGAGATTCACTAGAATCTCAAAACGAGATTCTCTATAATCCCAAAAGTATTCACTAGAATCCCAAAACGGGACTCACTACAATCTCAAAATGGGATTCAATGGAATCCCAATATGGGATTCACTAGAATCCCAAAACGAGATTCACAAGAAACTCCAGTTTTACGTTACGAGATTCACTAGAACCCCAAAACAGTATTCACTGGAATCCCAAAATGTGATTCACTTGAAACCCAATACGAGATTCACTAGAATCCCAAAACGGTATTCACTAGAATCCCAAAACGGGATTCACTAGAAACACAAAACGGGATTCACAAGAATACTGAAACAGGATTCACTAGAACCCCAAAATGGAATTCACTAAAATCCCAAAACGGGATTCATTAGTATCCCAAAACGGGATTCACTAGAAACCAAAAACGGGATTCACAAGAATACTGAAACAGGATTCACTACACGAAACGAAAATCAATTATTTTATTCATGTGTTTCACTTATACATTTTTGCTGGCGCTGGTGGTGTAGTGGTAAGCGTGACTGCTTTCTAACACTCCAATGGGTCTGGGTTCTATCCCAGCCGAGGTCAGTGGGATTTTTCTGAGGCATAAAAATCTCTGGTCACGTCTTCCTTCGGAAGGGAAGTAAGGCCGTTGATCCCGGCCCATGTATGTTGAATGGGTGCGATATGCTACGCAGGTGTGGAAGCTGCCTTTCTGCACATTCGATTGTCGTCAATGGATGGCAATCGATGTCCGTCGGTGATTGGCACTAGATTGTGGAACAGAGACCAACGTTAAATAAAAAAAAAAATTATCCATTTTTGCCAAAACATCAGCCTTATACATTCCATAAGACAAACCACATAGGTCCTATGAAAATGCATAAAAGGTATGTGTGACCGCTTATACATTTCATTTGACACATGATCTTCATTAACGTTTTGCAAGGTGTCTGCTTATTAGTTGACTTATACATTTAATGAATATTCAGCAATAGAAATTTGCCAAAAGGTATAAGGAGATTTCTATCCGTGTTGTATCCCAAAACGGAATTCACTAGAATCCCAAAATGGGATTCACTGGAATCCCAAAAGGGATCCCAAAACAGGATTCACTAAAATACCAAAACGGGATTCACTAGAATCCCCAAATCTTGATTCACTAGAATCCCAAAATAGGGTTCACTCGAATCCCAAAATGAGATGCACTAGAATCCCATAACAAGATTCACTAGAATCCCAAAACGTTATTCACTAGAATCCCAAAATGGGATTCACTGGAATCCCAAAAGGAGATTCACTAGATGATGATGATGATGATGATGATGATGATGATGATGATGATGATTGAGAGTACCACTCATGTAGCAAGGCGCCTGCACATAGCAATGAGCAATCCAATCTGGACGACGTGATCAAGTCCCACTGACAAATCATATTCTGCGCCTGTATAAAGCGCCAAAAACGGAGGGGTGGACCCGTAAGCAGAAACACCCACACGAAACCCACCGAGAACAGAGCAGAATCTCCTTCCAGCAACCAAGATCAAATAATTCGCAATGTAACAAGCCCTCGTTATGAAGGATGCCCAATGAGTGTGGAGTAGAGCCTACCCTTTATCCACGAAATGTTAGCAACAGGAAGTTGGCAATCTCACTCTCCCTGTCCAAATTGCTTCAATTGGTTGCCTTGTTGGGCCCTCCCTTCTCTTTTGTTTATGTATTTAAATGTATATTTATATGTTTTATATAATGATTCATCAATAACAGTAGCTTACCTTGATAGCAAAAATTTAGAACTATCTTACTATGTTTTTTTTTATTGAAACGATCGTTCGTCATCTCTCGTAACTAGTGTGCAGTCCAAGCATTATTTATTATTTGTTTTAACTGGTATGAATTTCACATCTATTTGTTTCATTTTACCTTTATCTCTACGTATTTTTACTTGAATTTCGTGTTTATTGGTACTCTTGCATATCTTGGCTTCATTTCATCTTGAACTTTCTTTTCCAATGTTTGTATTTATCTCGTTCACTCTTGTTTTCATCCGTAGATTCCCCGTCTGATATTTCAATTGAATTATCTTTATAAATTGTTTCAGCTGCTTTTTTGAGTTTTCCATATCTTAAAATATCTGTATCCAATCTCTCTCTGTTAATATTCAATATTTATTTTTATCTTGCTCCAAAGAATCGTGCCTAGTTTAAACTAGGTCTTCCTTCTTTCTTTTTATTCAACTTTAATTTAAATGTTTTTCTAAGAGGATGTTCCCTTTCCCTGCGCACAATGTGTCCAAAGTTGCTTAACTGCCCTATTTTTTCTGTTGATCGTTTGATTAACTAGAATCCCAAAACGGGATTCACTGGGATCCCAATACGAGATCCAATAGAATTCCAAAACATGATTCACTATAATCCCGAAACGGGACTCAATAGAATACCAAAACGGTATTCACTAGCATCCCACATCGGGATTCACAAAAATCTCAAATCAGGATTCTCAAGAATCCCGAATCAGGATCCACAAGAATCCCAAATGAGATTCCCAAAAATCAGAATAACAGGAAGATTCACCTTCCTGATGTTCAACAATCCGAATCATCTTGTTCAAAACAAATCAACAGTGTTCACCTTGATGCAACCGCTCAAAAAAGAAGAAGCAAAATCAAGTCAATCACCAGCGGATGACAAGTTTTAGTTTTCCCACAAACGACGCTACCCAACCCCGTCTGTGGCACTCATTCATTCTGGTCACGCGCAAATTTGCCCTGTCGCATTTGTTCCTCTAAAACTAGGATTTTTCCTCGCCCAGCGTAGGAAAAAGAAATCAGCACGTCAATTTCGGGGTTTTCCCTCTCACTCACGACAACTGGAAACTCGCTTCCATTTTATGGCCACCTATCCTGTGTGCCCAGTGAGGGCAAACTTTGATGATTAGGAAACGGATTCGAACTGAAGAAGAGGCCCGGAAAAAAGTTGGCAGTCACCTTTTTGCCTTCGTAGCCCCGTAGCAGCAGGTTGACAGCCCAAAAGGAGTTCATCCCTCATTTGGCACGTCCTTCCCGTTCGGCCTTCCAACCTTCCGGCCTTCGGCTCGTGGTGTGTGTTTCCGATGGAAGCTAATTTATTTATATTTGAACTTTTCGGAGTGATTTAAATTTATGGCTGCTGGTGTTTTTCACGGTTTCGGGCTTGTTGGGGGAGGGAAAATTATCCCTTTTTCGCAGTCGGTACTGACTGCCTCAGAAAAAAACGCAACCGGGGCAGCGAGTCGTCGTGGTAATTAGTCTCTGTCAATTTTGCTGCCGATCCTATCCGAACCGAGTTGAAGAGTCGGCGGGGATTTTTCCCGGAAAAGTGATTTAGAGTGCGCTGGAGCAAATAATGCTTTAAAATTAAATATTCCAACCCCAAAGATTGATGAAAAGACATTAAACTTTTACCCGTCGGACGTGTCACGAATAGTAATGAATGATTTGGTGCTGAAGGCCAAAAAGGACCTACGGGTGTCTGTTTTTTTTTTTCCTAGCTCCGGCGGAGCCGAAATGATGACTGCAAGATTGTTCCATCCTTTCAAGTGGGAAAAGCTTCGACTGCTGTTGCTGGTTCTGGTGAATTGTGATTTCTTCGCCAGCACCATAAATCTTCACAGCTGCTAGAACGGTTCGCTCATAAATCATTGAAAATATGAATTTTCATGAGACGAGTGTGGTTTATTTCGGGGGAGCGTGAGTGCGGGCAGCCTCCAGCAGCGAGCGACGACGTCGGGTAAGCGGGTTCCACGGAGTGTTAGGAGCGAGAGAAAAATGCCAGTAGCGGATAACAACACGCAGGAACGATTTCACGCAACCCAGCGAGACCATGGACTAGGAATCAGAGGACGGCGAGTCCTTTCTCGGGAAGTGTGGAAGCGAAGCATTTTTTCTGGACTGGGAAATTCCGGCCCCGCAGTGTAAGTGCGGTTCGTTGCGGATGAGGTGGCAGGATCCGGGTATTTTCCGCAGGATCTTTTTCGCATTTCTGGGTATTGTTTATTGGAAATTGATTTGAATCTGAGGCAAATGAATTCGGTTCTGACGAAATGGGGGATTGATTGTTTGGCCTGGAGGGAATGGTCAGGGGTTGAGTTGCCCGTTTGGAGCAAGGTGATGAAAGTTGAATGCTTTGAAGGACTATTTGTATGTTGTTTCAAGGTAAAAAATTTCTGAATCACTTCTGGATCGGTCACTGATTATAGAGTTTATAATCCGTCTATTTTCAGATCCTTTTGCATCCATGATACCATTTCCAACCACAGTTTAAGCGGTATTCAAAGGCCGCTTAACAGCCTTCTGTTACTGTTTAACGTTATTCAGAATTTTACTAAACGTGTGCTTTAAATGAGAAAACTTTCCTAGCTACGGCCAAAGGAATTGAAAACACACACGGCACAATTTGATTCATTTCATTTCCCATTTCCCATTGATGGACATGGATCCTCTGCCCGAACTTGAGCTTAGTGCCATAAAAAATCAGCAACTCCCGCAGCCGATTGCTTCAACCGAAGTCCAAGAAGTTCACCAGTGGAGCACTCGTCTTCTGTTGGGAAATAATCCTCTTGCAGTTTCAAATTAAAATTAAATTAGAGATTTAAATTGTTTCGACAAACGTGGATCCTCTTTCATTTCCAGCATTTCCATCAGTACTAGCAGCAGCATCCTCACTGCTGTATTTCGCCTCCCGGTTGATCTACTTATAACTTACACCGATGGCAACGACGACGACGACGACAACCGTGTCCCAGAGCTCTCTTTGCCATTATTTTTTCGTTTTCGGGAAAAAGGTCGTTAGTGTAAAACGATATTCGCTCCATGGCTTGGCGCCGAGAGGGGGTATATTCAGTGGAATTTAGCGTCCGGTGTCCTTGCCAATGTCGGTGTCCCAGTGGTCGAGTATTAAGCGCCACCACTTCCGCATGCAAATAGTACCATCAATTTTCACTCCCCACGCCCATCCGGGCCCACCTTCTGCGAATACAGAAACGAAACCAAGATCAAGTTTATTTCCCATGATCGCACGCGAATTGCAGTTCTGATGATGGGCAAATTGGCGGTCACTTTGCGTATTTGGATATCGCACACACCACAAACGTGCGCCGAGCAAGGTTGAGCCCGAGTAATTTCGAAAAACATACCCTACCGACCGTCCTCCCTCTGCTGATGGAGGTGGATACCTACGTGATGATGTGGCGTCCCCGTGTGTGAGTGCCTCGGTTTGCGACTGTCCGAGTGTTCTAAATTTACGGCCTCCACTGAAGTTAGACTGATTCAAAAAGCTTTCCGACTCAGCTGTTTGAGGTCCTCGAAATGAAAAATGAACAAGTCTAAAACCCTAGGCACAGATCAACAACGAATCGTAACGACTAGATCTTGTTATTGCGAGCGCCCCCTTTTCTCGATTCGACCGCCACGACGGCTTCAAATAAATTTGCAGTAAATTAACTGCGACGACTCCTGAGCGTAGTAAGTACGGACATGTGGAATTTACGTGGCGGGTGCTCGGCGGAGATCGATCGTAAACCATGCACAACGCGGATGCACTCTCAGGATCATCGCTTCACTTGCTGCTGCCGTAGCTCACGCGCACTCGCATAAAAGGGCAATGAGGAAAAACAAACTTCTAATTATAGGCCGACTATTAAAACGGTTGAAAAATGAGCAAAGTCGAACCCACCCAAGGTCCTCCTCCGGCACACTGGCGCTGACTTTTTGCCTACCCACCGAAAGCGAGATGCTCCCACTCCCATAGAGCCGATTACCCGAGGTGCGCTGTTCGGTGATGGTTGATTCCGTGTGCGATTGCGATTTGGATTCAATCAACTGGCACCACGAATCGAGGAGGGGGGGGGGGGGGTTTGTGATGCGATGAGGGTGACCCATTTTAAGGACTGCCCGAGTGTATGTTTACAGAAAATTTCCTCTAGCAAATTGCGAAAACTATTTGTAAACAGTGCAGTCGCCGTGTGATAGTTGCAAGTAGAAACGCAGAATCTCAATCACAATTCAGCACCGTCCGTACCGGCAGGGGGTCGCTTCGAATGAGGTGATGACGGCGATTATCGATGACAATTGCATCGTGAGTCTAAGGCCTCTTCTAGTTACTGGTGCTGCGTGAGAAAATGAAAAGAACGTCACCTTGTAACCAGCAGCGGTTCTCAAATCTTCGTTGGTTGCGGGCCAGTTTTAGAAGTTTCTTGAACTTGTGACGCACCGTACCGTGGCACTTGAACCCTTATTTGTAAGAAGGATCAAAAGTTAAAGATTGAAAAATGAATCAGTCATAGCATTCAGAATAGCCATCAAAATGCCACAATAACTGCTTTTTTTTCCTTGATTTGTTTTCCGTCGATCTTGTTTTCCGTGCTGAGCACCAATGCTACCGACGCCAGGGAGGCAGCTCCCACGCCTGGACCCTACACCTGTCGACCCATCAACTCATGACCGGGGACCAACGGCTTTACTTCCCTTCCGAAGGAAGGCGTGATCAGAGATGTTATACCTCAGAACATCCCGGCGGCGCCGACTGGGATTGAACCCAGGCCTGCTGGGGTGAGAGGCAATCACGCTTATCACTACACCACCGGCGCCGCTGCGCAACAACTGCTGTCATGATAGATTTAAAAATAGCTGGTTACTAACTGATTATTCATATGAGCAGCTCCCCAACCGATGAGCCCAACATTTTAGATTATAAATGCATAGTCCTGTCTAATTGATAGTAAGGTATGGGTAAAACTTGTCCGCAATGGGCAACAACTTAAACATAAAAATACCATATATAATACGGACAATTTATAAAGTTAACCTACTATTTATTATGCTGCAAAGTAGAGCCGTTCGGTATTCGGTGGATTACGGTTCCAGACAAGAGAGCAATTTGGTTCAATTTAGTCAAGGCTATTTTTCGCACCGATGGCACTGTTCCGTTTGTAGGAAGTTAAAAAAAAATCCCCGTTGAGAAATTTTGAAAACTGGAATGATGCTTATTCAGGTCATTCATGAACTTTATCTTTCAGTGTTTTCTTGGAAATGATTGTTAAACAAGCTATAATTAAATAATACAAAATTTACACAAACATTTTAACCCGCATTTCGTCCAGTCCCAAGAGAGTTAAACAATTCAAACTAAAGAAAGAGAGAGAGAGAAAATTCTCTCTCACGAGCTTAATTTCTCAACATGCCACACGATTTGTAGGTTCCCTTTTACAGACGTCAGAATAGAGTACCTGGCATTGAAAAGGCTGTGTGTTCCCTTATTTCTGCAATTAAATTAATATCCGAAGTCCCTCTTTTTTTTGCAAACTTGACACCAAAAAGGCTTTCTAAGCCGGTCCAATTCATACAAATGGCGGGAAATCCTGTGAAGGGTGGGACTAAGAAAGTGTTTTAAGAACCAAGTATGCAAAAAAGGAGGAACTTCGGATGTTAATCTAATCGCAGAAATAAGGGTACACACATGCATGTTTTGCAGTGCCAGGTATTCTTATTTGTAGTCTGTGATCGGGATTTCTAGGTTTTTTGACTGCACTGTCCTCTGTGAACAACTAGCGGAATACAGATTATGTGCTATTTCCAATAGATGTCACCACAAGCAATTGCAGTGACATCTGATGAACAATGAATGCAGAAGTTTGACTAAATGGTTAGTTCATAGAACGTGTTCAATACAACCAGCTTTTTTATATTATTATTATTATTATTTATTTAACGTTGGTCTCTAGTGAGCAAGTGAATGCCAATCACCAAGGAGAGGGCTCCAAATATGTTGCCACATTATGGAACCATGTCGAACAAACTGTTTTCATACAAGCGCGTTGTATCGGCTTCCCAAATAAGGCTCCTAGATTTTACATATTGAACCCATAAACACATGCGCCGGGACCAACGGATTTCGTCCCTTCTGAAAGAGGACGAGAGCAGAGGTCAAATCGCCTTAGAAAATCCCAACGACTTAGACAGAGATTGGCCATGACTCCCATTGGGATATGCACGCCGGTGCCGACAATATTTAATAATCTCGTATTGGGATTCTAGTGAATACCGTTTTGCGATTCTAGTGAATCCCATTTTGGGTTTCTTGTGAATCCCGTATTGAGATTCCATTAAATCCCGTTTTGAAATTCTAGTGAATCCCGTATTGGGCTGCTAGTGAATCTCATCCCGTTTGGGATTATAGTGAATCCCGTTTGGATTTCTTGTGAATTCCGTTTGTGACCAGGGATGCCAGATTTTGAAGGCATTTGAAATTCTGTGGAAATATTTTGTCCGCAGACATTTTTAAGTTTGAGATGTTTTATATTGTGATTGTAGCAGACTTCTTACGGTTTTATTTTTTTTTTTTTTTTTAGCAGATATGTGAGGATTTTTGTTGCAGAAATGAAGATTTTTACTTCACAATTTAAGTCATCTTGAAATAATATATGTGGGACGATCTTTGAATTTTTGATCAGATTAAGATTTTCTGAATAATACTTAATGTTCATAAGTACTGAAAATATCTAAAGAACGTTGTAAGCTTTGTTAATGAAGCACCCATCTTGGAAAAAATATCCAGATGACATTATTGAAATCTTCAATCAGCTGGAAATCTTTAAATGCTTCCTGATCATACTGCCATCTTGGAAGAATATCTGAGGGATGTCATTTGAATTTTGAACATAATTCACACGATATTATCTTATTAACCAGCAATCTCGGGAGAATAGTTGAGAAACGTCGTTTACCTTTGTTGAAGAATTGAATATCTTCGGAACAATACTTGATCAACATGAAGTCTTGAAAAAAATATACAGAGGATTTAACTGAAATCTTTGATCAGCAGGAGATAGTTAACCTGAATGAATATCTGAGAGATGACATTGTAATTTTTGAAAAGTTGAAGATCTTCAGACTAATAATAAAGTCTTGAAAAATATTCAGAAGTCTCAAGTGATATCTTTTCGAAAATCTGTGTACCCAAACAACTCGCAAGATCTTTATTCAACTGCATTTCGTTGTAAAGAAGTTAACTCAACATAATTGCAATCACATATGTTACTTGGGTATATCAATAACGTTCTCTAAATTTCTACGAAACCTTGACATTCTGACCTGAGCTTATTGGTAGTTATCAATGCTTTTATGAAGTTCACTGGAATTGTAGGGAGTTTTACAAAGTTCTGAAAAATGCTGTCAACTTCTAACAAAAATCCTGAACTTCTACTATTTTTGCGTAGCTTATATCCGGAGAACTTCAAGATAAGGGCGTAATTGCTTTTGTAACAAAACTAACACCATAAACAGGTAGAGGAATGATTCCAACATCATTTGGTATAGTTTGTTTGCAAGATTGAGCTTTTATTCGCGAGAAATCAGCGATTTACGTGTTTGTTTACAAAAGCAATTACGCCCAAATCACAAAGTTCTCCGGATATAATCTGTCTTAAACTTCTACGAAGTTCACTGAATTTCTGCCACGTTTGATGAACATACGAGTTAACTATTACTCATTCAATATTCACTGAACATATACAAAGATCGCTTAACTTCTAGAAATTTTTCTCATTTACATGAACTTGTTTCAAGTTCCATAAGTTTAAATTCTACCAATAATTTAAATCATCTATGAACTTATCTGAACTTCTGGGAATCTTTTCTACAAATATTTCCAAGTCCAGATGCTGATGTTCCCTGAAATTAAACGAAGTTCCCTAAACTTTCAAGAAGTACGTTGAACTTGTTTGAAGTAAGTTCTCTGAAAAACTACTACGAAGTTCCCTAAACTAATACGAAGCGTTTAGAAGTTTGCCTTTTACTCTACAAAGTTTAACGAACTTATATTTCCTGAAATTTAACAGAAATTCGCTAAACTTCTACGAGTTCTTTGTACTACTCTGAAGTTTGCTGTACCTTTTTATTTTCTACGTAGTTTCCTTATTCGCTACAAAGTTTCTTGAACCTCAACGAAGTTTCCTGGAGTTTCATTCATTTAATTGGAAGGCTCAATCGCGTTAGTTTTACGGAGCCGATATGTTATTGATTGTAGAGGTTTGTGGGCCTCCATTAGCTCTGTCGGTAAAGGCGCAGCCAGGTTTCGAGCTAGGGAGGGGCAACAAAAAATTAGTATGGAAAATTTTGTCAAATGCCATTTCACCGAATGGCATTTAACCGAAAGCCATTTCACCGAAAGCCTTTTTGTTGGTGGTGCCCCCTGCCCCCTCTGGCTATGCCTATGGGTGCAGCTACAAAGCAATACCATACTGGAGGTGGCTGGGTTTGATTCCTGGTCCGGTCTAGCAATTTTACGGAAAATTTCTCGACTTCCCTAAGCATAGAGTATGATTGTTATTGCCCCACATTTTTAAATGGAACAGGCATCAAAAGCTCTCATTTAATAACTGTGGAAGTGCATCTAGAACAGTAAGTTGAGACCACGACACACACGTGTTCTATTATAGTTTATATAACCATTGTATGACTGGTTTAGGTTGTATAGCAGTTTCGTCAACATACTTCTATGAATTTGTGTTACTTGGGTAATAAGCTTGAAATGCGAAGAAGGAGATGGAGAAGTTTAAGAAGACATTCTTAATACTACGTCGAGTGGGCGTAGACCGATTACTCACGGTTTACTAGAGGTTAATTGACTATGTACAGAAGCAATTTTTTATAACTTAGTTTATTTTAAATTTATTTTAAATTAGGAATCATTTTCAGAAAATAATTAAGAGATAACCTTATATTTAAAAATAATTTTTATTTTTTTAACGTGTATTATCTGAATTGTAGCTTAGAAGAACATCAGTTTTGTATGGATTATAATATTAAACAAATGAAAATAAATAAATATTGTAACATTTTTAAGGGTAGGATCAGGTATTCCCTGACTTATTTCAAGTTCATTAAACGTCAACGCAGTACTTGGAAGTTGACAGATTGTTCCCAAGCTTATATGAAGTTCCCTGAAATTAAACAAAGTTTTCTTAATTTATATGAAGATCCCCAAACTTGAACAAAGTTCCCAGTTCTACGAAGATTTCCAAATAATTTATAATGCATTAATTTTTCCAGGGAGTCGATATTCATTGTTTAGATTACAAAATTGCTTTAAATTACCGTTAGTAATGCGGAGGCCGATTGCGGCTCTCTCGAGGGCAGGGGTAACCAATTGTAAAAAAATAGATGGCAGGGTCGGGACTGAGAACACAGGGTTTGGAGAGCAATGTGCTCTTGATCTGGAACTAAGTTACATACTGATGAAAAAGACAAACATTGGGGTACACCGATGGGAAGCTAACAACTTGGGAGAACACAAGATGACACTTACTACTAGATCCTCAGATCTATTCGTTTTAAAAACACATAAATAAAATTCAAATAGTCGAGATCTTGGCTCGCCAAGATGTCTCTAATGGGTCGTATAGGTTGTTTTCCTCGGGCCCTGAGGTATTCGGATAGCTCGGATCTAGCAGCACAATGGAAGGTGCATGACTAAAGCACGTGGTCGATCTCGTGATAACCACTACCACAAGGGCACAAATTATTGCCTGCGAGCCAGATTCGAAATAAATGCGAGTCTAACGAGCAGTGATTGAATATGAGGCTCGACATGACACGTATAATGTCACGACTCATGTCCAACCCCTTTTTTGACACCTGTGGGAGAATAGAATGTAACCATCTTCCCAGATCACTCTCATTCCATTTTTGTTGCCAGTTGGTGAGGACTTGCTGACGGGTAATTGAGGAAAATTTCGCGAAAGCGGTTTGTCGATCAAAATTATCGCCTTCCATAGCGCCCACTTTAGCCAACGAGTCCGCTTTCTCGTTACCCGGAATAGAGCAATGAGATGGGACCCACTAAAGTGATGGTGAAGGAGCAGTTAGATAAAGTAATCAATTTAGCTCGGATTTTGGACACGAAATACGAGGAACGCCTGCAACGAGCTAAGGCTATCCTTAAAAATGAATAACGAGGCAATTTGCTCTACTGCGTAGAATATGGCTGCTAGTTCCGTAACGTATATGGAACAGGGTTTTTGCAGTTGATATGTTATTCCACGGGGCCTCCCTTAGCTTAGTCGGTAAAGGCGCAGCTACAAAGCAAGACCATGCTGGAGGTGGCTGGGTTCAATAACCGGTCCGGTCTAGAAATTTTCGGCTTGAAAAATTTCTCGACTTCCCTGGGCATAGAAGTATGATTGGACTTGCCATACAATTATACCAATGCAAAAATGGTACAGGCATCGAAAGCTCTCAATTAATAACTGTGGAAGTGCATCTAGAACACTAAGTTGAGAGCACGCTATAAGCTAATATGCGATATGCAATAAGCTTGAAATGCGAAGAAGAAGAAGAAGAAGAAGAAGAAGAAGAAGAAGAAGAAGAAGAAGAAGAAGAAGAAGAAGAAGAAGAAGAAGAAGAAGAAGAAGAAGAAGAAGAAGAAGAAGAATGTTATTCCACGGATTTCTAGCAACACGGTAATAGTACGTTCAGACTGCAGAGTTATAACATGTTATAGCGCTATCTTGATGGTGGTTTCTGTGTTGCAATTATTTGACAACCGTTATAACATGCTATAACTCTCCAGTCTGAACAAGGTATAAGGTCAAAATTTACAAGGTGTTATATCTCAAGCATAAAAAGGTTAGGTATCATATCTAATTAAGATATTACCAAACTTCGTTAAAAGTTTTAATGAAGTAGAAATCTGAACTGCTTCAAAATTTGCTGAACTTCTACCATAATTTTCTGCCCTTCGACGAACTTCTACAAAATTCGCCGAGCTTCTACAAAGTTAGCAAAGCTTTCGCAAAATTTGCTGCACCTCTAGAAAGATTCGTAAGCTTCCTCTTAGTTCTCTGAACTTTTTCGTTGTTTCCAAAACTTTAATTAAGTTGCATGAAGGTCTACAAAAGTCCTTGAAGTTTTGTAGCGATCCCTGAAATTTTTACGAAGTTCTCCGAACTTTCTACGAAGTTTAAATTAAATGATGTTGTTTTACCTTCTACAAACTACTCTTCGTCTGTCAGTTCATTAAATCTGTCACTTTAGGTCTGTTATCTGATCATTAGAATCTTCAACTATGTAAATTTGAAATGTTGAACACTCTTCCTCACATTCTTGAAAAGTAGCTGTAAAGACATGTGAGGACATTTCATCGATCTCGGTGAAGATTTTAGCTTAAAAACACCTGGCATGCCTGGTTGGGACTCCCATTTCGTGATCTTAATAACACTTTGATGGTTTTCTAAAAAAAAAAAAAACATTTGTTACACGGTTGAATTTTTGGTACTGCTTTTATCTGTCCACACAGCCCTTTTTAAACGCATCTTGAATTTAAAGGACATCGTTTGAATAGTTATTATTATTTATTTTTTTTTGGTTTGTTTTCCGTCGTTCTTGTTTTCCGTGCTGAGCACCAATGCTACTGACGCCAGGAAGGCAGCTCCCACACCTGGACCCTACCTATCGACCCATCAACTCATGAACCGGGGACCAACGGCTTTACTTCCCTTCTGAAGGAAGGCGTGATCAGAGATGTTATGCCTCAGAACATCCCGGCGGCGCCGACTGGTATTGAACCCAGGCCTGCTGGGGTGAGATTTAATCACGCTTACCACTACGCCACCGGCGCCGCTGAATAGTTATTAAGTTTTGTTGTCTCTCTCAACAGAAAACCACGGTCTTTGGTGGCCCTCAAAATATACAGCCAGTGCTTCATTTAGTCATTGTTAAATTACCTGAATGATCACGAACCTGATTTCCAAAAAGTGGATTTGGAAATTTGGAAATTCCTACTTTCTCTTTATCTCCGAATGGCTGCAACTTTTTTTTAACTAGTTCGTTTATTTGGAAGGCTTAATCGCGTTAGCTTTACGGAGCCGATAGTTCATTGTTCTTTGTTTGTAACAAAATTCACTTAATTCTATGTCTAGTAGGAGTTGGGCCGAATACTCGCGGCTTACTCGAGGTTAGAGGTACATTTTTGAAGGATAGGATCAGGGGAGGAGCTTGGGGGTAAGGATTCGTTGTCTCATCAGAGCGTTGTCGCCAGTATAAACGGTAGTGCGGTTCTAGATTCGTCTGGAGTTCGACCGGCTATGGTGACCAGTGGGCGACGTCATGGCTGCAACTTAAAATTGAATGCTTTTGATAAATTTGATTTTTTCAAAGCATCTGAACACCGTTAATCGTTTAAAAAATTTATAATATTGAATTCGTTATTCACGTTTAAATTTTTGTGTAATTTTCAATTATACCAAATTTAAATCCTCCGAAATTATCCCACAACTGACCCACTTTAAAAGCGTTCAATTGTTGCCATAATGCCTTAACAAAACAGACAACCAGTTCCGACTTCATCGCCCTAAATCTCACTCACTACCGATTATCGCATCTTGAATTATTAAGCAATACTTATTCTAGCTTAGCGTTTCCGTCGTAGCCCATTTCGACGAAAATCCTTCAATCTTCCACGTTTTTGCTCGCCTGTTTCCCACTCCAAGCCTGCTGGTTGCTTGTAACTCGCTGTAGTCATCAAACGGCTACGAGGAGCTGCAAACGCATATTCCACGTGCCAGTACTCAACTCATCCAGGCAGCCAGGCAGGCATCTCCACACATTCCGCCACGCGCAGTCATCATGGCCCGATGCTCCCCCCAGAATCCTCCTACTTGCTCGTCTCTTCAGTCAGTCGCCTGGAGGAGATGCGAGTCTTGTGTTTACATCTACCACGCAAAAAAAAAAACAGACGACCGGACGAAGACAACGTCAAAGTTGACTACTGCAAAGACGACGACGACGACGACGACTAGGAGGATGATTGAGCGTTGGATAATTTATCACTTTTTTTGCGTGCGTGTGTGCATCGCCGGTTAAATCTCACACCAAGCGGAGTGTGTATTCTTGGCTCGCTAAATATCTAACGAAAAAAAAAATGAAACGATATGGCAGCATGGAAAACTCGGCGGAAGATTGAAGGATGAAAAATGAAGGCGGAAGGCGCTCGTCGCTTGGCCGCGCTCTGGCTGCACCGATTTATGCAAATCACACACTGGTTCGCTGGCAGGCTGGCAGCATGATGTCTTCTTATCGGTGCGAGCTAGGTTTGCTGCGAAGGTTGCCGAAGAACAGGGTTTCTGTGATTTACGAAAGTGGGTGATGAAATTACTGGGAGGTGGATGGTTTCTGTTGAACTAAATTACTTTTCGAATATTCTGACGTTGTTGTCTTCCGATTCGGCTTAGAACAACGAGCGCGTCAAGGAAGAAGCAGAAGGAGAAGGGATCAGGGTGTTTTCCTTTTTCAATTCTCTCTGGGGGATTTTTTTTTTAATAAAGTTAGGAAGCGTTATCGTGATTGGGAACATGAACAGTAACTTTTCAAGGGGGACTGATCGAGGTTGGTGATAACGGATGACGCAAACTGGTATTGAAGTTGGAATGGCAACACTGCTCGCTCTTAATTGCTTTCGCTGAAACAACAGACGTACTTTTAGTATTTTCAGGGTTGCCGGATTTAAGTTATTCCAAGAAAATAGCTTCCATTGTATGCCAAACAATTTACGAAAATTTAAGTAAACATTTCCCGTTCAAGCAACTGTCGGAAGCGATAAATTTTCACGAACCTGAACGGATTCCCATCATCATCATCGTCATCAGCATCATCCTGCCAATCTCCGGTTTTCAGTTTACTTGCCCCAACAGCTATATAGGCATCGCTGCAACGGCACTGATCCGGACCAACGGAAATATACGAGGAAACGATTTGTAATCCAAAACAAATAGCATTTAATCTCTTCATTCTGGCGTTCATTCAATTCCCTCCTCGCCAGCCAGCCAGACACGAGCCGCTCCACTTCCCCCATGGTCCTGAGCTTCCTCTTCCGATGTCGTTGAAAATCATCGGCCTCATCATTTCTGGACGTTATGTTACTGCCTCACTGCTGCCGCCATCACCACCACCATCAACGAAACTGACGACGACGACAACGTCGTTCCGACGTGCCGTCAAAAATCTGACTTGTTTGATTTTGCTTCTTTAATAACGTTTAATCCTGGCAAGATTTTGCCAGGATTAGAAGGGGCCACGTCTCATTCCCCGCACATTCACATTGGAAATAAAATGTTACGATTTAAAATTAACTAATGCAAATAGGGCTTACCGTTCGGGTTTCGGGACCTCCCTCAACCCAAGTCCGAGACCGGGAAAATTGCTAAAAAAAAAAAGCAAACAGTTTAGACGGTTTTTGGCCAAGTCCAGCATGAGCGCTCCATGGCAATAGTGGCGGCGGCGGCTAGCTTGCGCCCGATTCCGGGCGATTATGGAAATTAGATTTTGGGGACTTTTTGCCATGTTTGTCTTGCTCGTGGCGACGACGACGGCGACGAAGGAGATCGTTTTTTTTTTGTTCGTTGGCATTTCTTTTTCGAGCGTTTTAAACAACTTTTCAATTCGGAAGGAGCCGGGAAGTTTTTCGGGGAGGAAAAGTTCATGAACTGGATTTAGTCCCTTTGCTGGATACGCAGCGCGGATAGAAGCAGGACGGTGAGGGGGGCGAGTGGCATTTTACGAGCTAATGAGAGTGTTGACGTGGGAATGGAGACGGCCGCCGTCGGATGACGTGCTACTGTGTTGGAAGTTTATTAGTTTTGTTGGGCTTAGGAAAAAGTTTGTTTCTATAGTCTGCGAGGGATCGGCACAGGGATCGGTTTGAATTTGATGTTTTAATAAAATAAATATACTTTCCTGGAGTTCTGAGTGTTAGAAAGTAAGCTTTCAAAGGACGCATGGTTATTTTTATTAAACAAATATGTTTTTAATATAGAGAGAGCGCGAGAGAAGGATTAGTAATTTCTATTAAATCCCACTACCTTATTTGCTTATCCTTGACAGATACGCGTATTTCATCTCAAATGTGCAGAGTTCTTTAGTATCTTGTAACTCGAGTAAAACGCGTATCTGTCAAGGATAAGCAAATAAGCTAGTGGGATTAAATGGAAATTACTAATCGTTCTCTCTTTCTTTACACAGGTATTCCACTACGACGCCCACATTCATCAGAATGTTTTAAAAAGTGGTTAAAACAGTGACAAGTTTCAGGTTCAAAGGTCAGCTGTGATGAATTGCTCAGTGCTGTGGTTTTGAAATCCTAGAATAAGGCTGTTCTTTTCCACAAAAGGCTGAAAGTTGAACCACCGACAAACAGACATAACTGCTTAAAAAAATATCAACAAGCATATTTTGCATGCACACTAGCACCCTCTATCATGCACATTCTCAAGCATTGTTTTGCAACCGGAGCATCCCTCGTTCATGCATTTTTTTTCACTAGCTGCTTTTCAGCTGCGTTGAATAAAAACAAAACAGATGGAAGTCAGTGATGTCGGTTCTACGAAACTTTCCGTTGATCTATTGATTGAGAATTGATTGATTTTACAGAAATACGAATCCGTATGAGAAATTCACAGAAGCTCAGTCTTTCTTAGGGATTTGTTTTAATTGTTTAGTGACCAATCAACTGTTTGGGTGTAATATTCAACAACTTTTGTTTTCTGTATTCGTCAGATTAGTATGTGGTACAGTAATTACCCGATTTTTTCGGTCCCTCCGCGCATCAGACTTTTATCATAGTTTCATAAAATCGTAATTCCGAATCATTCTCATGCGTCTTCAAGATGGGTGTTTAAGGTACACACTTAGAAAAATTGATGCAAATTTAGGTGCTCTGAGACTGATATATACGAGCGGCAGAAAAGATTGTGTTTTTCTGTGGCTAGCTGCACGCACGCTGAGTAGATAGAAGGAAGATTTATGTCAATTTTGAAGATTTCCTGCAAAAAGATGAAGCGCGATGCAAGTAGATGCGAGAAATGAAAGATGATTTTTCGAAGATTGATTCGCTAAGGTGAAATTTTTTGAGCATCTAGAATTGAGATTTAGATGTGTCGCCCCCCTCGATTTTAACATAAAATTGAGTCATAATAGACGTAAAATTTAGACCAATCAAACGTACTTTCGAACTTTTCAGTCTCGGAGCACTTAATTTTACATGACATGTTTGCTTACGTCTCATCCTTTATGTCAAAGATGGATTCCGTCACGTGTAAGATTAGATATTTCTAAGTGTGTATACTTTGGTGCAATTAGACCACTGAAAAAGTGCATGGGTTTCGTAGAACATTAGAAAAGATTTTCAACAAAATCTGGTCACTACTGTATATGTCTCCAGTGGGATGCCTTGGTCCTCTTATCATTCTCAAGAGCTGACATCTACTAAATTGATCTGAAAAAGAACTGGCATCACTGATAAGTTCGAAATGTAGCGGCTTGCTTAACGCGGCGCCACAATGACAAATGTGAGCACATTCCCAACTAAAACCTTATTTGCGAAGAATGCAATTGTGAGTGTTATATCTGTTTGTCTGTGATCAAGCAAAATAATCAAATCACTGTTTGACACTAAACTAACAGATTGACAGCTCGCTCCCATACAATGATAGTTGATAATGTAATCACAATTATTTGAAAAAAGATCCAGTGCTCCAAACTTGACGACCAACTTTGAAAACGTTATTTAGGGTCATGTTTACATTCAAATCCGTTTCAAAAGGCATAGGGTCTTCTAGCACCGACAACGCAACATGAATGACCCTGGCAAAAACAATAAAAATTTTGACCAAATCACACTACTGACATCTGGCTTCGTGTTTGCGGGAAATATTTAGCTTAGCCATGAACCAGTATGAAAAAGTTATGAATTGGTGCGTGTCTGATCTATTCTGGACAAATTATATATATCTAGATAAAACAAATTCTATGGTTTTGACAGTTCAGATCACTGCACATTTAAATCGGCCTTTTACGATTTTCGGGCATAAGTCAGAATTCAGTGTCTTCTTCTAGTTTCACTGATTTGTATCCATAGGCCTTTTTAATGCACCACCAACGTAGAGTGTGCCACGCGAGTTCGAGAAGAAACGTCAACCAAACCGTTTGTTTACATCAGAATACCTATTTTCCCAACGCAAATTAAAGCATTTTTCATTGAAAATCTTGCCAATTTCACAGATTTGTATCTGATTTGTACCTTAACTATTCACACATAATAAATCCGGACGATTATAACCACTATGGCAATTTTCTAATTTTATTTTTTCTCAACAAAAATATTCCTCAAAACCAGCAGGATCTTTGCAAAAACGATACAGAACTAACTTTTTCAACTTGAGCTTGATTGACCGCCCACGGTTGCTACTCTGCTACTGCCAGATCAGCTGTAATTACACAGAGAACCAATAGACGATGCTTGGGACTAGCAATCATCCTCAATGTGTAAAAACTGGTGATCTTAAATTAGGCAATACCAGCGCCAGCCGCGCCCGAACACAGGTCAAGAAAGGAATGGGAAGGATTGTGTTGACATGACACTCGCTTTGATGGAAGCCGAGAACACCTCTGCACTTCCACGAGGAATCACTGGGATGTTGGATAAGAGGGTTGGGTTAGCAGCAGGGTTCGTTTTGGTAAACGATCAGCTGAATTGATATCCTAACGATCCTATAACGCGAAGGAGCTTGGGACTAAACCCACGGTCTTCTGCTCAGTAAGCAAAAACGTTTGCCACTAGGCAGACGAGCACCTTTTTAATCACCGAGTTGCTGTTATTACCATTTAGTCATATTATCAAATAAAACGATTGGCGAATCTTGAATGTGGATGGGCCTGAGATTAGACTCATGATGTTCTGTTCAGTAAGCAAAAACGGTTGCTCTAAGGACACCGAGCCCCTCATATCACATACCGTTGCTCAAATTTGTGTATCCATTCAAACCCGGAACCAACGACAACAACGAGTTTCGCAAAATACACGATACACAAGCGATTTTACCATAAATCTCTTTGATATGTAAGGACCTGGGACCGCGTTTTTCTGCTCAGTAAGCAGGCCACTGTAACCGACGATCTTTCAAATCCAAAAACTAAAAACTACGAAAAAGTACTTAGGCCTTCATTAAGTTCCACTTTCACGCGACGTTCAATGACAGGGTCCTTCCAGGATTACATCTGAAAAATCCAAATCTGGCCAACGCCCACCTACACCTGTTCTAATCCACCTGAAATGACTAACGAATGGAAGACTTTGACTACCCAGCCATGCAATAGTCTCATTCCGTGCCTTATGGCAACTTGATGATTCTATTGCGCTCATCTTTTGGCACCACCCAGGGGAGACTTGGTCCTGTACCCAATGCTTAACTTATCTCCATTCCACTCAGCTACTCGCAATTTCTTGTGATATAGTGGGCGGAATATTATTATATGAGACAATTCAATGCAGACGTCTTTCCCAATTTGGCAGATCGACAGGTAATCGGTGAGTTACCACGATAGTTGCTATTCAACAACTCGACAACGTCCCATCGTCAACGCCTGCTATGATAATTTCCCATTGCAGACGCCAACGAAATGACGTCATCGAGCTATCGATTAACTACCCTGGTTATCGCCTGGTACCTTATACCACGATGCTAGGAGGCGAACCGGAAGAATCGATGAGCTACCTCTCCCCCGATACAGAATTAACTTTTTCAACTGTAGATTAAGCTTTGAAGCATCTCAGATGAAACAATTTATCGGGAAAAGTGAAAAAGTGTTCCACTTCCTATGTCTCACGGCAAAAATTTCTGCTCACAACACTCTTTTTGACGTTCTCCTATTCATTCCTCCTCCATCATCGATCGCTATTGTTTTGTTTGTTTACGTTTTGAGAGTAGTTGAACAGGTAGATTGAGGTGAGGTCGACACCACATGCCTGTATGTGTGCGTGCGTTAAACGTCACTCAACTCCATACCGGTATTCCAATGTCAATTGGTGAGTAACACGATTTCTTGAAACTAATCAAAATTGAATCGAATTTACTCATCTCAGTAGGAAGCGTTGTATTTGCGACTGAAAGGAAAGTTCATCAATTACACTGACAGCACTGGACCCTCATCCTCATCACTTGAACAATTTGACGTTGATCGCACACGGGCTGGACCCTATTTACGTTGTCTTTACGGAGAACTTTATAAAGTAAAACACGACCGTTGGATTGGCCGTCCTCCCAAGTAACATTGCAAGCTTTATAGCGGTTTTATAGCATTCTACAAGCCTAAATCATGGTCTACAGAACCCCCATAAAACCAAAATTGTTACTTGGGCTGCCATGGCGGAGGCATCCGAACTATAATTTTATTTGTCAAATACAATACCAAACAGTACACAACAGAAAGAGACAATTGTGAATACTACTGTAGCGACATCTGTGTTAGGATAGATGTACCTCTTGAGCTAGGAGGGTGGTTGCGCATGTACTACACGTTTGCACAAACAGTCGTTGATGTGCTTTGGTGTAAAGAGGCTGAAGCCAGGAAAGGTAACACGTCAAAATTGGACCAATCGATTATTTGTCAAAGTCTCTGGAAAAACTCATTCCAATCGAACAGACAACCTGTCAAATGGATGAGAAGTCACCTCTTTACGCAATGGATCACTTCTTAAAGCAGTCTTAGCATGATTTTCAACCAGTGATTTCACAAAACTGGACCAACTGGTCATTTTCCGGTGGTTCTAGAAGAAAAAATTGTCTAATTATTATATATTCAACTACTCGAATTAAAGGGTTAGTTCAGCCACTTTAGTTAGCGAGCCTAATAAGCATCAGAAATGCGATATTTTAGCAGCTTGACAGATTTATCTGGAACGGTACAGATGTTTAGTCAATTTTCGATGCAAAAATCTTAATATACAGATTACAGGTTGTTATCAGGATCATCATTTGAAGTTTGTGAGCTGTTTGTACCTACGGGTACGAATGAAGAATTTCTTCCTCGCTTACCGTTGATAATAGCAAGGAAATTAGTGCCTGGTCGGGATCATGGTGTGTTTCCTACCTGTCTCTTAGAACGAGATTGTAGGACTGGATTTGCGGTTGTTACCACAATTTGAACATTTCGTAGGATCTTCCTTCGTGAGAGGAATCACCACAATTCAGCAGACATGTAGCAATTTTTTGTTGCGTGACCCCATTCCTGGCGCTTTAGACCTTTTTCCTCCAGTCTGCCTGAAGTGTTCCCACTTCACTCGGACTTGGAGCACTAGGCTAGAATTTTCTAAGGCCTTAAGGTTGTTTAGTTCACTAGACTTTAAGAGAACTAAATAAAAATCATTTCAAATCCCGTTGCGTGAATCTCCAGGACGGGATTTAATTTTCATTTTGATTACTTGGACTGGCTCAACTCCAAGTAATTTTGTCAATTCATCTTGGATCTGATTAAGGGATTCACCACTGGGCAGACCTTTCAAGGCAACTTTGAACAGACGTTCAGTTTTGGCGTCGTATGTGAAACATTTGTGTTGCTTCTTAATAAGATACTGGAGAAGACGTTTGAATCCGTCCAAGGATTCACCTTATACACGGCATTCACCCCGACGGCCAATTTGAAGTGAAAGTTTGAATTTATCTATGTTTAATAATTACGTGCTGCCGTGCCGTGCTCTTCGCATGGCAATCGGAAGTGGTTATCACAATAGGGGAACCTTTTCCTTCTTAGCATTAAACCGGAAATGTTTAGTGGAATTTTGCCTGGATGATGGATCATTATCATCATTCGTGAGCATATCAAATTGATTGCTCAACTAAATTTCATCAGAAGGTGGATCAAGACATTGCCCTTTTCTTTTGCGTTTAGGCACCATGGTAGCCGAAGAAAGTTTATCCAAATCAAATTCGAGGCAGATGATTATAAGAATCTGAAGAATCGAACAGGAATTTTCCAAGTCGATGTCCAAGCAGGATTGGGTAGTCAAACAAGGTAGACAATTTGCAGGTAATATATAGCACTGATATTTGCTGTTTAAATCTGTTGTAGCCTTACGTAGCAGCAACACTTCATTCCGTCCCGAGCAGCACATTTCCATCGAAATAAATTGCTGCTACTTGATTGTGCCTGGAATAAGTTGCACACAAGTAACCACAATTATTCAGAGACAAGTGTGCTGCTAGGGGTGAAAAGCAAATATATCCGTACGTCAAGAGCCCAAGTAACATTAAAAGTTTTATCAAGGTTTTAAAATATTCTAAAAGTCTAAATCAGTCTAAGGGGCTTCCCTTAGCTCAGTCGGTAAAGGCGCAGCTACAAAGCAAGACCATGCTGGAGGCGGCTGGGTTCGATTCCCAGTCCGGTCTAGGAATTTTTCGGGTTGGAAAATTTCTCGACTTCCCTGGGCATAGAAGTATGATTGGACTTGCCACACAATCATATCAATGCAAGAATGGTACAGGCATCGAAAGCTCTCAATTAATAACTGTGGAAGTGCATCTAGAACACTAAGTTGAGAGCACGCAATAAGCTAATATGCGATATGCAATAATCTTGAAATGCGAAGAAGAAGAAGAAGAAGAAGAAGTCTAAATCATGATCTACAGAACCCTCATAAAACCCAAATTGTTACTTGGGAGGACATGCTGTTTTGTGCAATGTTCCATTTCGATGTGCTAAATGACGTTTGAACTAGTTTTCACGGCGTGCAGCTTAGCGGGGCTCAAATTTAAACAGAGTTCAGATTACCGGGGGTACATGGTAATTTTTTTTTTTTTTCAAAACTTCTAGTAAATGATGATCTCGGAATCGTTCTCAAAAGTTATTCGTGCCTAGGCTAGAGGTGTTTCGTATGCCATGTCTTGAAAATGCACCATTTTCCTCTAAAATTGGTATTCTTTGTCTCCACAAATACTCAATCTGTTGTTTGAAGAGACGCCAATCTCTTTATTCATCACACCTTCTGTCAAATGATGAGCTCCCATTCACTCATCCATTGCAGGATCAAATACAGTGGATCACATTATTTAAATCGCGCTGATCGATATGCACCTGGCCAGCTGTGATTTGAAGAGACACAAGATGCTTATTTTTTGCAGACAACAACCAATTGGTTCAACAAATTTGTAATCTTCCTCACTACTTAACACGTTTCATCCAATCGTCCCAACAAATCTCACCCTTTTGCCACACCCTCTCACAAGCGAATATCAGAGCAAAATTGCAAACCGTTCAGTAACTTTTAAACTTCCTGCCAACTGAGCTTGAATTTCAAATAAGCTCCATTACCCGTACTCACCGCAGCTCCCCATCAGTCCCTTCTCAATTGAGCAAAGTAAAAAGCTCATCCTCCTGGAACTGCACCGTCGACCCCAACAAATCCTTTCCAGCGTCTTCTTCTGCTGATCCTTCTTGGGTTAGTTCCAACTCGTTCGCAAATCCTGGCTCGGAACCCGAAAAATCTCGCATGCTTTCGAACTTTCAATCATACGGTTCCCCCTAATGCCAGAGGATGTGGCCGTGTATATGTGTGTATGTATGTATGTATGTCATTTTCTGAATGCCTTTTTTCGCCACTACTGATGTCTCACAGCTCACGGTGACATGAGTCGACACCCCGCGTGCCCACTTCCGCTCCTGAAAACGGGTTTGCATTTGTTTTCCGTCCCTTCTTCAACCACGGTCGGACGGGACGGCCCGGAGAAAAGCCGAGCCGTTTTCGGCCGATTCAGCAAAAGTTTTGGAGTTTTCGATGAGCCGTTCCGGAAACTATGACTATTTTTATTTGGTAATTTTTCGTAACTACTCGACGAATGTGGGTGGAGGGGAAGGTGATGGCCTGGTGGAAGGGAAAAAGGCATCGAAAATCAATACAGTATTATTTTGTTATTGTAAGTTACACATTTATTAGATTGAGGTTAAAGGAGGCGGAAGTGAGTTGGGAAAATATGTATATTCCCCCCCCCCCCCTGCCTTCTGAAGGTGGGGCTTTCACTCGCTCCTATCATGAACTTTAAGTTCATTCGCTGGAGGAAGTTTTATTTGCCGAGACGGAGTCCCCTGAGGGGGGGGGGATAAGCGGGGTATTGATATGTTTTTTTCCGTTGTTATTTTTCGGGGATGCGCATATGGGTGTGTGTGCCGGTTGAGACTGCCGTCATCGTCATCGTTGTCGTTGCCTCGGTCGGTTGACAGTGAAATTATACGAGAAGATGGATGGATTGCGAGGGAAAACAATTCCGAAAGTTTGTTTGAGGATATTGTGAATATGGGTTTTCTACCCATCTCGTGTGTGGGGGGATCAAGGATAGGATTTGTGCTGATTCCGGGGATCTTGAATTTGATGGTTTATTTTTATTTTTTGTTTTTCGGGGAGATGAGAATTTACAAGAAGGTCAACTGAAGAGTACAACCCAGGGAAAAAATCACGAACCGTGGAATAGCTTAAGGTTGTATTCGTTGAAGAATCGTACCTTTTTCTCCATCATTGTTGATTGACAATTTTTGCGACTCCTCTTAGACGAGGGGTCTCTAGATTTGATAATCCAAACAGTTCGTTTATATTACTGAGTCAGACTTCAACAGAATTCCATAAAACTATGTATGAACCTTTTGTAGCTTTTGAATAACTCAAATCTGTATCTCTTATGCATGACGAACCAGAGTGAACAGAGCCCACCATTATTTTTCAGTGAATGCAAATTAAGTTCTGCCCGCTCTTGTTCGTCATGCATAAGAGATATAGAATGGATGTATTGACAAAAGCTGTAGGTAAAATCAAACCATATAAAAGTTGTTTTCATCAATTCACGGAATTCTGATGATGAAAACAGTTAGAGGAAAATTAATGTAAATGTAAATTATTTTCCATGCCAGTTACTTGTGTTAGAATTTTGGAAAATCAACAGATTCGTACACTTTATGATGCTCGGTTTCAACGAAATCCATGGCGCGCAGTGAGGACAGAATCATTAAAAAATTGAAATTTTTCGCACTCATACGCTCTCAATATCACGCGTGATATTGAAGCAAAATCTAAAGTGAACCCTACACGATTGCTTTTATTGACAATAATCGTATTGTCAATACATTCTATATTGACGTCAATACATCGATATTGACAATATTTCTGAATTCACATCATCAATATTATTGTCAATACTTGTAAGTATTGACAATATTTCTTACCGTGTGGGGTGTGACTATTGTCGGCAGTCTCTTTTTCTTCGGCACCCTTTCCATTTGAACTGCGTGTTAACCAGCTGTTCTATTATCGGCAACTCGAAATCAGCCGTATTTTGTAGTGTGTATGTTTAATTTAAAGAAAAATATGGCATAACAGGATTTTTTTTTTTTTTTTTTTTCTATTAATTTATTTGATAAGGCTCAACCGAATTAACTTTACAGAGCCGAGGATTCTTGTTCACTATACAATACATCTTAAAACTATAGTCAAAAGGTACAACACAATAAACATTTTATCTTCCGCTATCCAATAAGCCTCCTCCACGAGAACGGGAGCCGCTTCCAGTGGTTTACTTGTATGGCAGAGCCAACGAGGGTCAGAGCACTTCCATTGCAGCAATGGACGCAAAACGTGGTCAGCACTCACACATTCATCACGAAACGGTTGTTTTCCAAAGTCGACGACGCATCGACTGAAAGAACTGCTGATGAAGAACAATGAGGAGGACCACACAATGGTTGCTGCCGAGTAAACAGACGATCGCGTGACACACATTAAGAGTGGTCTGCTTCTGTCGACAGCCGAGTGAACACTGCATAACAGGATTGCACAGTCGTAAAAATGTAATCTGATTGAAGCTGAAAAGTTAAGGAATCGGCATAATACATTCAGCGAAGAGTTTTGATGGGAAAATACTGCGAAATTAACGTTTCAATTTCGGTTGCCGAAAACAGTCAATGGGTGCCGAAGCCATAATTTACCCTAGTACATCTGAATTCAAGCAGAAACCATTCTAGGGTTGTCTCCACAATCACCTAACAGTTGCCTTCTATTTTAAATATTCTTCCATACCATCAATTGAAGTCAATTAATCACATAGTCGAGCAGTTTTGGGTTGAACATCCCAGAGATTTTACGAAAATGAGGCAACAAATTGCTGGTTTTAGGGGGTTAGCATATATATGACCTTATTTTTGCGAGGTTCTTGGAGAAAAAAATTAAAAAAATATGTTCCACGGCAAAGTTCGAGTGGTATTAACTGTCATTTAAAACTGCTCGAATGATATAATCCATTGAACTTTTTTTTTTGTTGAGGGATTTAAACTACTGTTTCCTTTGGTTCGAACTTTTGTACTATAAAATTGAATATGAATTCCTTTGAACTTATGGCCTGTCCCGAAGTCCATTAAACATGCCCTCGGGGAGTCGAAAGGACTTTTTTTTTAGTGATGCTCTGGAATTAAACAACTTGAAACAGTACATCACTGATAATTTATCCAACTGTGACTAATTGGCTCAAATTACTGAGACAAAGTCCAAATTCAGAGAGAGAAAAATTTTCCACAGAAAATCAGACAATCACCCATAAAACTTCACGAGACTTTTCCCTCCATTCACCAATGTTCCTTACCTCCCTTCTACATCCTAAATCTGCCGCCGCATCACCACTAAAGTCGATTGGGCAAATATTTGCACCCTCTCTCCGTCACGGCGTTTTCCCCTGCCCCCACATCGATACGCATTCCGTCGATGGAAGATGGATTTTTTTTCTTCGGTCGTCCTTCGTTTCAATCCCACACATGTAGAACATCTCTCATACCTCGTGGGTACAACAGAGGTCTTCGGGTCGCTAGGTTGACGAGAAAAGGATTCGCGACGAAAGGGAATCCTTGAAAATGTATATGAAAATCGTGTGTATTACCAAGGCGCGGGGTTCCGCAAAGGTGGGGTGCGGGAGGGAGCGGTAGCAATCGCAATCAAAGTGAATGAGATTTGGGACGTGCAGCAGCCCAAGATTGAGATGCTTCTTCCCCGTTGTTGGTGTCGTCGTCTCCGTCTCATCGGTCTGGGTGATCGATTTGTGGCGGAGGAAGGCTAGAAAGGGAAACAGGATAATAGATCGTTTGTTGTTTGGCCAAAATAGCTCCTCGGAGGATCGTAGTGGTGTTGATAAAAACAGCCCACTTCTTCTGGGTAGGATCTGAAAATTGACGAGGAGTGTACCACGTGCCTTCGTGGGAGGGAGGCAGCAAGGAATGCGTAGGAATTTTCCAACCTGACAGTCGCGCTTTTCCGCTGTCAGATTTGGCTGACGAGCCTCGTCATCACCGTCGCGCCCCGTTTGTCGCGTCAGTGTAGTTGACTTTCCATGAACCGGTCGAAAAAAAAAAAGCTCTGAGATGATGGAAATCCGATTACGACGACGACGTGGCTGGAATTCCAGGAAGTTGTAGAAAGGTGTGAAGGAGCCACAAATAAGCCTTTGTAAGCAACTGCATTGACTCCGGTCTCGCAAGGTCTTCCGATCCATCGACTTTGAATCGCTTGAGAACTCCACCCGGATCCAATCCGGAAAAGCGCCAACTCGTGCACCTATTCGTCACTTCCTTTCAATATATAATAGCGCCAATGAAGGTGCCGACGGTGGCAAGGAAGCAAAGCTAGTGACTAAGAAGGAAAATTTATTTTTATTTATTTATATGGGTGGTGTATGTGGTGAATGGTTTCTGCGGTTCGAACGCCAACGAACGACGGAGTGGAAGCTATTCCGGCACATTTTTCCCTCATAACATCCTTCCGTTCGGTCCCTTCTTGTTGTTGTAGTGCTTGCTGCGCCATAGATAGACGTAGATAGATAGATTGGCTCCGGTTGCATGACAGCGGAGCATCATCGCGCAAAGTTGTGCGGTGCAAATGTTCTTGCTGTTTCCTCTCCCCCACCTCCTTGCTTCGCGGTACTATCGTCTAGGGTTACCAGATAGATACTCCATCGGAAGCGAAACACTCCAGCAAAAAGGAAGCTTGATTTTGATGGAACCAACTTGATGGGCAAAGTTTTAGGTGTAACGGCACGCTCGGTAAAATTGTGCTTTTTTTATCTATGCGAATCTTTTCTTAAATCCACAAACCACCAAACAAGTTGCGCACCACTCATTTTTCCGCACAATTGTGCGCTTGTTAAATATAGATACACAGCGGCGCCGGTGATGTAGTGGTAAGCGTGATTACCTCTTACCCCAGCAGGCCTTGGTTCAATCCCAGTCGGCGCTGCCGGGATGTTCTGAGGCATAACATCTCTAATCACGCCTTCCTTCGGAAAGGAAGTAAAGCCGTTGGTCCCCGGTTCATGAGTTGATGGGTCGATAGGTAGGGTCCAGGTGTGGGAGCTGCCTCCCTGGCGTCGGTAGCATTGGTGCTCAGCACGGAAAACAAGATCGACGGAAAACAAACCAAAGGAGAAAAAAATATAGATACACGGCGGATAAAAGTACCTCAGAGACTGAGTAACATTGTACTGCTATCTCTGATATAAATTTGCTTGAAAAAAATAAAGCAATACAGTATAACTTAGTCTCTCAGTAACTTTCAACGGCCGTGTAAACGAACGTTAAAATATTGTTCGCGCCTCTTTTTATGGAACTTAATCACTCGTCTAGGTACTGACAAGGCGTCTAAAGATGACTGAAGATTTCAAATTTTCGAGAGATTTTCGATTTTCAGATTTTCAAGCGATTAAGACTCCAGATTTGAAAACAAAGATCAATGTTAGATTATGCCTTGAAGGAATTTTCAGGGTTGAGAATAGAAAATTATTCAGAAAATTTCGAAATTCTGAGCAGAATTTCTTTTAAATTCTTGTAACAAATTTAAAATAATTCTATTCTGGATTCTTAGAGAATACACCGGAAAATTCTTAGGTGACTTCCTAGCATAGTTCTGGGCGAAATTCACAAACCATTTTGAAATTTTCAATCTATCGAAACTGGAGGTGAACTCCATAAGAATTCACAAATGATTTTCAAGGGAATAGTTACTCAGAAGAATTCCATGGGAATCAAATTGTAAGCGCAAACTCTTAGGATAGTTCCAATGAAATTTAGAGAATAGTTCCAACTAAATGCTGAAGAGAACTTTATTAAATTTTTGGCAGTATTCCAACAGAGTGTGATTTCAAGGCAATTTGCCAACACAAATTTCAATATCGTTAGGAGAAGACTACTAAGGTAATTCTAAAGAGTTTACTAAGAGACATTTGAAAAAAAATTCGAAGAGCATTTTAAAGAAGATAATAAATCTAACTTGTATGAATTTCAGCCTTTGACTGGTTCATCTCTTTTAAATTTAATTGGGTTCTCTAAGGGAGACCCCAAAGTATAGAGTTGGGGTGGAGATTCCAGATGGGAATCTCCCGAAGAAAAGGAATGGTAGGGGTGGGGATTCCATAGGAGGATCCCCCATAATACAGAGTTTGGTACACATAGCATTGGATTGGAGCGTAAAATATGGCATGATTGCTGTCCTGAAAGCTGGCAAGGTTCCTCAAAATATTAATAAATCCGTTTTCCACTGTCGTAATTCAGTGTCTGGTGTCCTTCTTGTGCGTTTTCTTTTCCTGATCGAAATACCAATCGTGTTGCTGGTTGCTGGCAAAATTTAATGAATGTGGTTAAGGTGGTTTAAATACCGTCGTACATGTGTGCAGCTTCCACGGAGGGATTGTTTCCCAGGCCGTTCTGGATACTAGATGGCATCCAATTTAGGTTCCGGATACCCTGAAAGCAGGGACAGTTGATCACTATGTGGTCGACCGTCATAGTGACTTCACAAGTGTCACATTTCTTCCGAAAGGTGGGTGCTCTTCCCATTTTATGTGTGACTCGTGTGGCCGTAACGCAATCTGGACAGGACACGTTGGTCCCGCCAGTTTGGAACATCTGTCCATCTTGTTGTTTCTCTCTTAATCTTGCGGATAAATGGTTCTATTCAGGAAGCCCATTCACTAACCCAAGCTTCACGAAGTATCGATTTAGTCCACTTTATGGCGTCCGCACCGGGGACACTTGTTGAAATGATGCGAGCTTTACGGCCTAGGATCCACGGATGACGTGTTACCGGTGATTGCAATACTGCGAGAGCACTGGCGGAGTCAGTTAAGATACATAGGGGTTTATCGGTAGGAGTGGTGACCGCGTGGTGGATTGCCGCAGCTTCAGCCGAGAAAACCGAGCACTGGTCTGGAAGCCGAATGAAGGTACAACTACCGGAGTCCGAGACGCCAAACCTGGTTCTGCCCGATGCTTTAGAACCATGAGTGTAGCGTTGGTGTAGATTTCGTAACCTCCCGTTCAGTAGTTCCGCAATGTGCGCGTGTAGTATAGGTGAGTTTTCCTCCGCTCTAAAAGTCTTGGCTATCGATGAGTCAATTCGGAGACTAGGTGCGTCCTATTCTCTGGCTTCATTCCAGTGTACCTCGGCCACCGGGGGGATCTGCTGATGAGTTAGGTTCCTGAAGATGCCATTCTCCACCTTGAGGAGAACGACCTCGTTAGTCCCAGTCGTTTTCTCCATATAGCTAATGGCCCTGCAGCATATAGTTTCGGCTACCTGATATTTAAAAAGAAGGGCTCCCAGCTCTACACAGGCGGCGTCGGATGGTTTCGAGGGCAGGAGACCAGCCAATTAATTAATTTATCTTTATTAGGGAGGCTTTCAGTCTGGGGCTGGTTCGCCTCCAAAGTGAGACCAGCCACTATTCTGACGGTTTTAGCAACACATGTGATCTCAACCCCATAAAAGAGCCTGCTATGAACGACCGCTTTCGCGGTTATTGCTGCAGTGTGGCTTAGACATTGTCCGGAGTAGGTTCAGCCGAGTGTGACAACTCTTTCTTACGTCATTAAAATGTAGAACGAAACTCGGGGTCTTTGGGTTGCCGAAACGGCTACTTGTAGCTTTCTTTGCAGAGCTTTGAGAGTGTGGTAAATGGCCATCAACACTATGTCACTTATTCGGAAGAGCACCGAAGATTCCGTTCATGGCAACCAAGAAAAGAGTGACAGCTATGACGGAACCCTTTGGTACCCCGGTTTCTTCCGCCCTGGCGGTGGAACGGTGATCTTCGATCAGCACCTGAAAGGATCTGTTACGCAGAAAAATTTTCAAAAAGTGTATTATGTGACCTCATGTTGCAAGTTGTTGATTTCCAAGCGCGGTTGTAGGCCTTGGCCAAATTCAGGGATGCAATATTGACGTGGAGCCCTTTGTCCATCACATCTTGCCAAATATCACCCATGGCTGCAAAATATGTTCCGGTTCCGTGTCCATGCCGAAAAGCGTGTTTCCGGTAGTCTTAGAGGTTATTATCTTCGAGAAAACGTATCAAACGACGGTTCACCATGCGCTCAAGAGTCTTGCTCATACAGCAGGTTAAGGAAATGGGTCGGACATCTCCCGGGGAGAAAGATGCATGCCCGTTTTTCCGATGCAGGTCTTGTTGAGAATGTCTAGAAATATGAGTTTAGTTTCCAGCGGCAGATGGTGTAGCATGGGATATCCTATCTCGTCAGGTCCTCCCGATTTCCCACTGCCCCGGCTGATGGCGAGATTGAGCTCGTCAAGATGGAACGGAGCGTTGATGGAAAGAGGAACAGCGGGATTTAATGTTATCTAGACTTTGATCTAGAGTCTTGATGTTATCTAGACTTTGAGTGGAGACGTTTTTCCGGCGAATGAAGTCCTCTTCGAAGTGGTCGACTCAAAATGATCGGCCAGGGCATTGGCAATGATTAATGGGTCACGTGTTGTCCCTCTGGTAGCCGAAGTTTTAGCCCTCTGGCCTTTCTCTTGCTACTCAGACCGTTGACTCGGCTCCACAATTCTGAGGCCGTTTGGTTGGAGTTAATCCCCTCTAGGAAATCCTTCCAGCTTTTCTTTTCGGCATCCCTAATGCTTGGTGGCAGTTGTTTCTCTAGGTTCGGTAGTGTTCGGTAGCACGCTATTTATCGGGGTGGTCCTTGCGTTGATGTTTTGCAACACGGAGAGCCTTTCTTATTGCTTTGATTGCTGATTTTGTCTCGACGCACCACCAGTGGAGAGGTTTCCTGCCCGGGTTCGGAGTGGTCTTCGGTATTGCGGTGCTAGCTACCTCGAGGATAATCTCCATTAGTTCCTCCATACTTGTCGGTGGGTATTCTTTGAATGCATAGGTAACACCTTGATTGAAAAGCTCCCAGGAGAGGGATCCAACAGCGAGAACTATCGGATAATGGTCGCTCCTGGCTGGCTCCTCTAAGGTCCTCCATAAAAGCATTCCGGTCATGGTGCGACTGGCCGCTGATATATCGGCCGCGGTCTCGGTTTGACCGCGAACGAAAGTGTTAGATCCATCATTGAGGACCACAAGATTGAGTGATTCCGTTAGCTCAGCGATAGCCGCAGCCGCAAGGATTTGCTTTGGGACTCCCCCAGGATGGGTGGTGTCCATTAGAGTCACCGAGGATAAAGAGAGGACCGGTAACTAAATCTAGCGCTCGTTGGAGACTATTTTGGAGAACCGGAATTTTACCGTTGGGTAGGTAAAAACTTACGATAGACACCACGATCGGGGACTCAATTCGAACTCCGATTATGGGAAGATCGGAATTGAAGTGAATCGCGATCCCGAGGGCAACCGAGTCTTCTAGATGCTTTTCCACATTTATTAATTGAGAGCTTTCGATGTCTGTACAATTTTTGCATTCATACGCTATGCCCAGGTAAGTCGAGAAATTTTCCAGCCCGAAAAATTCCTAGACTGGGCCGTTAATCGAACCCAGCCACCTCCAGCTTGGTCTCCAACATGGTAGCTGCACCTTTACCGACTGAGCTAAGGGAGGCAACCGAGTGATAAATGTTAATTTGGTTAGCTTTGTAGGGCCAGTGGTATCCACCAGAAAGGGAACTATTCAGCTGCATTGGGTTCGCTCTATGAACCTCCTGGAGGGCAACAACCGTGGGGGAATGGTTCCGGACCAGATCATCCAAATCTCGTAGGTTGTTATACAAAACGTTGAAAATCCACTGAATGGTGGTACGACGAGGTTTTCATGGTGCAAATGCCCGTGTGGCAGGTAAGGGGCTTGAACGAGTGCAGAGGAAGGGACTCCTGAAGATGGATTACCATCAAGAAGTATGTCTGGAGTTTGGTTGATTGTTTTGGAAATGTATGCTGTAGCGACTACACGATGTTCATCGGAAGAACGTCGCGATGGAGCCCTTGTTTTCAGCAGAGAGGCTCCCGCAGTCGGTCATAGTCTGCAGTCGGTCATACTCGTCAATGTTGGAGATTGCATACGGAGGAGTTTGGGTTTTGGCTCGTAGTCTGGCTGATCACGAAGTGGTTCGGGAGCTCCAACAGCAGCAGTTTTCGTGTAATGACCAACTGCTGGCAGAGGTAGTATCTTGTTGTTTGTGGTGATCATAACTCCCTCGGTGTCCTTGTGGGGGGGGGGGGGGAAGTGAAGTGATCATGCGTCCCGGGGATGGCCAGGATTGCTAGAAAGTGATCTCTGACTAGCATTCCCAAGTTCGTATCTTTCGGTTGAGGGGTGGACCCCACCAGAGCTCCAGTTGCAGAGGCTCTCGGTGGGGATCCCGCTGTCGGCAGAGCTACTGGAGCCACTGGGTAATGGAACGGAGGCAATGATGGACCAACTGCTGGTGAATTGGGGCCACCAAGGCTAGTCCTCCATTGGTCTTACCTTCTCGCGTCTGATAGAGCATCTCCAAGAATGAGGTTTTTGCTCGCCAGCCGGGTGGACCGTCTCGTTGGGTATACGACTGCGTGCTGATGTCCTGCAGAGTTTGCCAACGAACGCCGGGGAGGATCCACCAGTTCCGGTTGAACCGTTGCTTCCACTCTGGTGGGGCACCGACAAGCGCCTTAGCCATGGGGTTTGGAAGCAGAGCTTTTCCTTTCCTATGGTCCAGCGTGGGGAGTGTGAAGTTATCGCGTGACCCCTTCTGCTGCAATATTTTGCTTTCTGCGAAGTCCAGGTGGGCGAGTGCGAAATGATCGCTCGACCCAATATTTTTTGTTTTGAAGCCCTGTCTCTCTCAAAGTCTTTTCAGGGGAGAAAGAGATGATCCCGTTTTCCGATTGCAGTAATGACGGACCCAGGCAGAACTCCACCGGTAGAAGCAGTCAGGGTTGACACAACTGTCGGCATCTTAGATATTTCTCAAACCAATAGAAACCGAAATTCTTCAAAAATTCTAAAAATGTCTATGCCTTTCTAAACTACACGATTTTTTCCATGAGCTTTACGTGGCGTTCTCAAATATTCAAAGTTGTTGAACCAGGATTTTTTAGGTTTGAAATGGGAAAAGTGGTAAAAAGTCGGGAAGTCTAAAATGAAAATTTAGTGGCCTCCCTGTTACCGTCATAGGTTAGTCAAAGCCTGCTTGCAGGTAGTAATGCTCCCATTTCACCTGAAGTTGTAGTTGAAGAAAAAAAACTTGCTCCGTGGTAAAGTTCGAGTGATGGGAAAATGAATATTAACTACTTGAATGATGTGATCAATTGACATTCAAGGAAAAAACGCATTCGATCTGGTTTCGTACTTGCTTTTTTGTAAGATTTTGTACAGCAAAAAGCAAAAGAATTTCCCCGTACTCGCTGCAGCAACGAACAGAAAAAGCAAAAAATCAAGTACGGTAACAGACCTAATAAATGGATGACGGAAACCTTTGCTCCTACTAGCTAGTGATTTACTTAATGAAGGAATCTTAAAAACGTTGTTCATCGAGCACCGAGTAGAATTTTAGGATCTGCACCACATCTGGATGATGAGAATTGTGCTTGTGAAAACGCAAAGTGTTGCAGTACAAATCCTTAATGCTGGCAGCCCTATTCACGATAGATACTTTCCATCACCGCCGGAGCCCGTGCAGGAAAGATTTCAGGACGCGTCGAAGGCGAACGGCAGTATTTATTGCGTTCATTTTTTCCGTTTTCCCTTTGCGCTGGATATTGTCATTTCTCTTCATATTTTTATTGTGATTATAATATATATCATCAAAAGTGAGCTTCCCGCCCCGTCGCTCGGTCGATGTCAGAAAACGAAACTCGCCGAAATAGAATCCAATGAGTAGCAGGAATCTACACCTCTCCTTCGCCGTACCCCCCCCCTCTCCCCCCCCCCAAACCCGGTAGGAGGTCACGACACATCCCGGGAAAAGTTGGGTTGGTGCCACAGCACGGGAAAAACTCCGAAATAAAAATGATAAAGTGTTTATTGTTGAGTGTTGTGTATTGGAAGAAGTCATGAATTTCAGCTTTCATTCTCTCGTTTGCTTTTTCATTTCCTCCTGGCGCGTCATGAAAAGAAACTTTCAATCATTTTCGAAGCTTGTGCGCTCTCCGCAACGCCCCCCACCACCACCCGTGCCGATTTGCCTTCCTAGTTTATGATCCTTGGTCTCTTGCCACCCGCCCAAACAACAAACCTCGAAGTGTTCCGAGTTCGTGTCGAAGCTACTCAAGCGATGGTGAAATAATTTTTCGATTTCTACACCAACCAGACCCGTTCCCATCCATAAACCCAAGCGAAAAAAAAAATAAATCCTGTAAGCCGGAACATAATTTGAAATTGCAATTTTAATACCCGCCAGAGCTGCCAGGATGAAGCCAAAGCAGTTCGATCTCCGCCCGCGTCCATCGGTCGATTTCTGCGTACCAGCAGCGGGTTCCTACAGACTGATCCTTCCGGTTTATCACCTCTTGCTCACTTTTGTTTCAGCCTGACTGACTCCGCCGCTACCGTCGACGACCGCCGAAAAACCTAAATGGACCCGGCAGAAAAAAAAAATTCATGCAAAATTAAATTATCCATACATTTTGCAGCTTTCCAGCCAAGCAAGGATTTTCCATCCGGGGTTCGAACGCAAACATGCCCACCACCAGAAGCCCTTCCCGTTCCCTTTGTGTCTTCTTCAACGGGTCGGGGGTTTAAGGTATGGGATCTCGGGAAGAAAGGATCTTTTTTATTTCATTTTTATTGCCAATTTTATTTTACTTTCAAATGAAAATTCGAATTTTTCGGGCGTGAAAAAGGTTTACCTACTGCTGCGTTTCGTCGTATTCGGTGTGGCACAAGTGATTCGCGGGGAAAATGAAGAATGGGATCGAATGTGGCAGGGCTAGTGGGGGAGGTGAGTTGAGACTTGTAACATTGTTATGGTAATAAAAGTGGGATCTGCAATGCCCTCCAGGATGTTGGATTTTGAAGGTGCCGGAAGTTGAAGATTTACCCAGCTTTGGATGGATGTTTTTAAATGTTTGGAAGTGTTTTTCGGAATTGTTGGTTTTACTGAGCCGTTCATTTCGCGCGGGTTAAATTGTTCGTTGCAACAGAAAATTGAAAGCTCCCTTGTTTGCAACAAGGAAAGTGGTCTTAGTTTTCCTTTACATCAACAAGCTGGCGGACGTTTCAATTCACTTCCACATTCACCGTTGCAAACTCAATGGAAGGTCAGTCCGGCACAACTGCACCTTACAGAGAATGAGCATCGAATAGCCATACATCTGTTCACGAGCAGCGCAGAGGCCAGATAGATCACGCATCATGGTCAAATCGAACAAAAGCCCGGTCGCGAACGACGCCGACCATGAACGCGCCCGCCGCCGGGAGGACGAAGGCAACTTTCTTCTTTTGCATTCGCCCCATCAAGGTTGAGCCAGACTGCACCACCACCGTGGTGAGATCGAGCTGTTCGAGTGAAGATTGACGATGATTATTTGGATTTTCCCCTTGCTCAGGCGGCTTTGTGTCTGCCGGATGGCTTTGTATCGCATTAACTACTAAAGGTGACTGACTATTCTGAAGTTACGCGGTGGCATTGCGATATCATATTTTTTTGACGACAGCCAACACCAGGGAAGATTGAGGTTGACACAGTCAGACAATGCAGAACCGTATAATTCAATTTGCTACACCCGGCACCGGTCCTCGACGACGCTCGGTTTGATCTTTATCAATTTTGACTTACCTTTTCTGGCGGTGGTATCAGCTTGGGTGGGATGAGAATGGGGTACAGGTTACATGTTTCGTTTGGTTTACCTCTGAAAAGTGTGCCGGTGTGGCACCACCACCGGTGCGCTTTCAAAACGAGTGATAAATGGCACTGTGGCGTGGTTTCATCATGGAATGACGAAGGTCACCGAAGCGTGATGGTGTGACGTTTCGGATGGATCCTGGAATTTGACGGTGTTTGTTGGATGAATTTATAGCGAATTCTGATAGACATAGCTAATTGACAGAATCTAATGAACAGACGTGAAGGAGTTGGCTGGAATGACAGAATTGGCAGAATTGACAGAATTGACAGAATTGAAAAAAATGATAGAATTGATAGAATTGATAGAATTGATAGAATTGATAGAATTTACCGAATTGGCAGAATTGACAGCATGGACAGCATTGACAGTATTGACCGAATTGACAGCTGCACATTGAAACTGATGTCCCGATTGGGGGAATGCAATATAAGCCTTCCCTCAAAGGAGACCCACATTTTCTTATGATCCAATCACCCTAATGTAGCGTCAACAGGTTAACCAGAGCAAGGACCTTCTCCCCCCTTCCTCCTCCCTCTCTACGCGACAGCATTCCAACTTTTTGTTTATTTATTTGTGACCGCCATAAAGCACCGGGGCAAGTGAAAGCAATTTGTCCGCTGGTTCGGTATTTGCGTGCGTGTATGTTGACAATGGCGACAAGACCTCCGCTTCACGAGAAATACGAGTAACTTAACCCAACCCAGCCCATATCCCTTCGCTGTATCATCCACCATCACCACCGCCAGCCGGTGGTGACAGAGGACGAAAGCACGGAACCACTGGATGGGGATTAATATTTATTTTCATAAAGTAATTAATTCTCCCGGTGACATTTGAGCATGCAGTTGCCTTCTTCGCCTGTGAGAGATGGCGGTGCAGAGATACGGCAACGTTAGTTTTGCGCACCTTTTCGCAGTTGGAGGCAGTGGCGTTGCTGCGCGACCGGTTCACCGAGCCGTGACAAATGCGATAAAAGTAATGCAATTCTTACTGCAGGGCGTGAGAAATCTGCTGCGCGACTTGGCACGGAACGTCGACAAATTATGGAGCCCCGACTGTGTGACACAAAGTATATGTTCTCCCTCTCTAGGTGGGTGTGCCTACCAGCACCCCTGTCTGCGTAAGTGTGATTTTCCCGGAGGGCCACCGGCTTTGTTCGTTTCCAATTTTTGCGCTTATTATTTTTAATAACGATCAAATTATGTAACGTGGCACAATCCAAACCACGATAGCCTTGTTTTTCAGCTCAGCAAAATTGGGCTCCGGGAGTTGAGGGCGGGGAAATCATAATGGCTTTGTGATCTGCAATGCTGCAGCGCGTGGCTTTTCCGACACAATTATCCATAATTTATGGTAACCAGGCTCCAGTCAGTGTTTACTGACGCTGGCTGGCGTTACTGTGTTTTTCAATTTCAGCGTTTTTCATTATTTTAAATTGCTGTTAAAAATATAGATAAATCAGCGGTTGGACTTCATCGAAGCGTACCTTATGGTGGCATGATTGCTGCTCGTTCCGTGAATAATAAATGAACATAAAAGCCTGTTTCCACGTAATACTGATGCTGCTGACCCTCCGGACCCCAGTGGGCGGGGTGCTTCACTGAGTAATTACCTGGAATCAGCATCAATACCACATTTGGGTCAATTTGAAGACCTGTCACGAACAGATGAATACAGTTTAATCCAACAATGGAACGGAAGAACCCTGCTGGGCATCCAGGAAACCCAAATTGATTATTTCAATTTGTTTCGATCCATTTTCCATCCCAACAGTTGATAATTTTCCAGCTCTGTAGACAAGTGAGTGATTTATGATTTTTAATTATAACCATTTTCATCCGAATCCATTTTTGTGTGTCTCCACTTTTTCCGGGAAACCGCAAAATTTTAATTTTCAACTCGCTCCATAAAAAACGAACCCAGCGGGGGTAGATGAGAGCCAATCAGATCCGATAATTAATTTTTCATACAATGTAAATCGATTTTGTGCTGCGCTAACTGCACCCGAAATCAAATCAACCACGTCTCTTCCCGAGGAAGGGCTTGCAAAGGCTGCTGGTCATTCCGTGGCATCATTTATTATCATCCTCGGTCTTGTGAATATCATGAATAAAATTTCTGCATCCCTTGGCGTGGGGGTTGGCGCCACGATGAAACGGAAGGAAGTTTTCTTTTTCTTTGCCCGTTCAATCTTCGGAAAACTTTCGCCGATTTAGTCCACGCGTGAATAATCTGATTTCCCGGGGTCGAAGTCATCAAGCTTTTTACCCGAATGAAAGGAGGTGTTATGATTTGCTGATTTTATTTTTCGGGGATCATTGGAACAAGGGTCTGCTGTTTGATAAATGATTCCGGCATTAAAGCTGTGAAGCGGATAATGCCTGGAAAATGTACGTTTGACACGAATATTTTGACTGTTGACAGGGTTGGCAGATTGACAGTTTAACAGCGCTCTACACTGTGGTAGATCAAAGTTACGAACAAGCTAGTCCGTTTTCCTTTTTGCAATACATAACTAATAAACGGCTACTTTAAAGCCTACAAGTTCCATATTAGACGTTTCATCTTTATATTGCACGAAGGGAACCTGCTAATCACATGTGATGTCCCTGTTCGGGAAAACTTCAACATATTTTCAGATAAAAATTGCATACATTGAGGGATACTTGAAATCCCCACTACTTTTCCAGCCACAGCCAGATAATCTTATTTCGATTATCTGCATCACATTCTAATCGCCCCGGAGGGAATATTTGAATCGAATCGAACTGATCACCACTCTTGGAGCCACAAACCCAACTCCCAACAGCATCAAACGGAGTAGCAGTAGCTTTCATCATTATTGAATTAACGATGAGACGATGAGATTAAGCTGCTGTTCCTGAACGCTGAACGAACGTCCCAAGAAGGCTCGACGACCGTAGCAACAGCAGCAGCAGCATAAATGAATTATAAATAAAAATAAACAAACTCTAGAATTATCACCATCCTCTCATCGTTCGTAACGAGCGCGTGAACGGTCGGCCAACGACCGTTCCGGGACATTGTCGGTTCAACGTGGGAGAATATCGTCATCACCATCATCATCATCGTCATCGCCACCATCGTCCGACAAAAGTGGAAACGGGTATCTATCGATGAGTATAACAACCATCCACTTGGGACCGGAGAGAGGATCAATGAATTATTGATTGGTTTTCGGTCGGTCTCACCGTCTGGGCCGTGCGGCGACACAAGGACTTGGGGGGAAAATTTTGCGTGCCAGGTTTTCCACCTTGCCCCCGAGGTTTCCGAGATGATGACGATGGTTGGAACTGGAGACGCTCTACTATCTCTATTCGCTCTATCTCCAAATCTTGAAGCTGTATGTAAATAAATTGCCGTTCTCGGGGTTAGAAGGATAAAACCTCGGAGAGACAAACGGGAAGCTAACAATCAGGAAGAAGGTTGGGAAACACAAACAAACAAATCAGTTTGTGCACGTTTATGCGTTCGTTAACGTTGGGAATTCTTCGGCTGGGGCTTATGGCTCTGCTCCTGCAGCAGCAGTAGCACTTGCTTATCTTGAAGTGTCATACATATTTTCAGTATTGTTCACACTGAATTGGTATTACTAATAGAATTGTTGGGAATCGAACATTTTATAAAAAAACTTAATGGCAGAATTTTCAAACTTTTAGAACATTCATAATCATTAGACCCGGTAGAATTTACAGTGTTGCAAAAGCAGACGTAATGAATGACATAATCCAAAAAGATGACTCAATTGAATCCAAAAAGATGACTCAATTGACAGCACGGACAGAAAGTCACGACATTGACAGGAATGATAGAATTAACTGAATTCAAAGAATCATTTGAATCGGCAGCATTGACAGAATAGACATAATGAACAGAATTGACAGAATTGACAGAATTGACAGAATTGACAGAATTGACAGAATTGATAGAATTGACAGAATTGACAGAATTGACAGAATTGACAGAATTGACAGAATTGACAGAATTGACAGAATTGATAGAATTGACCAAATTTTAAGACCCTAATGTGGGTTCATCAGTTGGAATCTCAATTATGATGTCCCGGGTAGGGAAATGAAAAAAAAATAAAAAATCTAATTTAAGGTTTTTAACTACTTCTACAAGATTATTATTCAATATAGGGGAAATGGCTCTAATGTTGGCCTATGGATCTACGATTGGGCCTATCGCTAAAAATCTGCTATTTATCAATTTTATCTAGATGAACGCGTCATTGGGACGGTACTAATGGATATTTTTGGTTGCTATTGAAAATTTAGTCGAGTGCTGAATTTATGTATGGGCCCAAATTAGGGACACTTAGGCCGACATTACATACATTTCCCCTACATGATTTAGACTTCTCAGCAGGAAGGATGGAAGCAGCAAATTTGAATGGGATGCTTACTGTGATTTTGATGCCATTGATACCGAAATGCCTAACTTGCAATCTCCGGTGAGGACAGTAAATTTAGCAAAATCTAGTTCAAAAACAAAAGTTTGAACAAGGAAATTTTTGCTATCATCAATCCCTGACCCTTTCCTGTTTCGATAGCCCAGTTGAAATCATCGTCAAGCTTTAAACCGGTTGCAACCCAAGGTGTGGAATATTGATACTGTGTTTCATACTGTATCTATGACGACGTTGGAAGGTGACCGGGACCGAAATCCTGAAGGGTGTTTTATTGAAAAAGATGAATGGGAAAACAAAGAATTGGTTGCGATTCGGATAGATGCTTTGTTTCGGTGCGTCGGCTCAAAACGGACTACGCGGAAGGGGAAATGGAAGTGCGGAAGGTGGGAAAATTAATTAGGACGAAGAGCAGGTACCTACCGGGAGTGTGCGTGCAGCCGTTCGTCACTCCATCGCATAGATCCTAAATCTGTCCGGCGAGAGCAAATTTATTAGGTCAATAAATAACACGAGATTGAAGTATTAATTATGGGATGGATGGAGAATGGGCTTTGCGTGCGCAGTGCGTGTAGGAATCAAGACGTCGCCGTCGTCGTCGACGTCGGATTGGGGTCATTAAATTAAAAAAGAGGAGATTCCTTGGGACTGGCAGGAAAAATTAAAAGGATTTCTTCTCCGAAGTGTACCAAACAATGGAACTGATAAACACAGCTCATTAAACGAGCTGATTTATGGGTTATAGACTGGGTTAGGCTCACCAGGTCAGAGGGTGCGCTATCTGAAATTCAAGTTTATTCGACAGAATGGAGTTATGGGTATTTGGCGCAGAGTGGAGATTTAGGACCGAGGTATCTTCTTATCGTTGTGTCGAAATGAAGAATTTTGATATGCTGACTGAGTTACAACAAGGAGTGTTTCCATCATCATAAACAATTGAAAGTACATTCAAATGTGCGTTTTCAATATGGGATACATAATAAACACCTTTCAAACAATTCTCCGAACTGCTTCCTAATCACCGTTTCTCCTAGTCCGAAGGGAAATCATTTCGACAGGTCTCCATAATTTGAGCATTTTTCAAACCCCCTGCTAGCACACCGCTCCCCCCCCCCTCCTTCAACCACGCCAAACGACGTTGACAATCTCGATGTTCCAAAAAGCTTCCTCATCGTTGCCACTGCAGAAACCTAAACTGTGTGGAAGTCAGTCATCGCCTGGGTCGTTTGGAATATTGAATTTCATCAACGTTTCATGTCTCAATATTTCGGGGCTCACTCGGTCGGCCGGTCGGTCGGTCGGAGCTCTGCCCCCGGCTTTCGTAATTTGATAACGCATATTCATATTTCGACGACCCTCACAAAACGTTTGTGAACCGTGTGCGTGAGCAAAGTAGGGAGGAGACTTTTCAATTTTTTTTTATCGTTGTTTTACGCGCAGTAGTGTCGAACCATGAAGCAGTCGAACGAAACGAAACGCACAGGAAAAATAAATAAATATGCGTATATCTTTTTAGGTCACACGACCCCCGAAAACCATCAACGTCCATGTCGTCGTGGTCGTCATCGCAGCCTGCGGACACATTTCTTAACGTTAAGTCACAACGTGCACCCCGTCGAATCAAAATATTGCGTAAACAATTATATTTTTTTTTTTTGCTCCGCATATCTACGAACCACATCATCTAGACATCAGACCGTCGTTGAGCTTGAAGCAAAGGACGACCGGCGGGGTGCGTTATGAAATTACGCGATTAGACGGCTCAATGGATTGGCACTGTTGGATTCCCAGGCACGTTTCGGGCCAAATCAGCTGAAGAAGGAATCCAAACTCGCGGGTTGGGGGTTGGGTTGAGGTTTGGGGGCTAGGGTTCTTGTTTTGGTTGTTTTTAGCGTTGTTTCTGCGTTCGGTTCACCTCCGTCTGGCGGTCGGTAGTGGCATGGTGGAGCAGCATCTCGAGTAGGTAGTCGCAGAAGCAGCAGCAGCAGCAGCAACAGCAGACGTCGCCGTCTGCCCGCTCTTGTTATGGTGGACGGACGGACATGGCGGCGATGGCGATCGCGGTGCATGAGAGCATACGAGGGTAAACGACCTGCCACTCTTGTCTGTTGGAAATTCAATGTCAAAAACGTTCGGCCGTAGTAGAGCGGCGGAAGGAGTAGCAAATGCGAATGCAAAAAATTAAAAACAAGACAGAAGTGCAGCCCTCTATCCCAAGGAAACTACACTATCGAGATTTGGAAGGGGCTGTAATTTAGATCAGTTTGAGATTATTTATGAGCCGGAGTGGTTGAGCCGGTTGCAGTTTCTCAAGGAAGTTTCTTCGGAAGCTGCAGATTCAATTCATGGGATTGGATTAAATCTGTCAGATTGTGGATGATGGAATCCTTGAACTCGTCCTGACTGGTTAGTGATCTACTAGCGGGCGGGGAACTTCAAAGGATAAGGGTTATGGTTGGTTGTGGATTGAGATTGGCAGAGTTGACAGTTATGATAGTTGATAAAAGTGACAGTATTCACGTCGAGACAATTGACAGTATTGACAGAATTTACAGAGTTGACAGTAAAGATAATTGTTAAAAATGACGGAATTTAAGTCGAGGCAATTGACATAATTAACAGAGTTGACATAATTGACAGAATTGACAGAATTGACAGATTTGACAGAATTGACAGAATCGACAGAATCGGCAGAATCGACAGAATCGACAGAATCAACAGAATCGACAGAATCGACAGAATCGACAGAATCGACAGAATCGACAGAATCGACAGAATCGACAGAATCGACAGAATCGACAGAATCGACAGAATCGACAGAATCGAAAGAATTGACAGAATCGACAGAATCGATAGAATCGACAACGACAGAATCGACAGAATCGCCAGAATCGACAGAATCGACAGAATCGACAGAATCGACAGAATCGACAGAATCGACAGAATCGACAGAATCGACAGAATCGACAGAATCGACAGAATCGACAGAATCGACAGAATCGACAGAATCGACAGAATCGACAGAATCGACAGAATCGACAGAATCGACAGAATCGACAGAATCGACAGAATCGACAGAATCGACATAATCGACAGAATCGACAGAATCGACAGAATCGACAGAATCGACAGAATCGACAGAATCGACAGAATCGACAGAATCGACAGAATCGACAGAATCGACAGAATCGAAAGAATTGACAGGATCGACAGAATCGATAGAATCGACAACGACAGAATCGACAGAATCGCCAGAATCGACAGAATCGACAGAATCGACAGAATCGACAGAATCGACAGAATCGACATAATCGACAGAATCGACAGAATCGACAGAATCGACAGAATCGACAGAATCGACAGAATCGACAGAATCGACAGAATCGACAGAATCGACAGAATCGACAGAATCGACAGAATCGACAGAATCGACAGAATCGACAGAATCGACAGAATCGACAGAATTGACAGAATCGACAGAATCGACAGAATCGACAGAATCGACAGAATCGACAGAATCGACAGAATCGACAGAATCGACAGAATCGACAGAATCTACAGAATCGACAGAATTGACAGAATCGACAGAATCTACAGAATCGACAGAATCGACAGAATCGACAGAATTGACAGAATTGACAGAATCGACAGAATCGATAGAATCGACAACGACAGAATCGACAGAATCGCCAGAATCGACAGAATCGACAGAATCGACAGAATCGACAGAATCGACAGAATCGACATAATCGACAGAATCGACAGAATCGACAGAATCGACAGAATCGACAGAATCGACAGAATCGACAGAATCGACAGAATCGACAGAATCGACAGAATCGACAGAATCGACAGAATCGACAGAATCGACAGAATCGACAGAATCGACAGAATCGACAGAATCGACAGAATCGACAGAATCGACAGAATCGACAGAATCGACAGAATCGACAGAATCGACAGAAACGACAGAATCGACAGAATCGACAGAATCGACAGAATCTACAGAATCGACAGAATCGACAGAATCGACAGAATTGACAGAATTGCATGCATGGAGCTGGCATCTCAATTTTGATGTCCCTGTCAGGGATGTTTAAAAAGCACTTTTAATTATACTTCAACCAAAATCAAATTGCAACGCTGAAGCTTACTCCGTCAGAGCCGGCCATTTAGTACTTGGGCTGACATTGTTTCGTTCCGTGCGTTATTCGAAGCGAACCAATGTCAATTCAACATCACCGTCAGATTTACCGGCTCCGATAGAGGGACACGCAACTGACGGTGATGGTGACAGTTATTGACACCGCCGTCAAATCCCATTCAAAGCGCGTTAATAACACTCGAGTTGATACGGCAAGCCGGCGGGAAAACCCATCGAACTGTAGCTTCCACGAATTGGACCTGTTTTCGAGTAATGTCAACATCGGAAAGCGGTCCCATTTCAGAGGCTCAATTACACACAATAGATGTCATCTGATTGGAACGGAGCCGACTGCGAGCAATAACGAGGACCGATATCTCGGTAAACACATCACCGAAATTGAACCGTGTGTACCCCTGGGGCTACTTGCACCCAGTTCAAAGATTTCCCCGAAAATTAGTCCTACATCACAACCCACCGCCGTCGCAGCCCATATCGTAAAGTTTAACCTTGGCCGTAAGCAGCCAATCGTTCAGTCAACCGTCAACGATGACGACGACGACGGTCCACTTCCACGTTCCGGCAGCGTTTCCCGGAGCCTATGAGAAGCGGACAAGCGTGCGTTCAAATATTTGTTATTACATATTAAAATATTTACATTTAGAGTGCGATAAATCAGTAGTTATCATTCCGTTGCTGAACGGTGCCAGCGACTTCTGTGAGCCCTCCGACGCGACGCTGGCTCACGCGGGTAGGCGGAGGTGATCGTTGGTATGAATTTTAAAGACCACCGTCAGTCGTCATATTGGATGAAGAAGGAATCGAAAAGAAACAAGTGAGGAAAATGCGTATTTATGCACAGGGTGGCTTTAAATTCGACGATGGTGATTCAATTTTGGGTTCATGACCGACGATTGTAAACATAGCCTCGAAATTGCACTGCACCGCGCTCCGTCCCCAGTGCAGCGTCGTCGAAAGATAGACTTACCCGATTTGGTTGTTATGTATGTATGCTGCCAGCGGAGCGACGCGGAAGGCTCTTGATGTTGCCTTTTTTAGACTGAGTCAGTGACTTGAGAACAGTAGCGATGGGAATGGAGTGCTTCGTTCATTCACTCGACTCGGTAGGTCAAGGCTGGACATGTGTTGAGAGCGGTCATTGGTTAATTAGGTTTGCAGGATAAATTGCAAATGTATACTGATGTGCTTGGATGGCCTTAGAAGGTGTTGAAATAGCGTCACCAGTGTTGATAATTTCTCCCAAACCCTGTAGGCCAATCGATAACCTTTTTCGAACTTCAATCGGAAAGCCAACCTATGGGAAGGCTTATCCCTTGGAGCCACCACAACCGATGTGACCGAAAAATGTTACACAAACACACTCATCGTTTCGATAACATGGCAAACTTTTCTCCTACGCCTGCTTTCCGTAGCGACAGAACCCATTCGCAATCGTCCATCCCCCGACAACAGTAGTGGACAAAACCGAAACGTGAGAAAAGGATAAATTTATGATCCTTCTGGGATGTCCCACCGGGCTCCCTTTTTCGCACAACGAAACTGTCCAATTCATAATTTTTCTACTGTGCTTGCTATGCATACAATACACACACACACAAACACTGGGTTGGACAAACATTTTTGCTCCGTCGGTGTGAGGGACACCATCAACCACCATAAATAAATAACGAGAGACTTTCAATGTGGCCCGATGTCGACGATGGGGTGGATTCACTGGAAAAAAGAAAACGTTTTCGAAGGAAACTTTTTTTTTCACCACGCAAAGTGACTGGTGGAAAATCTTGTCCGCGTCAGGTTAACCCTTCGTTGGGGGTGCTCAAGGTCGTTCTAGTTTTATAGCTTTTCGGGGATTGAAAGGCCGGTTGAGTTCTCGAACAATTCGACATTCCAAAACTTCTCTGCTCACCGGGAAATTCCAAACCCCCGGTCAACCGAGGGTTACTACACGTGCGACTAACTAGTTGAAAAAAAGGTACCCAAGCTAATATTTGCGCGATGATGTCGTGAACCTTTCTGCTTCCGCACACGCCAAGCAAAAAAAACGAAATCGCCAAATTGAGAAAAACTTTTACGGCTTTAAAGCCACCACCATTGGATGAAGCAGAAGCAGGTCGTTGGACGTCGTCGTCGCGTTGAGTCAGCGGAAAATACACTCGCCAAAGAAAAGAGTGGAAAAGTCGGTGGGAACTTTTATGACTACTACTGATTTCTATACGGAATGTATTTATGCGTGTCCGGGGACTGTTCGTTCGGCCGGTCCAAGAAAGCTCCTCCATTGATGGGAGGTGCGTTTTTATCGCCATTCTTGGGATGGACTTTCGAGGTGTTGACGTGGCCTTGGAACGGCGTTCGTGACGACAGGTGCCCTCTGGCGAAGCAGTCCCCTCCCCAAATTTAATAGTTCACGTTTCTCATTAGTAGCGGTTCGAGCATTTGGATGATGCTGGGTAGTTTATGCCTGATGGGTTTTGATGGGTGGGAAGTTCAAATGTTAAATTGAACTGTTAAAATGTCTTGATTTACGATGGATTTTTTTTTACGAGAAAGTAATTTGGAATTTAACGGTTTTCCTTTTCTTTTTTAATTTCAGGTAAGCTGGATGCAATTCGAAACTGCGAACCCAACATGCTTTGCCAGGGTAAATTTGTATGACATTGTGTTAAAATTCCTTAACAGTGTGCCCATAAACCGTCTAATCTAGCAAGCCTCATCAATCGTTGCAGCGTTTGCTTATTTACGGAACTTATCAACCTCGTTAGGTGACAATGACCTTGCATCGCTGCACCATGCAACCGACACGGTATCAGCCGCCGCGCCGAAACCATATTTGCTTATCAATTACAAGCATTCGTTTTTTCCTCTCCCTTGCCAGCAAAGTTCAATGCATTCTCGGAACGCTCGTTGCTTACCTTTCAGCCCGAACACTCTTCGATTAGTCGTTCATCTTATCTGTCGCACCTTTACCGAGCTACCAACACAGGCGGACATGATTAGTCAAAATGCACAACACATTATCAATCCACGTTTTGCCTCTTCCCGAGCTTCTTCCGAGCCTACTCCGCAAGTGCCGGTCATGGCCTGCAACGTGATGGATTCGAAAATAGAGCTGCTGGTGGGTGCAACTGACCAACGACGTTATTCAGTGTTTGTTTGTATTGTGCTGCTGGTTGTTATTCTTTTCGGGAGACGGGTGATAATTCTCACGTAACAATTGAAAAGGGCGTAGCAGATTTTGTAAACGTAACCTGTAATGTCCTTTTCCGCACTAATCGAAGCTAGTCTGTGCAAACCAACAACACCATAGAGCAGGAGAAATGCTCTTCTACCCAACAGCGTTTTTGGTCTTGGTCAAGTTTTGCTTACAAACACTGATGGACCCTTCTCAAATGTTACGCGAAAATTGTGTGTACCCATATAGCCATTAGCCTCCTACAAATACTGAGAAAACGAAAGAGCGAGGGCGTCCACCCGGCTGGCTGGTCAGTTCAACGCAGCAGGCCACTTGATATTTCGATTATAAATGAGCTTCCGTGCGTGGTTTGAAGATCGGCAGCGTGGGGTGTAGGGGGGGGGGATAAGTAGGTGATGTTGCAAGGAATTTTCGAAGTGGTGAAAGAAACAAAAATATTTTCAGTAAATAAATTACTTTCACGAATACCGCGTGCCGTCGGGTACAGATGACGGACAAGCGTGACAGGCGGCGTGCAGCGTTGCCAGAACTACCGATTAATCGGTGTTGCTACCAATTGTTGACATGCATTCCGGGAAATAATTGAGACCAAAAAATATCGATATGTTGTTCAGAGCACTTTTTTCACAATCGTTTATTTTCGAGATTTGATTTCAGGCTATGGATCAAACCGCTATAGTATACTAAAATCCAATGCAAATACTTTGATTGGTCAGTTGTCAGTTTTTAAGTAAAATTAAATAACCGTTCATATGTAACGGATGCTTAGTCGATAAAGACGTAGCTACAAAACATGACCATGCAGGAGGTGGCTGGGTTCAATTCGCGGTGCAATCTAGGAATTTTACGGGTTGGAAAATTTCTCGACTTCCCTGGGCATGGAGTTTGATTCTACTTGCCATACAATTATACTAATGCAAAAATGGTACAGGCATCGAAAGCTCTCAATTAATAACTGTGAAAGTGAACAACAACACTAAAATGAGAGCACGCAATAAGCCAATATGCGATAAGCAATAAGCTTGAAATGCGAAAAGAAAGAAGATTTGAAGAGAATTGTTTGTCTCTAATTATTTTTTTTTTATAGTCACTTTAACGCGCTTGGGTCATTTGTGACTTATCCGGGGGTGAGATTTGAACTCGTGACTTTGGCGTGAGAGGTATGGATGCTAACCACTACGCCGGGGTCGCCCCCTTGTCTCCAATTAGTTGTTGCAAATGTTACATCTTTCCGTTAATTAGATCTGTGTCAATTTATTATTTGTTCAGGTGGTATTTTGTGCTACTTACCGACCTAAAAACCAACTATAGGAATTTTGACAGTGAGAGTAGGAGTATTTGTATTGAGGAAAACTGAATTTTGAGAAAGTCCTTCGGATCGAACACAGAAAAAGATTTTACAAAGTATCACCGAACGGATATTTTTAAAATCATTTTCTGTGCACGATCCGATGGTCGGCGAGCAACATCAGACTTTCCATGAAGTAATAGGAACTGCCCTTAAGAGCTCTGTAATTCCCCAAAGATCTCTTGACCAAGCTTTTTCGAAGGGCCACTCATATTAGAGATCCAGTTGCGTTGCGTTGATATAAATTTGACAGTTAGACAAAATATTAAGCTGTCACTTTGCCACAACACGTCAGGAGATTAGAATCTATAATTTTCTACAAGTTCTCTCTACAGCTCTGAAGTGCTTTTGACTTACCAGAAGTTGTGAATCTGTTCAGAAAAAAATCGGAATTCCATGTGAAAGTACTGAATTATTTCAGAAAGTTTGTAATCACTTCCACAAGTATGAAATCCCTTTGGAAAAGTCTGAATCAGTTTAACAATGTTGGAAATTACTCCACAAAGGACTGAATTACTTCAGAAACGTTTGCAATCACTTCCGTAAGTACTAAATCGAACTTCAAAAAAATCTGAACCAATTTAGAAAATAATGTAGTCACCTTGCAAATTACTGAATAAATTCAGAGAAGTTTTGAATATGTTCATAAACATTCGGAATTACATCGAAAAGTATTGAATTATTGCAGAAACTTTGTAATCACTTCCACAAGTACGAAATCACTTTAAAAAGTTCTAAATTACTTTGACAATGTTAGAAATCACTTCATGAAGTACTGAATTACTTCAAAAACTTTTGAAATCACTTCCGCAAGAACTAAATCGAACTTCGAGAAAATCTGAAACAATTTAGAAAAGAATGTATTCTGCAGAAAGTTTGTATTATTGCAGAAAGTTTGTAATCACTTCCACAAGTATGAAATTACTTTGGAAAAGTCTGAATCACATTAACAATGTTGAAAATCTTTTCTGAATTACTTCAGAAAAGTTTGAAATCACTTCAGTAAATACTAAATCGAACTTTCAAAAAATCTGAACCAATTTAGAAAATAATGTAGCCACCTTGCAAAGTACTGAATAACTTCAGAGAATGTCTGAATCTGTTCATAAACGTTCGGAATTACATCGAAAAGTACTGAATTATTGCAGAAAGTTTGTAATCACTTCCACAAGTACGAAATCACTTTGGAACAGTCTGAATCTCTTTAACAATGTTGAAAATCTTATTTCAGAAAAGTTTGAAATCACTTCAGTAAATACTAAATCGAACTTTCAAAAAATCTGAACCAATTTAGAAAATAATGTAGTCACTTCACTATGTACTTCATAACCTTAGAGAAGTTCTGAATATGTTCATAAACATTCGGAATTACATCGAAAAGTACTAAATTATTGCAGAAAGTTTGTAATCACTTCCACAAGTATGAAATCACTTTGGAAAAGTCTGAATCACTTTAACAGTGTTGGAAATCACTCCACAAAAGTCTGAATTACTTCAGTAGCGTTTGAAATCACTTCCGTAAGTACTAAATCGAACTTTGAAAAAATCTGAACCAATTTAGAAAATAATACTGGTGGAGGATCGACTGTATCGTTGAATATTTTATTGAACGGCTACGCAGTCTTTGTTAAATTAAACGAGTTTTTATTTACCCGACGTTTCGACACGGGGAAATAACACAATCCCCGTGTCGAAACGTCGGGTAAATAAAAACTCGTTTAATTTAACAAAGACTGCGTAGCCGTTCAATAAAATATTAAAAAATAATGTAGTCACCTTGCAAAGTACCGAATAACTACAGAGAAGTTCTGAATCTGTTCATAAACATTCGGAATTACATCGAAAAGTACTGAATTATTGCAGATAGTTTGTAATCACATCGAAAAGTTTGAAATCACTTTGGAAAAGTCTGAATCACTTTAACAATGTTGAAAATCTTTTCTGAATTACTTCAGAAAAGTTCGAAATCCCTTCAGTAAATTCTAAATCGAACTTTGAAAAAATCTGAAGCAATTTAGAAAATAATGTAGTCACTTGTATATAATTGTAATGTAGCACAATCACTTCAAAATCTTTTGAAATCACTTCCGCAAGTACTAAATCGAACCTCGAGAAAATCTGAACCAATTTAGAAAATAATGTAGTCCACGAAAAGTACTGAGTAACTTCAAAGAAAATCTTAATCTTTTCATATACATTCGGAATTACATCGAAAAGTATTGAATTATTGCGGAAAGTTTGTAATCACTTCCACAAGTATGAAATCACTTTAAAAAAGTTTGAATGACTTTAAAAATGTTGGAAATCACTTCACAAAGGACTCAATTACTCCAGTAACGTTTGAAATCACTTCCGTAAGTACTGAATCGAACTTCGAGAAAATCTGAACTAATTGAGAAAATAATGTTTTCACTTCATAAAGTACTTAATAACTTTAGAGAAGTTCTCAATATGTTCCAAAAAATTCGGAATTACATCAAAAAGTACTGAATTATTTTGGATAGTTTGTAATCACTGTTGTCCTGAATTACTTTGGAAAAGTCTGAATCACTTTAAAAATGTCGGAAATTACTTCACAAAGTACTGAATTACTTCAGAAAAGTTTGAAATCACTTCAGAAAAGTTTGGAATCACTTACGCAAGAACTGAATCACTGCGAAAATAATTGAAGCACTTAGGAATGACCTGAATCATTTCAGAAAAATTCTGAATCACTTTGGAAAATACTGCAAAACTTTCGGAAAGTTCCGACTCATTTCAGAAAGTACTGAATACCAGTCAGAAAAATCCGGAACTACTTCAGAAAGTACTGAATGACTTTATACCAGTTTTAAATCACTCCGGAAACCATTGAATCATTCTAGAAAGTTTGTTATCACTTCAGAAAGTACTGTATCGCTTGTTTTGACTGCTTGTTTGGAAAACCTTAATCTGTATTTTGCTCCGAAGAGCCAAAATCAATGGGTGCCACTGGAAACAATAAATCGACGCAAACTTTTCTGAAATAATTAAGTACTTCACGAAGTGATTCTGATCACTTCTTAAGCTATTCAGTACTTCCGAACCCGAGCAAGACCCGATAACCAACCGATGACATATGAATATCCTAATTAGGTTTGATACCTTACTTTGGTAAGCTTGTGTTATAAAAACTTGTTTTGATATCGAAATAATTTTTAATAAATCAAATAAATTCAACAACAAAAAAAAAGAACAGGACGTCATCTTTCAGGTTTTTTACAAAAACACTTAAAGAGTTATTGAATTGGTATTAGAAGACCTTTTAAATATCAAATTATGGTATTCTGGTATCAAAAGAACCGTTTGTTATACACCAATTATATAACTAAATTATGTATTATTTTCTCATTCTTAGAACATTGTTAAAGTATTATTTATGTCGTCAGGCTCATGAATACCATATTAAGGTTGCCAGTTATGCTAATATCATACCTGAATTTGGTGTTCATAAGTTACTGCTCTCCTGGTAAGTGATTCCCGAGCAGGAACCGATAGCTAATCGAAAACAAATGCATATCTTAATGTGGTATGAAACCATATTTTGGTATGCTTGTGGTATAACACCTTGTTTTGATATTATTCAGTTATCGAAATATTTTGTACAATATCAAATGAATACCAAAATAACAAAATGTGATCTTTCAGTTTTTAGACAATAACACCAAAAAAAGTTATTGAATTGGTATTAGAAAACCTTCAAAATAACAAGCTATGGTATTCTGGCATCTAAAAAAGCGTCTGTTATCCGTTTGTTATTGTAATAACTAAAATATGTATAAGTTCGTTATTCGTAGAACATTTTTGAGGTACTATTTTTGGTATTTTACCTCTCATGTCAGCCTCGTCAATACCATATGTAGGTTGCCAGTTATGCTATTTTCATACCTGAATTTGGTATCAATAAGGTATTTTCTCCTGCTCGGGTTATAAAAATTTATGAATTCCCGAGCAGGAACGAATATCTCGATACCTTAAATTGGTATGAATGAGCCTGACATAAGAGGTAAAATACCAAACAATAATACCTTTAAAATGTTCCCACAATACCATTCCAATGCCAAATCATGATAATGCAATACCAAAACAATACCACACTGGTATTCTTTTGGTATCCAAATATCATTTTTTGTTATTTATAAAGTATGTTGCATGTATTTTCTGGTATTATTCTTTAGTATTTTACCTCTTGTGTCATGCTGATCAACACCAAATTTTGGTATCATATCAGAATTAGGTATTCACTAGTTATTTTCTCCTGCTCGGGTGATTCAGTTCCTTCCGAAGTGATTCAGTTCTTTTCGAAGTGAAGCCGTACATTTCAGAAATGATTCAGTTCTTTCCGAAGTGAAGCAGTACTTTTTTAAGTGTTTCAGAATTTTATACTTTGCGAAGTGATTTTGAACTTTTATAAAGTGATTCAGTACTGTTTCTGATGGAATTTAGTTCTCTTAGAAGGGATTCTGAACTTTGATAATGTGATGCAGTACTTTCCGAAGGGATTGAGAAATTTATTGAAGTGAATTAGTTTTTTACGAAGTGATTCTGAATTTTGGTGAAGTATTCAGTACTTTCCAAAGTGACCGATCTGATCATTTCTGAATTGATACAGGTCATTCTTATGTTTCATTTAGGCTAAATTTTTTTTTATGAAATTATTGATTAATAAGAAAAGATCGTGAAGTTTGTGTTCGACACATAATAGGGTTAACTACCCTATTTCCAGCCATTAAGCATAACTCGCACTTAGACTTTCTTAATCTAGCGCAGCTTAGCACCAAACGGAATGTTATTATTACTGATGGCCTCCAAATGTATTTACCTTTCCGTACGTACCGTAAGATTTGATAAAAAAAAACAATTTTTTGAGACACTGCTTTTTGACGCCAAACTCGACCTAACGCATTGAAACGCCAATGAATTCACTTCGACCTATCGGATGAAGATAAGGATTGATTTGGTCGGATCGCTTCATTCGTATTTCAGAATACTGGGTGTAAACATTCATATCTTATTGACTTCGTTCGGTAGATTTTGAACTAAAGTATCGTACCAAACGCATAATTTACCTATTTAAGGCCGAAATCATGGATTTATTTGAAGTTTTCTCCTTGATAGGCCCAAAATGGGCGCTTAGGCCGAAGTATTATTATTATTATTTAGCTTTATTAAGGAGGCTTTCAGCCTTAGGCTGGTTCGCCTCCAATTAGGCCGAAGTAGTTCTCTACCCTACTAGTAAATTTTTCTACAAGAGAGTCACAATAAGCGATTTTGTCATTTATCTCACCCACTCTTTGCGAAGAGGCGATCATAAAATCGCTCATTGTGACTCTGTCAAAACTTAATTTGCAGGGTTTATGTGCATTACATTTTTTTCTTTTTACTCAGACTTAAAAAATATCATCATAATATCTTATTATTCCATAACTTTATAAAACATGTTTTTTTTTTATCCAAAATGAATGCAAGGCACATTGCTTTTATGAAGTGAATCAGTAGTTTTTGAAGTGATTTAGAACTTTTCTGAAGTTATTTCGTTTATTTTTGAAGTGCTTCAGTACTTTTCGATGTGATTTCTAATTTTTCTAAAGTGAATCAGTACTTTTTCATGTTCCAATTATGGAAATTCTATCTTCCCCAAGCACGTTTTTCGATAATCTTTTAGGCGATTCTAAACTTTTGGGGGGAAAATGCAAATATTAAAATTAGAGTTGCAATACTTTAGGACGGGTAGTGTTGATCAATATTTATGCACCCAATATATGTTTATTAAGAATAATAATAATGATACTAATGGAGTAACCATCAGTAACATTGCAAGTTTTATCGAGGTTTTAAAGCATTCTACAAGTCTAAAACACGGTCTACAGGACCCTCATAAAACCCAAATTGCTACTTGGAATGAGTAATCAGCATGACAAGTCCTAATGCTTGTGCTGTTTGATTTAAGTTCTTTGATTGATATCATGTTGGAATGAATTTCTTCACAGGATCTCTAAGAATTCACATCTCTTTTGATATTTGACTACAGATTTTTTTTCTACCGAGTAATTGAGATCTCGATGAGAGAGATAATCACAATACCACTCAACTCTTCCAAACAAACCGAAACATTCCAACTCGGTCACGCTCGGGCACCCTCCAAAAATAAAAGCTACCACCCAAGTGGCTCCAACCCTTTCTGGAACCCGTTGAGAAATAAAAGCACTTACACATTGAATCCAACTTTGTTCGGCATTGAAAAATTGGTTCAGGATGAAATTCCATCCATCGCCTCGTGTCGCCTCAATAGTACCGGAATTATTCGATTCCCTTCCCCTCCCTCGTCTGTCATCCATCAAACCTTTGCTTGCCTTTCGTCGAGCCATCATCAAACAAAACGGACCCGAGAAAAATGAGGTTTAATTTCAAATTTTTCTGATCATGAAATTGTGTTGCTGCTCCATTGTAATTCGAGAAAAGTACGGTCAAACCGAGTGTTTGAGTAAGATAGAGGAGCTGTGGACCGAGAAATGGAACAAGCCGAAGTACATCATCATCATCATCACATGTTTCGAACTCAGGATGGATGGAAACGTACGGCAACGAAGACGACGACGACGACGACGGGCACTATAAAAATAAATAATTCTTTATGGGTTTTGGGGTTTCAATTCTTCAACACGTACACGCGCGAATTCGATACACACCCGCCGGAGCCTCTTCCTTAGCTGCTCGAACTCATATCGGATCGGATCGGTAGTGGCAAGAAGAAGGCGAGATATGAAAAATCATCGGCCTCTGGCCGGAGTGAGACGATTTATTGGGCCTCTGGACCTGGAACTGTGCACTGGAGATGATGATGACGAAAAACGAGAACCATGATCGAGCGATGATGATAGCAGAGTAGTACACTACTGCTGCCACGACACACATGTAGCCGATGATTTAGGGGAGGCCATAAAAAATAATTTGATTGCCTTCATTTCGGAGTGGAACCTCTGCGCCATACACAATCTAGGAAATCGGTCGGAAGGGTTGAGAGGTGCGGGGATGAATTCAGTCGTGTCAGGTCAGCCCAGGGCCAGATGCAAGTAATTCCAAGACAAAACGAGGTTAGGTCTCACTCTCGCACGTATCGCTCTGACCGGTAGGGCACACCGTTCGGACGCAGACGGACAGAATCGAACCCGTCACTCAAAAATCAATTCCCGTAGATTTATTGGACGGGGAGCTGGAAAACTAATTTGTCCGCTGTCAGATTGCTGAAATTCTCCGGGAATGATTCATGGGACTCCAAACAAACACGACCGTGGGGTAATCCTCTGACCTTACCCACACGTCGTCGGATCCACACAAATGCATTTTTGGTGTCCGAAGAAAAGAAGGAAGACGAAACACAGACAAAAGACATTCATGTGCTTGTCTAGGAAACCGCTCCCCGTAGGTTGGTACCTATAGAATAAAACAAGATTAATGACTCTATTGGCATGCCACCGAAAATATTTCAACAACTTGTCTCCCACATTCTACAGGGTCTGGCGGTTGGTCGGTCGGCCAGCCGGTCGTTGGGCGAGCTGTAATCGTTCGTGTTGTTGTTATTGTTGCTGGGTAAGAAGGAAATGGTAAACAAGTACTTCCTCGTGAAACGGAAAGAAATTGAAGTGAAAGGTGAAACAAATGTGTTTTCGAGCAAACAACGGGGAATGTACTTGGGTGTAGTTATTTGAGATTGAAAAGATGAATTGTGCCACGTTCAGTCTAGAGAGTTGTAACATCAAAGGTCAACCACACAGACTTAAATATCCACCAATTCAGACCATTGCCTGCGAGGCTCACTTCCGGAAATCAGTTCCGAACGGACGCAAGTCATAATCAAATATAGCCAAAAACCTCATCAGAAACCCATTAGATCCCAAGCAAGCCGATTCGAGTAGAGCACCCCAGCATCACCGTCGGTCGACCTTGGCCTACCTTGTGCCGGTACCGATGCCTAAAGTTACGATCTAAATTCCTACCGACCGACCAACAAACATGTTTACTATTCTCAACGCGCAGAACCCTCCACACTGACTGGCGCAAGATCGACCTATTATACCGAAATTAAGCCGTAATCGAAAACACAGCCAGGCAATCGGTCATCTTCAGCCTCACCACCAGTCAGTCATTGCGAAATAGAAGTTAAGAACTCCGCTAAGCTAGGTATCAGACCGGCAACGGTTCATGAATTTTTCGGAATCACTCTTTGCTAATGATGCGGTATTTCATGTTTTTTTTTTGTGCGTTCAACTCCGCTCGGCTCTGCCGGAAAACTCGACCCAGTCAGCGGCAGCACCAATTCTGCTTAGCGCTGAAAAGTCAAGGCCGTTTAATAATGAGCCAAGTACGTGTGGGGCGTTAGACTGGTCGCTAAACTCGCTCTCAGTGCAAAAGGGCTGTGAGGTGCTCCGGTTGAGTTGAACCATTCTAAAGTTTCAAACCGAAGGAAGATGCCATTTTCCAGCATTCTCTCAAGCCGAAAGAGAATTAATCACACCCGGTGACTCCTAAATCAGTGAGCACGACTGCCAGTTGACAGCCGGAAAAAAGTTATGACCAAGAAGATACAAAGAACTTGGAGGTGGTGGTGCAGCAGCAGCAGCAGTCGTGAAGCGCATTGAACTTGAACAAAATACCGGCCGACTGACTGACTGACTCCTCCGGTTGAAGTCAAGTGCGAACAAGCAGCGACCGACCGAGCGAGATCAATGTCATTAACATTTAAAAATCCGTCCAACCGACCGAATTCTGCCCGCGAGCTAAATTGTAAGCAGCGACAGCAAAAGATGTGAACGAACCTAGACATACAGGTAGACGAGGAAAAAGACGACGGCAGGCAAAAGCGAAACCTGCTGAAGAGCTGCCCCGGTATGGCAACAAATTGTGCTGTGTTCGGAAATGTTATGAGTCTTGGCGGTTGGTAGGGGTGCTGCTATTAGTCAACCTCGACAACGTTTGTGAGCCAGTAGAACTCACGAAAAGTTTGCGAGCAAAATTCAGAAAGGAAACTGCGTGGCGGCAGGCAGCATTCAAAAATATCCAATTCCGAACGTGCTGCGTTCAAGTTCAATTGCAGGTCGACGACGGGGCAGAGAGCTGGATTGCATTGAAAGATTACGATGAACTTGCACGGTGTCGTCGGCCGGTCGGTCGATTGGTTGGGCTGGAGTGCGTCAGTGAACTGTAGGTAATTGACAGAATTGCTGCTCGCTGCTCGAAGGAAGTCGCCCGCCCAAGAGCCTCCTGTTGGGCAAATGGAATCGCAGTTGAATGGGAGATATAAAAATTAAACACGTACCCAAACAGAGCCTGCACAGAGTTCTGTGTGTTGTTGGCTCGGAAAACGGGAAACAGGGGCCACAGAGTGCGTAATAAATGATGATAGTGGCTTGTAATAACAATAACGATAAATACTCATAAGTACGGGCTTAGATAATGGGAGATGGTGGAGTGAGGAAGGTGGCGCCAAGGAAGAGGACGTCGTTGGCCGTTGTGATCGTGGTCGTTGATGTTCCTGTGAGTGAGCAATGGATGCGCGTGTAAGCGATTATTTGTCTCATGTGGAGCGCGGCGGCGGCGGCGGCGGCGGCGGTTGCCGGTCCTTATTTCTTTCAAGTTGATAAGAATTGTAAGTGCGAGGGAACCGACGACAGCTATCGAGAGATCATTAATACTGCAGGAGCCGACAGCCGCCCATCACACGGGGTAGAGGGCTTAGCCGACGATTGGAATGTGCCCACTGAGCTTGGATAGTCGGTAGGTTACCCTCGCTGGGGAAAAATATATTCTACAGTTGGATCATACTCTGTAACGACGCAGACGCAGATTTCTCGGAGGTAGTTGGACTGGTTAAAATGGAATCATCTCTATTTTAATTTTATTGGACTTAGATGCCTACCGATTTTTATCCCGATGGGACATTTGGAATTGCGAACAATTGTTTCCATCAAGATATACTATTCATCCACTGTGCTCGTAAATGGCTTGACCTATTTTGGTACAACTGCTACCATTTGTTTTGCATCTGGCTCCGACAGAACTCTATTGATTTTTTTCTCCAATCAGTCATTTGATTCCGGAGATATAACCCGTTTCAGAAGGTATGGGCACAATTTGATGTTGAGATAAAAACACTGTTTTCTTATCGAGCTTCATATGTTTGCATGTGCGTGAACTCTTTAATCTAACAGAAGGTGGTTTTGGATGAAACCTTTAATTTGCTTAACACCATGAAGCTCATGAAGAATCCACGGGGAATAGATTCAATACCGAAGGCTGCGCTGCTTAAGGCTATTACACCTGTAATACCGGAGCCCAAGTAACAATTCTGGGAATTGTTGCCAGAGAAAAAAAAAACTCCCAACCATCATGAACATTTTTGAAAATAAATAATACTTATTTCGTTAATATTATACTCAAAACTATGCCTCAATATTATTTCTAAAAAAGACATGCTTTTCTTTTTATTTAGAGTCACATTATACACATTTTGTCACGTATCTAAAGTTGATGATATGGAAGGGACTCTTGTGCCTTTATTTTTAATACGGGACAGATCATGTTTGTTACTTTTTCTTCAGAACAAATTGTTGGTTTTTTTTAATGAATAATAATCAGCTTGCAAAATAAGGTGTTTTGGAGTGAAAAAAAAAATCAAATATGGCAAAAATTCATATACGCCTGATATGCCATAAAAGGGCAGTATACCTTAAAAAAAAATCTAAATATCGCATTAAATATGTGTTTCTCACTCACTGTTCATGGAGATTGCTAAAAAGATTTTAGTGCAAATGGATTCGAACTGTATGTATCTATCATTCATAGAGTTCTAGTGAATTTGATCTCGATTAGACATTTGGTTCCACACATATCAGCACATATGTGAAATTTTGCCATTAATCTTTTTATTAACTGTTCCCTTGTAGCAATATGGGTTTTGTGAGGCTTCTGTAGATCATCATTAATACTTGTGGAATGCTAAGGTGATACTCTAAGGAAGCCTTAGCGTGAAACTTCAAAGGCACAAATGTCAGCTTCCACAAAACATACAAATTTGATATTGCTACTCTCTGTTTGTAGTAGCACAGCAAACAAGGAGTAGCAATTTCAAATTTGTATGTTTTGAGGAAGCTGACATTTGTACCTTTAAAGTTTCACGCTAAGGCTTCCTTAGAGTATCACTTGCAACGTTACTTGGGCTAGGACATCCACCAAAAGAAAATGATGAGCATAATGTCTGTCTCACATCAAATTCGCTTTCCACAATCCTCCTTTGTTGGCATTGATTCTGGCATATCGTGCATCCCCACCTTTACTTTAATTCAGCTGACCTGACGCTAGCTGGTCCCTATTTGCTTGAACTTCTGCTATTTTATTTTCTGCTTTTACAAATCTTAACAATTGTACTCACGCACATTTGGGCCACCGATACCAGCTGCACACCAGGACAATGCATAGATGCCGACAATCTATGTCCTACGCCATTTTAGAATTCAATATGCCCGTGATCGGGTTCAACAAAAAGTGTCAAATACTATAACATTTTCTGAACGGAGACGACTCGTAGATGCCGAAAGTTGATATTCGATGCCATTTGTAGAGTATTTGACACTTCTTCTGAAATCGGAAGCCACCGCCTTGAATTTCAAGATGACGTCGGACACCGATTTCCGGTCTCTAGATGTAACCTCGATTGCAAAAATACCCACATTGATGGGTATTTGACACTTTTCTGATCCAAAGCTGGAATCTTAGATTTTAAAATGGCGTCAAACATCGTTTCTGGCCTCTAGACGTTACTGGGGTTTAGATTTTTGGCATCTACGTGTCATCCCCGTTCGGAAAATACCCATATTCTAGAGTATTTGACACTTTTCCTCAAATCGGAAGCCGTCATCATGGATTTCTAAATGGTGCCGGACATCGATTTTCATTCTCTAGACGTAATCCCGATTCCAAAAAAATCTCTAGACGTCATCCCAGTTCTAAAAATTCTTATTTTGATGGATATTCGACAGTATTTCAAACTTTTCTCAAATCGGATCCTGCCATATTGGATTTCAAAATGGCGTTGGATATCGATTTTTGATCTGTAGACATCATCCTGATTCCAGAAATACCTATCTTGATGGGTATTTGCCAGCATTTCCCACTTTTTATTAAGCTGGAAGCTGGCATCTTGGATTTCAAAATGGTGTCGCATATCAATGTTCAGTCTCTAGACGTCACCCTGATTCCAAAAATACCCTATTGATGGGTCGGCTTCAGTATTTCACACTTTTTCTGTCATCGATTTCTGGTCTCTAGACGTCATTCCGATTCCAAAAATTCCCATATTGATGGGCATTTGTCAGTATTTTGCACTTTTTCTGAAATCGGAATCCGTCATATTTGATTTTAAAAAGCGTCGGTCATCAATTTCTGGCCTATAGATGTCATCACGTTTTTAAAAATACCCATATTGATGGGAATTTGACAGTATTTCCCACTTTTTCTGAAATCTGAAGCCGAATATTTGATTTATAAATAGCGTCGATCATCAAATTCCAGCCTTTAGACGTCACTCCGATTCAAAATATACTTATATTGATGGGTAAACAAACCACCCGACAATGATACATTTGACATCTTCGTGCACAGATCTATGCGAATGCGCTTATATGAACCGAGTGGACTATCAACAAAAGTCAGAAAAACTGAGCGAATTTGGATCAAACCGCTTCGCTTCAATGCGAAAATAAGTTGACAATGAAACATGAAATGAACACGAGCCAAGCTAAATCAAACAGCATGAAAACTGATCGAAAGTGGTTCCGTTGATGTTGCAGAGGATCTGCTCGATGAGAAGACAGAATGACTTTCAATTGATAGTGATGGTTGGCAGCTTCGGCGTCACTTAACGATTTTCGATTGAAAGTGACTTTGAAGTGAAGTGAAGATGTAATAAAAGGTTCCATCTGGCTCTGTATCACCGATATTTTTACTGCGACCGGAGCTAGCGCCGTGTCAATCAGGTCACTAATTTCCAAATCCTCTGTAAGCAGCAATTCACACCGTCTTGAACCAGAGGTTGCACATACTGAACACTTAACACTAGATAACGGATAACACACAACACCCAGTAGGGAAAGATCCTTTTACAAAAAGTTCCTCCGGCTGTTGTGGGAAATGAGCCCTCACTTCACGGCACACATAATTGGCGTTGACGGCACCGTTGAAAAATCGTCTCTTCTAGCAAAAATTGACAGTATTTAATGGGAATTTTCGGTGGAGTGAAGAGATGGGTCAAAGGCCGCCAAGTTTCACGCACAGTCTGACGTTTGCTTACAAAATTTACCATAGGAGTAAAGAGCTACAGAGTCGCCGTCAACGCCAATACGCTTGAACGATGGGTGACGCCCCTAACCACACATTATCCACACTTCAGAAAAATTGAAGCGTTTGTTGCCTAAAATGGGATATGCCAATAACGGAATGTTCCAAAATTAGAACGTGCCAAAAGCGGAACACTACTGTACTAGATATTGACCTGTTTTCAAAATAAATATTATACATGACTTTTTAAAACTTGCCCAATTTTAGTAGGATCCACTCAGATCAGTCAAAACTGAACAACATCGACCATAATCTCAATCACTTGAGTAAGTTAAGTTTGGACTGATCTGAGTAAATTCTACTTAAATTTGGTTTGTTTTGAAATAGACGGACTAGACCTGTGCGCCGTTCCATTCATCGGCGGCGGTGGCGGCGTGGAAACTATATTTGAAATGTTGACGGCGGCGTAGCGGCGTTATGCTGATCGGAGTGCATCGGAGTTTTATCATGGTGGCTGTCAAAATGTCTCATTTTAATCTTGAAATTAAACCAAAATATTGCATTACTGTGTATGTGGTTTGTTACAATTAATGCCATAATAAATTTTCTACCGAAATACCACCGCAGTGAATGGAACTATTTCTCAAGGTGGTTCTTGCAGTAATTTTAATATTCGTGTATTCAACAGCCTAGTCAGTTAATGTACGGTATCAGGAAGCTGATGGTAGCGGGTTCGATCAACAGCCCAGTTTAGAAAATCTTAAGGGTTCAAAATTTCCTCAACTTTCATGAGCATAGAATTGAATGCAGTGCTGCAAAATTTCGACAATACACGGTGATACTCAAAATTCTGCTTTGGTCACTCGTTTGAGGTAACAGTCATCGTCAAGGCAAACCATGTCAATTGTCAGTAGCATTTTTGTCAGTGACGAACATGTGCTGATTTGTTTATTAGCTAATTTTGAAATGAAATTAAATGGCTTGAGCAAAACAATTACATGGAGCCATTAAAGTAATTAAGCATCTAGGGTAACCAACTTGAATTGGACCCCTACATATTTTGGACCCTTTTCATATATTTTCCTCGCTTACTGTCTAGTTTCTTCAAATTCATCTGGGTTGCTGTTGTAATTACATTCTTTCAATTACTTGCTATGTCTCAAGATCATTAGTTCACCTAAAATTGCTTACAATTGCTCAATTTATGCAGTTTTAGAAAATGTTATCGAAAAAGTTTCACGTTTCGACGTTTGTCAAGAGGAATCGGCGTTAGTGGACTTGTTTTAAATTTGGTCTAAAATATACAATTCAATGATTTTTTTTATCAAATCAGTTTATCTGACTTTGGAAGATGTATTTCACGTGTTTATAAAGATTTCACCTTAAGATTTTACTTAAAAAGTATTAAATAAAAAGTGTCCAAAAAAGATCGTAAAAAAATGTTACCAACTTATTTTGGACACTTATCAAATGAGAATCATCAAAAGAGCGACAAAAAAAATTCCGGTTGGTCGATCGTGCTATTATCTCAGATTTCTGATTAAATTGGTAAGTAAATCAATCAAAATTATATGAATTCATTGTTTTTAAATATATTTCTTGTTTATCAGGCGATTCAAAATGGGAAAAACGGCAAAACACGTAGAGTGGTCCACTCTGAGTTTTCCTAGTTTTCCTAGTTCCTAGTTTTCCACAAAAGTTTTCCTATCTCCCAAACGCATTTAACTAAGGGGCTGTTCATAAACTACGTAGACGCTTTGGGGGGGTGGGAGCGCTTGGCAGATGTCTACGGTCCATACAATTTTTTTTTAATTTTGTGTTTGAGACTGTCTTCTACGGAAGGGGGGGGGGGGTTGAAATCTCTCAAAAACCGTCTACGTAGTTTATGAACAGCCCATACAAAAAATAATATGGACTGCAAGCATAGAGTCAGGTCTCCGTATTAAGATTTACTTCTGAATGATTTTTTTTTTATGGTATGATCAGTTGTTTCCTTATGTTATATTATATTTCCTCCGTTACTCGCGCCAACTTTTGTAACACGAGTACTCACGCGTTGTACTTTGTACAACAGTGTGAGTTTTCCATTTCCATTTTGCAGCCGAGCTACCAATCGATCTGAAATCAACGAGTATTCCTCAAAAAACTTGCTTTTAACTAAACAAGCTAAATATTTATTACAGTTAACCCCCAAAATATGCGGATAATAGAGAAAATGTAATTGGAAACCGCGTAAATGGTGTCTATACTTCGAGGGTTCTGACTTAATTGGTTACAACATGGAATATCTCGAGATCCTGACCAGATAGAAAGTTACTGTCTTCGAAAAAGTTGTTCAGGAGTTCAAAGCCTATAGTTCAGAATTTTTTCACTATATGGTGCTAGTATATACGTGAAATTCTCATATAAAATATCTCGAAATCCTGATCATATAAAAAGTTACTGTCTTCGGCAAAGTTGTTCAGGAAGTCAAGGCCTTTTTGCTGGTGGACTTAAGTTCAGAGTTTTATCACTTTGCAACGCTAGTATACATGAGGAATTCTCGCATATAAAATATCTCTAGATCCTGACCAGACAGAAAGTTACTGTCTTCGGCAAAGTTGTTCAGGATGTTAGGATCTTTTCGTTGGTGTACAGTAATTCAGAATTTTCCCTTTACGTGGCACTAGTATGCGGGTCATTTAGAGATATTTTATATGCAAGGATTTCACGTGTCTTTTAACGTCACCTAGTGAGAAAATTATGTACTTTCCACCAACGATAGGGTTTGATCTCCTGGACATTTTTCCGATTACAGTACATTTTTAGCAGGTCTTGAGATATATCATATGTTAGAATTGCACGTATATACTAGTACCATGAAGTGAAATATTCTGAACGACCGTCCACTAGCCAAAAGGCCTTGACCCCCTGAACAAGTTTGCCCAATACAGTAACATTCTAGCTGGTCAAGAACTCGAGCTATTGTATATGCGAGAATTACACGTATATACTAGCGCCTCGTAGTGTGAAATTTCTGAACTACTCCACCAACGAAAAGAGCTTGACTTCCTGAACAACTTTGCTGAAGGCATTTACTTTCTATCTGGTCAGGATCTAGAGATAATTTATACACGAGAATTTCACATGTATACTAGCACCATGAAGTGAGATAATTCTGAACTATTGTACACTAAGAAATAGGCTTTGACCTCCTGAACAACTTTGCCGAAGACAGTAACTTTCTATCTGGTCAGGATCTCGAGATATTCCATGTTGTAACCAATTAAGTCAATCCCACGTAGTATGGACACCGTTTAGGCGGTTTCCATTTAAATTTTCTCTATTATCCGCATTTTGGGGGTTAATTGTAATCAAAGTTTAGCTTTTTTAGTTCAAAACAAGTTTTTTGAGGAATACAAGTTGGTTTCAGATCGATTGGCAGCAACAAAATGGCAATGGAAAACTCATATGTGTTGTACAAAGTACAACAGCGCGAGTAACGGGGGGTTAACTTTTATGCATACCGTAAAACGGGGGGTGTAATTGATCAGCGGGGCAAAATTGATCGCTGAAATTTCTCGTGATATTTTTTCATGTGTAACATGTTTTTCGTTACTAAGCGTACGAATGTATATTTGTATACATTGTAAAAATATTATGCATAAGTACAATATTGGGTATACTCAGCGATCAAGTTCACCCCGCTGATCAATTTCACCCCGTTTTACGGCACCTTCTTTGAAAATTTTCCCACCTAGACGGACCTAACAAATGCGAGATAGGAAGAAGTGACCATCGTAATTAATTTTAGGCTCATAGGTTGAAAGAACTTCAGCATGTCCAAAATATATTCGTTCCCATTCAGTGTGTCCAAAATATATTATGGACACTGTCCAAAATCAAGTGGAAGGGTCCAAAATATGTGAATATCATGATGTGAAAAGAATTATTTTTCGAGTATATATCAATAAATAAAACATCTAGTGACATTTTACATCCAAGATGAGTAGCTTTCAAACACAACCGCATGTAAATTGCATAATAATAATAAACAAATAATATTATTTTGACATAAACGTGATCTCACTTCCTCTAGGGGTCCAAAATCAGTTGGTTACCCTAAGTGAAAAACAATTTTGTCAATATCGCTCAAAAGTCTGTCAATGACAATGACAAATCTCAGCACTGATTGAATGGAAGTGCTTCAAGAACAGGAAGTTGAGAGCAGGTTAAACTCTGGCGTGAGAAGCGTCAAATCAAGATCAAGTAACATGCATTTAGAAAAATACGACTTTATCAATGTTATTCGGATAAATGCTCAATCTCTGTTAAAATATAAGAACTCGTAGAAATACGTGAGATACACATCACTTACATGTCCGGTTGGTTTTAGAGACAAAAGGTAAAAAGGCAAAAGGCAGAAAGGTAAAAGGCAGAAAGGTAAAATGTCGAAAGGACAAAAGGTCGAAAGACAAAAGGTCGAAAGACAAAAGGTCGAAAGACAAAAGGTCGAAAGACAAAAGGTCGAAAGACAAAAGGTCGAAAGACAAAAGGTCGAAAGACAAAAGGTTGAAAGACAAAAGGTCGAAAGACAAAAGGTCGAAAGACAAAAGGTCGAAAGACAAAAGGTCGAAAGACAAAAGGTCGAAAGACAAAAGGTCGAAAGACAAAAGGTCGAAAGACAAAAGGTCGAAAGACAAAAGGCCGAAAGACAAAAGGTCGAAAGACAAAAGGTCAAAAGACAAAAGGTCGAAAGTAGGTGTTGGCTCTTGTTCACTCGAGTGTGGAGTGTTTGATTACGAATGAAAAAAAAGACACACACACACACATTCGATCATGCAGTGTTCGGGTTGGCCTCTGGCCAATTTCTACTGGAAAATATGCGTGCATGCTTCTGGAATTCGCACCTGCACATTGAATATGGATTGATCTGGTGAATTAAATTCATTTGAAAATTTTTCTTTATTTTTGACGTAGGACTACGTCTGTGATTTCTATATTTGGGTACACTTTGTGAAAACCAAAAATGGAACATGTAACAAAGTTAGGAAAGATTTTGAACGTTAATAACTCAGCTGCCCCTGGACCGATTTCAGTAATTTTATCACCAATCGATCAGATATATTTCTACGAATCTTTTTAATTCAAGACTTTTTCATTTTTCATAATTTCACTATTGAAAATTGCACGAATGTGCAACTGTTGCTTTGCTTATTAAAATAATCACCGATTGCCCGCGAGAAAAAGCGATTTCCCTAACACAGATTTCAAAGTTGAATTCCATCCGGTCAATCACCGCGTACACAATGAAAGGCTCTCCGCAAGCAGCTAGCTACCAAGGCTGGCCTCAACCGCTGATCGGATTCAGTTCCAATCACCGTGTGTGGTGGTGTCCGGTCGTCGGAATCAGCAGTGCTTTCGGCGCGTGGCGTTGATCATTGTTCTCCAGTACACAACGAAAGGCTGCCTGCAAGCAGTAAACTGCAGTCCACATGAGCATCCATAGAAAGAGGAAGAAGCCACACCGCTATTGATGGGAGTCAGTAGCTCTTCGTGAGTCGCCTTGGGCCATCCATACCAAGTGTGCCATCCTTATTCCAAACAACAAACAGCTCACCAGCCTTATGTGTGTTTAACACCCTAATAGCTCAGCATTACTCAACCATGACGACAAAACGGTCCTTTTCGGGACCACCATAAATTTGTAAAAGAGTATTTTTTGGACATGTGTCAAGGTCATTAGGGCGTAACAGCTTTTGTAAGCAATGACTTCTTTCGATGATGTCTTGAAAGTCAAGGCTCGCCCACGCAAATCAACATCACCATCAGGTAGGGTAAGACTTCCACTACCCGACGGTAATGTTAGTTTGCGTGGGCGTACCTTGAATTCCTAAAAATCATCGAGAGAAGTCATTGTTTACAAAACCTGTTACGGCTAATTCCAGCTCTATTTAGATATGTTTAAATCTAACGTAGCATGCACTTTAAGGCAATATTGGGGGTGGGATTTCAAAAACCAAAGTCGCTCGCGGCATGAAAGTGGTTTGATTTTGATTCAGAGATGATGGATTTTAATTCTTAATGCGCCAATCGATAGTATTTTTTCTACGAATCTGTTAAAATTTCGAAATGTCACTATTGGAAATTGAACGGAAGTGCAACTGTTGCTATGATAATTAAAATTATCACCGATTGCCTGCGTACTCAAATTTCAAAGATGAATTGTATGTGGTCTCACCAAATGGTGTTCATTCAATCACCGTGTGGTGAGCTCACATGAGCATCCATAGAAAGAGGAAGAAGCTGCACCGCTAATGATCGGAATCAGTAACTCTTCGTGAGTCGCTGTGGGCCATCTATGTCAAGCGCGTCATACTAAAGAGTATGAACAGAGAGAACCCCTCTCAAATTCCTATTCCTACACAAAACACAAGCTCCAGTTGCAGCAGTTAACAAATAATATTTATTATATAAGACCACGTAGTCCTACGTCACCATCGCGCACAACCCCATAGGACTGTCCCTTGTAGTTTTTCTATCTCATTATTATTGCGAGATAACCTCGATCAAACATAACTTATTGCAAATTTCGCTTAAATTTACATGAAATATCGTGTAAAATTACGCTAAATCTAGCATGAACAGCGTCCTTATGGGCCATTTGGAAGGTTTTTATGTTACTTAAATTAGAGTGTTCAATAATTTATGTGATCTAACCTTTACTTGGTCAAATATGAATATGTTTGTGTTTTAATCGAGTGTTAATTTACATAGCGGTATATAACTTGGATTGACAGCTTGATAATTAATGAAGTTTAACAATGCTCACCAACGAAACTCCCCAAATAGCCGGCTCACAGCTCTTCCGCTTTGTGCTTCCTGCACCTCCGACCGTACCTACACCGATCTGCAGTAGTCCAGTTTGCCAGTCGACTGACTGGCGACGACGACGACGACGACCGATTCGTCAACCGAAAAGCGCATACGCAGCAGCAGGGAACACAAACTCCCGAGAAGCCCAACAATTATATTGATTGATGATGGATTCATTTAACGATTTCCAGTTTTTATTCCGCTCGTTACCATTGACAGTATTATTATTGCTTTCGTATCATCCTGGTGGTGGCTGCAGGGCGGTAGCATCGACGGAGATCGTGCCAAAAATGATGCGAAGCCAGCGATTCCCGGCATCCTCAGCTTGAATCCCGGATGATTAAGCTTTGATAAATCGTCTCTGTCGTGCAGAGGATTTTTGCGTGAGCCTTCTCATTTCGCTTCCTCGTGTGATTATTCGTGGAAAAAAAAGAAGCTCCACCATCATTATTATCCTACAAGTGAAAATTGAGAAATAAGTCATGAGCATTTCCAGCCCAAAACGCAAACCGGTTGGTCATGAGTGTTTCCGATTTGAATGAAACATTTCTCACGTGTTCGCTGCTACTAATGGTTGCATTTTTCATTTAAATATGATTTTTTCCTCCAGAGTAACTTTTGAAAAGGGCGTATAAAAAATGGATTATTTTTTTTTCAAAAAATCATAACATGAAAACTATTGATCTGATCAAAATGGCATATGAGAAAAAGTTTTAGGTAGTTAAATTATCTTTGCGGAAAAAAATACACTGAAAGAAAAACTTAGTAAATTAGTATTTAAAAAACGTAAAACGATGATTATCTCAAAACACCCCCCCTTCGATCTTTATAATTTTTTTTTTCAAAAAAACTGAAAAAATGCCCTAATATTTGGTGAAGAGTGTATAATGGTAACTTTCTTAAAATTTTTTTTATAATTTTTGAAATTTTTGTTGGTTTTTACAAGTTAGTGAAATTGCATATTTTTTAGTAAAATAGTAATTTATTTGGATTTTACGCATAATTTTCAAAAACATTGCATATAAAAACTTTTTTCCTAAGTCCAGCCGTTCTCAAGTTAATGCAATTTAAAAAAAATAATTATAATAATTTTCTACATTTTGGGCCATTTTCAAATGTTAGTCGTGATGTCCAGCAACGAGATGTTTTTCCATGAATATATATTAAAAAACAGACAATTCATTCTCAAGTATGGTAGCTGTCAGACTTACCCGTTTCTATTTAGACGCAGCGGAAAAGAAACAAGTTTATAAGTACTACTCAACTACTAATACTCTCAAATATACCCAAATAATCAACAAACAAACTCATGTGACTTTTTTCTGTCCTCTATTAGTTGTATACCTGGATAGAATTGTGTATGTCATAACAGAGGCTCAAAACATAAACAGGTAAACAAATCGACAGTGAGCATTCATAAGGGCGTACAAGCGATGATCGATTCTCTTCATCGATTTTCTCTTTTGTTATTAACTCGCTAGATTTAACGTTTATCGGTACGTTTGTTGTTGCTTTTGATAGCCAGTACAACCTCTTACAACTCTGCATTGAACAAATTCTAAAAAATTGTTTCGCTTAGCTGGAGCAAAGAGAAAAACGATGAAGAGAATCGATCATCGCGTATACGCCCTTATGCATGCTCACTGTCGAAATATGTTATTAAACCTGTAATTGAGATAAATTCTCTGACGTATACCATATTGTGCCTTAAGAGCTCATCCCGCGATATCACAACTACATAAAAAGGCACCCCGTGGAGGCTTCTTACACTCACACTTAAAAAAGTTTGCTATAATCAATTGTACCTAATGAAGATAGGTATAATGTCAACATTGTAATTATTCTGCTACATACATATGTATATATATATATATATATATTGGGACGATCTTCACCTGTTCCATTCAGTTCATCTCTCTTAGCGTTTCAAGTTAAAAAGCAAGTAGTTTTTTACGATGGATAACAATTTCAAGTGTTGTAAACCTCCACCTAAATCAATTTCAAAGCATGACACAGTAGCAGTTCAGTTGTTTATCTCAAAATTATTAGAATTTTTAAAGTTGCAAATAACAGTCCAAAAGTGTATTTTTATGTCAGATGGAGCAGCATCACAATACAAAAACATAAAAAGTTTTGCTAGCCTTTGTGGATTTAAAGATAAGCATAATGTAGAAATTGAATGGCATTTTTTGCAACTTCACCCGGCAAAGGTTCTTGTGATGCGATTGGCGGTACCCTTAAGAGAATGGCAACACGAGCACCCTATAACGAACCCTTAACAACTGTACGACTGGGCAAATAGTCGTAAAGAAGATCTTCAAACAAAAATGTCATTTTGTTATGTTTCTACGGATGAAAGGCTGACACGGAATTTGATCCAATTTTTAAGAAAGTGAAACCAATTCCTGGAACTCGAAAATATCATTGCTATATTCCAGTTTCAAACAACCAAATTGCAGTAAAAATATTCTCTAATTCAAACGATACACCCAAATTATTCAATGTATTCAAATAATATGAGTTGTACAATAAAATAATAAATATATACTGTTTCTTATCTCAATAAATCTTTCATTTGACCACATCAACGTGCTTCTCTTCCGCTGCCTCTAGATAGAAACGGGTAGGTCTGACAGCTACCATATCTGAGAATGAATTGTTTGTTTTTTAATATACAATCATGAAATAAAATCTCGTTGCTGGACATCTCGACGAACATTTGAAAATGGCCTTAAATGTTGAAAATTGTTATAATTATATTTTTTTAATTTGCATTAACTAGAGAACGGCTGGACTTAGGAAAAAAGTTTTTATATGCAAAGTTATCGAAAATTATGCGTAAAATCCAAATAAATTGTTATTTTTCAAAAAATATGCATTTTCATCAACTTATAAAAATCAACAAAAATTTAAAAAATTATAGATTTCTTTTTAAGGAAGTTACCAGCATACACTTTTCACGAAATTTAAGGGTATTCCATCAACTTTCTTGAAAAAAAAAATTATAAAGATCGAAGGGGGGGTTTTTTGAGATAATCATGGTTTTACGTTTTTTAAATACTAATTTACGAAGTTTTTTCTTTCAGTGTATTTTTTCCGCAAAGATAATTTAATTACCTAAAACTTCTTCTCATATGCCGTTTTAATCAGATCAATAGTTTTCAAGTTATGATTTTTTGAATAAAAAATAATCAATTTTTTTATACGCCCTTTTCAAAAGTTACTCTGGAGGAAAAAATCATATTTAAATGAAAAATGCAACCATTAGTAGCAGCGAACACGTGAGCAATGTTTCATTCAAATCAGAAGGGGTCGAGACAAAATTGACATTTTTTTTAACGATTTGAGCTAGAAATGCTCTCATCCGTCTTATTAGTTCTCGAGACGCGTCGCTGTCGCCGTCGTTGACGTGGGTGAGTGTGCGAGCTTGCTAATCTCCATCGTTTATCATTTTCCTGCTACTGGCGGCGGCGCTGTCTTCGAGGAAAAAGGGCTCGTCAGCTCATGGTTCCTCTGTCATGATAATAGGCTTATCACAAAGTGATGATTTCCTGTGCGACTGGGCTTTGCCCCTTCGACGGAAGGGTTCTTCTCCCAAAGGACAATCGAAAAGAGGTCATAATCATTAATATAGTATTTCGCTCGTAAGTTTTCCTCCCCAGCTGAATCGGTAACATCGAATTGCTTCTAGGATGATGACGACGACGGTTGAAGTAATCAATCACAGCAGGAGAGAAGGGACTTTGATTGAGGAAGACCACATTTCCAGTGCACCTGATCCACTTCGGCAGCAGGAAGCCGGCTTACAATCAAAGAAGGAAAGAGCAAAATCATAAATCTCTTCGCACTTGGACTTGCAGGGAGCTCCGTGGTTGTCATTATCAGTACGGCAGAATCGCGCGCAAAGGGCTCTCCGGCTGGGAGTAGCAGAGGACAAAGGTACACGCATCGTTCGGAAGATATATTATGCTGATTACAGCAGCAGCAACAGCAGCAGCAACAGAAGCAGAAGCATCGCGACGATGTATGTAAGCTCATTTCGGTCGTTTATATTTATTACGCTGCGTTTATAAAACAGACAACGAGTGGTCTGTGTGAGTGCGTGCGAGTCTGCGGACACATTGTAGTGTAGTGGCTATGGCGACTTGTGGACGGATGGTTGGGTGGTGGGGAGAAGCACAAGTTTTTCGATTTTTCACACGGGCCCAGGTTGTCCCACGTGTACATTTTGTGAAAGTAATTGCGAGTGATTCTGTGAACATGGGCGTACAACAAGGGAGATGGGGGTGCATGAAGGGTTTGGAAAAATATATTTTAAAAAAGGTGCAATATTAGAAAGAACCGTTTTTGGGCAAGTTCATCGGAAAAAGAGTGTTGATTTGAAATGTAGTGTCCATTTCCATTTGATGTGTTGTCCGTTTGATTTGTCGACATAGATGCATTAGAAGAAGAATGCGCAAAAACCTGTGCAAGTTTAATCAGAAACACCCCCCATTCATAGCACACCACTGCCCTCATGCGTTGGAACGCTTACACACCAATTTATCAAAACAATCGATCTGTGGTTGTGCTCCGACTCCCAAAAAGCCCTCCAGAGACAAAGCAGACCTGAGTAGTCGTCTAGGGGTGGGAGCATTCCGGTAGGGCCATAAATCCTAGCTCCACGTTAGCCTCACCTGTTTTTCGGTTGCCAGAGAGTAGGCACTCGACTCACTTTTCATCTAACTCCATATAGCTTCTGCTGTTGCCGGCACATGAGGTGCAATAAAATTGATGGTAGATACCGAGTAGGACGAGTTACCGCATCAACCATCGCCGTGATGATGATGAGCGATAGCAGGAGCGGCTGCCCTAAAGGCGATCATCTGTGGGGAATCGGCTGCATCTGACCAACGACGGTGGGAAAGTGGACACCGTGCGTTGGCAATTCCAAGAAATTGCCGTACAATTCTCTCACACTCCCAATCGGAATCTGACCAGGATCTTCCGAGAGGGGGACGTGTACTCGGTGACTCACTCCTCTCGGGTCGAACGGTTGAAATGCAATAAAAATAAAATCCCATAAATTTGTTAATAGTGACACTAATTAGACCAACTCGAGCAGAGGGGGGAAAGATCACGGTGCTGATGCTGCTTCTGCTACGGATGTTACGAGATGAACGAACGAACGACCGGGAACATGAATATATAAACATCTTTCCGCTCGCCGTCGTCGTCGTCGCCATCGTCGTGGTCCTTTTCCAGAGTAAGGCGATGCGATGCGATACTCCGCTTCCGAACACCTATGGAGTGCTGTGGCTGTTCTACAAACTGTCTACACGTTGGGAAACTTTTTCCGCAAGAGCAGAAACGATATGTGGGTTGATTATCGTTTATTCTTTTAATACGCGGGTTCCCGGGTGGGGAGGCACTTGAAACTGGGCTCACTCCGGAGCATCCTTCTGGTTTCGTTTTGTATAAGCTTGTGCTAATGTGCTCCGGCTGGCACTGCTGGTCGGATCGGACGAGCATAAATTGTAGAGCATAATATTTTCCACTCAACGACCAACGACGACGACGATGACGACGATAGCTGGGCAGAGCTTTTTTGCATCGTCGTCGTTGGATGGGATGTGAGCGGTCTGGTGCTGTTGAGGTTTTTTTTTTGCTTATTCCGTTCGGGTTGTTCTACGGGCAATAAACGACGGAGGCAGAAGGGGCTCGGCAGTAACAGCTTACATTCTTGTACGGTCGGTGTACACATTAGGGTGGTTCAAAATGTCGATCTCAATCTCGTATCTAAATAAGGTCCAGATAATTCTGCCAAAATTTGATCTCATTTGGACTGCCAAATATAAGCAAATTTTTGACTGCATAAGCAAATCTCCAGCTAAATTGTGAGGTGGCCCTTTAAAGCTTATAAGGGACATAATGTGGGAAAAGGGATCTTTATGCTCTCCTCGTCATAGCCTTCTGCCATCATGATTTATGTAAAAGCTTCATATCTGTACTCATAGGAAATTTACTCAGCCACAGACCATTTGAATGCCTTGAAAATAAGTTTTGGATTGATTTAGACGTCGATAATTTGATTAATCGATGAATACAGGGCAACTCTGCATCGTTCACTATGCAAATTAGCCTAGATTTTTTCGCCCTATTCTTTGTTTCAAAAACACCAATGTTGCCTGCTGAGTGGTCAATGGAGCAGCTGAAAAAAATATCATCTTCCTAATTAAGTAATAAATAATTTCCCTGACGTTAAATGGAAAAGAGGTCTTCAGCAATGGTCTGTTCCTGAGGAAAGTTCCTATAAGTACAGATAGCAAGCTTTTACATAAATCATTATGGCAGAAGGGTACGAGGAGGAGAGCATAAAGATTACTTTTCCCATAGTAAATTCCATGCATACTTTAAAGAGCCAGTGCAGTATGAGATCCAACCAAACGATTTTAATTTTTCGGGATAATTATCAGCATTGAGCATTGTGGAGAAAAATCGACATTTTGAACCACCCTAGTACACATATTCCTACATATGTTCTTAATCACCATGGTAGTAATTTTGGCGCATTATTGCCATCGTTTTGTACGGTTATGCTCGAAAAGGATAGCACCGGAGGATGTACTAAATAAGTTACGTTAGTGGGTTGAAGGTGTTGAGATAGGTAGGGGGGACCTAAGGTTATGCATTGAAAGATTTTACTTTGGGTTTATTAGGTCACTACCGCCATTGGATATAGAAAATTACTTAAACTGAAAAGTTAAATGATTAATTTCGATTGTACTAAAATCTTTCGATCGCTTCAAATGTAGCGTTCATTCTCATTTTTGCATTTCTTATGGTAGCTTGGCCAAGGTGCTGCTTAATACTAGTAACGAAATGCTTGTGATAACTATGGAGTCAATTTTAATCCTATGAAACGCAACTTGACATTGAAGATATTTTAGTACGAAATTTACTGAAAAAAAAAACAAAAGTTTGACGAGGCATTCATAAAGGATGAAATCAATGCATGTTAGAAGATTTTCCCATTTAAGAGACTGAATGGTGAGTTGATAGCTAATATGTTTAGTACAAAATTTAATAAAACCTGCATAAACCTTTGATAAGACTTTTTTGCCAAAGTTTTAGTTAGAAAATCAGTTTACCCTTTAAGCAAACCAGTCAAACTTCTGGCCTGATCCACACTTTGGCGGATAAGTTCGAACTCACTCTCAAGATATATATGATCTTAAAATCAAAATGGAGTATTTAGATTTAGTACAAAATTTGACGAATTACTGAATGTTATGTACACAAATTCATTTGTTACTTGAAAAAAAAGGAAATCAATAAATTCGCTGGTGTGTAAGTACTATCAACGCAGTCACCATTCCTGCATTTTCTTAACGGGGTGTTAACACTTATGTTAGTTCACTAGCTCAATAGCTTAACCGACTAATATGAATTTCATATACTCCTGAAATCTCATGCTGATGGATGCTGACGCTCTGTTTACATTATGCTGACTACTTTTTAGTACAGTTCTAGTACACTAGCGCTGGAAAATCAGCACAGATGTTAACACCACATGTTCCAGTGAGTCCTATCAAATAAATTAATAATAAAAAAAAAAGCTGCAGCGATTACCAGGTGTCCGGGCTACCGCGTTACGTCAAGAGAAGAGGTGTCCCAACTAATGCTAGAAAAACGTAAGCCAGTATGGTATAGGAGGTTGGAAAGGTGAATTCAGGCGAAATGAGCCGTGATCGGTAGACAGATTGTGTGGCCAGGTAGTTGCTATATTAAAATTACCGAACTTCACCAGCTGGGAGCTCACCAGCAGACGGAGAAAATCGACAAACTGTCGTATAGCGTCTTATCTAACAGGCTGAGGCGTTACACTCAATCCACGAGCAACGAGAAAACGTTCTACGAACACATCAGGCATGAAAAGCCCAACTCAGCGACGGTCTTGTGCAAAAATCTCCAACTTTTGGTCCGACGTGGGCCCAGAGCTGGTAAATGTCATAGGCATTATTTGAACGTGGTCCCGGACAACCAAGGTTACAGCGACAGATGGTAAGCTATGGCGAAAGTGAGGAAATGCAAGCCGTCGTCGTTGAAGAAGAAGAAGAAGATGTCCACGTAGCTACACGATTCCAGAGAAATTTTCCAGGTTCAGGTCCTGACGGATTGCAAAATATCTGGTACAAAAAGCTGACCGCAACATATCGCTGAATGGCTGAGTGTTTGCAGCACCCTAAGGTCAGCAATACGGTAGACCTATCAAAGAACTGTAAAATTCCCTGCATATCGAGCCTGTATGAGATTCACGGCCAAAGTATCCGCACTCTGTGAATGGATCGCCGAGGAAAAAAAAGGTATGAGGTTGTATCCAAGACACGACCGTAGATTTGACGTAGGATTACGAAATGTAGTTTTGAAATCACAGCAAAAGTGTAGTAAATATTAAATTGATTTCTTAACTCGTTATCAGTGAAAAAGTTCGATAGGTTGAAATTCGGAAGCAATTAGAAACTTCTGTTTGTGAGGTGCTCTGTCGATGGCCATGTAGTATAAGCCAATCCCGGACGGTATGTCTTGGATACAAGCTCTTACTCTTTAGTTAACTCTTTTATCAGTTATTTGTGGACCGATGGGTTGGAAGTTTGGAAACGAGTTTAGAACAATGCTGTGGAAATTTGTCCTCTATTTTCTTGGAGATTATAGCGGGGCGGAAATGAAATATGTTTTAGGGAAATCACATCAACCACAGAATATGAGGTATCTACGTTTATGCTTTTTTTTATGGCATAATTCTCTTAAAAGGAGGGGCCTAAAATTTGCACCAAAAGGCATAAAGATAGGTACGGTCTGGCATGCTCAGGGCTTGGTATCAATATTCGGCGACTGTGTCAGGGAAACCATTTTTCTCATCATGGAAACGCCTCGTTTTCTGATTTCGAAATAACACAATTTCGTGCATATAATGCACAGAACTTATGGTTTATTCAATAGATAATAAAAAAAGTGAAAAATTGATTGGAGGAATTTCTTGCTAAAATTTTTCCTAAACTAAAACTATTTAGTTATTTGACATGGTCATGTGGTATCCGGTCATTGCGAGGATGTTTATGTACCACTTCAATACCTGACGCATTTGACCACAAACGTTTGGCTGCTGGGTATATTATCAAAGAGGCAACGGCTGCAAGGCGAGCGAACGTTCAATGAAAATTAACTCTTAAATAACTATACTTTATGGTGGTCCTGAAAAAAACCGTTTTGTCGTGATGCTTGACTAATGCTGAGCTATTAGGGTGTTCAACACGAATGAGGCTGGTGGGCTGTATGTGGTTTGGAACGAGGGTGACGCGCTTGGCATAAATGGCCCACAGCGGCTCACGACGAGCAACTGAATCCGATCAGCAGTTGAGGGCAGCTTTGATAGCTTGCCTGGAGCCTTTCGTTGTGTACTGGAAAACACCACCACTCCCCACACGCGGTGATTGAATGAACAGCGTTCGGTGAGACCGGATAGAATTCAATTTTGAAATCTGTGTTAGGGAAAGCGTTTTTCGCAGGCAATCGGTTACCATTTTAATTATCATAGCAATAGTTGCGCATTCGTGCAATTTTCAACAGTGACATTTTGAAAAATGAAAAATCCTCAATTTTAACAGATTCGTAGAAATATTTCCTATCGATTTACGTATTCAGAATAAAAATCCATTATCTCTGGATCAAAATCAGACCACTTTCATGCCGCGACCGACTTTGGGTTCTGAAATTCCACCGCCAATGTTGCCTTAAACTATATGGTATGTAAGATTTTAACATATGGGAACTGACATCCGATTGATGACCTTGACAAAATTTAATGTCCAAAATATACTCTTCATCAAATTTATGTTGGTCCTGAAAAGGACCGTTTTGTCGTGATGGTTGGGTAATGCTGAGCTATTAGGGTCTTCAACACGGATGAGGCTGGCGAGGGTGACGCGCTTGGCATAGATGGCCCACAGCGACTCACGAAGATGGATCCCGATCAGTAGCGGTGAGGCTTCTTCGTCCTTCTTCGGTGAATGGATTGTGGGCTGCAGCTCGCTGCTTGCGGGCAGCCTTTCGTAGTGTACAATGTTCAACGTCACGCGCCAGAAGCACTGCTGCTGCTGCTGCTGCTGCTGCTGCTGCTGCTGCTGCTGCTGCTGCTGCTGCTGCTGCTGCTGCTGCTGCTGCTGCTGCTGCTGCTGACGACCGACCGGACACCACCACACACGGTGTAAATCAGGGAGATAGGATCGAATTCACTATTGCAACAGCTGGAAATCTGTGTAATTTTCAGTAGTGACCTATTGAAAATTAATAATCAATAATTCAATTTAGCAGATTCGTAGCAAAATTTCTAATCATTTGGCTTGTTTAGAATTAAAATATATCAGCTATTGATTGAGTTATATGTGGTCAAAACCTGACCACTTTTCGTGATGCGGTCAATTTTGATTTTATGAAATTTCACCCTCAATATATTGCCGAAAGACGTAATCCTACGTCAAAAAGGCTAAATCATCGTTGGACAGACAGTATGCAAACAGTGGAACATTAGTATGGCGTTCATCGACTACAAGAAGGCGTATGACTGCACTCGTTCCTCTTAAAGCTCCTGGAGATGTACAAAATTGATCCTGTGGTCATGAAGTCATGAAGATCAATGGACCACAATGCTTCGGATCGGCGATGAGACAAAGTGGTACGGTCGAGAACGGTTTAAATTCGGATGGGAATCTTCCAGGGCCCACTCTGATTCTGTTGGTCATTAAATCCCTCAGTAGGACGCTCATCAGAAATTGTCATGGACCTTTAAGGGAATGCAAAACACAAGGAAATTACACATACCTACTGCATCGACGATGTCAAGGTCTATTCTGACAGTGCGGAAAGACTAGGCATAGCGATAGAAATAATAAGCAGCGACATTGACATGGCATTGAACCTGGATAAATGCCGATCAGTTCAGTAGCACAGTGGACTGTTTAATCGAGACAATTTGCTACGAGGTCTACGAATGGGAGATGATTTACGTCATGGATAGTGGCTAATCATCCTGTGTCTTGAAGTCTTATGTCTAACCTAAAAAATGTATGAAATTAGATCTGTAAATATGAGTTTGACAGCGATTTGTTATGTATTTTGCTCGGATTTTCACTAACACGCTCTCATATATCAACCTGGTCTATACAAGGTGTGGAGATCTAGCCCTCACGTATGTGGGTAGAGGAGAAATGGTAAATATTGCAGGAGAGGGCAGGCATGGAAAATCATTTGCATTCATTTCGTGCATTCATTTACATTCATTTGCCTCTAACTTTTTCTTTGACAGCATTCCGCAAAATAATGTATATAACTTTTGTAGGTTTTGTCATTAGCTACATCTTTTGTTAAAAAGTCAAATCCGTATTTCTTATGCATGACGAAGCAGAGCGAACAGAAGCCACTACTGTTTTTCAGTGAATGTATTTTACATTCACTGAAAAACAGTAACAAGTTCTACCCGCTCTAGTTCGTGATGCATAAGAGATACAGATTTGAGTTATGAGCAAAACTTGTAGTTAATAACAACCTACAAAAGTTCCATATATCATTTTGCGGAATGCTGTTGATGAAAAAAGTTAGAGGCAAATTAATGTAAATGAATGTATGAAATGAATACAAATGATTTTCCATGTCTCGGAGAGGCTGGTCACGACGTCATAACGCTCGAAAGCAAATTTGCGAAACATGAAGTACAGAAAATTCTAACTATGTTTGCATGATGATTGCGCTTGACTGTATTCTTTTGTAAATTCTCCGGGAAATATCAGCTGGCGTTTTGTATTTTTGAGATAACTCCTTTCTTGAAAACGGGCAAAAACTCACCGGCAGGCTGCTTTTTCACGGTATACTGTTGGATAATACAATAAACAATAAAATATCTCAACATTCAGTAGAAGCACATGCTTAAATTCTGGTTTCATACAGAAATTCTATAATCCATATTAAATTTCCTATGCAAACGCTGATTGAAACAAACGTTATGACGTCCCTACAAGAGTGTTTGAGCGTACGAAAGAAGCGAATCGGTAAAAAGTGTAACGGAAAACTTGCTTTGTTTGTAAAATCATAACTCAGCCATTTATTGACAAATTTCAAATCTATTGCTGCCATTTGAAACTTCAAACTTTAAAAATTTATTCGGTATCAATAAATTTAAAATTTATTGATGACCTGCTGAGCAATGATTTTTCAAACATTGCCAATTTGCCGTTACACATTTTACCGGAGGCACCGTGTTCGGAGTGCAAAGCTGAACCTGTTTGTTGGGATAGTTGAAGGGACTCGAAAGTGTCTCCGAAACTCGGACAACGCACATCATTCAATCCATCTTCTTTTTTGAAAAATCACGTGAATTTTTCCGCATATCCAGTATTCCTGTAGAATCTGTTATAGCTTGTCCGACAAAAGATGTTATAAACGTCAAATATTGTAGATAACAAAGCATAGCCATGGTTTCGATTTTGATAAATAAAGTTTTGAACATTTTGACTGTGACAAATGCTTGAAATTCACAAAATTTGCACTCTACACTGTTTTTGGCATGCAGCATTCTGCTTCATCATCCATACCCTCACCACGTACCATTACAGAACAGACTAGACTCATAATCACCCTCATTTGCGTGTGTGAGAACGTATCACATGTAAAGTGCATGCTACTTATACCCACAATTCTTCCATCAGCCACCCCCACTCGTCCCTTCCAAACCATCCAATTCAAGTTGCGAGCTCGCTCCAACTTTTCTTCCACTTGATCTCACTTCTTATCGTTCTTCTTCGAAACTTTTTTCCTCCATTGCCTCCATGGAATGGATGAAGACAACCTCCCATAGCCCGTAACCAGCAACAGCAACAGCAGCAGCAGAACGAAACATATGTTCTCTTTAAAGCCTACATATGTTGCATGCGGCAGTGTTCTGCTACTGTGCTTTGGTTGTGTGTGTCAGGGATATCGTGTCGACTGTAACATAAGTATTATCATCAACTGCTGCCTCCTTCGTCTCCCTTCCGCCAATCTGACCGACCCAGCTCAAACTTTTTCGCTTTGATGCTGAAGCTTTGATAATAACGATTACCGCCATTAATATTACTATCATCAGCGGCACTCGGCGTACCGTTCGTTTCCCCCTGCAGAGAGGGTCCTGCCACAGGAGAGGTCTCCATTTTCCCCATAGCTGTTTTCTGCGTGCTACGCGAATGCCATATGACAGGCCTAATCTAGCGCCAACTTTTGCTCAGAATCAGCCGCCAGGGTTGCCAAAAGCAAATATGTATTTTTGCTTATACAAATCTTTTCATCTTTATTTCTTCTTCAAAAAATCTTTATCAATATCTGTATAGTTTTAATATTGCGCAATTCGCACCAAAATGAAGTGTTGGAAGTGCGGTAACGGTCATAAAAGTGCACTTTTGCATCAAATCGTGTTGGTACGGTTTGCAACGAATACATTAGTAGCGGTAAGCTTCAACTCGGCTTTTCTTTTAAAACCGTCACTGTTTGGAAAATCTGCCAAATGTTTGCTTTTTTTTAAAGGTATTAGTGTCTACTAGATTGTGTTGAAAGGGTTTTTCGATCCACGCTCGAGAAAGGTTTCTACAGGCCATTGTTCAAAGCAGTGATGGAAAAGTTCGCGATAACTCACTATGACTCGCGAACTTTTCCCATGGTGAACTTCGTTAAATATCGCGAACTTTTCCAACACTGGTTCAAAGTGGTGTCTCGGCACTAATATTTGATCGAAACTGTTGCCAAAAATTTAAACGCGTTTATCTCGAAACATGATTGAATTTCAAAACCGTGCCCTTCTATGTTTTTTCATTGGCCCACAAAAAAATGTCAAACTTTGCTCACTTTTTTCCCCGTAAGATTGAATTGGTTAATAGCACCGTCGATACCAAATCAACCCAACATTCGTTATCGGAATTTAAACCGAGGATAATATCAGTTGGTGCCTACCGCCATGCTTGGCATACACAGTTTTGGTCACGAACTACTCATTTGCTTATAACTTTGCACACAGTTGACGAAACATAGTTCTTTTTGAAGCAGTAGATGGAAAAGATTTAAAGCTTGTTATAGATAAGTAAAAAAAAGTAGATTTTAATTTTAGTAATAAACTGTATTTGTTTTTGCGTTGTAAAATGAAGTGAGAAATGCTCGTTGCACATCTCGGACTTTAAGTGTAAAAATTCATTGCTGTTTATTCAAATGTTAAGATTTACCTACTATTTGTATATCTATAGTAAACTATGATCCTAACCTATCAATTACTTTAAAGAAACACATATTTCAACAACTGAGTGAAAAGTTATTAACAAATGAGCAGTTGGTGTGTACAACTGTGCATGCCAAGCATGCTTACCGCCATAAGCCTTTCAAGTATTAGTAATCCAAAAAAACAATGTATTTGCAATTTGTGACGTAGGTAATTGCATGTACGTACAGTGCTGTCATGCAGTTGTGTGTGCCCGATTACTTCACATCGATAATCCAGTTCATTGAATTCTACACTCTCGAAACAAGGTTATAAATCATACGGTATCATGAAAGTAACACTGACGCAAAAATTTAGCTGAATTAAACACATGCCTCAAAATATCTGTTTATACATTTACCCAATCAAACAAATTTGTATATCTGTATACACAGATTCTTGGTTTAAAAACTGCTAAAAAAATCTCTATAAATACAGATTATTCAGTATTTTTGGCATCCCTGGTAGCCGCAGCAGCAGCAGCAGCAGCAGTCTATTCGATTAGAAAAGGATCGACCTTCCGGGAAATTGACTCCAAACTCGTCTAATTCCCAACACTCGCTCGTACTGCACGCACACATTTGGTCGTTTCTCGCCCCTTTTCGGATCGGGAGCGGGAGGGTGGAAGGGGTTTTCGGAGTAGGACTCCAACATCAGCACTAGCGGCAGTCAAACAAGAAATTAAAGAGGATAAGAAAGTTTGTGCTATGCTACCTTCTTCGGTTCCCCCGTGCGTCCCGGCCTACGACGAAACAGGAGAAAGGGTTGAGCAGTAATTTGATGTGGCAGCGATAAGCGCGTGAGCGCGTCCGGGGGAACTTTGCTGATAAAAAAAAAATAATCAAGAACTCACTCTCTGTTCGAAGGATATCGTACGTACTTAGTATTTGCCTGGTGGTTGGTGCGTAGTCAATTTAATTGGGTTGCTGTCGTTTGATAAGCATGGCACTGGGAGTTGATGGTGTTGTTATTGTTTTTGCTGCAGGGTGGTTTAGATCTCTGATTACCACGACCGACGAGGAAAAGCTGTCTCACGGGCGAGGGGAGCGGTTCGGTTTTGTTTAGTGGTCGGGAGGGAAAGTTGGAGCTGCCGGGCTTATCTGCTCAGCGCAGTTGTTGATGATGGAAGAGGGTATGGGTGTGGGTGCGCTTTTGAGTTGCCTGGAAAAAAACGAGTTTCTGACCGGATACCTGGTAGGCCATAGGTTCGCTTCGGGGTGTTTGAAAATTTTGACACGTGGTTTTCTGGGGCAAACCTGGACTACAGCCCGGTTGGGTGATGGGTTTTAATTAACCTGTTCCGGTCGGGATGCCCTCCGGGGGAGTGGGTTTGAAGTGCTCGCTGTTCGGAAGTTTCTTAAAGTGCTCGGTTAGGAGAGGGCTGACTGCTAATGGAGTTGGAATCAATATCTTATAGAACATAAATTATGCACCGAAGGTAGTAATGGACTTTTCTCTTCTGTTTATTTCAGGTAAAATGACGATTGCAATCATTGACCAAGAGGGTGGATAAGGCAAGTAACAAGTTGCTGTAGTGATGGGCACTCCGGACGAAATTAAAAGGGAGGTCTAAGTCAAATATTGAAATCAATGTGAATCAAAGTTGCTTCCAATGTGACGCATCCGATCGTAAATTTCGTAGAACTTATCTACCCGATCATCCATTAGGTACGCATCATTACCACCAGTCAAACTGAGCGTGTAGCGAAACATTTGTCCATCTTCAAATTAAATCAAACGACATAATTTCGTCAGCCTCCGACCGCAAGTCGTCAAGCTCTTCTTGAAAAAGCACCGTAAATCTTCGACCTGGTTGTAAGGTGTCAACCGGCCGTGAATTTACGACACACGCACCGCAGCAGGACGACCCGCGAGCACTCAATTTAATGATCTTTGACGTACGCTTTCATCGTACGTAGGCAACGCATTTTTACCAGATTTGTAGGCAGATGTTGTATATTTTGCCCGCGACTGAAATGTAGCACGGTCCAGTGTGTCTCTTCGGTAGGGGATGGAAATTTCACACCTTTCATCGAGTGCGCACTACTGTTTGGATATTGTCAGCAGTCAGCTTGAAGTGGAAAATCGCCAATTTTGAGCAACCACGTAACGACATGGGGCGATGTTTGTAAGCGGTGGATGATCGAGTGGTTGCTATCGAAAACGGGAGTGATCACCAGCTGATTCAGTTCGAACCACACACACACACAAACATGGGACAGCTGTATCAGCAGCAGCAGCAGCAGCACCATCGAAACAGCAGGGGAGGCAAACATCACGACATGGAAGCTGCTGCGTGATGTGTTGTGCGTTTATGATGTGCGAGAGGAAAAATGATCTCCGAATTGCCAGTTGCTGCCGATCGAAAACTTCAAGTCAATGTTTCATAACTACCGAACCGTCAATATAGTTTTCAGCACTTGATCCCACCCGGTGTGGAAGGGGGGGGTAGGAGTAGAGGTAGGAGATGGTGATGGTGGATCGTGTAGTGCGTGCGAGGAAACTGCGTACGGACGCGATTCCCAGGCTCTCTCGTATCGCAAGTTGGAAGTGCGTATCGAAATTTCAAGTGACCTCCGCACAGTTGTATTCCAGTGTTGCGTGGTTGGATAGTGGGCGTTGGTGAGTACCAAAAAGAATGGCAACATTTAGAATTCACTAACATTTTTCAAATTAAACATTAGAACACATTACAATTCATGGCTTCTCTATGACACTGTTTCAAAAGAGTGATTTTATTAATTGTAGAATTATTCTGAAAGGCTCTCGGCTCCGTACAGTTTAACTTTGACTGTTGAACCGTACCAGATTATCGAATAAAATAAAACAGCACAAGTCTTTAATAATATTTTCGAGAATGTCTGAACTATGGCGGAATTCTTGAACGTATTCCAAAGGAAGGTCAGAAGACTTCTCAGATGTCTGAGTTTGAGGACATTTTAAAACATAAATTCGTCATTTGGAGACAGATTTGAAACAAAGTTCGGAGAAAGTGCAGAGACCTTAAAAGGTCAAGTTTGAATGTCTTCGATAAGATTTCCTGGAGAAAGTACTAAACCTTTCGGGGTAGATATAAATAACTGTTACAGCATTTGTCTAGATCTGGGTATTCCCCAACCTTCCATAAAATTGCATTTAATTTTCCTGTATTCCAAATGCAATCTTCCATAGAAAAGTGTTTTGAAGCAAAGATACTCCTTTGCTGTTGAATTCAGAGCTGGTACATATCACGGCCATCATGTGACGATGAGAAAACAGGTCCTCTCACTATCACGAGACGAAACTACCTATCATTAGCTTTCTTGTCATTTTGCAATGATCAAGAACTCATGAGAATAATTCTTATGCGGTTTTGACATCAATATTTCTAACTGATTTTAATGAATTTAAGCAAACAACCGTATGTAATCGGTAGAGTGAATATACTATTAAGATTTCCTCAGTACAAGTACCTTTAATAGCATTAAATGATCATTGATGATCAAAACACTGTCACGTTCTGTCATTACAAAAAATTCGATGAGATTTTGAAGAAAATCTCTATCGTCGTTTTCTCATCCAATGATAGTGACAGAGATCTTTCATTGAAAATAACATTTGCCAGCCCTGGCTGAGTTATATATAATGAAAATTCTTCTTCTTCTTCTTCTTCTCCTTCTTCAAATTTAAAGATTATTGCTTATCGCATATCAGCTTATTGTGTGTTCTCAACTTAGTGTTCTATAGATGCACTTCGACAGTTATTAATTGAGAGCTTTCGATGCCTGTACAATTTTTGCATTATTATGTGTGGCAAGTACAATCATATACTCTATGTCCAGGGAAGTCGAGAAATTTTCCAACCCGAAAAAATCCTAGACCAGACCGGGATTCTAACCTGGACACCTGCAGCATGGTCTTGCTTTATAGCTGCACCTTTACCAAATCACAGCATGGAATACTAGAGTGGAGGCTACCGAAAACATGCTAAATTCATCATGCGACACTCTTGCTGGTGGGCATACCAAGTGCCCAGGACCACATTGGTCACATCCGGAAAGTGGCCACTTGCTGACTGGCACCTATACGGTAATTCAAAAACAAGCCAAACTGAACTATATTAGCCACATCCAGTCATGTCAGAGATGCCAGATTTTTTTTCAGAAGTCTGCGAAAAATGTGAATTTCAGAAATGTCTGTATTTGAGCTGCATAAAATTAGCAGAAGTTTTGCGTGTGACGGACGGAGTTGGGGGGTTATGAAATAGGTGCCAAACTTGAAAAGTCAGTAGAAGTCATGTTAGAGCAAAAAAGACTTGCTTTTAACGAATTGAACCTAAGTGGAGTTGGGAATAAAAGCAATTAAAAACAGCTAAATTACGATTGCACGACAAATGAAGTCGACTCAAAGTTGCAATTAGTTCACTTATATTTTTGATAACGTAGTTAATTCTTAGACTGAGGATAACTTTCCGAGCTTTTACTGGATTTTTTTTTCTAATATGAGCAACACCTCGATGTGCATATAATTACAGTGCATTTCCGATTTTGTCAGCCCCTTCTTAAATTTTAGGATGACTAAAACTGAAAACTGACAAAATTGGGAAAAAATTCATCAATATTTTTGGATCAAAATTATTTCAAAATAATGAAATTGTTATACTTATGACTAATAGTTGTGAAAACTCTTCTTAAACATCAAATAATTAGAATTATTAAATCAATTTTCTCTTAACGATATAGAAATATCGAGGGGCTTCTACCAACATTGATTACCAGTGCGTATGAAATTGCCACGAGTTATTGCGATTATTATACAATTATTATGCGCTGATTACAAACTTATACAATAATTTACAATGTTTACATACTTCTACAATACATACAATCATACAATTATACCGTAATTTATTTATTTATTTCGTCAACCAACGTAGACTTGTACATATTAGAATACAGTTTTGTTTTCTTAAATTTTTTTATTTATTTCGTCAACTTTGGACAAGGTTAAAAGTATAATTTTTTCTTTAATAAAAATTAAGCAGTGTCAGCTTTCCTATTTTTTATGAGTTATAATGCCTTATGGAGTAAAAATATTGTTTTAGTTTATGCCGAGGCATTGCATACTTCGTGCTGCATCGAGTAAAAACTGTTAGCGCAGCGAAAGATTCAAATACGTTTCGACGTGCAAATTTTCGCAACATTGGGTTCTTTTCTGCAAAGTATGATATGGAATAAGAAAACTGAATTTACAGGATGTATTGTTCAGTGACACAACAAGTATTGAGAGTTTTCTAAAACAAATTCACGAGGAAATTTGCTGTCGTGAGCTTTCAACTAAAATGATATACAATGATGGCGAATCACTAAAATCGATAAAAATACTCCAGGGCGTAACATTATCAAACATAGGATTACATACATGCCGTGTTCTAATGTGACGGCAAACAACAAAATGCGGTTGGTGGTTATTGGAAAATCCCATAACCCTAGAGCATTAAAAAATGTTAAAATTTCCGTAACAAAAAATGGCTGGATGACACCTGAGTTGTTCCAAACCGTGTCCATAATAACTTTTTACCAGAAGTCCGACGCTTTGCTGCTGAACAACTGATAACTGTTCAGCCCATCATCTAAACGATGAACTCAAAAGTGATGATGGGTTGATCACAATGTACTTTCTGCCGGCCAACGTAACCGTTGTAATTCAACCGATGGATCAAAATGGGATTCAAAATATTAAACTACGGTACCAAGAAAAGCTCTTGGTCCGTGTGATGGCCTTCGACAAGGATAACAACACCGATGAATGTTTGAAGCAGATCTCGTTGAAAGAGGTCTGTTTTTGGGTACTTGAAGCTTGGGCAGAATTACACGACAATGTGATTCAGGAATCATGGATGAAAATTGGACTATTGGTTGGAGGAATTTTTTTTTCATGAATACGGCATTCCATTGGTGCAACTAATGGACTGGAGCAATAGTCATGACGATACCATGATCACTAGACTGATGCAAAATTTGAAATTTTCGTTCCACAGTACTCAAACGGCTTCAAATAAGGTCCTGATTAGCCTCCCAAAATTTAAACTCATTTGGTAAGAAACTGACTTGGCACAAACCATTCGAAGTTTATATGGAAATTACTATGGGAAAACCAAACTTTTTGTATTTTGGCTTCTACTCATTTTCAATATTGCTTTTTCGAAAAGTTCTATAACTATTCTTACGGGAATTTTTTTAAGCTACAACTTTGCCCAATATCGTTTTTCAGCTAAATTTCAAATTAAATAGTTATTAATTGTTTAAGAGATTGATAATCTTATGGCATGATCAAGCAGCTGTTTTGTTATCAACACTGTATTCTGAAGCGTGACATAGTAGCCATGATATTTGTGCTCTATTCTTCTCACCAGAAACACCAATGTTGCCTGCTGAACAGTTGAATGAGCATAATCATAAGACATCAGTGACTTGAATCATTAATAACTTTTGTTCCATCCATTTGATTGAAAAGTGGTTTTCAACAAAGTTGTAGCTGAGAAAGTTTGCTACAATCACTGCTATCATTTTTAAAAGCACAGTGATGTGGAGAATTTTTAGATAGATATAAACAAAAAGTTAAGTTTTCCCATAGTAATTCCCATATAAAATTGAAATGGTTTGTGCCAAGTCAGTTTCTTACTAAAGTAGTTCAAATTTTGGGAGGCTAAGCAGGACCCAATTTGGAACCGTTTGAGCACTGTGGAGCGAAAATATCAAATTTTGCATCAGTCTAATGATCACCCATAATGTGGAAAAACGATTTGCTTGTAAATCTCATACAGATGACGATATTTTGAAACTTGTGATGAATGATCAGCAGGTGATAAATAAAGAACAGTCAGAAGATTTGAAGCAAAATGAGTTTAATATCTCCGAATGCAGCGAACCAGCAAATCCAGGAGCAATCAGCAAGTTAGAATCAATAAGAATGTTCGGTAAATAATTTATTGAGCTGAAGCATCGTCCGTTTCAATTTACGATGTTATTTATTGCTGTCGAATTCGAGAATTTGTGATGACGAAATATCATGAACATTGAAAGTCAATCAAAACTTTTATGTACAATGGATTTTAATACACTATTTAATGCTTTTTTTTTATTATCGAAGAATAAATGTTGTTGAACATGAAGCAATGTTTTTTATTACAATAGCTAAGAAAACATACGTTTCCATGGTTAAAATTACACAGCAATTGATCTTTTAAACGGAGAAATTATGGGAGTGTATATCCATTAAAAGTGCGTTAAATTGATTGATATTTGAATAAATAAGCACTTAAAATCTTCCATTTTTCATTTGACACCGGATGCCCATTTTACCCGCACTTCCCCTAGCATTCAAATTTCAACTAAGGTTAAGAATAAAAAATATTCACAGCAAAAAATTTAAGAATCCATGTTTAAAAACTTGAAAGTTTTAGTGAAATTGCAGGCTGACAAAATCGGGAAAGCACTGCAGTACACGGAAACACATTTTCATTTAATTTCTATTGGGAATGCTAATAATATTTTTCCATTAACAAAACCAATGATATCTATCTGAATTTCACATTACATTCATGCGATCACATGAGTTCTATATGATAAATGCAATCCCCAATTATGATATCACATGTAAATTATGTGAAATTGTAATGAATATTTTCCATTGGGTATGTGATTCATTCTTTAAGTGTTTACTTCTAGAATGAGTAAATTGTTCGTCGATATTTGTCATATTCGAAAGTTTTACTCAGTCTACAAGGAAACAACGTTTTCTAGAATTTCGTGCTCAAAAAGTGCTGATGAATCAGGATCAGGGTTGTTAAAACGATTCAGATAGGAAAGAATATCGAAATAAAGATCATCGAGAAATGGAGAGTACTGTACAACGAAACCAAGTATCAAGCCAAGTGTTGTAACGATTTTACAAATACAGTTTTAAAATCAGATATATCAAGTAACATATTCATTACATTTTGCAAAATAGTTACACAAACAGGAAAAACTTGGCTAAATATAATACACAAATCACATGGAACTCAGAATAATGATTAGTGCAAGTATTTATATTGATTTTCCATAAAACTTCATTGATATTTATTTATTGAAGAGAAAAAGTGCGTATTGATCATCAAAATTTCTCACTCACTTTTCTCGACGATAGCTGAACCAATTTGAGTGGAATATCTTTTATTTTGTTTGTTTGGTTCTCACTCAGAACGCCAATGAATTTGAAAAATGAAACGATCCAGATTGGGTTACCAAAAAGTTAAATTTTGAAATAATTCAGTAAAACTCACTCACTTTTCTCAACGATGGCTGAACCGATTGGAGTTGGAGTTCAGGTTCTCTCGAAGGAGTGGTTCAAGATTTGATTTAGCTATTCAGGTTCTTTTTTATTAAACAGAGACGGCAAAATCTTCCATGTCTGGCAAAACTGTTCCCCTTGTCTAGAGGATTTTTTTAAACTTCCCGCAATCAGAGCTGCGGGCAGTAGACCATTATACCAAGATTCCCAAGTAACCATAGGCATGTTATTTAGTCATTTTGGCTATATACTGGCGTCAGCAGAACTTAAAAATACTTGTATAAAAGAAGTTCAGCTATATATAGCCTTTTTGGCGAAATAACGTGCCTCTATGGTTACTTGGATATCTCAGTATCATAGCCTTCTGCTCGCAGCTCTGGTTGTGATAAGCTCCAATTGATATTACCCTCGAATTAAATATCTTGATAACGAGTGTTACGATTATGAGTATCTTAAAATTCAAACATAGCTTCAAGCTTCACAGAGCTGCCACGTTAATAAACTAGAACAAACTCTGAAGTTTACTAACCATGTACGTGAAATACTTAGAATTGTTCTCCAAATTCTCTGGATCCACTTCTGCCAGGTACAATGCTCAAGTACAGCAGTCACATCTTTACTTGATATTCTAATAAGACTGCCAGGCGTTTATGGGTAGTAAAATCAATTCCAAAAGTTTGCCCAACTTGCCTTCCCCTGGACCCACAGTCCAAACCGAACTCCGAATCAAATTTCCCCCTGATTATCGGCGAGAGTGGTTCAACATTTTCTGTTTCTCCACCACCCCGCTGTCACTCGCAAGCCTAGCCCCCCAGCCTGTCACGACGGCTAGTGACAGCCACCACAGGCGGAGGAGACGTACTTATGCAACACAGAATTGATCTCATTCGCTTGTTACCATTTCCCAGTATGCACACATAGTTAATAAACAGCAAACACATCATGCTGGATCAAGTGGATTTCGGGGAAGATCTCCTCCACCACGATCGATCGATCGACCGCTGTGCACCACCGCAGCGGGCTGCGACTGCGACGAGACACTTTGTACTTTCACGGTTAATAAATAATATCGTTTTCGAAACATGCGGCCTCGACCGATCCGCCCCGTGGACGGAAAAAAAAGAAAAGAGTCGACGGGAGAGATGAAATCATATACCTACAAGCAGCCGAGATACTTACCGGTCTAATTATAGTCACGGAGCGAGCGAGTTTGAAGAAGTAGTGTCATTTAATCCACTACTACCGAAGGTATTCGGAGCGGCACTAGGCAGTAACTGGGAAAATGCGATCAGCTGACTTCAAACGAAACCTGGTGGATTGTGTTACAAAAGGGCCCGGCGGTGCGACGACGCGGCTCACGGTCTTTCGTGGAAAATATGTTTATAATTAGTTTGAATTAAATGTTACTTAAGAGTTCTTTCAGCGTATTCATAACAAGTCGTTTTTTTTTTCTTCTCTCGAGTCGAGTCGCGAGCTGCTACATTTTCACATGGTAATTTTTCATAAACATATGCATCGATGCTGGTGGTGCGTCTCGCAGCATCCGGAAGGGTGGAGGCGGAGAGTGTGTAGCATAGAAGGTTTTCAGATGCCTTTCATTGCGTGTTGTAGGCATAGTTCAAAGTGGTGTGTAATGAATGCTATTTTCATCCACTGTAAAGCAGGAAAAGACGTTTTGGATGGATCTCAGGATGCCTCAGGATAGATATAAATGATGTTTTAATAAGCAGGCAACCGGCACGGCTCTGCAGTAGACGACCTGCTGGAAATTATACGATAGCTTAACAAGAGCACTTGTGCTGTGAACTCTGAATTATAGCACTGCAAATTGGACCAATTTGCGATGGGGTAGCTTTTCACCACTTTACCGAGAATTATCGAGCAAATTTCCGAACCAAATCGTTAACATATATCAACTCAAAATTTGCCAATTTCCGAGCAAATTAACCCCTTCGCGCAGTTCGCTAATAACAAGGTTTCACTTATTTATTTTCCGAAACAACTTCCTTATTTGCACAATCCACGAAAAGGTTGGCTTTTCCACTACTGAGCACACAACAGCATCGTTTGCGTCAAATCAAATTGATCAACGATCACGGATCGGAATCGGAAAAATTATAACGTTACCCTCGCACATCAAGGTCACACCATGACTCGCACTGGTCACCAAAGCCAAACATATGTTCACGCTTGCAAATCATATGATCGTCGTCATCGACACGATACGATCGTCATCAGTCAGTTGTCGGACGGCAGGCAGGTAGAAGGCAGCAGGGGATTTCGCTTTTAATTTGCACATATGATCGCAGAAACAACCAGCCAACCAACAGCGCTAACCTTCTGTCAGTTCTTCGACTCTCTTGCCTTTCCACTCTTTACACACATATACTATGTATGTATTATCTGACACTGGAAGCGGTGGTCGATGCTCCAGCCATAGCATCCTACCGTGGCCGTGGATGATGATTCCGTATTCTCTTTTGGTATAGGTGGCTACATGGTACGGATGCTGCTTGATATGCCAACATAATTTAAAGTGCACCACCGAACATATACGAGTGAAACGTGAGCACATATGTTGCAATCCGACTGCACGTTATCGCTTCTGGTTGCAGCTTTAGCGTTGATGCTGCTGCTGCTGCAAACTTTGAAAGCGAGATGTGATGCAGTTCGGCGTAAAGCGAATCGATTCCCGTTGCTGCTTGCAGTGCCGGGTGGAAGTGTCCTCTTTCGATCGAACGTCATTTAGTTGATCCAAAAACATTTGCACGATAGTGTAAAGCCTTCGGAAACGAGAACAACCGCACAACTGCATCGCAATGTGCACGATGTAATATTAATCAACGTTTACTGGCAATTCTCTCCTTCTCCGTCGCATCCATTCATTCTGGCCAAATCCCTCGGATCTTCGCCAAAGAAGCTCATTTAATGTAATGTTTATTTTCTTTAGCTGTTTCGCTTTCTCGGATCGTGTTGTTCTTCGTTTGTTTCGTCCCTTCCCAATTTATATCTCATCCGTATTAACACTGATAAACACTTCGTTTTAATTGCTCCATGGGAGTTTTTTTTCTTTCCTCTCCTCTTGGATGCTTCTTCCCGGGTGGAAAAGGAGGAAGCTTGCGTGTGCGCTTCCCTGTACATGTCAGAGAGCGCATATACACTCGTTTCAGTGCTTGTTTTTATTAATTTTAATTTCAACTACTACCCACCTCCCCCTTTCCTCACACCAAGGAAGATGGGCGGGGAACTCAGTGGTGCAGCAAAGTGCATAAATGCTGTCATGCTGCTGCTGCCAGGCTTTTATCTTCTTCGCCTAATAGGAGTAAACAGCAGCAAGTTGATAGTGCAGCAAGTTTGCTTCGCGATGGTAGCAAGGCAATTAATGTCGATCTTATTTGCACAGTATGGTGTATCACGCTCACGCTGTTCCTGCTGCTGCTGCTGCTGCCATTGATGATGACTCGGTACACTCGTTTAATTACGTATCAAATCATATGTTTATTTAGTTTCAAATGAATATGCACCGCTGAGAAACTTGTTGTTATGTTGCTGCTTGCTGCCGTCGCGTCGTTTGAGATTGTGCCCATACGACATGCACTCGCTCGCTGCTCGGTGCGTCTGTGGATATCGTGTTTGACGAGTCGAAACAATTACGACGAAAGGCGATAGGCGATCTGGTTCTGGGAATCGGGTGGTGACACATGTTCGCTCGGTTGGCTGGATGGGTTGTGGCTGGCGGTGACTGGACTGCGCTGGTGGACAATTCAATTAGGAGATGCAGCGGGATGGAGGAATGGTTTACTAATGTTGTCCTTAATTCGGATCAATCAGATAATATTGACATTTATTTATTATCTTCCCTATTTGAGTTGGAGGATTTAATCGCGCAAGGACATTGCGATCCTGGAGGAAGCATATGAGTCCAACCTAGTTTTCAGTTGAAAAACAGTGCCATATATCAGTTGAGGGTATAGAAGTCCACGGTTCAAGCAATTTTGTTTTAAATGTGTCTCGATGATTGTCCACGAAGGAGATGGATGGAGTTATCGAAATCTGTCCTCGTGGTACATATAAATCACGATGTATGAACGGGAAAAAAAAATCCGATCTGAAATTCGTGAACGGAACATTTTCGGAATAAGTCTATTTTTCGTTCACGAAAGTAAACCATGAATAAAACTCATGAAATTGTGAACGTTGTTCTACAAAATAAACGTAACGCCTGTGCTATGGTGTACCGGGTACCAGCAAAGGTAACGAATGTCATAGAATCATGAACTCTGTTATGAAAATCATGATCTAGTTCTGGTAAACGTGATTTATTGTAATAAGATGAGCTTCATATCGTGAACCTCTTCTCGAAAACTGGAACATGGTTGATGGACTGTAAAATGTCAACTACACGGAAAACAACGCAGAACATGGATGAAGCTTTACCCACACCCTAAACTGGCAGTAGGCATTAGTCAAGCAGATGGAATGGACCCACTTTCCTCAACGACGCTCAACAAATCAACACCACCTTCAAAATCCATCACTCCGTAAGAACACTAAATGCGTTCGGGGATCCTTTTCTTCGAGGCTTACGTCCAGTTTGATGACACGTCCCAGCTACTGCCATTGTGTCGGACTACCATTCTGAAGATACGGCCCAGCTGCATTCACTAATAATCAACACTATTGTCGACGGATCCGATAAATTCAACGATTTTAGGAACGCAAATCACACCGAAAAATCCTGAAATCTTGATTTAATTCTGCTTACGAAATCGTTAGTCGTGCTGACAGGCGTGAATAAAGTTCATGGATTTGGGATTTATTTCACAAAAATGTGATTTACTCGATCACGTTTGCTAGCAATTCCAGCTATCGTGATTTTTTGTTCACGGAATACCGGAACGCTTTTTTTTTTGCGTGTAATTAAAAATTATGTCTATTGAGATGATAATTTCAGACACCTGACTTATTCAAATCCCATTTAAACCATCTTATCGAAAAAAAAACACACACACACACAGTTAAACCAGCGGCAATTTTGAGACATTCCACAAACTTATAACTCACAAAACGTGCTCTTGAGGTTTTATAATAATGACGATAAATAGTGCAAGGGCCAGGGTTCTGCATTTTTGAAAAAAAAAGAAGAAAACAAAATGAACTCTCCACAGAATCGCTTCATTTCGAGCAATATCATTTTCGTGTAGGTCACGTGTTTCTTGTTATCGAGTCACGATGAACATTTCTCTTTTCAAACATGACTGGACTATCACTTGTTTCGTTCGTCAAGTGCTTCAGTTCATTTCATTTGAAGCAAAGAATTGTTTCAATTGACGCAATGAATGACTCTAAAACTGCTTCCTTCGTGTCTTCAACATTCACTTCAATTCGGGGCTCATTCGACTTGTCACGACCTGACGACGCAGGCATCAAAATATAGTATCCGAATAGTATCCGCACAATATCGGTTGCCGATAGGGATGGCATCCGGATTATATGTAGTAATAATATATTATTTTATATTAAACGAAAATTAAATTAACGAGGCCATTCTGGAGTCCAAGATGGCAGCCATTGGGGTCAGGGAAAGTCTCAAATACCCTACAATATGGGTATTTTTGGGCCTCCCTTAGCTCAATCGGTAAAGGCGCAGCTACAAAGCAAGACCATGCTGAAGGTGGCTGGGTTCAATTCCCGGTCCGGTCTAGGAATTTTTCGGGTTGGAAAATTTCTCGACTTCCCTTGGCATAGAAGTATGATTGGACTTGCCACACAATTATACCCATGCAAAAATGGTACAGGCATCAAAAGCTCTCAATTAATAACTGTGGAAGTGCATCTAGAACACTAAGTTGAGAGCACGCAATAAGCTTATATACGATATGCAATAAGCTTGAAATGCGAAGAAGAAGAAGAAGAAGAAGAAGAAGAAGAAGAAGAAGAAGAAGAAGAAGAAGAAGAAGAAGATGGGTATTTTCGGAATGGGGACGACGCGAAGGTGCCGAAAATTTGGAATCCAAAATGGTGGCCATCGGGTTTAAAAAAAAAAATTTCAAATACCCTACAATAGGGTATATTCGGAACAGGGATGCCGCGTAGATGCTGAAAATCGATACCCGACGTCATTTTGGAATTCAAGATGGTGGCCATTGATTTTATGAAGTGGGATATGGGTATTTTCGGAACGGGAACAAAGCACAGATGCCAAAAGTCTATATTCGACGCCATATGGAATCCAAGATGGTGGCGATCAGGATTCAGAGAGTGTCAACTATCCTAAAATATGGGTATTTTCGGAACGGGGACGACGCATAGATGCCGAAAATTGATATCCGACGCCATTTTGGAATCCAAGATGGTGGTTGATGGCTTGATGGTTTCATAAAACGTGTCAAATACCATATGATTTGGGTATTTTCCGAACGGAGGCTGCCGAAAATCGATATCAGATGCTATGTTGGACTCCAAAGTGTAAAATATCCTCCAATATGGTTATGTTCGGAACAGGGAAAACGCGTAGATGCCGATAATCGATATCAGATACCACTTTGGAATCCAATATGGCGGCCATCAGGGTTCAGAAAGTGTCAAATACCCTACAATATGGGTATTTTCGGAATGGGGACAACATGTGGATGCCGAAAATCGATATCCGATGCCATTTTGGAATCCAATATGGCGGCCATCGGGTTTAAGATCTGGGTATTTTCAGAACAAGGACGACGCGTAGATGCTGAAAATCGATATTCGATCCCATTTGTAGGCTATTTGACACTTTTTCTGAAATCGGAAGCTACCATATTGAATTTAAAGATGGCGTCGGACATCGATTTCTGGTTTCTAGATGTCAGCCCGGTTCCTAAAAACCCACATTAATCGGTATTTGACAGTATTTCAAGCTGAACATTGCAATAGGTCCTAAGTAACATTGTCAGATTCTCTTCGTCGACTTTCTCTTTGTATCCCCACGGGCTTGTAAAGAAATTCCCTGGTATTTTCAGCACACAAATCAATCAAAGAAGCTTTCATCTAGCATCTAATACGCCAAACACACCAAGAAGCGGATATGTGCTCAAGCTATTAACGAAAGAGAAAGTCGACGAAGAGAATCAATCGATCAATGTCACTTAGGACCTAATGCAATGTTCAGCTTGATTTCACAGTTTTTTCTGAACCAAAGCCGCCATCTTGGATTTAGACAGCGTGACATCAATTTTCGGCATCTACGTCTCATTTCCATTCTGAAAATAGCCACATTTTAGGATATTTGAAACATTTCCGCAAATCGGAAGCCGCCGTTTAGGATTACAAAATGGCGTCGGATATCGATTTACGGCTTTTAAATGTAACCCTGATTCTGAAAAAAACCGTTTGTATGGGTATCTGATAGAATTTACAACATTTTTCAAAAAACCAAGAGTCGCCATCGTGGATTTCAAAATGGCGTCGGATATTGATTTCCAATCTCCAGACGTCACCCCGGTTCCAAAAATACCCATTTTGATGGGACGGCATCAACATTTCCCATTTTTTTCTGAGATAGTAAGTCGCCATATTGGATTTTAAAATGGCATCGGATATCGATTTCCGGCCTCTAGACGCCATCCCGATTCCAAAAATATCTATATTGATGGGTGTTTGACAGTATTTCCCACTTAATCTGAAATCGGAAGCCGCCATCATGGATATCATCGCATATCAATTTCCGATCTGTATTAATACCATCAGTATCATACCGATTAAGTGTTCAGCTTCTCTGCGAGAATAAACTCGCGTGCGAATGCGACAAACAAAATTCACGCTTGAGATTCTCATGCATATTCACGCACTCACACTCACAACGCCGAAAAATCATTCCAGCTTTAAACTCAAAAAAAAAAACACTCAAACGTCAATTGATATCATGCCTATGCCTGTTGTGTAAGTTTTCCAACCCCTGATGTACAAACAATAGTTATTACAATGAATAACGCCAAAATATAAAACAATTAATTTTTTAACCTTTTGAGTTTTCATCGGTGATTTTTGCGACGTTGAATTTTGCAAGGCAAAACTCATAGGTGCATAAACTCATGCATGAGATTTGAGTTTTTGAGTTTTTCCGAACACTGTAACCGATTACAAAAATACCAATATTGATGTGTATTTGACTGTATTTCCACTTTTTCGTTAAACGGAAGTCGCCATCTTTGATTTCAGATTAGCGTCGGATATCGATTTTCATCGTCTAGACATCATCCCGATTCCGAAAATACCTTTATTGATAAGTATTTGACAGCATTTCCCACGTTTTCGTAAACTGGAAGTCGCCATCTTGGATTTAAAAATGGCGTCGCATATCAATTTTCGATCTCTAGTCACCCCGATTTAAAAAATACCCATATTGATGGGTAAAAAAACCACCCGACAATGATAAATTTGACATCCACATGCACATATCTATGCGCATACGCTTAAATAAACCGAGCGAACAATCAAAAATAGTCATAAAAACTGCACGAATTTCGATCGAACAGCTTCGCTTCAATGCAAAAGTAAGTTCATTTGACAATGAAAAAAGAAGTGAAGACTAGTCAAGCCAAAACAAACAGCATGAAAACTGTTCGAAAGTGGTTCTGTTGATGTTGACGGGGATCTGCTCGAAGAGAAGACAGAATGACTTTCAATTGAAAGTGATGGTTGACAGCTTCCAAATGCCAAATCGTTCTGGAGTTCAGATCAAATGCTCTAAAAAATCAACCACGACTGGTACAATGTCCTTAGTAACGAAACATTACCAAACAGATTTGAGGAGTCTACATTCTAGGATCTCCGAATCGTCCTAGACTTCAGGCCAAATGCCCAGAAGATCCGTACCTTTCAGTTGTCCACTAGATGGATAATTTGGTGCCAGCTGCGCTGTGTGGATCAAATTCCCAATTCTATTGATTATGAAACGACAATTGTGTTAGCCTGATGCTTGAAAATATTTCCTCCAACTTCAAGCCAGCCCAATAATGAATGACGATGTTTACCTAAACTTTTACATGAACTACAAATACCATAATACTCCCCTTTTTATAGCCACCCAAACTGGTAGCCCTATGCGGGAAAATCCCACGAAGCTCCAACAACCCCGACCACCATTGCCAGGCGCCCGCGGAAGGACCCTCTCAAAGTGGGACGGAGACCGAGGCAGGTCAGAAAATATGACACAATTAAGATTCTCCCTCTAATTATCGTGTAATTCCTTGGCTTGTTTCGGGCCTGACTGCCGCTTTGGAAATAAATTCGTTTGCTTCCTGCTACTACGAACGAACCGCCATGCCACGCCACGCCACCGTACCGTGAACTCCTTTGGGACCAACACGACCCGAACGGACGGATGCTGCTGCTCGGGGTCTCGGGGAGAAGGGTGCGCGGTTTGCGATGTTGGTAATTAGTGAATTCACCACAAGGACTCGGCGGCAGTTACACTTTTTTTTCTCTTCTTTTGGGCCAAACGAGAGACACCGAAATCTTGGCAGCTTTCCTGAGTTTGGCCGAGCAGAAGCCGATCCTGGCTGGGGTGTATTGTCTTACGATGCCGCGCGCCCGGAAGAGGGAGAACGACGATGGAAAAACTTCCGTTGCTGGGGTTGCTGTTGTTGTTGGTAGCCGCGTGCGATTATCGTTATCTGCGGCAATAATAATGAAATTTTCTTATTCTTGGAAGGCATCCAAGTTCGGGGAGTGAAATAATACATGCTTTATCGGATCACGCCATGGTAACCTTCCGCACTTCCCAGCAGCCATTCGGGTCGGAAGTTGCGGTGGCGGTGAAGGGGAAGGTCGGTTTTCGCAGTTGGGTCGCAATGCAGGGCCCTGGTGTCTAATTTCCGAGACACAGACGAAACACCAAGTGCTCCTTTCCCCCGGTGGGTATTGTTCCGGGTTGGATCCAGACGGAATGGCAAGTTTATTGTGTGTGTGTGTTTGGTTCGGTTTAGTAGCGAGGTGAAGACAAATTAAATAATGAGATCCATTTGTGTTGCTTCTGCGTGGGGAGGGTAGAAACGAAATCGGAGAAGTTGTGTCAGTTTGTTAACCTTAGACATTGAAATTGAAATTTTCATATCGCATTGAAAAAGCGATGCGATCCAGCTCGAAATCAGTATCATCAATCTTTTCATATAAATCGAGAAACCTGCTCTTCACCGCTGCTGCTGCCCTCACAGTCCATCAGTCATTGAACTTCGACTGGTTTCTCGTCCGTCGTCGTCGTCGTCGTCGTCGTTCGGTTCAGCTTTCGTTCTGCTGAATAGCCGAAAGGCATCCAACCTTAATCGACAGTTGAGTCGATCGCGGACGACGCACACACACATGTACACATCTTTACTGAGAGCAGAATCGCCGGAGAATGTTTTGATTATTGGCTTTCATATCGCAAACCCACAGCAAGGCCAACCAGTATATACACATTTCCTTGCAAAATCGTGACCGAGAAGGTTGTTGCCCATGCTGCGAGGCCGGCCGCTGAGATTCTCAGATCCCCTTTACAGAGCGCGAGTTCTCGTCTGCGGCCATAAATGGAGACGCCCGGTGCTGGATAATTTATGGTCCGCCGACCGATCCGGAGACGAAGGTTCTAGCGTAGATTATCATTATACTTCTTGCGATGTTCTGCCGGCAGCAAGCTCGGATTATGCTCCCTTCCGTTGCCCGTCGTTCTATTCCAGCCTGAACCGACCGACGGCACGGTGGGGCAGATCATGCAAATTTACGGACAAAATATCATAACACGCGAAATTCGAGTGCGAGGTTTGGTGTCTTCGGCAAAGTTTTTCAGGTGAATACGATCTAGCTTTTGTCAACATTCGTTTTGCAGCTCTATCTTTTGAGGAAGCGCGCTATTATAACAAAATCATCAACAAAGTTTTACAGGTAGATAAGATCTACCGTTTGATACAGTCAGAACTGACCATGATTCTAAATGTTGATCTAAAATTATATCTTTTGGTAGAAGCATCTTATCGGACAAAACTTCATAACTCCCAACATACAAGTCATAGAGGATTGGTGTCTTGGGCAAAGATGTTCAGGTGAATAAGATGTATTGTTTTTAAATCATTCGTTTTGATCTTGACCAATATAATTTGATCTAGATCAGTTCTTTCTTTTTACGATTCACGCTATTCAAACAAAATCTTCAACAAAATTTTCCAGATAGAAAAGAGCTATTTTTTGAAGCCATTAGAATCGACCTTGAATAGTATATCTTGACCTAGACCGGCATCAATCATACCTACTGGACCACTGTGTGGCAAAAGGTATGATCATTGACTTGAAACACGTCAAATTTAAGTAGAATAACAGCAACCGGAAGAGTATTATACAGCAATGCAGAATTTTAAACAACAACTGGTGACAGTAAAGCATTCCTTTCATTTTCAAATGGAGTTAACACAATGTGCGCGAGTTATTTCGATGGTCATATGGAAGCTATTTTAGTGCCACAATTGAGTTATATTTTTGGAATTCTGTCTGAAAACTCAGTGCAATATAGCAGTCAAAACACAGAAATATAAATGTTAATACTTCCGACGTCGTCGCACTTCTACCTGGAGCTATTACTAAAAAGTTAATCTACCTTGTCTGGTATTGAAAAGGTAGGGTGTGAATTTAGAAGAAATAAAATGCCAGAAATGCAACGAGTGACACTGACTACATTTAACAAATCAGGCTATCAAAATATTTGAAGTGAATTGCTGATTTGTGGAGTAGTGTTAAGCTAAAATAAGGCTTGTTCAAGCTTTAGGTCAGATAACTTATTTAGGTTGAATTATGGGGATACGATTAGCTTCATGCACTACCAATATACTATATATTCAGCCTGATGTTAATCAGCTTTGTACACCTTAAATCAACCAATAATCAGCTTCTGTTCTTACCGTTCAGCTTGAATTGTTACTTGGGAAAGTCTCTAATCTTTGATGAACTTGCTAACATACAACTGAGTTGGCTTAAAGCTGAATTAGCCTGTTTTTAGTGGCATGAGGCAGATCTGCAGCTTGAATTGTTCGATGACCTTTACTGAAGTTTTTGGGGCTTTCCTGAAGTTCCCTAACTTTTCAATCAGATCTCGGAATTTCCTTAATTTTTTGTAAATTTTCCTGATGTTTACGGAACTTCCCAGGTGACCCCATCATTTTTCTGAATTTGTCATGATTTCTCGAAATTTCTTGATAGCGTTTGTAATTTTCCTGAAGTTAATGGAAGTGCTCTAAAGTTCTTTGATTTTGTGAGAAGTTCTAGGAATTTTGCTGAAAATTAACAGACTGCCTAAAAATCTCTAAACTTCTTTGATGATCTTTAAACTTTTCTGAAGATCTCGGAACTTCTTAAAAGTTTGATGCTTAACGTCAGATATCAGACTTAAAGTAGTCATTTTATACGATAGATGATCAGATGAAAGTAAATAGTGGATAGTTCCGTTAGAGTACGGTAGTGTGAAAATTGTATATAGAGAGTAGAAAGTGCGGAAGTTTTTTCGGAATGTTCCAGAAGTTATTGGAACTGCCTTTAAATCTCTGAGCTTCTCTGAGGATCTGTAAACCTTGCTTCCCAGGGTTTCTTGGAACTTCATTGAAGTGTTTTCAATTTTCCTAAAGTTCTCTGGACATCTTTGAGGTTTTCTAGACTTCCTGGAAGGTCTCACAATATTCCTAAAGTTCTCAAAACTTGGTGAAGCTGCTGCCGTTTTCCTGAAGCTCATGGAACCGCCTTGAAGTTTTTGAAGCTTCCTAGACGAGATCTAAACTTTTCCAGCAGTGCTGGAAAGTATCCTCATGTTCCCGCACACTATTCAAGCAACTTCCCAGATATTTTCGGAAGTTCCTTTTAGTTTTAGGAACTTCATTAAATTTCTTTAAATTTTCCTGAATTGAACTTCCCTGAAGTTCTCTTATATTTCTTGCAGTTATTATCCCTGAACATCCCTGAAGTTCCAACAAACGTTCTGAATTTCACGAAATTGCACTGAAGAACTCAGAATTACCCACAAACTTCTGGAAAGTTCTTGCAATTTTCCCTAATTAAATGGAAGTACCCTGAAAGTCTCTAATATTCACAGAGGTTCTAAGCTATTGAAATTTACCCTTGTAGCTCTCCAGACAATATTGGAACTACTCTGAAGCTTTGCTTTGAAGCCAATTGGATCTCATTGACGTTATTGGATCTTATACAAAACACTCAATAATTTTGTTCAAATTGTTTTGCAATTCTCAAAACTTGTCTTATGTTTATGATGATCGTGGAACTGCTCTGAAGCTCTCATAACTGACGTAACGTTCCTTAAGACATGTAAACCTCAATGAAGTTTTCTGAAAATTTTCTTCATTGTTCTTAGAACATCTATAAAGTTGCCACTATGTATCTGATGTTCATGGGAACTGAAGTTATCAGAAGTGCTACAAACTTCTTTGCTCATTCCTCAAGAGTGAACTGAAGCTTTCTGAATTTCTATGAAGTTGTTGAAATTTTTGTAATGTTCCTGCATTGTCTTGAAGTCCTGTCCTGGAACTCTCTGATCTTCATCGATATTTCTCTGAATTTTATCAAATTGCGCTAAAGTTCTCAAAACCTTTTTTTTTTCTCTATTCGGGACATAACACCACTACGACCAGTAATTTGATCTATTGTAGTATATCCCGTGTCCTTAGTTTAGTGCATGTCGTATTACTTCATCACTATTGAGAAATGATGAAGTATTCGGTTTTGATACAGTTGTCATTCTTGCCTTCATTGCAAAGAATCGATTCTAATTGAAAGGACCCGCTATTTATACCTTTCCGAGTGTTGAAACACCCTCCAAAAGCGCGCCCCTTTGTCAGTCAAAATTGGATTTCTTAGCTACAAAAACAAGCAATGACACCGATAATGACCATGCATCAGAACCCTAGTCTTAACCACTTCAAGCTAGGGAACAACGAATAGAAGATTAGGAATCACATAGATGAACACTAACTAACTAATTTTTTCCTTGTTTCAAGATCAACCTCGGTCCAGGCAACCCGAGGACTTATCACTATCAAAATGTCATAAAAAGTAACAAGGACTAAGATGTCTTCCTTTGATTACTGAAAAATCCTGTTCCCCTAGTTTGAAGTAGTCAAGACTAGGAATCGGTGGTAGATCTTACATCTTACGTACCACGAAAAGTTGATCTACCTACGTTACGGGGCTTCTCAAAACCTACTTTTTGCGACCTTTAAACTTCCCCAAAGTGCTGGACTTTTCTGAAGTTCTCGAAACACCCCTAAAGTTTTCGTTTTTTTTTCTAAATTTTCGGAAATAAAATTTTTGGATTATGTTTTCACAGGTAAATTTATATTTTTTCTTAAAGTTTGATTTTAGCCCTAGGGCCAAAAACAGAAGCACTACTGCCGTAGCCTAGATCGAAATTTCTTCGCCCCCTTAGTTTTGATTAGACAATAATAGTTTCCAGAGCTGTTTACTCGTGGAGTAACCATGACAGACCTGTTCTTCAGGATAAATGGTCTTAGTTTCTTTACTTAGAATATCGACTTGAAATGAAATTCCGTGCCAAACAAAATTGAGGTTTTGTCCAAGAGTTTGCCCGCTCTGGCCCAGTGTGCGACGACGGCGGCTGTTGCTACATTTAAAGAGTGTGTTGCTTCCTCTTACTCTTTCGTGGCCTCACTTGCTATTATCTAAATATTTATCATAAAATTATCGTTACTCCACGCTTTTCAAGAGGGTTTTCGCGTTGGCTGCTTCGCACGATCACTCCAAATCCATCCGTAGCGGCTCGTTCTACGAAAGTCTTCCAGTTCTTCTCGCTCGCTTCGTTGGGCGTAATTTTTCTCCGGCTTTCCTTCAACAAAAAGGGCCTCAACTGTGTTTATGTTTATTTTACTTGTTAGTCTATTTGTTTATCTTCTTATTTAGGAGCGTTTGTCTCTCCCGTTGCCTCCTTTACCGACAATGGATCTGCGGCTCTGAATCTTCTATCCACCGATAAAAAAAAATGCCGCTCATCTTCTACTTTGCAGAAGAACGAGGAGTAAATCGAGGTCACTAGCACTAGCACTCTCCGTTTGAAGTGGTTTTGCGCTTTTGTTAGGACTAATTTTTCGACGCTCGCCTTTTAATCAAAACACAAACTCCCCGCGATGCAACGCGCCGGCTAAAGTCTAATGGATCCAATGCTGCGACGATACTTCATACGTTCATCACTGTTGAGTGGTTTTCTCTGATCGGAGTTCTGAATGGAAGTTGTGAATCAGTAGGTTTTCCATAGAAAATTAAGCAGCCTATTCAGCGGAGGATGCCCCAAAGGAGCGCCGGAGTAAGTCACGGAAGCGATGAGGAATGGTGGTGAAGGGTTAGATCGGTCATTACCAGGTGGTTGGCGGAGTGTAATTGCATTCCTGGAAGAAGTTCACAGACGAATCGAACTTTGAATATCGAAACAGTTCCAAAACGTATCCGCAGGGGTTACGTCGAAAAATTGATCAATCCAGTCAATCCAGCAGCCGAATTGAACCGTCCTCCTTAAAATCCTTTTATCTTTTCAACCAAGGATCTATTCTAGCATTCTTAAAATTCTCCCCGCAATTCGCGAACCCCTCAAGATGGCACCAGCTGAACGAAAAAAATTCCAGAGCAAATCAATAATTTACCCGGAGTATCAACCTCCCCTACTTTTGATGAACACGCAACAGCATCAACATCAGCCCTGTGTTGAAAGCCGAAGTCCCCCGGAGAAATATATGCGCTCGAAACCAGGACAGGCAGGGCAGAATTGGAAAACAGTTGAAATTTAAAAATAAATTTATCATTTTAATTTAGATAAATGGATCCGCTGTCACCCGATGGGTGACGGCGACAACAACGACGACGACGACGACGTTGGTTCCCTGGAAGATTCCCGCCCTTCTTCCTGCCCCACCCCGCACTATCCGACAACCATCAGGCAGGAGTGGTTGCATAATTCAAATCTCGCTTTTGCTGACCGTGGCAGTTCAGGAGCTCGAAAAGGAATGAAGCTTCAGCAGTAATTTTTTCGCTAACGTCACCGTCTTCGTCGTCTTTGTCGCCGTCGTCGACGTCGTCACATGTGCCGATGTTGCCGGGAACGAAAGGATGAAAAATCATCTGTTTACATGGGTGTCTTACATAAATGTGAATCTGATTAAATTAAAGAAGCCATCATTTCGAGTTTTTCCTCAGCGTGCTTCGTGGCATAATGAGCTGGAACAAAAGCGAACTGAATTTAGGAGATTTTCCCACTTTTCGGAGGGTGTTCTCCCGGGTGGTGGCGTCTGGCAACCAGATGAGATTGATTTCCTCTCCGGAGGGGACCCTCTCCCGGAAAAACAGTTTCATATTTTTCTTCCAAAAGTAGCAGCAAGTGCTTTTGGTAACGGAGGGCAGCAGTGGAGGGAGAAGTGATTTTTGAAAGGGTCATAAATTGCTGTCACGCCGCAGCTAAGCTCCCCACCCCCTTCTCCACTGCGGCGACTTCCATCAGCGGTTGTCGTCGTTGTTGAATTTTACGTAAGAAACAATCAAATCGGATGCTAATTTTTGTCAGACATTGAGTAATGGAAGTGACTGATATCGAGCGAGCGAACGAGTGAATGAAGCTCAGGGTGATGGGTTTTATGGTTATGATTTAATTTTTTTCTTCATTGGCTGTGGGGGTCCGTGATTGGAAACATGTGTGTGCAAGATATGTTGCTCTTTGGGTTTTGGTGCTGGCGCAGCCGAACTGGGGCGTTTATTTCGGATCATAACAAACATTCGGGAGCCGTAACGGGTGGTTTATGGGGGATTCTGTCCTGGGATGATGATTTTTGACAGATGTGTGATTTGGAACGATGGTTAATGGGAGTTTTATGCTGATTGGGAAATGTTTCAAACTAAATTAGCGTATTACGAGTGAGGATTTTTTTTTCGGGAATTCGGGTGCTTGTCTAGTGGGGTGAAGTTTCACTCGATCAATCCCAATGTGTCGTGACTTGATCGGCATTGAAGTTTGGGGACGGATCCGGTGGAGTGGTTAGCATCCATGCCTCTCAAGCTAAAGGTCACAAATATAAATCTAAAATAATATAATAAACCTGAATTAATCCAGCTATATTGAAATCAGACTCCATCTCCGACAAATGTGCTCATATGATGTGAGGTGATAGATGAATTCTCATGTGATTTGAGGTATCGCATGTGATCATGTGATTTGAGGTATGATGGATCTTGACACTAGAGAAAAACTGGCCACTTCCTTGGAGGTACCCGCAACATGGCCGAATGTGGTCAGTGTGGTTAGGGCCAATCCAAATGATTACAATTGAACTAGTTTTTTAATTCTAATATGATCGATGAGTCAAAGAGATAGTGAGAAAATAACCTCTGCTCCGAGATTACCAGTAAATGACCGAATGTGGCCAGTCAATGTGGTCCTGGGCACTTCAAATAGCTACAATTGAAATGATTTTTGAATTCTCATGTCATCTGATGTGTCACATAAAGGATTTTATTCGTTTCAGGTTGGATTTAGTATATCAAGGATATCAACCGAAACTTATTCCGGACATGTCTCCGGAACCGGATGAGCTGTTCCAAAACTATTCAAAAACGTTCTATGAGACCGTGAAACCTTCCATTTGGTGCTTGTTGCGTGCAATTCAGTTATCTCAAAGCGAGAATGCAAATTATCATTTGTGTTCTGTTTCGGGGTTGTTACGATAAGAGATTTTTTTAAAATAAAATCAGACCCAAATCCACTTCATTTTTAAATCAAAGGTTAAAAGTAAACTTTGTAATTAGGAATTTTCAACGAGGAATATATCAACAGGTTCTGGAAGTTCTGTGTACCGCCATGAGCCTACCTTTAACTTTTCCATGTCTTTCTGAACTGTTTCAAAGTGTCCTACACTTCCATGAGATTCTCTATATTATTATGAGGTTTAAGTTCTTTTAAATATTTTGAATAATTTATGGGATTCTGTGGATATTCTTTTGGTCTTCTTGTCATATTCAACGTACCAAATTTCCTCATATGTTCTGTAATTTGATTAAATCTTAATATCAATTTCCTAAGCGTTTGCAAGATTTCCTAAAAATTTTCAAAACTTCTTTGCAGAAGTCTTTACTACTCTTTGGTTGTGTCACCGATACGTCGTGGCGAAAAGGTGGTGTACCAACCAACCGGTTTCCCTCGAGTAAAACGGGCGATGCTAAGGGAATCCATTAGCTCAGTCGGTAAAGTCGCAGCTATAAAGCAAGATCATGTTGGAGGTGGCTGGTTTTGATTCCCGAATTTTTCGGGTTGGAAGATTTCTCGACTTCCCTGGGTAGTGGAATTAAATGAAAATTACTAATCCTTCTCTCTCTCTCTCGATCAATTTATATGTTTTTTAGTTGGTAGTACTGCCACCTGTGGCGCGCATAGTCAATTCCTTTGCGTTTGACGTTTACACACTACCGCCATCTGTTCAGCGTACTGCCCATCACTGTATACTCAACAGATAGCGGTAGTGTTTTATCGAAAGAAAAAAAAATTCAATGTGTTATGCCTGTTTGTCTGTGGTACAACTTTGACATTTGAGGTAGAACTCTACGGTAGCTGCTGAAAGGAAATTGTCTTAAGATCCGCAATAAGTAAGGCTGATGTACTGCCGGTATAAAGCTTGGAAGCCCTATATTATGCTCAATACTCTCTTAAATTAACGTACGAATGGGTGTTATAATCATATTTAGCTATGTATAGGGGCGCTTCATTTTGAAAAAAAAATGTAATCTTATAGGCTACCTTCCAGTTTGATTCATAGCCCAAAAAATGAGCTTCTGTATAAAATGGTAAAGTTTTTTGAACGTACAGCGGTCACGCGAATGGTTTAAAGTTGGCGAATTACTATGGGACATTTTTAAATATCACTACTATAAATCTATCTTTACTTAAACATTTAGAAAGCCGTCAAAATTGAATATGAGGTTGCCATGACAACGATCAACAACCCTGTTGTTCTTGTAATCAAATTGGTGTTGTACTCTGATGAATATTAAAGTATCAATTTACTCTAGTTTATTTTTTTAATTTTAATCTTTGTTTATTTGCTGGCAAACTAATCGTGATGGCAACAAACTTTTTGGTAATTATCATATCAGCTACATATTAAATTTTTACATCGTTTGGACTACTTTAACCAGAATTGGAGTTATATTTGAGAAATTACAGCGGCCAATTAGATTTTTCATTATTCCCGGGAATCGGGAAATAAAAATGAGATTGCCGGGATATTTCCGGAATCCCAAGAATGCGAAGAAAAAAAAAAACTTATTTTTTTTTTTTTTCCTTTGGTTTGTTTTTTCCGTCGATCTTGTTTTCCGTGCTGAGCACCAATGCTACCGACGTGCCAGGAAGGCAGCTCCCACACCTGGACCCTACCTATCGACCCATCAACTCATGAACCGGGGACCAACGGCTTTACTTCCCATCCGAAGGAAGGCGTGATCAGAGATGTTATGCCTCAGAACATCCCGGCGGCGCCAACTGGGATTGAACCCAGGCCTTCTGGGGTGAGAGGTAATCACGCTTACCACTACACCACCAGCGCCGTTTAAAAAAAAAAAAAAAAAAAAAAAAAAAAAAAAAAAAAAAAAAATCTTAAAAATAAAGATAAACGAAATCAACTAGAGATACACTCCCGATCATAAGTTTAAGGACACCCCCAAAAAAACATGACATATTTGTTATGTTCATATCTCTGTTATGTTACGTCCAATTTTCGGTCTCTTTAGATCATTTGAAAGGTATTGAATGGAATTTTCCTCGTAGGCAAATTGTTCAATATAATTTTCAAATTTTGTGTGCTAAAAGTTCACCCAAAGTTACAATATTTTTCAAAATTTTTCTGAAGAATTGTGACTGATTTTCTCAGAATTGCGTTGACCAAGTTTTGAAATAAAAGTGGTAGTAGAACACTTATGCTATACCATTTATACCATTCAAATAACCTTTGGAGATCGAAAATTGAACGTAAAATGAGAGATCATTTCACAAAACATATTTGCCTGGTTTTTTTTGGGTGTCCTTAAATTTATGATCGGTAGTGTATAAAAATAAATTTAAACAGAGTATCACATTTTTTTTTAAATTTAATTCTCACTTTCTCCTTGGAAAAAAATCAGTTTTGATTAAACGATGATTGATTTAGTGATCCGTCGGGTCTAATAACGTTTGACTCTTGTTGAAGATCTGTTGAACGTTCAACTGAAATCAAATCAATTCAGTCCGATTTCAACCATTATTGGAAAGACCTTCCAAAGCGGGCTGGTCATCTCAGAAATATGGTGGTCACGGTCGTCACGGATCATTACATATATTATAAAAAGCTCACTATATGTTTTAAGCCTGTGTTTATACGGGTCGAATTAATTGAATTCAATACACCTTTGAGCATCCAAGTTTCTCCATAGTTAGCAGAAAATTGTGGAATATTGATGAACTTTTGGGACTATCAATTCACAATTCAGGTACCTAAATTGAGTGCCGAAATGTATCGGCAAACCCTGACACAACAGTGTTAATAATATTGTGCTCCCGGGAATTTGGATTTCAGGAAAGCCTGTTTCCCGGGAAATCGTTTCTGGCAATGAAAACACTAAGCACAATTAAAGTGATTGTGCCATCTAGTGGCGGATGAATTCCAAATATTGCTAGTCATTAGTAACCCAAAAAAACATTAAAAGCTAAATAAGAGCTTATTCAGGCAAAAATATGCTTCTTCAGCTAAAAAATAGCTTATTCAACTTTTATACATCAAAATTGTTTGTCGAGGAGAATCAAAATCAGAGATAAGTGCATACAAAACAAACTGACATGGCCAGCCTATGCCTTGGGTTTTCTAGAAACACTGCCAATGCAATGAAAATATTCACTGTTTGATTGGTTCTGACTGTCACAGTCCGATTGGCTCAAACCCAGTCAGTCCTCCTCTTCTTCCTTATTTTAGGCCTTCACAAATAGCAATTGATTTGAATACCTTGTACATATTCCGTCAATCAATTGGTTTCTAGATTGATTCCCGCTCATAATACACCGTAGGAGGCCACTGTTTATCGAATCATAAGTGCCCTACGAAAGCTCGAAAGTGAGCGGAAAATTAATGTAAATGTTCGTGCTCTGATACTGACACTCGAAACTGTCTCTTATGACACAAGGTTCCGACTTAAAATACGGTTTTTCCAACTTTATCAAGTGTACATTTAGATCCTTTTTTACCGAACTGACGATTCACATTTCGGACCGATTTCAGACCTCTCTCTCTATATTCGATTGTCAGTAAATTTCTGCAGCAATTTGATCCTCTCAATACCAACATCCGGCAATGTACGCTAGATTTCGTACCTAAGAAAAAGATATCCTACCAGCACCGGCAGCTCATCAGCTGATTACTATTCCAGGCATGTTTCCATTATCAAACTCCCCATAAACACACATCTCTAGCACCGCACCACACCATCCGAGCGAGAGAACGTGAGTTTTTGATCCCGAGCTATTCGGATAAGTCTACAACTGGTGAAAAACATACGCTCGTTAATATCAGCAGCACGGTGCGTTGTTGTCCGCATCATACCTATGTGGGTGTGGAGCAAGGGGTTGGTTCGTCATATTAATGGGACTTGAGTTTTCTGCGGCTAGTTCGGAGCTGCCGAGTTTACCGCAAGTTGGAGGTGGAGAAGGAACGAGGTTAGATGGGTTACCAACTAAAGAAAAAGAAAAACGCTAATGAAGCCGAAGGCTGTTTCGGGCTGTTGTTTTGGTAGTTCCTATTTGTTAGAACTGTTTCGGTCCGCCAAATAGCATGCGTAGGAAGTTGTGACTGAGTTGATAATAGTGGTACGATGTTCAGAATCCGTATTTGGGCACAGCCCGTTTCGATTATTTGATTGGAATCGCTTAGCTGGTTTGATCAAACCATCAAGCATCGAGCTTGTTTCCACTTTCCAATTCACCCTTCCTTCACACTACTCACCTTGAAACAATTTCTATGCTAATAGCTCATTTTCACCTGAAGCAACAAACCGCCCAAACTACACCCCGAACCGCACCGTTTCTAATTATACACTCCAGTTCGGAAGTAACAAGTTCAAAAGCTATGCGCGCACCGGCCGTGGCTAAAGCGATTTTTGAGCGACCTTCAAACCTTGTTACCTCCAAGCGCTACTTAGCATCGACTCCAATGAAATAGAGAAACATAAATTCAACCTCCGCATAGCTCGCTCAAAGCACGCCCGGCAATAATGGGAAGGAAGAGCCATAGCTGAAAAAAAATGTTGTTAAACCCTCACCAATGCAATAACAATTGCGCCCGGCTCGCATCGATGGCAATAACATAAAATTAACATGAATATCGGTACCTACTGAGCTGCGCTCTGACGTGTATAGTGTAATGGTAATTCACCACCTATGCAGGGGGCCACGACCCGACCAGCGACGACCAATGACGACAACGTCGACGACGTGCTGACCGCGCCGGGGAGCCGGAATTTCTAACGAGCTTTATTATTGATAATTTATTTTAATTATAACACACTCTCTTTTCGGATTCGGTCTAGTATCTCTCGCGTCTGACCCGCGCTGCTTTGTAGTTTTTTTTCTTTCGGTTTTGGCAGCGAGGTGTCTATATTGCACGCGGCCAAAAAACGGCGCCGTTCGTCTCTTCGATCTGCTGCTGCTACTTTGGCTGTATACTATCGTAAAAATTAATGAAGCTTTTCAAAACAGTTCCGCCGCTGGGCGCGCTCTTTCCATTGGGTTCCGTCTGATGGTGGAAAATCCAAACTACCAGCGATGTAAAACCAGAGACAGCAGGAAAAGAGCTGCAATCGACGATGGTTGCGTAAAATTCGATTTTTGTGCCGCTGCTGCTGCTGCCTTTTCCGGAGGGGTCCAGGAACTGGGTTTTCCAATGGGGTCGGAGGGCATTTGTTGAAGCGGTGTTACAATTGGACAGTCATTGTTGGAGTATTTTATTTGTGAGGTTGATGTCGACATCTTGGGAGGAATATGGTCAGCTCTAGCATTGATCTTCAAGTTACATTAGTTTGATGATCGCCTGGCATGATGTACCTACGTATGGATTGCAACCATCAGCTAAGATGATCAAAAAGATTCTTCGAATGAAATAAGCAAGTAGAGATATTCCTAGATACAACGTAACTGTCACTTTTCACTTCCATCGTTGATTGATCGCAAACGACTGTTCAATCTTGTAGAGTAATATAACACTATCGGACAGATTCTGATGAGATCCCGGTCTGAAATGGTTTAAAATGATACATTGAAGATATTCGGCTGAATACCCGTGGGAATATTCATCAGAATTCTGCATGAGGATTCATCAGAATCCTGCTCACAGATTCGGAAGAATCCCCTCGGCAGATTATTCAGAGCCCCTTTTGAACACAATTCTAGTTGGGGATCAATTGTAATCTTATTCAAGAATGCATGAGAAACTATTCGGAAATTATTCAGAATTATAAAGAGTTACTGATGCATACCCTGTTGGGATTCTGATTAATATCTCAACAGGATTCTGAAGAATCACTCGTATGGATTCTGATGAATCCCCGCTTGGGATTCTTATGATTCGCTCTAGATTCTGATTTATCTATTAACAGGATTCAGATGAATCCCCGGTTGGGATTTATATGAATCCCCGATCAGGATACCTATGAATTCTTGTACGGGAATAACTTCCTGAAGGGACCCTGGATAAATTTACAGAATTAATTCTGATGAATCCTTGGTATATTAATCAGAATTCAGTCTGAGGATTCATCCGAATCCTGTTCAGAGATTCCCCTCGGCAGATTAATCAGAGCCCGTTTTACACAATTATAGTTGGGGAACAATTGTACTTACTCATTGAAATCGTTTCGGGAATTATACCCGGTTAGGATTTTGCTGAATCTTCGGGTGGGAATCTGCTGATTCCCCAGTTGGCATTCTGATTAATATCTTAACATGATTCTGAAGAATTCCCGGTTCAGGCTTCTGATGAATCCCCGCTTGGGATTCTCAAGACCTCAGATAGCCTTGTCAGTAAAGGCACGGTATTACCAAGAAAGAGGCGGTGAGATAGCTTCTGGTCGAGGAAATCTTTTTTTTTTTTCCTTGATTTGCTTTCCGTTGATCTTGTTTTCCGTGCTGAGCACCAATGCTACCGCTACACGCTTACCACAACACCACCGGCGCCGCTGAGGAAATCTTTCGGATTGTAAATTTTCTTGTTTTCCCTGAACATAGAGTATAACTGTGCTTTACACATTGAGACGTTGGCTGGCATAGATAGCTCTAAATTAATAACTGTGGAAGTGCATCTAGGACACTAAGTTGAGAGCCTGTAAAACGCTCGCTGAAGATGCGTAAAAAGCCTAGAGGAAGATTAACCAATAACTTCAGGAGATTTTTGAGAAATTCAGCGAAACAGGACAGCTTGGATAACCTTAAGGTAGTTCAATTAATTTAATGAAAAACTTCGGGAATGTTCCGAAAGGTTCATGTACATTTTGGAAACGTTAGAGAAGCTACGTGAACATTTTTTTCATTTTTCAAATGGATCATTCATAACTTTAGAAAAATCTGGGAACTTCAACGACGATCAGAGAACATCATGACAGTTCCATAAATTTCAAGAAAATTTCTAGAGTTTTAAGATGTGCTCGAATCACTGAAATAAAGTTAAGAGAATTCCAAAGCAGATTTTCAGGTAATTAAATTATATTCAGGGAAGTTCCGAGTACTTCAAGAATGATCAGGGAGTTAATCTCCACGACTGTCGACAAAACGGCGCCGGTGGTGTAGTGGTAAGCGTGATTACCTCTCACCCCAGCAGGCCTGGGTTCAATCCCAGTCGGCGCCGCCGGGATGTTCTTAGGCCTAACATCTCTGATCACGCCTTCCTTCGGATGGGAAGTAAAGCCGTTGGTCCCCGGTTCATGAGTTGATGGGTCGATAGGTAGGGTCCAGGTGTGGAAGCTGCCTTCCTGGCACGTCGGTAGCATTGGTGCTTAGCACGGAAAACAAGATCGACGGAAAAAAACAAACCAAAGGAAAAAAAAAGACTGTCGACCGTCCTCAGAAATGGCCTCCCAAAGAGGGCGTCGATGAGTCGCTGGCCTCTTGTTAAGTCGATGTTACATCAACAATATCCTTCCTTACCCCGTAGCGGAGAAGATGGGCGTGGCTGGCAATGGTAACTGTCATGCTTTTCCTGTTCTGAACTTTGATTGGAGAACTATTCACTCCAAAATAGTTTTCCTTAAGCAATCAGAATAAGAACTTTAAATTTGAAAAATGACAGTTGCTAGTATGCAATCTACGAATTACTTCGTTACACACGCAACGCAACGCAACGCTACGTAATGATCAGGGAACTTCCGAGTAATGAACTTCAGGAATGGAAATTATGGAATATTCTAAGAATTTAAGGAATGTGCCGTAAACTTCAGGGACATTTTTGGGAACTTGAGGGAAGTTATATGAATATCAGGATAATTTCCGGGTCACAAGAAAATCTAGAAAACTTCAGGGAAGCGCCGGAAACTCCAGTGAAGTTCATAGATATTCAGGAAAAATTGAGAGCAGCTTGCGGCGCTTCAACAAAATTTTCAAAATTTCATGAAAATTACGGGAACTTGAATGTCTAGGCATTTCATGGCAATTAAATTATCCTTTTGATGAATAGTAGGAACTTTTATTAATTATTTTAAGTTCAAAGGTCTTGCGGCCAGTTCGTCAGGAAATCCCGTAAAACATCTAGGAAAGTCTAGAATTTTGGAGAAGTTCTAAGTTGTTTCAGAATTAGAGCCAACAATTTATGGGCAGTTCCATGAATTTCAGGAAAATTTAGAGAACCTAATTAAAAATCTAAGAAATTCATAAATGATTTTGCTTTTGGGAAAATAAGACGTTCTTAAAGAAGTTCTGTAAATTTAAGGAAAGTTCAAAGAACTCCAACGACGTAATGAATTTTTAAGAAATTTTTGAGAACTTTGTAGTCCAAACAAATTCGGTAACTTCAAAGAAGTTCAGAAAATTTTAAAAAAATGTCAAGGGAACTCCGATATCTTCAAGAAAATTTCATGAACATCAGAAAAATACGGGAACAGTTTTAAAAGAAATTGCGTAAGCTTCAGGGCAGTTTCCAGACGGCGGGGAACTTCAGGGAGGATGATTGCAGTTCCATTAATTTCTGGAAAATATCGCGAATTTTTCGGATGCAGCCAAATTTTCAAGTAGTCCTGAAAACCTCAAATATGTAAAAACTTCATAAAATGCATGAAGGCTCCACCAAAGTTCGGAGGTTATCAATGTAGCTTAGGAACTGTTAGGACTGTTCTATTAAGCTCAGGGAAGTACTAAGTGATTCACAATCATTTCATGAATTATAGCGAAGTTCCGATAAGTTCAAGGAAGATCAGATAATCTTAGAACAGTTCTATCAGCCAAAGGGAAATTACATAAAATTAAAAAAAAAAAGTTTTGAGACCTCCTGAGAAATTGTTAAAGTTTCAGGAAGTTCCTAGAGTTACTGAAAAATTTGGGAACTTTTGGGAATCAGTTCCATTTACGTCAGGAAAATTGTGGGAACTTTCTGAAGACTTCAGAAAAGCACAGTGATCATTGGGGCAGTCAAAAATCTCGAGGAAGTTTTGAAAACTTCATGGAGGTCCAGGAAATCGAATATTTTCGACAACTTCAGGAAAATTCCAGAATTTTCAGGGATGTTCTATGAATATCTGAAAATCGCAAGATCTCTATTGATTTGCTTTACGTCTAATATCTTTTATTTTTGTCTAGTTCGTTTATTTGGAAAGCTCAATCGCGTTAGCTTTACGGAGCCGATAATTCATTGCTCATTGTTTGTAACAAAATTTACTTAATTCTATGTCTAGTAGGAGTTGGACCGAATACTCGCCGAGGTTAGAGGGGTACATTTTCGAAGGATAGGATAAGGGGAGGAGCTTGGGAGTGGGGTTTCGTTGTCTCATCAGGACGATGTGGCCAGTATGAATGGTGGTATGGTTCTAGATTCGTCTGGAGTTCGACTGGCTATGGTGACCAGTTGGCGACGATGAGACTCTTCAAGACGGGGTACAGATTTCTTATATCGGACTTTAGCAAATAAAAGTTATGCTTCAAGTAACGCTGTCTGTTGGAGGTTCTAATTCTTGCTTAAATTAATGGCATCTATTTCCTGTTATGCCGTTTCGTTATGAGTGTGGGATAGAACAGTGATTGGGGGTTTGGCTTATCAGGATTTGGGTTCAACTCTTGTTTTAAGTTTTATGGCATGCTGATTGCAGAAAAGTTTTACCCATACTGTAGTTGGGGGGGGGGGGACTGAATTACCCGTTCATGCACATATACGCTCTAGAAACGGGCACGCGTTTCTAAAAGCAGTGACTGGTTCTGATTAATCTCCGACGAAAAATCAGATGATTTCTCAAATATGATACTGATGAATCCTTGAACAGAATTGAAATGATTCACCAGAAGGAATTCTGATGAATATCCGAAAGGGATTGTAATGAAGAAGTTATGATAAAATTTTGGCTTATTCAGAGTTCCTGCAGTAAATATTTTTTCCAGTTGCTCTAATGACACTGGGTTTCTAATTAATTTCTTGGTTAATCTGGTCGAGATTCTGATAATTCCTGGATGAATATCCATGATTCACCAAAAGATATTCTGATGAATCATCTATGTAGGATCATCAGAATGCTTTTTGAGGAATCAATTTGAATCTTGTCCAGAATCAGAATCCCATCCGGAGATTCATCAGTACCCCTTTTAAAAGTTCTTCAGGAATCTGAATAGGTTAACGCTTCAATAGGATTCTGATGAATCGTGAATGGGAATTTGATAAATCTCCGAATAAAATTGTGATCAATCCCTGGAAATGGATTCTGAAAAATGCTCGGACAGTATTGTGATGAATCCCTGGACCCCTGCTTTATTTCCGGACGAAATTCTGAAGAATTTCTGTAAAGAAATCTAATAAATTTACTGTGTCCATGCGACGGAATCCTTTTCGATAATTTTTAAGATTAATCTGAGAAGGGGATGAATCAATGGAAATTGTTCTGAAAAAAATCCAAACGACACTACTGAATTCCTGGACGGTATTTTGGTTAATGTCAGTTTTTATTCTGTTAAATACTCGATTGGAGCTTTCTGATGAATTTCTGGAATGGATTCTGTCTTGGTTCTGTGATGGTCTTCTGAGTAACCCCCGATGGCATTTTGATGAATTCCACTTTTGATTCTGTATCGGATTCGGATACATTCCTAGATGGGGTGTTGAAAAAGCCACTTTGGATTTGGATTAATTCTTGGATCATTTTCTGATGAATTCCCGGAAATCTTGCTGATGAATTCAGGAAAAATATTCTGCTGAATATTAGTAATAGATTCTGATAAACTTCCAGACAGGATTTTGATTAATATCCAGACGAAATTTCGATGAATCCCTAGATGAGAATTTGGTTGAATCCCCGAAAGAGATTCCGATGTAGCATGCTAGTTTTGATTAAGATTAATCTCCGTACATAATTGTGATAACACCCATTTTAAATTTAGTGAATCTTCGGTTGAAACATTCAGACGGATGCCAGTTATGATTTAGATAAATGCACGGCAGTAATTCTCAGATAAACTTTTCATTTGATCATGATAGATGATGAAATCAGATGTAAAATTCTGATGAATCGTTAAATACGGAGAATGAAAATGAATATGGCATCCAATGGGATAGGATCTCCTTAAAAGCAGATTTTTTTCTTTGTTTACATTGAACGCAGTAATTTCACACCTAAATTGACTAACGGACGATTCAATATCCCAAAGCATCCATTCTATCGTGTATAGTCTCCTCCCATCCAACAAAACGTTCGGTCACACAATAGGCAGTTGTTGGTCCAAAGTCCGAACTGCACAAACCGGTAGTAGGTAACGGCAGCAGCAGCTGATGGATAATGTTCTCCCTTGGAACTTGTTTTTAAGCAGTCATTTATATGCGGAAAGCGTTCAATTTGTTTTGGTACACTCACACAACTGCGCACAGGCAGAATGTTGTGGGTTGCCTGACCATTGCTGGTCCGGTCCGGTCTCGTCCGGGGTCCGGTCGAATAGATAGCTTTTTAGTTGGCCATTTTTTCTGCATTCTAGCCATGCACACAATGTTTTCGGATTTCGGTTCTGGCTCTTGCTTTCTCCTCGGTCGTGTGTAAGTGGCGGAAGGGCACTCCCGCTCCCCGGGGGGTAAATAGATTTCCGATCAGTGAAGCGTGATTAAGTAGTCCCGACTGGAATCAAGTTTCGCAATCGAGTTTCGGTGGACTGTGATTTGTGCATTCTTATCACATACACGGACACGATTCTCGATTTGGTCCGATGGATGCGGGAAGCGAAAGCGGCCTTTGGTGGGAATTTCTCGGAAACACCGTCGGCCCTTGGAAGCCTGGCGGGGGAGGGAGTGGTGTTCTCGTTCGCGTAAAGTTGTTGCGCTTATAATTAATCACCCAAATGAACTTGCAATTACAAGCCGAACATGCTTCCGATTACTGGCCCGACAGAGAGCGGTATAATTAATTTCTGCCTGGGTTAGCGAGTGGTTCGAACTCGTGCTGTGGTACAACTTTAAAGACAAGGCTACCGCTAAGGGGGTGTTCATAGCAGCAGTGGCGAGAATCGTACCCAGAACAGCACTCAGGGCTATTACGGAGAGCTTGACTCGGTCCCAGAGCAGCAGCAGCTTGTCACTTGTCCATCCCAATTTGACAATCCACTCGAAGCCAGTCCGAAAATAAACACTAATTTCCTTTTCCCCCTTTTTCTCTGTGATGTCTTTTCAGGTAAGACCCTTATCGTCAGCTTCGGAGAGACATTGAGCAAGTAGACAAGCAAACCGACGGAGACCAAGCGACGATACTCCTACACACTTGCGAGCGATGATACAGACTTGGCCGGGCCAGGGCGAACCACTCACCCAAAACAACCCTCGAGTGTTGTTCCAAATTGCCACTTGGAGTGTTCCCCCTCTCTTGCTTCCCCACTTACCGTTGAAGTCGAGACCCGAGCGAGGACATCAATGATTCAGTGACACTTTTGATTGTCTCGGTTAAATATTTATCAAACTACGCATCGTCGTCGTCGTCGTCGTCGTCGTCGCTGAAAGCTCTATCAGCGGTTGCTGCTGCTCGGAGGCTCAGTTGTAGCAGCTGCCACAGAGAGTTAATTATTTGGCGCGATTCACCTTCAAAAGTTCGCGCTCGCCACATTATGTGAGTTAACGTTGACTTATTTTTATGGCACTCGCTCTTTGACGGATCTCCTATACATGGAAGGTTGCAGTGCGCGAGAGGTTGCTCGCGAATGTTGTGTGGTTACATATGGTTACATCGGGCAGGGTGGTAGCAGCCTGTCGGTTGGTTGGTTGGTTGGTTGGCTGGTGATGAACGATCACAGTTCAAGGATTGCTGGAAAACGGCGACGGCAGCGGCGGTGGTGGTGGAGATGTAGCACATGATGTTTGGTGCGCTTTCGTGACGGTAATGATGGTGGAGGACTTTTCACGTTCGGGACGTTTATGGTTCTGGAGGGGTAGCGAGGTCGGATTTGAGTCCTGATTTAAGGGTGACTATAAAGAGACGCGGTTGAGCAGAATTACTGATGAAATGGGGTTTTACAGTAGGGCTACGGTGGGAAATTAGCACTAGCCTGGATAATTGGATTTCCATGTGAATAATGGTGTGCGGAACTGTAAACTGCGGTACATTTTTGAATGCGCAGTTTTGAATTGTTAGGCATTTTGTTGGAAGTTGTCATGTGTTGCGATTGTTCGTCATCATTAAATTTAAATCTCTTCTTAAACCATCTCAATTGGATTCAGATGAAGCACTAAATAAGTTCTCATGAACTTAGCAAGATTTTGAGTGTTCTCAGGAAGACCAAATGGAATTTATACATCATCAGGTAGGAATCTAATGAATGCTTGATATGGATTTTAATTAATCACCGGAAGGGATTCTAATAAAGTGTGAACGAGATTTGAATGGATCCCCGCATGGGATTCTGATTCATCCACGGATAGAATTTTGATAAGTATTAAGACGAAAGCCTAATGAATCATCGGTAGGTATTTCATTTCTGGACAGGATTCTGGAGAATCCCAGATGTTATTACGATGTATCTTCTGTAAGGATCTTGGTAAATCTTCGGAATATTTTTGAATTAATCGCTGGACGGGTTTTCGATAAAGCTCCTGATGGGAATCCGAACGCTTCGAATTTGATTCTCCGGGTGGGATTCTGATGATTCTGTAGAGGGGATACTGATGAATCCCAGTTACAATGTATCCCAACGGGATTGTATCCAGTCTGATTATTTCTGATCTGATCTGATGAATTCATGGACAGTATTTTGATCTTGGAAAAGGATTATGGATCCCGATTGCAAGTCTCATTAAACTCAGAATGGGATTCATTAGAATCCCAGGATGGGATTCTAGTGATTCTAGGGAATATGTTTTATAATTAAATAAACCCCGAATGGGAGTCTACTGTTTCCTTATCAATTTGCAGAACGGTTTCTGATTAATCTTTGAATGGGAATCAAATGAACCATCGGAAAGGTTGCTGATGAAACCTTGGAAGCGTTTCCGGTAAATCCAAAATTCCAAAGAATTCACACATGGAAGCCTAGTGTATCCCAGAGCGGGTTTTATTAGAATGCCTGGATGGATCATCGAATGGGATTAATGTGAATCTGCTGAATACCCCTTTCACATTACAGCGTATATCACGTGATATACGCTGTCTTGCAATGAGCACTCATACATCTAGTTTTCACTGGAAATCCTATGTATGAGTGTTCATTGCAAGACAGTCTATATTACGTGATATAGGCTGTAATGTGAACGGGGTATAAGGTGAACATGACCTAGTGACATTTTGACATTTCAGATTGCAAAAAGCTCTCGTCGATGTTCCTTCTGTTATTTCGCTCAAGATATTCTGATGAATCTGGAGGAATTTTGTTAAATCCTGGATGAGATTCTGATAAATCCTAGATGTAACTCTCTGATGGGATTATGATGAGCATTGGCATAGCTAGACAATTTATCTGGAGCGGGCCTAGATAATTCTGGAGGGGGCCTAGATAATTCTGGAGAGAGCCCGGCCCCCTGGCACCCCCATTAGTTACGCCAATGATGATGAGTCTTAGAATTTGATTCTGATTAATCGCAGAGTAAATGTTTGATGGATCCGTAGAAGGCATTCGGTTGAATCTCTGAATTGGATTTTGATGAATCAGCGGATAAAGTTTTAGTGAAACTGAATTTCGATGAATCCCTGAATGGTATTTTAATGAATCCCTAGATAAGATTCTTTGATGAATCCCCGAATGGGATTCTGTTGAATCCGTAGAAGGGATTTCAGTGCATCACTGGAATAGTTTCTGTTAATGCTTGACGAGATTCTGATGAACCCTCTGAAATTGCGTTCTGATGAATCCGAAGAAGGGATTCTGATGAAACTTTGGATGGGATTCTGATGCAACTGTGGATACAATTCTGATGAAATTGGAATTAGATTAATCCTTTAATGGGATTCTATGATGAATTGCCGAATTGGAGTCTAAAAAATGTTTCTTATGAATCCAAAGATGAGATTTGAGCAATCCTCAGAAATCTTTGGAAATCTCAGGATGAAATTTTATGGTAAATCAACGAATGGAATTCCGAAAAAATCTTTGCATAAGATTCAGATTAATGCACCTATGAGATTCTGATAAATCCGGCGGAAGGAAATCTTATGATCTTCTTCAGTGTTGGAAAATTTCACTAAAAATTGCGATGACTTTTCCCTTTTCAGCAAAACAATAATTTTAATATTACATCAAAGTGCATTCACTTCAATCGTGTTGAAAATATGGTGTAATATTACTTGCCAAAAAGGACAAAATTATAACGAATACAGTTCATTTATTGTCATTATGCTGCTTTTACTGCATTTCTTAATTTTTGTGGCCATAAAAATTACATGACACACATTTTTGACATGATTGAAGTGCATCTTGGATGTAATATTAAAATTTATTTTTGCTGTGTTGGTGAACTTCGTGAGGTATCGCAAACTATTCTAACGCATGAGATTCGGATGAATCATTGGATAAGATTCTGAAGAATTTGAATTTAGCTTAATCCTGAATGGAATTTGAATGGATCCCTCGATGGGATTTTTTTTTAATAAATACCCAAATGGGCTCCTAGAACAAGGTTCAGATGAATCCTTAGAAGTGATTCAGATGAATCACTTTCAATAGAAACCCTCCTGGAATAAATCCTGAACGAGATTTTGGTTAATCCTCCGAAATCCTCGGAAATCCTCGGATGGAATTCACTAATGAATTCCATCCGGATGGGATTCCGATCAATCTTCAAGTTGGATTGTGATGAATCTATAGGGAGATTCTGATGGATCTGCGAAATGATTTATGATGAATCTGCGGATAGAAATCTGGTGAAGTTTGGTGAATTCCTGGATGGGATTCTTTGATGAATCTCCGAACTGGATTCTAGAATATTTTCTTCTTCTTCTTCTTCTTCTTTGCATTTCAAACTTATTGCTTGTCGCATATTAGCTTATTGTGTGCTCTCAACATAGTTTTCTAGATGCACTTCCACAGTTATTAATAGAGAACTCTCGATGCCTGTGTCATTTTTGCATTAGTACAATTGTGTAGCAAGTACAATCATACTCGATGCACAGGGAAGTCGAGACATTTTCCAACCCGAACAATTTCTAGACCGGACCGGGAATAGAACTCAGCCACGAGGCACCTCCAGCATGGTCTTGCTTTGTGGCGGCGCCTTTACCGTCTGAGCTAAGAGAGAATATAGTTCATATGTATCGATAAAAAGTATTTCAATAAATGTCTGGAAGGATTTCTGGTAAATTATAAAAATGACATTTTGGTGAATCAGCAGAATGTATTCTGATGAATCTACAGTAAGTATTCTGATAAATCTCTGGATAGGAGTCTGATGAATCTTCAGATCCGATTCTTATGAAATTGGATTACAATGAATCCCTGAATGGAAGTTTAGTGAATCCTTGGATTGGATTATTGTATGAACCTTCGAATAGGATTTTGTTGGATCATTGTGATAAATTTCTGAAAAGTTTTTTGATAAATCCTGAATGAGATTCTGATGAATTCTCGTTTAATCTGCTGAATCCTTGAAAAGGCTGGGATAAATTCCCAATAAAAAAACTGGTGAATGTACAGGTGGGAATCCTTATTAATCCTAAAATGAGATTCTACTAATGAATTTTCAAAAAGGATTCTGATGCATCCCGAAATGGGATTCTAATGAATACACAGATGCGATTCTGATGAATCCCCATATGCTATTCTGAAGAATCCCCAAAAGGGTTTCTGATGAACCCCCAAAAGGGATTATGGTGAATCCCCAAAAGGGATTATGATGAATCCCAAAAAGGGATTTTAATGAATCCCCAAAATGGATTCTAATGAATCCCCAAAAGGGATTCTGATGAATCCCAAAATGGGATTCGGATGATTCGCCAAACGGGATTCAGATGAATCGTCAAAAGGGATTCAGATAAATCGCCAAACCAGATTTAGATGAATCGCCAAACGGTATTTGGATGAACGTCAAATGGGATTCTGCTGTAATCCCAAAAGGTATTCTGACGATTCCCCAAAATGGATTCTGATAAATCCTCAAAAAGGATTTTGATGAATCCCCAAAAGGAATTCTGATGAATACCCAAAAAGGATTCTGATGAATCTCCAAGCCCCTTAAGAACTCCCGCTAGGTAAACATGTCAAGTTCACAGGTTTTCCAATAAAACTAAGTACAACGTGCAAAATTGGAACTTACCTGACTAATAATTAAGTAAAGAAGGCAAATCTTAACAACTCTTCCATAAGGAAAATTCCACTCTTCCAAATGTTTTTCCTACCAGCCGTGCGACCTCGCCTTCGTCAAACAGGACATTTAGCGGGCAGTTAAATAGTGGGCTTGTTGGTTACTTAGGTGGTGTGGGAGTACTCAGCACTGAGTAAGTCTTCAAGTTTTGGACGGAAAAGCTCTTCATACTCATTCAGCTCTTAATCAGTTTAAATGTATATTGAGAATACGAACGCCTTTTATAACGGACATCATTGCAAAAGATGAATTGTTGATGCTTCCTATTATGAGATCCTACTGAGGTATAGGATAATATCAAACAGCACTTCTATATATGTCCCTCAGCTTTTGATAAGGTTGCCTTCAAGTCATTCCAAAACGCTGTGTTCGATAAGGTTCATGTTAGTTTGGTTGGATTGATTTTCTCCCGATTTTTTTTAATGAGCTATTGACGAGTTGATGGCATTTGTTCTCACCCTTTACATAAGTATTATCTTTAAGAACCTTCGATATTCTGAAAGAACGTTCCTTGTCCAATGAATTCTCATGATTTCAATACTATGAATTTTCAAGAAACTTGCAACCTTGACTGACTTGGGATGAAAAGCTATGTACATAAAGTCCCTTTCCCAGCAAAAACCCACCTTCCCTTATTTACAGCACAGAATTGGCCTGCCGATGAATCGGTAAAACAAGTGACATAATGATTATGATGATGTGTGGCACACTTGTAAGTGTAAGTACACTGCTTCTGCCAGAGCACCGCTCCTGCTGGTACCTATCGTTGCCGTTTGATCTATTTCAAAGAGGCAGCAGACCTTTCTCGCGTGATGGGCAGACACATCGAACTGATATGAAGGGGTCTGACTACTGCTGCTCGTCTATCATCAACGATCAGCTTGATTACAGTCTACGACAAGCATACGAACGTGAACTACATTTCATACGGGCGGCCACGGCGACGATGTTGGAACAATTTGTTGATAATTTGCCGTTGTCAGTAACAGGTGCCGCTAGCTCTTTTTCCAGGCCTCATCCAAGCGGTGTAATTTTACAGCGTTCCTGGAAAAGGGCACTGGTTTGATGACTGGTTATCTTCAGCTATTGGTGTCGTTTTTTTATTATTAAAAAAAAAAGCCACACCACGTCCTTGATCATAAATCCTTATAAATACGTCCTCAGTCATCCTTATCATCATAGCTCTCAATTTTGCACAGAAAATTTAACCACAACTTCCAATTAAAATTAAATTACCTTATCGTAATTTATACTCCCGCTTTCCACCGGGTCAACCGGCCCAAGGAAAATAACCTTTTTTGCTCGCTTCATTTTCCGCTTCCAAAGTCCGCGTTTGCTCGCTCTTCTACCGCACATCATTATCATTCACCGCACACTTGGGACCGCCAAAATAATAAAAAAGAGGAAATCATCTCTTTCTGAGCTCCCTGCGTCTTAAAAAAAATGGTAAAGATAACAGGGAACCAAAGCATACGAAAACGATTTACTTAATTACCACCACACTCACACAGCCAGACAGACGACCATGCCCCACGTGAGGGACCATGCGTCTCCATTAATTTTAATTGCCTCGTGTCCTTCTTCTGGGCTGGTCCTGGTCGACAAGGCAGTAGTGTCCTGGCAACCAATTTTTCGTCGGAAATAAATCGGCTTTTAATTAAAAATTATTCCCAAAAAGTGCCAAACCACGCTGAGCACTGAGGTTTTTTTTTCCGGGCAACGACGGCCTTGCCAGCCAGCAGCCGTGGGTGGTACATTGGGTGGTGATAATTTTTCCGTCCAGCTTCGGTGAAATTGTTGGAACCTGTTCTTTTTCAGTGTGGGAATTGTTACACTTTCGGTTAATTGCTAAGTCTCTCGCCAGGATGCCGCCGCCGAGGGTGGGAGGTTTTCCTAAGAGCCGACAGTACCTTCTTTCTTTTGCCCAGCAATTATCCCATGTTTTGGTTGGAGTGGAGGATGACTTCCTAGAAAAAAGGGGGAAAGTCGGAGAAGGAGGGATTTTTTGGAATTGTGGTTATTGCCTCCAAATTTCAAAATGTGCTAATTGATTTTATCGAGTTGGCAAGTTTCTGGGTGCTTGAAGAATGATGGTGGACTTTAGACTGGATTCGTCAGAAATCAGCCAAGGCTCAATTGCAGGTTTATGAATTTTCGGACAATGAATTTGAATTCATGCTAGAATTGGATGAAGACAATGTTGAGAAATATGCTCGGAATTCAATGTGGAGCTATGTGAATTCAGTAAGAAATGTTTAATTAACAAGAACCTCTGCTTGCCTGGGATTATTTTGCTCCTACCGCAGCTATGCCAAATTCAGTGATAAACGTCCAAAAATAGCTCATCAACTGCTCAACTGAAATTAGGACAGTTTAAACACAGCGTCAATGCTGCTGGACAAAATGTTCATGTCATTATCATCTCCATCCAAAAAGCACCCATCGCATGATGGACTACTTTCATTTTTATCGCATCCAATATAAACAGTTTCCTCCCATCATCATCGCCTGTGTCATCGGGCTCGGTAGTCATCCTCAAACTTTGACTCTTAATCTTCCCATCGATCTACGAAATCTGCCAACTCATTTATCCGCTCCATTTGACCCCTCACACAAACACACACACACAATGAAGCACTCAAAGCGGCACCCCAATCACCGCCCCTCACCTTCGGATTTTGAATGTATGTTCCTCTTTCTGTTGTTTGTTATCAGTCGTCGTCGACAGCGTCGTCGCCCGAACGTCTCCCGGTTTTACACCCAAGCATTATAAAATTATACGGCTCTGGTTTTACGACACGAGTTTCCAAGTTACAAGCCTTCATCGAACGACCGATCCGGGCACATGCATCATTTCGTGGGAGCTGCTCTTTTACATTAAATTTTAAAATTGCACCCTTTTCCCCGACGAGAACAACCCTTTTCCAGTTTGAAAGTCGACCGTTGTTGCAAAAGTTTGCCCATCTACAGTGCGTGCAATGTGGCAAAATCCCCCACAACAACAACAACAACAACAACAACAACAACCACTGTGGAAGTTATCGAGTGTGAAAAAATCCATACTTTAACAATTTTCTTCGCCTTTCTGCTCGAGAGGCTTGTAAAGTTTCTGCCCGAGCCAAGTTTGGATCCCTCAACAAGTATCGACCCCCTCCGTCGTCGTCGTCGTCGTTGTCGGTCGCCGTGGTCGTCATTTTCATGCACGTAAAGCCTAAACTATTAAGACATAAGTATTGCATGCGAATATTTAATGTATGTTTAAGTTTAATCGCATTTTAGCTTCGGCTCGGTCGGCTTTTTTGCTGCAACATACTCTTCGGTGAGTGACGCTGGTGGTGGCGTTTAAAAGAGTGTGTACAAGCTTCACAACACTACCGCAAAAGGAAGAGCCCATCATGGAATGCTCCCTTCTCGGTCGGTCGGCCGGTTGTTCGCTCGAGTGCACGTAGGTACCTACCTACCTATGCAGAAATGTCGATCGGTCGTTACAGATAAATTATGTGCAATCCGGTCATAAATTTATGACTTCCACACCCCCCTCCACGCCGTGCTTTTCCGCGTGCACGTGCCTTCACCCTGACCGTTTCAATTGAAAATCATTGATAATTTGAAATTTAATTACCAATACCGCCGCTGCCTCCCAACAACGACGGCAAAGACCACCGCTAATGTGCGATACACGGACTTACACCTCGACAGCAGCGGAATTTTCATCGAAACACACAGAGAGCGAAAAATGAAAACATTCGCACCCGGTCTCCACAGCCCGTCTGCGAATTCACAGCTAGAGCTCTGAGAAGAAGACGACTCAGACTCTGCTCCGGGAGGGGTGCCGAGGTGGCGCGGTGGACGGTAATTACTGCCAATTTTCCAGTGATATAATTAGTACTAGTTCTGACTAAATTGTAATAAGTGCAACACTAGGCAAACCGAGTGAAGGAGAAAAAGAGTCTCGTAGACAGATGTGCCTTCGTGAGTAAAAACCAGTTCCCTACAAGAGAGAGTCATCAGCCGTGTAATTTTCCCCGATCACGAACCTCTCCGGAGACGTTTGTTCCCGCTCGACTAATGCTAGACTTTTGTTTGGTGTGGTCTTGTTCTTCTTCTGGCAAATGGCACTGGAAGGTGGTATCTCTTTGATGGTGTCAATCAAGTTTTAACGCCACATAGACACCGGCTTGTGCAACTAATGTCCCTCCTTGGGATGTGACTCCGTTGCACTAAGGAAGAGCGGGTTGCGTTCCGCTGATATCGGTCTAGTTATTCAATCTGCCAATCAAACATTCGCCGCAGAATAGAGAGATTCGAAATTGGAAGTAGTGGTTAACATCCAACCTTATCACGCAAAAGTCATGAGTTCAAATCTCATCCCCGGCCAAGTCATAAATGACTCGAAGGTGATAAAGCGACTGACAAATTCAAACATGCGAAGCCTCCGTTTCAAAGCAAAACAGTCAACCTTCCGTAAAATTAAAACTTGAATTTATCCACCTATGGTGTGATCTGACCTTCTCACAAATTTAGATGAACATTTCAAAAGGTCTTATCTGGATTGCATTGATTGATTCTCTTATTTTTCGTTAATAACTCAGCTGCAAAAACATTCGTGTCTCGTGTTTGATGTTTTTGGCGTTAGATAAGAACCTAATTTATCTTAACTATATGACGCAAATGCATAGCCGACATTATCAACAGAAAGCCGATGAAGAGAATCGATCAAAGCAGATAGGACCTGATGAGTTGTTCATCTAGAAATAATAATTACATCATGAGATTTGAGTCAAGTCAGATTCTGACCAATTATTCAGGGGTTCCCGGAACATGTCTGGATATGACCAATGTGGTTCTGGACACTTGGATCGTGTTTTTGAATTCCGCCGATGACCGCGTGTTCGTGCCCGTGGTGATCAGAACTTTCGGACTCTTACTAAACAGATGTTTCACAGAACGAAATACGCGTTATTTAACACGAACACTAAACATTTTATTACTACGGACGAAGTGTTTACTCCGCGACGGTTTATTGATACAGATAAATACTCTACTCTATTTCTACATTCTACCTAGTAACCTCTATTTACAACGCAGCTGATACACGATCGACAATGATCGGATGCCTGCAGTGGGAGTAAGGTCGGTTCGATAGGAGAGATTTTTCCCCGAACGTATTGCTAACTAGGGATGTAAAAGTAAAATGTTGGCATCGTCGCTTTTCTCCTAATCCGCTTGAACACAAGCCCTCCAATTATAATTGGTATTACTATAAAAAAATTGTAATGAAAGCATGAGCTGTAACAATTACATTATCAATTTGGTCATTTCCAATAAATATTCCTGGTTGGCTTAATTCAGCACGAATTAAGATTCTTAATGATGTTCCAACTATTCGCCTGTTTTTTTTTCCTTTGGTTTGTTTTCCGTCGATCTTGTTTTCCGTGCTGAGCATCAACTCATGAACCGGGGACCAACGGCTTTACTTCCCTTCCGAAGAAAGGCGTGATCAGAGATGTTATGCCTCAGAACATCCCGGCGGCGCCGACTGGGATTGAACCCAGGCCTGCTGGGGTGAGAGGTAATCACGCTTACCACTACACCACCGGCGCCGCTATAAGCCGGCCGCCTTGAAATATCTGATTTCAATCATATATCGCTGATAATTCGCCACAAATCGTTCAATACCATCCGAGTTCATTCTGATGAGTTGTTTATTATTTTCCAGAGGAGCCTTCATGGTCTCCAGGGTCTATTTTCCGATCATAACTCCGAATTCATAATTTTAAGACGTCTATGAGAGTTTTCGAAAAAAAAACGGAGTTCTTGGATCAGTTCCATGGATTGAGCCTTTTTACGGATGTTTCGGAGCTTTCGGAGGACCATCCACTGCACAATGGTCCCAAAGCCGTACTCAGGAAGACAAAAATGTTTGCGCAAAAACCGTCAGTTTTAGGTATATAGTGTCTTGGGGAAAGTTTCTTCATATTGTTTGGCCGATCTTTTTATGTTAGTAAAATTAGGGTGGTCCACAAAATTAGAGATTTGAATTTATAAACTTTTTTTTTATTATTATTTGAGATAGACCAATGCAATGTTCTAAAAGTTGTAGAACAATCAATTCGAAGCAATTTTGCTCAAGGCACCAAATTTCTATCTCTTATGGTTTATGAGCTAAGATTTTTTAAACAAGCAGGTTAGGATGGCCCATAAAAAAATAGATTTCTTCGAATATCTTTTCATAAGTTCATTTCTCGTAAAAACCTTGTTATGGTTACATTTAGAACTTATGATGACGCATATTTTTGCTGAAGCAACCAGTCTGCTATCTAATTTTATTATTAGAAAATTAATGGAGATTTTCTTCGAAAAAATGGTTCTATTAAAATGACAATGTCTGTAAATGGAGCAAACCGATTTTCAAACTTTTGATTTCATTTAAAAGACCGTGTTTTTTCATTATTGGTGGAAAAATTGTGAATGCGTTTTTTGTTTAAAATATTTAATTTAATTAAAAAAAAAAAATCTTTTTTTTTATCAAAAACTAGCCATAACTTTTAAATAAAGGAGATTCAAACTAGTGACTTCTGCAAAAATATGCGTCATAAAAAGTTCTAAAAGTATTTAGAGCAATGTTTTTACAAGAGGTTAGGGTGGCCCATAGAAAATCGGCTTTCTTTAAATATTGTTAATAACTTGATCACCAATAAAAATATTTAAAGAAAGATTTTCTACGGACCACTCTAACATACTCGTTTAAAATAACCATAAGAGATAAAAATTTGATGCCTTGAGCAAAGTTGGTTCAAATTGATTGTTCTACAACTTTTTAAAACACTGCATTAGTCTATCTCAAGTAATAAAAAAAGGTTGAATTTTCAATTCACCGATTTTAAGGACCACCCTAATTTCAAGTCGGCTAAAAAATACGAAAAATCTTTCTCCAAGGCACCATATACCTAAAAGTGATGGTTTTGGTGCTAATATTTTTGTCTTCATAAATACGGCTTTTATGGATGTTCAGGATCTTCCTGGTGAACCATATCGTGATCCCAAAGGTCCATTTTCGTCCAAGCGTTCCGGTCACAACTCCAAATTCATTCTGATAAAACGTTTATGAGTGGTTTCGCAAACTCATGGAGCTCTAGGATCAGTCTCATAAATTGACAACTTTTGCGGATGTTCCGGATTTTTCGGTGGACCATCCTGTAGTCCCCAGAATCCAAATTCTAGTCAAAACTCTGAATTAATTGTAATAAGACGTCTATGAAAGGTTTAAAAAAAACATGGAGCTCTAGGATAAGTTTCATGAATTGACCAATTTTACGGATGTTCCGGATCTTATTTTGAACCATCCTGTGGTCCCCAGGGTCAATATTCAGGTCACAACTCCGAATTCATTCTGATAAGACGTGTATGAGTGTTTTCGGAAAATTCACGAAGTTCTAGGATCAGTCTCATGAATTTACCACTTTTACGGATGTTCAGGATCTTCCGGTGGACCATCTTGTAATCCCCAGAGTCCATATTCCAGTCAAAACTCCGAATTAGTTGAGATAAGAGGTCTATGAGCGGTTTCGAAAAAAACTCGGAGCTCTAGGATCAGTTTCATGAACTAACCACTTCTCAGGATGTTCCTGATCTTCCCGTGAACCATCCCATGGTCCCCAGAGTACATTTTCCGAACACAACTCCGAATTTATTGTGATAAGATGTCTATGAGTGGTTTCAAAAAATGCTTGGAGCTCTTGGATCAGTTTCATGAAATGACCACTTTTACGGATGTTCCGGATATTATAGTGGACCATTCCGTAGTCCCCAGGGTCAATTTTTCGGTAATAACTCCAAACTCATTCTGATAAGACGTCTATGAGTGGTTTCGAAAAATTCGCGGAGCTCTAGGATCAGTTTCATGAATTGACCACTTTTACGGATGTTCCGGACCTTTCGGTTAACCATCCCGTGGTCCCCAGGGCCCATATTCCGGTCACAACTCCGAATTCATTCTGATAAGACGTCTATGAGTGATTTCAAAAAATCCGCGGAGTTCTAGGATCAATTTCATGAATTGACCATTTTTACGGATGTTCCGGATTTTCCGATGAACCATCGCGTGGTCCCCAGGGCCCATATTTCGGTCACAACTCTGAATTCATTCTGATAAGACGTTTATGAGTGGTTTCGAAAAAGCCGCGGAGCTCTAGGATCAGTTTCATGAATTGGCCACTTTTACGGATATTTCGGATCTTCCACAGGATCAGACTTGTGTCCTACCGGAAACTGAATCGTCCCAAAAGGTGGCCAACTTTCTGTTTAACAACTTCTCAAAATACATCAGGAAGTTATCTCTTCAAATTGCCGTACAATCAGTGTTTGGTCCCAATTAGCTTTAATCCCATATGCTACGTGTATTCGTTAATGCCGGATCGACCGTACTATAGGAATTCAGTGGCATCAGTACTATAGGAATCCGGCAAGAACGAATCCGCACTATAGGAATCTTGACTGTACCTTAGAATTTTCCATGAAATTACCTTACAATTTTCCTAAGAATTCTTTTGGAATACTCCAAAAAAAATCTATCCAATATTTTCAGAATTTTCGTTGAATTCACTTCAGAATCCTCTTTGAATTTCTCCTCAGAATTCTCTTACAGATCTCATTTTTTTTATATTTCACCTCAACATTTGTTTGGCATTCAGGTTAGTACTCGCTTGAAATACATTTGAAGCTCTTCTGGAATTATTCTCATATTTAATTGTAATCCTTCTTTTAGCTTACCCCCTAAGTATTCTCTGAAGATTCCCATGGAATTATGCTCTGGATTTTTTTTTCTCCTAAAAATTTCTCGAAATTATCCTCTGAATTCCCATTGAGTTTTTTGTTTTATTTGCCTTCACAGAACTATCATAATATAATCATTATAATTCTCTCCAAATTTTCTTGAAATTGAATAGGTCCAACATCGATCATTAACAGGTTCTGTATTCTTCATTTTTTTTTTTTTTTTTATAGTCACTTTAACACTCTTGGGTCATTCATGACTTGTCCGGGGGTGAGATTTGAACTCGTGACTTTGGCGTGAGAGGTAAGGATGTTAACCACTACGCCGGGGTCGCCCCGGTGTATTCTTCATGTTATTCTTTGTGATTTCTTAAGGTATCTATGAGTATCTATCTACCTTGCCTCCCTTGTAAGAAGTCCCAAATAGGGATTTAAAAGGAATGCTGATCATTCTACCGAAGGACATTTCACTGCCAAAAGAAATTGGTCAGGCCTGACGTCGCTTGATTGTTAGGATATAGTATAAATCTATATACTAAACTATTGGAAGCCATTTCGGCGCCACTCCCAATTCAAACACCTTGCTGCGCCGCTGTCTTTGATTGACGAAAAATGAAGCCGATAGACGGGGGCATTTGCGGGCGCGCTTGTGTGACTAATGTGGTCCACGATGACGGTTAGCGGCAGATAAAATCCAACGCCGCCACCAACCCGCACTTCAAAGACAGGAAGTCGCCGCCCGAATGAAGTAATAAATCTGCTTCACAATCAATTAAGAGCTCCAAGCAGTCAGTTCAGTCGTGTGCGTATGTGTCACCCGACAACTGACTGGCTGAGCAAGAAAAAGCCGTAAAGAAGAAACTTCAAAGGTCTTAACTATCACGATAAGGAATTCAAGAGCGTGGCTGCATAGTTTGCACCGTCTCGTAACCGCACTGCAGCTGATGATGGTGGCAAATGTTTATCGACATTCCCTCCCATCTAAATACTGCCGGGTTCTACACGCGCCAGCCTTATCGGCGAGAAAGCTCTTTTCATTTGCAATTGTTACATAAATTTACAACACCCCGCGCGTCGTTGTCATCGTCATCGTCGTCTGCGGGAAGCTTTACCAAGTTTACTCTAGATTGCGTGTAGTTTAATTTGTCCAGCTGTTCCTCTCGACAAGGGTTGCCTCGGTCAAGATAAGAGTGCTGCATTCCGTCACTCGTTCGCCCCTTTCCGAGGAACCGCCATAAGTTAGCCCTTAAATTTCAATGACCTTTACAAAAAAAAAAGAAGGAAAATACAAAACCACTTAAAACCGTTCAAGCATGGCATCGTACTCTTGGGTGTCCTTTTCCCATGAAAGGCAGAATATAAAAATACCCACACCCGAAAGCCATAGAGTCGGGACTCTTGAGACAGTTCTTGGAGCGATTCTTCGCCGGAAATATTTCCGTAACTTTCTCCCTTGTCCCAGCAGCGAGCGAGGAGCTAGCGGAGCACAACAACTTTACTCTGGCCCGGAGTAGCACAGAAGCTAAAAATTCGTGTGGCCCGCCCACACACCCACACACCGACTGACTCACTCACTCGGCACCCAAGTGGTCCTGTTCCGCCAAGTTCAGCAGAGCCATCATGGCATGCCATCAATTCCAGAAGGTTGGGCGGCTCGACTCTATTTCTTCCGTACCTCCTCGACGAAAATTTTCTCGATTTCGCAATTTTATTGCCATTTCTCCATCTTTTATTGCTCCCCTCGAACTTGAGTCCTTCGGTTCCCGCGTGTAGTCAGTCAGCTTGTTTCCGTAGGTAGTAGGAGAGTATTATAGTGCTGCAGAGCGATCGACCCCGGAGCGAAAGAAACGAGCTCATAATTGCTTCGCTTCTCGACGGGAGGCGCGGCTCGAGCTCACCCTCCTTCCAAAGCAAAAAAGAAAAAAGAAAAAAGAAAAAGAAATCGTTTCATGTTTGTCTTTTCCTCAGCTTTCTTACGATTTTCCCAGAAACAGCTTTCGGAATCCTTTGCGCCACCATCATCATTAAACATTTTGGAGAAGGATGTATTGCTCCTATCCCATGCTTCTTCGAAGTGATGTTTTTTGCTTGTTGTTATTTTTTGGGATTTCGCCGTGGAAACAGCTGCTCTTGACACATGTGTCTTTGGGAAAAATGTAACCATTTTTCCCCGGTGCCATTCCCCGTTCGAACGCAGAGAGAAATTAGGTTGGATATGTGGAAAATTGGCATTACACACTCACTTCGTACCCCCCCCCCTCCCGCAGCAGGATCCTGTTACAACGAATCGAAATGGAAATGTGTCCGTATGGGTAGTAAAACGGAAATGCTGTGACTTTGATTGCTCCTTTCGACTCCTGCTGCTTTTGCCACCGCGGCTCGGTCGATGAGAGTGACGACGTTGAGACGGCAATAAATCGAGTCGATTTTTTATTACCAGAATCAATCACATTCTGCTGGATTTTTCGCCAAACTTAACTTTGATGGCAGCCTTAAAACTTCCAATTCCAACGAGAGCCAATTTCCCGGAATGCATTTTCCCACCCCTCACTCTGAGTGAGTCGAGTGCTGGAAAAACTGCAATTCCCGAGTCCCGTCATCACGCGCTGCAATCACGACGACGACGACAACCAACAAGCTCGCAATGGTAAATGATCACCGTAATCATAATCATATGGGTTTACACACAGAGAGACTGGGTCGCCGGGTGGGGAAGCTCTAAATGATAATAGTAAACAAACGCTGAGCTGCAGAGCAGAAGTAGGTAGGTTCCAATCCGGGTGGGATAAAACGGTCTCAGAATCGTGGGAAGAGACAAGCCCGACGACGACGCTGACGCTGACGACGACGACGGCGAAGGAAAGGCCATCCCCGGTAGTTTACATTTGAATTACACACTTACACACAGTTCTGATGGGGGGACGATGGGCGGTGATCTGACATGCAAACACGCACAGACGGGTGATGACAGCTCATTGTAATGCGATATGGTGATGGCGGTGATGATATGGTTGAATTGGAAATTCTTGTTTACGGATTGTAATGAGTGATAATATGATAGATGAGGACTTTCACACTTGTTTTTGTGATGGTTGGAATGGATTTTTTTTGATGAAACTGTGATTTTTTTTATTACTCATGATTCAGATTCCATTTTGTCAATTTGTATTTTTGTTATAGTCATCCGATAAGCAATAAAGCCATCCTAATTATTCAAAAGTGGCACTGAAAATGTAACCTTTCTAGAGGATGGATATAGAAGAATAATCCTTGACAAAGTTATACACTTTAAAGATTTCCAGAACTTCGTCTAGTTGACGGTATGAAGCATTTATGAAAATTGTAGAGCCAGATTTACTATTTACTTATTTAGGATTTTAATGTTAATTTGAATATAAACAACAGATTCAATTGTGCTTCTTGCTTTGCATTCTAGATCCTGTGGAATTGTGTTGGTGGTCGTACTAGCGGTGTTCGACCATCCAAGAGTGTGTGTGTGGGTGTCGTCCTCTACTCTTTACCTAGCTGGGGGCGTTGGATAAATAGAACTGCGAATAATTTGATCGAATTTCATGCTCTCTCGTAGTGCCCTTTATATTATGAAAATCATTATTTTAAAAAGGAATAACTTTTGAGGCAAGATGAGGTGTGCCCAACAAGTTTAAGGAAAAGGATGTACTAATGTCCACAACAGGTACAGCAAACCATCACATAGCTATACGCCCTTATTCGCAATATCTACTCAGGGGTAGAAGGAAAAGAAGAGCAACCGCTGCCAACTGAAGCTTGAACCGGGTACCTGTGAAATCCACAATACTCGCGGCAACAGCCAGCAAACGATGCCCTGTCAAATTGTTGCGTTTATAAATGCATTGCATTGCCTATAATTGCATATCAGTCCCATGTGGTAAGAGTAGGCATTGAAAAAATGGCCGTCAAAGTTGCGAAGTGAAATTCCCTTGCAAATATTTTAAAAATCCTAGAATATTTTTAAAGCTAAAATCAGTAGCAATGAAGCGTGCTTGTTTTGTTATATCAGTGAAAATTATGGCAATTCGAAAAGCTGAACTTTAACTTGAACCAGCGGTGCCAGATATACAGATATGTCTGTATTTATACAGACATTTGAAGTTTCGTACAGACCCAATACAGACTACAGACATTATATAGATATTTGAAACTTAATACAGATTTTGTACAGATTTTTACCAGTTGGTTTCTGAAATTTAACATGAAATAAACAAAATTATTTTCGAAATTTGAGCAGCTTCAAGCAATTATGGACTTGAAACCATTGAAAATGCTCCACCCGGTTGCCACACACTGGTTGTCATTAGAGCAGGTGGTGAAACGGATGCTAGAAAGACTTCCAGCTCTCAGAATATACTTAAATTATACTAATTCGAATGTGGACTTGATGCCGAGAAGATGAAAAAAATTAGCGGTATATTGGAGAACCCCATGAAGGAGCTTTGCTTAAGGTTTTTGGAAGTTGTTCTACCAAAAGTTATCAAACTAAACCGCTTGTTCCAATCGGAAGCGCCTTAAATATTCCGACTCAATTCTGAGCTATTTCTATTGCTCAAGGAAATCCTCGATAATTTCATGAGACCAGACTACATTGCGAAGCTTGAAGACCTGGATTCGTTAATTTTGCAACCCAGAAACTACGGTGGAAAAGGTTTATATGGGTACTGGCGTACAAAAACATTTGGATGATGTTTCGTCATCCAATAGCATCAAGCTTGAGGATGTTCATCACTTCAGAACAATGGCGATGAACTTCTACATAACGCTTGTAAATCAAATCGGGAAACGTATCAATACGGATAATATGATTCTCGTAAACCATTGCCAGGTTTTTGAGGTAGGGCATTGACCCAAAAAATCTCAAAAATAAAAGGCACCCCTCAATGTACCCAGATGTTCTCAAATGTTATCAAAGAATTAGAAATGCAAATGGTGGACGACGAATTTCGCGAGGTGAGAAACATGGATTTGCCAATGGATACTAATTTTGATGATGGTGTTGAATTTTGGGAAGTGGTACTGGCCACCAAACGGGTGAATGGCGAAATCGCTTTTCCTTATCTCAGACGAATTATGCCCACCCTACTTGCATTGCCACACTCCTCAGCGGCAGTTGAAAGGATGTTTTCGTCGATCACCCTAAACAAAACTAAACTGCGCAACAGGATGGATGCAGCTATGATGCAGGGAATCCTAGCGTCCAAGGAATATGGAAAAGCTATCAAAATAAAAATGGAATCACTGAAATCATAAAAAGCAACATAAGACTAAATAATAAATCTGTTTGGTAAGTTCTGATCATTTCTCAGTTATTTTTATTTGAAATAATAGATTTTCCCTTCTTCTAGCCATACCCACATGCCTATGTTCCTTTTTTACGTTCTCACTTAGTTCCGATGGTTCGGTACATGGACCTTGAACGGGATTTTTATTTATTTTTCAATCTCGTGATTTTAAACAGCAAAATGCTTTTTAAGTTTTGGCTTCGTATTTTTTTTACTAAGAATAAAATTTAAAAAAAAAAACGCTAAAACGGACTTTTTTAAGTTTAAAAATGCTTATTTGTTAAGTTCAGTGTGTGGCGAGCACTAGGCAAAATACATGTGGAAAATACAAAATCTGCAATGCAGTGATTTTTCTAGAATACAGACAAATACAGACATATTTTTTGACACTCATACAGATTTTTGAAAAAAATCATCTGGCATGGGACAAACTGACTTGATGTTTGTTTTCACATTTTTCATAATCAAAGTTGGTAGTTTTATCGCAATTGATAGTGGATAGCAATGTTATCTCAAAATTGACGAAAATCCATTTGGGACTGATATGCGATAATAGGCAGTGCATTGTGATTAAATTTAAAAAAATATATATAAAATGGTTGGATCTCGTCAAATTTTGAGCCAACTGGCACAAATTTTTTCAACAGCAGCATAATAAAATCACTGGTAACGATTAACAACAATAACATCTTCGACCGAGCGAATCGTAAAAAGAACGATAGTTGTTATTGTAGGATTCCATCAATTTGATAAACCGCGTGGTTTTTAGATTTTTCTCAAACACGCATTTGCACAAAATTCCCCGCAGCTTTTGGTTTGTGAAAGGAACGGCCGCGTCGAGTGAAACGCCGCAATGTTATATCCCATAAGGATTGAGTAAACCTGACGCTGAAAGCGCGGCGCCCACTTGGCTGAAGCAAACGCTGCGTGTCATACTGTGCAAACAACTTAATATTTTTTCTCTTTCGTGTGCTGCTTCAATCTCAGCCATCGAATAGCTGTTACCAACGATTAAAAAAACGTAAATTTGACGTTGGGTTACGTGCTTGGTATCAATATTCGGCGACTGTGTTAGGGAAACCACTTTTTCCCATCACGGAAACGGGAGTTTTGATTTATTTAATACATAAAAAAAGTAAAAATTGATTGGAGGAATTTTTTGTTAAATTTTCCAATCGTGAAAAATTAGCGATCAATCGTATAAATTAGAGATTTTTCTGCTTTTTTTTTGGCGTCCTGGAGAAAACCTTATCTTAATTCGAAGTGTTTCTGGTTAATTGACAAGGTCATGTGGTATTCGGTCAATGCGAGAATTTTTAATCACCTCTTCAATATTGTTACGCATTTGACCTCAAACGTTTGGGGCGAGCGAACGTTCAATGAAAATTAACTCTTGAACAACAATAATTAATGGTGGTCCTGAAAAGAACCGTTTTGTCACAAACGAAGTGACAGACGACTAACTGGCGAAGAAATCAATTAAAAGAATGTGATTCGCTGTAATATTTTTTTTTTAGAAGCTTGTGCCATCAGCCACCAGACTGGCTAGTATTTTTGTTTTGATTTGAACAAAGTTGATTTTGTGTGCAATGATCTTTGACAGTGTGCCGATAGTGTATCATTTTGTCATTTTTTATGCATTTCAGTTTTGAGTATAGTGAAAGAGATAGAACCAAAACATTCTAGTACATTGAGTGAAAATGCTAGTACAATCCAGTAGTAGTGTCGCCATGTGGTACAATCCAGTAGTAGTGTTGCCATGTGGTACACTGAAAAATTGCAATAGCAGGTACGTCACCAAAGTTTTCGAGCCGCTCCGTCTGTCACTTCGTTTGTGGTTTTGTCGTCATGGTTGAGTAATGCTGAGCTATTAGGGTGTTCAACACGGATGAGGCTGGCAAGCTGTATGTTGTTTGGAACGAGGGTGACGCGTTTGGCATAGATGGCCCACAGTGGCTCACGACGAGCAACTGAATCCGATCAGTAGCGGTGCGGCTTCTTTCTCCTTCTTTGGTGAATCGAGGACCCTTGAGTGCGGCGCCAGTAGTGTAGTGGTAAGCGTGATTACCTCTCACCCCAGCAGGTCTGGGTTCAATCCCAGTCGGCGCCACCGGGATGTTCTGAGGCATAACATCTCTGATCATGCCTTCCTTCAGAAGGGAAGTAAAGCCATTGGTCCCCGGTTCATGAGTTGATGGGTCGATAGGTAGGGTCCAAGTGTGGGAGCTGCCTCCTTGGCGTCGGTAGCATTGGTGCTCAGCACGGAAAACAAGATCGACAGAAAACAAATCAAGGGAAAAAAAGAGGACCCTTGAGGGCAGTCTTGATAGTTAGCTGATTGCGGGGAGCCTTTCGTTGTGTACTGGAGAAAAATGTACAACGCCACGCGCCGAAAGCACTGCTGCTGCTACTGCTGAGGATGACCGGACACCACCACTCACCACACGCGGTGATTGAATAAACACCGTTCGGCGAGACCGGATGGAATCCGATTTTGAAATCTGTGTTTGGAAAAGCGCTTTTTGCAGGAAATCGGTGATAATTTTGATCATCATTGCAACAGTTGGACATTTATGTAATTTTCAATAGTGACCAATTAAAAATTGATAAATTGTTCATTTTAGCAGATTCGTAGAATCTGGATCGCGGCTTGTTTAGAATTAAAATCCATCCGCTATTGACAAAGTTATTAGTGGTCAAAACCTGACCACTTTTCGTAACGCGGTCGATTTTGGTTTTTGAACTGCACTCCCCATATGTTTTTTTCCTTGATTTGTTTTCCGTCGATCTTGTTTTCCGTGCTGAGCACCAATGCTACCGACGCCAGGAAGGCAGCTCCCACACCTGGACCCTACTTATCGACCCATAAACTCATGAACCGGGGACCAACGGCTTTACTTCCCTTCCGAAGGAAGGCGTGATCAGAGATGCTGGGGTGAGAGGCAATCCCGCTAACCACTACACCACCGGTGCCGTTTCCCCATATGTTGCCGAAAGACGTTATCCTACGTCAAAACGTAAGACCAACAATAACAACAAATCTTTTTTATTTATTATTTATCTGGGGATCAAACGATTTCTGGTGTCTCCCGATATTATTATTAAAGATTATTTTAGATATATTATTATAGATATACTCTACACTTTGCTAACAATTAAACACTTTTTAAGCGTTATTAATCATAAATTTTAGGCACTATAATTTAGCACTCGTCTGCACTCGCGACGATTTCTCTCTCGACGGATTTTGATCCCCCGAAATAAGACGGAATTTACTACGTGGAAACCTTTTCTACACAACATAAACATCCCCTAATTTCTGCTGACAAGTTGTCAATAGGATACCTTTCAATATTTGCCTAAGCTGCAATCACTCAGTCTAGTTCCCAGCAGAACTTTAAATCAAACGCAGAATTCCGCGAGTTCGTCCTATTTATGTCTGTGAATGGAACATTCTTAAAACTCCAACTGCACAACATTTTCTATACACACACTTCTTCTCGAGAATTTGGAGCTTGACTTTAGCACAAGTTGCTTAAAACACATTGTTTTTATTCCTTATGCCACTGCCATGCTGAGAGCGAAGAAGGCGTGGCCAATTTCGATCGATGACAAGACGACCATCGAAGAGATTTGTAGTAAATTTTCCGTCAGGTGTGCTGCGACATGACGTGCATCGGTAGCTTTAGAGAAAAGTGTCGATAGCTTTATCCAATGGGTCCCGTCTAGCAGTGATTTTCTTGCATGGCGAATGAGAACAACTCAAATTTGAGTTTAGTTCACTCATAATCGCCAAAAAAGCAGGAACTCAGCGATGAGTAAAATTTGTCTCATGGTTTCCTGTGGAAAACCTAAAAAATCTGCCGGAAAATGTGGAAATTGACGAAAATTTTATTCAGTCTCGGAGTAGTACCAATAGACTGAGTGAATCCAATCTTTACTTTTCTCAAATGCGGGAATTTTTCCCTGGAAAAGCCTGGGAAAACATGAGGCAAATTTACTCATCGCTGAGTTCCTGCACTTTTGTTATGAGTGAACTAAACTCAAATTTGGGTCGTTCTCATTCGCCGTGTGAGCAATCTTTTTAAAGATATCCACAACCCATTGGACACCGTTGACATTGAGCCCGCCGCTCAAACTATTTCAAATGTCTTGGCATATGTCATTGACAGACACGTTCCAAAAAAGTTTCATCATCATACGAACGACCCATCCACCATGGCAAACGAGCGAATTTCGTCGACTGAAATCCAGAAAGCGAGCCGCTCTTAGGAAATTCACCAAGCACCTCACACTATGTCAGGATCAATCGCGAATACAACCAGTCCCAACCAGTTTTGGAAGGTTGTCAACGAACAACGTCATAAAGCTGGTCTGACGTCGTCTATGATACATAATAGTAACGTGGCCTCATCTAAGCAAGATATCTGTCAGCTGTTCTCTGAAAAATTTGCTAGTGTCTTCACGAACGAGAGACTGAGTGCCGACCATGACTGCCAGTTACGTACTACTCTCTGGCCAAACCATGAGCAGAATTGATATCAATCCCGAGATGTTTTCCAGGGCTTCCTCGAAACTCAAGTCGTCGTACAATCCGGGTCCTGAGGGAATTCCTTCGGCGTTCCTCAAAACGCACTTGTACAGTTTGTTGTCTCCACTGCTGCACGTTTTTCAACGGTCCGTGGATGTCGGCGCTTTCCCATCCTGTTGGAAGCTAGCGCACATGTTTCCAGTACACAAGAAGGGCAACAAACAGGGCGTTGGCAACTACCGTGGCATCACTTCGCTTAGCGCTGTTGCTAAATTGTTCGAACTCGTTGTTATGGAACCGTTACTCGCTCACTGTAAGCCGTATATTAGTATCGACTAGCATGGTTTCATGGCTGGTCGCTCCACTGCCACTAAGTTGCTGTGCCTTACTTCCTACATCTCTAACAGTATGTCAGATCGTGCTCAGACGGATGTCATTTTCAGGGTAGGCCCAAATAAAAAAATAAAAAATAATAAAAATTGACGCATGAATTAAGGATTGGCTCCCAAGGAAAGACAAATGGTTTTAATGGTTCTCTTCTATTTTGTTTATTACATTTTATAGTTCAAATGTACATATTTACTTTTCGATTCTATCGCCTTTTGCTTTACCTATTGCCCTTAGTCGCTTCGGAAAGGCATTACAAGCGCCACGCACCTGATTTTCGGGAATTTCATCCTATATCTTCTGTATAGCAGCCCTGAATTTTTCTATTCCCATTGGCTTAAGATCCCGAAAATGTGCTTCCATGATTTCCCATATAGAGGAATCCAGAGGATTTGCATATGGCGAAGAAGCTGGCCATAACTCCTTAGGAATGAAATCTGGCAAATTTGCGGTGCACCATGCTTGGGTAATCTTTACTCCATGGGACGGCGCAGAATCCTGCTGGAACACCCATTTGCGGTTACCGAACATCGTTGAAGCATGCTTCTTCAAATGGTATTCCAGAACCTCTCTTACATAGTAAATCGCGTTGATTTTCACTCCTTTGTCAATAAAAAGCAGTGGTAGACGACCTTCTGCAGAAATCGCTCCCCACACCATGACAGAAGTATGATTTTGGAATCGTTGAACTCCGCGAATTGAAGAAGAGATATCCTGCATCGTCGCTGCATAGACCCTGTCGTTTTGAGCGTTGAAACTTTGCTGCAATACGAAGTTTTTTTCGTCCGAAAACACGATCTAGGAATCACCGTAATCGAACACGCAGTTTGGCAATGTACGGATAATGACGCCGCCAGAGAGCGACTTTTGAATACCCTCGAGGCCCAAGGAACACAACCCTATGTTCCTATCAGAGACGTGTTGGCAACCCGTGATCTCTGCTATATGCAGTCCGTTTATGTTTTTCTTCAAATGTCTAGTATAAGAATTTAATTCCTTTTGTCTTTTGTCTCTCTTTATTAGTTTTTGTTTGTCTTGTCCCCCCGTCTCGATGAGTCTAATCGTCGCCCACTGGTCACCCACCATAGCCGGTCGAACTCCGGACAAAGCTAGAACAGCACTACCGTTCATACTGGCGACAACGCTCTGATGAGACAACGAAACCCTACCCCAAGCTCCTCCCCTGATCCTATCCTTCGAAAATGTACCCTTCTAACCTCGAGTAAGCCGCGAGTAATCGGCCCAACTCCTACTAGACATAGAATTAAGTGAATTTTGTTACACACAGTGAACAATGAATTATCGGCTCCTTAAAGCTAACGCGATTGAGCCTGCCAAATAAACGAACTAGATAAAAAAAAGGAATCACCGTACTGGCGAAGCAGTTCACGTCAGCGAATTATTCGGTTCTTCTTGTTAGCTTCTGAAAGTCCGTGAATTCTTCTTTTCTTGTACGGCACCAATCCCAAATCGTCTTTGCGAACTGATCTGATAATTTTCCTGGAAACCGCCAGATCCTGAACGAGTTTATGTGACGATCGACAAGGATTTCGTCGAATTCGTTCTCGTACTATCTTCACAAGCTGTTTAGTGCGTACGCTGCGCGGACGACCAGGTTTTAACTTCGGAACGATGGTCCCCTCCGACCTCCATCTTCTCAACGTCCGGTCGATTAATGTGCGACATATTCCTTCCTTCCTGGTCTCAGCCAATATCTGGTAAGGACGCTTACCCTCCAAATGCAACTGCAAAATCCTTTTTCTTTTGAAATCCATCTCTAACTGAGGCACTTACTGTTAAAGTAATGTTGCGCACAGTAGTTTGTTTACATTTTAATCAGTCACTCTTTCATGTGTTAGCCACCAAATAGCTCTCGCATAATCCAGAAGAACTTTACACTGAAGCAAAAAACTGCGTCAGTTATTTAGGCCTACCCTGTATACTGAATTATTTGCAGTCTTCGATAAATTGAATTACCGCATATCAATCGCAACACTGGACAGGATTGGTATCCACGGGTGCCTTTTGCTATGGCTTCAGTCATACCTCACGATCGCTATCTTCCTGTTGTCATTGGTGATCACCAGTACCTTATGCCATGGTAAACCAAAGAGAAAATCGATGAAGAGAATCGATCAACGAGGATAGGCCCTTTTCAAATGTTATGCGAGGTATGTTCGCTACCACGTTCGGCATACCCCAGGATATTCACCTGGGACCGCTAATTTTCCGGATTAACTTCAACGACGTGAATCTGGTATTTGAAGGACCATGATTAACTTACGCAGATGACCTTAAAATTTCCCTTCGAATTTACTCAATTTTTTTTTTGTTTTTGTTTATTAATTTATTTGATAAGGCTCAACCGAATTAACTTTACAGAGCCGAGGATTCTTGGTCACTATACAATACATCTTAAAACTATAGTCAAAAGGTACAACACTATAAACAATCTATCTTCCGCTATCCAAAAAGCCTCCTCGATCAGAACTGGAGCCGCTTCCAGTAGTTTCATTGTATGGCAAATTGTTGTACGCCAACGAGGGTCAGAGCGCGTCCATTGCAGCAATGGACGCAAAACGTGGTCAGCACTCACACACTCATCACGAAACGGTTGATTTCCAAAGTCGACGACGCATCGAACTGCTGATGAAGAACAATGAGGAGGACCACACAATGGTTGCTGCCGAGAAAACAGACGATCGCGTAGCACACATCGAGAGTGGCCTGATTTTGTCGACAGCCGAGTGAACACTGAATTTACTCAATTGAAGACTGTTGTTTCCTTCAACGTCAACTGAATACTTTTGGTGATTGGTGTATTCTGAATCGTTTGTAGGTTAACTCGTCCAAATGCTTGGCTATCTCTTTTTCTTGCAAGAAAGAGACTATTATGTTCAAGTATGTTTTGCAGGCACTGAAATTGAGCGTTTCAGCAAATTTAAGGACCTTGGTGTCCTTTCCTCTGGCTACACAACTCTCTTTCAAGCAGCACATCTCGTATGCCGTCGACAAAGCTTCCAGAATTCTAGGATTTATTTTCAGGATTGCCAAAGACTTCACGGATATCTATTGGCTTAAATCGTTATACTGCTCCTTGTCTCGATTCATATTAGAATACTTCTCGGTTGTCTAGACTCCTCACTACAACAACGGTGTTGAAAGAGTTGAGTCTTTTCAGCGATGGTTCCTGAGATACGCGATACGTATTACCTAGCTATAAAAGTCGTTTGTAACTGATCCATCTGGAGCCCCTGTCGTTCCGAAGCGATACAGCAAGGGCATTGCTAATTGCAGATATTTTGCAAGGACGCTCCGATTGCCCTGTTCTCCTTGAGCAAATTGACATCAATGTTCAACCCAGAGCCCTGCGGAATAATTCAATGTTGCGCCTGCCCATACAGCGAACTAATTATAGCATGTTCGGTGTAATCTGTGGTTTACAAAGACTCTTCAATAGGGTCTCCGCACTATTTGACTTTGACCTGACTTGCAGCTGCTTCGCCAGAGGTTTAGTTCGTTTTTTCTAGATCAGTTTAGTTTGTCCAGCAATGTTCTTCTTTTTTTTTGAAGAGATGATAACTGACTTATTGATGTTTACTTTTAGTACTTTTCAGGTTAAGTTTAGGTTACATCATTGGAGCCAATTGCACCTGTTGATGTTTAGTCATAAATAAATAAATTTAAACCAAAAAAACCATTTGCACAAAGCGAATAAACTGCGAATGAAGTGGAACAGTCTTCAGGGGCATTTGAATTCAAAAGCCTCCCTGCTAAATTGCGTGCCATTTTCAGTTACCAGCATTTTAGAACATTTCCTACGAAGGATTTCACGGTGATATCCTTCGTTTGCACTACTTCTGGCCACTTGCTGAAGGAATCCACGTACCATCCACCCATTTGGACCGGCATGGTCTAGATCAGTGATGCCGCACGTGGTGCTTGAATCTCTATGATGCAACAACTTTAGCTTGAATTTATTTTTGCATATCGAATGTATGGCTGGTCTAGATGTACCTGCTGTCATCATGACTGATATCATGATATCATATTATGAGATTTTCTACATGAAAATTTTCCATAAAGTATGTATATTTTTACCTGAGTGCTCAACCCAAGTAATAATTTAGGTTTTATGAGGGTTCTGTAGACCATGATTTAGACTTGTAGAATGCTTTCAAACCTCGATAAATCTTCAAATGTTACTTGGGAAGTCCTGTTGCTTTAGTGATCATTTTACCCACTGCCCCAACTTTCAAATCAGCCACAGTTTTTTTTTTCACTGCAAAGCATCCGAAAGCGAGAGCGACATTAAAAAATGAGATATTTTATTGAACCCAGGCGACCGACGATGGGCGACGGAACGGCAGAGCAGCGCGCAAAAACGTCCGGTCCCTCTAATGATGGTGAACTCGGACGGACTGGAGCAGCTCGGGGGACCACCACCACCGTTGTCAGCGGTCGAGGTCATCTACGCAGCGGAACGACGACGACCGCCCTAAACGCCGTAAAAAAGTGAGTCACTTTTTTTTTTGTTCGTGTGATTCTTCTCTTACTTCTTCCTATATCGTCGCCGTTGCCGAGGAGATCGTGTTCTACGAACCGCTGCTGGAGGAGGTCGTACGCGTAGCATGGCCCATTACACAAAAATTTCAAACCGAAAAAGCAGATTCCACCACGGAGCAGGCCTACAATAAAAACAGTTCATAAATAATGACGACGGCGACGATGGTGGTGATGTACAACAACAGAATTTACGGTAATCGATACATGGCAGCGGCCCTTGGCATAGAACCGAGAGCGACCGGGAACGTGGGCGTAAGACAGTTATAAATATTTAGTAAATGTTAATAGTTCAATTACACAAGCGCTTTCCGCTGTAAACTATTCCGGTTCGGAATCGAATGGGGGCTGACCGGACTGTGTTTTTCCTTTCAGAGGGAAAGAGGGGCATCCTTAAGATCCATCATTTTAAAAGCTAAAGGTGCGTGTTGCCTTCTTGGAGGTTTTGATAAACGACGTGGGTCGGACTTTTTACGGGTGTTTAGGCAAGTGTTGCGCACCGCATCACTATTTGTGGGGAATCCAAAACAAAAGTGTTGGGCCATTAAATTGTAAATCGCATAGATTTATAATGAGCCAATCCGGTCAACTGTATGGTTCGTGACTTTGCCGTTGTTACTGGCCTGGGAGGGCAAAGGTAATTGGGCGTGATAAAAGTGGACCGATCAGAGTGGTGCAATGGATAGGGCTCTCCTTTATAGTAAAATATGGGAATTGGGGACACGCCCGGAAGGGAAATTAATTTAGTGTGGTCTGAGCATGCATGTAACAAAATTTTCGCATTAACTTTCATTAGCCCGGATATGGAGATAGCGATCGGCTCTATCCGTGCCCCGGTTGCTTCAAATGGACTCGGTTTCGGTGAAGGATGATGCGTGATTGTTGGCGAAGTTGCGGAAGGATCTGAGATATAAGCGGTCTATTTTCGATAAGATTAACACGCATATTGAGCACTTCATATGAAGGGTGATATCTGTCTAGTACGTTCGATCATGCATCGATTCAGTTGGCGAAATCAGCTGTGAGCAAACTGAGTTGACTAATATTTAACCAGTGACGGAGCGCGAACTAAAATCACTTTCGTCAGCATAGTCGTAAACTCGTAAGTGTCTTATCGCAGTGTGTTGCGTTATCAGCTGTTGCGTGCATTTATTCGAACGTTGAAACGGTGTCGTCGTCGTCGTCGGTCAGCCGGTCATCGTGGTGGTGGTCGGTCTGATTATTGCTGACTGAGGTTAGCGTGCGGTCACGTTCGACACGCTTCCCGATAAATACGAAACTGCTTGATTGACAGCAGCGGGGGCGATTATGGTTTTCGATTAGGACTACAGAAATCCCTCCCCCATTGTAGAACTTTAAAACGACCCTTCCATAAAGTACCCACACAATCATCGTTATCGGAATTGTTCCCGCGAAACTCCCAATTTCTCCAAACTTGAAAAGATCAACAACCCCTCGTGCAGTCAAAATGCCACCGTCGGGACGGTGCGAGGCTGTAAATCTTCCTCTTCCACTCGGCGCTCTAACACTCGTCATCATAACCTTTTCACTCAATTTACTCCAGTGAAGGCGCGAAGCACACTTCGTCCTTGTCGGGCGGGGGTAAATAAAACGATAAAAACTGCGATTTTTTCGGGAAAACAACATCCACCCCGCCCACCTTTAAAGCCCGCATTGCCCGACAGGAAAGGGCCTCCACATCCTCTTCATCGGAAAACAGCTAGAATCCATTTAGGACGAAGACGACGACGACGACGATGACTGCGACGCGTGAACTCCCGAATCATAAACTCCTAAAATGACTGCCTCTCCGCTCGGTCGTCGTCGCACAGAGCCGCGCGAAAAGCGCTTAAGTGAATCCTGGCACATTTATTATGTTCGTCTATAAATCAATAAAGTTTTATTAGTGGTACGATCGGAAGCGATGCGGCGGTGGCGAACAAGTTGTGTGAGTTTGTGTGTGGTCGTCGGAGGTGGAAAACTTTTATTTTTTACGGTTGTCAATCAATCAAAAGTACAAAAAGGCACACAATCGTAAAATGGATGGAATCGAATTTTCAGTTGGTCGGGCAAGGCGGGCCCGGCTAGTGTAATGAAGTTAGCACTGTTTTGATAGTGATTCGATTGAAGCGCACGAGAAGTCGGAATCGGAAGCAAAGCTTTGGAATTAATTAGCCCTTTTGGTCGGGTGGAGCAGGAAGTGGCCAGGTCGTAAATCTAGAGCCGAAGCTGTTTGCCTTCGGTTTGGATTAGCTGCTGCTGCTGCTGCTGTGGGGAATGGGGTATATTCGGGTTTATCACCGTAAAAGCACGGTAGTCAATCTGATGGGGTTGGGAGCTGGAGCAGGCACGTAATTAAACCGTTTGTTTTGTTCGGAAAATTGACTGTCGGTAAATTGGTTTTCGGGTTCATTTAAGCCTTCTGATGGGGCTACCAGTTTCATTGAAAAATCAAACTCCAACCGAAGACACCACATCGAAAAGACTGGCAACTCTCCCGTTTTGACACAGGTACAATCGCGTCAGCTTCTGCTCAAAGGTAAATGGTTCGATAGAATTTGAAAGCAAACATTTGGAACCTCACAATAAAGTTGTGCCTATTTGCTCATTTTCCAATGCATTGCTTTCACTTTCGCTCAAGCACTGTGCTACTGAATCTGTTGCTTGAATTCTGGTTAAGGTGCCAGTCTTCTTGATAAGATATCTTCGCTCGAACGAACTTTTCGGTTGCACGAGATTGGCTTCTATAACGCTTTCTTTGTGGTGGAGCGTTGTAACAAGCTGAAGAACACATTTTTGATTTATAGTTTTCCCATAAAAGTTGGGCGATAAATCTCTAGATATGCTCAAGTTTTCATCGTAGGGAATGGCGAGGAAATGAGGTTGCAAGATCAGTTCTGCGAATTTTTCTGAAAAAATAATATGAATTGAAATCATGATTAGAACTCTCCAAGTACCTACGTCAAAAGAATCATGAGTAAATCCATTGAAAAACGAATTAAACCATAGCTTTTATTTTATCTAATTTCATTCCACATTTAATTAGCGGTGCCGGTGATGTAGTGGTAAGCGTGATTACCTCTCACCCCAGCAGACTTGGGTTCAATTTCAGTCGGCGCGGCCGGGATGTTCTGAGCCATAATATCTCTGCTCACGCCGGGAAGTAAAGCAGTTGGTCCCCGGTTCATGAGTTGATGGGTCGATAGGTAGGGTCCAGGTGCGGGAGCAGCCTCCTTGGCGTCGGTAGCATTGGTGCTCAGCACCGAAAACAAGATCGGCGGAAAATAAACCGCGGAAAAAAACCCACATTTAAATGCACTTAAAATAATTTTGTTTTTAATAATTACTTTATTTGTACAGGCTCAATCGAATAAGCTTTACAGAGCCGAGTTATCATTTTCGTTTTACATTATTAATGTCTTATATTTAAAATTAAAGGAACTGGACCGAATGCTCGTGGTTGTCGACTTTAAATAGTGTCCTTTAGCGTTTATTGAGAAGCCTTTATTTTTTTTTTTACTTTTTCATCAAACATTAGTTTACATCACATTGGGATATTTTCAAGAAAGTTAATTTGCCAAAATGGCTGACCCTAGGGTACGTTCATTTTAAATTCATTTAGTATCATATGCCATCAAAATTTGTATATTGTTTGACAAGTTGCAAAGAGTATCAGCCCAGGGATTCCCGGACCAGAAATCGAACCCGTCGCCTCTGGCTGTGTCATTACTAAAATTACTACGGTTATCTGAGGCCCACTAGTGCACCTAGTGATTCATTCTCAAAATAAACTGCCCACCATCTTAAAGGCTGCAGTCAAGCGAACAATTATGTCGATGGTGGGAGCTTGAAAACTTTACCTATGACGGTAACTTTAGATGTGTTCAGCATCATTTAAAATGAGGCAGAATCATATTCTTCTCACTAGCACCACCTATTGATTCATTTTTGAACTAAGCTACCCACTATCTGAAAGGACTTACTTATCTCAAAGACTCTACCAAGAAGAGACATTTTCATTTGATAAGATATAAAGACCGAGACAGGAACATTCTAAATAATCAGGGTTAGGAGAAATATAACATAACAATATTTTGTTCACTAGTGCCACCTAGTGACTACTCTTTCAACTAAATTACCTGCCATCTGAATGACCTCACTCGAGGGAGTAATTTTGTGGAAGACCGGATCTTTTTATATGATAAGTATTAGAGTGCCTATAAGTAGAGTGATAACATGTCTAAATTGGAATAGCCGATTATTTGTCAACGGCTTTGAAAAGCTTATTCCAAGCGAGCAGAAGACCTGTCAAATGACGTCACTCTTCTTATAGACACTCATATAAGGATCATTGGAAATGAGGCAGATCAATATTTTTCTCACTAACGCCACCTAGTTACACATTTGTCAACACTCCGAACACGATGCCTCCGGCAAAATGTGTAACAGAAAACTTTCAATGTTCCTAAACTCTTAATTTAGCCATTTAGTAACGAATTTCAATTCTATTAGCGAAATTAGAAACTACAGACTTGAAATATTTATTCGTTATTTAAAATCTATAGATAAATTGCTGAACATTGCTAATTTTCCGCTACACATTTTACCGGAGGCATCGTTTTCGTAGTGTTAACTAAACTATCCACTCTCTGAAAAGACTCACTCGCCTCAACAACTTTGATGATGACATGAAAGTTCTACATAGTCATGAAGTCATGGTAAATGTCATAAAATTTTTATGAAGCAAAATGTTGTGACAGTATTGTCCCTTATACAATTTAGTGATGACATAAAATTGTACATCTTCCGGTTTTATTCATGATACAAGATATTGTGTAAAAAAGTGCTTATTTTATAACTAGCAGAATCACGTGAGATACATGTGAACCAAAATGGCGTCCATCAAAACTTCTCACAAAAGTGGACGTCTTTGCCAAAACAAAGTCATTCTGTTTTTGACGAAAGACTGCGTCTGTGATTTCTATATGGGGGTACACTTTTTGAAAACCAAAATCGGAATATGTAACAAAATGATGAAAGATTTTGAACATATAATAACTCAGCTGCCCCTGGATCAATTTCAATAATTTTATCACCAATCGATCAGAGATATTTCCACGCGTCAATGCTTCCGACTGATGATTTTCAACAAGAAACTATTGATAAAATGGTAATTTCAAGCATTTTCCAATGTACAACAATGTGGATCTCGTCTACGCTTTGAAGCGACAGACGCACTCTGTACGGATTCGGAGGTTAAATCAATACCAACTTTGGCAACAAAACGGCCCTTTTTAGGGCCAACAAGCTAATTACAGTAAAGAGTTGGAATATAATTTATCTGTGCCTGTTTGTCCATATTCAGAACCACACGCCCCCAACCACCACACAAAATGCTCTCCAAAGTTGAAATCTTGTAACCAAACTTGGAAGCAGGAGTGCAAGGGATTTTAATCGATTCTCTCCATAAATTTTCTCCTTGAAAAAAAATACTACAAATTTGTCACACCTACAGTTAAAAAAGAACGGAAAGAGTTAAGATAATAGAGGATCGATCAATTAAATAACTAAATGCTCTTTACATTTTTTCCGTCCACTAGCGGTCCTACGTAAAACTTCCGTTCGTGCTCCTAGGCACAGACCCTTCTACTTTTTCAGGATTTTAAGAACCAGATTCAGCGGATGTTTCTAAAACGAAGGACCACCCAGTGATGAAATTTCTAAGCAAAATGTCCACATAGATTTAGATAATATTTGCAGTAGCAGTAATGGCGCTGGATATTTGGAGCATCTGCCATTCCTAGGACGCTGGGCAAATTTTAGATAATAATCTGTTTTTTAAATCATAATCACTTTAATACTCTTAGATCATTCGTGACTTGTCGGGGATGATATTTGAACTGGTGACTTTGGCGTGAGAGGTCGTCCCCATCGTAAACATCTTGGTTTTTTGTTGTGTATAAGGCTTGGTGGCCTTATGGCGACTCTTTTTGTTTACTGAATATCGTGGAACCAATCTCAGGCCCCTTTACATAACTGTGCTAATAGGGTTGCATTATTTGCTTATCAGGCATTCAAAGATCGCTTTCCAAATTGAATTCAGGCCTTAAGAAAATACATAGTTTGACATTACAGAGTTTTGGTTGGACGACATTTAAAATTTGGAGGACACAGAAAAACAAACAAGACCATTGACATATAGAGGAAATGGCTCTAATGTTGGCTTATGGATCTAAGATTGGGCCCATCGCTAAAAAGCTACTATTTATCAATTTTATCTAGATGAACGCGTCATTGGGACGGTACTAATGGATATTTTTGGTCGCTATTGAAAATGTTGTCGATTGCTGAATTTATGTATGGGTCCAAATTAGGGGCACTTAGGCCGACATTACATCCATTTCCCGTAGTTAGTTTATTGACTACTCCGAAAAAGCCAGGGCTCCACCGTGGGAGGCGATACGGAGTCCGATAGAGATGCTCCAACGGCTGAAAGGAAAGAATCAAACGTTGAAAAATAATCCAGCATCCTTCAGGTAGAAGATCTGGGTAGCCAGGATCGAAAGTTCGTCGCCCAGTATGTCGCCTATATTCCCCGAAAGGCCGTAGTGTTGCTGCACGAGCTGCTACTTCGGACACACGCAGAGGATGTCCTTGACGGTGGTTGGAATATTTCAAACGACGCAGGTCTTGCGGAAAGCTTCCCTGCCGAAATCATGTGAGAGCCGGGGTTAACTCTGCGAAGCCTAGAGGTGACTCGTTGCTCCTTCATGTTCCCAAGGTCCTTCCATGGATGCGTGTTTGCCAACCATTCTTCTTGTCATCTAGCCTGCATGGAGGTTTGGACCCATCGCTTGACGTCCGGAAGGGGAACTTCATCGGTGTACCTGACACGGATGGTCCCGCCCCGGCCAATCCGTCAGCGCCGGAGTTGCCAGTGATGCCACAATGCCCCGGAACCAAGGCAAACACTGTGTTTGGGGTGGGCATATCTGATGATTCCCTGAATCCACGGATGAGTGGGCACTCGCTGGCAAGTACTTTCCCACGATGCCTATCCCAACTCCGGTGTACGACTTGGACCCGTTCGGGATTTAAGATCTCCGCAACGGAATGTGTGAGCACCATCGAGTTGTCTCCTGCCCTACAGTGGATTCTGATGTTTAACGGTCTCGATTGCCAACAGATCCTAGACGCGATAGATCCGTTCGTTACCCGATGTTTTTGCCAAGTAGGCAGCTGCTTTGATGGCGACAGCAGTGTTGATTCTAAACCGGAAGGGAAGTACCCCGACTTCAACGCAAGCTGGGTCGGCCGGCGTCGAGGGCAGGAGACCCAAAACTACCCAGATGTAGCCGTTGTAAACCGGTGCAAGGGCTTGCAACAGATTGTCCTTGTCCATTGCGGCGAGCTTCAGGTCGTAGAGTAGACGGCTGCCTACAATTGCCTTGGCTACATGCAGCCGGATGATGCTGTGGTGCGGCATGGAGATTGTTCAGATAAGGTTTATGCAGGTCTTGCAACTAGCCTTAATGGTCTCAAAGTGTTGCGTGAAGGTCAAGCGTCGATCAACTCGAACGTCCAAGATGCTTATCGTTTTTCGTGAGCGGAAGCGTAGACGTGACAGCGAATACTCTTTGCTGCTTTGAACTGGAACCTGTCTGAGACCGCCCATTTAGCAACTGCTTGGATACGAGTCCTTGCGATGGTGTGACCGGTAGGCAAAAGTGTGGATGTTGAGTGGCAAACGAGTAAAGATCCAGTTCATCGCTAATAGGAAAATCGTCACCCCGATAACCGATCCTTGCGGCACCCCTGTTTCCTCCAGGAAAGAAGAACACTTGGTGTTCCCCACGGCGACTTTAAACTATCGTCTAGACAGAAAGTCATCTGTCACTGTATTGCCATGATCATCTGGGACGAGGCTCACGTCCAAAGTCGCTGGTCCACCGAGTGCTCCATGTGCGAAAAGAGAATGAAAGAAACACGAAAGGGATCAGTTTCAAGAAGTGACAGTTTCATCAGATTCCCCAACTAACCATACTCAAGCAAAGTAAGTATATACAAGCTATGGTTACTGGGTACTCATATGGTCGTCTGAATGGTTCATCGGTTGCGAAGTGAAGTATTTCTGAAAGTGATGCGTTATATTTCTCAACGTTTTGATTTTATCCTTACGTTACCTCAATGTTATATCACAGACAAACATACACAACACATTGAACATTTCTCATTGTAAACCCTACCGCCATCTGTCGCATACACTGTGATGGGCAATACACTCAACAGATGGCTGTAGTGTGTAAACATCAAACGCAAGGAAATTGATTATGTGCGCCACAAGTGGCGGTACGATCAACTAAGAAACTTTTAAATTGACCGTTAAATGTGGTTTCGATGAACAATTTAAGAGTGTTATGTCTGTTTGTCTGTGATAATACCTTCACTATCGCAACTTCGGTTAATCTGTGAAAGTACTGGCATTTTTCCCAGGCACTTTTGATCTAACTGCAATCACTCTCTCATACTCGAAATGTGCCACGACCAAATTGGCACAACGATGCAACGACGCTCTCTAACCAAAGTGCAGGGTCATTTGCCGAATGGATAATTGACCGAAATCTATAAAAGTTAGCTTGCTAACTCAGAGATAAAGGATTTCAGGGTCCTTAACTGCCTTGTTAATGGCTCAATGGCACAATGAAAAAGTGTTTTCCTCAAATTTGTCAAAAGATCGGAACATGCGCTAACGACTGGTAACCCTATTCACGATCGACATAAGTTCATCGTTTTCAATCTGTGAAGATCTCACAGCTTAGGAACCATCGAATCGCACTTGCAGCAGCACCAGTTCGAACTGGATTGCTACTCGGTCTTGTTCGCCGCACACAGCGCAAGATGCGAGGCCAAGCATCGGAATGAATTATTGATTAAACTAAGCTCTTTTCCAGTACGCACTTCATCTGATTGGAAGCACTTGCGTCACGTTTTTTTTTTTTTTGTATTTCGCTACACTCTAAATTCAAGCTGATTGATGTCGATTTCGGTTCGCCAATTTCAAAAACACATCTTCACTCATCAAGGTTGACTGATCACCTGTGTACTAACTTTGCATTTTCCCAGCCAATTTGTTCCATTTGCATGGTTCAGTGTACGTGTGTGTGTGTGTGAATCCACATCAGCTGGCCTGGTACCGACCGATCGTAATTCGAACTAACCAGGCGTAAAGTGTGTGTGTGTGTGCTCACAGGTCTTAGAAAGACCGTAAGGCAAGTACGCAGAGGCAACAGCTGAAGACCCTCCGCCTCCGGGCACCGACGACGACGGCGGCGACGGCGGCGGCAGTAAAAATATATGGCAGTAGTTTAGCAGTAATAACAATTATAATCGTAAAAATATCATGTGTACAAGTTAGAGTAATCCAGTTCTGGGGAAGTTGTTGCACCATTGGAAGTTGTGGTGGTCATGGGGGGGGGGATGGGAAATCGGTTATTGAAGGGAAAAAGATGAAATATCACACTGCCGGGGCACCATCAAAAGATGAGAGATCGAGTCTCTGCTTTGTAGCATAATTAGTTATTTATGTACCTTGGCGAGCAGGAGGAGGGTGGTAACATCGAACAGCGAGAAGCTGACTATTGGCAACAGGTGAGCTTGTAAGTGTGTGTGTGTGTGTGTGTGTGGGAAGTTTTAAGGCCCAACTGTTCGATACGGTTGCAATCGATTTCAAGCACTCTGCGCCGCCTGGCATCAGTCGGCAACTCAAGGCGCAGGTTGCAGGTAACGACGATAAATTGAAGCTAATTACCGACGAGCAGCCGTGGCAACGCGCGGTATGCTCAGCTGTTTTATACTACACAACTAGTATAGCAGACTAGGGAACGAACTAGGGGCAAACCGGCTTGCCATATCGATTGATACGGTGTGTGGGAAATGCTTCTGCTCATATACCGACTTGGCGATTGCTAGGTCGCGCATAGCGATGCCACTTTTCAGCTGCCTTAATGGAGTCATACTGCAAATGTGTGTTTGTATCAGCTGGTTGTGCAATGTTATGCTTGCTTGCCAGTTTCATATATGCTACAGACGATTACGTCAATATTTTAAGAGTTCGATCTAATCTTTACATTTTTTTCTTTTGTTTCTTTACAGGTAAAAATTGAAAAATCGCTCGAATTCAGCCCGAATTGATGGCAATTCTAGTAAGTTAAATTCAATGCATTAGCCCAGAAAGCGTCCGCGAGTGGACCCGAGCGTACGTTCATTACGTTCTAATCAGCGTCGAAATCTCCTTCCATACATTATCGGATTTAACGAGTGCCTCTAACCGCCCTTTCCTATTGCGTACGTCCCAGCCAATCGAGATAAAATATTCCCATAAAGTTCACCGTGAAACGACGACGCGTCCCAATTTCCAATTCCACTCCTGATGAATATATCGTATATTTCCTTTTGGAAAAAGCCTTTGCCCGTAAAAAATGAATTATGAATCGTAATAGTTTAGATAATCGCGATGCGACATCAAATGAAACCATTTTCACCCATCTTTGCGAACACAGCCAACCGGTTGAGAGGTTAGGGCTTTCCTGTTCTGGTGTTTTGGGTTGTCATTATCATAAAAATGGTAAATTTATATCGACGTGGACGTGTGCCTCAAATGACGACGCTTCATAAAGTGACACACCCGTCGACGCCGCCTTTGTCGTCGTCGTCAACGGGTGCGTCGGTAGATTTGATGTGAAAATGCGTATTAAAAATTTATGATTGAGCACCGAAAAACCGAACGGGTGATGGTGGGGTGATAATGCGGGGAACATTAAGTTGGTGGGCTCGATGGGTTTTGAAAAGGGGAATGTTTGGATACATTTTTTCGAGGAGAACATTTGTCTGATAATTATTCTAATGTGAAGGGGAATCTTATATTTTCCAGGCAACCAGAATATTCAGATTGATGTAAATTAATCGTTTATTTTTTTCATCTTGTTATTTGGGTAATTACATCCTGACTGGAATTTTACGCCGGCTCTCAACGTATTATTTTTTTAGCATTGCTACAGTTGTTAATTGAGAGCTTTCTAAGCCCGTACCCTTTTTTCATCAGTACAGGAAGTGGTATTTTACACTGGGCCAATTTATCAATATATCAACCAATTCACTGCCCTTTTCAGCATAGTTGTAGAGAGGGTCTAGTATAAGACAGGAGCGGATTCAAAACTAACTGCCTTGGCAACCTATGCCTGGATGATTTCTAGCAACACTGCCAATGTAATCAAGATTGGCGCTGCTCGTTTGGCTCTGGCTTTGACAGTTCGTTCGGCTCGAAACCAGCCAGTCCGCTTCTCACTTATACTAGACTCACTCCAGTTGTAACATTCGTTAAAACAGCATGTTGAGAAAAACGTTGTTGAAGATTTCTGTCTCCATGGGCTCTTTAATATAGATGGGACAACATATTTATGGAATTTTTCGCGAAATTTTCTGGAACAATCGATTCCAATGTATAACTCATTGGGACTAATGGGACTGTTATGCCGCGTAGGGCAGTTTAGCGCACAGGCAATTCAACCGATGCATCTTTCACCCCTTGTTTACATTTACAGAATGTTGATTATTTCACCGTTAAAAAAAACCAACTGTTCATTTTAACTGCTATGAGTATTTTACCCCCTACTTTCCCTGTATTTTGTGGTAAGTACACTCAACAAATTCCACACATTATCATCATCATCATCACACTTAATTTTGCACTTATTGTGTACAACATTGAATCGACAAATATATAAACAAAGCTGCCAGAGGGCAGAGCATACACAACAGCCTTATTTTTAATGGGTCAGATTTTAGAATTGATCCTGCACTGTTGGGGTGTGCTGCTGCCGTTGTCTTGTTGATAAGGATGAAGTCACAACTCATGTTTTCGATTTTTACCTTTCATAATAAGCAATTCACATCGCATTGAAATGCAAAACACTTCAAATCCATCTGTTTTGAACAGTAGTGTGATTAAATGTGCCATACACTTGAATTTATAGAGAAAGATTATCAACACTTCAAAGATTGAAACACTAGAAATAAACGTGTAGAACCAGTGTTGGCAAAATTATCCATCGAATGATATTTTTCCACTCCCACACGCTCTCAATATCACGCGTGATATTGGAGCATAAAAACATGCTTAATATTGATTTTGCAAGCTCCTTTAATATTGCGGGACTATTCATAACGTGCAAAAATCAAGCTGAGAGTTGACTAGACACAAAAATGATTCCGTTGCACATCGTTCTCTTAGAAAGAGAAAGTATAGTTTGCTATCCCTTTTTACTCTTCACCGATGCCAGACACGAAGTGACTGCTGCCAGCCGTTATGGAAGTTAAAAACATTATGAAACTCAATCTCACTACAGTTTGTTGAGATTTGCAGCTGGTGAGTTTTGTTAGCTTGGTATTCCGAGCTGTCTACGAAAATCAAGCGTGATATTGGGCATTGGTGAGATTTGAATTTTGATATTTTCCCAAAACTGTGTAGAACATCTTGAACCATGGTGAGATACTTTTAAAATAAATGTGATAGTGCATATTTATTTATTTATTTATTTATTTATTTTTATTTAATACATCCATCTGACAATAAGTCTTAATGAACCAGAAGCCATAACAAATACTAAATGTATCTGGAGTTAATAATACGTCTCTGGAATTGAGCAGCAGGTTCCCCAAACTCGAACAACTCTTCAACTGTAGAAAACGTGCGAATCATACTCGTAACAGGTTCATGTTGTCCAAAAGAAGAGCGGTGTGAGTCTTGGCACAATAGGAACGTTGAGCGTAGAAATCTGCTTGGCGCACGAAAGTTCAAGCAAGAGAGTAAGTGGGTAGAGTCAATTTCACCACTTAATAACTTCGCGACGAATGTTGCCTGTTGAATTTGTCGCCGTCGTTGTAACGTGTCCATGCTTAGCAAGCGACATCTCTCAGCATACGGAGGTAAGTTTAGTGGATCTCTCCAAGGAAGTTGTCTTAATGCTCGACGAATGAATGTTTTTTGGATACGTTCTATTCTGATGTTCCAGGAAAGTTGGTAGGGAGTCCAAACAACAGATGCAGTCTCGATAATCAGACGAACGAGTGAACAGTACAGTGCTTTTAAACAGTATGGATCCGAAAAATCTCTTGAGATTCTTGATATAAAACCAAGCTGACGATTAGCCTTAGTGATTACCATTGAACGGTGTAAGTCAAACGTAAGTTTAGGGTCCAGCATTACACCTAGGTCGCTTACTTGTTCTACTCTTTTTAGTACAAATCCATCAATTGAGTAATCGAATACGATTGGCGTTCTTGTGCGATTAAATGTCATGACCACACATTTTGATATACTGACGGAAAGCTTGTTTAAGCGGCACCAATCAACAAATTGGTCTAACATTGCTTGGAGCTGACGGCAATCCTCGACGTTCTTGACAACAATGTAAAGTTTGAGATCATCGGCGTATATGAGCACACAACCACTCGGCAAGAGGAGCGTCACATCGTTGAAGAAGATTGTGAACAGCAATGGTCCTAAATTGCTGCCCTGGGGAACACCGGAGGTTGCAGCAAATGGTGATGAAGTGCACGAACCCAGCTTGACACGAAGTGTTCTGTTGGAAAGATATGATTTCAGCCAATCAACCAAACCATCCGAAATTCCCAGGCGAGACATTTTCCGAAGAAGAATACCATGATCGATGCAATCGAATGCCGCTTTCAGATCGGTATAAACGGTATCTACTTGAGCCCTATTTTCCAAGTGATTTATACATGTTGAGGTGAACTCCAGCAAATTTGATGTAACTGAACGTCCTGGCATAAATCCGTGTTGCGTTGCTGAAATGTAGCTCTTGACATGAAAGAAGATAGCATCGTTCACAATGATCTCGAATAATTTTGAAGCTGCAGATAGACTTGTTATGCCACGATAATTTGTCACGTCACGTTTGTCGCCCTTCTTATGGACAGGGAACATAAAGGAATGTCTCCATATTTCTGGGAAAACTCCTTGGTGCAACGAAGCGGTAAATATGCGAGCTAGGGGATCAGCTAAAACAGCAACACAGCGGCAAAAAATGATTGCAGGTACACCATCAGGACCCGGTGAAACAGATTTCTTCAACTTCCTAACAGCTTTAACGACATACATATTGCTAACCACAAATGTACGCAAATCGATGAGACCCTCAGGAACATTGCAAGCCGCTCTTTCTACTTCATCTGCGTTGGCGGCTGAATCCGAAAAAACAGAACTGAAGTGGCGGGAAAATAGATCACACGATTCGAGCATAGAAGTAGACTCCAAATCGCCAAAAAATACGGATGAAGGAATATTCGACGATTTTCGCTTGGAGTTCACAAACTTCCAGAAGCTCTTGGGATTTCTACGTAAATTGGTCTGGACACGCAAGACATATGACTTGTATAGCGTTGAATTAAGCTTACGATAGGCGTTGCAAGCGCGATGAAAGTTGCGTTTCGTTTCAGAAGTTCGATGTCGGCGAAGTTTACGCTGCCAGGAATTTTTATCGCGTTTCAAAAGCCGCAGGCGAGGAGAACTCCAAGCAGGAGATATAGGAGGTTTTCGTCTTGGAGTGTTATCGGTGAGAAAAAATCAAGTGTTTAAACACTTCGATCAGACGTGTGGACTTTTTTGAGTGTACAATCATTATTTATGCCCAAGGAGGTTGGGAAATTTTTAAACCCGAAAATTTTGTAGACAAAACCAGGAATCGAACCCGGCGTCTGCTTCATGATTTTGCTTTATAGCTGCACTCGTAAAAAAATCCCTTTCGATATTTGTAAATGAGAGCCGGTGTACATTCCCTTCTACGCGTGGACCGTAAACTATAGTTCACGGCTGCCGTTCACGAATATCGGAGTTTATTTCCGATCACCTTCACTAACTGAATTAAGTGAGGCATCTTTGGTCCAATTTTCAAATCATCTAATTCCAAGTAAAATGTTTGGTTTATGTGAGTTCTATAGACCATGCTTTAAACTTGTTGAATGCTTCAATGTAACGATAAAACTTGCAATGCTACTTGGGATCTATAATCTTCAAATTCTGCTGATTCGATGAGCAAAAAAAAAATCTTGTGAATTGATGTAAAATATTCTGTTTGATCTTCATGAAGCGTCTTTGAAAAGGGTTTAAAGGGTTTGGTTTTGGTGTTTCAGGGATGTTTTTGACGTTATAGATTTTTTCGTTATTTAATTGTTGGACTGTTTTGACTTATTATTAAGCCATTTTGTTATTACTCATCAATCAATTTATATTAAGATGTCATTTTTTCAAAGATTATATGGCCATTTTGGAAAGTTGAGGCCGATTTGACTTTTTAAATGTCATTTTTTTTGCGTTTTAAAAGCCATTTTTGACGGTTTATAAGTCGTATCGGTGATTCAGGTTATTTCATCGCCTTTTTGGAATTGTTTGAATCCTAACTTGGTGGGTTTAGGCCATTTAAAATCGTAATGAGGGCATGATTGTGTTTTAATAGCCATTTTGGTGATTCAGTGTTATTTAAGCGCATTGAAGGTTTTCTAGTATTTGAGGCCCATTTGACGATTTTAAGCTTGATGTTGACATTTATGTTTTTCATATTCATTCTAGTAAAGTCAATTCTCTTTTACTCGATATTCTGTAACTCGATATACGGGATGAATTAACCAATGAGCTAAAAATGTCCATAAATAAATCTTAAAAAAAAATGTAACAGAATATTTTCCCTAACTAGATTAAATTAAAAGTCCCTTCAATTTGGCAAGCATTATTCCTAACAACCTCCTAATATTCCTAACTCGATACCTTCTTTACTCGATGTTTTTGTTTTCGATTTATTTTCACCTCCCTACGTTTTTAAGATCGACTTAGGGAGAAGAAAATAAATTGATAAAAAATAAAACATTTTTTTTTCTATTATTTTGGATAAACTTGTAGCAATAAAATTGATCATTGAGGTTCAAAATAGAGCTTAATTGTGATCTAGTAGAAACATAAAATTATAAGCAGTTTTTTTTTATTCTGAAAAAAATGTCTTTAATCAAGGCTGGAAAGCACCTCAGAGCGTTAGCAAGCAACTTTGTGCACGCAGCTCACAACACTCGACAAATAGCGTGTGGTTCTCCCATTTACTTTGCACACTCTTTTCCAACTAATATGTGAGAAAGCGATCCACACAATTTACGATACACTCCGTGCGGTGCAGAGAGCGAATATAATACAGCAAGCGCTAGTGTCTTCTTTGTCAACCCTACACTGAGTGGCGCTCTTTGCGTCGGAGCTGTCGGAGCGATGGCTACACATTGAGCTTTCGTTATTTCTGGGTGTGTGTCTGTCTTCTCTTCTCCGCTGCTTTACACTTGCGCAGGGTGAAAGACAGGCAAACTTTGTGTTTGCTTGTTTCTCACTTTGTTTATTGCAGAAAATCACTACATTGCGCGCATTGAGCGATCAGATGACGGTCGATTAATGCACGAAAATGTTTTCAAAATATAATTTATAACTTCATATGTATATTTATTTATTTAATTATTTTATTGTAACTCATCTGACCTCTGCGGTCCTCATATATAAAACATTGAGCTTGTCGACGAACAAGTAATTTAATTTTTTAAACGGCTAGATGTGTTGCCGAAATCAGACACATTTTTATCCTCTGTTCGGGGCCTAACACCACTGAGGCCAGTTATTTGATCTATTGTAGTATATCCTATTTAGTTAGTTTAGAGCATGTCGTAACACTATTGAGAAATGATGAAGTATTCGATTTTGTTTACAGGTGTCATTCTTGCATTTACCGCAAAGGTCCTGCTATTTATACCCTTCGGAGTGTTGCAAAACCCTCCAAAGGCGCGCCTCTTTGTCAGTAAAAATTGGATTCCTTAGCAACAAAATTAAGGAATGGCACCGATAATGACCATGCATCAGAACCCTAGTCTTAACCACTTCAAACTAGGGAACTACGAATAGAAGATTAAGAATCACATAGATGAAAACTAACTAACTCATTTTGCCTTGTTTCAAGCTCATCCTCGGTGGACAAAGCCGAGTCTTGTCACTATCAACGAGCATAAAAAGTAACAAGGACTAAGATGTGTTCCTTGGATTACTGAAAAATCCTGTTCCCCTAGTTTGAAGTAGTCGGGACTAGAAATCGGTGGTAGATCTTACATCCCATAACGTACGACGAAAAGTTGATCTACCCACGTTATGGGGCAAGTCAGACACATTCTTCAGCAACGTAAAAGTTCGAATCATCGGGGTTCATCGGCGTTTATCGGGGTTCATCGGGGTTCATCGCAACTTCGCTACTTCACTACGCATGTCGCCTGTTGACAAGATGTAGACTACTTCTTTTAAGGGTGTCCATGCCTAACTAGGCTGGAAGATTTAACTGATTACGCCAAGGTAACTGACGCAGGGCCAACCCCCCGATGAATCTTCGCTGAACACGTTCAATCCTGACATCATTTGGGACATAAGCGGTTTCAGGAATTGGTCGCAACAGTGCACAATACAAAAACTTCAAGCAGTTAGGATCATAAAAATCTAGCTTTCGACTTGCCTTGGAAATTATCGAAGTGTTATGAGACTTAACGGTCAATTTCGGATGCAGTAAAACTCCGAGAACATAATCTCTTCAACCCTTTGAAGTGAAGTACCGTTGATGCGATAGTAGAACAATGGCCTAATGGACCCTCACTAGCGAGTCTAAAATGAGTCAATTGTAGCATTTTTCTAAAGAGTAGAATTCCTACTCACAAATCATTCCACCGAGCATCACAGCTTGTGAGCGAAGGGGGACATTCTTACTCTCATCTGGGTGAACTTTGAGCTTCTTGCCTCGACCAAAAAAAGTCATCCGGAGCCTCGAAAAGCGCACCTCACGTTAAATAATTCTCTCGCTAAAGTTCGCTCTCCCTGTCTCTCTCGGAGTTGCTTACTTCTTCCATATTCCTTCCACCAGTCTCTGCTTAAGCTCACACGGCAAGAGTATTTTTAAACCTCCAGTGAGTTTGAAGAGTTTAATCAAGCCTGGCTATGTGAGAGTAATTTTGAGGCTATTGCGACAATTTGGACGGTGTTAGGTCGATTTGCGATTTTAAAGTCCTTTAGACGATACTTGGCCAATTTGGCATTTCTGATGCTCGACTGCCGGTTTTGAAAAGGCAATAAACCATAGGTTGCATAGACTGAACACTTAACACCAGATAACAGACATCACTCAAGACCCAGTAGACCAGTAGGGAAATGTCATTTTACGAAATATTTACAATTTTTCCGGTTTGGAAGCCATTTGACGTTTGTTGCTTATTTTGCATTGTGTGGCTATTATGGTGTTTAAAAGTGTTTTGGTCATTGTTATTACCATTGGATTACCATGGATTTTGTATGCCATTTTCGCATTCTACAATTTTCTGCGCTAAGAAAATAAAGGAGTTTGAAAATGCTGGAAAATTGTTTAAACACTTAATAATTATGCCAGTTTTCTGAGCATAAGCTTTTGCAACATTCATCTCGATTTTACTTTGAACTAAATTATTAAGTTGACAGCTTGCTTTCATACGAGGAGCGCTAAGATGGTGATTTTTGCTAATATAATCGCACTTATTTAAAATAGTTCCAGTGTACCAAAATCGATTAAATTTTGGTTTTCGGTTCCATTTTTAATGCAGATTTCTAAAATGCATTTACCACAGTAAACAATCCATTTTTTTACATTTGTCCAGGTGCAGGAGCTGCCTCCCTGGTGTCGGTAGGAGAACAAGATCGACGGAAAACCAATCAAGGGAAAAAAAGCTAATTGGGATACTAATTTCTGAATAGAGGCTCTTCCCGGGTATCCCGGGAAAAAGGAAATATTTTTGTTCAAAGTCCAAATAGATAATCAAATGAAGAAGACATTCTCGAATGCTCTCAGAAGTCTTTTCCAATTTTTCAAGAAATAGTCATCTAATTTTTCACGGAAGCTTTTTCCAGAAGTCCTTCTGGCTTCCGCGGTAGCTTGTTTTGTCCTCCGCTGGGAGGTTCATCCATCTTCTCTAGTAAGTTTCTTAAAATGTCATTGAAAGATTCCAATTAATCGCTTTTAATTACTCTAGAAGCTTTTTCGACATATCCGGAAGTTCCTGCCGATTTCATTGATAAGTCTTTGTGGCTTCTCATGAACATGGATTTAGATTTTCTCGGAAGTTTTTATAGACTCCCCCAGAAATTTCTTCTGGCATCCTTTATAAAATTCCTATAGCATTCATCCGATTTCCTTTAGAAGATCTTTAGACTTCTTCTGGACGTAACTGCAAACTTTTGCCAGTGATGTTTCTTTTGAATCTTTTGGGAAAGTTCTTATACTTTTCACCCAAAAATACTTCTAAAAATATTTCCGGACAAATTGGATCAGATTGCCAGAAATCAGAAAACGTGATATTTAGTAAATGTTCCGGGTAAGGTCCTTTCCTAACCCTAGCATGTTTCCAAAATTGTAAGCTCAGATAGAACATTGCACTAGCTTTTTAAGCTTAGCACCAAAACAAAAACAACGCAGTTGCGTCCCACCCAGTCGGAGAGTCACAACAGGCACCAACCAACAAGCCCAGTCGTCATCGTCGTCGTCGTCGTCGCCACCACCGTCGAGCGTACGTGAAAGTGTGCTATAAACAATTTCGCTACTATACCTAAAACTGTGCTCCATCCTCGTCGTCGTCAACACCCGTGGGCGCACAAACCAGACCGTAAACATTATAGTTTACTATTTAATCATGAACCTGATTACACACGACGATTCTGCCTTCCGTCTTTCCGCGTAAGTTAGATACGAGCAAGTGTGAATACACTACCGTCACTGCTGCTGCTGCTGCTGCTCCTATGTGATGACTGATGACCCCTCGGAGTTCGAGGCATATGCAGCAAAACCAAAAAAAAAAGTGCGCAAATTTACGACCTCCACCCCATGTGTCCCTGATTCACTTTAACCTTCCTTCTAACAATTCTGGCTTCCTGGCTATTCGCCCCGGATGAACTGACTGACGACGCTCTGACGATGGGTGTTTGTGTTTATTGAGGAACATGGTTCATAAACATTGGCACATACATACGAGGACGTTGTCGTCGTCACGTGTTTGGCCGTCGTAAATGCGCGCACTTTTGCGCGCTTACTAAATTGGGTCTCTTTCTGTCTCTCTCTCTCTCGCTCTCTCTCATTCGGTGGCTCATGCCATTTATAAGCTGTTTACTATACTGCTAATGTGTTTTTCTGTCCGGAGCCGTGTGTTATTATTGCAGTAAGGACATGAAGGCAGAGCTATGGTGGCCCCAAAATGTCGTCCGGACACGAAGGCTCCCGTGAGGATTCGATTTGTGGAAAGCTATTCCTGATTTTTTTAGGTGTGCTTAATCTGATGCGCTCGTGCTCCTAGTATTGTGACCATTTTTTGAAAGATATGTGACCAGAGAGTCCAAGTTGGATAAAGCATCATTGAATTAGCGGCTTCAGAATTTTCAATTTCAAAACTCTTGATGCCCAACGGACAATAACCAACAGCCACCCGGACAAAGTTCAATTTTTATTGAACTAAATTGTTTGAGATTCACGCATGTTTTTCTACATTCATCGAGTATTATCATAATAACCCCAAATCAAAACACTGATGTTCGGTCACAAGACAAAAAAGATAGTGAGAATGCAATAGTTACCGTTAAACATATTACCAACGAATTGACTCTAGGATCCTCAGTACTGGTTTAAAAAAAATATTTGTAGAACATTAATTGATGTAAAAACTATTTAGAATATACTTTAAAAAAAACTATCAAAGTTACTCTGTGTAGCGCCATCTTGTGATCTTGTTACTGATTTTTTTTATGTGATTTGATGCGTCGTGCTATGAACTTTATTGCTCATTTTAGATTCTGTCAACTTCTTTTTGGTTTCCGGAGTATTTCCGGGTGTGACCAACATTACATTGAGTAGATCTTGTACCCCCGAATTAAATCACTTTTCACTTTGATACATAAACTTCAGTGAGTTTCAACGTTACATTTCCACGATATTATTGAGTACAGTCTGTGAAGATAAATCAAGCCAGGGGTTCATAGAATGATCTGTTTTGTGTTCTACTGGTGGTCTCCAATTATTCCTTAAATCAAAGTAAGTATTACCCTACGAAAAAAAAACTCTCCACCTACAGCCATACACCAGGTCTCCCTTAACAACCGTACCTTAATTCGCACCATTTACGATTCCACACCCACCGCTTTCGGGCCAGTAACTGTGTAACTAATTTACGTTCTTTTTCTTCGTGGAAAATAATTTAGGGACTTCCTCCCCCGCAGTTCCTCTTCTGAGTGTCCCTTCCTTGCTCACGCTCACCAGAACTCACCTCCGGAGGCGAAATACAGCACACCTAGGTGCGTACTTAACGACGAGTTTAATATCTGTTCATCACGACACAATGACACGCTGCCGCGCTTCTGCCTGCCGTCTGCTCGGGATGCGCCATTTAGGCTCACCGTCCTCTCCGCTCATTTTCGGTAAAGCGTGAATTAAGAGATTCGTATAAATCTTTCCACTCTTAGACACTGACGATTGTCTTTTGAGGAAGAAACAAAAAACTTCAACTGGTAACAGCGTCGGTAGTCGGTGAGTGCGCGTGATTTGTTCAGAGACTGACTCATTCGCAGAATCACACCCGGTCATAAATCAAACTGTTCCATAGGTCACCATCCTCCCCCCCTCCCCCATCAATAGCAGAACTTATGCGCTCTATCACCATTGAACTTTTCCTCCCAGTTGGTATGATAGCAAAACTGAAAAAAGTGATGCCTTCCGGAGAAGGCAGAACACCACTTTGAATACGACATCGTCAACCAACGACGTCGACCTTTCTCCTAAAACAGTTCGCACGACGACGACGACGACGACGACGACGACGCAGAGACCTCCTGAAATGAAAAAAAAAAACAAACTGCTGAATGGAGGATAGTGTGTTTAGTTTGTTTTTTGTTCGTCTTCTTCGTGTGCGCCTTTGTCAGCTTCCACCACTGACACACAGCTTGCGCCTTAAGACGAAGGATCCTACATACTGCCAGCCGGTGCCGGTAGTGGTGATTTTCCCTCAATCTTTTTAGGTCGAACCGTTTTTATCACACTTTTCGGAGCACAGTTCGAAGTGGCGTTTTGGGGCCAAGTTGCTTGGAAGGCTTTATTTATTTATTTTTTTTTCGCTCGTGCCAAGTCCTGAAACACATGTTGACTTTTGTTCGAACCCCCCGCACTCGGAAGCAGAAGCTTATCAGCCGAACGGCAGTTGAGCAACATAAATTATGTAAGCTCCATGAAAGCCATGGCGGGATAAGTGATGTCAGTGTGTGTGTGTGTGTCTCGTTTTTTGGTTCCCTGAGTGCAAGAGTGTGTGTCTATAAGAGTGGAAAATGTTCTACTCGCACCGTGATTGAAGGGCAAAATGTGTAGATAAATCATTCAATTTAGGAACATGACCCTTCCGGGTCGCAAAGCGGGGATCCAACTGGTGTTGCTCGATTGAAAGGGGGAATCGTTTGGATCCTTCCACTCATCGACCCAGGGACCCGAAGCTCAAATCACTGTATTCCAGATGGATTTTTTTTTTGCAGTGCTGTTTGATGTTTCGTATCGGAAAATGGTTCAACGAGCCACTCAATACACTGGAATCAGCCATCGTCATTCTACCTGGGGGATATGTGGCATACTAACAAACACACATACGGACAGTCGAGCATGGATGTGAACGGGAATATTTTCCAGCAATTATTTCCCATCGATATTAATTTTCCAAGCAAGCATTGTGTGTGCACTCGCATTCATCATCGTGCGACAGTCAAAGGATACCTGGAACCAGAAGGGGGGGGGGGGGGTAGGTACAGTGGTACAGTTCTCTGGGGAAAATGGGCAGAATTTGAATTGTTAGAAGAACCCAGACAATCAGAATCTTCGGGATGGTTTGTTTCAGATATACGAACATGCATATCATCAAACTAATCGTCATTTACAAAAAAATGGCTTATGTATATCTGAAAGGTAGACTTTGAGTGAATTTATGTGAAATAGATTTGCCATAATATTTTAGCAGGATATCTATGGCAAGCATTACGACTTTATCAAATTTGAACTGGATGTTTTAAAAATGATCAATCAACCCGCATTTTACCTCTATTTTTCAAACAGATATGATCCCAAAAAGGAGTGCTTGATAGATTATAGATAAATCACTTCCAAATTTATTAACCTTTCTCTATGTGCCGTTGGATTTGACAACGAGTTACACATTGTTGAGATATTGTTAGAAATGCTTCTTGATTCAACATTGATTCTACGAGTTTCAGTTCCACCCAAACGCAGCAATGGAGTTTCAGTTTTTCTAGGTTTTTCTTCGTTGTACGAACGAACCCAGAAAAAATCGATTTGCTATGAGCGCTTCTTTTGTTTGAGAACAATAAGTGTAACTATTCAAGCAACGCGGTCGTATGAGGTTTGTTTGATACCTTATGAGCTTTGTGCACGAAATCATTGATGTTTTCTAATCGATAGAACGGAAATGGGCGATTACAACGAAGTAGTGCTATACCCTACTTGCTTTTGATTTTTTTTTTCTTAAAAAATCGACAAAATTTCGCAGAAAGATCACCAAAAATCTCCTAGGAATTTTTCAACTGTCTTTAACTGACCTGACAGTATGACAAAAGGTCGAATGACAAAACGTCGAAAAGACAAAAAGGTTGCCCCTATTTGGATCATTCGATCTTTTGTCACCATTCACCGTTTAGTCTATTCGACTATTTTTTCCTCTGGGTCATTCGATCTTTTGTCCTTCTTTGTGTCATTCGACCTTTTGCCCCCCCCCCCCACTTTGAAACATTGAACCTGTTGTCCATTCGATCTTTTGTGCCGTTTTGAACCATTCGACCATTTATTCGACCTGTTGTTCCCTTTCTCATCATTTGATATTTTGTCCATTCGACCGATTGTGCCTTCGACCATTTGTCATTTGACGTTTTGTCTCCCGATAATTTGTCCCGCAGCCGATGGCCTTATCTATTAATTTATAAAACTCGAATCTATGACAAAAGGTCGGAATTAGAGTGTTCACTCGGCTGTCGACAGAAGTAGGCCACTCTCGATGTGTGTCACGCGATCGTCTGTTCACTCGGCAGCAACCATTGTGTGGTCCTCCTCATTGTTCTTCATCAGCAGTTCTTTCGGTCGATGCGTCGTCGACTTTGGAAAGCAACCGTTTCGTGATGAGTGTGTGAGTGCTGACCACGTTTTGCGTCCATTGCTGCAATGGAAGCGCTCTGCCCATCGTTGGCGACAGTGCTATACAATGAAACTACTAGAAGCGGCTCACGTTCGGATGGAGGAGGCTTATTGAATAGCGGAAGATAAAGTATTTATTGTGTTGTATATTTTGACTATAGTTTTAAGATGTATTGTATAGTAAACAAGAATCCTCGGCTCAGTAAAGTTAATTCGTTTGAGCATTATCAAATAAAATAATAAACAACAAAAAGGTCGGAAGACAAAAGGACGAATGAACATAAGTTCTTATATATACATTTATTAAACTCGAACCTATGACAAAAGGTCGGAATGCAAAAGGTCGACAGACAAAAGATTTAAAATAAAAAAAAAATCGAAAGGGAGAAAAGGTGGAAAGGAGAAATGGTCGAAAGGACGATAGGTCGATATCCCAAAACTTATTTTATATCTTTTTTAGTTTGAGTGTAATTTAAAGGAAAGTAAATAGTATTGATATTTCATACATTAAAGTACTGCTCACGTATGAAAGGAGAAAAAACACTTAAAATATGAGATTCTAGTATTTCATCTTAGTTTTTCTAAATTTTACGAAAGAAATGAACATGTATAAAAGATGGAAAAATCTAATAAAAATATGAGAGTATGATTTCTCATCAATTTTACAAATCCTAACGCTTACATGTTTTCCAAAGCTCGAGGTGTACATTTTAAAACTTAAAATCGTTAATGAAAATTTCAATCACAGTATCTCAAATAATTCCTTAGATTAAACTTTTCAAGAAGGGTATATTGAATGGATAGTAATTTTTATTACATCATTCAACATTGCAGCAAAATCAATGATAACCTAATTTTAAAGAACTAGCAGTATTCAAATCAAGCTGCCGGGTGGTTAAAAAATTAACAATTTTTTGATCACCCTTACATGGAAATGATCTCCCTAATGAAAAAATAAAAATCACGGGTCTAATATATTGCGATGAGGAACAGAACTACCAATTTTTACGAAATTCTGAGAACCACTACATTGTTTTGCTATGGAGTGGCTGATTACATTTTTTTGTGCATCAGGGGTTGGAAAACTAACACAACATGCATAAACATGCTATAAAATGACGTTTGAGTGGTTTTTATGAGTTAAAAGCTGAAATATTTTTTCGGTGTTGTAAGTGTGAATGCGTTACTATGCATAATAATCCCAAGTGTGAATTTTGTTTGCTGCATTCACAAGCGAGTTTATTCTCTCAGGGAGGCTCAATGAATGAGATTTGAGAATGATTTTCCAAAGACTGGAAGTCATGAAAAATCAGATTCAGAATATTTACATCAGGCTTTGGTCCTTTCGAGCTTTACACCATTCTCCTTATGCGACCTTTTGTCCCTTTCAACATTTATCTTTCGATCTTTTGTCTTTCAACCTTTTAACTCTAAACAGGTTCAATCGAAGTGTTTAATTCTAATCCAGGAGAGGCTTGAAACTCTCACTTGGGACATGCTGGCATTTTGTTCAGAAAGTTCAGTGGTCTACCAAGGTAAGATGCGAAGATTAACAAACATAGATTCACACGATCGCTTTAAGAGCTGATCCGCTTGACATAAGCTCTGAATAATACCAAATGCCGTTTGATAAACTACTTCCAGTAGTGGCAACACACCAATAGGAGGCAACACCTTGTAGGAAGAAAGAGAGAGAGAGAGAGAGAAGGATTTGTAATTTACATTCAGTTTCACTAGTGGAGTTAAATGGAAATTACTAATCCTTCTCTATTGCTTTACACGGGTATCCTACTATAGACGCCATCATCAGGAGTCACCTTGTAGGAGATGCTCAGAGGGCTTTCTGAATAAATTCAGTAGACTTTTAGGAAAAGTTTGTTTGCCTTAAAGCTTAAATGCATATGAGAATTGAGGAGATATTCTAGAATTAACAATTCATGAGAAGTATGAAGCTCTTCCAAAAGAGGTTTGAAGGAAGTTCAGTGGTCTTTTAGCGGAAGAACAGAGGTTCAGAAGAATTGCACTGCTCTAGAGGAAGAAATTCAATGTCATCTTAATAAAGGCTGCCAAAACAGATCTTGAAATCAGTCCAGAGTTTTACCAATGGATATGGTGGCGGGACAAATAGTCGAAAAATAAAACGTCGAATGACAAAAGGTCTAAAGGATAAAAGTTCGAAGCTACAAAATGTTGAATGGGCAAAAGCTCGAATGATGAGAAGAGGATCGAAAGGTCAAATGATGCGAAGGGGTACAAAAGGTCGAATGATAGGAAGGGGGACAAATGGTCGACTGGGCAAAAGGTCAAATGGTACACAATGAGATAAAAGATCTAATGGACAAAAGTTTGCATGGACAAATCGTCGAGTAGACAAAAGGTCCATTCGAAAACAAAATAAACAAAATGTTCAATGGAAAAAAGATCGAATGGACAAAAATTCGATAGCACAAATTGTCGACTAAAATTGAAATAGATGTAAGGTCGAATGGTCAAAAGGTCGATACGCAAAAAAGGTCAAATCACTTTTAGAATCAAAAGAATAAAAGGTTGGAAATCATACTAAGGGACTATTCATTAACCACGTAGACAGCGGGTGGGAGGTGTTGATGAATGTAAGAAATTAAAAAAAAAAAGATGTCTACCTAGTTTTTGAGCAGCTGGGACTTTAAGCCATCCCTCAACTTAGTGTTCTTTGAGAATGTCCACAATTGTTTATTCAGAGCTTTCTAAGCCTTTACCATTTTTTTCATTTGGATGATTTTGTCGAAAATACAATCATACTCTATGCCAGGGAAGCGAAGAAATTTTTCATCTAGAACAAAATCCTAGACCGGACCGGGAATTGAACCCTGCTGGCCTTCAGCGTGGTCCGCCTTTACTGACTAATCTAAAGAAGGCACCTATAACTTCTTCTGAGTATTGCTTTTATAAGATCTTCAAACAACCTTCACAAACTTGCTGTAAATCTTCCAAATATCCACTGAGATCCCCCGGACGCGTTTGAACATTTCAGATATTCAGGCATCTTCAACTACTCAAGAAGAACTCCAAACTTCATGAAACATATTTGAGCTTCCTTCAGGTTGACAACTGAATTTCTGCTTGCAAACCGGTGCTTAGCTTCGGAGGAACTTATTTGTATCAAAACTGTCAAATTACTTCTGCGATGCAATAAGACTTGTACTTCATTTTGGAAGGCATTATTGGCTTTTGACTTTGGAGAAATTGGGCCTCTAGGGATGGCCTGGCGTATTGATTACCATACATTCCAATCACGGCAAAGTCACAAGTTCAAATCTTATCCCCAAACAAGTCACGAACGACCCAAAAGTGTTAAAGTAATAGTGATAAAAAAAAAAAAAAAAATTGGGCTTCGGCCCAAGGCTTCGTAAAAATGCATCCTTAACAACGTACATATAGGGGCTTTATTCTTATGTATTTCATCTTGAGACCCAGAAACCTAAAAATTTAAAGATGCATCTAGCGTGACCGTCGTTAGCAGTACTAGGTTTGATGGTGATTTTGTCGGTTGTGGTGATTTGTTGAGATTAGTGCTTCCGTTTCCCGACCATTTTTAGCTACCCGGGATTCAGGAAATAGTTGGTCTGGTCGGGAATCTTCGGCAATCAGGAAATAATTGTATTGGGTTACTAAATATAATGTTTGACATAGTTATTAATTTAACAGTTATTCATGAGAATAAGACCATGTCCCGGAAGTTTTTTTCCAATGTTTGGAAGATTTTTCCGTTTTCCCCCGGAAGGTTTTTCCAAGTTATTCCGGATTTAATTTTCAGTCTTCTCCGAAAGTTTCTTCAAATCAACCCGACAGCATATTCCGACTTTTCCGTGCTGGTTTCCTTTGTAAGTGTAAACAGTTTCTGTCTTTCCCCGGAAGACTTTCTGACTTCTCTTGAAACGTTTTTCCGACTTCCCCAGAAGTCCTTGAATCTTCATTTGGAAGTGTCTTCCGATTTACATGGTGTGATTTTTTCAGAGCTCCCCCCGGAAATTCCTTTCGAATTTTCCTGGAAGTCTCTTCAGGAAATTTATGTCATCTTGTCCCGAAAGTATCTTCCGAAGGCATCCGGCAGCTTTTTTCACTTCGCACGAACGCTTTTCGAACTTTCTTCAGAGATTTCATAAAATGTTCCCCGGAAGTTTCGTTTAGCTTCTCTCGTTGGACGTGTCTTTCAACCTATTTTGCTCGGAAATTTCATCTGCCTTTCCGCAAAAGACTTTTCCAACTTCTCCTAAAAGTTTCTTCCGACCGTCTCAAAAATCATTCTAGCTTCCCTTGGATGTGTTTTCCAATTTCCAAGAGAAGTTTGTTTTCAAAGTTCTCCGGAAACTGCTTTTGACTTTCTCGGACGTCCTCCGACATCCCCCGGAAGTTTATGCCAGCGTCTTTCAGATGTGTCATTCGACTCTTCTGGATAGGTTCCCAAGTAAATTATGTAACCCTAGTAGCACACTTGTTGCAAAGCGGTTGTAGCAACTAAGAATTATGTTACAGCGAGACCGGTGGTGTAGTGGTAAGTGTGGTTGCCTCTCACCCCAAAGGACCTGGGTTCAATCCCAGTCGATTCCGCCGGGATTTTCTGAGACATAAAATCTCTGATCACGGCTTTCTTCGGAAGGTTGGTGCGCGACCCATGAGTTGATGGGTCGCTAGCTAGGGTCCAGATGTGAGAGCTGCCTCCCTGGCGTCGGTGGCATTAATACTCAGTACGGAAAACAAGATCGACGGAAATGAAATCAAGGAAACAAACTCGTATGAAACTTATTTTGGACACAATAAAGTTTCTGCATCTTTTCGTGACGAAAGTGTGCTTCTTGGGTATGCGATTTCACCAGTAAATTCCCGGGAAGTTAGTTTCAATCGACCAATCATAGACCTGCTCGAAATCTAATTCTATTCTAAGAATAAGTGGACCAATTTCTGCAACTCATCGCACCAATTATCAAAGGTCGTTGATGTCATCTCGACTTGCATAATGTTTTTTTTTCAAAATCTCTCCAGCCACGCTACCTGTATCCATCCCTAAAGTCCTCATGGCAAGTTATTTAAAAGGTCTTCAGAAGCAGTGCAAGTACAGTAGTATTCAGATTAAGCTCCAAGGGTCTTTGGCAGTGAAACTAGACCATGGATATGGATCAAGTGTGCTCCAGAATATGTGGGCTTAGGTTGATATTTTTTAGCAGCCGTCAATTATAAAGAAGTCGAATGATTGTACTCGAAGAACAAATGTGATGTTCAAAAAAGTGTACGTGAAGAGAGGGCCCGTTTTTTAAACCTGACACCTGTAGTAGATTGGCAAACGATTGCTTACAGCACGGTATTGTATATATAAAAGTATGAGGGATTTCTAGAACGAATTATGTAAACTGTTGGCTAAGGGATTTGAAGACCACTAGGACTGACCCGGTAAATTGCTAAGGGGCTTTTGAGACATGGTAGATTTTTTTTGCTAACGGGTTATTAAATAGAGTTTCAGGGGCAAATTTAAGCCTTTAGCCACAGGTTCGGAAGACTTGCAGGACAAGTCCAGAAGGTCATGAAAAAACTTCTTATAGGTTCGGAAGCGTACTCAGAGAGTTTCAAAGGAATGCTTAGGGTCAAGTTTTGGGACTGCTTTCAGGAGATAGATGCGCAGATCTAGAGAGGCCGCAGGCCCTTAAGTTCTCCCCTGAAGTACACCAGGCTTCAGTATCTGGTAGTTTTGACCACCGCTCACCAACAGACTCCCATATTCTTTAACAAAGCCATTCGATTCCAAAACTGTGCACGTGAATGTTTGTCTGTTTCTGTAATCCCCAAAGGCAGACGAGGAGCTGAGCTCAGCCTGGGAATTTCCACCGGCTCAAGCGCACAGGACGAGACGAGTTCGAACTGGAAATCAATGGAACGCAACGCTCCTCTTGTTTCGCTAGAGGTTCCCCCCGCCCAGATATTTCCGGAGATGAATTATCATATATTATATGCAAATATTTCATCGCATCCCGCCGCTCCAGCGGGATTGTCCCTTGTGCTTGCACGGCTGCGGCTGTCACCACCAGGAAGTTTCCGCGCAACAAAACTGTCCGTGTGTGCGAGTGTGAGTGTATATTGATTTACGTAAGTACGATACGAATTATAATTATACCACTCCCATCATGAATAATTAAGTGGAAAATTTCAATTATTGAAGCATTCGCACAGCAATGCCACACGGAAGGTCCCTCTCCACCAGGTGCTACTGCTGCTACTGCTGCTGCTACTGGTGCTGGTCTGCAGCCAGTATCGAAAAACGATAATTCCCCGTTAAAAAATTTAATCTATGTAATGTCGATTTCATGCCACAAATGAAACCAAATGACAAATTGATGATGGTACTGCTACCACTCACTCTACTGCAGCAGAATCGAATGTTTTTACTCGGCCATCTATCCTGCTGTGTAGTGCGGTAACAGTAACCGACAGGGAGTGAGGTTTTGCTTCTGCAAATTTATAATTCAAAAATGATGGTTGTCGGACACATCACCCAGTAGTGGTACTGCTACTCCACAGAGTGTGTCCAATTGTCCATGCATGTCCATTTCGGTCTGAACGAGCAGTAGTTATTTGGTTTTGCCTCCCCTCGATGGAAGACAGATGACATCTTAATACGGGTATGAATTATGGATTGAATGAATTTTTAATAGACAGCAGTCCATAAATTGCTTAGAATGAGTGGCATGAAATGGCCGGAGGAATACCACCGCCATACGCTTCCCCATGCAAGATTAACCACATCAGATATGCATATGAAATTGGTCAAATTTACGAGCCAGCAGATAGCAGATTCAAATTTTCATGCAGCTAATTTGTTTATTGCTCGTCCTGTCATCTACCGTCTGATCCTGACGAGAAAGCGCAAATTCAACCAAGAAAGTCAGCTTTAAAACGCCACCACCATTCTCATCAACAGCCGAGCAACGAACCGTACCGGGAAACAATCAATATGTCACTTTCCCAATTATCCTTTTTACGATCCTTACCTTGCGTCGGGACGAGCGAGCACTCACCCCGCCACACATACACACATGCCACCATTTTCCCGTTGTTGTCACCTGGGTTTGCCTAAAAATTTAATTTCCAGAAATTTGTTTTACGTTTCAATTTAAATGCTAATAACCTATCGTATTTTCATCATTCCCACCCCTCCTGGCGCCACCGCCGCAATTCGAATTCACCTTGCGATTTGTGCACAGTTGAGCCGTGCCGGGTAGCCTTTTCCGTTCACCGACATGTTCCTACATACTTGCATGCATGTTGGTGAAGGGAAGGGGGGAGGGGGGGGGGCGGTGAGTGGGGTTTAAGGGCGCTCAATTTTTGCCATTTTCGGCCGCTTTTGGCTGTTGTTGTTGTTTTCCGCAGCAGAGCGGTAATGGGACTACAAAGTAAGTTATTGGAGTAAATTTCCATACATTGTGCTGGGGCGTTTGAAGCGATCTAAATGGCATGAGGGGTGGGGAGTAAATTCCTTGTGCTCTGGGTGGTGCACGGCTTAGAGTCGATTGGAGCAGTTTGAAGTTTTTTTTCTTTAAATCTTGCTACTAATGTTACGAGGTGAGTCAATCAGTGCCATTCCAAATGGGTGATGTGCTTTTTGGGAGGCTTTTGCTTCGCTCTATATTAATAGGCTTTCTCATAAATTCACTTTGATTCACTCCCATTTGCAATATAAAGCTAATAAAGGTGATACGCCATGTATTAGACGTTTATCAAGAATATATAGTAAGCAGGTATAAAATGAGCACCAATCATGTTAGGCAGTCCCAATGACCGAAGTAACAATCATGTACCCATCATTTAAAACTGTACATTGGAAAATTGACCTATGAGTATCTTAAATAAATGAAAGTAAATTTTGATGGATGTTTTTGTATCACATACAATGATAGAAGAGCAATAGTTTGTATCTCTTAACTCGATTCGTTCACATTTGTTACTTGGGCCCTTTTGAAAAGTTACGCGAGAATTGAGAAAAACAGACAGCTGAGCGTTCCATGGTTGATTTTAAATGCAAAAGTGTGGATGATTCCACACCTATTAATTTTTGACTTTTGCGATCGCATTCTGCTGAATGAGCTCAAGGAGAATTTTGCAGAACGAATCATTTGTTATTTTCTAGCTTTAAACATAAATTGACACATTAAAATTGGTATTAAACTGGGGAAAGGTATGATGTTGTAGCACATAAACGTAAAGCGTCACGCAAATACTGCAAAACTGCCGTTGTCAATTCAACTGACTGACTGAGCTAAAATAGGATTGGGCGATCTTGGATCGATCTTAAGAAGATCGATCTTTTTCATCTCGATTTCCGATTTTTCGGATCGATTCTTTTTGAAGAAAAGATCGAAAAACCGATTTTTTGCTTCGATCTTTTCGATCTCAAAAAAAAAAAAAAAAAAAAAATTGGTGATAATTTTTTTAAGGTAAATACACAAGTTTAACAAACACGAATACAGCAAAATTTGAAAGTTTTGCACTAAAGTCAGGCTCTTTTATAAAGAAACAACATGTCAACATTGGAATAATCGATTATCTTTCAAAGTCATAGGAAAAGTTATTGCAATCGAGCAGAAGACCTGTCAAATGGATAAGGTGTCGCCGCTTTACCCAAATCAGTCTCTTTAGTTTGCGTTACCTCCCTCCTGTGCTCATTGCTCCTTGAAGACACATTTTGTCTACACAGAGAAACAAAATAATACATTTTGATTAATTAATCATTAATGATTGAAAACTAGGCAATAAATGGTTAAAATTTATTACCAAACTGAATTGACACACACACTGACAGTGAGAAAGTCTGACGTTCATTTCCTCTTTGTTTTCGTTTACTCGTTGCTTTACGCGCATTTTATTCACATAAAAATTTCTAGTCGATGATTTAATTGAATATTATAAAGGAAATAATTTCCAACGTACCATCGCGTAATAACAAGCGTAATAAAAAAATCAAAAGATCGATCTACCAAAGATCGATTCTTTGGTACCGATGTAATCAGTGGATCAATCCCAGAGCCAAATATAAGATCGATCCGTCAATATCGATCTTTCTCTGCAGATCGCCCAATCCTAAGTCAAAAACGATCTCACTCGCCTATTTAAATCGTTAGCGTTAGGTTTTCGCACTTTCATTCGGGTTCTCCTTCAGTTAGAAAATTGTTCGGCAGTCATTCAGTTTATCTTTCCATCCTTCTACTGTTGTCAGTTCCGAATCTAGCTGCAGAGTCACTTGGTTGGAAGAATTCAATAAGCAATCTGTTTGTAGGCGATTATAGTTATTTTGATTCAATGGTGCTCGAGCGACTGAATAAATTTTCCCAGGCTTGCTCTGGATATCCCTAAAGTTCTCGAAACATATTGGAAGTTCCCACAATTTTTCTAAAACTGACTGCATAGCTCTGCTGCTTCTTGAAACTTTCCTGAACTGTTGGAATTTTCTTTCATTCTTAAGAACGAAAGTTCCTGTAATTTTCCAGAACTTCATGCAGTTCTCTTGAAGATGCTTCTGGAATTGCTCTAATATAAACCGAACATTTTTTAAATGCACTCAAGAACCGTAAACTTCCGAAGAGCTCTCTCTCTCTTTTTTTTCTTTGATTGGTTTTCCACTGATCTTGTTTTCCGTACTGAGTACTAATGGTACCGACGCCAGGGAGGCGACTCGCAACTCTGAAGTTATCTGAGCTTCTCAAAAGTTCTCTGTACTTCCATGAATTTTTCAGTATCTCTTGAGGGTCTGCACTATTTTCCTGAAGTGTCATAAGTTTCCCGAAATTTACTCTAAGTCCTCGGATCATCCCTGAAGTTCCTGTAATTTATTCATGGATACTTCCCTAAAGATCTTTAAGCATTTCTGAGGCTTTGGCAACTTCTGTAAAGTTTTTAACATTTTTCTGAAGTTAATGGGACTGCCTTGATGCTCTGTGGTCTTAGTTGAAGGTTACGACATTTTTTTCTGAAATTCGTGAAAATACTGCAAAGGTATCGGAACCTAACCCTTAAAGGTAGCAGCGTGTTGTGGTGAGCGTGATTGCCTCTCACCCCAAAAGGCCTGGGTTTAATCCCAGTCGGCGCCACCGGGATTTTCTGAGGCATAAAATCTCTGATCACGCCTTCTTTTGGTCCCCGCTTCATGAGTTGATGGGTCGCTAGGTAGGGTCCAGGTGTGCGAGCTGCCTCCCTGGTGTCGATAGCATTGGTACTCAGCACGGAAAACAAGATCGACGGAGAAAAAATCAAAGAAGAAAAAACTTAAAGGTCATTTAACTTCACGGAATGTTCTTGACGTTATTGGAACTACCTTGAAGTCTTTGGAAGTTCCTCGAAGTTTTTGGAACATCCATGAAATTTTCAAAACTTATTGAAGGTTCCCGACATTTTCCAATAGTTAATGGAACTACCAACCAGTTCTTGAAATCTTCCTTAAGCCGGAACTTCCTTAAGTACTCGCATTTTTCCTGATGGACATGGAACTACCGCGAATGTAACGTTAGTTCCTTAAAGTTTCTAATGTTCTATCAATGTTTCTCAACTTCCTTCTTCTGTGCAGCCGCAATTTTTTTACTTTTGAAATAGTTAGAATCACCTTGAATTTTGCAAAATTTTCCAGAAGTTTTCGAAAGTTCCCACAATTTTTCTGTTGTTCATGGAACTGCCTTGAAGGTCTCAAAATTGACCTGAAGTTCTCTGATCTTTCGTGAAGATCTTTAAACATTTTCATCGGACAATTAAACTTTGAAATAAAACATTAGTTTGATATTTTTTCTTCTAAAACCACGAGAAAAGTAGCCAACATTTGTGCGTTCCATAAAAAAAAATAAGTTGGTCCAGTTTTGTGAAATCGCTGGTAGAAGGTCTCGCCAAAACTGCTTGACAAAGTGGTCTATTAAGAGCGTAGATCAAATCTGGATTAGGGCAAGTCTGTTTGTTGGATGTTTTCAGTGCACATTTGCTCATATGAGTGCCTAGAAATCTGCACGGGCGTCTAAAAACTCGATTGGTGAGATGGACCAACTATGGTCTTAACCAGTCGAAAGACACAAAAAACTCGATTGTGGATTTTGGAGGGCAGCTTTGATAAGAGGAACGCATGTAGATCAAACTTTCGACGGTTGTGGATTACAATTTGATTGCTTGTTAAAAGTTCTCAAATTGATACAATTTTGATTAAGACGAAGACAACAAATCAAGAAGACTGGCAACTCTTCCATTTTCTCATACGAACGCTATGAGACAGGTACAATTGCGTCATCTGCCACTCAAAGGTAAATGCTTCGAACGAATTTGATAGCAAAGATTACATCCTCAGAAGAAAGGATTGTGTATTTGCTCATTTTTCTATGCGTTGCTTCCACCTTCACTCAAGCGCAGCGCTATTGTATCTGTCGCTTAGATTCTGGCAAAGTTGCCATGCTTCTTTATATGATGTCTTCGATTAAACCTAAGAATTAGAATGGGAAAAACTGTGCAGAACAACTTTGTCGACGTTTGCAAATCGAGTAGACATTTGCGCTAAATGTTATTAACTTTCAACGTCAAGCCAAGTGCACCGCGCATACCTATAAGCTTATACACAGACCTGTAGGTGTGCGTGGTGCAGTAAGCCAAAAGTAAGTGGTTGATGTCGTGACCTGACCGAGGTTTCCAGCCTCGGTCGATTGCCTCAACAAGAACGCAATGTAAACACGACCGTTCGCTCAAAGAATGGTCAAATAACTAACTCGAGACTGTCAAGCATCCCAGGCTCATGCTTCGCTTGGTTTGTATGTGCATGCATGTGAGTATGTTTTTTAAACAAATTTATTGCAACACGCTAAGCATAAACTTACTCATATTTAAACAAGAACTACTCACACTTATTATTATTATTTCTTGATCAACTCTATCTACCACAGTTGATAACATCTTGCAAGGAAGTTCAATAAATTTGCGGTATTGAACAACGGTGTTCTGCAGAATCAAAATCTCAAATTTGATCAAAATTGTTTTTTTTTTAACTTCGAAAAGCAACACAATAGTTTAGCTGTATTTATTTAAATAAAATATGTTGTTAGAGTCAAATCCAAATATCTCAAATACATCTCACTATACCTCTGATATATTTTGAGCAATTGAAGTGTTTTTGGTGTATATTTTGAATAATTGATTTCATTTTGCATTTACTTGTGCATTTTTTAGAAAATTCATTCAGAAAATCATGCATTTTTTTTAAACTTTCAACACTCTAGAAATAAAAGCATTGATCTGGAAAAGATTTGATTGATCAGTAGCGATCGAGGAAAATGACAAAAGTATTATTTTGTATATATATAATAGTATATCCAGTGATGCAAAATATCATGACACTCACATAACACTCGTCTTCGCACCAACCGATCGCTGACAGATCGTTTTGTCACGCAGTGAGAGTTAGAGCCATGGCAAACAACAATCACCAATAATGGTCGCTGCTCACAAGCAAAACGCTACACTCGCTGCTGATGATGAAAATCACAACGAAAACAGTGAAGACTTCTGCAGTACGATCATGAGAAAAAGCGAAACGACAGAAGAAAATGAAAACAATGCCTACGCATTCCAAGTTCGTCTCGGCAGGCGCGACTGTGTGAGTTACAAATGGAAGCTGTTGGGTTCACTCACCAACACACTCCAATAAGCAAGTAAAGCAGCAACTGCTTCAAAACGAGCACAGATGATTGTCGTGATTGTCGGGAATGACCAGATCGGTGACGGATCACAACAGAAGACGACATTCACCAGTTGCTTTTTACTTCTTTCGTCAACTTGATGGATGGTCATGGAGAGAGCTTCGACGAGCACATTGATAGGAATGTACAAAGCGTTACTACCATCAGCGGTTTGGCGATCGTGATTGTGATAGATCGCAACTCTGAGTATATCATATAATACTAAAAACGTGAATTTGAGACACATTTGACACACATTGAGACACAAGAGCAAATTTTCATTATGTCGAAAGTAACATTCGCACCGATCAGTTTTGTTTTGATGACCAGTTGTCCCTTTTTCCCATTTAACACATATAATATCATAGTGATAACAATGTATAACATATTGAGCAGGGTTTTAATCAAAAAAGCAGATCGCTAGCTTTCATGCTAAAAAATACTGGTTTTTGAATCAAAAGTTATTATTCGTCGTTTGGTTACTTAAGTCAAAGTGTATTTACCAGGATATTCGGGAAAATTGTCAATCTCGTCTCCTTCACTTTAATAATGAGAAAGCGAAACGACGAACGCACACTTTTCACGGGGTTCTCTGCGCTGTTAATTAATACAAATGACATCTCCATAGAAATCGGGTGACTTAAGTACCATCGAAAAATATTTTTATCGGAAGGTGATTACGTCAAAAAGCAATCATGATAAATTTAAAAATGGGATGTGATATTTGGACAGTATATAGTGTAATAGCAGAAGCATCGAATGACACTGATAGCTCAATTTTGTTTACCTCTGTTACTTTCGACGTAATGACAATTTGCTCTTAATATCGTATAGGGGAAATGGTTCTAATGTTGGCCTATGGATCTAAGATTGGGCCCATCGCTAAAAATCTGCTATTTATCAATTTTATCTAGATAAACGCGTCATTGGGACGGTACTAATGGATATTTTTGGTCGCTATTGAAAATGTAGTCGATTGCTGAAGACAACAAATCAAAAAGACAAATGGGCCCAAATTAGAGGCATTTAGGCCGACATTACATCCATTTCCCTTATCTCAGTTGCTTAATGAAGTACAGCTTTTGTGTTTTTAAGAATTGAACTAGCCTTCGGCAAAAAATCTGTGTAATAAAGATAAAGAAATCCCAGATCGTTTAACTTTTTCTTGTCTTACTATATTTAATTCCTGACCCACTGTGAAGTGGAGAAAACCCAGAAAAAGGAACCCCAACAGACATGTTACCCGATGACGAATAAATATCTGGTGAGTTTAAGGTCAATTTCGACATAATATCAGGCTAATGTCGAGTCAATCCTATGTTTATGTCGGGATAATGTCGGATCAACATCAGATTGGAGTCTTATAGAATTCAGGTTGGTGTCGGGTTAGTTTAGATTTTTCACCGGAATGCTGACCAGAGCTTCGTTTGTGTATAGATTACTGGTTACTGGTCTCAAATGAAAATGATCCATGCCTTCGTCAAATGACTAAGCAAATTGATATCACCCATTCACAGGTGGTTCCTTTGATAGCAAATAGCTGCTTTTCTCATTTTCATCAAATATGTTCAATCGATTTTGAGCATTTACAACACTACTTCCTGTAACACGTTTAGAACAAACCAAAACCCATAAATTGAACCTTGTACTAAACACGCACCCGATAGGAAAGTAACCATCCAGTTCCATCTCATAATCGCAATTGCAATGCCCCGCGTACCGGCATGGGTTTGAGTGATAGATACCTTTTCGACGTCACTCCTACTGCTATGCAGCTGATGCCCGCTATTATCTCCTCAGCTCGCCCCAGAGCACGGTCGACCTGTTCGGCCTGTTGTAAAAGTTCGTTCTGGTAGGACTGGTTGCTCAGCTTTTGTTATTCAAATGTACAGAGGTACCTACCCACAAATGTGCAGCGCGCTCCACTCGGTCTGCCTCGCACCGACACGGCTAGAACCCGGCTAAGCCCAAACATTGTACTAACGGGGATTGAAAAATCAGACAATTCCCCCTCCGCCACCCGTTCGGGGTCCAACGTTTCAAATGGCAGGGCTCCGTCGAAAATGCTAAATGCAGACAGGTATCAGGGGTCCGCAGGTTTCCTACCCCTTCCGTTCGGGTCGTTTCTCGTGTACTTGTTTTATTTTTTTTTTTGCTTTCGTCTGGATGAGTGCTCGCTGTTTTGAATTTGAAAAGTTTCATGAAGGTGGGATTGGCGCGGGGGCTCGGGGCTACGCCACTCTAATTTTAATGTTACGGTCCTAAACGCGCGCGCCCCAGCCAGCAGCAGCAGAAGCGGTAGTGTGAGGAAAAGAGCAAAACGATATGTACGCATCATATCAGTAGATTATCTCTTTTTATAAATCACCACTTTTGTTTGGTTGTTCCACTGCTGCCGCTGTTGCTTTTGCTTTCGCTATTAGCAGGTCCAGGTTTTTCGAAACCCGGTGAGGGAAAGGGTTCGGGGTTCTGTGAGTGTGTGCTTTTCGCTTCGGCTGGATCTGCCAGGTTGTGGATGGGAGTTTTCACGAGTTTTTATTTTTTATTTTATTTTATTCGAACAGGGAACAGGCTTTTTGTCTCGCTGATGGGAGCTAATGATTTCGAACGCCAAGTTGATGGGATCCACAAGTGCAATTATGTGTCCGGAGATGGGAGTGATGGGGTTCATTACATAATTATAAGGGGTTTCGGGATGTTTTTTTGTTTTGTATGAGTGGGATACGGTGAAGATGAATTAGTATAATGCCTTAATAAGCTGTTTTTCGAGTGGAGCTTGAGGAGTTTGAAACAAAGTTTCGGTGAAATGACCCATTTTTTGAGAACTAAACTGCTGCTTTGAGCTTCATTGACCCGGAAAATTGTTTCTTAGCAGTTGCTGCTTTTTTTTGCCAGCAAACATGTGAAGAATACATTATATGGGAAATATCTCTAATGTTGGCCTATGGATCTAAGATTGGGCCCATCGTTAAACATTTGCTATTTATCAATTTTATCTAGATGAATACGTCATTGAGACGGTAATAATGAATATTTTTGGTCGTTATTGAAAATTAAGTCGATTGCTGAATTGATATATGGGCCCAAATTACCATAATAACACGCTTGTCACAAATCAATTGTAGATACTTATATACGACTTATTTCAGTCATAAACAAGTTGCTGTAACTTATTGTGATGAAAGTGTGCTACTCGGGTAGAAGCATTTAGGCCGACATTACACCCATTTTCCCTATATCGATTTTAGAGAAGACGATTTTCTTTTTAGGGTAAACGACCACTTCTAAATTTTAAAATATTTCCGCTGAACTCCACGAAGAACTTAGCCGGATAATTAAACTCTGCAATTTTTTGGTGAAACGACCCATCTTTTCTATCTCGACAAAACAACCATCCATCTTCAACAACCTACTAAGACTTCCAGCGGCATTAATCATTGCACTCAGGAAACCATTTCAATCAGAATACCCCCAAAATATTTCTTCGAATCCAGATGAATAGCAATTCACCAAGGTGTTTGCCATCAAAAAAACGGTGAAGACTTAATTTTCGGTGAGCCTGTTGACATCGTTCCCACATGAAAAAAAAGAACGCAGAAAGCCAAAGCAAACACCATCACTCTCGGAATTGTTCGCTCCAAAGAGAGCTGACAGCACCACCACTGACTGAGACGGACGCACGGGACACAAAAGTAACGGAAAGCGAGAATCTCCAGACGAAGAAAAAAAAAAAAAAGATTCGAACTGATGGAGAGGAAAACATAAAAAATCAATTTACACGAAAAATGGTTCGGAAATTTATGGCACGACCTTTAATTTGTTTTCGTATTAAAAAGAATGAAAAATAGATTTTTTTTTTTTGCTGCCTTCCACCGCCTCCCCGTTCACACTTTCACGAACGGGCGAGCAACGTCTGGCACTGACATGGGTTCGGGATCGCCGATCGACGACCGACCGAGAGTGAACGGCCATCGTAAGAACACATAAAATTATGATTATGGGGTCCCTCGCGCCCTCTCGTTCCGTCGGCCCGTGCGATTCGGTTGGTTGTTTTTTGATGGATTATGATTGAAAAAATGCACTTTTATGCGCTCGTGGCCCATCTGCACGATTCTCCCTGGTGATAATTTGCTCCCATGTCCCGACTCCCCCCCCCCCCACCCGTCCCTACGTTTCGGTGATTTGTCTTACGAATGAAACCAAACTGTTGCTCTCCCCCGTAGCTCAAGCACTACGCAGGGAACACGTGTGCCCGTGGAATATCGGTATGCGTGGAGGAGGTGTTCCCAGAGCTCCGGACCCGGCCATGGTTCATTTAGCAGCCCAATGAGCTTTAGAGCCGGAGACGAATGTGGAACGCGTGAAATTACTCCCGCATTCAGAGCGCTGCTACATTGTCCGGTGGCGGCAAAGGTGTTCCAGCACCAGCACCAACAGCAAATTCTTCAGGGTCCCAAAGTTGCATTACTGCATAGCCGTTTCGATTATTCCGGAGAGGAGGGCCAAACGGGATGCCATTCATCACGGCAGTGACCCTTCGCCGTCGTCGTTACGCCTCATACGGTTACCGTTTTCGGGCCGGCGGTAGTGTGTAAATTAATTTCAACTCATTAATGTGCAGCTCGTCACCGTTGAAAAGCACGAGAGCATGGTAAACATGTAAACTGAAAACAAACACAAAACTTGGGTGAGTGAGAGAGGGAACATGGAAGACGGGGGCGGAAGAATTTGTTTGTTTGCATGTTGAACATGAATTTGCTCTTTTGTCTTGCGACTTCCGGTAATTAAACTTGTGCGGAGAAAAGTGAGCAACCCAATCGAAATGTCGAAAATATTCACGTCATCGTCTTCTTCTTCCAGGCCGTGGGAGTGATCCGGGAGAAATTTTCCATCGCGAGTTAGCAGCAGGAAACTTGTCATTATTTCCAACTCGAATGGGAAGGAAGGGCTGAGCATTTCACGGCTTGCCGAATCGCATCATTATTCATTGCCCTACTGATTTCTCCGAAGAAAATTTTGATGAAATGGCTCATTTTAAGATACCTGTTGCTATGTTTTCAAAACTTTCGATGAAATGACCCATGTAAAATTTGAAAAAAAAAACAATTTACCACCGATAGAAGGCATAATTTTTCAAACCCCATTTTCCTCGTATCGAAAACTGTTGCAAGAGCGTTCCGCGCTCAACAATGTTGTTAATAAATGGAAATAAGCGCAGTTTCATTTTTGTTTATGATATTGTATTTCACATTCCCTTCCGAACGATTTTCCGTGTTCCCGGGTAATATTTTTTTTGTGTGTGTATCCAGTGCCATTCAATAGATTGCTATCCTTCCTCGGCTAGCACAATTTCACTCATCTCTTTAGCATAAAATGGTATGCTTTACATCCACCCACTCGCACACTGTTGCACACGCACACACACACACTCACACGGCAGAACTGACGTGATGGCGATGTTCTGCACAGCTGAGCTGCTTCTCCCAGGTTTTAATGTACGTATGGTGCTTGAAATTAAATTATTCATGCTTCATAATTTTTTCCTCTGGCTTTCGTCTACCTTGTACTTCCAGACTGTCTCGTTTCATTTTTTTGTATCAAAAAAAAAACTTTTACAAAAAAGAGCGTATGAGAACTTGTCTGGGGTTTTCCGATAACGATGAACGTTGGAACGGCAAGTGCCGTCAGGTCAGTGAAGATGGGCGGAAATGGTCGACGTTGTCGACGTGTTCGTCCTGTTTTGCAATTTAGCAAGAATTTTGATGGAAAAGGAGTTATTTCTTTTGAATGCTGAGCCAATAAATGCTTTGAAACAAAAATCAAATATTTCGTTTCGTGGATTTTACAATGTGAAATCATTTTTCACGGTGGTCTAGAATAGGAACTTAGTAGGAACGATGCATTTAGAGCCTGGCATTTAAAGTTTAGAAATAGTATTTTCTTTAAAGTTTTTTTTTCCTTAGATCAGTTCCAGACCAAATAGGAAAGAAGCATACACATTTTGACTCGATCATATCCGATTTGCATGAAAGTTTGCATAAGTATGGGAAATCATTCACATTTTTGCAAAAGTTTGGCCAGTTTGGATCATGTTTTTTTTTAATTGGCGTCATTGACATTTTTTAATAAATTACAGCATGAAAATAAAAATTCTGATTGGAATTACGTCTGACACAAAGTTGTAAACAAGAGAAATATCATTCTGGAAAAAAATATACACAGTAATTTTTACATAGTAATTTTGAATAAAAATTCCAAAAATGCTTTAAAAACTGAAATATCTGATATCAGCCATTCCATAGCAAAACGATATAGTGGTTATTAGAATTATGTAAAAACTGGTAGCTTTTTTCGTTATTGCAGAATATTAAACTATTATTTATTTTATTTTGTTGTAAAAGTGGCCATTTCCATGTTAGAATGGTCCAAAACATCGATTTTTTTTCACAAATTAAATTTATGTTAAATTCACAAAGTTTTAACTACTAATCCAATTTTGTATAGATCAAAATATCAAATGAAAGTTAATTAAAAATACTTTTTAGGAAAAATAAACTGATATAAAAAAAAAATTGGGATTTTGTATTGAAATCCATTGATTGTATTCTTTCCATAATTTAACGTCGGTCTTTGTTCCGCAATCTGGTGCCAATCACCGGCGGACATCGATTGCCATCCATTGACGGCAATCGAATGTGCAGGAAGGCAGCTTCCACACCTTCGTAGGATATCGCCCCCATTCAATACAAATGGGCCGGGATCAACGGATTTACTTCACACCTGGCTGGATTACTAAAATCCCATCGACCTCGGCTGGGATTGAACCCAGACCCATTGGGGTGAGAAAGCAGTCACGCTTATCGGCACTGACGCTACACCACCGGCGCAGGCTATTGGTTGTATGGTTTTCATGATTTGTAGACAATGTGTTTTGAGATTTTTCCTTGAAAATTTAGGCTTTTTTACACAACATATCAAAAAATCAGCAATGTACTTTTTTAGTTTTTGAGTTATATTTTTTTGAAGATATCATGTTTTGGGTTTTCATCTTGATCTTCAGTGGTTCAAAAGTTATGAATTTTTGAAAAAAAAAAAAATCTGTTTTTGGACCAAACTAACGTGGAAATGGTCACCTTAATGACAAAAAAATACTGGTCTAATATTTCGCGATAAGGAACAAAACGTCCAATTTTTACGAAATTTTGAGATCGATTTCTTGTTTTGCTATGGCTGAATATAGCATATTTTTAATGTTCATAATTTATTTTTTATTGAAACCATGGAGGACACTTGAACATTGCAAAAATTGTAGCACATAAACATTTGGCCATATTTTTAAATTTCTTGCTGTCGAGATTTTTTATTTAGTTTTCGCATGGATAACGATTTAAAATGTCTCAAATATTGTTTCCCAAGTAGACATTTCATAAAACAGCGCATTAGCAAAACGTTCAAAAATTTTGCCATAAATGCTTGTTTATCGATTTTTGACAATTGTCAAGTGTCCATAGTTTTAAATATTCTAAAAGTTTGCACTTTTCATAAACTTTAAAAAAATATATAGGTTAGAGATTGAAGATGTGCTTTTTGAGATATTTGAGATTTTAACACATTATTGTAATGTTTTCTCAAAATTACTAAAAGAAAATGCCACGAATATTTTCCCCATAAAGACTTAATTTTCCTACACAACTTTGCTACGCATGTCTCTTTGATCTAAAGTGACGTTTTTGTGCTTTAAATTATTGAAAAATTGCATAGTCGCCTTTTTGAAAAGTACAACATCCAAAATGGCCGAAAATGTTAATGACTGTTTTAAGCAAATCGAAGAAGGTTGAGTTTTTCCGATTCGTCATTTGGCGTGGAACTGCTCCGTACAGTTAAGCTAGTAACACTGGAATAAGAGACCAGCGGAGACACTGTTATGATTCCAATCGAACTGTCAAAAGCGGTTCCAATCTGCAATGTTTACAAATGGTTTGCTTCAATTAGGTAGGAGTATTAAAATCGTTTAACAATCACTCATGATTATTTTTGTTATATTTAAACGTGAAATGAAATAATATACAGCAATAATGGATACATACAGTAATTTAAATGGAATGAAACTGCGCCGGTGGTGTAGTGGTAAGCGTGATTACCTCTCACCCCAGCAGGCCTGAGATCAATCCCAGTCGGCGCCGCCGGGATGTTCTGAGGCATAACATCTCTGATCACGCCTTTCTTCGGATGGGAAGTAAAGCCGTTGGTCCCCGGTTCATGAGTTGAAGAGTCGATAGGTAGGGTCCAGGTGTGGGAGCTGCCTTCCTGGCACGTCGGTAGCATTGGTGCTCAGCACGGAAAACAAGATCGACGGAAAAAACAAACCAAAGGAAAATGGAATGATGTGATAATTATATTAGCGCAAACAGATTTCGACTTTGAGTAAAGCCCAAACTCAATGCAGCATACCGGACGCTGAATAATTATGTATTAACGAGAATGAGAGGGCATATTTCGGACAACGTAACGGCTCATAAAAAACGTAATGAAATTGAGTGGTGCAATGATATTTTATCAGAATATTCTGTAAATAACAATGTTTACGATTGATTTGTTTCAAAGTGTGATATATTTCAGTATTATTTTATGGTATTCATATCCCGCACAGCACAGATTTATGGAGAAATGCGCTTTTTCATAGTACTTCTCAACAAATTTAACCGTTTCAGATTCAATTTTCAGTTTAAGGTTCAATTACATTGACATAGACTTACTATCATAACGCTTTTCGCGATTAGGTTTGTTTCCACATGAACGTAGTCTGAAAAGTACGTAGCGCTTAATAATTTTCTGTCGCAATCTTTGACATGAAAGGGAATGATTTGCTTCAACTGATGAAAATTTCTTAAAAAGCTTTTCAGTTACATATTGATTAGTATCTTTGAGCTTGGTGATATTCTGTTCGAAAGATTGTTGTTGGGATTCTTGAAGAAAATATAGGTTTCCAAGTTGACATAAATCAAGGCATTCCCACTAAAATCTTTCAGCTCCGTGAACAATGACAAATCGTTATCGTGTTGGTTTGAATCCTTTTGAGTACAGCTGTTCATACAATCGTCACAAATAGTTGCATTACGATTAATACTGGACAGTATCACACCAGCTATGTAACAGATCACATTCTCTTCTGATGATAACATGTCCCGAAGTTAACAACCATGACTTGTCGTCGTTTAAGCTATTCGGGTCATTAAAATCGATATCATTTAACAGATCGTCTACCATTTCCTCGTCGACATGCTTGTTCGATGGGTTCGATGGCTCCTCGTCGGTTTGGGAAACCTTTTGTTCTTTCGTTGGTCTTAGAACTGAAGAAAAATTTATCAACCATTCTTTGGGGTCATTTGTATAGGACGAATTCTCAATTTCATCGATCGATAAGTTACCCCAATGTTAATAGTTTAAGCGCATCCTTGGCTTGAATAGCTCGTGGGCATTTATGCTTCGATCTTATTTGAGAAAAGATGACTGCCAAGGTTTCCAATAATGTTTTTCACCAACTGAACAGCCGTATGTGAAATGTTTGAATGATCGAAGCTTCTCTATATCAGATTGATATGCATCCTTGTTTTTTCGGCTCAACGCGGTTTGAAGTCAAGTCGCACTATATCAGTCATTTGCACAACGAACGGGTGAACAGGAACCGCTGACGGCTGCTTGAGAACTTTACCTCCAAATTTTGAAAAAATATAGATCATTGTGATCAAAATGAAATTTATATTATTAATCAGACTCGTAATAAGAGCCAATCCCAGACACATAATTAAAAAGAAACTTACACTACACAGCCATGTTATTTCCGCCACTTGAAAATCCATCGGCAAGCCGCAAAAGCTCAGACATTCGCTTTTCAAATCCCGTTTCTTCGGGAACCGGAAAAAGCTAACATTGGAAAATCCCGCTTTCTGCTGCTTCCTTAAGGAGTTCAAGCAAAACTTATGGAAACACTTCATTTTCAAACAAAAAACTTCAAATTTTATGAATGGCAAGACGTAAACAAACTCGCTCGTCGGTGCATTGGCGAAGTCACTCGCAGGCAGTTACAAGTGCAAGTGATGCCATGATTGCTTTGATGTTTATCTTGTTGCCAAATTCATGTTTTTTTTTCTCCGCTGGTCTCTTATTCCAGTCTTTCTAAGTTAAGCCCTCGTTTTGGTGCCAATTAATACTAGGGTGGTTCTTATTATTATTGAAATAAAAAACACTTTTTTATTAACAGAAATAAAGGTATACATTCTTCGAAAAAGTTGTGGCTTAGCTCATTTCAAACAACTTTGTTTTAATAACTTATTTATTTTTTACTGATGACTGATTTAGAGCATTTTTTCGTCAACTGACACATTTTTTACTCCATTTGTTTATTTAAAAAAAAATCAGCAAAATTCCTTTTATATAAATTGTGGAACTTTTTAAGATGTTTTTTTCAGTGAGGTATATCCTGTTTTTCATATCAAAATACGCCTTTTTCAAATATTAATATCTCTGTTTGGAACAAACGTTCAAAATATGTCTTAAGACGACATTTTGAAGGGCGTATATTATTCTGTATTATATTTAAAAAATTGATACATAAATCATACAATTGGACATGCTTAATGTCAAAACCAGACTCATACGAAAATTATCCTTTTATACGATAGATGAGGAGATGAAAGCATATAATAGATAGTTCCGTTATAGTACGGCAGTGTAAACATTGTATGTAGAAAGTAGAATGCGAGCAAAGGACAATTTTGAGGAAGGTTTGGAGTGGATCGAGCATTCCCTTTACCAAACTCACCATATTTTTTAAAGTCCAAAAAATCGTGAGATGCTACAGAAAATTTTTTTTTATATTTTTGGAACTGGTCAACTAGTTCAGGAGATATGACCGGAACAAGATCTGGTTTGTATGGGTCATAAGACTTATGCGTACAAATTTTTTTGACAATTTTCTATACAGAAATCTGTATTACAGATTAAAGGTTTTTGAAAAAATATCCAGATTTGACCGATTTGAGGGAAAATTTACAGCTTAATACATATTTTTAAGGGGGAAAATTAAAAAAATAAGGATGGAGCTCAATATGAAGATATAAAATAGGGCAATACTGGACTAAAGCCATCCTTAAACGAATAAAACCTATCAGGTGACATCTCAAATGAAATGAGGATTTAAAATCAAGCTCAACGGTTGTTATTTGAAGTGCCCAGGGTAATGTTTTAAGAATACCCGGAAATCCATTATGCGATACCTTAAATCACATCAGAATTCATCTATTAAACCACATCATATGAGCACTTTGTGGAATTTTTATGAGTTAAAATTATATGGTTTCACAATAGGTGAATTGATTCTGTTTTTTTTTTAATATATTCCGTACCCTAAAAGAGTTCAGTGACATTTGTTTCGGCGAATTGACCTAGTCATTCAACTCATTGGCCTTCGGCAAAAAACCTAGCCCCCTCCAATGGATATCTGAGATGGATTCCTTGAGATCTCGTAATACAACTTCAAGGGACTTCTGATTAGAACTCAAAATTAATTTTGAGATGTATCCCAGGTAATGTTTTGAGTTGAATTTTTAAGTTTTATGGGGAGAATTCAATACCGAATTTTCCAAACATCGATGTTCTGAGGAGAATTCCAATGATTTTTTTAAGAGATTTTCAATGGGACTCAGTGCGAGAACGCCAAATTCACGACATTTTCAAGGAATCCAAAAATACCTAGGAAAGTCTAGGGTCATTAAAAAATAATTCAAAGGACAATATTAAACTATCTGTGAGCAGTTTTTCAAGGGGATTCCGGAAAAAAAATCCAATGTCATTTAGTTTTGAGGATCATCTAGAGATAATTTTATGAGAATTCTGAAGCTTAATCTGAAATAAATTCTATGATTCTGAGGGTAATTCAAGGAAATTTATGGGATGAGTTTCAATGGAATACGAAGGATGATTCAATGAACTTTCCTGCTTCCTAGGGAATCTTAGAATAAAATCATAAAAATTTATGGAAATTCCTGGAGAACTCTCAGAAATTTTCTGGAATGAATAGGAATGCTTCCAACACAATTCAGGAGAACTTGAGGAGTAAAAGTCTACAGTCCCTAACCAACACAATTCGTCATAAACGGGTTTACATAACTTATTTATATACATCTTATTTATACCGAAAAAAGCGCAAGAGGTGGGATCTATATATAACATATGCTTGACTTGCGCAACTTATTTATGACTATAACGCAACCTACTGTATTGGACATGTTGTAAATTAATTTCATCCTTCCTACGAATGGAATTTGTTTATCATCAATTTACACAACTTATTCTTCTGAGGAATTTTATCGTGCGAATAAAATGCCTAAACTGAGATTCCGTACTGCAAACATTTATGCGGTTGCAAATTTATGGTAAATCTATACATTCTACTTCTAAAAAACTCTTTGGCTCTTAGAAAAAGCTTAATATAATAAATTGAATTGCATAAAAAATCCTGGATAAAATTCCCCAACTTTGCAAAAAACAAAAACAAATAGAATATCAACTTTCTTTTTTAATTATCTTACTTTTCTCTTTGACAAAACGTACATGTGATGTTGAAAGCACAAATTAAATGTTTTTTTTTTCATTCTATACATTGCTCCATTGGTCAGCCATATTGTAGTGCAGTTTGTAGAATGCAAATTGTGAAAAACAAGAATATTACTTGTATCGTATATTGAAGTTATAATTAGGTATGGCAACTCTCAATAGCCTATTTTTAACACTTTTATTACAAACATGTTGTACATAAGGCTAGCCAGTTTTCACCAAATACAATCAGTTATAAATGTGTTATAAACTGGTAATTGAGACATGCAATATCGAATTATAACTTCAAGATAACAAGTGCTTGTCAAAAAGGTTGAATACTTCACAACAGGATGTTTTAAAAGCAATTAATATAAAACTTATTTACAACTGTATTTTATTTTTTAATTTTTTATGCAAGATAGTGCAGGTGTTACTTGGGTCGACTGCAGGGGTTCAAGCTACCTACACACTTAATTCATATCACCGAAGTCGGTAATAAGTCGGTCAGTCAAATTAACCAATTAAGAACGACACGTTTGCTATTCGACCAATCGTTTCCTTCATCCAGACTGACTGATAAACCAAAGTAATCATCTAGACAGAGAAAGTAATTCAAGATCCAGGATAAATTTCCCATTTGATTTGGAGATGAATGCCCAAGTAAAATTGCCAGTTTTATTGATGTATTTAAGCATAGCCAGTTCCAACCCTTTCAGATTTGATTTAATTACATCTTGATGTAGTATGGAGAGGCTCCACAGAATGGCTCCGGTCCTAGATACACATTTTCCTGGCACCCAGTAAAAATTTAGTATGTATCTTCTGTCCTTTATTTAACGTCGGTCTCTGTTCCGCAATCTAGTGCCAATCACCGACGGACATCGATTGCCAGCCATTGACGGCAATCGAATGTGCAGGAAGGCAGCTTCCACACCTGCGTAGGATATCGCACCCATTCAAACACACATGGGATGGGTTGGCCGGGACCAACGGCTTTACTTCCCTTCCGAAGGAAGACGTGACCAGAGATTTTTATGCCTCAGAAAAATCCCACCGACCTCGGCTGGGATTGAACCCAGACCCATTGGGGTGTTAGAAAGCAGTCACGCATACCACAACACCACCGGCGCCGGCTAAATTTAGTATGTAGTTATTATACAACTGTTGAAGTAACTGATTGCATTCCCATACTAATTCACATGATCATCACATCAGATCTATGTGGAACTTAAGATTCTCAATCTAAAGTTTCGGTCAAAGTTTGAAGCGGTTATATCGAAGGCAAACGAGTAGCTTGGTTTAATCTTTAAGCTTGCCGACGGATTTCATGACCCTCTACGCCTGAAGTCAGTGTACTGTACAGCCCAGTCTATTTTTCAATATACTGATATTTGTGGAGTCACTATTCCTTACTGATTCTAGCTATCCACAACTAGAGGACACACGTAACTCAGAATTCACTGAATTTGACCACTATCTGCTAACTCCCTGGCCCTTCCCCACAACCCCACGGAACTCATAACCAGTTAGTTTTCCTCGAAACAATTAACAGCCGATGATATCATAATTCAAGGTAAACTTTCTTCAACATTGTAGCCCAAACTCATTACCCCATTCGTTTTGCTTACATTACATAACCATCGCATCAACAACAACCACCACCACCACCACCACCATCCACGTTGAACCTAAACCAACCTGGAATTCCTGGAAACCGAAGCGGTTCTCAGCCTCCCCAGTGCAACTCACCTCGCAACTGTTTTGCACTTCCTCCTCGATGAATCACCACCTTCACCGTCAACGTCATCGTCAGGTGATTCAACCTTGCCCGGCTGTCGAAGCCCTTAAACTCGGCGACTGTGTACCACCGAAAAAAAAAACAAAAACACAAAAAAATCAACACAGACACTCACTCACGCTTCCAGTTGTGCCCTAATGAGAAAACTTCCATTAGACACGTTGGGTTGTATTCTTCGGTTTTACGAGCATTTATGCACATAAAATTTTACTGCCCGACATTTAAATCTATACGAACTCTCCCTGTGCCTCTCGTTCGACGATATAGACGTATGGTTGATGGGTGGTAGCATTTCATTTTCCGACCATCCATCCCTATTTACTGTCGTTTCTGTCCACATTTTTTTTCTGGCTCCATACATTCCCCCCCCCCCCCTCGCTCCTTTTCTCTCTTATCAAGCAAAGCCAGAGAATCTGCCAAAGCGTGACCCCCAGCCCAGCCAGCTGCCTAGAGAAGAAGGAATCAAAGGTACATCGTTCGCTTAAGTGGATGCTGTCCTGGTAAGGCGCTTCTGCTGGCTTCTGTCTGGATGTGTGTGTGTGTGTGTGTATATGTGTGATAGTGGTGGACTCCCCCTCCTGCCGAGCCGGACAAAAGTATTTCATCTTTTATGATGATTTGGACTGCTAGGCTGCTGCTCCAACCAGCATAAACAAGACGAAATATATAGGTAAGTGAGACGAGCAGCGATGATTCCTCCGAGAATCACCGTGCGTGAAGAGCGAGATAATACCCTGCAAGCTTGCGAGTCGGTCGTAAATTTATACCATACTTGCCAAGGGTCCAAGGCAGCAAAATCGACCGACCAAATTAGAAGGAAGCTAAATTCTGCTTTCGGGAGCTCACGTGTGGTGTGCGTGGATTGGGCCAGGCCCAGCCGGAGATTGCGTCCATTAAAATGTAATGTAATTTGGACGCGTTTTGATGGCTTTTGAAATGCGAACCTGTGTCAAGTCCCCGTACGCCTGGAGAACAGAACTTGGCTCTGGAAAATTATCGAATATTGAATTTCAGCAGAAACTACAATTTGTCAGTTTGTGAAAAAGTTTCTCAGTCAAATACGATACTTGACGTGGAAAGTCAATCATAAGGTGATACTCTAAGCAGGGTGGAAGCACTTGCTATAAAAAATTGTGTTTCCGAATTATGAAAACATTAGATGTTATAATGATAATTAGTACTTGTAAGTTACAAGAAGAAGTCGTAAAGTATGTGTTTGACACATTAAACCTGTCAATATTGCTTTCAGTGCGTCACAATAAGCGATTTAACGATTCGTGAGCGCTCACTCAGAGTGAACGCTCGCGAATCATAAGATCGTCGATTGTGACGCTCTGAAAGCGGAATTGACAGGTTTTATGAGTCAAACATATCCTTTACACCCTTTTCTTGTTACTTATAAGTACAACATATAATTATATCATCTAATGATCTCATAATTTTGAAAACCATTTTGTTATAGCAAGTGAGTGGAAGCAACCCTGACTCTAAGGAAACCTTAGCTAGATATTTCAAACGCACAAATGTCAGCTTCTACAAAATATAGAAATATGAAATTGCTACTCTTTGGATGCTGCGCTACAGCAAACAGAGAGTAGCAATTTAATTTTTGTATGTTTTGTGGAAGCTTACATATGTGCTCTTGAATTTTCACGCTAAAGCTTCTATAGAGTATCACCTTAGTAGTAGTCTTGAAGGTGCTTGTACGAAAAAAATCATGAAATTTTAGGTCTTCTGAGTCTGACATATACAAACGTCAATTTCGACAAAAAAATTAAGTCATAACAGACGTGAAATTCAGCTCAATCAAACGTACTTTTCGTCGAATAAAGAACTGTTTAGTCTCGGAGCATTAAATTTAACATAACATGTTTGTTTACGTCTCGTCCTTTATCTTATTATTAAGTAACTTATAAAATTAGTTATTTCTAAGAGTCTACCGAAGAACACATGAAAACGGTGCTGCTGTTCAACATAGAACGGTCAATCTCAGTCGAGTAAGTGACAGAAGAAAACATGCAATGTGTGTAAGAGCTTGATCACCGGAGATAATTTGAAGAAGATTCACAGTGAATCTGAACCATAGCATGATCAACATTTTGTGAATCTTACCGTACCTGAATCGGCAATAAGTGTATCATTTTCAAATTAATTTAGGGACGACAAAACATCCTCTCCTTGAAAAATTCTTAAAGTCCCAGAGTGATGGAGATTGTATTAAAGAATATTGAGTGCAATCCATGCAATTGTAGGGTCAGTGTACATACAATTCAGTTCCCTCTAATTGACACTGGTGTATCAGCAAAACTTGTCTGCAATCAGTTTGCCTTAAAACTTAAAACTACTATTAGAGAAAAGTTCCATGATATCTGAGACGTGAAATATTTTCGAGTTGAGCCCACGATAAGTCAAACTCCCAATCATTGTTCCATCCCACCATGCTTTCACAAAAAATAATCGGGAAGCAATCATAACGAAACTTTTCGCTGCATTTCGGAGGAACAGAACACTCCTTTAATTAATGCGGAAATATGTATCTTCAACAGATACCGAAAACGTGAAACGTGAATGCTATTTGCTACAGTCAGATATTAGATGTAAGGCAAATTTCATGGAGTTCCTGCAATTTTCCAGATATTCATAGAACACCCCAAAAAATCCAGAAAATTTTCGAGAATTTCTCTTGAAGTTCTCGGGATTCTCTTGACTTCCTTGAAATTCACCGTACTTTTATGTAGTGATCAGAACTTTAAAAGCGCCCACAACTTTCCTGAAGTAAATGGATCTGCTTTGAAGCTTTCGCTAACGGAATTCCCTTAAAAAATAGTTAGTTACCTTTATTATGGAGACTTTCAGCCGAACGCTGGTTCGTCTCCGGATACTTTCCCTTAAAATATTTAAAATTACCTGAACTTTTCTGGACTAGCCCAAACTTTCCCGCTATTTTTCTAGAGCTCTAGAATGTTTCTAAAGTTTTATCAATCTTCCAGAAATTCTCGAAACTTCTTTAAAATTTCTGTAACTCCTCTGAATCTAATGGAGCTGCCCTAACGTTCTCTGATCTTCCTTGAAGTTTTAGGAACTTCTCTAGAGTTCTTGGAACTTTCCTGAAGCTCTTGGTATTGCCCTGGACTTAATAGAACAGTCCTAACTTCATTGATAACCTTTGGAATTAGGTGTAGCTCTCAAACCTTTTATGAAGTTTCGACATCTCTGATGTTTTCTGGACTACGATAATGACCCGATTTCGACAGCCCCTCCACGCATCAGAATTTTAATTTTCAATAATTTCCAATAACCGTTTTTCCAAACCCTCGCATTTAGAAATACATAATCTTACACGTGACGGAATCCATCTTTGACATAAAGAATGAGATGTTAACAAACATGTCATGTAAAACTAAATGCTCCGAGACTGAAAAGTTTGAAAGTACGTTTGATTGAGGTGCATTTCGCGTCTATTATGACTCAATTTTATGTCAAAATGGACGCTCGTATATGTCAGTCTCAGAGCACCTAAATTTACATCAATATTTCCAAGTGTGCTTTTCACTCATCTTCAAGATGAATGTTTTAGGTATAATTTGGTGCAATAACACCAGGAGGATCGCAGTAGGCTCTGCTCAAGGGTGGTAGTTGATTTTCGATTTGGATGTCACGTTTTTGTTTCGGCTAGAATTTTCCTTTTCCCTTAGAGCCGTTGAATTTAAGTAAAAGTTTCCAATAATGTCACGTTTTACCACCATATCCTGTGTTCGGTAGTTTGTAAAGTCATATAAGCGAAAGTGTTTTAAAATAACCGGATGAGGATCCATTGTGTGCTAAGGAAGATGTGTATGAGCAATATGTAATCGAAATCAGGCTCAGGTGAATCACGAAATTAGATGCAAAGAGTAGAGAAAAAAAAAACTACGGAACCCATGAATTGGAAGATCAAATTAACATGGTGAGACCTGTAAAATACTGTTTACAATATAACAAAAAAAAAAAAAACTAAATATACGTGCCAGGATTCAAAAGAAAATTTTGAAACTGAAAGTGTGTGTGTAATACTAATATCCAATTGATAGAGGTAATCCATACATGCGGGGCTTATAGTAAGTGTAAGTTACCTCGGAAGTAGCCTTGGCGTGATCCTCCAGACATTCTGAAATGGGATGCTGGATCTGCAATAGAGCTATCACCTTCTAACTTCCGAACTGAAACTGTCTACAATGACCATAAATGTGACATTGTAGATAGAGTTCTTTCATAATAACACTGCCAGCTAGTGGGGGTTAGAGGAAATATTTGGTGCAATGACACCATCGAAAAGGCGTATGGGTTTCATAGAACACGAGAAAATATTTTAAAGCAGAGGGCGTTGAAAATCGAGTGATTACTGTGCTTGCAAATTTGGGAGCATCTCACCGCTATTTTCATACATTAAAGGACTTTTCCTGAAGTCCCTCAACTCTCGCTCTGAAGCTTTAGGAATGTCTTTTAAAATTCTCCTACATTTTCATGATTGCCATGAAACTTGCTTGAAGTTCTTGGATCTTCCTTAAAATTACCAATAAAATTCCCGAAGGTTTCTTGATATTCTATGGACTCCTGTGTTCTCTTAGAATTCCTGAAAAGTTTACGGAATTTCTTTAAGGTTCCGAAACAAAGTATGTAGTTCTGAGATTTTCAATTAAGTTCTATAAATTACCTTGAACATCATGGAACGGCTCAGAAATTATTGAAACTAATTCATCAACATCTTAGAACTTCTCCAGAAGTCCAGACTTTCCTGATGATTTACGTGATTTCCTGATGTTATTCAAACTGAACTTCTTTAAAGTTCTCTTGACTTTCCTGAATTTCTGAGTATTTTATAAAGATTCCACTATTCTTCAGAAGTTAATTGAGTTCCAGAAAGTTCCTAGATTTTCTTTGAAGCTCCCGTAATTTTTCTGAAGTTTTGAAACTTCTTTGAAGCTCGCTAAACTTTCCCCAAAATATTGCCAACTCACAGAAACCTTAGCATGTGCACTAATATTTCACAAAGAAGAAGAAGAAGAAACAATCGCCGCTGTCAAATATTCCAAAAATGTATAGACGCAACCACATTTCCGCTATAGAATTGTAAACTACGAAACAAATCACAGCAGGAAAAGTACTATCACTAACCGAAGGCTCGGTTGAAAGTGGAATGAACTCTTGCTGATTTGATTTACAAAAGTTCACTAGAAGCACAAAAAAGAAAAGTTCCAAGTGCACCCTTCAAAAGGAGGCCAGCCACAGCTGGATGGGACGAAGAATGCACAAGATTGTATCTAGAGAAATCTGATGCTTTCAAAGCTTTTCGTGGACACAAAACCTCCCAATAATTGGAGGAATATTTAAAGCTTGAGACAAAGGTGAAACAATTAGTCAAAGCAAAAAACCGCAGTTATTGGTGCAGTTTCGTCGAGGGGTTCTCACGAGAAACCTCAATGAACACCTTGCGGAGGTTGGCTCGCAACATGCGTAATCGCTCATCTTCTAATGAGAGTGAAGAATATTCCAACCAATGGATATTTGATTTCGCTAAAAATATCGGTCCAGATTCAGATCCTGCACAACATATTCTTCGAGAAGCGTCTCCAAGCGGCAGCTATCTTGATAGACCATTCACAATGCTGAAATTCTCTATGGTTCTTCTTTCATCGAACAACGGGACGGGAAGCGATATGATTACATTCAATCTTCTGAAAAATCTCCAAGATATCGCTAAAAGACACTTGCTAGACTTATTCAATTCCTTACTAGAAAACAACATTATCCGCCTGAATGGAGGCAGGTCAATGTACTTAATAGCCATTCAAATACCCGGAAAACCAGCGTCTGACCATAACTCATACCATTTAGTGCGTCAAAGTATCTTTTCGAGTTGCCCAGGTAACAATTTTGGTTTTATGAGGGTTCTGTAGACCATGATTTAGACTTGTAGAATGCTATAAAACCGCGATAAAACCTGCAATGTTACTTTGGTGGTAAACCGATTGAGACAATGGAAATCTTGGACGGTGGTTACATTCAATTATTCCTAATGCTTCTTCGAGAGCGTGGTTTCAAGGCTTGGATTTAAGCCGTGACTTAATTTGCGTGATGAGTAGACTTATGCCCAACCACTACTTGCTAGATGCGCATCTCCTTAGAATAAACCTCGTGGACAGCATCATCTGTCGTTGTGGAAACAGTTACGATGACATCGATCACGCAACATGAAAAACGCCACCAGAGAACGACTTATTATTACCCTCGAGGCCCAAGGAAGACAACCCTGTTCCTATCAGAGACGTGTTGACAACCCGCGATCTCTGCCTAATGCAGGTCGATTTATGTGTTTCTGCAAATGTCTAGTATAAGAATGTAATTCCTTTGTCTTTTGTTTCTCTTTATTAGTTTTTGTTTGTCTTGTCCCCACGTCTCGATGAGTCTCATCGTCGCCCACCGGTCACCAGAGCCGGTCGAACTCCATACAAATCTAGAACCGCACTACCGTTCATACTGGCGACAACGCTCTGGTGAGACAACGAAACCCCACCTCCTCACCTGATCCTATCCTTCGACAATGCACCCCTCTAACCTCGGGTAAGCCGCGAGTATTGGGCCCAAGTCCTACTAGACATAGAAATAAGTGAATCTTGTTAAAAACAATGAACAATGAATTATCGGCTCCGTAAAGCTAACGTGATTGAGCCTTCAAAATAAACGAATTTCTTTAAAAAACTAAAAACAAAAGGCGGAATGAACTGGTAGATCTTTTCGACATGACTCTGTCTGTGCCGGAACCACATGTAAACCTACGATCTATGAAACAACTGTGAAAAGCCCTGCCACCATGTAATTAAGTAGTGTTGATGTGAGGTTGATCGACTGATCCTTACCTTTACGCTGGCAGAAAATTTTCAGTTATTTCTCAATTAACATAGCTTCAGTTTTCTTAAATTTATTTTGCGAACTTGCATCTAACTTGCTAATTTTCCTCTGAATTCAGGTTGTTGAAAGTTCGGTAAAACTTACCGAATTAGGTAATCGTTTCTATGTGTGTATATTGACTTATATTAAATTTAATAAGAAATTCAAAAACAATCACCGAACACTTGGGATTGAAATGCGAATTTCACCAGCTGCTTGCAATAGACTCCCCCAAACAAATTAACACCATCAAAATAACCTTAATTTGTTGAAACCCACCGACCACACACACTCTCTCTAAAAATTACGGTAAATTCGCTAGCACCACCTTCACCACACCCCCTCCCCACGGGATCTTCCCGAAAAAAAAAAACAACAACAACAGATCCCAAAGGGCACTTGTACACCTCTCTCCGTTCATCTCTTTTCACAGGTCATTTTGCCCATTGCCTGGAGCGCATCGGGCTACTGAACCTAGCCTTTCTAACCTTCCTTCCCCCATCCCGTTCTAGTGTCCGGGACCGGCCGCAAACCCAGACCAGACTCTGCCTGGGTAGGTACTGCTGGCCTGTGAGCGAACGTGGAGAAAATAATGATAGAGGGCCTTTTCGAACCACTCCTCCCCACCCCCCCTCACTTACCCCCACCGGCTTTCATTTAGCCACACTTGACGCTGCTGCTGGTGCCCCGCTCTATCCCTCTCGGAAAGAACATCAATTTGAGCGCTTTAGAAATAAGTAGCAACTCAACTTGTATTGTGTGGCAACCGAAACACCGCAGCAACCGCCTGCGTCAGGAGTTGCCTGATGGGGGGGGGGGGGGACCCGGGCATAATTTTGTTTGATGGAAATTATCTCAATTTGAATAATGGACACGGGCTCGCTTGGAGTGTAATGAGTGTTTGATATATTTTGCGCTTTCTGGATTTTTTTTTCGGCAGTTGCCTTCCCTTCGGTGGAAATTCTAAGAAAGGTAAAGGGCGACGGCTGGTTCGCCTGGATAGATGCGTTTGTGTGTATGTGTGTATGTGCGAAAGAGCACGGCATAATTACGAGTAGCAGTAATTAAAGTTTAATTATTTTGAGCGGAGTAATTGTAAAGTTTGGAATTAATTTAAGGGAGGATCTGTTTTCCGAGAGCCGAGGCCATTAATCACCGGAGGGTGAGCCGTTGTTTGGCAAAGCAAAGGGCACTGCTGTCAGAAATGTTGGAATCCAGCGAGTTGGATTATTGCAAGTTTTGGGCGATATTCATCTGGAAAGGGCGCTGGTAAAGCAAATGTAGCGAACCGGATTCCGATTAAATTCAAATTTATTCCTCAGTTGGGTCGGTGAGCTTACGGAGCAAAACATGAGTCCGTCTGCATTCGGTGGAATGGAGACAGTGTGTTGGCATGGGCGGCGATGATGAGCTTACAGAAAAGCGGGACATAATTAATGAAGGTCTAGCTAACTAGTTCCGCGACTGGAGTGGCGACGGCAACCGGTTGGATTATTAATGATGTCATCAAGATGCCTCTCGGTGCGTAAACTGAGCAGCAGTTATTTATCGAAAAGTCCTTGACTAAACGTTCAGGGAAGTACAGCAAACCTGATGAACCTACACTTGTTACATGTCCAACCCATTGTGGTCTGCCTTCAGCTCAAGATTCGTATCGAGAATCTAAATTACAGCCTACATCGCTTAAAGGTTCATCAGATTCTAGAATTTCACGACAAATTTACGAACGGGGAGGACAACACCGTTTTTTTTTCAAACACGTACCAACTCCCCATTAAAGTGCATCCATCACGAGCCGACCGACAATTCTATACGTACGATTTTAATGTTCTCAAATTGCACCACTTACACACCAAGTCCCTCGCATTTTTGTTTTCGTCCCAACTCTTCGAGAACAAAAACCCTGAGTATGTTGCCTGATTATAGGCTTGCATCCCCGGCCAGAGCAACGATTCGTTCCAGCTGATTCGAACCCGCAGCTCGCGCGGAGAAAACACGGCACCTCCTATCCTCTAAATGAAGCCAAATGTTGGGTTTATGGTTCATTATCGAAAAATTATTATGATTAGGTATGAATTTTCGATTCTTTTGAAACGAATATGTGTGTGTGTGTGTGTGCGTATGCTCGCGTGTAAGGCCACTCCGCTCCCATTCCCAAGAAATCAATCCTCCCGCCCACCATCCGAGATGCATGCAGCTTTTCGGTCGTGTGTTGGGCATCATGACTGCAACCGAAACCAGACCGAAGGCACTGAATGGGTTGAACTTCGACACTGTCCGCACCCACCTCCCGAGCTCGGTTCGGTTCGGTTTGTCGGTTGGGCATAAATAGGAGATCATTATCGTGATTATAACGTTTCCCTTTCATAGTTATATTTTTTTCATCGCTGCTCTCCAATGCTCCAAGGTGCTTAGAGATTCGAACTGTGTGCGGTACAAGAGGGCACCAAGGGACTCAAGTGAGCAACGGCGACGACGACGACTTTGCATATATTTAAAGGCTTTTCAATGGGACCCCTTTCGGGGTGAAGCCGAGCCAAGGGAAGGGTCGAAATTATAACCCCGAGCGGAATTAGGGTCACATTTGTATCGAACAAAGTTTCAAAATCTTCCGGAGTAGGGTTGGCCGTTGAATGCGCTACCGTTCCGTTTGCTCCGGACTAATGCTGGAAAATTTATGCGCCAAGGTCTACAAGTGGCGCATAAAACACCCTGGCTTGGCTAATTGCGGACCGCCATCGTCGTCGTCGTCGTCGTGGTACAAGGTTAACCCTGGTGATGGGCGCTTGTTTGTCGCTGTGCTCTCTGCTCTGATGGTCACTGGATTGAGTTGTGATGGGAGTCGAGAAGCTGATTTGAATATCACTCCGGCTGTTAAAAGGTGCTAGATAACAGAGGGTTGGACCCGACTGGCTTCGCTTGAAAACTGGAAAATAATAAATTGTAGAACTAATTACCGAAAATGAGTAGATCGAAGCTTTTGGTTCAAGATAGTTCATGCGGAAGACTGAGGTGGAATTACAATAGCAAAATGCCAGTGGTCAAGATTTATCTGGCCTGATTTATCATGGTTTATGTTTTTCTTTCGTTAAATTCCGTAATTATTACTTAAACAATAAATTAAGGCCCCCACCCGGTTCCAGCAGACTGGATGCGAGGGGCTTTGTTGGCGCGGCGGTACGGTAGCTGAGGAGGGTGGATGGGGCCCAGGGAAATGAGCGAGGGAAAATTATAATTAACGCAAACTCTTGTGATAATCGTTAGGCTGGGCGTTTTCCTACTTTTTTTTTCCAGTGAGCTCTTCCTGGTCTGGATTAAGACAGACAGAGACCAAAAAAATCTGAGCATATCAGCAACGAACCAGAAGGTCGATCTGAAAATGTAAATTGAAGGCCTTCAAATCTGGCCAGACTTGCGTGTGCTTGAAGTGGAATTTCCATGCATATTTTTTTTTGTTTTGTAATGTTTACGCTTTTCCTAGGGTGAGTAGAAGATTGCTGGAAGATGGTTAACATGTGCAACTTTTGGAAATTGTCGTCTAAAGATACAATTAGAAACAACAGACGCAAGTAAGGCTCAATCAGACTAACCGTCTTCCAACGTCGCTTTTAAGATTCGGATATAAGTAATCTTTGGTCGAACGCAAGGATGCATCACGAATTTCTCTTACATCCAATGTAAGGTTGGATTTATTACATCCTTTGCATATGTTTCCAACAAAACATATAATGAAAGTTCTTACAATGCACTGTAGCGTACATGCAAATTATTCCAGAATGCATAGTTTTGAAAAAATAATCAAGAGATGATTTTCTAGATGTAATGCATTTGGGGTAACAAACTTTGTTCGAAAAATAAGCTAGCATAACAAAACGGTGACCACATAACAGAATCTGTTCATGTCGCGAAACAATTCAAATTCAGCGTACATTTCATGCAAATCTGTAATAGAATCATACAATTCCCAGTTGGATTGAGAAAATTTAAATCAGTGATCTGAAATTCATCCCACAATTTGTTGTAGTGCCTGAAATATGTCGCACAAAATTAGTCTCAAGTTGCCTGTGACAAATGAACTTCAATTTAGTATTCCAAACATTTCAGGCTTGGAGCAAACTGTTGGTATTTATTGGGCGGTATATGGGAGAGAGGGCAGAGAAAGCAGAATTGCCCTCCTCTGCCTTTACTTCAATATCAGGATAAAATTTCAGAGTTTTTTTTTAAGTTATTGTAAGTTCAAGATTTATGAAAAACTACAAGGGACAGCTCTATGGGGTTGTACGCAATGGTTACGTAGGACTACGTGGTCTTATATAATAAATGTTATTTGTTAACTAAAGCAGGAGCATGTGTTTTGTGTAGAAATGGGAACTTGAGCAGGGTTCACTCTGTTGAAACTCTTTAGTATGACTATGATTGCCCTGAAAAGAATCTTTTGATATGAATTTTAGTTAAGACATGTTCAGAAATTTAACTCTTTTCGAAAATCTTGGTGGCCCTGAAAAGAGCCGACGGTAGTACAGGCTTAAAGCCTTTGGAAGATGATGATGACGTGTAGGCAGTTCGACCAGCAAATCAGACCGGACAATCCCATATTCTTCGGTTAAATGATTGGGCACTCGCAAGATTCTCGGCCCGTCTGCTGCTGGACAAGGGTTGAACTGGTATCTACGACAGGTTGGAAGGCCGCAGAATATCAGTGTCCACTGAGCTAAAGCACCTCCCTTTTTTAGTATTTCTGGTTAAACTTTTTCTCTCAACAAGTTGATAAATCTCAGCCTTTAGCAGAAAGACGATTAACACTTTTTTCGGCGAATTTATGATCCTGTTTCACGTCGTGGTTCTTCTGTATGCCTGTTAAGTACTTTTATTTATATTCTCTACTGCGCTATATCAAACGAGTAGGAATAAGAATGGACTTCGGTTATGCGCTACAATAATTGAAAATATTCGATATCGATAAATATTTTATAGGATAGCTTGAAAAACCTTTACCATTAATCGTTTTCGAACAATTGGACTTTAAGGCATCCCTAGAAAATAGTGTAATTTCATGTTTTTGGTGGTCCTTCGAAAATGTCGAACAGCAGAATTGCAACCAGCAAGTGTAACTCAAGAACCAAAAGTGGTGCGAGGCTAGTTTTCATTGCTATGACGACGACTGAATTAAGGGCTTCGAAGCAGAATGGTGAAAGCCAATTCTTTTCATCGATTTCCTCTTTTGATAACCCCTTGGCTTCACTAACCTATTTCGCACTATTTCTGCTATGCTCTTCTATCATCCAGAACAACAAACGTATTAATGAATGTGTTTTCCGTCGAATTATTAACGAAACAGAAAGTCGATGAAGAGAATCGAACAAAATAACTTGCACCCCTGCTTCCAAGTTTGGTTACAAGATTACAACTCTGGAGAGCATTTTGTTTGGTCGTTGATGGCGTGTGGTTTTGAATATAGCGATGAATGTGCAAAATGTTGCGCAATTGCATCCTCCCTGTTCACACATGCCCGAAGATTGGAGGCGAATGCTACTTCGACTTGTTTTGTCTAATAACGACTTTCTGATGACTGTGTTGGGGAAGCAGCATATGCATGTACGTAATTGGTGGATTTGTTAGTTATTTCGACGCGTTTGGACAATGTTTGACATTTACCACTTTTTCAATAGTTTCTTGTTGAAAATCAACAGTCAAAAACAGTGCTATCGATACGTTGACATATTTCTGATCGATTGGTGATAAAATGATTGAAATTGGTTCAGGGGCAACTGAGTTAATAACGTTCAAAATCTTTCATAATTTCGTTACATGTTCCATTTTCGGTTTTCACAAAGGGTACTCTCATATAGAAATCACAGACGTAGTCCTACGTCAAAAGTTAAGATCAACGATCGAAACACATTTTCGAGTCTCAAAATTTCGAATTTTTATTTTTTGAGACCGGTATCTTGGAGGATTTTAAAGTCATATAGTGTTGGTCCGATTTCGGCAACGAGTCTTCAATGCCTCTTCTTTCTTGGGTTTACCGAATATTTGTGCTTTATGCATCATCAATTTTGCGTTGCCAAAACCGGACCCTACTAGATTTAATTTTTCAAGCTACAGACAGAGTCGTACACACGTTTTGAGTTTTATTGACGAGCATTCATTTATGCACTTTTTTTTTTAATTCATAATTAAGGGAAGCTCACGGCTCAAAAAAATACGTTTTGATTTTTTTTTATATTGGAAAAATTATCAAAAATCTAAAAAATTAAGTGGTTGTATCCAAGAAACGACCGTAGATTTGACGTAAGATTACGTGCTCGGTATCAATATTCGGCGACTGTGTTAGGGAAACCACATTTTTTCCCATCACGGAAACGGGAGTTTTGGTTTATTCAATGGATAATAAAAAAGCAAAAAAAAATGCTTGGAGAAATTTCTAGCTATAATTTTCAATCACGAGTAATTCTCGATCATTCATATAATTTCGAGATTTTTTGCTTTTTTCTAACGCCCTGGAGAAAACCTTACCTTAATTTGAAGTGTTTCTGGTTCTGAAAAGGTCATGTGGTATTCGGTAATTGCTAGAATTTGTATGTTCCACTTCAATACTGTTACGCATTTGACCACAAACGTTTGGTTGCTGTGTACATTATCAAAGAGCTTTGGGGGTGATGCGGCTGGCAGCAAGGCGAGCGGACGTTCAATAAAAATTAACTCTTATACAAATATAATGTTTGGTGGTCCTGAAAAGAACCGCTTTGCCGAGATGGTTGAGTAATGCTGAGCTATTAGGGCATAGATGGCCCACAGCGGCTCACGACAAGCAACTGAATCCGATCAGTAGCGGTGCGGTTTCTTCCTCCTTCTTCGGTGAATCTAGGGCTCTTGTGGGCAGCCTTGATAGCTAACTGCTTGAGGGAGGCCTTTCGTTGTGTACTGGAGAAAAAAATGTACAACGCCACGCGCCGAAAGCACTGATGCTGCTGCTGCTGATCACGACTGGACACCACCACATTGAATAAACACCGTTTGGCGAGACCTGATGGAATTCGATTTTGAAATCTGTGTATGGGAAAGCACTTGTTGCAGGTAATCGGTGATAATTTTAATTATCATACAATTTTCAATAGTGACCCTTTGGAAATTAAAAAAAAACGTCTTAATTTTAACAGATTCATACGAAACTTCCTATCCATTGGCGTATTAAGAATTAAAACCCATCATCTATGGATCAAAATCAGACCACTTTAATGTCGCGACCGACTTTGGTTTTTGAAATTTCATCCTTAAAAATACATGGTATGTTAGATTTGAACTTGTGGGAACTGACTCCGGCTGATGAGCTTGACAAATGTCCAGAAAATACTCTTTAACAAATGTATGGTGGTCCTGAAAAGGACCGTTTTGTCGTGATGGTTGAGTAATGCTGAGCTATTAGGGTGTTCAACACAGATGAGGCTGGCGAGCTGTATGTTGTTTGGATCGAGGGTGACGCGTTTGGCATAAATGGTCCACAGCGACTCACGAAGAGCTACTGAATTCAATCGGTAGTGGTGCGGCTTCTTCCTCCTTCTTCGGTGAATGGACGATCGTGTGGGCTGCAGCTCGCTGCTTGGGGACAGCCTTTCGTTGTGTACTGGAGAACAATGTTCAACGCCACGCGCCGAAAGCACTGTTGCTGCTGCTGCTGATGATGACCAACTGGACACCATCACACACGGCGATTGAGTAAGCACCTGAGAAAGCGCTTTTTGCAGGCAATCGGTGATATTTTTGATCACCATTGCAGCAGTTAGACATTTGTGTAATTTTCAATAGTGACCTATTGAGAATTGATAAAGTGTTCATTTTAGCAGATTCGTAGAAAAATCTACAATCGATTGGCTTGTTTAGAATTAAAATCCATCCACTATTTACAGGGTTGTAAGTGGTCAAAACCTGAACACTTTGCACCCCCAATATGTTGCCGAAAGACGTAATCCTACGTAAAAAAAACCGAATTTATCCACCTATGGTGTGATCAGACCCTTCTTACTTATTCAAGTTTATTTATTTTATTGTCATTATCAGTGACCAAGCCCCCCCATCCCCGTGTCATCCAGTGACGCTACGCCACTGCCTGGGGGTACCCGGAATATATCCGGGTATAGTCTATTTGGTGAGGCTACCAATCACCTTATCATCGCATTTTAATGTGATTTAATGGGTTTTAATTCAATTCATATTCAAGCAACTTCCCCGGGGTACCCGGAACATGTCCAAGTGTGTCCAATGTGGTCTGGAACACTTAACACGACTTGCATTTTTCTTATTTTTGAATTCTATAGTAATTTGATGTGTCGCATGATGGTTTTGATACGTTTTCCGTTAAATCCAGCGTGAAGGCCCATATTCACCGGATCTTATTCCGGCCATATCTCCGGAACCGGTTCACCGATTCCAAAACCGTTCAATAGCGACCTCAAGACCTATCATTTGGCGCCGAGTTTGTCCAAATCGGTTGAGCGGTTGCTGAGAAACGTGAGCGCATTCATTTCGTTACATACACACACACATACACATATACACACGTACACACACACACACACACACACACACACACACACACACACACACACACACACAGACATGTTCCGATCTCTTCGAGCTGAGTCCAATGGTATATGACACTCGGCCCTCCGGGCCTCGGATCGATAGTCGGTTTTTCAAGAGATATCTATACCCTTCTTTGTAAGAAGGGTAAAAATAATAGAAGTTATATGCCATACGAGATATCAACCATATCGATCGGAGAATCCATCTCGGATAAACCTTGCCTAGATTGGTACGCGTCCACAGAACAGGCATCACAAAATTTTGTCTTGCCGAATCGATTTCTCATACTTAATTTCTTTCTACGATGTTGTAATCAAACTGTCAATTAGTATACTGGTGAAAAAGTTTGTATGGCTGGCTATTGGTTACAAACTGAAAGACGTGTTAAATCCAATTTGGAAACCTGTAGTTACTGAACTAGGTAACACAGCTTATCGTTATTTTGTATATTATAAGGGGCTGAATTCAGTGCTTTCAAATTCCATTAGTCGTTTCGCAGGTATATTTTTGGCGTTTTTTGAATAACACAATTTATTCATGAGTGACCAAGAAGGGACATAACGTAGTTCACAAATGTTATCATATTTAAAACATTCATAATCTTTGAATGATCTACAATAAATCCAAAGAATAAATGAAATAGTTATCGTCATTTCCGTGTGTAACTCTCAAACCGCCATCATCGAAACACTACCCCATTTCAATTCAAATAATTTCAGATTAAAAAGTATTTTTCAAAAACCTTTAAAACACATCACAACTTGACGAGTTTACGGATTTTTCCACATGAAGAGCTAAAAAATCAGGTCAGAATGACGGAATTATTATGGTTTTGGTATTTTTGAGCATTAGATGTTGAGGGCTTAAGAGTTAAAAGGGACGCAATTTCCCAGCATTCTTTGCAACTTTCGGTTGGCGAGCTGAGAACGGTGCCAGTTACATTCGCTTGCCATTGAGCTGAATGTGTCCTTAGGCTGGATTTTGAAATGCGGCAAGGTGAACTTAACAAAATTTAAATTTAAAAAGGAGGATTTTGTCTTTTTTTTTTCAAATTTGTGGCTTAAGAAATTCTTCGAGGCTCTGGAATTATAGTTTTCTGTTTTTTTTCCAAAGTTCCGGAGTTTCTGATGATTTATTTTTGTTTCAATCTACTTTGAAAATATATCCAGTTTTTATAGATAGCATTTTTTGTGAATCTTGCTTATATTACTATTTTTGCCAACTTGCCTTAATTTTGAGCATCGATTTTAATTGATCATTTGATCATCCCAAGTGACATTGAAAGTTTTATTAAGGTTTTAAAGTGTTGTACAAGTCTAATTCATGGTCTACAGAACACTCATAAAACCAAAATTGTTACTTGGGTTATGCCAGCTTGATTAATTTTCGAGCATTGTTCTTATTTCTATGGCCTTTCAACTGGATTTCTAATTTAATGTACACGCCAATTGGTAAGAATCGTTAGAAACCACTAGATCCTATCAACTCAGTAACATAAAGGGCTCTGGAATCGATTTCACGACCTACCGCTTAGTATGCAAAAACGGTCACCTTTAGGCCACTGAGCCACTGTGACCAATGACCGTCCAAGCCCTGCGTCAAGGAATTAATCAAATTAAATTGCATCACTGGATGAAGTCTTCTCAAACTCGAATCGAGTATAGTCCTGATTTTATATAAATTGTTAGTTTTTAGTAAATGGTATCTCCGGGAAATATTTTACATTTTTTTTTCCATTCTTTATGTTAGTAAAATAATGGTTATTGAGTTCAAAATATCACATTTATAATTAGTTATTAGACTCAATGAGGTCTAAATTTTGGTATTTTACCTCTTGTGTCAGGCACGTTGCTACCATATTTAGGTTGCCAGTTACGCTATTTTCTTACCTGTTCGGGGTAGCACTATCCCAAACATAAGGAATTTTTCAATACTCTGACACGTTGATAAATCTTAGAGATTTTGCACCATTTTCACCATAAAATAAAAATAAAACTGGTCACTTCCTTTTACATCTGATATCATAAATCGAAAAGTTTAACAATACTTCTTAAATCATACGCCAGAAGGAATACTTTAAAACATCCCTAGTATTACACTTCTCATTGACCAGCTTGTGTGAATCTTATTTCAGTAACAATCAAGATGCAGCAGCTTATCGTGATGTACGTGTGCTGCTTGGGATCTGATAATTTTCAAATCGTGGTTTCAGAGCTACCACAGTTCAATTTGTAAACTGATCATGAAGATATTGTAAAATGCACTCTAGCGACAAACTTGTTGAAGATCAGTTGTACCAATTTCATGTGAGTTATTTCGATCACAATCAAGTCACTGTAATTTTCTGCGTCAAAAATGTTCTACTGAGAGTGTTCAAAAATCTTAAGATCCGAATCAAATAATCAAATCAGTATGGACTCTCCAGCCCGCTGTTCTCCAGTAACACCTTCAAAACATGATCCATGTTTTGTAAGTTGCGATGACTGTGCCCCTTTCGGTGAGCCCTCTTCCCCCAACTCGTTCGTCATAGATAGACGAGTTTTTTTTTTCTATTTCATAATAATTTCAACGGACTCATTATGTCGATCGGTACCGGCATCAAATTGGACTACTGTTTACCCTCCATTGATTGCTTCCAAAATTGCAGGTTCGATGATTTACATGAGAATAATTTTGAGATATTCTGCCGAACCGTCCCGTTGCAAACCCGTTGCGAATTGATTTAATTCTCTCGCTTTCTTCGCCATGGGACCTCCATTCATAGCCAATCCCGTCTGCCTCGTAATTAATCTTGTTTAAACGGTACGTCAAGGAAAAATCAACCACACTTTCCTCGGCCCCTTTGCTCGGAGAAGATTTGATTAGCGCGCTGGAATCTCCCACCACCGGCGGTCATTCTCATTCCAATCAGCAATCTTTCACACCAAATCGATTTCCAGCTATATTTATCTAATTTGCTTCAATTTTCTTCTCGTTACAGGTAAATCCCACCCCTCCGTATGCGTCATCATGTCAGAAACAGATTTGAGGCAGCGTAAGTCCGTGCAATCTAATCAACACTCCTCTCGGGGCAGGTGGAGTCTGACTTTGAAATTTCCCCACACTTGTGCAGGAGAATCTGAAAACAAAACACGAAAAACCCCAAACTGCTCGTGCCTGCCCTTGATTGCATTTATTTAATTGGATTTCTAGTTTGGAGCTGTTAGTGAATGCCAGCAGAACCGCTCCTTTTTTCCGCTCACTTGATGCTCGGCTCAAGTCAAGTGAGTGAGTGTGTGAGAAAGGCGAAGGGCGCCAAAGAAGTGTTGTTTTCTTGCGCTTCGACACGTGTGGTGAAGTGAACGCTCAGCAAGAAGATCCAATCAAGTGGGCTGTAATGTGTGAAAACTAGAGTACACCTATAAATATTATATTTCAAGGCAATCGCTGCGGCGGCAGCCGTTTGTTCATCGATGGGCAGTTTGGACGATTTGGGAGGTGCTGGTTAATGATCGGGGTTGGGAATTTAAATGTTGTTCTGGACACTGGAGTTTTCAAAAAATGTAGCATCATTGTAAAGACTTGCAGGAATGGTCATTCCAGCATTATGCCAGGGTCTATTCAGTACTTCTTGAATACCCAAAGGATCTCAAGGTCTTCTGGATTTCGGTCTACCTTGTATTTGCCTTTGTCCTGCAAATTGTCGAGGTTTGGTGAACTTGCCTATGAAATTTTTTTGACCGCATTGTTAAAGTCCACTGGAACGGATTACATATTGAAAACTGTTTAAGGAACAAGATCTCTCAATATTTACAAGAGTTGTACTACAGAATAATAATTAAAATTGACAAAGATTCCAGACCGCTGCGGTTGCATTCAAAATTTTCCATAGCTTTGATTATTAAAATTTAGGGAAATTTTGAGTCTTCAAAAGTTGTCACAGTCATCAGCCGTCAGATTGCAATTGCTGTGAATTGCTGGCAAAAATATTCTCCTGGTCCCAAATCCCAGAAACGATTTATCCACGTTAAGTACCTTCCTTGATCCATGCTAGATGGGAACACATTATTTTAAGAAACCAACTACAAGTCAATCTGCCATGTATTCTCATTTCACAATCCAACCGACTGACGTTCCACCACCTCTGGCAAAAACGTTCAAAGTTCAAGTGTTGCCACTGCAGGAGAGAACCCCGAGGAGGGAGAGGCGTTCCCGGTACCAATTTTCCAATTTTATTTATTGACATCGATCTCCGCGCCTCCGGACCATTCATTGCGACGAGCGTAGTAGGTATCGGGGTGCTTCCCAGCAAAGGGGTGCACGTACAATTCGGTCGAAAAACTGTACGAAAGATAGAAGCTACCCGCTACCCGGTGGTGGCAGTTGGTGGGAAGGGGGAGCTTCAATACGAACGAATATTGAATTTGATTCGAAAATTGATTGGCTGCTGTTGCTGCTGCGGTAAAATGTGGGGAAGGGGGAGAGCCGATTAGCCACAATCCACGGCCGAGCACGGTTCGTTCCTAGGGTTACCGGGTCGAGGTGTCTCTCCAAGAGAACCAGTAACCTCACCCAGCTAGCCCAGTACCAGTAGAAGTTGTAGCAATATAAGATTTACCTACTATTGGGACCGGTTCCAGTCCCTGCCGGGCGCGAGTGATCGCTTGCACAACCTAATAGGCGGCACTAGGGTACGACGCCCGATCGAAACAGCTGTTTCGCTCTCAGTGTGTGACTTCATATTTTTCCATTAGTCACCTCTCACCTCACTTTGCTCAGCGTTGAAACGATCAAGCGAACGAGAATGGAGTGAACCGTTGTCGTCGATTCGAGCACGCGCGAGCTCGCACTCTAGGGCCAAGAAATCACTTTCGATTACCTACCCGTGTGGTTCGTAGTTTTCAATATTCCTGATCCTCCGCGGGGCACGGGTATGAGTATGAGTCAGCTCAGCGCGAGTGCACGGCTGGAAGGCGTCAATCGTGTGGTAGTTTTAGTTCGGTTCGGTTCTTGCTTCCTGGTTAGAAGTTGTCAGAGGCGAATGACACGCGCTATGTAGCCAATTTCCAACATGCCGGTGTGACATCTCTATTAAGTCTTTCTTTTTTAAAAGCGAGCTTATTTTTTTCTGGCTACTGGAACGTAGGTGGAAAACTCAACTCGTTTTCCACCATCTGTCAGTGATTTTAACGGGCTGCGTTTTCTCAATTTGCTTCAGGATCAAACGCGGGGGATGCCTAAATTGGTGGATTTTCTGATCACTCCGTGTACGGGAATCAACCATCGACGAACCCCTCGCCAGTTGGAGGCATCATTGAAGGCGTAAAACTGTACCACCGAGCGACAGGGAAAACCGTCGAACAACTTTCAACTTTGAGTTTTTAATTGGAAATTAAAAGCCAGAGACATAAGCCATCTGCTTCGTTCGAGGGGATCGAAATGGCTCCTGCAGCAATGGAGAACTTTTTCCCACTTTTCTGCGGGAAAAGTTGACGCCCCTTCCCGAACTCATTCCGGCCCCGCTAGCAGATATTTCCAATATTACCCAGCCGTCGCCGGTCGGGTGGTTGCTCCGGTGAACCACGGCGGCGTATTTCTTTGCAAAACTGATTAGCGCTCGTTTCCTGTCATTTCCGGACCGGGATGAGCATAGGGCCCCCGGAAGGCACGGGGTAAGCGTTGTAGACTCAGGCTGGGTGCCAATACGAATTGAACGACTCGAACTGATAAGCTCATGCATATTCGATTTGAAATTAGTTTCAATTAAGCTCATCCAACTTTCGAGCGGTGCCCCCAGGGATTGGGTGTTTTTCTCAGACGAAGTGCTTACTCATTCTTGGTCCGAGAGAGTTGTGTGTGATTATCCTATCGTATCATCTCTGGGAATGTCACTAGCCGAGTTCAACATACTCTACTGTATCGTTTGCGTTACCGGTTCACTTGGTCCTTAGTGGCATGGCTATCGGAAGATTTTTGTCATACGAATGGTTTGCTTCCATGGTTTATTTCAGAAATGGCCAAAAAGAAAAAGTTTTACTGAGATCTCAGCAAACATTTAATTTATTTGCTGAGATTCAGCAATCAAATGTCACTTTTGCTGAGATCTCAGAGAAACTTATTTTTGCCAAGATTTGCACAGCCAAGCTCGGTGGAAAAAAAACTAAGTGTGTTTATTTCTAAAGGTCAGGTAATACAATAGAATTATCTGTTTTTTTATTTTTGCAAAAATACTTGGAACTTTGTTAAAAAAAAATCAATTTGGAACATGGTGACTGATGGCTTTTCAAAACTCACCTAGTGGAGGCCATACTGAGTGTCCACCGATAAATTAGCCATCCCAAATATGCAATCGTGCCTCCTGGGAAGTGTCTATTTTTCGCTACTTCTCTTGAAAATTACAAACGCTTTTACAAACAACGTAGCCCTCAATGCCATTCCGCTTCTGATGGACTTGTTTTCTCTAGTAAAACTCGATTCAAAGTAAATCTGGACACACGATTTAATACACCACCGCACCCCACGTTTGACAGGCATTTGTTGATGTTTCATTGACGAAGAAATTGGTGAAAAGTTTTTCTCGATTGATCGACGCATCCCGAAATAACGGATCATGGAACTTGAGAAAAGAAAATTAATTGTGCACAAATACCTAGAGAACCCTTCGTGGTCTGCCTCAAAAATAGCAAAAGTGTTAAAATTCCCAAAGTCAACAGTGAGTCTTGTAATCAAACGTTACAAGGATACTCTGAGTGTGGATAGAGCACAGCGTATCGATCATAAAAGTGGCATTAGGGACTAAGAGCTGAGGAGAAAGGTGTTGAGGTACGTGAAAAGCCAGGTGTCTCCATACGTGATTTGGCAAAGAAATACGATTCCAACTTTTCCACCGTGCGTAACATCCTTTTAAGAGAAGGATATAAGCCTTTTTGTGCCAGTAATCATCCGAATCGCTCCCTGAAACAAAATTTAGTGGCCAAAAAGCGAGCACGATTTCTATACCAACGAGTTTTGACGAAATTTGATGGCTGTATTTTAATGGATGACGAAACATATGTCAAAATGGATTATAAACAAATCCCCGGACGAAAATTTTACCTGGCAACTGGTCGTGTGGGACATCCACACATCCACATTCCAGGTATACATTTGTTTTTGCTGATAAGTTTGCTCGGAAACTAATGATTTGGCAAGGAATCTGCAGTTGTGGCCTTAAAACCAAAGTTTTCATCACTCTCACACAATGACGTCGAAGGTTTACATTAAAGAGTGTCTGAAAAAGCGGATTTTACCCTTCATTCGGCCAACGTTGTGTTTTGGCTGGATCCAGCCAGCTGCCACTACTCTAAGGAGGTACTAGAATTGTATGCTGCAAAAAATGTTAATTTCCTCGCCAAAGAGATTAATCCTCCGAATTGCCCTGAGTTCAGACCGGTCGAAAAATATTGGACAATTGAAAAGCGAAAACTTCGAGGATGCTGTAAAGAAGTGACAAATGCACAACAAATGCGTTCAAAAAGGAATAAGTTCGCCGGTACAGTGTCACCAGCGACTGTGCAGATCATGATGGCATCGATCACAAGTAAAGTGCGACAGTTTGTTTGAAACGTTGAAATGTAATAATTTGTTACATATTGTTTGAAAGCTGAATAAATTCCCTTTTGTTTGATGTTTTGATCAACCACGTATGTTGTTTAATTCTTGAGTTATGATCACTTGAATGCGTCTGAATTTGCTTTGAATCGGGCTTTAACAATTTTGTTTTTAGCAGTGATTTCCGTTGACATTTTTTTTAAATTTTATGAAAATTAAGCAGATTTTTCTAGCTTAGCATAAATAAGACCCTGTTTTCTCGGGGTGGTAGAAGAAATTTTTTAAATTCACGATAAAGTTCAAATGGTAGGAAACGTCACTTTAAAGTGCTGTAATGATGTGGTTTCGTTCGAACAAAGCAGGATCACAAATTTTAGAATTATCGTTGGTCAAAGCCAGTCTGGGCATCCCTTAGCTCAGTCGGTAAAGGCGCAGCTACAAAGCAAGTTCGATTCCCGGTCAGGTCTAGGAGTTTTTCGGGTTGGAAAATATCTCGACTGCGCTAGGCATAGAGTTATAATTGTACTTGCCACACAATTATACTAAAGCTCGAAAGCTCTCAATTAATAACTGTGGAAGTGCATCAAGAACACTAAGTTGAGAGCACGCAATAAGCTAATATGCGATAAGCAGTAAGAAGAAGAAAGTCAGTATAAAAGCAGCGAAAGCAGCGGTTCGATTCCCGTTTCGGTCAAGAAATTTCACTGGTTGAACAATTTTTCAAGCTCTCTGAGAAAAGAGTATTAAATGTGCTATTCACAACTTGCAAATTTAAAATCAGTACAGGCCCAACAATAACAGACTCACTTTGATAGATAAGAAAACTAATTTGTTACTTCCCATTGCTATTTTCCTATTCACCCAAGTATAGCCATTTCAAATCAAAATCTCTTCACAGTATTATCCTACAAATACCTCCTAATCAGTCGCAATCGATCAAACTCACGATTACTTGACAGCTTTAGGATATTCCGTGCCCTGAGCGACCCCCATCCCCAGCCAAGTTCAGAGCCCATCATCCGTGACAAATGGTTTTAAAATTGCTCAATCAAAGTCCGAAGCCGAAGTTCGGAGACGACGACGACGACGACGTCGGCGGCGCCTTCAAATTTCAAAAGACTCTCCCCGAAGAAGCCCGGGACGTGATGGCGCGATGAAAACTTGCCCTAATTATCTTTTAAACACTCCGATGTGTATGTTTGAGCACTCGCGAGCGCGTACACGCCCGGACAAAAAATAGATAAATAATTAAAAGTTTTTGTCTCTCCGCCGCTGCTGTTGTGCTGCTGCGGGGTTGGTTAGAAGAGTTTTCCAGCCCTACCCCCCACCGCCGCCCCTCCAAGGCATTGGAAGGCACTTTTTAAGAAAGAATAATGACGGACTGCCGCCGCCGTCGTTGCCCCGGATGAAGGGGTTGGTTGCTGGCGGTTGATGACGACGGTGCTGATCGCGACGACGACGACGACGACGACTGGAAATTAATTAATTTTCAGCACACTTAAAAACCTATTTCGCCCTCTCGGAAAGTCTTTGGAACGGAAACTTCCGACAGAGGCCGCCAACAATCCGAGCATGAATGTTTGGGAGCAATTTTTCTCTTTGCCAATGAATGCTTTTTCGACTTCATTTCGCACCTTTGATGATGATGATGATGATGATGTTGATGATGATGGCGATGGCGATGAAAATGACGATAATTATCGTGTTTAAATCTGTCGAATGCTCTTGTTGCTAGAAAGCGGCGATGGATCTGCGGGAGGAAGAGGTGACACGAAGCATTTAGCATTGAAGGTGGATTTGGGTCCACATGAATCCATTCGCGGTCATTGGTGGGGTCGTGGAATTCTGTTAATCAAATTGACGGGGGTTTTGGTATAAGAAATTTTAAATGATTTAATGATATGAGAAGGTTTTCCAGAACAAGTTCTTAAAATCGAATCAATGAACAGAAATATCCAATGCATTACAAAAATACACAAGGTTTGGTTTTAAGGTAGCCTTAACAAAGACTAATGGTAACGGCTCAGAGTTTTCTACTACCCAAATTAAAATTAAAAGGGATTTTGGCTCCATTCATTCCAGGATTGGCGCTTTTTTTTTGAATAAAGGCCCTTCACACTTGCTTCTGCAATTATTTCTTCAGCTTAGGCTAGCATAATTGGAAGATCAATCTCTTTGAATTAACTTTTCTCAGTTACTAATTTATGACTCAATTCCCTTCGCCTCAAATGGCAGGTTTCGTCCTACTCATCGAACTTTCACTGAAAAACCATCTAAAATAAATACTTTTATGGCTTCCGTCCACGGAAAAGAAAACCATATCAGGTTTATGTATGTGAGCACAAACATAAATCCATATCTGTGCTGCTCCATCGGACACAGCTCACCACATCGGCCATAAAGACCTATTAATAAATAAAACTTTAAACTCGCACGCGACACAACCACATAAAAGTGACACCAGTTTCCTGCTATCATCGCATTGACGGATCCCATCAAACAGATCCATGCTGCACCGTGCTCGCTCATCATCATCATCATCGTGATCGGTGAGACAGTCGTCACAGTAGCAGCAGCCATCGAACGATACTGCCCTAATTAGTGTGAAACACGCGATATCATAAATTCAATTTTTATGACAGACTTTTCAAAACCGACAAGTGTATAATGTGACCTGCACTTCCCGTCACCGAATAAAGTTCGTCAAAAATGGGAGACCTTCATACCCACCGCCCCCGGCCACTGCGCCGCCAACGACGGAACAGTCAGTGTGAGTGCCCGGGCAGTGAGATGATTTATTTACCGTCTGCTGACCACCGAGAGGCCCAACCTGGCCGAACCATGTTTTCACTGTGTTTAACAAACATTAACTGTATTAAAACATGACCATTAGCATAAATGCACCTACGACATGAAGATTCGCTCCGCTTATTATGAGGGACATTTCGTCTAAGTGCTTCCGACATGCGACTGTCCATGTGAGCGTGGCGCGGCTCATCATGTGACCACACCTCCTCCCTATCCCGTCGTCCAACGTCAAAATCCATGTGTGTGGCTGAAAACGGAAAAACTCAAATCCACCCCGAAAAATATTTTCCCCCGACTCATCCGACCCATTAAATCAGAGCCCGCACCCGGTTGGTAATCACCCAACTCTGAACCAAGCGGCGGCCATGGTGCAAGTCATCCAGTCCAATTTTCGGACAGTCATCAAGGTGCTTAACCGATGCCGACGACGACGACCAACGAACTGAACTGCGGATCGGTTCAGTCTGCTTGCGTCAGAAAAATTATTTCCGTGCCGCGTCTTGCTTGCTCTGATAGAGAGCCTCCATGTGTGCAACGGAACAGGAATCACGCGTTTCTTCAGAAAATGGACAGATTTGAAGTGGACGCAATAGAGGACTAATGACGTTGGCGTCGCTGACCCAAACATCTCTCGTTTGCATGGGTCGATAAGTTGCAAGAATTGTTTAGTTTACATGAGAAGAAGATAAGGAAGCACTGGGGAGGAACAACCAGGGATGCCAGATGCACAGTAACCCCTCCGTATTTGCAGTGGCTGGCCCCGTCCACTCACCGCTGTTTCTCAGCTGTCCTTGTACCAATTACGCTGATTTTTTGTATGTGAGTACCCAAGTAACCATAGGCACGTTATTTCGCCTTTTTGGCTATATACGGGCCTCATCAGAACTTGCAAACACTGGTATAGCCGTTGTTCAGCTGTATATAGCTAAAAAGGCGAAATAACGTGCCTATGGTTACTTGGGTAGTAGCCAGTTATCATCAGAAAATCAGCTAAATTGGTTGAAGGACAGCCGAGAAATAGCGGTGGGTGGACGGAACTATGCTAGCATGAATTGCCGCGAGATTTGAACCAAAACCGATACATTGAAATACTTGAAAAATTAAAGATAAAGTATAATAATCAAAAATGCATGACATACATCCATTTTGCGTATTTCTACGTCATACGTTAGGACCCAACCCTTTAATTTTTTTTAAAGAAAAGCTCATAAAAAATGCAAATTTTTTGAAAATTTAAAACTATGGACACCCGAAAATTGACACAATTCATTGAACAAGAACTTTTGATCAAATATTTGAACTTTTTACTACAACGCTTTTTTATTTAATTTCTACACAGGAAACCATGTTTGAAACATTCTAAATCGTGATCTGTGCATCAATTATTTTTGTCCATTTCCAAGTGTGCATGGTTTAAAGTAATCCTAAAATTTGCATTTGGAAACAAAATACAAGATCCAAAATTGTCGAGTTTCTGCAAAATTTGGAATGATGCAAAGTTTCATGCAAATTGGAGAAGGTGGAGTCTTAAATTTGTATCTGTTTATCTTATTTGGCCTGGAAATGGTCTCAAACATTGTATTATAATTGGGTTTAATTGGCTTTATTTAATCTATATTGTTGCCTGATGAACTCTGGAATAATCTTCGTTGTCAATTTATGCCATAATGTTCACTTTGTTAGGCATGGACATTTATTGGATTTTCCTCGGAATCATTTGATCTTGCAGCTCCAGTCTTCCGGCTTTAATTTAAATCTATTGAACTAATCTTATACTTGGATTTACCCTGGAAGACCTATTGAATTACCCCCAAAACTTCAAAACTTCTTTTGAAGTCAACTTGTTCCAGAAGTTAAATCCAACTACTCCAGGAAGTGTCATCAAACTTCTTCAGATATTTTTTTTTCCAAATTTCCCCGATTTATTCTGATATATTCTTCAGACATCCGTCTGAAATATTTTTCAGACATCCGTCGGATGTTTTTTTTAAACTTCCTCTTGAAGATTCTTCCAACATATCCTGCCGGTTAATTTGCTATGTTCCCCTAAAATAATCTTAAAACAACTCGTGGAATTTTATTACAGCTTTCTTGGAATGTTTACCTCAACTTTTTTCCATCTTTTCACGTAAGTTTGTTCCAGTTTGATGGTTTTATGACTTCCACTGTAAGAGTCCTACAACTTCTCCTGAAAATTAATTTCAGTTTTTCTAGACTTGATCTGGAAGTTTCTTCGGACTGCCATTGGCCAATTCTAACGATTTTTCTTGAAAGCACCTCCCGAATTTATCCAAGGGTCCTGCAGACATGGCTCGGAAATGTCTGCCGACTACTTCTGGAAGTTTCTTTAAACTTTTTTGAAAGTTTATTCCGACTTGCCATGGAATTTGGATCCGTCTTGGATGTCAGGAGTCTGTCAGTTTCTTCTGGAAGTTTCTTCTAACTATCTCCGGAAGTTATTTCTGACTACTATGGAAGCTCTTTTGAACTACTCCAAAAAGTTTCCATCTGCATCCATCCGAAATTTATTTTAATTTATTAATAATTCTTCACCGAGTTAATATCCCGGGAATGATATATTTAGATTTATGTCCGGAAAGAATTTATGCTCACCAGGCTTTTTTATAATTGTTTCTTCTCTTAATCGAAATTGCTTTTATTAAATTTGGTGAAATTTATGGAATACTGAAATACTGGTACTTCAATGAAAAATATTTTGTAATGGGTCATTTTTTACAAACAGATGGAAATCCTGCCTTTTCCATAAATTTGTTGACGATACTTTATCTTACTTAAAAGTTATACTAAAGTACTGAACTTCACAACATTAAGAGCACCGTTGCAATGAATAATATTTTTTTTCAATTTATTCTCATTATTATTATTTGGTAAGGACTAGAGAATTACACACACACACACACACACACACACACACACACACACACACACACACACACACACACACACACACACACACACACACACACACACACACACACACACACACACACACACACACACACACACACACACACACACACACACACACACACACACACACACACACACACGCACGCGCACACACACACACACACACAAACACACACACACACACACACACACACACACACACACACACACACACACACACACACACACACACACACACACACACACGCACACACACACACACGCACACACACACGCACACACACACACACACACACACACACACACACACACGCACACACACACACACGCACACACACACGCACACACACACACACACACACACACACACACACACGCACACACACACACACACACACACACACACACACACACACACACACACACACGATTTCCTATTATTTTAAGATAATTCAATAATATTATGAGAACTACGTAAGAGAAAACTATTACGTAATTGGCAAAAGTAGTATATCATTTGAGCCAAACCATGAAATCCCATCAGAAGCTACCTGACTTCTCTTTCTGGAGACTCATTTGGGAACTTTTATCAGATTTCAAATTCTTTCAAAGGGTCCGTTGTTACCATAGGTGGATTCCCGAGCAAAGTCTGAGATCAAATTGAAAACTAAATTGGATGTTGTGATGTAGCTAGTAATGATTACTCGAGTTGCTGTCATGTTGCGAGCCGAAAATCTTCCTGGGACTTAAAATTGAAATCAAATTCTGCTATCAGTGAGAGCAAACTGAAAACTTTGAAAAGCAACATTTGATGTACATTTTTCCTGTTGATAACAAAATGAGTATTCAATTTGATGTTCTGCTAAGGCATAACATCATATTTTTGAAGAGCGAATGTACAGCAAAATGAAAACAAAATTTGCCATCAAATGTGTCAATTGCGTAAACTGAAATCAAATCAAGATAGAGCTGGAATTAGGGCGTAACAGCTTTTGTAAACAATAACTTCTTTCGATGGATGTCTTAAAAGTCAAGGCTCGCCCAGAAGTTGTTGTTTACCAAAGCTGTTACGTCCTGATTCCAGCTCTATCTAGAAATTACTATTTCAGTTTGATGTTGATATCAAAATTTGATACCGTTTTGCTGTCATTTTGATGCTCGCGTTAGTTGAGCGTTTTGTTTTCTTTTAGAATTTTGTTTGTTTTTCATCGATCAGCGTTAATTTAAATATGTTGATAACGAAAGTTAAGCACGAATCGAATCTTTTTGGGCTAGCTTGACAAAAATAAAGGCCCACGTAGACATCATGAGACGGGGGTAGGGGTAAATCTGATGTTCAAGCTTGTCCACGGAAGGAGCGGAAGATGCTTGAGTCATTTAATATCTGGACACAAATAAACAAAGCCATCTTGATGAAATAAAAATGGTGAGTACTCAATATGAAGGTCATTTTTTTTTGATGAAATTTCGAACTTTTCTTCGAATACCACTCATCATATTTTGGACACTCTGTTGGCTAACCTGAGCGGCCGTTTTGTTCCACCATCTCTCAATCTCTGTCGGATCCCGAGTTACCTTTCTACTCTTCTTCAACTTCTGTTTGACAACTGCTCAATATTTCTCAATTGGGCGAAATTGAGGACAGTTGGGTGGATTGATGTCCTTTTCGAAGAAATCTACCCCATTGTCTCGATACCATTGTAGAACTTCTCCGCTGTAGTGGCAGGTTGCCAAATCAGACCAACACTTTTCAGGTCCATTGTGAGTCTTAATGTACGGAAGAATACGTTTTTCCAGGCACTGCTGCTTGTATATTTTGGAATCCATAGTCTTGTTTCCCAAGTAACATTGCAAGTTTATCGAGGTTTTAAAGCCTAAATTATGGTCTGCAGAACCCTAATAAAACCAAAATTGTTACATAGGGTTGTCACAAAAACTCGAGCAGGAGAAAATAACTAATAAATAACTAATCCTGACCTGATACCAAAATTTGGTATTGACCAGCATGACATAAGAGGTAAAATACCAAATAATCATACCAAAAAACTACATGCTAAATACTTTGTAAATAACTAAAATTGTTATTTGGATACCAAAAGAATATCTGTTTGGTTGCTTACTGTCCCGAAAAGATCGAAATCCTTCTCGCTGATGAATCCTTCTGACGGTGCTTTGGCTGGCATTATATTTCTCGGCGAAATCATAATCCAACAGCCCTGGGTTTGCCCTAACCGTTCTCAACACCTTCAAATGTAGCTTCCGATCCTTAGTTTCACTATGACGCTTGCTATAATCCTGCCAATCGATAGTATGCCGCTGACGGAAACGTTTGAGAACACTGCATACGGTCGATTTAGCTAACTTTCAACCAAGTGGGCGTCCCAAATTAATTTTCGGTTCGCGGTTTCCATTAAGTATAACTTCTTTTAAACAAGATGAATCGTGACAAATTTTTCAGGAAAGAGGAAACATTTCAAAACAAACTGCTGTCAAAACATTGCAGATCCGACCGCTAGGAGCACTGCAGTAAAATAAACAGTGGATCCAGATATTAAATGACCCAAGTTTTAGATTCGATTCGATTTTTTAGAGCTCATGTAGTTTTATATGTCTCACGTTACAATTAGTTCTTAAACCTTTTTTTGCCACCACAATACCCAAACTCGCTATCTCTTTGTTTTAAGAATTTAAATCCCTTTTTATAATTGTTTAAAGCTATATGTAAGGGACTGTATTTTGCAGGTTAGCAGGTATTAGCAGCAAATCTCAACTTTATTTTGTTCAGCATCTTCTACTCTACTGTTACATGCACAATTCATAGTGGGTTCAAGGGGATGCCTAAGAAATTTTCTAAAAAGTACCTCAATGTTACGTTTTGCTGTTTTCTTGACCATTTTTCCAAGTGTTTACATTAGAGTAAGTACCCCACTGCTCAATGCTTATTATATTCCCCAACAACTGGTCAAAATTTAAACGAATTTGGTTATAATCTCGATTTGTGGAAGAATTTTAAAGGTTGTATGGAAAATGAAACGATCCTATTCATTTGCTTACCAAAAATCCAAATATTGCTCAAATTTCACCAAAACATTGAGGTGCTTTATTGAAAAAATCATTAGGCATCCCCTTGGATCCCATATGAATGGTGTATGTAACAGTAGGGTATAAGTTGCTGAACGGAATTACGTTGAGTTTAGCTGCTTATACTTGCTAACCTGCAAGATACATCCTTTTAAAGTTAGTGTTGAAAAATTATAAATACGGATGTAAATCCTTTACATGAAGCGATAGCGATTTGATTCAGTGAGCAAACATGTGCATTTTTAGAGCACTTACAACTTTGTAGAATTTTAGAAAAAAAAAATAGAAATTCAAACTAAAATGTGAGGGTAAAAACGGTTTTTAAGGGGGTACTAGCGTTTGTACTCCATTTGCACCCTTTAACTTTGTCCACTTGAGAGATACAAAATTGAAATCTTGGACAAATTTCTTAAAATGACTTCATCTACAATGTTTCCATAAATTTTCATCAATTTCGACAAGACATAAAAAAATATTTTTATTTTATCTTAGTGTATATCCCCCTTCATCAAAAATGTTCATAACTCAATTAAAGTACTCAAAAAATTAATAAACATTCTAGAAGACATCAAAATGCTACACTCAATTGTTTCATCGCAAATAGCCATGTCCCAACTATTTTTGATTTCGTCCTACTGTGAGCCGTACTCTAGCGGAACTATCAACCAACCCTCTTCAGACCTTTCTCTAGCTAATAAATTATCACACTAAAGCTTCATGTTAGATAGCATTTCCAACCAACACTGAAAATTCGGAGGTACCTTAAAGGAAGAGCAAGTCACTAAGAATAAAAATTATATTCCCTCCATTTTGTTATGAACTGATTTATTTGTACAGGCTCAATCGTATAAACTTTACAGAGCCAAGGTATCATTTTCGTTATACATACTTAATCTTAATCTTAAATCTAGAGTTACAGGGATTGAACCAAATAGTCGCGGTCGTCTGGAGGTTAGTGGAGATTTACAATTTTATGGATGGAGCGAGGGAGGAGGATATTTTACTATTTCTGAAACATGAACTTATTTCTATTCAACTTGTTATCAGCTGTATAATTTTACAATTATTAACAAATCAAAAATTTAAAAAAAAAAAAACAAACACACAAAATGCAAACTAAACACAAAGTTAATCAAACTAACAATCTAAGGTTAATATTCTTTAGGAAAACATATATAAGTTTCATAAGGTCCAGATCACGTCCAGCCAAAACATCCCGAACTGGAACATTAGGTTGTCTACCTCGAGCCCGAAGGGAATCATACAGCTCAAATCCACGATGCTCACGATGCTCAGCACAAGACCAAATGATGTGATCTGCGTCTTGGTAACCTTGTCGACTTTCACAGAGATTGCTGTCCCCTAGCCCAACACGGAACAAGTGTTGCCCTCCATTTTGAGACCAGAAAATTTTCATCGTGGAATCTTGAACAAAGTAATTTTTAGCGAAATTTGTATGACATGGGATTAATCGAAAAGTGTTCCATTGAAATCATTGCGCAAATTGAGTCACATTCTGTACATATTAAAAAGTGGAAAAGTTGCCCACAGTCACATGCACAACAAATTTTTCTTACATTCAATGTAAGGATGGATGTATTACATCCTTTGCATATGTTTCATATAACAAATGTTATGGCAGTTATTTGAATGCAGTGCATCGTTTATCCGTAATGCATATTTCTTTAAAAAAAAAAACAAATTAAAATTATTAAATTATTTTAGAAACCTTCCGGCGCCTACATTACAGAATCTGTTCATGTCTTGAAATATTGCAAATTATGCATACTTATCATGAAAATCAGTAGTAGAATCTTGCATTTCCCGGTTAGGTATAGTATAAAAAGAAAATTTTGTATTATCTTCAAGGCTCTGCGTGTGGTGGAGGGGAGGGGAGGGGGGGGGGGTTGAAACTAACACCCGCCTCCCTTCGCTGTGGCAGCGTATCATAATTAGTATTTTAGCTGAAATTAGCATTTGCAAGATTGCCGATCGGTTACTAAGGTAGTATTCTCCCAATCAAACTTCACAATTCTCGCACCGTGGAGCAACACTCCGTGTTTTCACTAAAGGGAGCGCACTCGGTATTCGCTTTAGTCAATCTATTTTTGTAGAGATTATTAAAAAAGGCAATTGGACTTAACGTCAGTTTCCTATATCAAGAAGAATGAACGACCATTGTCATCCCTGCATGGCCAACTGTGAAAAATGTGATCCATAACATTCAATATGACTCCCAATAATCTACAATGTTAACCCGTTGTCTGCATCTTGGGGTCAATTTGACCCCAGGCAATTTTTGCAATCTTGATTATTCATCAAAACGATTTTATCTCTGACATTTTTGCATGCTAAAGTCTTCTTGATATGCCTGCCTCTTAGTTGAGACATATTTTGTATTTTATTTAATAGGGGAAATGGGTGTAATTTCGGCCTAAATGCCCCTAATTTGGGCCCATACATAAATTCAGCAATCGACTAAATTTTCAATTGCGACCAAAAATATCCATTGGTACCGTCCCAATGACGCGTTCATCTAGATAAAATTTATAAATAGCTGATTTTTAGCGATGGGCCCAATCTTAGCTCGATAGGCCAACATTAGAGCCATTTCCCAAGGATTTTCGGAATGAACTTAGCTTAACTTTAGAGGTACAGACAAAGGGTTAAAAGCTCAAGTGATTTGTTGTGCCAAATGGCAGATTTTGGTTCAAGTTAAGTTCGTACCACATCCCAAAGAGTATTCGTAACATGTTCATTTGAGGCCAATTCATGGTTATCAATATCATTTCGTGTGATTTAATCTATATTTTGATAGCTCATGAGATGTGATGTCCCGCATGGCAGATCACAGTTGAAGTAAGGTTCTGGTTGCTTTCCCGGAACATTCTTGGTAGTACCATCGCACTTCAATTGGAATTGATTTTTGAGAGTAGAATTCGTGCTAAAATTAGTGTACTTTTGCATAAAAAGATTTCAATATGAATTTGATGCTCATGCTCACCACATTCACTGCCCTGAAGCGCTTGCTGAATAATCTTTTCCCAAATATCTTCTAACAGAACCGAATCTCCGCTTAACCATATTTAAAAACATTCGTAACGATTGTTGAACGCTTTTTAATGCACTTAAAAAAGACCATAACTTCATTTTCCATACAGCAACTCCCAGTCAATTTTGCTGCCTCCTCCCAGCACCTCCGCCCTTCACACTGCGCTGCGTGCTTCCGTGTTTATCGCCAAAAAACACATGAAAGCCATTAAAAATTCATAACTGAATTATTAAGCAAACCAGCCCACTCTCTTAGCGAGCAGAAGCACCCCGTATTCGAAGATCTCGGTAGCGGTCGTCGCCGGGCTAAAGCGAGTTCAAATTGTTACCCGAAAAAAAAACCCCAACCACTAAAAACACATTCGTTCTCTGGATGGAAGAAGAGCCCGGGCTAGAAATCACATAATTAGACGTTTATTAAAATGAAACGGTGTGGATTTAGCTTTGCACTCTCTGAATGTATCTGCTTTTTATTTCGAGAATGATTTTTTGTTTTGTTTCCCCCTTCCAAAGACCGCCACCACCCGGCAGCGATCGTCGAACTCTTCAACTGCTGCGATTGAAGCGTGTGCCTTCTGCTGACGATGTGATTATGGCGTGCAGTTAACTATTTCGTTCGGTTAATTTATGGGTTCAATGAGTTTTTTTTTGGGGCCGGGAATGAGATCTCCCTGCTCGGCGAGTTGTGGAATTATGTCAATCCGTCCTTAAGCTACTCTGGGACGAAAGCTGGGAGGTCTGGTAGAGGCAGCCAGATGACGGACGCACTGGCTTCTCAGTGCACACATAATTGATGAAATCAGTGCGTGGTGATTTCACCGGAACCGAGCCAAGAGGAAATTCGTCTTTCAACGGACCGCAAAGGAGCTCCAAGAAAATCGTAAAGAAAATGATGATGGATAGGGGCGGGGGGAGGGGATATTTTTTTCGCCGGTCACGATGATTTGCTAACGATCTCCCTCCGCACGGCTGGCGCACAACAACAGCAGTTCACCATCGCACGTAGTCCCGTAAGGCCTTCTTCGCCAGGTCCGGTTTGAGGGTGGAGCTGTCCGGGAGTGGGTCCAGTCCACAAGGAAAATGTAGCAAAAATTGATGTGGTTGATGTGATTTTGATCGGCTAGGAACGGACCCGTCATCGTGTGTATACAACGTGTTCATGACGGGCAGTGGGTAAAGATGGGCGAGGACGCAGCGGAAAAAAAGAGCTAAACGGTCTCGGCGGCCGAGGAAAGAGAAATCGGCCTAACAAGGCTTAAGAACCATAACCTCCTCATAGCACACAGTAGACCATGGGGCCATGGAAGAGATTGAGACTTGGGTCGAATCGGTTGAAACAGATTGAAACCGTTCGTTCGGGCAGTCCAAGTGACTACATTACTATAGGAGACGACGACGACGACGACGACGTCGAGTAAGAAAAAAGCGACTTGTCATCATTATGTAATTATTTGTAATTACTTTCGGTTTAATAACAATAATCACAAGCAAAATACACACATAAGCTGCTCTCAGGACCGTGTGCCCCCTGGAGGCCTAACGGAGTCTTTGAAGAGCGAACGGAACGTGCGGCGTGCGCGCGGTCTCTCGGTGAGTCGAACCCTTTCCTCCTCGATTTGACCGAGTGGGGGCTGAGATTAATAATTGATTTCTGCAAGGGCCGAGTCGAGCCGAAGCTTTGCTTCCTTCTCAGACAGCCACTGTGTTTGAATGCTGGTGAAGGTGCAAGTGCGGATGCAGGGCAGAGGGCAGCGGTAGCCAGTTAGCCTGGTCGATTTAACATGTATCGTAAAATTGCACTCGATGCTAGAGTTCGCGCTCTGTGAGTTGAGATTATGGGGGAGTAAATTGTGCAAACAAGCGAACGGGAGGCGAGAGAGAAAGTAGAACTCCAAAGGTGGTTACAGGTCAGGTTTTTGGGTTACGTAAGTAGGTAAAACGCTACAAAACACCCATAAGTTTAGTTCCGTTACCAAGCTTCAATCACTGTCAAGAAGTTGAGATTTTCAGCCCAAAACTAAACGATATTCCTAACGAATCTCAACGCATCCGCCGAAAATGATGACCAAAGCAGATGGAAAATTCTTCAACCGAACGATGATGCTCTCGATTATCATGAGCTCGTTAACTGCTCGTTAATAGATATAGGGAGGGCATTTTACGACCCTTCTCCGTATCGTCTAATCAGTTTGGACACCTGCCCAGCCCCCTTGCAGGCACAAACAGGCGCACACACACTACGGTTTCTGGCCAGATGACCAAAAACGCATAAAACCATCGCTCCGTTTCGGACGTCTCCCGCGAAGGCAGAACTCGTAAATCTTATCCGTCCAAACTTCCAAAAGCCATTGCTGTGTCTTTGGAAGATGATGATGACGATGATAAGCGTCAACTTCTTCGTACATAACAATCAAAGAACACATACCCACTATTGCCAATATGAATGCCGGGAAACGTCATAAACTGAGTTTTATCCACCACGCACAACATACGGTCCTAATCCAATTAATTTCCCCCCTGGAGTCCTACTTTTTTTTTATTCAATTTTAAGTACTTTCTCCCTGAGCGACCGACGCGGCTGGCCCTCGGTCCTTGTTGATTTACTGCGTGCTCTCGTTACTGGTTTCTCTAATTGATTTTTACTACCTTTAAAAAAAATATAGAGAGTGATCCGTCAGGGCAGACGGCGGTGGTGGTGGGACCGGCCCAGCGATACATATGGCTTCCCTAATCTTTTTTTCCCTGACCCTCCAAATACAGCGGACGAAAAAAAAGCAGCCGAAAGAAATCTTAATAATATGGCAACAAAAAGTTATAACTACAAACCACCGCCACGGTAACAAAACTTAAACGAGAAACTCGTAAAAACACAGGTCGACAGGCCGGGGCAGCGTTCAACAAGTGCTTTCATGCGGGAGTTTTCCGAAAGGTTGAATATTCAGGCCTAGGATGGGGAGATCCCAGCAGAAAGCGGTGAATAATGACCGCGTGTACGCATTGTAATGCGTGGAGATTATGATTTTTACTACCAACTAACGATGGGCCGTAAAAGTGCGTGCTTACACACTTGCTAATGCACCCACCAGCACTACCAAATCCCGGGTGGGGCGGGGGAGGGGAGATGCCGCTGAAGCTGGGGAAAGGACAGTTTTGTTTTTTTCCCCAGACTTAGGTTTGAGTGGGAAAAGGTCTGCTTAATTTTGAAAGTCGAAACAGATTTTAATCTGGGAACGTCGTCTTAGATCATGAATTTGTATAAGTTAGTTTTTATATGTGTAATGATCAGGAAAAAAAATTATACTATCAATGTTAAAACAAGAGTGAACAATTCGATACCTATTCGTGTTGAACATTTTATTTTCGTGATAAATTGCAATGCATGGGCCCATAGAAATAAAAGTGATAGTTCAATGTGGATGATTCTTCGGTTCAATGATTGGCCACTCGCAAGAGTCTCGGTGCGGCTGCTGCTGCTGCTGGACACGGGTTGACTAGGTGGCTGCGACGGGTTGGAAGGACGCAGTGAAGGATACCTCAATGACGATGAAATGTGGTTGACCTGAGAGATGCAAAGATGCTACAGGGAAAGCCTGGTATGCGATTCAATAAATAATACGGCAGTGGACATCGAACGAAACACTAGATGCTAACAACACCACCAAATGGGAGGAGCTTCGGTCAGCTACTGTATGAACGAAAGAAACACTTAAGGACATATCAGTTGAAGCCTCCTCTTTTTACGGTTTTATCGCTCGTCAATCGGACATGACAAAATAATCATCTTTCAAATCCTAGAAAATCATGCCCCACCCATTTTGGGTATTTTATCATACACTTCATCTGCTGTGCCTTCCTACACTTAATGCGTTGGATAGAAACAGCCGGTAGAATATCAGTGTCCACCCAGCTAAAGCTCCTCCCCTTTTTAGTTTTTTCTCCTTAAACTCCTTCTCTCAACATGTTGGTGAATCTTAGCCTTTAGCAGGAAGACGCTTAACACTTTTTTCGGCGAATTTATGATCCTGATTCACATCGTGGTTCTTCTCTATGCCTGTTCAGATAAATAAGTACTTTTATTTATTTTCTCCACGGCACTTAATCAAACGAGTAGAAATAAGAAGGGATGTCGGATACGCGCTCGAATAATTGAAAATTCGATTAATATTCAATCGAATAGCTGGAAAAATCTCTACGATGAATGTTAATGAATGTAAATCGAATAATTGAACTTTTAGGCATCCCTAGAAAATAGTGTAATTTCATGTTTTTGGTGGTCCTTCGAAAATGTCGAACAGTAGAATTGCAACCAGCAAGTGTAACCCAAGAACCAAAAGCGGTGCGATGCTAGTTTTCATTACTTTGACGACGACTGAATTAAGGGGCTTTGAAGCAGAGGGGTGAAAGTCAATTCTCTTCATCAGTTTCCTCTTTTGATGATCATGGCTTCACTAACCTATTTCGTACTATTTCTGCTATGCTCTTCTATCATCCAGAACAACGAACGTATCAATGAATGTGTTTGCCGTTGAGTTATTAACGACACAGAAAGTCGATGAACAGAATCGATCAAAATAACTTGCACCCCTGCTTCCAAGTTTGGTTACAATATTACAACTCTGGAGAGCATTTTTTGTGGTCGTTGGGGGCGTGTGGTTCTGAATATAGCGATTAGTGGGCAAAATGTTACGCAATTAAATCCTCACTATTTACACACGCCCGAAGATCGGAGGCGAATGCCACTTCGACTTGTTTCGTTTACTAACGACTCTCTGATGACTGTGTTGGGGAAGCCGCATATGCATGGACATAATTGGTGGATTTGTAAGTTATTTCGACGCTTTTGAACAATGCTTGACATTTACCACTTTTTCAATTGTTTCTTGTTAAAAATCAACAGTCGATGCGTGGAAATATTTCTGATCGATTGGTGATCAAATTATTGCAATTTGTCCAGGGGCAATTGAGTTATTAACGTGCAAAATCTTTCATAATTTTGTTACATGTCCCTATGTCAAAACAAAATCAAACCAGTATTGACACTGTTCGAAAATATCATGGCCATCATGTGAGAATGAGAAAACAGACCGCGGCATCTTTGGAATCGTAGAACTTGTGACAATATTTATACCGCGATTTTCAACCAATTACAGGGCATTACAAACGTGAATATTCGGAATATTCGCTTACTAATATTGATAAACACTTTGCGTTTTCACTTCGTCAGCCATGATACATGCTTACCAATTTTTATTACATGAATATGTTTTCAAAAATGAACCAAAAGTATCCACTTTTATATTTTCGAAAATAGCCAGTTTGGAATAAATTTAAAACATGAGTTCAAGATACTCATTTAATGGGCTCTTTCAAGTTATCGTGTGCGTCGCCGTGCCAAATCTCTTTCTTAGCACAAATCTACCACCCTACACAGTTTATTTTGCTGCACACAATTATTATCCAGTTTCCAATTATCAATCTCTGTTATCACTACACACATCACACACGAGCAATAGCCAGGAACTCACTCCCGCAACATATCCCATCCAAAAATCTCGTACATGATCGCAAGCAAGCCGGCGCCGAATGTGTAGTGGTAAGCGTGACTGCTTTATCACCCCAATGGGTGTGGATTCAATCCCAGCCGAGGTCGGTGGGATTTTTCTGAGGCACAAAAATCTCTGGTCACGAAGTAAAGCCGTTGGTTCCGGCCCATGTGTGTTGAATGAGTGCGATATCCTACGCAGGTGTGGAAGCTGCCTTCCTGCACATTCAATTTTTTAATTTTTTTTTTCACGTGTAAGCCATCATGGCTAAAGTTGGACTCCAAAATCCATAAAACATCAACATTTGACAATGTTTCCCAATACTTTTAGACAAATAAAAAACACCCGAAAAAATATATTTTCGGGCGGTAAATTTTTCATTAATAATTTCAGTATGTAACATTTAGTTACCGTCTGCGTGATAATGTTTGTATCATTATACACTGTAAAAACAAAACAAAATCTGAAAGTTTTCGGAGTGGAAATTTTTTTTAAAAGGGATATGTTTGTTTGAACTTAAATCTATGTTAATCATCGAAAGAATTGCCATTTGCCGCAATTTCGGCCTCTTGACGCTTCCGGAATGCTCAAAAGGTTCTGATATTCTCCAGGCACGGGTCCATGTTTGTCTGAGGCTTGCTGTACTGTAGTGGCGGTTGATTTTCAACCAGGATGGCAGATGTTCCTTCAGTGCGGTTCGAGGTCTGGTATGGTCCCCGTCTTGCTGAAAGACCACATTCGGCTCCGGTCCATATTGCTCAGTAATCCACGGAAGGACATACTTACTAAGAATTCCGATGTAAACCTCCGTATTCACTTATGATGGAGCAAACACTATCACGTATACGGCATCTTGATAACTTTACTCTATAGTTTTGTTATATTACAGACGCTAAAATTGGATAAACTTATGAGACATAGCAACCGTCAAACTATCAGCTATGAGCAACATGTTGTCCAGGCTCGAACAATTCTTTTCCATGGAGAAGTTTAACATGATATCTTTTAAAGGAAAGACTTGTCTAGTGAACGCGATTTACATCAACATGACCAGGATGAACCTAATAACTCTTCAAATTGGGCGGGTGCCGCAAATGCAACTCGGCATGCGTAATTTAGATTCACTGGTCGCCATTGTAGGTCGTTGCTTAATAAACACGTGCAGTTTAGGTAGGATGCAATTAAGATAGTCAGCTAAAGGTTTTGGACAACATGGGTGCTATAATAAGACATTGCTTTCGTAGGGGGCGACCCTGGCGTAGTGGTTAGCATCCATACCTCTCACGCCAAAGTCACGAGTTCAAATCTCATCCCCGGACAAGTCACGAATGACCCAAGAGCGTTAAAGTGACTATAATAAAAAAAAAGAAGAAAGAACATTGCTTTCGTGATGAACTTATAGGATGAGTTCGAAAAGTGCATATACCGAAATTCCATATAGTAAACATCCAAAACACCTTCTTCTTCTTCTTCTCCTTCTTCTTCTTCTTCTTCTTCTTCTTCTTCTTCTTCTTCTTCTTCTTCTTCTTCTTCTTCTTCGTCTTCTTCTTCTTCTTCTTCTTCTTCTTCTTCTTCTTCTTATTTGTATATCAAGTTTATTGCTTATAGCATATTAGCTTATTGCACCAAGGGCCTCCCTTAGCTCAGTCGGTAAAGGCGCAGCTACAAAGCAAGACCATGCTGGAGGTGGCTGGGTTCGATTCCCGGTTCGGTCTAGGAATTTTTCGGGTTGGAAAATTTCTCGATTTCCGTGGGCATAGAAGTATGATTGGACTTGCCACATAAAATCATATCAATGCAAAAATGGTACAGGCATCGAAAGCTCTCAATTAATAACTGTGGAAGTGCATCTAGAACACTAAGTTGAGAGCACGCAATAAGCTAATATGCGATATGCAATAAGCTTGAAATGCGAAGAAGAAGAAGAAGAAGTGCTCTCAACTTAATGTTTTTTATGCACTTCCACAGTTATTAATCGAGAGCTTTCGATGCCTGTACCAATTACAATTTTTGCATTAGTATAATTCTGTGCCAAGCACAATCATACTCTATGCCCCAGACATTTTCCAACCCGAATCCCCTTCGAACCGGATCGTACTGTACGGCAGCTGACCCGGTATCATCCTTCGTTAAATGATGTCAGCTGGGTTCTCCAAGCCAGCGACGTGATTCCAATCGAAACCCTTCGTAATGTGCTAAATCTCGGACACGCGATTCGCTACAAACATCTGCCACCTCGATGGCAGCGAAGATCCCAAGTAACCACCAAACCCGCTAATAGCCCGTTAATCGCCCTTTTTGCAATGGTTATTTTAATATAAGGTTATACGTCGTCCACACTTTATTTCAGCTATATATCAGCTGTATATTGCTAAAAGGGCAATTAGCGGGCTTGTTGGTTACTTGGGATATCCAATGCTTCATCATCATCATCATCATCATCAGTTGTGTATCCTATCCACCGAGGAATCGAAACTTGCTAATTCCACAATTCTTGGGGAAATATCTTGGCAATGACGACGACTGGACCCATCAATCCTAACGGGTCAAACAGGCGAGAACGACGCGTTTCGGAGATTGACATCGGGGAAATTGTCTGATTGCGGCTCCCACAGTTTTCACTGGTGAAGTTGAGGAGTGGAACGATCAACGAGAAGTTTGGATGGCAATTCGGCTAACAATTCCTTGCAGTTGGAGTTCTACTTTCGCTGGTTGAATCCATCTGATGAAGTTAGTTTGAACATTTGTTTTCCAGCTGCTTCGCTTCGTCGACGTTGTCCGTTCCAGTCAGCATGTCATCGACGTAAAAATCTTCTTTCAACACCTTAGCTGCGCGAGGATAAGCGAGAGCTCCTTCTTCTGCCAGCCGCTGTAAGCACTGCTGTCGCCAAGTATGGTGGAGATGCAGTCCCGTAAGTGATAGTTGCTAGCTCGTACGTTCGCTTTTTTTCCTCATCCGCAAAAATGACAATGCGGAATAAAAGGAATCGGAGAGTGATGGCAATCAAGTCCTCCTGAGCTTCAGGTCCAACCATTAGTGCATCATTGAGCGATAAACCGCTGCTTGTCTTGCACGACGCGCCGAAAACCACACGTAACTTCGTCGTTGTACTGTCCAGTTTGAAAACTGCATGGTAGTACACGTGAAACTGCTCTTCGACGTCCGGGACTTGCACCATGTAACCAAGTCGATCGTACTCGTGGATAAAATCTGTCTAAGCTGCTTTCAACTCGGGGTTCAACTGGAACTCCCTCTTCAAGCCCAAAAATCTCCTTGTCGCTATGTTTCTGGACTCGCCGAGCTGATTGATGATGAATTCACGCCTTGATAGCATGACGATAAATCTACCTACATCATCACGAGTGGTTGTTTGATATGTCGTCTCCCTCACCGATTGACTACTACTGGAACGACAGGTTTCTATCTCCCAGAACTTCGTCAACCGTTCTTGCAGGTTTGCAAGTGTGCGAAACCACCCATGCGAAGACCGTTCACTGCAGGGAAGGGCCTTCATCTCCAATCTTCTCACGGCTATCAGAGAGCATATTGAAGTTGTGTTCTACTCCGATTATCAGATCAATGCGACCTGGTTCGTGGAACTGGGGATCCGCGAAAGTTATTCGGGAGAGTCCAGTGGTTCACGTTGACTTTTCGTGCTAGCAACGATGATATTTCTTGAGAACGAGGTACAATAGCTGCTTTAACTACCTTCCGCGCTACAACGACTGAACCACCGATTCCTTGGACTGACTGAGGTGTTCAGGTGAAGCTCGAAGCTTCAGGTTACTGGAGACGTTCGTCGTTATGAAGCAGAATTGCGAGCACGAATCTAGTAACGCCCCAAGTTACATTGCAGATTTTATCGAGGTTTTATAGCATTCTACAAGTCTGAATCATGATCTACAGAACCCTCATAAAACCAAAATTGTTACTTGGGGCTCGAGCTAGTCGTGAGTTACCGTAGCTATCTTTAACACACACGATTGCAGTGGACAGTAGAATATCTTGTGAGGATAGTGTATTGGTTGGAAGTGCAATAGTGTTCTGGGTTGTGTATGGTTGATTTGTGGTGTGGACAGTGGTCCAGTGTTATGCGAGTGTATTTTTTTATTCCTTGATTTGTTTACCGTCGATCTTGTTTTCCGTGCTGAGCACCAATGCTACCGATGCCAGGGCAGCTCTCACACCTGAACCCTACGTATCACACAGATAAAAATTCTGAATTTTAATTGTGATGTAAACATTCATTCACGTAAACTTACATTTAATTTCACACAATCGAGCAACTTGTAAACAATGTTGTTTACAAAGATGGGCTTTTGTATACAATATTTGCTACATTGCATGAATTGTGCTAAAACTTTACATGATATTTAATGTAAACTTATGTGATATATAACGCTCCATTTGTGTGCATCATATTGAACAGAAATTTACACTACTTTTTGAGCTGTGAACCCATCAAACTCATGAACCGCTGACCAACGGCTTTACTTCCCTTGCGAAGGAAGGCGTGAACAGAGATGTTATGCATCATAACATCCCGGCGGCGCCGACTGGGATTGAACCCAGGCCTGCTGGGGTGAGAGGTAATTACGCTTACCAGTACACCCCCGGCGCCGATATGCAAATGTAATACGGGAAGTGAACTTGTAGACTGGTAAGCGCTGTGAGCTTGTGTTTGTTGGTTCTAGTTTTGTATTTGTGTCTGTGGTTGCTGCTGATTACCAGCGGGAGGTCTGCTTTGCTCTTGTGGGATGAAAGGATGTATTTCGAATAGCGCTTGACTGTTGTGATTCTGAGTGCAATAGGGAGTGATGATTATGATTGCAGTGGTCGAAAAACCGTGCCTGATGTCCAGGCGATAGGCAGTTCAAGCAAAGTCTTCCTCTTTTCACAGAATCATTGCGCTCAGCTTCAAAAATTTTACGCAGCAGAAAGCGGACACTTGTTTGACGACTTGGTTGTTGAGTTGCTGACTTTGGATGAAGTTTTCATATTACGGCACCTCCTTCAAATTATGAAAAAATTAAACATTAACAGCAGTGTTGGAAAACTCAGAAATCAATTGATATTTTTCCGCTCTCATGCGCTCGCAATATCACGCGTGATATTGGAACAAAATATCATACTTGATATTGATTTTACAAGCTCCTTTGATATTGCGAGACTATTCACAACGTGCAAAAATCAAGCTGAGAGTTGACTCGACACAAAAATGATTCCGTTGCACTTCGTTTTCTTAGAAAGAGGAAGTATAGTTTGCTATCTCTTTTTACTCTTCACCGATGGCAGACACGAAATGACTGCTGCCAGCCGTTAAGCGAACCCCACACGTATCAATATGTGGATGCTGAGGGGAATTATTGACAATTAGCTGGTGAGTTTTGTTAGCTTGATATTCCGAGCTGCGATATCACAGGTTGCCAAATCAACCGCAGTTGTTTGCTTGTTGATTTTTGTGTAAGAAAATCAAGCGTGATCTTGGGCGTTGGTGAGATTTGATTTTTTGATATTTTCCTAACGGTGCTCAACAGATATGTTTCTGAAGTATTGCCGCTCCATGGAAAATAATTCAACGCAACTGACAGCGTTAATCTGACGCTAAATGAACATTCCTCTGAATTGGCAATATTTACCACTTGCACGAAGCCATTTCTTTTTCTGTTCAAAGCGGGCTCGAAAGCTGGCAATTAAAAAAAGTGCCCGCCTCCTACCTGGATTTAGTAAAAAAAAAAAAAAGTAAATATTATTGATGCGTGCACCGAAGAATTAAGCGGTTTTCCTCTAAAAGCGTTCCATATTTCAGTAAGATGAAGGAATATACAGGTAGTGTTTGGAACAAAGTTTCTTGTTTTGATATTTTCTATAACTTTGCCGAAGACACCGATTTTGAATATGAAAAATATGAAAAATAATAAATTGTGGATATTACTTCTAGGGGGATTAATCATTGATAGGTCAATGTCAAAAAAGGGCTTTCCCGAAAACACCACTTATCTAAAATGCAAGATTCTCTAGATAATTACTTTTGACCGTCTTTTTCACAGTTCTGACAGTTCCACTGTGCGACGGTGCCTTGAGCCTTAAATTGTATTTTACCAATACTTTCCATGACTCCGATGAGTGGGGAAAAGTGTTTTCCGGTGAAATTTACCAGTAAAACGATAAAATTTTACTACGAAATTTCTTTAAGTAGTCCACAAGTGGTCCACTAAAGGAAATGGAAAAGCAAAATTAGCATATCCATTGCAGACATTTTCCCTTAAAACATCATATTCACAGCAACTTAAATTACGAAATCCTCACGTTTTTAACGTTACCGCGTGGGAGGAACCGCCTCCCATGACCACCAATAAGCCACGAGCAATGTTGTTTTTATTTTAGTCTTCAATTCTTTTTTTTTTTCTCTTGTATCGTCTCGCCTACCGTTCAACGACCACTGAAATTCCAGTTTCGTCGGTTGGAAATCAAACGTTGTTTTTATGCGAGGGTGTGTATGTACTTTTTCACGGCCGTGAGTGAGTAGATTTGTATTGCTAGCTCCTTTCCTCTCACGGACATTTTACTCCTTTTTTTTTTTACAGAATCTGAGTATTACTTTCATGATAAAAAAAAGAGATAGCACAACAAATTTACCCAGTCGCTGGGTAAGATTGAACGGTCGTGTATTATGTTGGATGCGGGAGTATCACAGAGTTACTACGGCGAGCAAACCCCATCCGTCCGTGTACAAATTATACTTGGTAATGCTCGTATGAACGGTTGTGTTGTTCTTTGCCTGTTCTCATACACCCGGAAGGGCAGTAGCATCAGCCGAAAGAACCAGTTTGGCTGCCTCTCTACTGGATAGCTGGTCACGGAGATGTGATCAAAACAGTTAAAATGGAACCAATAGGTGGATTAATCCGATTTTTTTTTTGTACTTGCTGAGTTTTAACTCGGTATGATGAACCAAAAATGCCCCCTCTAGCGACGAGCCAGTTGAGGACGGCAACGACGACGTCGGCGAGCAACATATTTGTTATGTTTATCCAAATTATGAACCACCGAGGTGGAAGGCACGGGTAAAAGCTCACTCAGCTGTTTCACTTGGGGAGAGGTGGAGTTTTGGCTGGTCTGGGTATTAAATTGTAACTCTTTTTTTATTATTTTAATTTTGCGCTTCAGCAAGCTCTCTACACACGTTAGGGTAAGTTGATTTTGGCAAACGGGACGACCGCGGAAGTTTGTGCACATGTGACGAGCGGCTCGGAGGGTTTTGGAACGGCAACGATGAATGTGAGCGTTTGTAAAGTTTAGTCCTACTCGATCTCACCCCTGGGGACGAAGTTTGTCTCAATAGGACGCTGCCTTTACTCACTGCTATTATTTTGCAGAAGGAGGTACTGCACCCAACCTGGCAATGTAATTTTTTTTTTTTTTAATTCTTTATTTAAGAGATTTTTAGCCTTAGGCTAGTTCATCTCTATCCTGGCAATGTAAGATTATATTACAGATTTGCTTGAAAAAAATGTATCGCGACATGAACAGATTATTTTTATATAATTTTCAGTTTGTCTAAGCTTATCGGTATCAAAGGTATTGAAAAATCGGTTTTTATCGGTATTTACTATCTATTTAATTTTATATTTTTGCCGTTTTTGAAAGCGAAAATTTTAACTGGGATTTGAGGGGAATTGCTTAGTTTGACAGCTTTCTCAGTCTTAAAACACTCTTTATTTTTTTTTTATTTAATTTTCAAAATTATCATTGTCCTCAAGTGGTGATTAAAATTGTGTTTTTTTCAATTAAATATCAGTGCTGATAAAAATCATTCCTTCTACACTCAACTTATCTGAAAATGAAGACAACCTTAACAGATAGACCAACTACCTGCATGAACCTGAATTTTGACATAACAACATTCCCTTGATCAAGGCAACCTTTGTTTTTCTTCATTCGTGGCTGGATGTTCACTATCGCCTCCGTTGTTGTCCAAATTAATATGCGTCATCATTTTGGTGGGGATGATTTTGAGGATCAAATGCAAAATAATAATTTTCATTTTACTCAAATATAGTGCTGAAGGACGTGTCGTGTTAGTTTTTACACAAAAACCAATGGCAAATTATTGCCTCAAGCTGAACTGATAATAAAATCCCAGTTTTAGGCTTTGGAGTCGACAATATTCAAAATAATCATTTTTTCCAAAATGAATTTGATTATTTTCCTTTTGAGGATAATTTCTGCTTTTGACAATTTTGGGTTGGATAATCAAGCACTGGAAAACATCAACAAACGCATACTCGTCGATGTATAATGAACTCATTTGTTCATTTCGCTCGTATGTAACAGCGAAGATTTTCAAAACAAACACAATTCATCTTCACTGGGTTGAAGCGATACTCCTTGCGTGTGATGGTAAATGGAAAAAAAACAGACACTGTTAAATATCATTAAATGAATCCAAAATATGGAAAGTCAGCCACAACAACGACTAAACTATTGACAATAACTACAAACAATATTTTCCCTTGGAAAAAGCCACAACCTATGGCCGAAATGTCGGGTAGATTACATGGTAGTTGTTGCAGTGTGCAGACTGAGAAAGCCGTTTATCAAACCAAAATTTTAGCTTTTGAACTATGATCGGAAAATTCCGGAAGAAAACTCCGGGGAATGTTTGAATTAGCTTCTGAATGGAGCTGAAAAAAACATCCAGAGAAAGTCGAAAGAAGCTCTCCTGGATGAAGTTCGAGAAAAGCTGGAAAAACATCCGGGAAACTACCAAGACACGAATTGAGAAACTTGTGGCGAAAATTTAAATAAACTATCGGAAATCGGATGTCACATCCAAAGGAAGCCAGAAAAGTTTCGGAAACCGAAAGTATCCTTTTCCAGGGAAAGCCAGAAGAAGCTCGGAAACACCTTCCAATAGAAGTTGAACAAAAAAAGCTTTGGCTTATGGTCGAACTTCCAGAAGAAGATGATAGAATTTTCTGGGAGAATTAATTGAACTTCCTGGAGAAGACGAAATAAAATTCCTGGATGCGCTGTCAGAAACTTCTTAAGGTAGATTAGAAAAAACATCTGAAGAAAGTCGGAAGCCAGAGCGCTAACGGAACAGACAAAAGAAACAAGGACATAATTCCGGAAGAAAGAAATTTCTGGGGGATGTTCTAATGATCCAGAAAATTTTCCAGATATTCAAAAAACATCTCTGAAGACTCCGAAATTTTCCTGAAGTTTTCGGAACATTCCTGAAATTCACTTAGGAATATTCCATAATTCCTCGAAATTCCTTAAAAGATCTTGTAATTTCCTGAAATTTGGGACTGTTTTGGAGTTCTCTGGTCATCCTCAAAGCTCTTGGAACTTCCCTGACTACCGGAATATCTATAATCATCTTAGAAGGTCTCTGGACTTTCTTGAAGATTACGAATTCTCTTAAGTGCTCTCACAATTTTCTTGAATTTATTGTAACATCAGCATTGAAATTCTCTGACCGTCCCATTTTTTTAAGTTTTAAAAGTCATCGACACTGCCATTAAAAAGCATAGAAGTGGCCATAAAATGTTCTTACAATGAGGTAATGTTCATTTATCATCCCTTACGTTTCCTATGTTTGCATCGACATTGCTGAAGTTTTCGGAAATTGTCTGAGTTTCTCGGAACTCCTTTACAATTTCAGCAATTTCATTGAAATTAATTGATCTGTCCTGATGTTTTCTGAGCTTCACTAGCGTTCCTGAAAACCATTAAATTTCCCTGAAGTTCTTTGGACTTGTGAAGTTTTCAAAATATTTCTGATGTTTCCTTAAGTTTATTGGAGTTCGCTGGACTTTTCTGAAATTTCCGGGTTTTCAGATTTTAACAGAAGTTAATGAAACTGTCTTTAATTTATCGAAACTTAACGAAAGTCTGGACTTTTCTGAAGTTTCAGAACTTCTAAAATGTTCCTGCAGCTAGTGTGGATCTGCAATAAAAAACTGAAGAAGCTTGCAAGGTGAGGTGAAAGCAAATTCCAGGGAAAGTTGGATGAAACTTAAGGAAGTTAAAACATGAATAAAAACACCCGGAAGTAATATAATGTTTAACAAGCATTTCTCGATTCCCTATGAATTACCGGAAAGAGCCATCGACTATTTCTCGATTGATGGGTAGCCAATCAAAAGGAGGAAATGCAAACATTAGTCGAAAGAGTAAGGCATCTCTAGAGATGATTTTTTTAGAATTTTGAAGGCTCAAAAAATTTGAGGTATTCAAAAAGATACACGTCTCGCACAAAAACTTTCTCCGAAATTCGAGCGCGGGCAGGCAATAATAATTTTGCTTATTTAAAAAAAAATCGGTATAAAATCTTAAAAATCGGTATTCTGAGGAACCTTATCTGTATATCGGTATCTACTTTGGAAATCGGAATAAATACCGATAAATCGGTATATCTGGCAACGCTAGTTCGTCTCCCCAAATACATTCCGACTTAGAAATTATCTTTTGAAGGTTTAATACAAAAATATGCGTTCTGGAAAAACTTGCTTGTTTGCTGCAGTCCATTGCAATAACTGCAATAACATTCCTAGATAACTTTTTAGAAGAGACGTATCTGCTTTTGTAAACAATGCATTTGATCGTTGATTTGGCGTAACTGGTAGCTCGCCCACGCATACTTACACTACCATAGGATAGGGGAAATTTTAGCCTACCTGTTAGTGGTGTTAGTATGCGTGGGCGAGCTACCAGTTACGTCAAATCATGGATCAAATAAATTGTTGTATAAATCATATGCAGAGGATGTAATAAATCCAACCTTACATTGGATGAAAGAGAAATTAGTTTTGCGTGAATTAGCTCATATTATTGCCCAGGTGGCAAAACACCAATTATTCATCACTGCATGACAGCACATTCGTTTGTATTTATCTCACGGGGGCAACAATCACGTATTTCACTTGTCACTTTTTAAATAGACCAATGTAGCATATTCACCATTTTGAGAAAAGCGAAGTTGAAGTTCGACAGATTATTATTTTAAGTGTTTGCAATACTATTTTTAATGTAGTCAGGGAATAATAACGTTGAAAATTCAGTAGAAACGGTAAAATCTCAATTTTACTTTGAATGTCATGCTACAAAATAGAAAAAAAAACACATTGGACGTTTTGACTAGTCAAGTTGTGCATTGGACATTGGACGATTTTTTTCAATAAGTGTTACATTGGACGTTTTGTTCTACATGATACTAGATTTCCTTTCACAGATTCCAGAGTAGAGTACCTAACTTTAGATTGGCCCCGCCTTTAGAAAATGAGCACCAATCATTTTAGGCAGTCCGAATGACCGAAGAAACAATCATGTACCCATCATTTCAAACTGTACATTGGTTAATTTTTGACCTATCATTATCTTAAATAAATGAAAGTAAATTTGGATGGATGTTTTTGTATCACATACAATGAGAGAAGAGCAATGGTTTGCATCGCTTAACTAGATTTGTTTACATTTGATACTTAGGACCTATTGAAAAGTGACGCGAGATTTCGGCGGAGCTCACATCAATGTGATGAATATAGTGGGTGAGGATGACTGCAACAGACTACTTTTTCTAGCATTCAGCACTGCGATGTAAGTGTGAAAGAGTAAGCTGTTTTGTTTTGTCCTACCTCTGTCAGTTTTATCGATGTCAGCAGTGTTTCCAGATATACCGATTTATCGATATTTATACAGATTTCCGAACTAGATACCGATATACAGATAAGATTCATCAGAATACCGATTTTTGAAATTGTATACCGATTTAAACCATTTTTTAAATGATTAAAATTATTATCGCCTTCCCGCGCTCGAATTTCGTGAGAAAATTACTGTGAGAGGCTTGTATTTTTTTGAATAACTCAATTTTTTGAGCCCTCAAAATTCTTCAAAAAATCATCTTTGAAAATGTCACATGCTTAATACTATTTTGACTAATGTTTCCATTTTTTCCCGTTTCCGGTAGCCACCCATGAATCGAGAAATTGCCGATGGATCTTTCCGGTTATTCCTAGAGAATCGCGAAATACTTTTTAAACATTATTTAACTTCCTAAAGTTTTTGTTCATTTTTTACTTTCTGAATTTTCTTCCAACTTACACCATAACTTATTTCTCGATTCCTCCCGAAAACTTATTTCAACTTCCCTTGAAAGCTTCTTCAGCCAACGCTCGAATGATTCTTCCATCTTCTCTCACCAGTTTTTTTTTTTTCAACTTCCCCTGAACTTCAGGGATGTTTCCAGATGTTTATTGCGGATTCAAACTAGCTGCAGAAACTTTCAAAAAAGTCTAGACTTTTGAGTAAGTTCCGATAAATTAAAGATAGTTTCATTAACTTCTGTTCAAATTCCAAAACCCGAAAATTTCAGGTAAGTCCAGCAAACTCCAGTGAACGTACGAAAACATCAGAAATATTTTAGAAACTTCACAAGTTCAAAGAACTTCAGGGAAATTTAATGGTTTTCAGGAAAGTTTCATTCGTTTCAGAGAATTGAGAGAACTTTAGGGAAGCTCCGTGAACATCAGGACAGATCAATTAATTTCAAGGAAATGCTGATATTTTAAAGGTTTTCCGAAAAACTCAGGCAATGTTCCACAAATTTTGGAAACGTAAAGGAAGTTACATGCACATTAGAACATTGTGGGAAATCCAGTGCTTTTAATGGCAGTTCCAATAATTCAAATTTTAAAAATTGGGAAGATCAGAGATCTTCAATGCTAATGATACAATATTCAAGAAAATTTTGAGAGCACTTAAGACATTTCGTAATCTTCAATAACGTCCAGATACCTTCAAAGATGATTATAGATACTCAGGTAGCCTCATTATAATCAGGGAAGTTTATCCAATTTCTTGGAGGATGATCAGAGAACTCTAAAACAGCCCAATTAAAAACTTCAAGAAAATTACAAAAACTTTTAATGAATTCTGTGGAATTATGGAATATTCCTTAAATTTCAGGAGCATTGCGGGGACTTCAGGGATGTTTTATGAATATCAGAAAAATTTGCTGGATCATTAGAATATCCCCCAAATACCTTTCTTCCGGAATTATATCCTTGTTTCTTTCAACTGTTCCGTAGGCGCCCTGGCTTCCAAATATCTCCAGAAGTTTCTTTCAATCTACCTTAGGAAGTGTCTGCCAGCGTCTCCAGGAAATTTCTTCCGTTTTCTTCTGGAAGTGTGTCCATAAGCCATAGGTTTTCGAATTTTATTGGAAGGTTTTCACGAACTTCTGGAATTTACTTCTATTTTCCGAAACTTTTCTGGCTTCCTTTGGATGTGACATCCGATTTTTTTCCGATGGTTTCTTTGAATAATCACTAGACGCACAGACAAACAGACGTAACTCTTTGAAAAAGTTTTCTTGAAAACATAGTATCTCAAAACATAGGACCTCAGTAGCGACATCTTTCAGGCTTCTCGCGGAAAACAAGCTTGCTCGCTAACTCGCAAAAAATATTGCATAAAAGTTCTATAGAATGTATAGAAACGTCAAAGTGATCCGATGCCAGTGCTGCGGCGAGTAGTTCGCGGAACTGATAATATTCAAATCAACCGTTAAATGCGTGAACGAAGATACACAATGAAGAGTTACGTCTGTTTGTCTGTGCTAGAAGTTTCTCGATTCTTGTCTTAATAGTTTCCGGATGTTTCTTAGAATTTTCCTCAAATTTCGTCCTGAATAGCTATATTTTTCTTTCTCTGCATGTTTCTTCAGAAGTTAATTCGAACATTCCGCGGAGTTTTCTTTCAGAATTTTCCGATCACAGTCCAAAAGTTGAAATTTTAGCTTTCAAAAACAGCTAAAATATAAAATAAATTAAAATAGTAAATACCGATAAATACCGATATTTCAAAACCTTTGATACCGATAAACTTTAAAACAATCTGGCCACGCTGGTTGTCAGTCCCCCTAATTTATCTCAATCACTCTCGTATACATCCTACCAACTTGGATCACGCATGAGTAGTAGTAAAAGTCAACATTTCGTATGGAAATGTGTTGTTTTGTTGTTGATAAATCAAAGTTTTCAAAAAGTAATGAACAGGAAATGTGTCGTGCAATTCTTTGTTTGACCCGAAATTTTAATTTCACTCCCACTGGAAAAGCGCCATCTGTGCAATATAATACTTTGGATCATGTCCTATTGGATTTCGCAGGTCCGGAATGTTCCAAACCCGAGCAGTCGTGCGGCTCGAACCGCATCCATGGCAGCGTAAATTGCACTCAGTTCCACTAGGCTGCGCTTCAGCTGCGAGTGCAGCAACTCATGTACCCTTTGCATAATTTGATCGACATCGAGGTGACCACGTGACACAGTTTCCCTAAAGGGGCTCAACAACAATCAACGTTCCGTGAGTCGGCAAGAGAGGGGAACGGCGGGGCGTATAAGTCCTTCAACATACATTAGCACCGTGCGCTCCCATGGAATCAACCGAAGGATTCTGTCGGATCACTATTGTAAGGGGTAGAACATTGCGCGGAATGTGCTGACCAATGAAGGGGCCCAGTAGCAGTTGTCAACTCAACCATTGTCGTCGGTAGAATCATGACTTGACGGTTCTACTGTTCTTAAGCCCTTTCGGAAATCACCGGTCGTGCGCTGAGTGTAGTGATGTCCTTCGGGCGATACGATAGACGGCTGTCGGAGCCGAAAGGGCGGCCGGAGAAGGCAATTTTCCAACCAAGCAAGTGACCGTCTCTAATTGGTGTCGGTCCCTCGATTGTAGCTAATGATTGTTGCCCCCGAATAGAAAATTAATTAAAAATCATGCTGATGGCGCTCGATGCCTGCCTGCCTGACGCTTTGGCTACCGGGTCCGATTCGTGCTAAAGCAATTTATTTATTTATCACTCGATGATTGATTGATAGGTTTTCGCCTCGCGAGCTGCTTGGTTTGACGTGGTTCCAACCACTCTGTGAATGGGAGTGCCGCACCAGAAGAGCCAAGATTCACACACAAAACCCGAGATTGATGGTCAACCTGGTTCTGCTGCTGCTGCCGCCGCCAGTAGTCGTTGTAATTGCAATCGATGGGGTTCTCAAGTGCGCACTTCCAGAGGCTCTCTATCGTCGTTGTCGTTTTCGAAAGAGCTGCAGCAGCACCAGAGAGATAGTAATTAGCTCAATGTCAATTGCAGCCATTAGCCGGCCTGATGATCAGAGCAGCAGCCGTGCTGGATGTAGTAGAGGATGGTACCAATCGATCGATCGGATTCGCTCTCTTGAGAGTGCTAAGGATTTTAATTATTGGCCAGAAGCATCGAGCAAGTGGACGTTTGATCTACTGCAATGCTTCACGGAGGCCGCTGGTGGTGGTGGTGGTGGTGGTGGTGCAATGGCTACTGCACTTGGTCGGGTAATTGCTGAACCGGGAGATGGGGAAATGGCTTTTCTGCTTAATCCTTGTAATTTACGGTCTCGGTCCGTCCATCTTGTGGCGTTCGGGCGAGAAAGGGATGAAGGATAGTTGGCATTTTGGTTGATTGGATCGTAATCAGAGATTTTATCCACAAGGCGATGAAAAGTAATTGGGGTGAATTGGAAACCCGGTGCTGGCGGTTTGCGTCCCATGGGATTAGTGCAATGGGCCATCCTTGCCGAGGCTGAGACTGATAAAATGGGTTCTGCTCGAGCTCGGTTGTTTAGGAAAATTCCCACCTTTTGCACCTTAAGCTTCTGATAGATGAGAATTTTTGGCTCTAGTGGAGCCAACGCAGAGGATTATGTGATTTTCAGTAGGCTTTTTTTCAACATCTGAACATGATCCTATTGAGAAATTTAATGATACTGGGGAAATGGCTCTACTGTTGGCCTTTGGATGAAGTCATCATATCGAGAAGACTGGCAACTTTGCCAAAGTTCAAGTTCAGTAAATACAGTAGCACTGTGCTTGAGAAGACGTGTAATGCATAGAAAATTGAGCAAATTCGCAAACTTATCTCCTGAGGTTGGATTTTTTGTTATAAAATTCGTTCTGAGTATTTACTTTTGAGCAGTAGATGACGCCTGTCTTATAGTAATCGTATGACCATAGGCCCAATATTAGGGACACTAAAGCTGACATGCAAAATTTGACCTCAATATGACTTGATTCGACCTTTTTCACTTTCTAAAATCTTCCAAAGTACATGAAATTGCGAAAATCAAAAAAAATAAAAAAATCGTTGCCATATGGCTTAAAAAAAGTTCTGTGAAAAATTTTCTGGGACTGGATGATTCACTTATTTCTCATAAGGGTGGCCCAAAAATCATAATACATTATTTGAAGCTACATCAGGGTTGTTCATATTATTTTCATTGGGTTGGTCCTTTCAGCACTAAAAGACAAAATAAAAGCAGAAACATAAATCGTAGAGTAAATCCAAAAATTGTACAGTTAAATCATAGGGTAAACATAAGCAATCAACATTTTGTAGAGAGTATTTTTTTGAATTTTGATGGTCAATTTTTCTCCATACGCTCATTGGCACCTTAACATGTATTGAAGAACTTGGTTGTATGAAGATTCTAAAGACCATGATTTAGACTTGTAGAATGCTTTAAAACTTCAATAAAACAAAAAAAAATAATAATACAATAATGCTTTAAAACTTTTTAAAGCATTATTGATTTTTTTTTTGTTTTATTGAAGTTTTAAAGCATTCTACAAGTCTAAATCATGGTCTATAGAATCCTCATACAACCAAAATTGTTATTAGGGGGATGATGTTTGTCGCGTATCCTAATACCCAACAATAATGGTGTCAAGCTTGAAAGAAATCAATCGCCATTTGAATTTGAACTTCTGTAACGTGCAGGTGGAAAAATAACAACCACATTAAATCCTGCGCAGATACAAGTGGCCTCGTGAAATGCCCTCCGCCGCACCCTTCCGATATCACTTCTCACTTTCAGCCCCAAAGCTAGCAGAGCTCACAATATGAGTAGGTAGACATCAAGACCTGCTGGACAAGTTCTCCGCCGGACTCTGGTAGCCTTCGTCCATGTAAAGCTACCGATAGGGGCGCGTAGGTGTCGTGTGACGCCCACCCAGACGCACCCGCCGTGGTTATCGTCGTCGTCGTCGCCATCGCCATACACTTGGATTGTTCGACGACAGCATCAAGGAAATTTATGTACCATTCTATGGCAAAATAAATAAATAATCAACAGTTCTCACTCCCCGGGCACTTTTTTTTTTGGTCTGTCATGCTCAAGCAACTACTTCCGTCTGTGGCTAACCAGCCGGACCCCGAAAATGTCGCCTCATTATTCATTCATCATATTAAAAAAGATTAGCAGCCGGAGATAGCGGGGGAATTCAAATTTTCAGGGCGTGGTCAGCTTCAGAGATGCACTTCCTGTTTGCCCTGGCGAGAACTGACCCCTTTCAACACGGTTCCGTTGAAGAACTCAGCAGCTCAGGGGGCTCCGATGCAGCCACATTTGCATTGCCCGGAGAATTTTTAAATCAACGAAAGGATTTTTTTTTTTCGCTGCATTTCTGCTTCGATTATTTATAGTGCAATAGCAGCAGAAACGGGGTAGCGATTCCATTTTCTGCTGGCTCATTTGCACATCATGAATAATCATAATCTGCTCGCACTTGGTGCTTGCGATTGGAACCTGTTGGCTACGTAGTCGTCGTCGTCGTCGTCGTCCCTCGGGAAGAAGTCTGGGTGGAAGCGGGAGCTTGATGGCTGACTCGTAAAAGTCCTCTTCTGCTGCTGCTGCTGCTGCTTCGAAGCTGATATGTGAGAGTGTGTGTGTGTCTGTCTGCGAACGCGCCCCAATCATTCGAGTAGAACGTGATGAATGAATAAATTTGAACCTCCCGGAGGCAGCTTCCATCAAACAGAACGGGTGACCGCCTACGTGACGCTGCTGGATAAGGTCGACGTGGATCGTCTTCCGCGTAGGTACCTTCATGTGTAGCGTCGAAATTTTATTAAAGTGCCATTTCGGGAACCGTACGTTAAATATTAATTGAAAATGATCCCCTTGATCGAGCTGGAAAAAAAATCGGAAAGGGTCAGCGTGCCATAAATTGTTTATGATTGTTAATTTCTACAGAACAAATGGACCAGCGGTCATCCAAATTCATCCGTGAGGCGAGAAAACTGGTTCCCTGAAGTAGCAGCAGCAGCAGCAGCAGTGTGCCATATATGGACCGTAGAAGGACACGCCGCCTGTACTTCCTCGTTCTGAGACAAGTCGTGCCTGGCGTCGTCGTCGTCGTCGTCACACAGGGAAATCGCAGTGCGAATGCCTAATGAACCGTAATCGGAGACGCGACCGTTGCATTTTTATGCACCAGCAACGGCAGCAGTGCGTGTATCTGTCTCGTCGAGTGAGAGGGGGGGCGGAGGAGCTGGGGGTAGGCATAAGCTGATCAGCAATTCGATGCAGCTGCAAAATGACACTAATGAGCGCGGTCTCGTCACGCTTTGCTGAGGTGATGATCGATTGGACAGTTATTGGAAGTGTCGTTGGAGGCGGTGGCTGCGGCTGTGACCGAGGCAGCGGCAGTATCTCCAAGTTATGTGGTTAGCCGTCGTCGTAGCTTCGGATTCGGGCTTTATGATGCGTCACGACGATGATGATGATGATGATGATGATGATGGTCTGCGAGTAGAAAACAAATCGTGAAGGAGTGCGAATAATGGGGCTGGATGGGAGATGATTTGAGGTCAAGCTAAGATGGGATTGCATGACGGGTGGATGAATTGCAAAACAAATCGAGAAAATGGGATGCATCTGCGATCAACGTTGTTTGTGCACCAACAGCAAACAGAAGCTCTCAAACCACTTTGAGAATTGGATTAACTCGAGCGCTACCTACATTGAAGAAAGGTATTGTAAGCCCATTTTGCCTGATTCTACCCATAATTCGTTACTCAAGGGAATTGATCATTATCCATCATTTCATTGAATAAAGAACTATGCAAAGATTGAGGTTAAGTGTTCTGTTTCATGTAGCCTACACTATCCGATAATTAATCCAATCGATTCGTAAAACTCATAAAAGGATATACTTTCTTACAGAGATTTCATAACTTGTTGTTCTCTGATCTTTGTTGAAGTCCCCGCATTTTATTTTAAGTTCTTGAATTTGCCATTACAACACGGAACTTCCCCTAAAATGTTCTCACATTTCCTTATGTTCATGTAACTTCCATAACGTTTCCAAAATGGTCATGAACCTTTCGGAACTTTGCAGATACTTTCCTGTAAAGTTCCAGCAATTTTAATAAAATCAATTGAGCTGCCCTAAGGTTCTCCAATCTGTTCTGATTTTCTCGGAGCTTCCCTGAAGTTCTCTAAGATCTCCTGATGTTATTGGTTCACCTTCTTCTAGGCTTTTAACGCTTCTGTAGCGACCGTTTTGCCGACTCTCAACTTAGTGTTCTAAACGCACTTCCACAGTTATTAATTGAGAGATTTCTATGCCCACCAATGCATGACTTTGTATATTGTGTGGTAATCACAATGATAATCTATGACCAGGGGAGCTGAAAAACTTCCAACCTGAAATATTACCTCAACCAGTGTGGGAATCGAGCCTCGATTCTTTGTAATACCTTGCCTATGCTGACTAGACCAGCGTTTCTCAATCTATGGGTCACGAGCTACCCATAAGTAGGTCGCAGTTTTTTTTTTATTGTATGGAATCAAACCTGAGTTCAAATTTACACCTATCGGCTTAATTAAGAATTAACAAAGTATCTTGAAAAGTTGAAAAAAAAACTTAATCTTTATTTATTATATATTGGCATTAAAAGTGCAAGTTTACCGTATTGCTGGGCTTTGTGCTTTTTGAGGTGACATATTTTGTTTTTAAACCAGATGGTGGAATGAAATTTAACTCCGCTTTACGTGATTCAAATTTGTTTGAGCTATTCAATGTCAAATTTTAGTTTGTTTCTCGAATTACCGACTCGATAGCGCTTTCCCAAGCAAAATTTGACTTCGCTTCTCGTAATCCAAATCCTGCGCTATTCCAAGTAAAATGTGACTTCGCTACTCGTAGTCCAAATTCGATTGCAATGTTCCAAGTAAAATTTGATTTCGCTTCTGATAACCCAAATTAGTTTTCAATTTTCCAAGGAAAATTTTACATAGCTTCTCGTAATCCAAATTCGTTTTCGCTTTTCCTGATGAAAATATAAACCAATTTTGTTTGTGATTTGATTCTAAGTAGTCGTCGGCTACCCGCGACTACCCACAAACACGGCACTGTCAGATGCTGGCTTTTTAGGCTTTCTAGAGTGATTCAATGCTATTTGTTAGCATTTTCAAGACATTTTTTGGGTCATTTTGATGGATCTATTCCTTTTTGACATTGATAAACTTTTAACGTTTTAGGACTAATCTGTCGATTGTAAGTAATTTTTTGCGCTTTAAGAGTCATTCTGGCGATTCTAGAACCCTCGATTTTCACGGAACTTAACTAAAACTGTATTGGTGGGCCGCGAGATTATGGAATTTCTCAAAGTGGGTCGCAATCAACGTAAGTTTGAGAACCACTGGAATAGGTTATCTGAGTTCTTGGTACTGTACTGAAATAAACAAAAATAATTATATGCACTATTGTGAAGTTTCCGTCAAATTTCTAATATTTACTTAAGCTATTTGGAGTTTTTCAGAAATTCTCGAAACTTCTTGTGAAATTTTACTGACATTAATGGAACGGTTTTGAATTTATCGGTAGTTACCCTTACAGATCTCTAAACTTACCAGCAGGAAAGGATCGCTCTTTTGTGACTAGTTCATTACTTTGATTACATTCATTACAATTGAATTTTCATTTAACCCATCTTATAGATATAGATAGCTAAGTGCTATTAATATCTCTATCCAAATTCATAATTTCCGGACTGCAGACCCACACTCTGAAGGTGCATTTAAGAGAGCTTCTGTGAAATATTATCAACAATGTGTTCGAAGGGTCATCAAAACAGAGTTGCTCCTCACTAACATTGTTGTTTATTAATTTATTTGATAAGGCTCAATCGAATTCACTTAACAGAACCGAGTACAACACAATAAACACTTTATCTTCCGCTATCCAATAAGCCTCCTGCATCAGAACGAGAGCCACTTCAAGTGGTTTCATTGTATGGAAGTATCGCCAACAGGGAGCAGAGCACTTCCATTGCAGCAATGGACGCAAAACGTGGTCAGCACTCACACATTCATCACGAAACGGTTGCTTTCCACAGTCGACGACGCATCGACCGAAAAAACTGCTGATGAAGAACAATGAGGAGGGCCACACAATGGTTGCTGCCGAGTAAACAGACGATCGCGTGACACACATCGAGAGTGGCCTGCTTCTGTCGACAGCCGAGTGAACACTGCTCACTAACATTGTTGTAGCTGATGGCATATTCCGAGTAAAATCGCAACCACCTTGACAAAATATGCCAAAAAACAGGCTCCATCTGCTGCTATTGTCAAATAGAAGGGGAAAATCAGGGGATATATTGAAACATGAATTTCGGCGTCAATATTTGCATCAATATGATTGTCAATACTTTTGAGTATTGACAATATTTTTGCCCGTGTGGTGCTTGCTAAGGCTGTTAGGTTTAAAGATTTGTGAGAGAGAGAATCCTCTCAACATAATGCAAAACTCGGCTAACTTCAGGCTTGCGATTGCTCTATCAAAACCTGGCCGTTAGAGATTAGTTCAAATATTACAGTCGTATTTAGACTAATTATAATTGTCTAATTAAAAAGTGTTTATATTAATTGAATCCCAACCATGTCCCCAGTATGCAGTAAATCCATTCATCTAACTCCATCCCTTTCTCTGTTTCTTCTCCCTTCGCAGACGAAAAAGCACAGCCCCGGTCACATCAAACGTCCGATGAACCCGTTCATGGTGTGGAGCCAGATCGAGCGGCGCAAGATCTGCGAGGTCACCCCGGACATGCACAATGCCGTCATCAGCAAGAACCTGGGCGCCCGCTGGAAGAACCTCGCCGACTCCGAACGGCAGCCCTTCATCGATGAGGCGGAACGGCTCCGGAAGCTGCACACCCAAGAGTACCCCAACTACAAATACCGTCCAAAGAAGAAACAGGTCAAGGGAACGGCCGCCAACAGTAAGAGCAACAACAACAACAGCAACAGCAGTAGCAGCAGTAGTAGCAACGGTTCTTCGTCAGCATCGTCCTCGCCTGCATCGTCCACATCATCGCGAGATAGCTGCGGCAGCTCGACGTCCTCCTCGTCCTCCTCGTCGTCATCGTCCGGCAAGTCCAGACCGACCCGGCGAAGCAACGGTAAGGTCAGCAAGAACGACAGCAATAACAACAACAACAGCAGTAGTGGTGGCAACTTGAAGTCCAAAAAGGCGCTGATCCGGGCGGGGATGACCGATAACTTGGACGAGATGTATTTCAGTCCACCGGTGCCGCCAAAACATTTGTCACCAAACTCACCGGAAGGAGCATTTTACGACGATCGGTCTATGATCTCACCGGTGCCGACCTTCCCGAACGGAATGAACCAGGAAACGGAAAATAATCTTTTTGTATCGAGTTTGGAGGATTTTTCGACGGACGAGTGCAGCCGGGGATTCGGAACGCAGGGTTTGTTCGATACGGACGAGGATAACAAGACGATGATTTTGAACAACAACGTGGACTCGAAGGGGTATATGTATACGAATGGGACGATGGACGCAATGGACCAGAACGGATTGGTGAACGGGGGAAGTCAAATGAATGTTGACATTAAGCGGGAAACGTATTATGAGGAGGACGATAGGTTTCCGATCGACGATCCATGTCTTACCATGAATATGAGGGACGAGAATCCTTACGGTGGCAGTCATAGCGAACAGGTTACCAGTCCAAGCCCAGTGAGCGTAAGCTCGATGAATGACGTTGCCACGTATGTGAATGGCATGTTTACGATCACCCCACCGAGCAGCGGAGCCAACGGTAACCCCACCCTAGCAAGCTTTAGTGAACTCTCCAGTAGTTGTCAGTCACACACGTTGCTACTGTCCTCGCTCGATTTAACCCTCAACGGCCTGAACTCGCTCAACTCGGTTAATCCGCTTTCCGACAGCCGCCTAATGCAGCAATCCCACCCGCTCAATAACATTTCGTCCAACTGCCAATCTTCGTCGACGCAGGCCGCTCTGATAGCGAGTAGCTGCGCCAACTCCAGCATCAACAGCATCACGACGACGTCCAACTGCACCGGGATGGTTCTGAGCCATTGTGGCACCAACGGACTCATCAGCAGTCCGGCGATCGCCCTCAGTCAGCAGTCGCACATCAGCAACCACCAGATGGTGCAGATGAATTTCGACATGGTTCCCGAGGATCTGAACGACATCCGGTTTGACGGTCTGGAAACGGCTTCGTCGTCCAGCGGATCGCACCTGGAGTTCACCACGGCCGACGTATCGCAGCTGCTGGACCTCAACATGCAGTACAACCTGAACTAGAAAGAGAGAGCGAGAGAGAGAGAGAGAGAGAGAGAGAGAGAGAGAGTCGGAGCGAGAGCATCTGCGACGGATGAAGAGAGAAAGAGAAAGGAACATCGATTTGAGAAAACCAAAAAATTAAGTGCTTTATTGTGAGAGAGAGAGAGAGAGATAGAGCGCGTGAAAAAAGCGAGAGTGAGAGAGATATAGCGAGTGGTAGCGAGAGGATGTTTGTTTTAATCGTAAGAGAAAAAAAATAACGAGAGTAAGTTTTAAAGTGGGAGATAAATCGGAAAACAAATTAAAAAGTGTTGTGATGAAGGAAGAAAGGAAACTTTTTATTTTCATTTCTGATGGAAGTTGAAGTAGGAAAACAGGGAAACACCAATGCGGCTTTTAATTAATTGAGAAGTTAGGCGTGGAAAATGAATACGAAGGAAAGGAGAAGAAATGGAAGGAGCTTTCTGTCAGGACAACAAAAAGGCGAGTAAATTGAAATTGGAAATATTTGGTTCTCGCAAAACAACAAAAAAACAAACAAAAAATCTGCGGTCAAGTTTCCGAAGGACACCCGCGATGGAGAACGGAAAAAAAATGTCCCGAAAAGTTTAGCAAGTCACCACTTTCCCGCTTTTAATTGATGACTGCAATGAAATTGGTTTCCTCTTCTTCCGGTCCGTCGTTGGGTGTTTTTTTTTCGGAAAAGTTTTCGATCCTTTTCCCGGGATGCGGTCAATGGACCACCGTTTGGGTTGAGAAACAGGGTGAAGATAATGTTTTCGGGTAAGGTCATTGTCCCTAATGTCGGCCTAAGTGTCTGTAATATTTCGAAGGAATGTATTGTTTGATTATGTTTCACTAGCATCGAAAAATATCCATATGACGAATTGCCCCAATCTTCAGATCCGTGCACAACAATAGAGCCATTTCCCCTATTTCCCATTTAGTCATTACAGTAATAGCCTCTTTGCTGGCGGGGAGAGCTTCAAGATATTCCTTGTTGATATTCCTTCGAAGTTGTGTAATTTCGTAACGCAATTTGAGATCGGAGCATTTCAAGTCTGTCCGAATTGCTCTCGAAAACATTATCCAGCCCAGGGAAATGATTGCTTAAGCAAAACATACAAACCAGAGCGCCTAAAAGTTTTTTCTTCCGGGAGGAAATTGATCAACTGTTATTAAAATTTTCCTCAGTGAACCTTGAGGAATGCTGTTGTTTTTCAATTTCAACCCGGAGAGGGATGGTGGAAATAAAATCGGGCACATTGCAGAACCCCGAACGAATCAAACGATTCACATCTGCTGGCAATAAAGCGGAATCAATGACGTGGAAAAAAGTTCCGACGAGTTCGTCAGAAGTCCAGAAGTCGTCGCTCAACGATGCCTCCCCGTTCTTCTTTTTTGACTGAATGATGAAAAGACCGAATTATGATTATTGAATGATTTTCTGTTTTCTCCTATTCGTTCGCTCTCGCACTCACTCACTCCAAATCAAATCGAGTCGACCCGCCTGTTGCCGGAGTCTGCGGAAACGGTTGATTTATATTTCGCTGCATAAATCATGAATCATAATCTTATTATACAGAAAGTTTAAACCACTTCGGCTCGCAGCTCGAATTTGAAGGGGGTTTGCAAGCGAATCCTTCTTGTTCTGATTTTGAGTGCGATGGTAGCGATGGAAGACGCAAAGACATACGCGGAACTATGCCCTTGCCATTACCGACTATCACTTTCTGGATGCAGTTCAGCTTGACTTGGGTGAACTTTGGCATCGTTCCGTGCTGAGCATAGTCTTGATTCCAGCCCTGCAGCAAAGAATGCAATAAGGATCAAGCTCTTCAACTGCTGGTTGGAGTCTGATTGCTCATTTGCTTGCTAAAAAAACTTATAACGAGTATGCTTTCGTCTACTTTTATACGGATGAAGATTTGTAAGTTGGGAATGCTCAAGGAACAGGAAGAATTTTCCATGGGGTGGTGCTTGGATTTCAACTGAATTCTAACGGGGTACATACTTGCCTTCCCCGAGAAGTCCTGAATTCAACTAGCAGTGATCGAAACTAATTATCAAAACTAAGCTTGTAACATTTCCCAGCAGTAGGCAGAGAAAATAAATGCCCTGCAGGCAGAGATGTTTTTATTTGACGAGGCTTTAACATTGCTCAAATTAAATTGAATCATATTCCAACCTCATTCAATCCATTCTCATCATTGCGGTGACTTCCAATGATGTTAGTTTCCCATGAAAGCTTTCGTACTATATTGATTGAAATATTTCAGCAACTACCACCAGCTATGTCAGATTGTTTCCAAGCTTTTCGGCATTTTTGAAGACGAAAAACACAATATTTTGGACTAAAAACGGCAAATTTACTCTCCAGGATCAATTAGAAGAAATTTTCGGGGAATGTTTGAATTATCTTCTGAAGGAAACCGAACAAATATCCAAAGAACGAATAAAGAAACTCTTCTGGAGGAAGTTTGAGGAAAGTTCTGATCACTGGGACAACTGGTAGAATTCCAAGACAAATGTTGAGAAGCTTGTGCCGAAAATTTAAAACAACTTTCGGAAAAACTCGGATGACACATCCAGAGGCAGCCGGAAAACTTACGGAAATCGGAAGTGAATTCCAGGAGTAGCCATTTCCAGGGGAAGCCAAAGGAAGCTCGGAAGAACCTTTCAATAGAATTGAAAAAAAAAACTGCAGAACGGCTTATGGAGAAACATCCAGAGGAAGAGAAAAGAAACTTCTGCGAGAATTCGATGGACACATCCGGTAGAAGTTAAATTGAACTTTCTGGAGAAGCTGGAAGAAAATTCCTAACCTATATTGGAAGAAACTTCTGCAGAAAGTTGGAAGCCATAGGGCTTACGGAACAGTCGAAAGGAACTTCAAGGAGAAGTTGGGGAAAAATTCCGGAGAATTTTTGGGGGATGTTACCATAATATTTCCTGAAGTCCTTTACATGTTCCAATGATCCAGCATTTTTTCTGATATTCAGGAAACATTCCTCAAGACCTCGCAATGGCCCTGAAGTTATCGGAACATTCCTAAAATGCACTTGTGAATATCCCATAATTTCTCAGAGCTCCTTGGAAGTTCATGCTATTTTCCTGAAGATAATACAATTTATTGAAACAAATGGAACATATAGATACATCCGGTAGAAGTTAAATTGAACTTCCTGGTGAAGATGGAATATACTTCATGGAGATGTTGGGGGGGAAATCCGGCGAAATAGATTTCTGGGGGATGTTAGCACAATATTCCCTGAACTTCCATACATGTTCCAATGATCCAGCATTTTTTTCTGATATTAAAAAAACATCCCTTATGAATTCTTGAAAGTTCATGCTATTTTCCTAATTTTCTTGAAATTAATGAAACATCAGCGTTGAAGTTCTCAGAACTTCCCGCATTTTTTTTATTATAGAAGTTTTGGAAGCTGCTATCAAATAGCAAGGAACTTTCCTTAAAATGTTCTCATTTTTTTAAAGTTTTTGTTTCCAAAAATTTAATGAACCTCCCGGATTTTTTTGGGGGTTTTAAGAAATTCCGCGAGTTTTTCGGAACTCCTCTAAAATATCAGCAGTTCTCTCAATTCTCCTGAAACAAATGGCACTGTCAAGCCTTTAAATTTTCCTCAAATTCTGTGGACTTGTGAAGTTTCCAAAATATTTCTGATATTTTCTAAGTTCACTGCAGTTCTCTGGACTTTCCTAAATTTCCCGGCTTCTCGCATTTCAACAGAAGTTAATGAAACTGGCTTTGATTTATCGGAACTAACCCAAAAGCCTAGACTTTTCTGAAGTTGCAGAACTTTTTAAAAGTTTCTGCAGATGTCCTAAAGCTAGTGAATTTACTGGTGGAAATTCTGGAATCATTCCTGAAATTCCACGGAAGTTGAAAAAAAAACTGAAGCTTCCAAGGGAAGACATTTACATGGGTAAAATTGGAAGAAACTCCCAAGGAAAGGTTGAATAAACTTCAGGAAGTTAAACATTTGATCATTTGGACCCACCCAGAACTTACCAGGATGAGTAATCGGCTGGTTGTTGATTCTTTCGTGGCCGAAAGTCGATTATTTCGTAGTCGAAAGACATTGTTGTTGCTAATGGGGATGCCAAGGATGCCTCGCCCTCTCCAGAATGATCCAGGATCCCTCCAGATTTTTTCGGAGATTCTAATGCCGACAATTTAAATTACATAAATCTTCAAAAATTCTGGAGGTGGCTTTGATCATTCTGGAGGGGGCCAGGCACCCAAGGCCATGTCGAAAGAGTGTCAAGCATAAGATAAATAATTTTTGGAGCAACAACAATTTTTAGATATTCAAAAAGATACAAGTCTTTTACAATAGTTTCCTCTGACAGTGGGCAGGCAATACTTATGTTTTATATTGAATTTTTTTTAGCGTTAATCGGATAAAATCTCAAAAAATTGTTTTCTGATAAACGTTATCGGTTTATCGGTATCAAGTTCGAAAATTGCTGGCAATGCTGACTGTCACGGAATGAAATGCAAATTGGCTTCTTAAAGATGCGTGATTTGCAGAGAATATGATTTATACTTATCTACACGCTAAGATCAGATAAGCCATATAAAGATTAATTTTACTCTGAATTGACAGTATGGTTGAATGGCAAATGGCAAATGGCTCCGATTTGGAAATTTGCCATGGCCGTGACAGAGACGACAGGAAGAGTTTTTTGTAGCCGAGTTATTTACGAAAGCGAGAGTTGATGAAGAGAATCTAGGAGAAATGGATGTAATGTCGGCCTAAATGCCTTTAATTTGGGCCCATACATAAATTTGACAGCAATCGACTAAATTTTCAATAGCGACCAAAAATATCCATTAGTACCGTCCCAATGACGCGTTCATCTGATAAATAGCAAATGTTTAACGATGGGCCCAAGCTTGGATCCATAGGCCAACATTAGAGCCATTTCCCTTGCATGAAAAGTGACGCGAGATTGGTTCAAAAGATCGTTCTTCCTTCCCGCAGTGAGCTACGTTTTAGTTGGACTCCCGTTAGTTGGGCTGTTGCCCACCTAAATCGAAGTCCAACGTCATTTCTGGTAGGGCTGATTCCTTTGTGAGGGGATCATGAATCTACAATTAGGATAGTTGCTAAACGATTTTGACGATGGTGTATCCCTCAACCAATTTTCAGCTCTAACAGGTCAGCACAACTAACGAAAGTCTTTCACTAAGTGGACGATGGGTTTAGTCCAACGAGTGAAACTACCTTATGGTGTCGTTAATTTGCATGTGTGGGCCTTTATTCGCGAGAAATAGACAATGACTTTTTAAAATGTATTTTCCTCTGATTTCCACTATCTAGCTGCTTTCATATTTTAGCATGATAGATGAATGGTTAATTGTTTTCTCTATACCTGATTTGTCTCATTCATAGTAGTGTGCGCAAAGGAGAAGTCAAATACTCTATATCCGATTCAAAATAAAATTTCCAGTGGTGCCAGATTTGAAGAACTTTTAGAAGAGTCATCAGATATTCGATTTGAATAAATCCTGATTCTACTTAATCAAAATTTAAAAAAAGCATACAACGACATTACAAACACGAAGCCACGATCAAGTCCTACTTCTTCCTTTATTGGTATTGGCGCTCCTACATGAGCTTAGATGCCTACTCTAACATAATGTTATTTGAAGCACTTCCAAAGTTGTTAATTTACAGTTTACTCTATGTCCAGGGAAGTCAAATAAATATCCAGACCAAAAGATTTTCTAGACACGATTGGGAATCAAACTCGCCGGCTCCGGTTTAGATATACCGTGCATTATCTGAGGCTCCTATGTAACGACTAATTGATCTCCAAAACCCAACGTAAATCGCAAATGAAAGAGGAAACCAATGTTGATAAACCGATAGTTTAAAAAAAAGTCAACTTGTCCTGCAGTGGGTTGAACCTCCATGGCTTTTCCTTCATGGGATAGATATTCCATTCCAGATCAGATCGCCGATCCCGCTTCAGCTACCATTCCGCAATCAGTTCGCTTGGATTCGGGTTTGCCCCCTCCCATTTGGTTTTCGATTCTCACGTATTTCTTGTGTAAATATTGCAGCATAGATTATCCCATTTTGCAGACATTGAAGATAAAGCATACACAATAATTTAGTTAAAATCTATTTCTTGTAAATCTTATCCAATTGATTTGATCCCACCATGTGCTCTTGTCTAAGTATTTTTTTATACTTTGGTAATTTATCGTTTTCAATTTCTTAAGAAAAAAAAAAACAAAATTTAACAAAAAATATAAACAAAGGATAAAACAAAACACTGTAGATATAACGAATAAGAAGAAAAGCTGAATGTGATTAAAAAGTAATGGAATACAAATTCCGCAACCAGTCGGAAGTTTTCTGCGACATTTAAGAGTAAAGTTGAAGAGGAAAAGAAAAAAAATAAAACAACAAAGAAGGGTGGTCATAATCAACTCATAAGCAAACACACACACATAAAAAGAAAAAAAAATACACACACACACACACACACTCACACATATGCAAGTAACTTTTAGTTGCTATGTGTTAGTACACTTTTTAATAATACTAGGATTTAAGTGAACAGTCTGAGGGAGGAACGAACTGAGAAAGCAGTTGTCATATTTTCTTTTAGTAGGTGTGATGCAAGCGACCGAGCGAGTGAGCGAGAAGGAAATTAAATGCGTAACATAACTATATACATATATTATTGTGGTTATAATAGTTGTGTAGTAGTACTATTTTATCGAAAAACATCAATCAAAAAAAAAATAACCCTATTGAAATAATGCAAGACGTCAGGCGTCAGGGAGGCAGAAAGCAGCAGGAACTCTCTCTCACTCATGAAAAACAAGATAAGCGAGTCAGCGAGCTCAGTGTGGTCTGTAAGGCGTGAGGACAAAGAGAAAAAAAAAAAAGTTGACGGACGCGGGAAATCTAAACTATTGTGATTTGTAGATCTCTCAAATGAACAAAACAAAACAGAAATGATAACTTGGGTTTTTGTCAGCAAACAATATCAGGGAAATGTTTGTTTTCGTTCTCGTTTTTGTAAGAAAATAATCAAAACATGTTTAAGTATGGACTACAATAAAACACTGCAGGCAAAAATGCACAGAAACGATGAGCGGTGGCTCAAAGACGCAACAAGTGGAATCCGGAATGAATACACTGAAATAGTAGCAAAAATAGTTGATAACTGTATCCAATTAATGAGCATCAATTAACGATAAGTGAACCGATCGTATCGCAGGTCGAGAGCAGTGTCAGTAGCAATTTCATAGCTTTTCATCAATTATTTAAGTCAATAGTTGAGAGTAAGTCGAAGTGGCGGATCCATGTAATAAGTGAATGTTATTTTTGTAAAGCAAACTACAACAGCTGGTTTTTTTTTTCACTAAGCATCATTTAAGCGAGAGGACAGTTATTTTCGACAGTGTTTATTTTCTTCAACGATGGAAAAAGCAAAAAATCTCAGGATTAAATTCAAAATACAATTAATAGTAAATAAAACGTGATTGTTAAGCGATTTATTACTCAAATCAAAGTGGTTTATTTTACTACGAATCAGCAAAAAGAAATCATACAAAAAGCAAACAAAACGACTACGAAAAAGTGATTCAAAACATTTTGGGATTTTACACCGAACATAAAAAAGCAACAAAACCCGAGAAATAAAAAAAAAAAATAGTAATCAAACATAGCAGCGAAACATAACGAAACCAACAAAACTACCGAATGCTCGTAAGTTTTATTCAGAGATTTTTTACTGATTTTGCACTAACACAACTAAAATCGATAAAGGAACTTTACTAATCAATTGAGAGAACAATCATAGAATCGAACTACGAAAACAAACAAACTACATAAACGGCAAGGTTCCTCCATGAAGAGATCATCCCCCGCGGCTCTGCACAACGTAAACCACAATAGACATTTTATCCCTTCAGTGATCACACAAACACAAACGCAGTTACGTACTTTGAGGTTGTGAGAGTGAATATTTCCGAGCGAGACTATCAAAAAAAAAAAAGCAGCCCGTGTCTTCCCCCAGCAGAGGCGTTCCCAGTCTGCAAGCATCTTCTCACCGCTTACTACGACGCCACCTGTCACACGTCTGTCAGCCACAGCGTAGAGGTGGTGATGGTGGTAGTGAAACGTCAGATAATCATGATTCCCCTCCGTTTCTCGTTTGATTGACATTTAGTTTAACGCCAAACAGTGATCGAACTGCGATTAAGTTTGACTTGTTGTTAACATCCGTTTTTTGGTAGCTAGGCTAGCTGAAGATAACGATTGAATTGGGAAAACGGCGCATCGAGTGGTAAGTTGTCCGTGTACACAAGCATTGACAAACACACATTCGCAGTGCTGGCCGTTTTTGTTTATTGGTATTGGAAGCAAAAGAGCAAACGTCTTTTTACTCGTGTTTGTGTTGGTGTTAGTAGGAACCTATTGAACTTAATCGTGTAAGGGCCGAGTACACTAAGCATTGAATATTTATCATTATATATCTGCTAGGTAACGACTAATACATATTACAACTACACGCAACACACTGACAAACATACACAAAGTAGTAGCAGCGTCGGTTGACGCAAGCAACCACGCGGAAATTGGTTAATATTGGTGCATAAGAAGAATAGAGCCGTGTTTTTAAGACTGATAGCTGCAGAAAATTATTAGCTAAAACAAAAACAAATGTTAAAATGAACGGAGTTAAACAAAAAACAAAAAAACTTCAACTTTTGGTTGTAACATTATTCGCTAGAGTAGCTGCCTTGGTGTGCGTGACACTTAATGTTTCCCATCGTCCGTTTGTTGACAGTTGTCGACTGACAGCTAGCAACCTTTTTTCTTCTTCTTCGGATTAAAGGAGCCGACAGGAAATCACCCCTCTATAGATCAGTGCACGAAGATTTGCCGCACTCTTCCCTCTCCCGTAAATTTTGACAGTTTTGGGTGGTTTGTTTTGGCTCCCATTCGTTGCCATCTCTTTTACTCACAGACAAAATGATAGGAAGCAAAAAGTGAGGTTAGGGACCGTGCACTGATCTATATGAGCACACTGCTTTGCTGAAAAAAAAAAGATTGTAAAAACATAAATCGTGTATTTTGAAAGCAACATATCTTGCAGACCATAGTGTAAACAAACAACCATCTACCGTTTCACGATGGTCAACCAACAGTTTGCGCTTCTTTTCCAAGCAAGCGATTTTTGATTGTGTTTTGAATTAGACCCGACAATTGTACAAAGTAAACAAACCCTGAATGTCACCAAGCGCCCTCCTTCCGATAACATCAAGTGTGCCCTATTTTGCCGCCCGACCGCTTCATCCCCCGGTAAATGTAAACAATCTTTTTATTTCCTTTATCAAGTACCACAAATCGATCAACCCAAACAAACGCATTTTGATTTGATAGTTTTGTTGAATTGCCGAACGATTGATCTCGTTTTATACTAAAGTTTACACTGTACGTCTACGATTATCATTTGCCCCCGATTTGTCGACTCGATTGATGTGTTCTTTCTTCTATCACAAAACACAAAGAAACACAACACAAAACAAATCAACCTAGAGGAATCAAGCAAAACGAAAATAATTACTAAATATATAAAACAGTAGAGAAACCTAAGTGTGAATTATAACAAGTAACTAATGAAAACATGAAAAACAAAATGTGAAGAAAACAGAAAAAAAAAACAAATAAAATATTCAGGTATCTATGCAGGCTGTGAAATAGTCTATTTTTTATTTTAACATTAATACGAAACAAGATACTTTAACCGTACATTTTAACTAATTTCTTTTGTAAATGTTTTGCTTCTGTAAGGTTTGTCTGTGATTCTCTTCGTCTTGTTTTTTTGGATTGATTTTGTTCGAAGCAAAAGAAGAGGACAAACAACATTTGTTCAAAAATCGTATTGACAAACTGCCAAACTATGCATTTTTTTCCATTAACTAAATGAAATCAAAATTCACATTTTACTGCTTCTTTTCTGGTAAATTCCGTTCCAAAAGAATTCCCTTCGATATCCTTTTTCGACGAAAAAGCATCGAAATAGAATTATCAAATCAACTCACAAACAAACAAACAAACAAACAAACAAACAAACATAGACAAACGCAAACCAATGGAGAATCAAATTTTTAAGTAACGGATAAAAAACTAAACGGAACACAAATAAAACTCCTATTCTTACCCTAGCAATGGCGAAGCAAGACGAAGAAAGAGACAGCTATCTCAACTTTTCCCCCAACTATTACACTAAACAAACAAGAACTACATCCTTGGAATCAACTGCTTTAAGTGTGTAGAGGAACTGTTTCTTTCTATAAATTATATACATTATTAAAGTAAACAAATCGAAAACTTATTAAAAGCTAAACCATTGGAACAAGCGAAACCAGTAGAGCTCTAATACATGGTTAAACTTGGCCATTGCAAGACGAACCGGGAGAGAATGAGAGATGATGTCTTGAACCACGAGAGTAAATGGATAAGGTAAACCACACAAAGTGAACCACAAGAAGCCCAAGAATATTTATTGAGCAAAACAGAAGGAAAAAAACAAACAAATTACTAAATGTCTATTTATATATTTACAATCTTAACGCAAGTCGTACGTTTAAAGAATGGAATGAATCACAAATTATATCGAGCAAGCGTGGAACAGTAAGGGTTAGGTAACTACTGATTTAGCAGCTGGAGCGAGTCAAAGCAAAACAAATCGGAACCGAACAACCAATCACAAGTGGGATTACTTTATTTACATAAACATGATCGCCCGAATCCGAACACTCTATTGTCACGATTGTATCAAAGTCAACACTGGCAGCACTGTTGCACAGTTGTTGCCAACGAACGGTCCAGTTTGACACTGTGTGTCGCCAATCATGCGAAGCGTGCTTTGTGTTTTTTTGAAGACTTGACTGCAGGTTTCAACCAAAACAAAACAAACACAAATAAAAACGGTAGAAAAAAAAAGGAAAAATCAAATTACATTTCACATTGCATACGGCAGTGTTGGCGACACCGGTGCTCCACAGAAGCGAACCGTTTGCAAAAGCGATCCCATTGTTTGTTTGCAACGGATCATGTTGATCACGCACACTCACCAAAAACCACACGCTTGATCTCGCGTTGATTGACTGATTGACGGGACGAGACGAGTGTTTTGTAGGTGTGTGCGTTTTGTTGTTTTGATATTTGACCAAAACCAAACAAAAGAAAACGAAAAATAACACAGCCAACTACGCTTGACACCAGCTGTCAGACAACTGTAATGGCGGGACTATCCTATGTAGAAATAGGCAAACCACAGCTACTAACGAGGAAACTGAAGATACCCATTTGTAATATTATGTACATTTTTGACCATAACCAATAGGGAGTTTTGTACATTTCATTGTAAATATTATGATTATGGATTGTATTGTAAAGCAGTAATATTAGGCGACAAGCAAATGTGGAGTTAAGGACCGTAACAATGGAAGATATGCTCGAGAGCGGTTTGTGAGCAAAGTCAGAAGAGTTAAGCGAAACATCGATTTTGATTTGACAAGGAAATTTCCGTTTCTGTGACACAAACAACCGATACCGACCAAAACATTTAACCTTAAACTTTTAGAATCCACTCAATACAAAAAAAAAACGTTGGAACATGCTAAGAGTAAGGTAGGATGTTAAGCTGATCTTCATTTTACCTTAAGTTTTTTCTACACCCATAATAGGTTTCATTGTAAGTAATTATGTCCAACTGTTGGAAAGTTAACTGAATGATCTCCAATTATTTGGAACAGTCTGTTTCTTCAAATAGCATCACAGGTAAACAAACAAACACTCGTAAAAATAGCTGACCGGGTGGGACGGTTGTCCCAATTTCACCTGGCAAAGCTTTCCCTCCATTTTCAAAACAAATAAAAACGTTTGATCTCATCCGCTGCTGTAGGGAGGGCAAGCGAACAGTTTTGAACTTTGGACAACCTTCACCAAACCGCGATCATTTCGACCAAAACAAACAAACAAAATCAAAGCCCACGCGCATCATCCAAAACCAAGAATCGAAAACCGATAAAAGAAAAACAATGAGAACATTTTCGACAAGCAATATACAAACAAAAAAACTGCAATTATTTTTTCGGGAAAACAGCCGCTGATAAAATGAAATAAATCTATTAAATGAAAACAATAAAATTAATGACAAAAAAAAAGTTGTTGAAGTTTTTGACAAGCAAAACCAAAAGTGTCTGTTTACTTTTCTGTTTTAGGAAAAAAAAAATGAAGAAAAATATCGATAAAATCTAGTAAGATTAGAAAGTTTAAAGAATGGAAACAAATTTTGTTCATAATCATAATTTAGCTAGGGGTGCTCTGGAGAGATGCGTTTCGATCGTGTTTGTTTTTCTTTTGCGTTTCCATTGTCGTCGTTGTCGATAGGTTATAGAAATTTGTCATGCTCCCCTCGCCCCTCCCACAGCCCCCTCCCACTCCCCTTTCAACTACGAGCGCATACCGAGAGCAAGCAACTAATCAATCATATTTTTTTCTGGGTCTTCTGGGAGCGAAATCGAAACAAAAAAAAAATAAAGTAAAAGACGAGGCCTTTCGGTAATCCCCCAATGAGTCAAAGGTTAGTAGCAATCCTTGCTCGGAGTAAACAACCAAAACAGCAGCAGCAACAGCGAAAAAGCCGGACGGCAAAGCGGGTTGATTGTTAATTAACGCAAAATGCGAGATTCCGTGGAGAACAATAACTTGTAAACATGTACACAAGACAAAGGCACTCTGACAGAGGAGAGGAGATGTTTTGGAAAATTTCCCGGAAAAACAAATAGAAAAACAAAAGGCAAACGATAAGGGAAAGAGATGGAAATCGAAAATTTGACAAAAGGATGAAGGGCAAGAGACCCAAGTACGAGAGAGAATAATAATATTATAGAACGCTCTAATGAGCCGACATGAGCAACATGCGAGAAGCAAAGTAAAACAAACAGCAAATATACCAACAGCAAGTAAGATGATGAAAATTGTAAAATAAAAAAAATCAGCAACAAATTAACAATGATGCGAAGAACAATGAGTTTCTTTTGTCTGTGTAATTCATGATTATGATTATATCGATGGGATTAGTTTCTCTGATTATTAGTTATCAACATAATGTTATGATTATTGACCTATGATTACTTATTATAAATATTACATTATTGATTATTATTATATTAAATATATGAACAGTGAAAACAATTTACATTTGAAAAAAAAAAATCTTGTTTCATTTCACAAAGATTGACTGATGAACTCCACCTGTTACGATGAGGGGGTTTTTATCTTTTCCGCTGGTTTTCTAACTTGGCTGTCAAATCGGGTGTCGCAAGTTCTCTTTCGGATGCCTTAATGATTAACCCGTTTCGCCAGGTTAACGTCTCGAATTGAATGGTAAGTAAAAAACATAAGTGAAATTAGGCAAGTATGACAAGCTAACAGGGTAAACGTTCAGTGATGACTTTAGGAAAAATACGATTATTTCACAATGAGCAATGAAATTAGCAGATAATAACATGTCAAGAACAACATGTGAAAAGGCCTTACAAGCTTTTTGTAAACAAATCTTCTTAACCCTAGCAGCACACTTGTTACTGAAAAGTTGTGATTACTTGTATGTAACTTATTTAAGTCACAATCAACTGATTTTGATGGATGTGTGTTGCTTGGGAAGCTCTTTTCTCGACACCCATATGACACCAAGGCAAACCATCAACATCACCGGGTAGGGGAAACATTCCCCTTCCGAGGCATTCCACGAAGGTTCGCAAATCGATCCTGACCGATCATTTCCAATTACGCTGAAACTTTGCACAGTTGTTCCTTTTTATTAAAGGCGCCATTTTGTGCTCTCAGTTTTTCATATTGAATTACGACTACTTTTTGAAAAGGGCCTGTGTAAAAATAGTACTAATGAGTTTAAAAATATATATTGGCGAAACGCTTTGTTCGATTGATTTGGGGTCTAGAGCAAAGTTGTAGATATTATTTTGGCAATTGTGTAAAAAATATACACTGTAAAAAATTTCGTTAGTATCAACGAAAAAAATTATATTTATTATTAAAAAAGTTAATTTCTCAAAAAGTACATTTTTGAAAATTTTCGTTTTAAGCCTCATTGAAGCTCATAATGTTTGCTACTAACTGGCAAAGTTTGGTGATGGTAAACAAAAAAGTTATGGTTTTTTGAATATTTCACGATTTTTACATTTTCTTTAAAAACACATTTTTTTAACCGTGTATATTATTTCAAGAATTGCATTTTAATTTTGCACAACTTTTCCGAAGACACCATAGCAATCAAGCAAGCCGTTTTTGCAATGTATTAAAATGTTTATTTTATAAGCGCTTTTCTACACAGGCCCTATCGGAAAAGTAGTCGGGGTTCGCTCTTACAATTTGTAATAGCGTATCCCGACTACTTTTTTATTTTAAAATCTCAACTTAAATCCACAAAATACATTTATCTGCTCTTTTTTACTTTTCTTTTATTCGAAAACCTTATGGACAAATGATACATAATTTATTTTCATTGTAATACATTTACTTTCTATTTTTATTTACATCACTTCTTAAATACATCGAATAATTTGGCATCATTATCATTACAGTTTGAGTATCGTTTGGCTTTAATTTTATTTTCTGATACAGGAATGAAAGAATGAAACTTTTGAGTTCCTTGAATTATTTTTGCATTATTATATTGCTCGTTGAGGTGTGAAGCCATACATTCGTATTCCTCTGTTGTGGCAAAACTAAATGATAATTTTGTTAATTCTTCTTCTTTTCGATTTTTTGCCCAATTATAAAGCTCTCTTGCATTTTTTATTGGATGTTCACGTTCTATGGCCAAACTTGCTCTAGTAGCCATACGTTTTATTGTACCTCCAATAGCGTCACAAGGACCTTTCCCATGTGATGTTGCAAAGAAATGCCATTCGGCTTCAATTCCATACTTTGATTTAAATTTACAAAGGCTAGCAAAATTTTTCCAGTTCTTGTACTGTGACGCGGCTCCATCGGACATAAAATAAATCTTGTTGAAATTTTCTACTTTGGTTAATGCGTAAAAAACTTATCATTTTAGAAATAAATAAGTTAACAGCCACTGAGTGATGCCTTAACTCTTCAGAAATTATAATAAAATTTAAATGTTTAACTTGCATATTTTCTCTAAAATATATATCAAATGGATGAATGGTAGCTTGTTGGACATTCCAGTGATGAGACTGAACTTCATCCTGTAACACAAAGCTGTAGTTTTCGGAAAAATCGCAAGTAACTAAAAATTCACCTTCTTGCAAATTATTTCGTGTAGTTTTCAAAAAATTAGATTGCTGTGTTTTTATGAAATCATGTGGTATCAAACTTGTCAATTTCAAGCAGAAAAATGAAACAAACTCGTCTGCAGGCTTTACAATAGTTTCTAAATCACATCTATCCGTGGTAACCCACTGTTCAAATGAAAGCTGATCAATGCATTTTTCCTCTAATTGTTTTTATAAAATGTTTTCTAATGCGGAAGAGTCTGGACAATCTTCACAACACCGTAGATAGCAATATGTTGTCTTGTTTTCACAAAGTAGGCTGTCAGTGAACGTTTTTACATCATTTAAATGGTTAAGTTTTTTCAAACTGTGTAAAATTAGATTGATGTTTTCATGCGTTGTGCACACGCAAACATTGTGGGTTCCAGAGCTGGTTAAAAGTTTACATTGCTTAGGGCGGAGTTTTGCAAATGAAGAGAATCCAATTTTTACATTGCAGTGAATTTCATTGAATCGTTTATAAGCTTCTCTCAAAGTCATCATTAGTAATCTTTTTTGAATGGCTTGTCGTTTTCCTTCTTTCTGCGCAGACACATAATTTTTTTGACCAGGCATTGCCCGGCTTATATCATCATCTTCAAAAAAAAAAATTATGACTGCCAATTTTGTTTCATCACTTAAGGCTGTGCCATATTTTGCGGTTTTTGACGAATGACCTTCCTTTATCAACTTAGCCTCTGTTGCAATACATCTACTAGCATTAAATTGATCGATAACTTTTTGTGTTGACCATGAATAAGGCAATAACGATAAAATTAATAATTTTTCACTTCTTGCAGTGGATGCATTGGAAAACTTTTCCTTCATGTTTTCTTAAACTTCTTTGAGTTCATTCACTTCGTCAGCCTCAGGCTCGAAGTTGAAAAGATTCTTTCTAATACCTTCGTTGATTTCACGGTGCTTCTTTTCGGGGTAGTGGATGTAGTTGAGTTTTCCCACGTCTATCGGTGATACCTGGATTCCTGCAATGCCTCGGTTGAATATCTCGATGTTGACTGGTTGAGTAAATTCTTGGTACGATTGAACTGAAGTAACTGATGTCATTGATGGTACAGTTGTAAGGCTTTCACAGCTCGGTACGACAGATACTATCACTGTAGTTGGCATATTTGAGCTTCCGGCAACATGCTGTTCCTCGTTTGAGATGAAAAGAGCTTGTTTATCAACACGAAGACGACAGGACGTGCAAATGCGAAAACCAGTATTCAATCCTGATGCTTCAGAATATCCAATCGATTTTAATTTCTGGATGGTAATATTCGAAATATTCCTAAGCTCTTTCGAGCACTTGACTTCCTCGAACGGCCGAATGCACCTGATAAAACATGCTCGTTCACTCATGTTGCTTCCTGTATTAAAAAATTAAAAATAATAATCTTTAAAAATGATTTCATTGAAATACAACTGAAGGTTATGCTTACCTTTTAACCAAATGGTGTTACACTTATTTCCAATGATAACTTTTTAAGATGTATGCGGTAAAAAGCAATCTTTGTGATCAACTGCTTGTTTTCACCATTCAAACTCATTTAAGTATCAGATCGATAGGTATAATTTCTACATTAGGTACAGACAGATGTTTTTGGTGTTCACTACTACAGTGTTGAGAATTTGACTTATTACCGTTAAGATCACTGATACAACTATGCAAAATTGAAGACAATGAAAAAAAAAGAAAATTAATCGCTAGTTTGAGCATCATTTCACTTTTATTTAGTTCTAGCTCAATATTCATCAAATGAATTTTTTAGTTTTGTTAGTAACGATACCTTTTCATGGTATCAGATGTAATGAATCCTAACTTTTCAATAGGGCCTGTGTAGAAAAACACTAATGAAATAAACATATCTATATTGCAAAAACGGCTTGCTTGATTGCATTGTTGTCTTCGAAAAAGTTGTGCAAAATTAAAATGCAATTCTTGAAAAAATATACACGGTTGAAAAACATGTGTTTTTAATGTAAATGTAAAAATCGTGAAATTTTCAAAAAATCATAACTTTGAGTTTACCATCACCAAACTTTGCCTTGATATATTATGAGCTTCAATGAGGCTTAAAACGAAAATTTTCAAAAATGTGCTTTTTGAGAAATTAATTTTTTAATAAGAAATATATTTTTTTCATTGAAACAAACGAATTTTTTTACAGTATATATTTTTAACATTATTACCAAAATAATATCTACAACTTTGCTCAAGACACCAAATTAATCGAACAAAGCGTTTCAGCAATATAAATTTTTTAACTCATTAGTAATAATAAAACAGCAAAAAAGGTTATCTTCCATTTAATTCCACTTAATTAATTTTGGTATCCATGACAGATACGTATTTCGACTACAATGTGCAGTCTTCATCAGTGTCATTCCCACTAAAGAACTTATCAAAATCTAACCCCCTTAAGTACTCATCCCCTAGGTAAAAAAAGTCAAGATCATAGGTATAAAAATGAAACTACAATGTGTTGAATCGGAACCTACCTAACTAATAAAAACCAAAGATTTAAGTAAGCTAAAGGAGAAAAATCTATACAACTCTCTAATAAGGAAAATCCCCAAAGGCTTGGTAGCCATCATAATGAAGTAATGAAATTGGGTTGTTAGCGGAATGCTAAATAAAACAGCAAAAAGGTTATCTTCCATTTAATTCCACTTAATTAATTAAGTGGGAATGACACTGATGAAGACTGCACATTGTAGTCGAAATACGTATCTGTCATGGATACCAAAATTAATTAAGTGGAATTAAATGGAAGATAACCTTTTTTGCTGTTTTATTTATTATCATTACTTCATCATTAGTACTATTTTTACACAGGCCCTGTTAGAAAAGTAGTCGTGATTCAATTTGAAGAACTGATAACACAAATTGGAATCTTTACTAAAAAAGAACAACTGTGCAAATTTTCATCAAAATCGGAGCCGACAAATTAAAAAAAAATTAAAAAATTCGTCAATCTGTAGAGAATTGCTCTTCCCGATGATATTGTTGGTTTGCGTGGGCGACCCTCGGTTGGCGAAAAAAGGGTCTACAAATGTTTGTTTACAAAAAAGCTTGTATGCCCTTTTCACATGTGGCTCTTGATGTATTGTGCTTGGAAAGGGATCGCATATCGTCCGTAACTGCGTGAACGCCTTTGATATCTGCATTCAACTAGCACAGCAGTGACGGACGTTCGAATGTTCAAAATGGCGCAGTCACTTTGCTGTTTTTCGGTTGTTTACCCAGTGCATGCCGCAGTTGCTCCATGGAAGATGATTTTTTATCACATTCATTTTCCCATATTCCTGCACTGAGGCAAAAGTACGTAAGAATTCCATAAGAACCATTTATGAATTTTAGCCAGAAGGTATGGGTATGAATTTAATATTGTTGACAAAAAAAAATAATACGTAGCACACTGTAACCGAATGGCTAAAGGTGTATAACAGCTAACTCATGCCAGACGAGACAATTTCATAAGTCGTGCTTATGAAATTTATATGTGTGGTTCAAACGTCGAACCCAAGGGGCGATTATCTTCAAATATCAGCTGAATTGGAAATACACACTTCTTAAAATATACCAAAAATATATAAACATACTATAAGACTACTTTATTAGCCCCGGAACCGCTGAGTTCCTGAAGGGAACCCCCCATAAACTTCAAGCTACTGGTCTTGTTCAACGGCAGCTTCCAGGGTTGGCACTCAAGACTTTTGTAGGTTCCGGTTCTCAGGACGTATAGACGTGGGAGACTTTTCGGACACGGGAGAACCTAACCAACACGATGGAAACGGTTAAATGCCTGTTTATTAGATTTCACGGTACATTGCGGAGGTGGCGCTGGTCCAGGGGACGCCGGTACAGTGCGGGCGGTGGGCGCCGATGGCAACGGTGCAGGTGACGGTGCACAGTGCACAGTGGTCCAGAATGCAGATTTAGGTGGAATGATATGCTTTGAGGCTGAAATTGAAACTTTAGCCTAAAAGTCTCTTCTACAAAGTTGTTCCTTATAGTTATGTCCTCATTTTTATGACAATGAATTCTAGGGTGGTTCCTATTATCATTAAAATAAAAAATATAACTTATTTGTTTGATGGTGTTCGGTCGTCGAAATTAGTAGCAGCAGTAGCAGCAGTAGAAGTGCTTTCGGCGTGTGGCGTTGAAAATTGTTCTCCAGTAACAACGAAAGGCTGCCTGCAAGCAGCGAGCTGCAGAGCCCACATAAGCAACCATCAAAGGAGGAAGAAGCTGCACCGCTAAAGGGTGATACGGTCAAAATTTGGTCAAGGGAAAACGCGTGTAAATCGGTGGAATATTATATATTATTGAAGAATTCGTTCCTAAAAGACAAAAGAGAATAGTGAACAGCACCAAATATCCTGTGTGGTATACACAAGAAATCAGAAATATTAAAAACAGGAAGCAAAAAGCACACAAGGCGTATAAAAAGTTTAAAACGTCACAAAATTTAGAAAAATACGTTGAAATTTGCGGAGCACTTGAGGCAGAAATATCGTCAGCATATGAGAATTACAATTCAAGAGTAGAGAACAATATAAAATCAGATCCCAAAACGTTCTTTAACTTCGCGAACGAAAAAATGAAGTCATGTACATTCCCATCACGCATGCAGTTTGAAGAGTGTGATAGCACTGATAGTGAGGATATTTGTAACCTATTTGCTCGTTTTTTCCAAAACACATATAAGAAATCCAGTAATGCTCTCGATTTGAACTATTTTTCTTACCTACATGAAGGGGAAAATGACGTATCAGTTAAAAATATCACTGTTAAAGAAATTTTTATGACTTTTGAAAGTCTCGATGCTGGCAAAGGACCTGGTCCTGATGAAATACCTCCATTTTTATTGAAAAAAATAGCAACAAGTTTTGTTAAACCATTGTTTTGGCTTTACAATTTATCTCTCAAAACAGGTGATTTTCCAAAAATTTGGAAGAAATCATTTTTAGTTCCAATATTTAAATCTGGCAAACGGTCAGATATTAAAAACTATGGAGGTATTGCAATTATGTCATGCATTCCTAAAATGTTTGAAGCAATTGTTAACCAGAAAATATTTAACCAGGTTAAGCATCGCATTTCAAATAATCAACATGGTTTTTTTAAAGGTCGGTCAACGTCTACTAATCTGTTGGAATTTGTAAACTTTTCTATTGAAGCAATGGATAGAGGTAATACCGTTGAAACCTTATACACTGACTTTAGTAAGGCCTTTGACAGAGTAGACATTCCCTTACTTCTTTTTAAATTAAAACGTTTAGGTATGACAAGTACACTTTTAAAATGGATTGGATCATACTTGACAGAAAGAACACAGATGGTCCGCTTTAAAGGAAAAATATCTTCGCCAGTTAATGTTACCTCGGGAGTTCCACAGGGATCTCATTTAGGTCCTTTATTATTTATTTTATTTGTGGATGACGTGAAGTTTGTGTTAAATCGTTTAAATGTGCTCATATATGCTGACGATATGAAACTGTACATGGAAATCTTTGACAATTCTGATTTGCTACATTTTAAAAATGAAATTGATGTTTTCTACAACTGGTGCGTTAAAAGTCTGCTGGATATTAATGTTAAAAAATGCAATATTATATCATATTCCAGAAAAACAACAAATCTCGAGATTTTACATGTACTCTAGGAAACAAGCTGGTTGTAAGGTGCGATAAAATTAGGGACTAAGGAGTAATTCTTGACTCGAAGTTGACATTTGTAGATCATGTGAATACCACAATTCACAAAGCAAATAATATGTTGAGATTCATAAAAAGATTTAGTTATCATTTTAAAGACCCATATACCATCAAAACACTTTATATAGCTTACGTGAGATCAATTATCGAATACTGCAGTGTGGTTTGGGCTCCATACCATGAAACTTATATAAATCGTATGGAATCAGTTCAAAAACAGTTTTTGTTATTTGCTCTTAGGAAACTAGGCTGGACCTCTTTTCCCCTTCCTTCTTATGAGTCCCGTTGCATGTTGATAAACATTGAAACACTTAAGAAACGAAGGGAAATTTCCATGATTTCCTTTGTCAATGATATTATCTCACAACGCGTAAATTCAGAAAAAATATTAGCAAGATTAAATTTTTACGTACCATCATTTAAGAACTCGAAATGTATTTCAACTGTCACCTCACAGAACGAATTATGGTAAAAATGGACCAATTAATAGAATGATGAGAGTGTATAATAATTATTGTGAGCATATAGATCTAACGATGTCTAAAGATACAGTAAGGAGAACACTAACTGCTAGGACTTCATCTCGTTAAGTTTAAAACAATTTTTATTTTTTTAGATATTTGTATATGCAGTCTACATTTGCTGACAATTTCAAATAAAACGTATGTTTTAAAATAGCATGTAAGGCAACAGCACTATTGTAAAAACGGTCTACACTGATTGACGACAAATAAATAAATAAATAAATAAATAAATAAATCGTTTATTTGAAAAATCAAATTAAATTTCTTTTTCAAGTTCAATTAGTTTAAAATTCAGGAAAAATATTCAGTTAGGCTTCCGCTTTTCCAAATCCGAATTGCCGGGCCTTACGCTTGACCCCTGCCATCAGATTTTGTACAGGCTTTTCGATTTCCCCCCGATCCAGACTTCCTGGCTTTCGACAAACGTTCCCCAAACACTTTATTTACATTTGTAACGGTTGATTTGGCAACTTTTAGCGATTTTGCCAACTTTGCGTGCGAGTAGCTCGGATTTTCGCGATGCGCGAGCAAAATTTTGATACGCTGCTCTTCTTGCTTGGACGGCATTTTGACAACTGAAGAGTGAATTCCAAAATCAAAATAGGAGCAACATTCTACACACACACACCTTCAAAATGAGGGGTGTTCAGGTTTTTTAAATGCAAAATTGAATTTCAATTTCAAATAAAACGTATGTTTTAAAATAGCATGTTAGGCAACAGCACTATTGTAAAAACGGTCTACACTGATTGACGACAAATAAATAAATAAATAAATAAATAAATAAATAAATCGTTTATTTAAAAAATCAAATTAAATTTCTTTTTCAAGTTCAATTAGTATAAAATTCAGGAAAAATATTCAGTTAGGCTTCCGCTTTTCCAAATCCGAATTGCCGGGCCTTACGCTTGACCCCTGCCATCAGATTTTGTACAGCCACCTTGTCCACCTTCTTCGCCGCAGAAAGCCAGTTTGCCTTGAACTGTTTTTTGGTCTTCTTTAGGTTCCGCTTGACAATAGCCCAGTATTTCTCAATTGGGCGGAGCTCTGGCGTGTTGGGAGGGTTCTTGTCCTTGGGAACCACCTGCACGTTGTTGGCGGCGTACCACTCCATGGCCTTTTTACCGTAATGGCAAGATGCCAAATCCGGCCAAAACAGTACGGAACAACCGTGTTTCTTCAGGAAAGGCAGCAGACGTTTATTCAAACACTCTTTCACGTAAATTTCTTGGTTGACAGTCCCGGAAGCTATGAAAATGCTGCTTTTCAAGCCACAGGTACAGATGGCTTGCCAAACCAGATATTTCTTTGCGAACTTTGACAGTTTCATGTGCTTGAAAACATCTGCTACCTTTCCCCTTCCTTTTGCCGTATAAAACTCCTGTCCCGGAAGCTGCTTGTAGTCGGCTTTGACGTAGGTTTCGTCGTCCATTGCCACGCAGTCAAACTTCGTCAGCATCGTCGTGTACAGCCTCCGGGATCGCGCTTTGTTTATCATCGCGATTTGGAGTCACTACCTTCTTGTAAGTCGATAGTCCGGCTCGGTTTTTGGCTCGATGCACGGTTGTAGACGATACACCCAGCTTATTTGCGGCATCTCGGAGAGAGAGGTTAGGGTTTCGCTTGAAACTACCGGCAACTCTCTTTGTCGTCTCAGCGGCTTCCGGTTTTCGATTTCCCCCCGATCCAGACTTCCTGGCTGTCGACAAACGTTCCCCAAACACTTTAATTACATTTGTAACGGTTGATTTGGCAACTTTTAGAGATTTTGCCAACTTTGCGTGCGAGTAGCTCGGATTTTCGCGATGCGCGAGCAAAATTTTGATACGCTGCTCTTCTTGCTTGGACGGCATTTTGACAACTGAAGAGTGAATTCCAAAATCAAAATAGGAGCAACATTCTACACACACACACCTTCAAAATGAGGGGTGTTCAGGTTTTTTAAATGCAAAATTGAAAGAAATACGTCAAGTTGATATTGACCAAATTTTGACCGTATCACCCTTTATGCTATGGAATCAGTAGCTCTTCGTGAGTCGCTGCGGGTCGGTCATCTATGTCAAGCGTGTCACCCTCGCTCCAAACGACATACAGCTCGACAGCCTCATCCGTGTTGAGCACCCAGCTCAGAATTACTCAACCATCACTACAAAACGGTCCTTTTCAGAGCCACCAAAAAATTGTTAAAGAGTATTATTTGGACATTGATCCAGGCCATCATTTCCTTTAAGCAGCTAGCTACCAAGGCTCAACCTGTCTATAGAAGGTGTGGAATTGTGGGCCTGAATATATTGGTGCAATTAGTTTTTCTTCGGCTTTCATTCCGCACGATTCGTTTCTTTCGTTTAATCAATCACCCTTGACGTCGAAAAGATTGTTTCAATCGGCGCTTACATGTGAAATTGAATAAGGATTATAGAATTTTTTGTATGCTACCAATATTTATGAATAGTTTGCCACTAAACGTTAAGATAATTTATTGATTATTGAATTATCACACTGTATACCATTAAAAAGCAGCCTTTTTGTGAGTTTTTGTCTGTTTTTAAGTAAGAAGATATCATAAAAAAACAAATCGCCAGCGGGAATTCCCGGTGACTTTACAAATAAATAAAATCAAACAAAATCATCATGCAGAACAAGCTAGGATTTGGTTTACTTCATATATCACAAAATTGCTTTCGAGTGTTAAGACATCGGCTCCCGGAAAGTTTACATTTTTCCCTCTACCAACACATACATCAGGGCTAGATAGATCTCCACAGGATCTATAGAATCCACGCAATTTCAAAACTCCAAAATGCACAGCATTACGAGAAGAGGTCAGGTTTCGACCAATAGCAGATAGATTTTAATTCTAAACAAGCCAAACGATTGGAAATTTATCTACCAATCTGCTAAAATGAACGCTTAGTTAATTTTCGATAGGTCACTATTGAAATATAGATACACTCAGGTCTTTTTTTACACGGGGGATACGTACCGTGTAAAAAAAACCTACGAGATTTTGATTTTTCGCATGCTTAAATGTTTTTAAAAAATCGGATTTTGATGCCATTTGTAATTAAAGCATGATATAGTCCATATAGACATATTTTAAAAATTTCTGTATTATACCAAAAATTGAGATTTTTTATTAAAGTATGCCATTTGATTACCTATAGCTTGAAACGGATAATGTGATTGGAATCAAGTCGATAGGTTGTATCGTTGTCGAGAAATCGTTAAAAACGTACCGTGGAAAACCGTGTAAAAAAAAAACCGTATAAAAAACGAAAGGTTGCCTGCAAGCAGCGAGCTGCAAAGCTCATATGAGCAACCATAGAGAAGGAGGAAGAAGTCCCACCGCTAGGCTAGGATCGGAATCAGTAGCTCGTCGTGCTCAGCTCAGCATTACTAAACCATCACTACGAAACGATCCTTTTCAGGACCACCAATAATTTTTTTAAGAGTATTATTTGGACATTTGTCAAGGTCATCAGTTCCCGCAAGCAGCTGGCTATCAAGGCTCAACCTGGTCTTTATAGAAGGTGTGGAATTGTAGGCCCGAATGTATTGGTGAGATTAATCACTGTCCGACCATTTTCCAGAACACGCTGGTAGGAAGTGTTAAAAATCCATATAGAATATGAGAGAAGCGAGAATAATTCGCTCTGGGTGAATATTCAGTCCCCAGAAAGCCAATCAAATCAAATTTGTGAGAAAATTAGCTCTCACGAGTTCAATCTCTTGAAGTCCCTCCTTTTTTACATATTCTGCACAAACGATACTTTCCGCCCGCCCCATTCATATAATTCGGAAGGAAATCCTGTGAGGGGTGAATTGAATACGCTTTAATACCATAATGCACAAAGCTTAAAAATTCATATATAACAAAAGAATCAAAATACACCTTTTAAAGTCGGGTAGATGAATCGAAAATACCCAAGTTGACAGTCCCTTGGGTTTTCTTCATCGACTTTCTCTTTGAAATAAATACTACAAATTTTATACGCTTACAAATAAAAAAACGGAAAGGGTTAAGATAATTAATGTTTTGATGATTTTGACATCATCCACATCCAGAGGGCCAGTCACTTTCGAATGCATGGGAATGGTAAGAAACCATTTGGAAATGCATGAAAATTTTCATTTTTATTCATTATCCCCTTTATGAGCAATTTTAGATTCACAAAAATTGCACAAGTACATTACTATGGTGATAAAGTACACACTCGTTTATTTATTTCTTTCTGTGAAGGCATGTTTAGTCACAAATCGTGGATTTTCTGATATTCTCCGTACTACAAAAATGATTTTCCTAGCACTGAAGGGGCGACATCTCTCGGATCTTCAGTATAGTACTACTCAAATCATATAATTAATTAATCATTTTGTTCATCCATTTTCCACAGAGATGGCGCTGTTCCGCTGGTAGGAAGTGTTAAAAATCACCATATCGAAATTGAGCGAAGTGGGAATAATTCGCTTTCGGTGCATATTCAAGTGAGAAAAAATGAACGACAACCTAAAGAAATTAATCAGGGACTTTGTCGTTCAGTTTCTTCCCGGAAATTATTGTTAAATAAGCTACAATTAATTAAAAATGATTTTTCCCCATACAGTTTTACCTGGTTTACTACCAGTTCCCAGAGAGCCAAACCAATTCAAATTTGAGAGAGAAAATTTGCTCTCACGACCTCAATATATCAACATGCAATGTATTTTGTTGACACTCGATTTTTGATTTCCCTTTCACAGATTATAAAATAGGGTACCTGTCACTACAAAACATGTCTGGTTCCTCTATATATGCATTTACTTTAACATTTGAAATTCCTCCTTTTTTACATATTCTGCGCAAAAGATACTTTATGCCCCCATACATAAAATTCGGCGGGACATTCTGTGAGGGGTGAGCTATTTTGTGTGCAGAATGTGTAAAAAAGGAGGAACTTCGAATAATAACCAAAATGCATATATAGAGGTACCAGATATGTTTTGCACTGCAGTGTCCTCTGTGAACGATTATAGGAAAACAGATTATGTGTAGTTTCCGATAGATGTCACCGCAAACAACAGCAGTGACACCTGATGGAACATGAATGCAGAACCTTGACAAAATGATTAATTGATGTTTGATCAATTAAAAGAACTAAATACTGTTCACATTTGTTCCGTCCACTAGCGGTCCTACGTCAAGTTTCCGTTCGTACCCCTGGCACAGACCCTACTTTTTTTTCGTTGAGTGTGGCGTCCGGCAAGGGCGCCACGGAAGACCTTTTTTGCTGACTATAGGGTCGAAGAGCATGAATTGCTAATATTTGGATTAGTCCAATAATTGTAAGGTTGGGGTGTCGGCAAGACAAACGTGCGTACGTGTCGTCGTATATGGATGCCCACCCAACCCATCAATGTTAGACACCCGGGTGCCAAGCTTTGCTCCCCGCTTGCTGCATCGTCGTGGGATTCGTCAGGAAGAAACACAAGAGCACAGCACAGATAGAAGGTAGTTACGCACACAATAATAGGACTAGGTAGAGAAAGATCATAAATAGGAGTAGAAAAATAAAAGCAATGGAAATCTCGTGAAAGCACGCTCTAGTTATAATAAAATCTAAGCCTACCGTTTTCGGTTGTGAAATAAATGTTCGATTTGATTTCGATGTAATGTTGTCCTATACGTCTTTTTAATGCACCACCAACGTAGAGTGCACCACGCGAGTTCGAGCAGAAACGTCAACCAAACCGTTTGTTTACATCAGAATAAGTATTTTCCCCAACGCAAATAACAGCATTTTTCATTCAAAATCTTGCCAATTTCCATCGGTAATTGTCTTATTGTACGATTTTCCACAAAACTGAACTGATTTGTACCTTAATTATTCACACACAAGAAATCCGGAAGATCATAACCACTAAGGCACTTTTCTAATTTTTCATTTTCCTCAACAAAAATATTCCTGAACACCAGCAGGATGTTTTCCAAAACGTTACAGAATTAAATTTTTCAACTGTAGATTAAGTTTTGCAGCATCTTAGATGAATCAATTTATCAGGAAAAGTAAAAAAGTGTTCCGCTTCCTATGTCTCAAGGCAAAAATTTCTGCTCACAACACTCTTTTTGACGTTCTCCTATTCACCACCAGAGGTTGAATCGACCGTTTAGTTTCTATTAAAAAGGCCTATTAAACATTAGAATGAGAGGAAGAAAGTGTCTTCAAGTTGTTTCGGGTCCGTGTAATTCTGTTGTTGTCTTCCGCGTAGTCGGTGTTTGACCACAGAGAACAGACATCCAAGTTCGATCAGAAACTTGTGTAAAGTTAAGTGGAAACGTCGCCGTTACGTACCGCTAGCATCTCTTGATTTCCTCTAAAAATTTATCACTTTCGACCAATTGGGCGCTAGTATCGATAAATTATCTGTTGAAAATTGCCACTTGGCGCTACCAGCACTTAGTGTCTAGTGTAAGTTTTGCAACGCCAGCGCCATCATGTTGTCAAAGAGCGTTTTTAAGTGGGCAAGTCGCCGTTAGTGGCGCTTAAGTCAAATAGGAATCTTTACACAAGTTTTTAGAGAAATTTTGTTCGAGCCTCAATGTCTGTTCTCTGTGGTTTGACTTTATGTTGCGTACCTCTTTTGCTGCAACTGCGCCTCTGGCGGAAATAGGAGGAACTACCGATGAGGAAAGCTTGACGTGTAACGTCGTTTTAGGTTTGTGTGCTCTCTTACCGTGAGCTTTGGGGAAATATTTCGAGGTGTGAGAGATTATGCAGTTTTTGCAATAAGGGTTTCTACCCGGTCAATTTCGGTGGTAGTGAAGCTGGCTCGATCTCTTCTTTTTAGAAAGATTACTATTGGACTCGCCCTGGGGCAGTCTCATCCGGGCAAAACTCATGGCATGCGGTCTCCTTTACCGGAGTGGCGCTTAAGCCGCATGCTTAACCGAGATCGACCAGTAACGGCTACACGTGTTTTGTCTGTGCCTGAAGAGCACTATCAACGATAAGTCGCGATAAAGAGGAGTACTCATCCAGCGGAGGTAGTATCTCAACCGAATCAGTACCACCGAGACCCGCGAATTTTCGCTTGTCGATATTTTTCGTGAGATCGTACGCCATATCAACCGAGTGGGTGGACGATGAACCATTGGTAATAGAAATTTTGATTGGCAAGTGGTCACTACCGTAGGGATCTTGAATTACTTTCCACGAGCAATCCAACGATAGTGAACCCGAACTGAGGGAGAGGTCTAATCTATTTTCTCTTGCTGGAGGTTTGGCCACTCGTGTTACTTCCCCAGTGTTTAGAATTGTCATATTGAAGTTATCGCAAAGGTCGTATCCCAAGTAGAATTTCTTGTTTTATTACACTCTATTAGTGGTTATTAAAATAAAATTAATAGCTCCGGGCACAAACTCTTGATAACCGCTATAAGATCGTCTTCCAGCTTAGTGGACCACTCTTGATAAGGTTTATAAAGCATGTTTGAGAATCACAATAAAGCTGTCTTAAAACTTTTTGAACCTCAAGTTTCCAAAACGTCAGAGAAAGAAGTTAGATTGTGGCACCATCTTTGTGGAAGAGTTTTGAACTATTTGTTTATGTCAATAGATGGTCCTTATTATGATGGGAACTTTTGCCGAAGACACCAAGTCGTGGAAATGCTTCGTTTCGGAGTTATTAATTTTGCTCCGCCAGGTTGCATTCCTGGCCCAGTTTGCATAGGATGAAAGCAGAACAGAAAAGCATAATGCATGATTTTATTACGAGAACTATTTTCTTTTTACAAGAGCAATTCAAGCTGAACTTTGCATTAGGTCCTAAGTAACATTGATCGATTCTCTTCGTCGACTTTCTCTTTCGTTAATAACTTATTCACAGAACCGTTACTTGATGTGTTTGTCCTATTGGATGCTAGATAGAAGCTTCTTTTATCGATTTATGTACTGAAAATACCGGGGAATGTCTTTACATGACCGTGGGGATGCAAAGAGAAAGTCGACGAAGAGAATCTGTCAATGTTGCTAAGGACCTAATGCAATGTTTAGCTTGAATTCATTTTTTTATTTGAGGGCAAATGTATATTCCTATTCTACGGGTGCAACCGATGAATTTTACACACATTTGGAAAAGTTTTGAATGGTACATTAACCTTTATGAAAAGTTATGCGTGATTTCAACTTTTTTGTCCTAGAACTTTCACCATTCCATGTATTTCGACCAGGCCAGTGACAAGGCCTATACCAACAGCAGCGTTTGACAGTATGCAGCATGTCCCGGGCTCAAATCATTTATTTTGCTGTGCTGGGCCCGCTGTCACGGTATAACATGTGGCCTACGCGCCTGCCACTGGGCTGATTTCGACCAATGGAATAGTAAGGAAGCACACTCTTTACAGCTTGTGACATCCGCAGAAAATGCAGCGGCATTTTATCTCTTGGTTGGAGTTATTCACGAAGGTTTGCGGCTGACTGTAGCAAATAAACGGGCTCATGATAAAAATCTTGTTGATTTTCTTTGCGCTCCACTTGGAAATACCGGAAAGTTTTGATTATTTTCTATGTTGTAAAAATAAACCGCCTATTTACATTTCTGACAAGTTGCAACTGAATGCTTATAATTGTTTTAAAATAACTGTTTCATGACCAACTTGTTTTATTGCGCTTACTTATAAAGCAACAAAAGGATTTATTTGTGGGTTTTATAAGGGCAATTCATATTACTTTTTTTTATACTTCAAAGCAATCATAAAACCTTTCATAAGTGAAAATAGCATAAGCATCAGTTGGTTTTTTAATTAGCTTTATAGGGGTTTTGTAGATAGCTATAAGAATGCTTCATGACTTGCATTGTATATGACCGTCATAAAGCTGTAGGTAATGGTTGCAGCTGCAATAAAACCTTTATAAATTTTGAATATAGCCAAGCAGCTCTAGATTTGTTACTTGGGATATCAGGGTTGAGCGGTTGTCATCGTACAGTTTCCCCAGCCTGTACCGTGGGAATTAAAATCTCCAAAAATCAACTGAGGCTCAGATAAAGCTGAACAGATATCTGAGAGACCTTGGCGAGTAATCGCAGTTCTTGGAGGAAGATACTGAGGCTTTTACCACAAATATTTACCCGACATGTGACAACTTCAATGCCTGTCACGGAAGGCAGATCGATTCTATAAAAGGAATGGAGCTTATTTATCCCGAGAAGAATCCATCCATACGAATCTGCGCGATCAAGGCGAATAATGTTGAAATCGTGGAAAGCAAGATCTTTGTCTGAAGAGAGCCATGTTTCACAAAGGGCAAATGCATCAGAAAGTGAGTTGTTAACTAAAAATTTAAATGTGTCAAGTTTTGGCATAAGACTTCTACAGTTCCACTGGAGAACAGAGATCAAATCCCCGACCTCATTCGGAGAATTATCCATCAAAGGATATGATCGATGCAAGGAAGGACCACCTAGAAGCTAGTTGCTTCAAAAGAGTTTTCAACATTGGCAGCACTAAATTAATGCTCCTCGTTGAGTCAGAGATATTAAATATACTGAAGAAGCTATCCACAATACCAGAAAACATGAACATGGGGGCATGTTCTTGCTGATTATTCAGCTGCTTTTCTGGCCGAAAAACTGGGACATCTGGGGTTTTAGATGATCCTGGAAGTGACGGAAAGTTCTTGTCATAATTACAAGGTTTAAAACCCGGTGGAATGGGTTTCGGTGCATTTCCGTTACCTCTTAATTTTTCCAAGGTGGAAGGGTGGTCCGTACGAGTGGCCTTACGAGGCTTTTCGGTGGTGCTCGTTTTCTCGTATTGCCTTTAAAGACAAACGGACTACCCTCACCGACCTCTGAGTTAGAGTCTAGATCATCAACTGGCAAAATGGAGAACGTGTTACTGCTTTTTGGTGTGGTCTGAGAAGATGAAGCGGTATTCTTCAAGAGTTCTGCTAGTGTTCTCTTGGAGCGAGCTTGCAGAGACCGCTTAAGTTTTTTCTCCCTGCTGTTTGTACCTCGGGCAGTCAGTCAGGGTATGCAGGCTTTCCTTGCAGTACACGCATTTTGCAGAAGCACCGCAAGGGCCCTCTTGATGTTGCTCGCCACACTGATCGCAGCGTTGTAGTCGAAATACGTATCTGTCATGGATACCAAAGTTAATTAAGTGGAATCAAATGGAAGATAACCTTTTTTGCTGTTTTACTAAATTAATAATGTTCCTCGTTGAGTCAGTGACGTTGAATATATTAAAGATGCTCTCCACTATTCCAGAAAACGTGAACATGGGAGCATGTGCTTGCTGATCTTTCAGCTGTCCTTCTGGCTGAAAAAATGGGATATCTGGGGTTTTAGATGATCCTGTTAAAATTACAAGATTTAAATCCCGGTGGTGGGGGTTTCGGTACATTTCCGCTACCTCCTCAATTTGTCAAGGTAGGTTGAGAGTCCGTACGAGTAGCCCGGTAAGAACCATCTACATGCAGCTCACCACATTGATCGCAGCTCGGTTTGTTGGAGCAGAAGTTACTTGGGTATGGACCTGAAAAAGCTACCATAGCATTGGCTTGCAAAATATTTAAGTTTTACACAAACTTCAGCTCCAGGGCAAGCTGTGGACATGAAAAAAAAAACTACCGATAGTAAAGGCTTGCAACATCTTGAAGTTTGACACCCACATTTCTATGGTTCCGTAATGTCTCAAATTGGCCACTTCCCCCGGTGCACTCCAAACCTATCTCTAGTGTTACCAAGGTAAGCTGTGGACATAAAAAATCCAGCATTGACATTGGTTGCACATCATATAAATTACTTGTTAACGCCGAAACCATAATAAATGTCAGAGTTGGTTGGAAATGCTAACATGAAGCTTTAGTGTGATGATTTATTAGCTAGAGAATGATCTTTAGAAGAATGTAGGTGGATAGTTCCGTTAGAGTACGGCAGTATGAAAATTGAATAGAAGTTGAAAATGAGCGAAGGGCCATTAAAGCGACAGTTTTCAAGATGACGCACATTTTTGCCTAGCCCGTACGATGTACGCGGGGACTTGAAGTATGTCTCCAAGTCCACTTTGAACATAATAAATGTGATGTTTTCTGCTCGATAGGTCCAAAATGGGCGAATAGGCCAAAGTCAATATTTACCCTATCTTCTCCAAATTCGGTTCAAATCGAAAGAGGTCAGTTTCGCTTCTGTAGTTTTTCTCAGTCATTTGACATGGTGTATGTTAGTTAGAAAAATTAGTAAATCTACTGGATTTGATCGAATGAACGCTTCAAATCGAAATATCGCGTCTACGTAACGCAACGCCGAGCAATGCACCTAAAATACTCTAGCAGCGCTGTCTGGATGGCATGATTTCTGCTCCTTTTGCAGCACATTCAGGCACGCAGGTACTATGGTTATTTTGCATGGCTTCGTTTGGGCTCGAATGAGGTACTAGATTAAATAAGTATTCCAATAAAGGTAGAAGATCAAAGTAGTATTACGGTAGTCCAATACTGTCTGTCGGTGATTGCGCTCAAGGAACAAAACAAGTGAAAGTGAGTAACGGGACTGGTATGCGAGTACTATTTCGCTCGTCTCAAAATGTACTCGCATAAGAGTCCCATCTGGTTTCATTCTGCGTACTACATCAAACTACCAATACTTTAAATGTGTTCAAGCTACCAACAATACATGCCAAGAATCAATTTTGACCAATTAGTACTAGATTTTATTACTTGAAATAGCAGAAAAGCATCAACAAAATTATACAAATACGTTTAGTCATAATTGTCTCAGTATGATGATTTTTCAAATGGGACTAATTTGCGAGTACCGGCAGTTTTAATAAGCATAGATGTTTGCCGCTCCTTCCTAGTATGCCGATCAATCAGCAGTTGTATTTAAAAAATAATTTAATATTAATAATGACCCAAATTCACGCATTCTAATTTATGTTATCAGTTGCCTATCATCATACCGATTATCAGCGATAATTTTTCGATAATTAAACACAGGAAATCTGCACCGGTATGAAATGAATACCCACGTCTTTGGTATGCACCCAATCGTCATGTCCAGTACTTGGTGCAGTCACGAAAAACACGTTTCCCCTGTATATCATTTGAATAGTTACCGGTGAAAGACCGACAAAGCAAATTGACACCATGTTTTTGGTTTAATTTGAAAACAGGATTTTGTCATGATACGTTTATAATGAAATTCTCTCAAAGACCGGTTGGCTTTTTCGAAGCTACCAGTTTCCGGATCTTCAGTGGTTAGGTATGCTTCAACAGGATTTTAAAACAATTTTAACTTCGTTTTCTTATGTTGTACCAATACAACTCCTTAACACCGGTAATTTCTTCTTCCCGGCTTCTAACTTCGAGAGAGACAGAAAAAAAACACCTTCAGCTGATGCTCACCATCGTTAGGAATCCATTCGAGAGAGCGAAAAAGGTTTAACAAACGAAAAACAATTTGTAATGATTCCAGACATAAAATGAACCGAAGCTCCCCGTGCTGAAGTGGAAAAGTTTTCTAAAATAAAATACTCCCAGAAATAAAAACTAATATCCTCTTCGTCGTCGTGTCGTCGCTGTCTTCGCGGCAAAAGAGAAGGAAAAAGTTTCAGCAAATTTCCACACCGGTTTTCTCGCCGTTGTTGATGAGGTTGCTTATTTCGGAGCCCACGGTTTTTTTTTGCGATGTTCCCCGAGTAGAGCCAGTAGGTACGGTATCCTGGCTGGTCTGCTGCTATTTTCAATGTTGGTAAACCACCTTGTGAAATGATGGCTAACAACGATAGGGCACTTTCCAGTCGAGTGATTAGGCATGTTCCGCTTTAAGTTGCGGTGGTTCAAGTTGGTCAACGGAAATGAGATCTAAAATGGAGACTTATTGATTCTTTTGACTTGAGGTTGGAAAACTTGGGATAAAATTAAAATAAATTGATTTCAAATCAAAGAAAAAGTTTTTCCTTCCGTCGGACTACGTCATAGTGGACTATGCTGGGGTGCAAATTTAAAAAAAATAAAAGAAAATGTGACGAAATAGTGTCAGGTTTTAAATGCATATAACTTGGCCATTTATGGTTGGATTTGAATTCATTTCACACCATTTGATTCAAATTTGATGTAAGATGAATTTAATGTAAAGATTATAGTAGTTTATCATCAGTAAACTATTGAAAATTTATCAGACGAGTCGGTAGTGAGGTTATAAAAGAGCAATAATCTTTGGGCAATGACAAGTTTATGGTTTTCATAACAACTGCTCACACTGTTTACTCGTAAAATCCGCTTTATTACTTGCGCAGGAAATCCATTTGAGAAGGCATTTTGTACAAAACCTTCCGTAGGTATTACTTGGTGATTCGCAATAACTGTCACTTTAAAAAAATGATAATAACGATTGAACGCTTGCATGAATTGTTGAAATCAGTATATTACAGATATACTTCATACAGTGTATCTCAAAATTGAGTATACAGCTGTCCTACAATTTTAGAAAAAAGGGTCTAAAAGCACACAGCATAAAGATATATCTCTGAATTTTTGGCTGCTTAGTCATCATACATTTATCAATTATTGGTAAAGTATTGGTCATTTTTGGCTGAGTTTATAAAAAGTTTGAACTATTTTAGAACAAGATTTTTTTATTGAAAATCCTTATTTTCTTGAAAAAGATCATTCATATGCCACTAATTTTAATAAATAAATTCGCCTACGAATAATTGAAAATCGAGCGTTTTACTAAAATATATCTAACTTCATACCGGCTCTTCCAATAAAGTCCAAAGCTATAGCGATTAATCAATAATCATCTGTTCAACCAGCAGCCGAGATTCAAAAATATATCTATTCATCATGTTTCAAAAAATTCTCCACAAGGATGTATGCTCAATTTTGCGATACACTGTATATAACCTGCAACTTTACAAACTTTAAGTCAACTCTCTCTTCCTTTACCTTAATTACCAGCTAAATTTGTCGTGAAAATTAACAGCAGCTGGAGGGCACGCTTAAGTTCCAGCATTTTTTCCAGGATTGAGGCGATGCGTCTAAGCTCTAATATTGAACGGATTTTCTAAGCATGGTTCCTATGTACTTCTATAATGATGCGATCAATAAATGTTTCATTCTTTCGAAGAGATTTCAGTTTCTAAAAGATAACACACGATTTTATACAGATTTATGACATGCTCCATGCTCACATGCATGGCTGCTTGACATAGCAAACAAACGAATTTTCAAATCCTGCTATCATTACAAGTTGATATTCGTTCACACTTTAAAACAAAAACACTTGAACATTTACCCATTTTGCCAATTGATTATTGCATATTTGTGTAATCGATGACAGTTATTTTGGATCACCCTGTAAAGAGGTCCATATCAGTCAAAATCCATTAATTAAATTTCTATGTTGAGGCATTTTGTGTGGAAAAATAATGGATTTTCATGAACTTTTACGGCAAATAGCTGGCAGAAGTTGTCAATCTTCCCACTCACAATAAAACATCTACGGCCATGACCGATGAGACTAACTCAAAAGTGATTATTATTTCACTCAAAAGCATATAAAGTAGGATTACTCCCTGAGTGAGGTAAATTTAACGTATTTTAAGTCTATGTACATATTTTGACAGTTTACATCATATTTGAGCGAATTTTTTAAGGAAATTTTTACTCACTCAGTGAATAACCCCACTTTCTACGATTTTAAGTGAAATCTTGCGGTCTTCATCAAAGTTGATCAGCTCGATTGGATGGTGAACAGCGCAGTTACTTGCTTGCTCTAACTTGAAAGCTTAATTAGATAGAAGGTAGCTATTTTTGGTGAAATTATTCAGATTTATTAGACCACAGTTTGGATCAGAATTCTGTCACCACGATGTAAAACAGTATGCATTTGAAATAATTATTCATTAATTTCAAATTTTGATTAACTTTTCTTATTCTTCAAAGACTGTCGCCGTTACTTGTGAATGGAAGACTAAACAAATGTGACGTTTTGGTTTGTAACGTATTGGTTTGTCAGTATACGAGATGAAATTTTCATGGCATACAGTAGCAAAACATTCAAAATGGTGCTACAATGTTTGAACATTTAAATTCAGCCCTATTCCTTGATATTTTTATTTAACAGAGATAAAAGAAAAACTCAAATGAGAATCAGTTTTTTTTTGCTCGTCTGTAGAGCCATTTTACAACTGCATCCATGATGTTTGACCCATATTTAATGTGGTGCTAGTTGCATATCTTGTCACAATTAAGGTGTGATAGACATTGGTTGACATAGCATGCAGTCCCACCTAAGTTCAACTTGTTTTAAAAAGTTCAATACCCTGTTGGGATTGCTTTGTCAAATTTGAAACGATTCTAATAACCCTTTTCCAAATATTGATATAGGGTATACGTCCCTAACCTCGGTCTAATATGCAGCCATCGATTACGTTTTTAATCATAACTCATCAATGAATTTACCTGCAAACGATATTCTACTGCTAAATGGTATGCTTAGATATGCTTATCATGTCGTTTGCTATCAGAAACCACGAAAAGTTGAAAAACTTACTTTTTTTAAGACAATAACTCACGAGGGAAATGTATGTAATATGGGTCTATTGTCCCCAAATTGGGTCTATTTATGGATGCAACTTCGTCCTATCTTGTTTGATCCTCAAAAAAACGCTCTTGGTAACGTTTTCTGATGTATTTTTTTTTATCACTATCACTGTTAACTTAATGCTCTTCATTCCTCAAAACATTTCTTAGAGAAAATTTTACGAAAACTACATTAAATCACTCAATTTAAAAATTAAAAATTAAAAATTTCGCTTATCGTCTTTTGACCGCAGAATATCTAAATCAGAACATTGTGATGTTCATTATACAGGTTTGGCAGAAAAAATCTCCCTTCCTGTTCGTTCCTTATCATCCAAATGCAAAACAACATTGTTGACGTTACTCTTATTGCTATATGCTGTCAAATGAATTTCATGGGCCATAGTTAGGAACATAGAAAAGAAATGTGTCCCTAAAGTTGGGTCCATGTTTTACTTGTGAAAACGTTGTTAAACAATTAAAATAAACATAAAATATTCAAACAGCAACTGTAAGTTTTACGTCTAGTGTGTATTATCAGGTAATTCCAATCAATAAATGCCATAATCAGGCCATTTGATGATCGTCAGTCAACCTTCCCATCTTAACCTTATAAGTCATGGCGGCTAAAAACTCCGAACATTGTGATATTCTCAACCAGTTTTATTACTTACGAGAGCTGAAAATGTATTGAAATGTTGTGATATAAATTGATTTGTGTGTGGTACACATTTATCAACCATCAGTGATCAATATTTTCCTTATTTTTTGTGTAATATTCCTTAATTAATTATTTATTTGCGTGATAGGCCGAATGAAAGGACTAGACCCACATTACATACCGTAACCCTACTTTGATTGAACAGTGCTCCGCAATTTGCAGAGTATCTGTTCAGCAGATTCGTTTTCAAAATGACAAAAACGACAGTCGCTAAACTGAATTGTTCCAATTTTATTGAAGTGATATATGCTAGAGCAGTGACCAGTCAATGTAAACACCAGTTATTACCCGAAGATCTGTTTTCCTAAGATTAAGTAAGATCCGAACTTTGGCAGCACTCGGTGTCATAGATTTGTTGGCTTGTCTGGATATATCCGTGGCATTATTAATCATAGACGTTTCCTAAGTTCTTAGTTACATCCTCAGAGTGTACTCAGGGACTCCACAAAATGGTTCCGGACCGATAAATCTCGATGCAGAAGCGTGTCTTGCTAGACTGTCGGCATTTTCATTTCCTTCAATACCACAATAACCGGGCACCCAGTATAATGGAACTTCGTTCCTTTCGGCCAACTATTTTAAAGATAGAATGCATTCTCACACTAGATTTGATGGACCTTTTAAGTGTATTAAGAGCTGCTTGGCTGTCCGAGAATATACAGATCTTAGCAAAGTTGTATTTCTTTATTAGGCAGATATTACTGTGGGACTATGTCCCATTGGTACAATTCTACTGACTTCAGGACCATAGACCCCAGCTCCAGTATTTTTACCCATTTTCGACCCGTCGGTGTTAAATACAATACATCCTTGAACGTATATTTGGCCCACCAGTTTCCCATATATGGAGGGTTGATTCCCAAGTAACAATTTGGGTTTTATGAGGGTTCTGTAGACCGTGTTTTAGACTTGTAGAACGCTTTAAAACCTCGATAAAACTTGCAATGTTACTTGGGTTGAACCACTTTGAAGGGAGCATCACAGTTTGTCTTCGTTACCGTCCAGTGGAGGCACTGTATTAACAGCTAAATTTAAATTTAAATCCCTAAGGATACTCAAATGCCCTACCAGATTGCCATCTAAAATATTATTTTGACGTTTGAGCTGTAGGGCACTTTTTACTACCTGTGAATTAACAAATAGATGCAAGGGCAGAATGTTGAGAAGGGCATCCAAAGCAACAGATGGTGTACTTTTCATTGCCCCTGTCATTGATATACAAGCAAGTCTTTGCAATTTTTCTAACTTTTTTTGAGCGGCTACTTCATTTATTTTGGGCCACCATATCAGTGAAGCATAGGTAATTTTTCGTTAAATTATTGCTGAATATATCCAGTATACCATATTTGTTCGTAGTCGCCATGTTTTCCCCACAGCTTTACTGCAAACCTATAGCGCATTTCTAGCCTTAGGTATAAGCTTATCGAGATGAGGGTTTCAATTTAGTTTCGTGTACAAAGTAACACCTAGGTAATTAGCCTTAGCTAGTTTTTAAGGGTTTACATTCATGCCCTCTCTCCTACACCACTTGAAGGTCATGTTGAGTGCAGTTTGTAACCGATTAGAAATCGTATTGTCATATTTTCCAAGCACGATAATGACCACATCATCTGCGTTACCAATCACCTCGAAACCTTGTTCCGCCCAACTTTTCAGGAGTGCGTTCACTACTAAATACCACAATAAGGGTGATAGTATCCCTCCTTGACGGCAACCCTTCACCGGTCTTATAGTAAGTTGAGCATCTCCAAGATCAGCAGATATTTCTCGGTCTGTGAGCATTGCCATTATCCAATTAATAAGGCAGTTATGCAAGCTCTTTACTTCCATAGCTGAATGCATGTAGCTGTAGGATGCATTGTCGAATGCACCTTCAACATCGGGAAAAGCTACCACGGCTATATCCTTGACATTAAGCGAATTCTCGATTTTAATAACTAGACCTGATTGATAAGCAAATTGGAATTTGCTATGAGGTAACCTCACTAAACTTGTTGATTTGATGAAACCATCAAGAATTTGTTTCCATTGTCTTTAATAGAACATATGAAAGGCTTATGGGTCAAAAGGCTTTCGGAGTCGTTTCATCTTTATATCCAGCTTTTGAAATGAAAACAACTTGAACCTTTCTCCATGCTTTTGGTAACACTGGCTTTGAATAGTTCAGTAAGAAGAAGGTTTAGCGTTTTTTCCCTGTTGAAGTAATGCTGGGAATATTTCATCTTTCCCGGCAGCTTGGCAAGGTTGAAAAGAACTCAATGCCCATACAACTCTGGATGGCGTGAAGATTTCACAAGCTTTCTGATAGGCATCTATTGACCATTCATGTCTCGCCATTTCAAAGTCCTGCTCATCAGGCGAAAATGGAGTCGATTCTGGGAAGTGAGTCCTCATCATTTCTTCCAGTGTATCAGAAGAGCCAGCAGTAAAACTACCATCTTCTTCTTTTTTTAGGCTGCCCAGACCATTTGAATGGTATTTTGAATGAACTTTATGTATCCTTGCAGCTGCTGGAGCGTTATTGATGTCTTCACATACCCGTCTCCAATCCTTCCGTTTAGCTCACCTCAATTCTCTGTTGTATTCCGTTAGAGCCTTTTTGCATTGACCCCAATCTGAAGAAGGTTTAGCTCTACTGAACAATCGTCTGGAAATCTATGTTGGATACGGCAACTAGCATGATATGATGAGATCATTGTGTTAATGATGGCATCAGAAGCACTTTATAATTGTGAGTGTGTCTACATTTGAATGTTTTTAATAGAATTATCATTAATTAAATGAAAACGATAGAGGTCCCAGCTAGGTCCGCATTTATGATCAAATCTGATGTTCTGCAACATCAAAATATGATGTGCTGTCACACGCACTTTGAATTTTGATTAACAGGTTTGTCATATTATCACCATTCCGGTTACTGTAGATAATCAATTTAATAATTTTAGAACCTAATTTTGTATGGAAGTGGAACATAATTTTATTTCTTTTAAATTGGATCTTAAATTAACGACAACGCTTTATTACAAAACTTTGTATTTATTTGAATGCTCACTGATTTTTTTAAAATTTATAAATCAATAATTATGAACTTCTTCGTCTTCTTCCTCTTCTTCTTTTGGCAAAATTTCGTCTCTGCATGAATTTTACGCCGGCTCTCAACTTGGTGTTCTTTGCAGGGGGACTCTATCCCTGTCAACCACATATAAATGTACCATAACTCACATGATTTTGACATTTTTGGGCATAACAAAACAGCTTACTCTTTCACACTTGCACAGTACTGAATGCTAAAAAGAGTAGTCTGTCATCCTACCCCTTTATTCATCACATTGATATCAACTACGACGAAATGCTTGAGTGTTGCCTCCGTAGTTCTTTGAGCACATCCACAGTTCTAGATAGAGCTGGAATTAGGGCGTAACAGCTTTTGTAAACAATTACTTCACTCGATGATTTCTAGGATTTCAAGGCACGCCCACTCAAACCAAGATAACCGTGTTCCCCTACAAGATGGTGATGTTGATTTGCGTTGGCGAGCCTTGACTATCTAGGAATCATCATTGTTTACAAAAGCTGTTACGCCCTAATTTCAGCTCTATCTAGAGTTGTTAATTGAGTGTATTCTAAGCCTATACCATTTTCGCATTTGTAAATGGAAAATAAATGTCTCTTACATCGCATGTAAGATTGGAATTATTACATCCTCTTAGAAAAGGCCTTATTGATTTGTTTTCCGTACTTAATGGGTGTTCCACATCAAAATGCATCACGGAAAAAACGCTGTAGAAAATTGTCTAGTTGACCGATCCTTTCAATACCATAACCATACGCGCGCACCTTACGCTTAAGGATAATGGATTACCTGTTGAAATGTTTTTGGGCATTCATTTCACCAGTAGCTCATCTGATAAGTGCGAGCAATTCACTAATCACTTCAAGGGTGCCTTCAATGGTTTTACGTCATCTCCAGCTCAAGTCTTAAATGCTTGCAGAGACACGCCACGCAACGTCTGTTCATTGGGAAATTTTCAGATTTCTCTCCAACAGGTTTAATCTGCCATCGATAAATTGAAATAAGCCACATCACCTAGCCATGATGGTATTCCGTCATGTATCTTGAAGAGATGTTGTGATGCTATGATTAACCCTCTGACTCAACTGTTCAACATTTCTTTGCGTGAGCGTAAATTTCCATCCAGCTGGAAAACTTCCATTATGTTTCCAGTTCACAAAAAGGGCGCTAAGCGTAACATTGAGAACTATCGTGGAATAACTTCACTGTGCAGCTGATCGAGGATTTTTGAGATCATAATCAACAGCATGTCACCTCCTGCAGGAATTACATTACATGAAATTTTCTTCAGATCAATACGGATTCTATCCCAAGAGATCGGCATCTATTTACGAACCTCGTCCAGTTCACTTCATTCTGCTTGCGTAAAATGGATCTTGGCACACAAGTTGATGCAGTGTACACCGACCTTAAATCTGCTTTTGACCGAGTTGATCATGAGATTTTGCTTGAACGACTTGAAAGACTTGGTGTTTCTTCAAACTTGACCTGCTGGTTTAGATCATATCTTACGGACCGGAGACTCATTGTGACGATTGGACGTGAATGTTCTGCACCGTTCACCAACATATCAGGTGTGCCACAGGGGAGCAACCTGGGTCCCTTGCTGTTCTCAATTTTTATCAATGACTTATGTAAAGCACTGCCCCCTGGCTGCCGCTTATTCCATGCTGATGACGTCAAAATTTACATGGTGGTGAAATGTCTTCAGGACTGTGTTGCATTACAGCAATTAATAGACCGTTTCGCTGAGTGGTGCTCCAGAAATAGGCTTACGCTAAGCATTCAAAAATGCAACGTTATCTCATTCCACAGAAAACCGAAGCCAATCATACATGACTACAACATCGCCCAGCAGCCTCTTGAGCGTGTTTATAAGTACGGGATTTAGGAGTTATTCTTGATTCTGCGCTAACCTTCCGTTTACATTACAACGATATTATCTCCAGAGCTAACCGACAGCTTGGATTCATCTTCAAGATATCCAATAAATTCCTTGACCCTCTCTGCCTTCGTTCGCTATATTTTGCTCTGGTACGGTCGATACTGGATTCAAATGCTGTAGTTTGGTGCCCGTATCAATCAACGTGGATTGCTAGGATCGAAGCGATCCAAAGGAAATTTGTAAGGTACGCCCTTCGTGATCTTCCATGGCGAGATCCGCTCAATCTGCCACAGTACGAGGACTGCTGTAGACTGTTGGGTATTGAAACTCTAGAAAAAAGACGATCCACTGCGCAAGCGGTATTTGTGGCTAAAATCCTTTTAGGAGACACGGATTCACCTGATATCCCAGTTGAATATTTACGCTCCAGAACGAATCCTTCGACAACGTGATTTTTTGAGGCTCGAGTCCTAAAAGGGTAGCATGATCCCATCCGTTTCATGTCAGCTAGCTTCTACCAGATGTATTTACTGTTCGACTTCAACGCTTCTGCCGCTACATTTAAGCGCCGACTCTCGGATAGACGGTAGAATAATAAGTACACTCAACAATTTCATTATCCAATGATCGTTCGATTTGGGGAATTGGTGAGAAACTGTTCAATATCATTAGACTGATAGAGTTATGCTAGTCGATATTTTTTTGTCCCCGGTTTGCATCATCTTCTCGACGAGCACTTCACCGAACATCTGACAACTCCATGAACAAGGATGATTACTTTTTATGCTACTGACTACTTATTGTACTTTTATGGTCATTTTTGTTCTGTTCTATGTATTATTTGTAAGCGAGATGAAAAGATATGAGGTTTTTGCGCCTGCATGAGATCGGTTAATTTTTGTAGCCGAGTCATTCAGGCTTTTCCCCATCAAACTTAATTAAGACTGTTAGTTAGATGAAGAATAATAATAATAAACAATAATAATAAACAAAAATAATAATATCTCCACTCATTAGGTTCTGTACAACATCTAGCTGCAGCTTCTTCAATACGAAAACCCACTTTTTTTTTCATGTCTTCCTCCTTGCGATGCTTCCGTAGTGCCTGCTTCATAATAGCCCAGTATTTTTCGATGTTCACGTTCTTGGGTACGAAAGTAACCCAGTTGGCTTCGTATCACTCCAGAACAACATTTGAATAGTGGAACGAAGATAGATCCGGCCAGAATATCGTGGAGCCGTCGTGTTACTTCAACAGAGGAAGCAGACGCTTCTGTAGACACTCCTTGAGGTAGATCTCCCCAGTCCCGGTAGTCACGGGCGGTGCACTCCGTTTGCCACATGAGCAGATCGCTTTCCAAATAATGTATTTCTTGGCAAACTTTGAAAGTTTCTGCTTCCTTACTTCCTCCGGAACATAAAACTTGTGCTGGGGGGTGAAGAACAGTAGCCCCGGAAGCTGCCAGAAGTCCGCCTTGACCTCATCATCCATGATTAGACAATGAGGCTTCGTCAGCATCTGGGTGTACAGTTTCCGGGCCCGTGACTTTCCCACAGTATTTTGCCGTTCGTCACGATTTGGAGCCTTCTGCACTTTGTAGATATGCAGTCCCTGCCGATCCTTGGCTCTCTGAACGAAAGACTTGGACAGATTCAACTTTTAGGCCACATCCCTGACCGAAGCATTGGGATTCCACTGAAACGTTCACACTTGTGATCCTGATCACTAATAGAACATCCATTCTGACCGCATTTTTCTTTCTGTTTGATGCTCAGAGTTTCGTAGTAACGTTTAATCACTCGACTCACCGTTGACTGCACGATTCCGAGTTGATTTCCGATGTCTCGATGAGAGAGTTGAGGATTTTCCAGGTGCTTGCGAAAAATCAATTCGTGACGTTGCTTTTTGGGTGACGCCAGTTTTTCTAACTTTCAAAAAACTGACAGCGATAAAAATACAGTGTAAACAATGGTTTGTTTTTTCCGTCGATCTTGTTTTCCGTGCTGAGCACCAATGCTACCGACGTGCCAGGAAGGCAGCTCCCACACCTGGACCCTACCTATCGACCCATCAACTCATGAACCGGGGACCAACGGCTTTACTTCCCATCCGAAGGAAGGCGTGATCAGAGATGTTATGCCTCAGAACATCCCGGAGGCGCCGACTGGGAATGAACCCAGGCCTACTGGGGTGAGAGGTAATCACGCTTACCACTACACCACCGGCACCGTTACACTCTAAACTACTTCTTCACAAATTTTCAAGAAAAAATACCCAAATGGGTAATTTTCCACAGCGTTTTTTCCGTGATGCAATTTGATGTGGGACACCCTTTAGTAACCATTGCTACCAACGCCAGGGAGGCAACCCCCATGACCCATCAACTCATGAACCGGGAACCAATGGATTTACTTCCTTTGGGCGTGATCAGAGATTTTATGGCTCAGAAAATCGCGACGGCGCCGACTTGGATTGAACCCAGGCCCTTTGGAGTGATCAATAGACACGCTTACTACTACTCCACAGGCGCCTCTGACAGAAATAGTTTAAAGAAAATAGTTTAAATTAAGCACACAACTTATTCAAAATAAGTCATCTTTACTCATTCATTCCGTCTCGCACGCTGAGCCGGTCAAGTCGCATCGGTCTCGTTGTACGACACTAGTTTTTGAGTTTTTGAGTTTTTCCCCACGCGAGGGTTTTTTCTCGCCAAAGTTAGTTGGCATAGTGTTAAGACAACTAGTGCGCGAGTGAGGAAGCCGTTAGTCATACGCCGAGCGCTTTGATTACGGTCCAGCTTTAACTCATCATCATCGCATCATCACATCATCCCATTGAAGCAACAACGAAAGCACGTTAAATTGCCTACCGAGGCGACCGAGGCATACCAGCTACAAGGGTATCGACCCAACAGCCGTTGGGGCGAACAATAGCATCGCACCAGTCATCTGCCGCCTCAGTGCAATAGGTATAACGTGTCGCTTTGTTTTCACCAGTATCGCATCTCCCCGCATGGTCCAATACATATTAGATTAGGTTGGGTCATAATTAGGGTGATCCAAAATTTTGTAAATAGTATATATCCATATTTTTTTTTTTCTTGATTTTTTTTTTCTCGTACTATTTTTAAGTAGAGCATAGTTAGGGTGATCAAAAAATTTTTTTTTTGGTATATATGTTTCTTTTTCTTTTTCTTGTTTTTTTTTTCTCTTTCTTTTGTGTTACTCTTTAGCAGAGTAAAACTATATCAATTTTTTTTTTGTATTTTTTTATTTATTTTTTTTTGCATTTTATTTTATTTTTTTTTTTTTTGATACTATTTGAAATTATTGTAATTATTTGTAAAATATTTATTAAAACCACCATTTCGGCGATATTTAACCGCAATGGATGAAAATGATAAAGGCGGGGGATGGTCGCTTGCCATCTCAGACGACGAAACTCTTAATTCCACCTCACACGAAAGTCTCGAGGAAGTTGTGGAAATGGAAACCCTTGACGTTCCAGTTGACTCGCTCTCCAGCAAAAATACTGGAGCATATCCCAAGAAAAGGTATCGCCCACAACCCTCTCCCCCACCATCTCCTCCTCGCCCACCTGCACCCCCCAAACCATTGCCCCCGAAAACCTCTCCGCTCCCCCGCCTAAAGGCTTACCCAGAAGCTTCGAAAGGCCCATGGGTTGTTTTTTTCCGGCCCAAACAAAAACCTTTGAACATTCCGAGGATCTCTAAGGATCTAACAACACATTTTTCGGCCGTTACCGATATTTTCAAGGTAACACCAATAAAATTGCGCGTTATCGTTGATGACCGGAAGCAGGCTAACCAAATTGTTGCGTGCGAGCTCTTTTCATTGGAATACCGAGTCTACATACCCAGTAGTGAGGTAGAAATTGAAGGAGTGGTCACCGAAGCGAGTTTGACTAGTGATGATTTCTTGGGTCCCGATTCCTTCGGAATCTTTAAAAACCGTGCTCTGCCGAAGGTGAAGATATTGGACTGCCTTCAAATGCAGTCAGTATCCGTAGTTGGCTCCAAAAAAACTTATTCCTTGTCAAACTCGTTTCGTGTGACCTTTTCGGGTTCAGCGTTACCTCACTACGTCGCTATTGGCAAGGTTCGGCTACCTGTACGCCTGTTTGTACCTCGGGTAATGAACTGCTCGAAATGTAAACAACTTGGTCATACATCGGACTACTGCTCGAACAAACCACGCTGTGATCAGTGTGGCGAGCAACATCAAGAGGGCCCTTGCGGTGCTCCTCCAAAATGCGTGTACTGCAAGGAAAGCCTGCATACCCTGACTGACTGTCCGAGGTACAAACAGCAGGGAGAAAAACTTAAGCGGTCTCTGCAAGCTCGCTCCAAGAGAACACTAGCAGAACTCTTGAAGAATACCGCTTCATCTTCTCAGACCACACCAAAAAGCAGTAACACGTTCTCCATTTTGCCAGTTTATGATCTAGACTCTGACTCAGAGGTCGGTGAGGGTAGTCCGTTTGTCTTTAAAGGCAATACGAGAAAACGAGCAAAAAAACACAACACCGAAAAGCCTCGTAAGGCCACTCGTACGGACCACCCTTCCACCTTGGAAAAATCAAGAGGTAACGGAAATTCACCGAAACCCATTCCACCGGGTTATAAACCTTGTAATTATGACAAGAACTTTCCGTCACTTCCAGGATCATCTAAAACCCCAGATGTTCCAGTTTTTCGGCCAGAAAATCAGCTGAATAATCAGCAAGAACATGCCCCCATGTTCACGTTTTCTGGTATTGTGGATAGCTTCTTCAGTATATTCAATATCTCTGACTCAACGAGGAGCATTATTAATTTAGTGCTGCCAATGGTGAAAACTCTTTTGAAGCAACTAGCTTCTAGGTGGTCCTTCCTTGCATCGATCATATCCTTTGATGGATAATTCTCCGAATGAGGTCGGGGATATGATCTCTGTTCTTCAATGGAACTGTAGAAGTCTTATGCCAAAACTTGACACATTTAAATTTTTAGTTAACAATTTACTTTCTGATGCATTTGCCCTTTGTGAAACATGGCTCTCTTCAGACAACGATCTTGCTTTCCACGATTTCAACATTATTCGCCTTGATCGGGCAGATTCGTATGGAGGGGTGCTTCTGGGGATCAACAAGCTCCATTCCTTCTACAGAATCGATCTGCCTTCGGTGACAGGCATTGAAGTAGTTGCATGTCAGGTTAATATTCGAGGTAAATGCCTCAGTATTGCCTCAGTATATCTTCCACCGCGAACTGCGATTTCTCGTCAAAGTTTCTCGGATATCTGCACGGCTATGCCGGAGCCACGGTTGATCTTGGGAGATTTTAATTCTCACGGTACAGGCTGGGGGGAACTGTACGACGACAACCGCTCAACCTTGATATACGACATGTGCGACTTCTTCAAAATGACAATTCTGAACACCGGGGAAGCAACACGAGTAGCCAAACCTCCAGCAAAAATAAGCAGATTAGACCTCTCACTTTGTTCGAGTTCACTATCGTTGGATTGCTCGTGGAAAGTAATTCAAGATCCCTACGGTAGTGACCATTTGCCAATCAAAATTTCTATTACCAATGGTTCATCTTCTACTCGTTCGGTCGACATCGCGTACGATCTTACAAAAAACATTGACTGGCGAAAATTCGCGACCGCGGTTCTTGATGCCAGTCAATCGGTTGACGTACTTCCTCCGCTGGACGAGTACTCCTTTCTCGCGCGTGTCATCATCGATTGCGCGCTGCGAGCACAGACGAAACGTATTCCGGGTGTTTCCGTTCGGAAGCGACCTCCCACCCCGTGGTGGGATAAGGAATGCACCGACGCGAACAGCGAGAAGTCCGCCGCGTTTAAACGCTTCCGCAAACACGGTAAGGTCGAGGATTTCGAGCGATACACCGACCTCGAGAAAACCTTTAAGGGCTTGACTAAAGCCAAAAAACGCGGTTACTGGCGTCGGTTCGTCGATGGTTTGTCGCGAGAGACTTCCATGAGAACACTCTGGAATGTCGGCAGGAGAATGCGAAACGCGTCATCACCGATTAACGAAGACAAGGAGTACTCGGACAGTTGGATATTCAGCTTCGCGCGGAAAGTTTGCCCGGATTCGGTGTCGGTTCAAACCAACGTTCGTGATCGTCCGTCGGGTAATAACGAAATAGATTCCCCGTTTTCGATGGTGGAATTCTCACTTGCTCTCCTTTCATGTAACAATTCAGCTCCAGGAATGGATAGAATCAAGTTCAACTTGCTTAAAAATCTCCCAGACGTCGCGAAGAGACGCTTGTTGAACTTATTCAATCAATTTCTGGAGCACAACATTGTTCCGGATGACTGGAGGCAAGTGAGAGTTATCGCCATTCGAAAACCCGGTAAACCCGCGTCGGATTATAACTCGTACCGTCCCATCGCGATGTTGTCCTGTATACGGAAATTGTTGGAGAAAATGATTCTTTTTCGTCTAGACAAATGGGTCGAGTCGAATGGTTTACTCTCAGATACGCAATTTGGATTTCGGAGAGGCAAAGGAACGAGCGACTGTCTTGCGTTGCTTTCAACTGAAATTCAACTGGCCTATGCGCAAAAACAGCAAATGGGTTCAGTTTTCTTGGACATTAAGGGGGCTTTTGATTCTGTTTGTATCGATGTCCTTTCGGATAAACTCCACGATAGTGGGCTTTCACCAATTATGAACAACTATTTGAGCAACTTGTTGTCTGAGAAATATATGAGCTTTTCTCATGGAAACTCGACAACTTCACGAATTAGTTACATGGGTCTCCCCCAGGGTTCATGTTTAAGCCCCCTTCTTTATAATTTTTATGTAAAAGACATTGATGGTTGTCTTGATGAAAATTGCTCGCTAAGGCAGCTTGCAGATGACGGCGTTGTATCCGTTATAGGGCCAAGTGCACCGGACCTGCAAGGACCATTGCAAGATACCTTAGACAATTTGTCTACTTGGGCTATGAAGCTGGGTATCGAATTCTCTCCGGAGAAAACTGAGTTGGTTGTTTTTTCTAGGAAGCATCATCCTGCACAGTTACAGCTTCAACTAAAGGGTAGAACAATCACTCAAAGTATATCTTTCAAGTATTTAGGTGTCTGGTTCGATTCCAAAAGCACGTGGGGAAAACATATTGCGTATGTGAAACAAAAATGCCAACAAAGAATCAATTTTCTTCGTACAATTACCGGAACTTGGTGGGGAGCACACCCGGAAGATCTGATCAGGTTATATTGAACAACCATCTTGTCGGTTCTAGAGTACGGTAGCTTCTGCTTTCAATCCGCGGCGAAAACACATATCTTGAAGCTGCAACGGGTTCAATACCGTTGCCTCCGAATCGCGCTTGGCTGTATGCACTCGACGCATACGATGAGCCTCGAAGTACTTGCGGGTGTTCTCCCACTGACAGATCGTTTCGCGGAACTGTCCTTCCGGTTTCTTATCCGTTGTGAAGTAATGAACCCATTGGTAATAGAAAACTTTGAGAAGCTGCTCGACAGAAATCATCAAACAAGATTCATGAGTCTCTATTACGAGTACATGACGCTGGAGATTGGCCCTTCTTCCACCAATTCCTCTCGTGTTTGCCTCCAAGACTTTTATAGTTCCTCTGTAAATTTTGATCTGACCATGTTCCAAGAAATCCGTGGAATACCAGATCACCATCGGTCGATGGTTGTTCCCTTAATTTTTGCAAACAAGTACCACCATGTCAGTAACAATAAGAGTTTTTTCACAGATGGGTCAACTATAAACGCTTCCACTGGATTTGGAGTATTCAACGAATTTCATAGCGCCTCATATCAACTGCAAAAACCCTGTTCCGTATACGTTGCGGAACTAGCAGCCATATTCTACGCAGTAGAGCAAATTGCCTCACTACCATCTGATCACTATTTTATTTTTACAGATAGCCTTAGCTCGTTGGAGGCTATTCGATCAATGAGGCCGATGAAGCACTCCTCGTATTTCCTTACCGAAATCCGAGCAAAATTGAGTACTTTATCTAACTGCTCCTATACTATCACCTTAGTTTGGGTCCCATCTCATTGCTCAATTCCGGGTAATGAGAAAGCGGACTCGCTAGCTAAGGTGGGCGCTATGGAAGGCGATATTTTTGATCGACAAATCGCCTTTGCGGAATTTTTCTCAATTACCCGTCAGCACGTCCTCACCAACTGGCAACAAAAATGGAATGAGAGTGATCTGGGAAGATGGTTACATTCTATTCTCCCACAGGTGTCGAACAAGCCATGGTTCAAAGGATTGGACATGAGCCGTGACTTTATACGAGTCATGTCAAGGCTCATGTCTAATCACTACTCGTTAGACTCGCATTTCTTCCGAATCGGGCTCGCAGGCAGCAATTTGTGCGCTTGTGGTAGTGGCTATCACGATATCGACCACGTGCTTTGGTCATGCACTTTACATTGTGTTGCTAGATCCGAGTTATCCGCATCCCTCAGGGCCCGAGGAAAACAACCTTTGCGGCCCGTTAGAGACATCTTGGCGAGCCGAGATCTCGAATATTTTAATTTAATTTATGTGTTTTTAAAACGGATCGATCTGAGGATTTAGTAGTTAGTGTCATCTTGTGTTCCCCCAAGTTGTTAGCTGCCCATCGGTGTACCCCCATGTTTGTCTTTTTCATCAGTTGGTCGCTTAGTTCGAGATCAAGAGCACATTGCTCTCCAAACCTTGTGTTCTCAATCCCTACCCTGCCATCCATTTGTTAAAATGTGTTACCCCTAACCTCGAGATAGCCGCGAGTAATCGGCCCCCGCTTTACTAACGTTAGTTTTAAGAAACTTTGTAATATAAACAATGAATATCGGCTCCGCAAAGCTACGGCAAATGAGCCTGGAAAAATAAACGCATTATAAAAAAAAAAAAAAAAAAATCTTTACTCATTGAACGATAGCTATGAAAAAAAAAAACTCGATTTATTCCAATAACTGTGGATGCGATTTTTTGAAAATGAATTTTTTTGTCTAGTTCTGGAAAAATTGTTGCTGAGCTGCCTAATCTATTTATTTATTTGTTTCATCAACCGATGTAGACTGGTACTATTACATATACAAATTTGTTTTTCTTAAGATTATTAAAAAAATATTGTCTGCTGTTCTATTTTTACTTCTTACGAGTTATGATTCCATATGGAGCTAAAATATTGTTTTAGTTTATGCCGAGACATTGTAAAGTCAATGGTTTCGCAGTATTGATTGTAAGATGTCATCACGCGGCCTATAAGTAGGTGCATAAATTTTAATTTTGATAAAAGTTGTGCTGAGTTAATGCGCTGCGAAACGATATCGTTTACAAACGTAACCTTTGCATATCCACGTGGCTCTTTTAATGTTTGTATGTTTATAAGCATGCAGCGTGCTTCATATGATGGAAGAGGAAATGATGTCCAGCCTTATTTACGAAGGGCATATAATAGAAATTGCTTTTGTACTGATTCTAATCTTTCTTCAAGCGTGCGTGATTGAAAACGGAGACCATACAATGCTACAATATTCCAGTATTGACCTCACATAGGCTTTAATTGTATATGGTTCCTGAAAGTTATAGCAAAAGCGCTTGATAAAGCCTTGCATGTTATTTGCCCTGTGAATTATTGTATTGTTATGGTCTATGAAAGATAGTTTGAAGTCTAAGATAATCCCCAAATCCCTAACTCTTTCATATTTTTCTACATTCTGATTTCCTAATGCAATTGAAATGTTTGATGGTGTTCTTATTCTACTAAATGATATTTAGTTATTTTTATTACATTCAGTTCTAATAGGCTTTTTTACACCATGTGTAGAAGCTTCATGTCGTCGGCATAGATAAGTAATTTAATTTTTTTGAGAATGAAGGAAATGTTGTTTACATACAAAATAAAAAGAAGAGATCCCAAATGAGAGCCTTGGGGGACTCTTAAAGTGACTTGAATTGGGGTAGATTATCATTACTTTCCATTGAATTTAATAATTTGTTGGCGGTTAGTTAAATATGATTCAAGCCATTTCAGAAGTCCTGGCTCAATTCGTTTTTTTTTCAATTTGAAGGGTAGCATTGGAATGTCAATTCGGGCAAATGCCTTGCTAAAGTCGATATAGAGGGCTTCTACGTTGTTTCCATAATCCATTGCATTTAGTGAATCTATATATATAAACATGAATTTCTGTTTGTCTGTCTGACCCTTATAGACTCGGAAACTACTGAACCAATCGGCGTGAAAATTTGTATGCAGAGGTTTTTGGGGCAGGGAAAGGTTCTTATGATGGTTCGAGACCCCTTCCCCCTCTGTAAAGGGGGCTTCCATACAAATGAAACAGAAATTTCTGCATAACTCGAGAACTAATCAAGCAAATGGAGCTACGTACAATATAGCATGTTTTTTTTTAATTGGCGCATAAACTCAAGCTAATATTGAACCCCGAGCAAGGCCGGGAACACTCAGCTAGTAGTCTATAAATTCCAGTTTATTTGTCGAGGTCGAACGTCCTATAAAGAAGCTCCCAACAAACAATTCAAAGTCACAAATATGCATACACATTGAATAAATGCTTTATAACAGTGTACAATGCTGAATAAAACAGGATGTCGAATTATGTGCTGAAAAAAGCTCATTGAGTTCGATAGATGCGCCTTTATTCCGCCGTTTGCTCTGATATGATGAATTTCCTTATTAAAAGCTTTACAAACGTTGACTGTCTTCCTTATTCAGAACCAGAAGTTTGATCTAATAACAAACTGAATAACTGTAATTTGCACATACATTGTCGCTTTAATTCGACTGTTTTCAATTGATTGAATAACATGCTTTATTAAACGTCTTATAAATGTTTTCTAGCTCCATTATTAGATGTCATTGCATTGCTTTACAATATTGCTGTATAAATGTGAATACACTCAGCAAAATAGCTCTTATACCACCCAACAAACAATTCAGAGTCACAAATAAGCATATATTTTGAATAAATGCTGTATAACAGTGTACAATGCTGAAAAACAAGAGTTGTTCGAATTATGTGCCGAAAATGCTCATTGAGATCGATAAATGCACATCTATTCCACTGTTTGCTTTGATCTGATTAATTTACGTATTAAAAGCTGTAAAAGTGTAAATGTCTTCCCAATTCAACGCCAGAAGTTTGATCTAATAACAAACTGAATAAGTGTAATTTGTACATACATTGACACTTTAATTCGACTGTTTTCAATTGATTTAATAAGATGCTTTATTAGACGTCTAAGAAATGTACTTCAGCTCCATTATTAGATTTCTTTGCATTACTTAACAATATTGCTGAATAAAGGTGAATACAGTCAGCATGATTGCTCTTATACCACTATGCGACCATGTTGTAATCACATGATTTATAAATGCTTTTTAAACGACGAATTAGATTCATTATTCGACAACACTTATTCAGTCTAACAACAAGGTGAAATCAGTAGAGTAGTGGATACCGTTTTCGCTTTCCAATTAGAAGGTCGTGAGTTCAATCCCAAGCTCAACCCTTTTTTTTATTTGTGTTCTACGTCTAATTACTTTAAATAGTAATCATCGATCACATGACTCACGATAATGAATGCATTGATCTAGTTTAAAATATAACCGAGCATCCTTTCTTTCGACGTGGAGATGTGAAGAGGCAACATTGGTCTCATTTAAAACAACGATGAATGAATTAATCATTCCCACAGGGCCTTGAAGGAGCTAGAGTTGCGATCGAGAGTGCTGATAGATATTTACTTTCATGCAAGCTTTTATTGATTATTGAGTTGCCCATATGATGAATTCTAGGATAGCTCAGATGACAAGGCAAGCGGCTGGTGATCGGAAGGTACATGGTTCGAATCCCATACAACGACATGTATAAGTATTTAATAAATTTTCTAATGGCTGTGTGGTGCGAGCCACGTCAGAAATAATGAATACAATATACTTAAGAAACACACCCTTCCCTTCCCTGTCCCTCTTATTGATGGGTTAATTTTCCCACGGTTGAATAATCGTTTAATATAAATGTTACAATAAAGTCTACTTACACGTTACTTCACATGATAATCAACCGTATACAGAGCATCACTGTTTTAAGGAAGCAGTGATGTCTAATAAACGCTGAATAATCTTAAATTTTATCGTATAAACTCTGTTCCAACTCATGTCGAATAAAAGCTTCTCGATATAGCTTATACAACACCAAGTAGTTCAATGTTGTGGTTGAATAAATTCTCCAGATTTGTGTGAACAAAGCCTGAACAGAAGTTATTATTAAAAATAGTACAAGTACTGTTAAGCATGCAGTTGAATAAAATGGCCAAGAAGTCGTTTCTTCAACAGACGATTGTTTGTTGGGCTGTGTTGCATGTCAGTGGTTCTGTTTTTGGTTTGAAAAAATAATTTTTCATTTACAATTGCCTCGAGAAGCATTGGAATGCAAGAGATAATGGCTATTCCTCGATAATTACGTACGTCAGTTTTCTGGCCAGATTTAAAAATAGGTACTCAAAATGCGAAGGTTCTGGATTCCATTGACTTATTGAAAAGCCAAAACAATGGAGCAGTGAGTTCTATAGCTAGACTTTTTAAAAATACTGGAGGAATTCCGTTAGATTCTGAACCTTTTGAGGTATCTAAATTCTTTAAAGCCTGCAAAATATCCTGCACTTGAAGTTGACTGATGCCAATGTCCCTTGAAAATTCTGGATAAAAAGCAAATTGATCTTCTTTGGAAAATGTCGTATGGAATTCTTGAAAAAAAAAATGCAAAAAGATTTCAATTTTTGTGAGCGTGGATTTCAAAACTCATGACTTGAAACGCTTTCAATAAATGTGCCCCCTTGTAAATTCAACCATTGCTAAGTGAAACGAGGAATGAAACAGCAAAAAAGGATATTTTCCATTTAATTCCACATAATTAATTTTGGTATCCATGACAGATACGTATCTCGACTACAATGTGCAGTCTTCGTCAGTAACATTTCCTCTAAAGACTTATCAAAATCTAACCACCTTAAGTACTCATCGCCTAGGTAAGAATTTCAAGATCACAGGTATACAAATGAATCTACAATATGTAGAATTGGAACCTATCTAATTAAAAAAAACCAAAGATTTAAGTAAAGTAGTCAGTACTAAGTAATTAGTAGTAGTTTCTTTTCTATACCTGTGATCTTGACATTCTTACCTAGCGGATGAGTACTTAAGGGCGTTTGATTTTGATAGGTCTTTAGTGGTGATGAAGACTGCAAATTGTATTTTTTTTTTTCTTGGATTTGTTTTCCGTCGATCTTGTTTTCCGTGCTGAGCACCAATGCTACCGACGCCAGGAAGGCAGCTCCTACACCTGGACCCTACCTATCGACCCATCAACTCATGAACCGGGGACCAACGGCTTTACTTCCCTTCCGAAGGAAGGCGTGATCAGAGATGTTATGCCTCAGAACATCCCGGCGGCGCCGACTGGGATTGAACCCAGGCCTGCTGGGGTGAGAGGCAATCACGCTTACCACTACACCACCGGCGCCGCTAACTGCAAATTGTAGTCGAAATACGTATCTGTCATGGATACCTACATTAATTAAGTGGATTTAAATGAAAGACACCATTTTTGGCTGTTTTATTTAAGCATTTCGCTAACAACCCAATTTCATTACTTCATTGAAACGAGAAGTAAGTAGAAATTTGCCATAAAAGGAATAACCGATTCGGAAGGTACCAAAACGGCTTTCCATGTTGCCTTCACACTTATCAACTGGACTCCAACGTATTTGCTAACAATTCTCCTGATGATTTTTTTTTTCATTTCATTTATTGTGTGATCAATATAAATACATTCCATGTGTCCGGACTTTCTAATCTAATTTTCCTCACAACTTCCGACCGAATGCCGAATGTATACAAAAGAACAGCGGCGAAACAGCATCAGTGTAGAGAAACGAACTTTTCCATTGCGCTGAGCGCCATCGTTGCCATCAAAAGCGTGAGTTTCCCTATAGAACATTGCGAGAGAGATAAAAAAAAATGAATACATTCCCACTCTCGCCTCAAGCCACCGACAATCCCCATCTCCCCTATCCAATTGATGAAGTTAAAAGTTTCATTTGCATTCTGAACTATTTCTTTCGGACTGATGGCTCTGCTTTCAACTGGTACTACACTGCTTCTGGCTTTTTTGCATAGTTTTACTCTCCACTTTGGCAACTTGTGCAGCAGCGCTGGCAAATGGTGGCAAAAGAGGTGTTTTGCTATTTCGATTGAGTGTTTGCTTTTTTTTCCTTTTTTTGTCTTTTGACCGGTGCGTTCAAGTGGAATATGGTCTTTGGGGCATAGTTTCCAGTAGTGTAGCATCTTCTTGGCTGAGTGTTTTTTTTTCTTGTGGCTTCTTGGAAAAGAGTTTCGTAGGAAGTCCTGGAATGTTTAATGCTGTTTATAGGACAGCTTTCAACAGTTTATAGCTTCAGTGGCTTAGTAAAGGAAATATATTTCTTTGTTTTCATGTTTTGGGCAGAAATTGTGAAGCTTAGATTTTATATAAAACAATCATTCAATAAACATCTAGTGTACGACGGCTTTGGTCGAGAAGAAAGCAGTGAACGATCCGTCAAAATGTGGAGCAATCCAATCAGAAGTGAAGACAGTAAACTTATCTTTTCCGGGATAAGATTCGTAAGAGTTAAGACTGTGATGAGATAAAGCAGCTGTATTGCTCTGAAGGTACGGGAAAGTTCTACAAGAAACTCAACGCATCCCGCAACAGTTTAGTGCTGGAAATCGAAATATGTTGGGGATAAGGATGCAGGTATCTATACAGGGAGAGAAATATCTAAGTACCTAAAACCGAGTTTTTAATTTTTGTGAATATTGTCCAAAAATGATTCGTTCGTTATTTATCTTTCAATAAAAAATCAATGAACAGGTGAATTTACACTAAATCTCATACATGTAACCTAATAAACCGTCCTTTTTCTATTGAAACCATTCCGAGAATCGATCCTTGCGTGGAATATGCTGGCCGTTCAATCAGCCAGCTGATTTTGTTGCCTCCGGTTCCAGTCCAATACTTACTTACTTAAGGGTCCTGTGCACCACCAGCGGTGCAAAGGGCCAACGTGAAAGACTTCCATCCTGGGCGGCTGCTCGCTTTTGCCTTGACCTGGGCCCAGGTCAGATTTCTATCGACTTGCTTAATTTCCTTATTGAGGCTCCGCCGCCATGAGCCCCTGGGTCTGCCTCTGCTACGATGTCCTGCCGGATTCCAATCCAGCGCTTGCTTGCAGATTTCGTTTCCCCCCCCTCGAAGTGTGTAGCCGACCCACCTCCACTTTCGCTCTCGAATTTCTGTTGCTATCGGCTTCTGATGACATCGACGATGGAGCTCGGCATTCGAGATCCAGTTGGGAGGCCACCAGGCACGAATTATATACCGCAGGCATCGGTTGATGAAGACCTGCAGCTTTTGAGTGTTCTCCGCTGATACACACCACGTCTCGCTGGCGTACAACAACACAGATTTCACGTTCGAGTTGAAAATTCGGATTTTGGTGCGTTGACTTATCTGGTTGGATCTCCATACGTTTCGTAAACTCGCAAAGGCAGCCCTAGCCTTCTTGATTCGTGCACCTATGTCGCTCTTGGTCCCGCCGTCCGACGCTATTTGGCTGCCAAGATATTGGAAACTTTCGACCTTCTCCACTGCTTGCCCGTAAACTACCGTAAAGTTGGAAGTGTTGGCCGTGTTGATATCCAACGATTTGGTCTTGTTGACGTTGATGGTGAGACCCGCCGCAGAGGAGCGTTCGGCTAGAGCTTACTCTGCATATCAAAGCGCCGTTGTGCTAGTAGAGCAACATCATCAGTCAAATCGAAGTCGTTGAGATGCTCCATGGGGATAGGCTGCCAAAGCAGCCCACGGTTCGGTACACGGTCAATTGCACTTACCATGATCTCGTCGATTACGATGAGAAACAGTAGCGGTGATAGTATACATCCTTGTCTCACACCAACGACTACCCGGATAGGGTCGGACAAGGCTCCGTTATGCAGAACTCTGCACGTGAAAGCCTCATACTGCGCTTCGATGAGGTTGACGATTTTATTCGGGACTCCCTTGCGTCTCAGGGCGCCCCACAGATTCTCGTGATTGAGACGGTCGAAAGCTTTTTCGTAGTCAATGAATACCAAATAAAGGGACTCTTGGAATTCATTCCCCAAGTAGCATTTCTTGATTTATTGCACTCTATTAGTGGTTATTGAGATCAATTTAATAAAACCGCCAATAAAATTAATAGCTCCAGCACAACCTTTTGATAACCGCTATAAGATCGTCATACAGCTTAGTGGACCACTCTTGATAAGGTTTATAAAGCATGTTTGAGAATCACAATAAAGCTGTCTTAAAACCTTTTGTCAGGAAGCCTCATACTCTACAAAAGGTTCTCATAGCCTCTATAAGAGTAATATTGTATCCAAGCAGTTTTATTACAATTTGGTGAAAATCAGTTATAAAGCCAATTTAATTTTTATTGGCTTCAAAGCAACCGCCATAAATTAGCTTGTTGTTGTTCTGTTCTGCTGAAACTTTTTTCCAAATGGAAATCTTTAGCGGTAAAAATAGGTTTGAGTGTTGGTGTCAAGATCACCATGCAATCAATTTTGTTTCATGGCGACATTAGTGAAAATCTTAAAGAAAATATATAACTTTTTAAAAGTTCCAAAACATATGCGCTTGAAATGTTATCGTGTATATTGAGATAATATGAGCGTTAAATAAATGCGCCTCCAAAATAATTCAAGTTAACAAAAAAGATTGTTTCAGAAATCAAATAAATTTGATGGAATCACCTTAATTTTACAGAAAATAGATCTCAATACATAAATTCATACCAATGCACACTGGAAATCATTTCGGATCTCTTATTTAGCCATTATTTTATTGAAATTTCTTGGATTTTATTCCAAGGCTAATGGCATTTTCATAATGACAATATGGCGACAGAGGACAGCAGGCAAGAAAAGCACCAAGCGCAATTTCTTAAAATGTCTAATGCTTACATTGCACACTGGGTCAGGAATGCAACCTAGCGGAGCAAAGTTAAAACTACGAAACGAAGCATTTCCACGACTTGGTGTCTTCGGCAAAATCTCTCGTCATAATAAGGACCATCTATTGACATAAACAAATAGTTCAAAACTCTTCCGCAAAGATGGTGCCACAATCTAACTTCTTTCTCTGACGTTTTGGAGACTTGATGTCTTAGGCAAAGTTGTTTATCTTGACAAAATGAACCGCTCTTTCAAAGACGTTAAATTTTCACTGTCTACTGGTTCCATATGGAGTTAAAGAAGTTCTGTTTCGGTTTTTTTGCTTACAGCTTTATAATGTTTTATTTTTTTCTTATGCAAATACATTAAATAAATAGCTTTTGTGAAGAAACATAATGGATTAAGCTTCAAATTTCAAAGATATTATTGAAAAAACGAGAAAAAAAAAGACACAATTTTTGAACATTAATATCTCTCAAAGCGCAAAAAATCGCAACCTGACATTTTCAGCAAAAATTAAGCAATACTCGATAAACAAAATATCAAAAGTTGAGAGAGGTATATTTTGGTGTTTTTGTTTTAGATTTCTTCATTTTAGTGGAACATGATTTTTTTCTATAACTTTTTTTAATGCATTGAATTTGTGTTTCGAAGACTTCACGACTTTGTCAAAGTTGGTTATCTTGATAAAATAAACAACTTTTCTAAATACGTTAAAACTTCACAGCCTACTGTTTTCGAGTGTGCATGGGATGAAAGCAGAACAGAAAAGCATAATGCATAATTTTATTACAAGAACTATTTTCTTTTTACAAGAGCAATTCAAGCTGAACTATGCATTAGGTCCTAAGTAACATTGATCGATTCTCTTCGTCGACTTTCTTTTTCGTTAATAACTTATTCACAGAACCGTTTCTTGATGTGTTTGTCGTATTGAATGCTAGATAAAACCTTCTTTTATCGATTTATGTGCTGAAAATACCTGGGAATGTCTTTTCATGACCGTGAGGATGCAAAGAGATAGTTGACGAAGCGAATCTGTCAATATTACTTAGGACCTAATGCAATGTTCAGCTTGAATTCATTTTTTTATTTGAGGGCAAATGTATATTCCTATTCTACGGGTGCAACCGATGAATTTTACAAACATTTAGAAAAGTTTTGAATGGTACATTAACCTTTATGAAAAGTTATGCGTGATTTCAACCTTTTTGCCCTAAGACTGTCACCATTTCGACCAAGATTCGACCGTGTCACCCCATGTATATGCGAGCGAGAACGGAAGAATCATGGAGATTGCTGACGTTTTTCTTACGCACACTACTTCGCGTATACGTATACACGAAATGTTTTCATGCTCATGCTAACAATTTTGTTGATTTTCTTTGCGCTCCGCTTGGAAGTACCGGAAAGTTTTGATTCTTTTCTATGTGGTAAAAATAAACCACCTATTTACATTTCTGACAAGTCGCAACTGAATGCTTATAATTGTTTTAAAATAACTGTTTCATGGCCAACTAGTTTTATTGCGCTTACTTATAAAGCAACGAAAGGATTTATTTTTTGGTTTTATAAGAGCAATTCATATTACTTTTTTTGTATACTTCAAAGCAATCATAAAACCTTTCATAAGTGAAAATAGCATAAGCATCAGTTGGTTTTTTAATTAGCTTTATAGGGGTTTTGTAGATAGCTATAAGAATGTTTCATGACTTGCATTGTATATGACCGTGATAAAGCTGTAGGTAATGGTTGCAGCTGCAATAAAACCTTTATAAATTTTGAATATAGCCAAGCAGCTCTAGATTTGTTACTTGGGTGACCTGCTCCAGGATGATGCGGAGCGTGAAAATATGGTCCACACAAGATCTTCCGGCACGGAATCCTGCCTGCTGCCGTCGGAGAGTCGCGTCGATCTTCTCCTGTATCCGATTCAGGATAACTTTGCACAGAACTTTGAAAACAATACACAGTAACATGATGCCTCGCCAATTGTCGCACACAGTCAGATCCCCCTTCTTTGGGACCTTCTCTAAGATGCCCTGCATCCAGTCGGCCAGAAAAGTCGCGGTGTCCCAGATATTACAGAATAGTTGATGCAACATTTGTGCGAATAGCATGGGGTCAGCTTTGAGCATCTCTGCTGATATGCGATCGACCCCTGGAGCCTTGTTGGATTTCATGCTTCGGCTAGCTGCTTCAATCTCCTGCAGTGATGGGGCCTCGGAATTGTCGCGAGTGATGCGCCGCACCCTAGGCGGATCCTGCCGAGATGTTGATGGCTGGTTGGCCGTCGAAACTTGAAGAAGTTGTTCGAAGTGCTCAAACCAGCGTTTCAGCTGGTCAGTGGGGTCGGTAAGCAATTGTCCAGTCGTGTCCTTCACTGGAATCCTAGGTTTCATCATTGCTCCACTCAGGCGTCGTGAGATATCGTAGAGGGGGTGTATATCGCCAGTGTTTGCGGCTTTATTCCCTTCGTCGGCCAGGGAGTTCACCCACGCTCGCTTGTCCCGTCTGCAAGAGCGCTTGACTTCCTTCTCTAGAGCCGAACGTCCGCAGCTCGAGTCTCAAGTTCTTCAACAAAAGACCTTTTTACCGCTGGATCTTCAAGTCGGCGTGTGTTGAACCGCCGCCCGAGTCTCTCCTCCCGTCGCTGGATCCGCGCCATGCGTAGGCGGATTTCACCGATTAGAAGGTGATGGTCAGACGCGATGTCGGCCGGTCGATATTCCGGACATCAAGAAGGCTCCGTCTCCATTTTCGGCTGATGCAGATGTGGTCGATCTGATTTTCGGTATGTCCATCACGGGAAACCCACGTGACTTTGTGCACTGGCCGATGGGGGAAGAGCGAGCCCCCGATCACCATGTCGTTATTGCCACAAAATTCTGCAAACAGCTCACTGTTCTCGCTCATTTCGCCGAGACCATGGCGTCCCATGACACGCTCATAGTCCGTGTTGTCGGAGCCGATCTTCGCATTAAAGTCGCCAGTATAGATCTTGATGTCACCCTTTGGAACCTTATCCACGACGGCATTCAGTTGACTGTAAAAATTCTCCTTGTCCTGTAGCTCAGCAGCATCGGTAGGCGCATAACATTGGATTATGGTAAGGTTACGAACCCGTGTTCTAAATCTGGCAACGATTATCCTCTCATAAACAGGCTCCCACTTGATGAGCGCAGCACTTGCCTGGACGCTAAGTAGTAGACCAACTCCACGATGGCGGGGAGCGTTTTCACCTCGAATATCAGAGTATAGTAGTACCTATCCCGACGGCAGTTTGTGTTCTCCAAAGTTTGGCCAACGAACTTCACTCAGTCCCAGGATTTCTAGCTTCATGCGTCGCGCCTCGTTGGTGAGTTGTGCCAGTTTACCCTGCTGGGCTAACGTCAATACATTCCATGATCCAATTCGTGTCCGTTGTTTTGCGCTAAAAGTTGTTGCCGTTATATCAGTTCGATGTCTTTCTCTGTTGGTTTCTGTAACAATTGTAAAGGTTTCAGAGACAGTAGGTGGTTGGTCTAAGGTCTCCTATCCGCCGTGATGGGGCTGCCATCTTAGGTGTAGCTTCCGGGGAAGAGCATTTCTTATTCAGCCGCTGTATGCCAGTCAGACGCTGTTTGAGCCGCACCTCCATGGTGAACAGACGCTCGGGTTGGCGAAGCATTTCCTCTATCACCATGCTATGGTTACCGCGCCAGTGTTCGCGTCGCACCTCCTCACTCTGCTATTGTCGGATTGACAACATTGCCCAGGCTACGCCAACCAGCTGTGTCCATGTTTCAGCTGGCAGTCTTTTGTGATCATATGACTCGTGGAGGCGTGAGGTAGGAACTTGTGAGGACCGGAGCTAGGTATGTCACTCACCATTTTGTAGCCCTCTAGTCCAATCCGAAAGTGAATTCCGAATAGCGATTAATCGTTTCCATGGTCTCGTTGATCCTCTTGAAGCCCTGTATTATGTTTGAAGTTTGCAAATGTATTTAAATGTGTGTATTTTAATATTGTTTTGATACATACCGGCTGGTTAACGTCATCAGATTGTGAGTCGTTACACATGAGTTCAGCTACTGGGATATCATATGGCCTATGCAGGTTTGGACCACAGATTAACACGGTGCTGTTTCAGTTGACTTGTATTCGACAGCAGATACCGGAATCACAATTTTGACCATGGCTATAATAATTTTAAACATGAATAAATATCTTAAAATTCGCCTGGATGACGTAAAATTACCACATCGGCAGCCTAGAATTGCTTAAAACTGTTGCTATCGGTAGAACACAACAACTCAGCCAAACGAAGTAATGGCATAGTAGATGCGATGATAAATTTTCATCCAAAACGAAGTGCAATCGCAAACTGGGCTGGCAAATGTCATTTTCAATGAAAGATCTCACGCGATATACTTCTGTCACTATCATCGGTTGTGAAATCGATGACAGATATTTTTTATTGGGTATCAAGCTGGAGCTGCGCGACAGCTTAGTTTTCAAGACTTGACCCATTTGAATAAATTTTGCTTCTATCTTTGACAATACAGCAGAAGGACTAGCTTATGTTGGCTGCTTGAACACTGGATTCCGTGTGTATTGTTTCAATATAGTTATAGAAAAAATGCTGTGACGTGTGTGCGTAGATACATCCACGTAGTAAACCGATTGAATAAGTAAATCCGTTTTGAACGAAATATCTAAATTATGTAAGTTACGAAAACCGCGCGAATTCTGAAAGCCGTGCGAGACCACCGAAGCGAGAAAAAAAGGTTTATTATCATTTAAAGAGGGCCACCAAAATAAATGTGATAGCCTATGTTGGCAAGTTAATTAATTTTGCTTTCCTCCCTAGATATTCTACTTATTTACTACTGAGCTTTGCATCAAATTAGTTAATTTAAAGAACGTATCAATCATTTTAAGATTTCGCGACTGCACCGAACAAATTCTATTCTACAGAAGCTCGAAAAAACTTTTGGTGAGCTCTACCGCATTGCGAATAATTTCTGCGTAAACTCCGTAGACGTAGGCGCGTTGATTCCGACAGCCGCGAAAAGTTAAACATTAATATGACATACGGAAAGATCTTGAGTGTTCACTCGGCTGTCGACAAAAGCAGGCCACTCTCGATGTGTGCTACGCGATCGTCTGTTTTCTCGGCAGCAACCATTGTGTGGTCCTCCTCATTGTTCTTCATCAGCAGTTCTTTCGGTCGGTGCGTCGTCGACTTTGGAAAGCAACCGTTTCGTGATGAGTGTGTGAGTGCTGACCACGTTTTGCGTCCATTGCTGCAATGGACGCGCTCTGACCCTCGTTGGCGTACGATAATTTGCCATACAATGAAACTACTGAAAGCGGCTCCAGTTCTGATGGAGGAGGCTTTTTGGATAGCGGAAGATAAAGTGTTTATTGTGTTGTACCTTTTGACAATAGTTTTAAGATGTATTGTATAGTGACCAAGAATCATCGGCTCTGTTAAGTTAATTCGGTTGAGCCTTATCAAATAAATTAATAAACATAAATAAGGAAAGATCTATTTTTCAGTCACATAGGATGTAGTTCATAGATCAACATTGACTGCTGTTTACAAATGTAAGCACTTGAACACTAAGATATAAGTTAACATAAATGCTTTAACCGAATATATCAGAGATTTCGCGTATTGAGAGAACAATATAGTAATCGAGTACAATGAACTCAGGGGAAAACAATACCTACGAAGATTAAAAGTTCTCAATTGTCACATACCTCTCCTTTTACTTATTTCCTAAACTATTCCTCTCCTTGTTAATCTGCTTAATTCTATTGGTCTGCTTGCGTTTTCTTATTGAAGTTCAAGACTAAATAGGAAGATTTATTCTACAACTTTAAAGGTTAGTTGCCTCCCTAAGCGGACAACCCGCATCCTAATTCTTTTGTTATTCTACCTAATGTTATAAGACTTTCTGAAGTTTCTTATTTAAGGTGATACTCCAAGGAAGCCCCAGCGTGAAACTTCAAAGGCACAAATGTCAGCCTCCACAAAACACACAAATCTGAAACTGCCACTCTCTGTTTATAGTAGCACAGCAAACAAGGAGTAGCAACCTCAAACCTGCACGCCCCGTGGAAGCCGACACCCGCGCCCCTAGAGCCCCACGCTAATTTTTCCCTAGCGTATCACCTTAAGTTCATTTGATGATTATGATATCTCATTAGTCTAATTTAATAAATTATTGAAATCTCTAATTCACCTAATCAATCATAATCCATGCTTTATTAAGTATCTGCACTTGTGCTTGTAATCTAAAATTTAACGTGTTTCAAGTACTTTTGATTTAAGCCTATACCTATTTATTATATCTCAGTTCAACCCAGGTGACACCTTCATGTGACTAAAATGCTTCATTTTGAAGTTAGTTTCCTAGCTGATTTTTAAATTACATAGGGTATATGCTCCAACTACGCTCACACGTTTCCACTAGGTCGTCCCACAAAATTACGTATGGATATATATCACAATAGAAGCACGCCACAGTGGAAATCCCGAGCCATAGTTCAAACACTTATCCCAAATCAAAATGAAGCACATATAAGATTCGTTACAATACCATGTACAAAAATGATGTTTAACATTGTTTCCTGAGTAATACTTCAATGAAAACAACAATAAAAGCTTGTCACGCAAATAGATGGAGCACCGTTGGGCACTTTCTGAAATATTTCAATAGTATAATTCCCTTGCAAACCCAAATAAATCTATCTGCGTAAAAATAAATAAAATAAGAGTGATTTGCGCCAAAACCCGCCAGTATCACACCCAACGTCAGTGCCTATACGTAAGCGTACTACGACGCGGCTCTTAATCAAAGGAGTAACAAGTGTGATACTATCACTGCTAGACTAGATCTTTGGTTCTCTCATGCAGTGGTTTATCAGAGAGGGGAAGCTTAGTAATCTCCATTGCCTGCCCATGGTGCCATTCTATTGCGACATGAGCCAGCAACGCCGGCCATAAACCTACCGTCTCCAACACTCCACTATAAAGCATGAAATTAAGCCCACCCACCAACAGCAAGGTGCAAGCGATGATAGATGTTTATTTCAAAATCTCATCGATTTTTTTGTGATGACAGAACGTGACAGTGTTTGTTAACATCGCTATTACTAGCTCATTTAATGATATTATTGTTACTTGTACCGCAGAAATCTTAAAAATATATTCACTTTACTGATTAAATATTGTTGGTTGCCAAAATTCATCTAAATCAGTTAGAAATGTTGTTGTCAAAGCCTTATGACAATTATTCTCATGATTGCTAGATCATTGGAAAATGACAAGACAACTCATGATAGGTAGTTTCGTCTCGTGATAGTGAGAGGACCTGTTTTCGCATTGCCACATGACGGCCGTTATATTTACCAGCTCTGATCGCAACACTAGATTATAGATACTTTTAAAGCATGGAAAAATCACACACGACTGAGCCTAGTAAATAAACGAACTAGTTAAAAAAAAGCATGGAAAACGAAACAGCTCACAATAGATAGAGAAAGCCCTCAAAACTAAGAACCCTCACAAGACTAACGTGTTAGTATAATTAATGTAAATAAAGCCTCCTTAATAAAGATATAAAAATAAAATAAAAAATAAATTTAAATTTTAGTATTTTTGTTTATAATTCAAGATAAAGTTAAATGTACTCATCAATGAGAACAGCATTACCGTTCCGATTCAAATTTCGGACGATTCAAATTTCGGACACTTTCATTTTTAATTAAATATTACATCCAGTTAGAAACAAAGTAATAATGTTAGATGATCGTGGAGGGCACTAGTCAAAAAAAATTAAAATTTACAAGACATGTGGATCATATTCGACCGAGATAATCATCTTTTAAAAGTGTCCGAAATTCGAGTTTAAGTGTCCGAAATTTGAATCGGCACGGTATATCCACAACAGTAGTCATAGAAGAGAACTTTTTTTTTCCCTAGATTTGTTTTCCGACGATCTTGTTTTCCGTGCTAAGCACCAACGCTCCCACACCTGAACCTTACCACCTATCAACCCATCAACTCATGAACTGGAGACTTTACTTCCGTGATCAAAGATGTTATGCCTCAGAAAATCCGACTGGGATTGAACCCAGGCCTGGTGGGGTGAGAGGAAACGCTTACCACTACACCACCGGTGCCACTGTAGAGGAGAACTTTTGTTTAAGTACTCCTTATCTAGATTTTGAATTGTCTCATTTCTCCGTGTAGCTTCCTCCATCATACGTTAAAAAAACGATAAAGTTGATTGCAAAGAACAAATGAGACTGTTCTTGCTAAGTAACGGACTGCGACAGAATGTTGTCCAGGCATACATTTCCCTAAAATTTAGTAAACCGAAACATGGCTTGGCTGAAATTTACACTGTTTGGGAATCTGTTCACTGCATAGTCGAGTATTAGTATAAGACACTGAAGAAGTCTTCACATTGTAGACGAAATACACGTATCTGTCAAGGATAAGCAAATAAAGTAGTGGAATTAAATGGAAAATACTAATCCTTCTCTCTTTCATTATACAAAATGCACAGCATTACGAAAAGAGGTCAGGCTTCGACCAATAGCAGATAGATTTTAATTCTAAACAAGCCAAACGATTGGAAATTTATCTACCAATCTGCTACATTGAACACTTAGGTAATTTTCGATAGGTCACTATTCAAAAATACTGTGCTTTCAACAACAACAACAACGAAAGGCTGCCTGCAAGCAGCGAGCTGCAGAGCTCATATGAGCAACCATAGAGAAGGAGGAAGAAGTCCCACCGCTAGGCTAGGATCGGAATCAGTAGCTCGTCGTGCTCAGCTCAGCATTACTAAACCATCACCATACATTTGTTAAGAGTATTATTTGGACATTTGTCAAGGTCATAAGTTCCCGCAAGCAGCTAGCTATCAAGGCTCAACCTGGTCTCTATAGAAGGTGTGGAATTGTAGGCCCGACTGTATTGGTGAGATTAATCATCGTCCGACCATTTTCCAGAACACGCTGGTAGGAAGTGTTAAAAATCCATATAGAATTTGAGAGAAGTGGGAATAATTTGCTTTGGGTGTATATTCAGTCCCCAGAAAGCCAATAAAATCAAACTTGTGAGAAAATTAGCCCTCACGAGTTCAATCTCTCGAAGTCCCTCCTTTTTTACATATTTTCACAAACGGTACTTTCCGCCCGCCCCATTCATATAATTCGGAAGGAAATCCTGTGAGGGGTGAATTGAATACACTTTAATGCCATAATGCACAAAACTTAAAAATTCATAAATAACGAAAAAAAAAATCAAAATACACCTTTTAAAGTCGGGTAGATAAATCGAAAATACTCAAGTTGACAGTCCCTTGGATTCTCTTGATTTTTCTACCCCTGAAAGGGCGACATCTCTCGGATCTTCAGTATAGTACTACTCAAATCATATAATTAATTAATCATTTTGTTCGTCCATTTTCCACAGAGATGGCGCTGTTCCGCTCGTAGGAAGTGTTAAAAATCCCCATATCGAAATTGAGAGAAGTGGGAATAATTTGCTTTCGGTGCATATTCAGGTGAGAAAAAATGAACTACAACCTAAAGAAATTAATCAGGGACTTTGTCGTTCAGTTTTTTCCCGGAAATTATTGTTACATAAGCTACAATTAATTAAAAATTATTTTTCCCCATACAGTTTTACCTGCTGTACTACCAGTTCCCAGAGAGCCAAACCAATTCAAATTTGAGAGAGAAAATTTGCTCTCACGACCTCAATCCATCAACATGCCATGTATTTTGTTGACACTCGATTTTTGATTTCCCTTTCACAGATTATAAAATAGGGTACCTGTCACTACAAAACATGTCTGGTTCCTCTATATATGCATTTACTTTAACATTTGAAATTCCTCCTTTTTACATATTCTGCGCAAAAGATACTTTATGCCCCGCCCCATACATAAAATGTGGCGGGAAATTCTGTGAGGGGTGAGCTATTTTGTGTGCAGAATGTGTAAAAAAGGAGGAACTTCGAATAATAATCAAAATGCATATATAGAGGTACCAGATATGTTTTGCACTGCAGTGTCCTCTGTAAACAATCATAGGAAAACAGATTGTGTGTAGTTTCCGATAGATGTCACCGGAAACAACAGCAGTGACATCTGATGGAACATGAATGCAGAACCTTGACAAAATGATTAATTGATGATTGATCAATTAAAAGAACTAAATAATGTTCACATTTGTTCCGTCCACTAGCGGTCCTACGTCAAGCTTCCGTTCGTGCCCCTAGGCACAGACCCTTCTACTTTTTTCGATTGAGCGCTGTGTTATTTTGCAAAAAAAAATCGATGAAGTGAGTCATTCTAAACCGATCCACTTTCATCACTAGCGTCTTGTAGATAATCAGCTTCGTGGTGCAGCGAATTGTATTCGACCGGAGCTTTCTCCGGTGTCCAAAGTAGGCACGATTCCCTGCCATAATGTGTCTTTGAATTTCTCTGATGGTATTATTTTCGGCGGTCACCCGTGAGCTCAAATATACGAACTCATCGACCACCTTTTGTCACCGTCAATCTGAACTCGCGTGGGAGGCTAAAATTCATCTTGCGTTGCATTGATGGCAAGTCCAATTCGCCTGGCTTCAGACTTCAGTCTGATGTACGTTTCCGCCATCGTCTCAATGTTTCATGCCATGATGTCGATGTCATCGGAGAAGCTAAGAAGCTGGATGGACTTCCTGAAGCTCGTGTCACCCGTGTCAATCACAGCTCTTCTTATCACACCTTCCAACGCGAAACAACATCAATATCATCAGTTCTGTAAGGCTTGAATTATTTAGAAACTCGTCCTGACAAACATCATTTCAGACTTGTGGCCGTTTTCTGAACCAAATAATCGTCTGTGCGTACAAACTAATTTGTAGCAATTTCAAAATAAAATGTAAGTTACAAGACTTCATAAGTCAAAACCCTACAACCGCTGCACTATGTTTGCTAAGGAAGGGACTGCTTCTGGTATGCATAATATTATAAATTAAAAGGTAAGCAGCATAAATTCTATTGATTCACCTGAAATCTTTATAACACTAGTGTTCGTTCTTCTAAGAAACAGAACACAAACTTTATACCCCTCGGTCACCGGTTCTCATGGACATAGGAAACAAAAACACGCCGGTACCAACATGAGCACAGCAACCGTACCAAACATGCAGCATATAGAAAAAGGCACATCAGCAGTGCAGCAGTGGAAATCCCGCCCGGGATAAACCGCAGATTGGATGTTGGAAATTAAGGAAACCCTTTGCTGTGGTAGCGATGTTCCAACCGCACCATTTCCCCATGCTAAGCTGCACAGCGAAAGATGTTTTTAGTGATTTCCAACTTCTTTTTTTTTCGTGCAGCCAAAATCCTTCCATCCCCCGACGATGCACACTGGGAACGTAAACGTAAAAAATTGTCAAAATTCAATAACTCCTGTTCGCGCTGAAGGAACTTGATCAAATATAGTCGTTATTACAGGAAAAAGTTTTACCGGAATAGAGTAGAACTGGTTTCATCTTGGGCAGGATAGAGCAATTTAGGGTTTAGTCGGTTTTGTTATAAAATCCTATACACTATTTTTTAATCGTTATATCTAAAACGGTTCTTTCCTATGAATTTATGGGAACTTTTCCCAACAGAAACTTTATTTGATAATATATTGAAGCAAATCAGGTAAAAATTGATTGCCTTAAACCCCAACTTGTACTATCCTGCTCAAGATGAAACTAGTTCCATTCGATTCCAAAGACTTTTTCATGTAAGTCCGACAATATTTTATCAAGTACCTTTAGCGCGAACATGAGTTTGAATTTTGATACATTGTTACGTTTTTGTTCCAGTGTGCGATGCTGCATGTGTTTGCTGGTGGATTGTGGTGTAGCCCCGTTAGTTCCTACCGTGGTAGCTGGAACCATCGGAATTGTGCAACTCGAATATGTGAAGAAGTTGTTGCTGTTGCTGGATGTGAATCTGCTATGCAATATGTAATGGTTCGTTTGCCCTGGATGTTCCGAGCCAACCCACAAACGCCATTAGGGTGCGACAAAGATACTCGGTACTAGTCTTCAACGCATGCTATGAATCGAAAACTTAACCCTCCATTACTCGCGCTGTTGTACTTTGTACAACATGTATGAGTTTTCCATTGCCATTTTTTTTTTTGCTTAGTTACCAATCGATCTGAAACCAACGTGTATTCCTCCAAAAACTTTTTTTAAACTAAACAACATTTTGATTACAGTAAACCCAAAAAAAAAAATGCGGATAATAGGGAAAATGTAAATGAAAACCAACCTTTCAGCTGCCTCAAAACTGTTTGAGATAATTGTGAGTGGGGTAATTCTTGAACGTACCAAATGTTACATCTCCTGCGACCAACATGGCTTCATGCCAGGACGTTCGGTTACTACAAATCTCCTGGATTTTACCACGACGTGTTTTGAACAACTGGAGAATGGGGCGCAAGTAAACGTCATCTATACGGACCTAAAAGCAGCGTTTGATACGATCAACCATTATATTCTGTTGGCTAAGCTATCCAAACTCGGCACATCAAATCGGTTGACATCGTGGTTTTGCTCGTACCTGACTTGCAGGTCTTTGCGGGTTAAACTTGATTCCAGTACTTCCTCGTATTCTACGAACTCGTCGGGCGTACCACAGGGTAGCAATCTTGGCCCGTTGTTGTGTCCTTTATTCTTCAACGACGTATTGCTTGTACTCGGAGATGGTTGCAGGCTTGCGTATGCCGATGACCTAAAGCTGTATTTCGTGGTGCGATGTACTGAGGATTGTATTCGTCTTCAATCGCTATTGGATCTATTCGTTAGTTGGTGCAATCGGAATAGGCTTACCGTGAGCATACCAAAATGGATGGTAATGTCGTTTTACCGCATCAAGTAGCCGATTATTTTCGATTATGCCATCAACGGTGTTATACTGCAAAGAACCGACCAGTTCAGCGATCTAGGCATTCTACTCAGGCTTCCAGTGCGCGCGCTACCGTATGCGAGACGCAATACGAATAGTCTCATAGTCATAGCAGTCTCATGCGCAAGAGATTTGTAGCACTCTGTTTCTCTCTCTTCAGTTTTGTCGCATCTCACATTCTCATAATGTCTGTGTGTCGCACTGTTTTGTAAGCACAGCACATTTCCGGATGTATGCGTTTCATGAGAACGAGTATCATGCGACGTCGCATGATCCGAAGCTCATGCGCTTTTCGCAATGAGACGTCGCTAAGCGACGTTTCAATGCGACATCGAAATAACAAACTCAACTGGAAGACCAACTCGTGTTCTTGATGTGGGGAAAGTGTTGTTTTGTTTTGGAAACGATGGAAAGCGACCTAGCTACTACACTCTTATCGAACATGGAGAAGAGGTGTCGGATGGTTATGACCAACAAAGTTTTCATAGCGGAAATTTTCGTTGATTAAAGGATTAACTTGAAAAATAGCCCATTCATAATGAACGAAGTAAGAGATGTGGCTTTGGTTAGCGAAATGTACAATCAAGTTGTGGTTTATTTGCTCGTTAATATGCTTTTTTTTTTATTTCACCGAGGGTCCACGGTACTAACACTAGGACTATTTAGAAATCTGTTGTCGCAAATTGATTGTTTCAATTCAGCATCATGGTGGCTGATATGAACTATCCTGTGCGCGCTAACACATCTGAAGAATTCTGTTGCTGCCGTAGTAATTTTTGTTGATTGACAGGTATTCAATACAATTCCTGAAGCAAGAAGCTTAGCAACAATCCGTAATACAGATATGACACAAATTGTTCCTAAATTTATTACTTTAACCTTAATCCAGCATTTCGTACCTACGTACACTGTGGTGCAAAGTTGATAAGACAAAGGTTGTTTTCATACAAACTAGCCAAGTTTAACATGTTATAAATGTGTTCTGTTATGATCAATTGGGCTGAAATTTTGACGCAAAACTACAAATATGTTGAATTTCACGCGTAAGAAATACCAAATTTTTTGAAGCACCTGCTGGAAGGTGAAAATAAAAATAAAATTTGTGCATAGCTGATCGAACAAAGGTCAATGGAAAAGCAAGTTTTGTGTCAAAAATTTCAACTCAATTGATCTGACAGAACACATTTACAACATGTTAAACTTGGTTAATTTTTAAGTGCAGACTTGTGTGTATGCAATGAGAAGTCACCACCAACGTTTTTGCAGCAAAGTACATTTCTGCGTTGAAAATAATAATTTAAAATAGTGTTCACTCAAGCCAGACAAATAAAAATATTAATCTTCAGAGTTCTATCATTACTAGCGTGTTGATATGATCGGTCAAGTCAGACCGAAATGTGAATTTTTTATTTGATTTTGAGAAAAACGAATTTAAAGTTGGCTGTTCAATATTGTGTCTTATGTAATAGGAAAAATCATTTGACCGTTTTCTCGTGCTACTCTAATTTTTCAAATCTGGCTGAAAAATTGAAATGTAGCTGAGGGAATTCTTGATCTTATGATATCATTAACTCATTTTTTGTTTTTATTTTGCTACTTAGTCCCTTCTGACTTAAGGCCGACCATATGATCTTGTATAGTATAGTGCTGTTTTACATTCAAAATCGTCCATTTATATTTTTACTGGTCTGAGTAAAAGTATTCTGAGGGATTCTGAGTTTAATTTGGTGCAAATGCGCAATAACTTGTTTATTTTTCCACCAAATGGGCTGAAAGCTTCAGAGGCTTCCAAAAAATGTATTTTAGAAGATTTCCGCATAAGGACTTGTTGAAGGACACATAGTTCCACAGATATTCCGGTATTATTTGGGTGCTAACATGCTAACGGTATCCCAACTACCGTAAGGTTGCCATCCACCGCTCACGTAGCCTTCCTTTACCTTCCTTTAGCATCCTTTCGACAAGCAATTGCGTCTTCCTAGGATCATTAGTGGTGATCTTACGGTGATTCCAGTATATCTCTGGAACCATGAGTTGAGTCTGCTTGAATCTATACTAGAAGATATTTCTGGAACCATCTAAAAACTTTACCCCATTTCAAAATCCACATGTGCAACACAAGTCTTCTGTGAACAAACCCTTGCAGTCCCTTATCTCGTCACCCGACAACATCTCTTATGATGGGACCGCGAGAGTCAAAGCATGCGAAACAGCGCACGGCGATGGCGCCCTGAGAGAGCGCATTGAGATGTTTCAATGAAACAGTCGCATGTGATTGAATACATGCGTCGCATTGAGAGAGCAATGCGATGAGACAAACAAAAATTGAAACGCTCGAATTTGTTGAGAGCGTGTAGCTTGTCGCGCGCATCGTTCTGGTCTCTCTTTTGTACAATAATGTAGCACACCATGGATTTGAGAGTCATGCGACGCTCCGTCTCACAGCTCGCTGTCGCATTTGTGTACGCGTGAGATTTCCGGAAGCCTGATTCTACTAGATAATAAATTATCGTTTAACCTCCACCGTACTGCTGTGATTACCAAGGCTAACCGTCAGTTAGGATTTGTGTCGAAAATATCAAAAGACTTCTCTGACCCACACTGCTTGAAAGCTCTTTATTGCTCCCTTGTTCGGCCTATCCTGGAAAACGCCTCCTTGGTCTGGTTTCCTCATCAGTTGACCTGGAACTTGAGGATCGAAGGTGTTCAGCGAAAGTTTATCAGAATGGCATTGCGTAACCTACCGTGGCGCGATCCGCAAAATCTCCCACCGTATTCTGATCGCTGCAATTGGCTGAGTTTGGAAACCCTGGAACGTCGACGGAAGAATCAACAGGCAGCATTTGTTGCCAAGTTATTGAATGGGGATGTTGACTGCGTGAGTCTTCTTTCGTTGTTAGATATCCGAGTGCCGCCGAGAACATTACGAAGTAATACCCTACTCCAACCACGATACCATCGAACAGCATTCGGTTACAACGAACCACTAACAACTATGATGCGTACGTTCACGGCTGATGAAGAATTGTTGAATTTGGGGAACCTTCTGCTCGCTTTTTGACTCGTATTAGAAACGCATGAATGGTATAGTTTTTAAGATATTTCATGCAGACAACAGTCAGATGATTAGTTAAACAAATAAATAAAAATAAAAAAAAACGCATAAACGGTGTCCATACTACGCGGGATTTGACTTAATTGGTTACAACATGGAATTTCTCGAGACCTTCACCAGATAGAAAGATTCTGTTTTCGACAATGTTATTCAGGAGATTGCTGA